>NC_138135.1:36522846-37972846 GCF_964188305.1 Podarcis bocagei | reverse complement strand
GGCGGTGATACAGTGGAAGCAAGAAAAAAGAAACCAGAACATTTGTAGTATAAAAAGTTATGGGGTTTCAGCAGAAGTTGCAGAATATGCACTGAATGAAACCGCCTTGAAACTTTTGCAGGTACAAGCAATATTGAAAGGTGGGTGCCATATGACTGACCCAACAGCATCTTGTGCTCAGACCATCATGAATCTGCCATAAAAAGGACACCAGAAAGTGCCCAAGATCTTTGGAACCTGACATATAATTCAGAAACACTTGCTATTGATAAAACCAGGCTATGTCATTTGATTATTACTTTTTTTTTCCCCCAGACATGTCCCAGACTTTATTTACTTCCAGTTATCACTACTTTTCTTCTTGTTGACATCTTCAGTTGAATCATGTTGATTGATGGAGAACGACATATAGAAAGGCAAAGAGGACCAAAACATACTGGAACAGAATATATTTCTTCTATTAAAAAGTGAAAGCAGCCAGAACAGCTTCCTGAGCTGCACTAAGTGTTTCTCTGAACAGGTGGACAGACTATAAAGCAAGCAATGCAGGTAATTAATTTGCATAGGTTTTTATATTATTATTATCAAAGAGTTAGAACTAAGAATACAATTAAAACATCAAAAACTTCAGGGATTTGATTGCTTATCAGTCCCTTTGCCATTCTTCCCTCAAAAGAGCTTTAGAGGTAAAGTGCATCTCCAGCCCAATCTTTTTGGCTTCTTCCACATGCATTAATTCCCCAAATAATATTAGAAGCACAGCTGCTTCCTTTGCTCCCAAGAAAAGCTGCCAGGTGTTGAAAAGAGAGTTGGCAAGCAGGCAATGGTGTGACAATGCCAATTCCTAAAGAGGTCCCCTTATGGAAGGAAGAATGTGATGCTATTCACCTCATCTTGCTGAAAATACACTCTCCCTGGAAGAGAAAGAGAGATGCAGAACTGGGGGCTGGCCTTATAGCATTCCTCTCACTTTGGATGTTGCACAAACCTGTTGTTCCCATTTAAAAACAGGTCATCTGGACCATCAACCACAGTGTCTATTTCAAGAGATAATGACACAGCCAGCAAGCAGCAATCCTAGATATAGTATGAGCCCAGCAATTGTGATGTTTACTTCACCTAACCTTTTTGAAGAACAGCAGGTAGACATTTTGTATGGAAGAGAACGCATAGCTGTGGTGCTGGCTCCCCCTTCTGGAGTTAAATATATTAGCACCTTTATTCGATCAGGTTGATTGGGGAAAGAGTGGGAGAGACTGTTTAGTTCAGCCATTTTCAAAGTTGGCTAAGAAAGAAAGATTCATTAAAATGTATTTCTATCTCAGAATCCCCCAGCAGTGCACTTGAGCATTTGGAACACTTTCCTCCCCTATCACGTCTGTCAGAGAAACCTGCTGGAGGCAGAACAAAAACTTGCCGGGCTGAGAGCCAAGTCCCTTCTCTGTGACTGACATGCTTAGGACTCCTTCAAGGTGCCGAGGGAAAAGGCAATAGGAGTTTGATGAACCTGTAAAATTCCTATTGTGTGTGTGGTATTTCTTCTTTTCAAACGTACACGTCTTAGATATTGTGAAAAGCGCTTTAATTAATCCATACAAACACGAATTTAATAATAGCTAATTCTCAAATAATATTTATTTTCATGCTGAATTTAATCTTTCAACGTGCGTATGAAAGCGTTTTCCATTTCTGTTTGCGTTTGCCAAGTAATGAAGGAAATCTTATTAAATGTAAGTCCTATCAGAGGCACCTAAGAGCTATTTCACACATTATGCAGAGGAACATTTGGGTTTGCTTTCAACTGTCTACTGAACAATACAGCTTATCAGTCATCCCTGATAACCTCCTATCCAAAAAATCCCCTCAGACGTCAGATGTTTTAAAACTACCCCTACACTATTGGGGGGGGGGGAATAGCTTTGCCAACCACAATTTATTACACAGTTAGATGTTTGGAAATTTCTAAAGCCATCACAAGATTCGGTTTTATTTTCTTCAGACAGTGTTTTATTATAGTGAATCTCTAATTCCTCTTTCTAGGCACCTATTGTGTTGTAAAAAAACTACTGATGTTTTAAAGCAACAACAAAACAATGAATGTGACAAGCTAGAGCTCCATGTCCTTTTGAAACACCCCTTGAAAAATAGAGATTACCCTGTATTGTCTTGCCTAAGGCCAGTCTGTTATTAATAAGTTTTCTCATAACCACAAGAAGTTAATATGGTAGCTTAGTTACAGACTGCAAAGCATAAAATAATAGCAAAGCTTCTTGGTGCTAGCAAATATTTTTATATTTCAAGTTGGGCTACAATATGTAGCTTCGGCCCCCACAGTAAAATATTTGAGGGGGCCAGGCCCCCCCCCCAAGTTGATGGGCGTTCCCATTCAAATGTTGTGTGTGCACTGTGTCATGTGATAGATTATGTGGAGTGGGGTTTAGCTAGGTCCCCACAATATTTTATTCAGGTTGGCACCCCTGCTTGCTGCCACTGCTAATAGGAGGGGCTTCAACGAGCAAACACAGGTGGTGCAATAACAGACCCTGCAAGTGTCCCTATTTTCCAGAGACAGTCCCAGATTTACAGAAGCCATTTTGGTTTCTGATTTGATCCTAGAATGTCCCATTTTTCCTTAGGATGTCCCTATTTCCATCAAAGAAATGTTGGAGGGTATGGAGATATGCAACCCCCGAAGCAAGGAGATCAGTAACTATACAACCTTTAGAAGGCATCTGCAGGCAGCCCTGTATAGGGATTTTTTTAAAAGTTTAATGGATGGTGTATGAATAATAACATTATTATTATAATTATTATAGAATAGGACGTCCCTATTTTCATTGGATAAATGTTGTAGGGTATGCAATAAGTCGGTGCATCTGGCAGTTAATCACAAAGTTGGTGGTTCAAGCCCACCCAGGGATGGCTGTGGGCAAGATTCCTGCATTGCAAGGGGGTTTGACTAGATGACTCTTGGGATCCCATCCAACTCTACAAGTCTACACAACAGAAACAAGTTCCAGTTACACAAGGGCTGCGTTGCTTTGAGGTTTATTGTGGTGGCACCAGCTGTGCCAAAAATGTCCCTTTAGAATGGTCCATTTTCGCTGCTGTTGTTTAGCTCTGAAGGAATCTCCGAGTACCACTAGAGGGAGCGAAGACTGCTGCAAATGCACAGTACTTGTGGGTTTTCCAATAAAAACATACACTGCAAGAATGACTGAGCCTCTTCCTGCCTGCCCAGAACCCCTATCTGATTATTGTGCAGCCCTATCGTGGCCTATTGTGCAGGGCACAAACATAAGAAGCAGACGCACCACTCAGTCACTAGATAGCTGATCTTCTGCGGGAGTGGGCCTCGACTCTCCTTTTCTACTCTCCTTTTTCGGCAGGCCAGCAGCAGGTGTTTGACCGATGCTGACTCGGCTTGCTTCTCTAATTTCCACGATGAAAAATAATCTGAGCGGAGACGTGCCTAGCAGTTCTGTACCATCTTAATCCTTTGCACTCCACATGACGTGTCTATCTTTCTTGCCTCAACAGTCTGTGCTAGTTTGGAGTGTTAGTTTGAAACTTCCAGAAATATGAGGTCTTGATTGGTTTTTTAAATAATAATAATTGGTGTCGTGTTTACGTATAAGCTAAACAAGCTATTGCTTAGGGCCCTGCTCTCTTGGGGCCCCCCAAAAAAATTAAAGGGGAAAAAACCTGGTTGTACATTTCCAAAATATAAGATAAAAAAACAAATAAAATAAAACCTACATACAGCAACAGTGGCAAATGGCTTTCGATACCTATTAGGTCCATAAATTACCATACAGCATATATTCAGTGACAATTTGTTGTTGACAAAGGACAGCTGGACATATAAAAGGCCTCGTTACCTTCAGTAGCTTAGGGCCTCATCAAACGTAAATCCGGCCCTGATAATAATAAAGTATTTAGGTCTCAAGCCCTTTTGACCGCAACAACAATGTTGAAACTCAAACTGTTCTTTCCCTGGAGCAGGTGCTATTACTGCAGCGTTAGCATTGGATCATTCTTTGCAATGTGTCATCACAATTATATATGTTTAAGTTGCCTTTGAGCAACTTAAACTGGTTGTGCACAGAGCAGTGAGGTTAAAAAGCACAGATGTGTAGACAGAAATGTTACATTTAGGGTTTCTGTACAACAGCTTGGGATAGGTTTAAGCAGACACAGTGAATCCTATCCATGTTGACTCAGAAATAAGCCCCACGGAACTAAATAAGGTTTACTCACCGGGATTAGGGTTGAAGTTTTGCTTTCTTACCCCATGCCGGCTTCTATAAATAATATAAGCACTTTTTTTGGTCAATGTTACTTTTAAATAGAAATAGCAAAACAGACCTGTTGATTGATGTAGTGTTAGCAGATAGAATGAATAGAAATTGGCGAGAAGCGGGGTAATATTTTAAGAGGGTTTGCTGCAATTGCTGGTTTGTCTCTTACAATAACCAGGGATGTAGATGTTGTTCCTGAGGAATAAATAGTTGCTTTTTTTGTTATGAAATATTAAGAAGGCAAGCTCCACCCCGCAATCCAGGTCTTGTGTTACAGCCTCCAGTTATTTGGGGTTTCTAGGAAGTAAATCTTCAAAAAGTCTTGGAAACTTATTCCTGGTGGGGAAGTAAAAGAACTAATGAGGGAGCATTTAACTTTGATGCTTCGCATTGTTATTCTTTCTTACTAAGGAGCATCAATGCCAGGACACCCGACCCTTGAGTGATAAAACACCCTTGATTGTTGGGTTTTCTCATAAACGTTCATTAGAATCAATTCTATGCTACTTCCCCACAAACTTTATACCAAGTGGCTCAAAATGTTCAGAAAATGAACAGTAAAACAGCATAATAGCGGTTTCTATCTCTGCCTGTCAAGTCAGAGACCACAATTCAGTTTCCTCTTTGGGATATGGCATTGACTTCTCCCGCCTTTTTAATTGGATTCTTCTTTTCTTTTCTTTTCTTTTTTAAAGACATCTAGTCCAGCTCTTTAGCATTATATTATTTGTTAAATTGTGTGAAAGCAAACGAACATCAAGGGGTAAAAAAATAAAATAAAACATTGGTGCCTCTCCCCGTCGGGGAATCGAACCCCGGTCTCCCGCGTGACAGGCGGGGATACTTACCACTATACTAACGAGGAGCTGCTTGGAAGAGTGACTTCTTTAGACCTCATGTAGTTGGTGTTCTATTGTGACGTCCACTGTATCGCCGCGGTGAGATAAGAGATCCGGGCAAGAAAAGGGAGCCGCGTCCTCGGCCCGTAAGAGCAGAGTTAGAGAAAACTCGAAAGCTTTCTTCTATACTGTACATGATTTGTGACATTTTAGTTGGCCTTGATAAACGTGGATACTGGAGGGGAGAAAGGCTTGGCTATGAGGGAGTATCGGGGTGGGAGATGACGGCGGAGGGGAGGAAGGAGGCAAAAGAACAAGGCGGGAAAGTACCGGTAAGTTGTAGTGAGGGGATATTGGAATGGACTCCTGTCAGGGGCAGCCCCACAACCGAAATTTATTTCGGGTGGGGTAGGCATTCTGTGGGGAGGGGTTATTTATTTACTTGATGGGGGGCAGCGGCCCCATGGACGTAGGCAAGGGGGGGCCAGGGAGGGGCAGCTGCCCCCCCATTAGGGAAATTCAATACATAACAAACTGAGGTGTTCTCCCCCCCCCCCCACAAAAGGCCTGCCCCACCTCCACAAAAATGCTGGCTTCGTCCCTGCCCTATAACTCTCACGCTCCCTCACACCCTCAGCAGACTGGAGCTTTTCCCGCCTGGGGAACCCGCAGTCGCTTAGCAGAGACTCAAGTGCAATTATTAGCTTTAGACTGAAATATCTCTTTTTCATCCGCCAGACTCTTACGTTTCCCGCGCTCCCCACCCCCGCTTAACTTTCCCAACCGCCGTATATTTTTGAATTGGATATCTTTCAGCTGTCGCGCTCAGCGAGTTCTGCAGCCCTGCCTCTCACAAACCACCAGGACCTCGTGGCGCAACGGTAGCGCGTCTGACTCCAGATCAGAAGGCTGCGTGTTCGAATCACGTCGGGGTCAAAGGTTTTTTTATTTTTAAGTATTTCCTTGTAACTGCCAAACACCCGTAATACAGAAAGTGCTTCTTGTGCTAGATGCTGCTATTATTTAAGTGGTGATTGTAGCCATGTGCCTGTATAAGCATTCATGCATACACCCCCACTAACATGTAAATCCATTCGTAAAGTGTGTTGGCCCATTAAGCCCAGCAGTGAACTTGCCCTGGCTCTTGTAGCTGCTGCTCTTTGTGCAGACCTCATCCTGCCTCATGGGTGGGCCAGCCCTGTAACTAACCCTATAAGGATTTAACTTCAGAAGTAAGGGTGCATGCAGCATCCCCTTCTGTAACTAGAAAAATCACACCGTGCATTTTTTTTGCTAACTATTGAAGTAACTTCTGCAATCCTTTATGTGACTACTTCAGATATTAATTTATGCACAGAAAAACAAAGTGTTATGAGTTGGGGACAAGAGTAGGCTGTATGCCTCAGTCCCTTCTAATTCCTGGTGAGGTAATGTCCCCCTAAGTGTGGGCCATTAAAATAACAAAGGAAGTGGTTCTGAGACAGAAAACAAATGAGTGGGCTGCCCTCCCTAAACTTGCTGATTGTTCAAAGACAAAGGCCAGAGTTTAGTTGTGTATGTGATGTAGAAGCTGGACACAAGTGGCAGGCTGAAGCCTGTGAGGGAAAGACATGTTTGATTTCTGCTTGAATCCAAGACTGCAGCTATGGGAGAAGCAAGACCCTCTTGGGCTGTTGATGCTGTGAGCTGTCCATCATAGGCTCAGGTTGTATATATGTGTAAACAAACCATATATCATAAAGACACCACAGTCTCCACTGTGCTGTCCCTCATTCCAAGGAAACCGAACCCTGAGTACATGCCTGGAACCTCTGCAATCTCGTGCCACTCAGAAACTGGGGTGGCATGCAACACTGGTGTAAGAAGTGGGATTTGTGTTTCCTGGAGGACCTGTGAGTGATGTGTGTGTGGGTCAAGATGGAGGATGAACAGCAACACTCCTTCAGGTTGATGCTCCAGCAGAAACTCCAGCAACAGATTGAGTGGTGTGGGCAAATGATCCAGCAGCAGAGCCAGTGGTTTGACAAAATTAAGCAGTTGCAAGAAGAGTGTGTGAGAACCCTCCTAGGGGAGAAAAGTGTAACTCCATGCAAGGTGACCTTGCCTGACCATATGCTACAGGGGGTTGAAAATGACCCCAAAGCCTGGCTGCAAGGCAGCCAGATTAAAGGGGTGGCTGAAGAGATCCAGAGTGTGGATGGGCAGCTGATGGGCTGGGACTGTGAAGAGATTGAACCAGTAGCTGAAGGCAAGGGGGAAGACAACCCTCCGAGAAAGATGAGCTGGCTGGAGCTGAGGGGCTGCTTCTGATTTATTTCTCCACTCCCTGGATAGCCAGCTGGAACCTCTGGAATCTGACACCACTCAGATATTGGGACGGCATGCAACAATAATATTTCAAAATGTAACATCAACAGGAACTTGAATTCTTTATCAGAAAGTGCTGAAATGTGTATGCAATTGAGAACAGAAAAATGATGGGCAAAGGAAAGGTTGAGTAGCCCCATCGCTTCCTGTCATATTCCCTCTATCCAAAGCTGTCCTTCTTTAAATTGACTGGCTTCTATGGCAAATCTGTTACACACATTTGCATGTAAAGGCAGTTAGGCCTAAGAAGACTGATGAGGTGTTATTTTTAACATCTACTGTTATCCATTAGGCAAAAGATGCTTCATAGGCTCTTGAGTTTGATGGAATCTTTATGAGGCAAAATGACTATTTGCACAAAAACAATTTTTGTACACTTTCCACCAATTTATCCGATCCCTCCTTCTGTACCTGTTAGATCAATCCATCAACCTCTGATGGATGAATTAGAAAGGACTGGATCCAGCCTCACTTTCATTGCACATGTGTTCTAGTATCCATACTCAGCAGAGTTCCATCTCAACGCAGCTCCTTCCTTGGAAGTGTCTTCGGGATTGAAGGTACACACAGTAGGCAATAAACACTCATAGACATCATAAAGATTCAGTCAAGCGTAGAGGTTTACTTGACAGACATAAAAACATATTGGTAGCAAATATATACAGACCTTCACCACTGCCATGGTCAAGGCATGTTTAGAGTCCAACAATATTCAACACAAAAAACAGCGACAATTGGTTGTTGACAAAGCACATCTGGACATATAAAGGGTCCCATTACCTTCAGTAGCTTATGGCCTCATCAAACCTACCGGTAAATCCGGCCCTGCAAACTGCTCATGCTCATAGTTACAGTTCCTACAGAAAATGTTCTTGCATAGACAAAACAGTCTCAGCCTTCTGCTGCTGCTTCTCTGTTCTCTGTTTAGGGAACAAATTATTTTCGCACACTGAGAGACTATCCAACAGTGCCTATGAAACTGAAGGGTGTAAGCTATCCAATCACCGCATTGTCATGCTGGGGAAAAACTGCACCTGCTGGGTTTTTCCTAACAATCATTTTATAAAATACCAAGAACTTCTGTCAAGAAAAAGGTATCGATTAAAGATAATGTATAATCCATGCTTTCACAACATATCCAGTTGCCTGAACCCATATAGAGGTAGAATCTATGTACTCTATGCTCAGTGCAATGTCTGCATAGAACCTAAACATATACAGATTGCTTGCTTTGAAAAGCGTCATACTCCTCTTGAAGAAATAGGCTCATAGTCTGACTGTGCTCGTGGATCTACCACTGTCACTACAGCCCCAGGCAACCTTAGTGGCTAGGAGTGCCTTTTAACAGCTCTGTCTGAAAGGAAGCTACAGCCATTTCAGGGCTGGAATAGCCTGACAACAGTTGTCCGTGCACTGGTAACCTCTAGACTGGATACTCCAACACAATCAAAGTGGGGCTGCCCTTGAGGTTGACCCAGAAACTGCAGCTAGTGCCAAATGTACCACCCACCCGCGGGTCGAGGAGAGGGAACACTGTAACGAAGCCACGGAAATACTCAATTCAAGGTGGCGAGGTCGCCAGGTAGAGTACTTGGTAGCCTGGGAGGGGGAATCTAGGTCGGAAAACACGTGGGTCCCTGCTGAATCAATCACTGACAGGTATCTGGTGGAAGAATTCCACAGTTTGTTCCTGGATAAGCCCAAACCATTAGCTAGATTTTGGGAGGAAGAATTTGGACCCACAGACGACGAAGGGGACTTTGTGGGTTTTCCTGCCTCCGAAGAGGAGGGAGAGGAGGTGTCCGAGGGAGAAGAATCAGACTGGGAGGTTCAACCAGCCGGAAGAGACCCGAGCGGATGGGAGGCTGGTTTTGAATCCTCAGAAGAGGATGACAGCTCTTTCAGGGGATTCCCCGCATCGCATCGTCGGCCGAGGAGAGAGAGGAGGTTGTGTCGGAAAATCGTGCCGGGGGTGGGAGGGGTCCTGAGGAGGAGGTGGATGTCAGGGAACTGCCATCAGTGCCGGAGGAAGGGAGAGAACTCCAGAGGGATCCCAGAGAGCGTCCCGGGATTGGGAGAGGCAGCCCATCTTCTGGGGAAGGGAATCAGCTTAGCTCCAGTGGAGAAGGGGGGGAGATGGGGGAATCAGAGAGGCGGTCACATGACTCCTTGCCGGGGACCAGCGGGGAGAGGAAGGGTCCTCTGCTGCCTACGCCCTCCTTGCGCAGAAGGCTTCCGCGCAGGGAGAGTAGGAGGAGACTAGGCGTCTGTTATGTACTGAGTTGAATAGGATCCAAACTGCAGCAGTCTGATTGGTCCTAGAACAATAGGATCCAAAATGCAGTAGTCTGATTGGTCCTAGAACAATAGGATTCAGAATGCAGCAGTCTGATTGGCCCTAGAACAATGCAGCAGTATGATTGGTTGGCAGGAACCACCCAATCCTGCTCCAGATAGAAGTGAATCCACAACCTGATTGGCTTACAGTAGAATTCCAGAATTAGCCAATCATGTGCAGCCTATTGTGTAAATAATGTATATAAAGCAGATACTGTGAGGGGACTTTCATTCATTCCTCCTCACCACTATGAGCTGAATAAGGAGCATGAAATCACTTTGCGACTCTGAGTATATTTCACTGGCGACGAAGGTGGGATCCCGCTGAGCTGACTGCCACACACAGCACCGCAGCACCGCCACCTGCCGCACCGCTGCCTCGCACCGTGTATCCAGGCTTCAGCTCCGGGACACAAGGAACTCAGAATGGCAACCGACAGCAGCTTCTCGCCGTTCAACCCAGCATCTGGAGACTGGGAAGCGTACGCCTCCCGTTTCACCTTCCTTCTAGAAGCCAAAGGGGTCACCAATGAAGAAGACGCCAAGAAGAGGGCAATATTCTTCAGCATCTGCGGAGAGGAGACATTTGAAATCGCCCGGGCTCTCCTTGCACCTGAAGACGTCGCTACTGTTCCATACAAAACAATAATGGAACAGCTGAAGGGGCACTTTTCGCCACAGCCCTCAGTGGTGGCTCGTCGAAATGCCTTCTACGCAAAGCGGCAAGCCCCTGGGGAAACCATAACTGGGTTTGTGACCTCTCTCCGCCAAGCTGCCCGGTTCTGCAACTTCTCAGAGCTGGAGAACATGCTTCGTGACCGCCTCGTCGGTGGCCTGAAGGACGAGAAGCTGCAACGACGCCTCTACGCCAAGAAGGACCTAACGTTCCAGGTCGCTCTGGAGGAGGCCCTGGCAACGGAAGCTGCCGAGAGGTCGACGCAAGAGGCACGGCCGAGCCTGCCACCCCAACCGAGGGTCCACCATGAAGACCTCACCGACGACTCAGGATCTGACAGGGAGGAGGTGCACCGAGTACAGCAGCGCACTCAAGCAGCCCACATACCACAGCTGCCTCGACGAGAAGGAGGGAACTGCGCAAGCTGCGGGGAAAGTCACGAGAGGAGGACCTGCCATTTCCGCAACGCAGAGTGCAGGCAGTGCAGAAAATTGGGACACATCGCCCGGGTGTGTCGAGCACGGCCCACCCGACGCCAGGCATCAGATGACCAACCCAAGAGCCCCAGGTCCAGGGGCCCAACGCACCAAGGCAACTCTACGGAGCTCACGGACTTCCAGGTATACCAGTTGCCCCACCCCAACGTAGAGAAAATTTATGTAGAGGTACAGATAGAGGGGGTCCCATGCCGCATGGAGCTTGACACGGGTTCAACTCTATCCATAATCTCGGCAAGGACCTTAAGGAAACTGTGTCCTACTGGGGGTCCCAAACTCAGGCCGGCCCCATTCACCCTCCGGGACTTCCAGAAACATAAGGTCCCCACAATGGGGGTGGGGACCTTCAGGGTGCAATACCGAGGGCGGACGCGGCAACTGGACTTGCTCGTGGTCAAGGGCCCCTACATTAGCTTACTGGGATTGGCATGGTTTGGACCACTGGGGCTAGCCATCACCGGGGTGAACCACACTACCTTACAAGTGGACGTGGACGCCATCTGCAAGGAATTCCCAGGGGTTTTCGATGGGAAATTGGGACAGTATACGGGCCCCCCCATTGCTCTACAGCTTGACCCCGCAGTACGACCGGTCAGGCTCAAGGCCCGCCGGGTCCCATTCGCCCTGAAACCCCGTATAGACGAGGAATTGGACCGGCTCGTGGAGCAAGGAGTGCTGGAGCCGGTGCCTAATGCCCCCTGGGAAACCCCAATCGTCACACCCGTCAAGCCTAATGGTTCGGTCCGCATCTGCGCAGACTACAAATGTACCATAAACAAGGCCCTCACGGCCCACGCATACCCAGTGCCAGTGGTCAGCCATGTCCTTGCCACCCTGGCTGGGTCGAAAATTTTTGGCAAACTGGACTTGGCCCAAGCATATCAACAGCTGCCAGTAGATGAGGCCACAGCAGAGGCACAGACGATTGTGACGCACAGAGGAGCGTTCAGGGTAAAGCGGCTGCAATTCGGTGTCAGCGTGGCACCAGGCATATTCCAGAATCTAATGGACTCGCTCCTTAAAGGGATTCCTGGCGTCACCCCCTTCTTCGATGATGTGTTGGCGCTGTCCTGGGACACCAACTCCCGGATGGAAGAGAGGTACCGGTGGCATACTTTTCCCAGACACTCAACGCAACCGAGCGGAACTACTCGCAAATAGACAAGGAGGGTCTGGCAATCGTGAAGGGAGTAAAAAAATTCCATGATTTCTTGTACGGGCGGCCCTTCACCGTGGTGACTGACCACAAGCCGTTGCTTGGCTTGTTTGCCCCCGAAAAGCAGACCCCCCAAGTGCTGTCTCCTCGCGTCCTCAGGTGGTCAATTTTCCTTGCCAGCTACCAGTATGCACTGATTCACCGCCCGGGGAAGGCAATGGGCCATGCGGACACCCTCAGCAGGCTACCACTACCGGAAACAGGCCCCGACCCAGCACCTGCACAAGAGGTTATGAGCCTGGAGCTGCTTCCCGACCGCCCCATTCAGGCACAAGAAGTTGCACACCATTCCAAGAAAGATAGGGTCATCTCCCGGGTCCTGGACTGGGTGTGGAGGGGATGGCCCAGCAGCAGCCCTGGGCCAGAATTCGCTGGCTACACAACCCGCAAACATGAACTGTCAGCCCACAAGGGGTGCCTGTTATGGGGAAGCAGGGTCGTTGTTCCCCAGCCCCTCCACAAAAGGGTCCTCACAGCCCTACACGAGACACACCCAGGGGTAGTAAGAATGAAGGCCCTTGCCAGGAGTTATGTGTGGTGGCCAGGGATCGACGGAGAGATAGAGGCCTGGGTCAAACACTGCCAGGCCTTCCAAGAATCCCGCCCAGATCCCCCAAGGGCCCCAGTCCAGTCCTGGGAGTCCGCCCGAGCACTATGGTCACGCCTGCATGTGGACTTTGTTGGCCCCTTTCAGGGGAAAACATTCTTCATAGTGGTGGACTCCTACACCAAATGGCTGGAAGTCGCACTGGTACCGTCCACTTCTACATCCGCAGCCATCCGGGTACTACGCAGGCTGTTTGCAACCCACGGGCTCCCTGACACTCTCGTCTCAGACAACGGGACTGCATTTACGTCAGGAGAATTCCAAACCTTCACAGCGCAGAACGCCATCCGCCACATCCGTTCGGCGCCATTCCACCCTGCCACCAATGGCCAAGCAGAACGCATGGTGCGGACCACCAAGGACACCCTTCGTCGCATGACGGAAGGGGATTGGGAGTACCGCCTTGCCACATTCCTCCTAGCACAGCACAGCACCCCCAGCTCAACGACTGGCCGGAGCCCTGCTGAACTACTAATGGGTCGGCGCCTTGCAATCAGATTGGACCGCCTTCACCCCGATAGAGCTCAGGATGAGGTAGTGGTGGGGGAAGGCAGGAACCCCCGGACCTTCGAGGCCCAGGACCCAGTGTACGCAAAGAATTTTGGGGCAGGCCCAGCATGGGTACCCGCCACAGTCACCAGGATCACTGGCCCTGTGTCGTACGAGGTGCTAACGGATGGGGGGCAATGCTGGTGCCGCCACTGCGACCAGATACGGCGACGATTCCCAGGAGAAAACCAGGAGGAGGAAAGGTCAGAGGAGTCCCAAGGGAACAGAGGGGCAGTGAGGCCCATAGACCAGGAGGGGCCAGCAGGAGAGGCAGAATCAGTAAATACAGAGAGGACCCGCGAGGCCGAAAGGATACCGGAACCAGAACCACGACTGAACGAGCCGGTTGCGCCAGACCAAACAGGCCCATCACAGCCAGCATCCTTGGAACACGAGCCAGAACCTGAACCCCAGACCAGGGAACACCACAGGCCGCAACGCACACGTAGGCCGCCAGCGTACCTCGAGGACTATGAATGCGACCTCCCGGGCAGGACTGGAACTTAGAAGGGAGGGGTGTTATGTACTGAGTTGAATAGGATCCAAACTGCAGCAGTCTGATTGGTCCTAGAACAATAGGATCCAAAATGCAGTAGTCTGATTGGTCCTAGAACAATAGGATTCAGAATGCAGCAGTCTGATTGGCCCTAGAACAATGCAGCAGTATGATTGGTTGGCAGGAACCACCCAATCCTGCTCCAGATAGAAGTGAATCCACAACCCGATTGGCTTACAGTAGAATTCCGGAATTAGCCAATCATGTGCAGCCTATTGTGTAAATAATGTATATAAAGCAGATACTGTGAGGGGACTTTCATTCATTCCTCCTCACCACTATGAGCTGAATAAAGAGCATGAAATCACTTTGCGACTCTGAGTATATTTCAGCGTCAAAGAACTTCTGTGCTGGACGAAGTTTAAGAAATGCCCACTGACGGATTCTGCCAGCGATTGAGACAGCCACGGGTGAGTGGCTGTCCAGATAGGAAAGGTTCACTCAGGCAACCCAGCCAGGTGTTGGCACAGGCTTACGCACGAGCAACCCGTAGAACAATTACAGTATCTACTGCATTTGACATTGTTTTACATGTTTGCTTGTTTTATATATAGGCAATTGTTCTCTATATATTCTGATTGTGCAGTGAATTGCTTTGAGATGCTTAATAGAAAGTGATTAATAAGGTATGTATGTAGGCCTCTGTCTCCAGGATTTGAAAGTTATCCTCACTCCATAGGGTTTCTGCTCATGCAGAGAATGATTCCAGGTTTTAGGAGGCTCCTGCAACAGGAGCTGCAGCAGTGGTTGCTGCTGCCACCCAGCAACAATAATGATGGCAGTGGGCCCTGATGGGGCCATTAGGCTTTGGCACATGCCCAAGTGTGCTGCATGCCAGGCCTGGTGTCAGCCTTAGAAAGCACTATTACATTTTTTATCTGAACCGAAAATGAACCTAATCTAATGTTAATAAACATTTGGAAAGCTGAAGTGAAACACTAAGATCTGTTAAGGAAATTGAAATTACCCTTCTTTTTTAAAATGTATTTTTTATTAAAGATTTCTTGGTTTACAAAAGTATGTGCAATGTCTTTTTTTTCAAGTTACATTTTATACAGATCATACCCCACCCCCACCCATCATGGCCCCCTCCACCTCTTGAAATTACTCTTCTTATCTGAGTCATGATCTGTATTCTCTTTAAGTAGAATACTGGCAATCTATTTCAAATTAGGAATGTACAAGGCAGTATTTTATAAAAACAGCCATGCATTTGTGTTCCTTTTGCAAAGCTGGACTAGACCCATAACAAAAAATCAAGGAGTGTTTATGGGAGGTTATTTGGACTTGTATAAGTTCCACTTATATGCTATAAAAATGTAAGAAAAGTCCTGTTAAATCAGACTAAAGGCCACCCTAGTCCAGCATTCCGTTCTCAAAATGGCTAACCAGAAGCCCATGGGAAGCTTACAAGTAGGACATGAGCCCAACAACACTCTAATATGACTTTTTTGTGGAGGACTCTCTTCTGAAATAAAGCTTCTATAACTGTGTCCCTTGTTTAACACTGAATACATTTTTAAACAGAATTTGTTTGAAGGCTCACTAATAAAGTGATTGTGCCTTTTCTTTTTTGTACACAGACACAAGCTTTTATGCACCAAACTTGGGTAAGTACCAGATGATTTTTCACTGGCAGCAAAGACCCTAATTATCCTTTTCTAATTAAAAGGTTTGTGGGAGCATTAGCAAAGCAGAGAGATGACTAGCAATTAATGAATGGCTGACACAGCACATGCAAGCACTCTGAAAAAGATACTGAACCCACCATGAAGTTTCTCTACCACATTGTTCATTTAGCTAGTGCGCAGGAGTGAGAGATGTACAATACTTCACTTATAACCAACATTTTAAAGAGAACACTTAGCAAATTGCCAGCATAGCAAGCTTTTTACATTTTTAATTTTCTAAAATATGTAATAATTTCAGGTAAATTGGCAAAATGCGTTAGCATTTCTCTCTCTCTTTTCGTCTGATGAAAAAAATAAAACATGGGAAATCTCTTCAGGGCCTGGACTAATCTTCCCCCTCAGCTGACTCCCACATTTTCAGGTGGTGCTTCAAAGGAATGTGACATGAAAATCAACTATGTCTTCACAACCAACACAGACATCTATCAGCCCGTTGTTAACCCTGCGGGCAGGATAACAAGGAGCACATCC
Source organism: Podarcis bocagei (assembly GCF_964188305.1). Taxonomy (NCBI): domain Eukaryota; kingdom Metazoa; phylum Chordata; class Lepidosauria; order Squamata; family Lacertidae; genus Podarcis; species Podarcis bocagei. The sequence goes on along the minus strand of NC_138135.1, from coordinate 37,956,739 downwards.
CATCACCCAGATGGAAATCTCCAGATTCCGAGTGTTACCATTTTAAGATTAAGTTCCTAGGACCTGAGATACATATGAGGCAGAAAGTGCAGACCTCACTTGTTTTCTGAGAAACTAGCCTGATGGTGCCTTTCAGCGCTTTTATCTAATGAATGAAATCATAGCAATGATTTGATACAATGGAAAACAAACATGGGCAATTAGACAAAGAGAAGGCTAGACTGAAACACCTGCTGTTTATAGACTCAAAGAAACAAGCTTTTGACTTGTTTTCAAGCCTTTTCTGCTAGTCTTCCTGGTGGACTGCTGTTCCACAGAAAACAATTCAGATAGCTCAGATATTAGTGTACCTGTGATGTGAGAGAGGCATGTCAACCCAAAAATAAATGGTAACAGCAAAGACAGGAGTTCATGATCTTTCTGAGATCTTAAAGGTGGAAATGTGATTTCCTCCCTCCCTGATGTTTGTAAACATTTTCTTCTGCCAATGCATGTTAAATCCATACATTATGCCCATCCTGCAAGGGATTGGGCTGTGGCTGAGACCATGGATTATGCTCCTTCAAAGTAAACCAGCATTGTTAAACCCATTTCGCTAGGGAGAGAGGATTAGAGTAGTGTATGTAGTCCAGTGTTACTATCCTTGCACATTTGTGGTTTTTGTTTTTTAGGGAAATGCAGTGTTTGGCAGGGTTGTAAAGTTGATTATATAGCAGTAGTGCAATTAAGGGCTGGAAGAGGATGAAGACTTCATCAGTGAGTAAAAGGGTATTTGTTTGTTTATTTTATTAGATTTCTTACCCAATCCCTGGGTGAGTTACAATAATAGAATACACAATTATAAAACAAATAAAACAGTTACAACCATAAAACAAGGAAAGTGCCAAACAGTTTCATGTATAAAACAATTAAAAACAAGTCCATATATAAAACAATACCAACATTTAAAACAAGTCCATATATAAAAACATGTTATCTGGACCAGTCTACTTGTACAGACAACAAATCTACTCATTGAGAACCAATGGAGGGGTAGACCGAAAATAAGTTTCTCAGAAACCAGGTCTACCCAGACCTCACCACTGTTCAGTCATCATATACACCAGAAATGGTAACCTGTCCTGTGATCCTTGTCCTATGCACCTATGCATGCATGCATGTGTGACTGTATACATATGAGAAGTGGTACTCAGTCTCAGAAGTCACAGTAATGTAACTCTTCTTAGTCTTTCTCCACAGTAGCAGTGTTAGGTTTTATGATGCTGAAAGGCAGGATATCTCCTACTCTCCCATGTAAGATTGTTTTCCAGTGCATATCACAGTATAGTTTGCAGTTGATACCTTATTCGCTTTTGTGAAAGAGAGAAAATGTATGTGAAACGACAGCCTGGTGTTTACACCCATCACCCTTGACTGCCGTGAAGATAATATTCTGCAATTACTGTATTGTGGTTTGTGATGTTCTACGTAGCAGTTAGTGTACTCCATGTTGCACAATGGTCTGCTTGTGCAAGATGTCCTATAACTAAGCTTGTTTGTCTACTAAGTCAATCATAAATGTACAAACCATGTTTATTCTTTTCTAAAATATTTAAAACAGGAAGTCTTCTAGTTACAGGAGTTGCACAGGAACTAGTAACACAGGATGTCTTACAGAAGGCCCTGTAACACAGGAAGTCCCAGTGTAACACAAGAAATATTACAAGAGGCCCTGTTGTCTCACCTCCAAAAGAGGTCTGGTTGTTGGAAATGTGAAATGGGGTCTTTTCTGGGCAGTACCTGGTTGTGGAATTTCTTCCCAAAGGAGGTGAAAGTGTCAGGGATGCAGGTGGTGCTGTGGTCTAAACCACGGAGCCTCTTGGGCTTGCTGATCTGAAGGTTGGTGGTTTGAATTCCCCACAACTGGGTGAGCTCACGGTCCCAGCTCCTGCCAACCTAGCAGTTCGAAAGCACACCAGTGCAAGTAGATAAATGGGTACCGCTGTGGCAGGAAGGTAAACTGTGTTTCATGCTGGCCACATGACCCAGAAAGTTGTCTTGTTTGTGGACGAACGCCAGCTCCCTCGGCCTGAAAGAAAGATGAGCGTTGCAACTCCATAGCCGCCTTTGACTGCACTTAACCTTTCAGGGGTCCTTTACCTTTACACCTGGTTGTGGAATTTCTTCCCAAAGGAGGTGAAAGTATCAGTGGGCAATGAAAACATTCTTATTTCACAAGGCTTTTAGTGGTTTTTAATACAGTGTTCAATTGAAGGTTTTATTACTGTTGCTTTTGAGGCTTTTTTTTTTGTTACATTGTGATTTTTGCTATTTTATGTGAATGGCTTTGTGGGTCTTTATTACAGATTAAATAATTTACAGTATAATCCTATGCATTTTTTTGTCAAAAGTACATCTCACTATGTTCAGTGGGGCTTCTGCTCAGGAAAGTGGGCACTGCAAACCTCGTCATCTCTGACCATTGGCCATGCTGACCGAGGCTATTGGGAGTTCTAGTTCAATATCTGGAGGGACACAGGTTAGTGACTCCTGGTGTATAATATTGCATTTAGATATAAAATTATATTGAGGTTGCACTAAGTAGATAGAAGAGAGTATACAAAAAAAGATTAATAGTGTTATTTGAATGTTTTATTGAATAGTTATTACTTAAATGTTAAAAATTGTTGTTTTTGACTGTTTTTACTGATAATTTTCTTATTTTACTCTTTGTAAGCTGCTTTGCAGTTGTTGGGTTTTTTCTTTTCTCTTTTTACAATCAAGTGGTATATAATAATGAAAAGAAGTGTTTTGAGCTAATCCTGAAAATACTTATTGGTGAATGATCTAGATCAAAACACTTTCCTTAGTGTGAAGGTGCAATGTACTTTTTGGTAAGATGAGATTCAGAAGTTATCAATATTTATTTTAATGAAATTGTAAACAAAATATTTCATATCGCCTAAGTTTTATGCTTAGAAATGATAATTTGTATCTTGTTTAATGTTTATGTAGGTCAGCCTCTCCCAGCTTAATGCCCTCCAGATGTTTTGGACTACAATTCTCACATCATCCTTGACCATTGGCCATGGCTGCCTGAAGGGAGTTACAATGTAAGAATTGATTGAAATTTTCATTCTTAAACATAAAACTTAGGGAATAAGAAATTAAAATTCTGTTTAGACTGCAATAAAAGAAACATTGATAACTTCCAAACCTCAGATTACCAAAAAGTCAATTGTGCCTTCATATTAAGGAACTGTTTTGATCTCCCCTTCTCACATTCCTACAAGTTTAGAAATTCTGGCACAGTATTGCACAAATACTTTTGGCTTCTTCTTTCAACATACTTCGCATTTTTAGGCACACATTCAGCAGTTCCTCCCCCCCAACAGTTGAAATACTTAATACACAGTTCTATAAACCCAGTTTTAGGAATGTTTGCTCAGATGTTAGTCTCAATTTTAGTGTGGCTTACTCCCATATGTGTGCATAGAATTGTACGCTTAATGTAACCATTTGTTTGATATTCTTGGAATCAAGCGAAATTTTAGCTTGGTGTTTCTGGTATCTTCTCTCTCATACATCCTGGATATTGGTTTACATTATGGATGTTCGGTATTATTTTATTAATACTATTGCTACAAGTTTGTCATGGCCTTTGGCTAGAACATGGGTCGGCAAACTAAGGTCCGCGGGCCGGATGAGGCCCAATTGCCATCTGGATCCAGCCCGCGGATTGTCCGGGAATCACTGCGTGGCTCACCAGTGTGCGTGTTCTTTCCCTCTTCCTCCCTTTCCTTCACACGGTGGTGCCTTCTCCCTCCCAGCTTCTCCCTGTCCTGCCTAAAGGAGGAAGGGGGCTGGGCTTTGCTGGTGCCAGCAGCAGCAGCAGCGTTCGAGCGGTCGCCATTTTAAGCAGCCCCTCTCTGGAGCCCTTTCACGTGCTGCTCATCGTCCCTCCACTGCTGCCAGCCCCTGCCACTCGCAAGACACAGGTAAACAACCACCAGGGCTCGTGGTTCTCTTGCATCATTCCCCCCTGCAAAATATATTCCGCCCCCCCCCCGCAAGGTCTGAGGGACAGTGGACCAGCCCTCTGCTGAAAAAGTTTGCTGACCCCTGGGCTAGAACAATAAATTTATGAACAGAAGATAGTATGAAGAAACTGAAGATATTCTTGGAAAGAATGTGAATGTGCCGACACTGTAGCTTTCCTCATGCTGGTATTATTTTAAAATGTGATGCAACTGGGGATTTTGCAATATCACCCTATAAAACACACACCAACAGAAAATATACACCCAGTGGTATCCATACCACCTCAGCTATCACAGCAGATTGTTTGGTGAGGAACTGATCTAGGTTAAAGAAAAAGAATGTAGACCTTTCCAAGATTAAATAATTTAAGACTGCAGTTGCTTGTTTGAATGCTCTCCCATATCTAAAACTCCCCACCTAGCATGTGTTCTACTCTACCTTCTCTATGTGATTGTTTCAGAAGTGCAGTGAAAGTGCAAATATTGGAATGGCATCAAGAATTTTGAAGCAATAGTCCCAGGAACCTGGAACTACTTGCTCCCCTCACTTCCCTGCTTCTACAATGTTTTGTTTTAAGCATCTCCTTACAGCAGCTACTCTTCAGTGACAATTGATGTGCAACTGTGTTTTCCTAAAAATTACACAGGAAACCTCACAACTGTTTTTTTCCCTTTGCTGGAATCCCTGTCCAAGAAACTTTTAAACATGTTTTCAGCACCTCTGCTCCCCTTCATTTCTCCCATTTGCCTGTAGTGACAGTGATTGCAAAAAACCAGCTTTTACTTACTGCAGACTAGAAATCAGCAGCTCGAAGCCCCAACCATATCTGACCTACAGAAATGCATTGATTGGCACATTGTGGAGTGGCTTATGCAGCAACCACAGAGCTTGCCAGAAGGTCACTGCGGTTTGTGAACTCTGGGCCTTCATGAATTGAGTCAGGAATGGAGGGGAAACTAGCCCTTGTGTGTACACAGCACTATAGAATCTATTTATTATCAATAGCTGGAGAAGTTCACATATTTCTTCTTAAACTGGAGTGGGGACATACACAGGATGAAGAGGGCTATTGACATACTGGCCTAATTTTAATGAATTAATGGACTACAGTGGTACCTTGGTTTAAGAACAGCTTAGTTTATAAACAACTTGGATTAAGAACGCTGCAAACCCAGAAGTAGGTGTTTTGGTTTGTGAACTTTGCCTTGGAATAAGAACATGTTTCGCTTCGAGTGTGTTCCATTTGTAAATTGAGTCCTCTGCTGCTATGGGAAAGCATGCCTTGGTTTAAGAACGCTTTGGTTTAAGAACAGACTTCTGGAGCAGTTAAGTTCGTAAACCAAGGTACCACCATATACTGAAATGGCAAAACTAACTGCCAGACTAAGACTCTAACGATAAGGTGTTTGTAGAAAAGTGGAAACCCTTTTTGGATTCCTAAGTAAATATTTTAATTCTTTGGTAATACAAGATGAATTTATATCCTTAGCAACAGAAAAACAAGAATTTGATATTTGTAGGTTTAATTTTATGCATTGTTAAAAACAAATGGGCAGTAACGAGATCTGAGCTACATCTTATGAAGTGATATGGGAAGTTAAAAACAAAACAAAAATAATGTGTAATGTACTTAAGATGGATTACATGAAAAAGTAATAAATATAAAAATATAAAAAGACATACTGGCCTAAGAAACTAGGTAGATGAAAATATAATTCCAGCCATGGATGGCCATGGGTGTAGCACAGAGGGGACAGCTGTCCCCCAAATCAATAGAAATCTGAAGTTCTGCCCCCCCCCCCCCGCATAAAAGCTTGTCCCCCTCTAACAAAAATCCTGGCTACACCCATGTGGATGGTTAAAGAAAAAGTTCATTGCAAAAAAATCTTACAAGTTCTACTACACCAGAACAGTACCTCCTTGCAGTTTTCTACACTGGTCAGACTGATTTTTAACACTTATTTAATTTGTGCTAAAACATGGTGCGTGTATCTCTTTTTCTTTTATTATTGTTATTCTCTTTTATTCTTTATTTTTAATTCTGTAACTTTTTATTGTTTGTAAAATTCTAATAAATATCATTTTTTAAAAAAAAAACATGGTGCGTATGCAGGTGATTTCAAAACAAAGTTTTTAATATTGTTGGCAGTTCAGCTTTTACAGGAATTATCTGTAAAATTACTAGCAATTATCACAACCTACTTTTTTTAAGAAAACCTTTGATCATGCAACCAGTGCCAAACCCAATTGTTCCTTTTACGTAATAAAACAACTTGTCGCCCAGCGAGTACTTTTAAAATCTGCCTTGCGCAAGTGGAATTAACAAACTGGGCGAGTTGCGAGAAGGTGGCTTCGTGCGTTGCGCAACAAATCCGGCCGAAAGCTTGTCCGCGTGACACCCGGGCCGCTTCTCCGGGGCAAGACGATCAAAGGGGAATACAGCAGCGCACGGGAGAATAACGCTTCATGTTTAAATAGCTATTATTATTATTATTATTATTATTATTATTATTATTATTATTATTATTAACAGAATCACAAGGCCCTCGAGGAGCTGATGTGGTAAACAAAGGCTCTTTCTCTCCTCACAATGGGCGCCTCACCAGTTCTCCACCTACAGACCCCGCTTCCCCAATCCCGGTCCCGTCCAAGGTCGACCCCGGTAGAAACAACTTGGTTACTTTCCCCTCTCTCCCTATCGGGAAAGTAACGACATATCTCTGCCCGCGTCTGCCTCATTTACTGTACAAGCCCCGCCCCTCGACAATCGAAGCTCCCCGTCGCGGGAGAAGCGTTCGGGCCGCGCTCTCCGCCGCTCCCGCCTGACTCGAATTTAAACTGCGCGACAGGGAGCTCGCGCAAAGTACCGACTCTGAGGGGAACCAGCGCGCAACTCCTCTCCGCCGCGCAGCCAATCACAGCGCAGCTCTGCGATTGCGCCGACCAATGCCGGCGCGCTTTATTGGCGGGCGGGCGAAGGATCGGGGGCGTTCGCGCTGTGCGGGAGTTGGGTGCGTTAAGCAAGGCTGTTCGTCCCTCTCTCTCCATCCCGCCCCTCCTCTTCCTCCTCTCCTTCCTCCCTCCCGCCACCCTCCTCCTCCTCCTTCCCCTCTTTGTTGGCGGTTCCTTCTCTCTCGCTGTCTCCTGGGAGGGCGGCGACAAGAGCCCGAGCCTGGCGATGCCCGAGTTCCTGGCGGACCCGTCGGTGCTCACCAAGGAGAAGCTGAAGAGCGAGCTGATCGCCAACAATGTGAGCCTGCCGGGCGGCGAGCAGCGCAAGGACGTGTATGTGCAGCTCTACCTCCAGCACCTCACCTCGAGGAACGCGCCGGGAGCCCAGGCGCAGCCCGACTTCTCTAGCGAAGAGGAGCAGGAGCCCAGCCCGGTCGTCGCCAGGAACAGAATCGGCGGAGATGGCGCCGCGACCGTCGCCGTGGGCCGGGTAAGCCGCGCCGCCCTCCTCCTCCTCCTCCCCGTGGCCGTTATCTGGCGCCAGAGCAGATTACGAGCCTGGAAAGCGGCCTTCGAGCGCTGAGGGGGCGGCGGAGTTTTCCCGCTTTCTCTCACAGGGGGCGGCGCCATGTTTCCTCACGGGCGGGCGGGGCGCGCGCGCGAAAGAGAGAGATGATGGCTGCGCGTGGAGAGAAACTGCTTTGGCGCAAGCAGGCTGGCAGGCAGGAAGTCTGCGGGGGGAAGGGGGCGCTTGAAAGCTGAAAGGTGCCTCTCCAACCTCTAGTGGCAAAACGCCACCGGAATGGCCAAAGATGGGCCCTCTGACCTGGGCTGCCCTCTGATTCCCCCCGCCCAAAAAGCTGTCAACTGCCGCCCTCCTCTGGCGCTGCAGACCGCTCTTTCTATAAGGAGGGTTGCGAAGAGCTCTCCTAAAAGGAGTTTGAACTTAGCGGGCGCCCTGCCAGGCGCAAGAAGGGCTTCACTTCTGCATAACTTGTCGCTGGCAAGGCACGTGGTGGGCCTTGGCTCCGCGCCCTGTACTACACCAGGCCCCTTCTCCACGTGAAAAATCCGAGCTAGGCCCCTGGCGACCCACGACAAGAGTACGTTTCCTTGAGCGCACGAACCTACTTCCATGTTGCACTGGGCATGAATGTGAGGTTTGGGACAGTAAAAGTGGTTGCCTTTGTAAAATCCCTTTTAAGCTTGTTTATTTAAAGCTGTTCTGCACTTTTATGGCTGAACTTCTTTGACTGTTTTTTGCTCCTTTTGCGTAACCGATCAGAGGCATTCTTGTTTCCAAGTAATCTTCCCTTGCCTCTTTAAAAACAGTCCTCTAAAAGGCAATTTAATGAACATAGCCATAAAATAATGTGTTGCAAGATTCTGCATCTTGTCATGACTTGAAAGTTTTCAAGCAGGGATTCAGTTTCAAATAACAGGTGTTTGGTGTCAAAAGAGTTGTGACTTTTGGAGTACTGAACAGCTAAGTTGAAGGAGCTGTGCAGATAGGGAAATATTACGTGACCAAACTTCTGTTGAAGCACCTCAGAGAGTTGACCTGATATTTAAAGGGCACATAAATGTTGACCCTGCTTGAGCTCTCCTCTGAAACCTACAAGAAAGAGCAGAAGAAAGTGTAGCTAGAAATTTCTGCCTAACGTAGAAAATGAAATTATGGATTTTAGCAACTTCCATCTGTGTTTTTGTTTAAAATTCCCCAGGCCTAATTATCCTTTGGAACGATGCCTCATGGATTTTGCTTTTAGGGCAATCCTGTGTAGCAATTTCAGCAATGAAAATATTGGCAAATCCAATTTAAATTTGCAAGTGCACCTCCAGAAAAGGAATACTAACCAGAAAGTTTGGGACAACCACTCCAAAATGCTTGATGTGGTGTTTGTGCCTGCGGATCATTTGTTTCTGAGACACTGAACCATTTATCTGGAAGTGTCCTTTATTTCTGTGGATGGCTACAGTATATAACAAACATTCATTTTTATTTTTATTTTTGCAATACTAGAAACAAAGTAACTCTTGTATTTTCAGAGGAAAAAGTTCCAAATCTAAACATATTTTATTTACTTAGGTAACCTGCTTTTCATTCAAATTAATCCAAGAGCAGGCACATAAAAATATGTGCTTCATAATAAAACAATCTGAAAAATCAAATCATAATGACAGTAAATCATATTTACATACTCACCTGGGTTTATTAATATACAGCCATACCTCAGAGTGTAAATGCCTTGTGAGTTGAACGTTTTGGCTCCTGAACACTGCAAACCCAGAAGTGAGTGTTGCAGTTTGCAAACATTTTTGGAACGTGAACGTCTGACACGGGTTCCAGTTGGCTGCAGGAGCTTCCTGCAGCCAGTTGGAAGCCACGCCTTAGTTTCTGAATGCTTTGGAAGTCAAACAGACTTTGGGAACAGATTCCGTTCGACTTCCGAGGTACGATTATATAAATGTATAGGATTGCACTACACAGAAATTTGCTTTACAGTTGCTAATCTGATGGAATGACTTTCACAATAGCCCTATTGGTGACTTATTTAAAATCATGAATAATCTATCCAGCTAATGCTTAGAGAAAATATGCAGTTCATTTCTTTTAAAGGCATCTGGGTTCTCCACAGTATAAAATAAACAACAAATAATACTTTTTATTTGAAAGTCTGCTTTCGTGAGACCTTAGGTCACTCAGGTAATTAAGAAGAAAGTATTAAATGTGAATCGGCAAGACCTTGTATTTAAAAGGGTAGCTGACTTTGCCTTGGCTAAGTTTCCATGGTAAACCAGTTGGGTTTTTCCACCATTCGCTTATCCAAGGCTGTTAAATGTACAATTCATTAAATAGATTTTCAAAAGAGTAATGAGGGCTTTCTCAAATTTTTAATTGGAAAAAAATTAAATTAAAATGTGTTTGAATATTGGATAAATTTTCCAATAGTCCAAAATAATGAAACTCAGTAATTGATTGAGGGTGGGGAAGGGAATTAATAAAATTTACTTAGTAAAAAGTGTTACTTTGACATTGTGTTACTGGAATATTTTATTTTGAATATTTCAAAACATCACAATTTGGTAGCATATATTTCCCTCATATTATTTGGATTTTAAGAAAAATGTAGATGTACCGTACTCAAAATTAATGTATAATTATGAAAGTTTAGTTAATAAAATAAGTTAGTCTTCAATGTGCCATGAGACTTGTTTTGTTACAATGTGATGCAGCTTCCTTGGGTTAATAAATGTTAAATTGATTTGAGTTGAGGTGTAGAAGGTAGGTGCAGTTAACTATGTGCACTATGAAATGTGAACAGTACAAAATGAATATTAAACTAGGGTTTTGTTTTTCCAGTCATGGGGGGAAATTTGTGATGCAGTGATGAATTGAGGAGGATAAACAATTGAGAACTCTGCTTCCCATTCCACCAGCACAACAGAGACTTGTTCATGGAACAGGTGCATAGATTCCTTATCCTCTGCAGACTAACCCAATAGTGCAATTGCCCTGTCGTAGGAGTTGCCAGTGTGGTGCCCTTCATATGCTGTTGGATTACAATTTTCTTTATCTCTGATCATTTACCAGTGCTGGCTAGGGCTGATGGGAAGTGTAGTCCAGTAACACCCAGAGAATACTATTTTGACAACCCTTTCCCTGTTAGTGAGCTTCAGCACTAGCTGAGGAGGAAAGCTTCTAATCTTGAGTGGCACTGTGTGAGAAGCATCTGTTCGCTGTGCTGTATGGGAGAGTTAAAGAAGGGTTGGAGTGAAAGAATACACGTGTTTACACTTCTCTAGGATGACATAAGTTGTTGAAGACTGTGTCATTCATAGTTGATAGAGGTCTGGAGAGTGAGTTAATTAGGATAAGTGAACACTTTCCCTCCATGCCACCCTTATTAAATAGTCTGTAGCAGTTCATATCATTCTAGACTATATGGAAGGAATTAGGGGATGCATACCCCTTAATGTAGTCATTCTCTGACTCTTAATTCTTCCTCCCCCAGGATATGAAATAGGATTCTGGAAGAGAACTTAGGGTATAAGCTATTTTGGAGTTGATCTTGTTCATTTCACTCCTTTTTCCTGACTCAACCACCTTCAACAGTGGACAGAAGTGACTACACTCAGTCCTCATAGGGTTTTTAAAGATGACTTTTAAAATATATATTTAACAATTTTTTTGTCTGCATACTTAAAGTTTCACTTGAATATATAGAATATATACTTTGCCTAAAGCAATTTTGATGTTAATATGTTATAGCTAACATATAGCTATCATATATGTAATAGAGCTGAGGAGAAATAATGTGCAAATGGAGTATATCTGTAGCAGTATTCTACTTAATTTCAACTCCTTTAGCAGGATAGTGAACCAAAATTACTGATTGATGAGAACCTTTGCTGGCATTTGTGGGTAGCCAACCTGGTTGCAAGTTCATTTTTATGTTAGCCAGTTGGTTGTTGTCTTTAAGTCATGCTGAAGCAACTTAAAGGCCAACCTACCTTTCAAATAGATATTTATGTAGTCCACATGCATATTGATTTCCACTTTGTTTTCAGACACAACCTCAATTTTGCATGATAAATTGTCATCTTGCTGGCAACTCATCTTCTGTTATTTCTCTGGAGGTCTTGTAATCACCCCGACTTTAAACTGTTTTGTATTTTTCTCCACTGGGTTATCTGTTCAGTGCTTCTCTATATGCAGCTTTCCCCATTTGGTACTGCAAGAGATGTTCTACTGGGGAAAGTAAGAGTATGTTCTGCTGACTTTGATGCCTCCTACTGGCTATGTTTGCAACTGCTAGAGGTTCTATTCTCTGCTTGAAATTATTTCAAAGAATCATGGAATTGTAAAGTTGCAAGGGATGATGAAGGTCATCTAGTTCAGGCTCCTGCAATACAGCTAAATATTTACTGGTAGTTGTGGCTCCAGATATTGTTTGACTCTGAATTCCCACCCTAGCCAGATGAGCAGTGATCAGGGCGGGTAGGTGTTGTAGCTGAACAACATCTGGAGGACCACAGATTCCCCATCCCTGTGATGAAGCAATGATTATTTTCTTTTCAGAAATTGTCATAAAAAGCAGAAGGGTCTTGCACCCCAAATACTGAGTTAGGAGTTTAAAGTACTTCAGTATCATCTTATCCTGATTGGTTCTCAAGCTTTTTGCTTAACTTAATGTGTGCCAAGGCTGTAGCTTAATTTCATTTTACAAAAGAGGCCCAATTTTGTCCTCCTATCCTTCAGGGCTGCTAAATCTCTAGTACAAATTTGTTTGAGATGCAGTCATAGATTACAGGGATAAATGTTAAAGTTCAAATGGTTGAACAATTTTGTGTGTATAAAATGCTTGTGCCAAAATGTGTGCCATCAGAGTGGCACTTGGGACATAGCTGATTCTATTTCAGTAGAAAGACTTGACTTTTGGCTGGGCCTTTCTGGCTGTGATTTTTATTATTGGAGAACATTTCTGTTTCTAAATTCTTACATGTAGTGTGTAAAGTCTGTTATAGGAATGATTGGAAGAATTTTCTGGAAAGCAAACTTTTATACTTGTCCCATGTTCCTACTTTATATCCCCCCCCCCCCCGGTTATAAGATTGTGAAATATGTTCATCTCAATTGGCCAAATATATTGATTATCAGATTTCTGTAATATTTACTAACAATACTTGTTCTCTGTGGGTTGCCATGGATCCACAAGGTGGCTATGCTAATTACTTGAGGCTGTTCCAGAATATAGAAATGCATTTGCAGAAATGTGCTTCAATTTTCTTCCCTTGGCTATTTTGTAATGAAGATTTTATGGCATTCCATATGTGAATTGTTAAATAGACTATGTAATAGTGAAAAGTTAGAAACTGGGGTTTTTATTCAGTACTGTGCAACAGGATTCCTGTTTTTTCTCCTGCTCTGCATACTCTAAAAATCTGCTGTAGAGGGTCCCCCAGCCTTCCAGAGCTATGTATTGGTATTGTGTTATTTTTATAGAGACAAAAGAACCAAACATATCCAAAGTTATGCTGTTCCCTGGAAGGTCTTTAGAGTAGCATAATTGGGAAAGGCAAGACATCGGGTTACACACGATTCAGGTTATAGACTCTGCTAACCCAGAAATAGTACCTCGGGTTAAGAACTTTGCTTCAGAATGAGAACAGAAATCGTGCTCCGGCGGCTTGGCGGCAGCAGGAGGCCCCATTAGCTAAAGTGGTGCTTCAGGTTAAGAACAGTTTCAGATTAAGAACGGACCTCCGGAACGAATTAAGTACTTAACCTGAGGTACCACTGTGAATAGGGTTTTGATTTGTTGCACACAGTTCATTCTTTAGTGACAGTGCAGAAATGTTGAAGTAACATAGGCCAAAAGGAAGTGACATAACCTGATTTTTAAAAAGCAAAACTCCATCAAGGCCTGGGAATTGTTAGCTGGTGGTGCAAACTGTTCTTAGTAATGGAAAGGGCATGAAGAAGGTGGTAGCATATTTTTTCACAGTATTAATAGGATTAACTATATAGGGAAGTTGCCTTATTTTCCATTCGGCTCCAAAATATCAGTACGCAGGAACACTTAAGATGGAATCTGGATTGCTCTGGTGGTATTGCTCCTCATGCTTATGTTATTGTGTATTTACACACTTAATAACCTAGTTCTACAATGCAGTTAACACTTTGGCTATCTCTTCCTAGAAGGCAACAAAGAAAACTGACAAACCGAGGCCAGAAGAGCAGGATGATATAGATGTAACAGATCTCAGTAATGAAGAACTCAAAGATCAGCTTCTGAGATATGGTGTGAATCCAGGTCCTATTGTGGGTAAGTTAATACTCTGTAGTATCTCATTAATAGTGTTTTTTTAAATAAAAATAATCACGTGTTTGGTGGTGTTCACTTCATCAACATTAGTTATTGCCCAGCCCCTCCAGGCTGGCAGAAATAGCATTTCCTTTGGTCAGTGCTACAATGTCTGCCATTAACTTGGATGCTTGGAAGGTGCACAAGTCCATAATACTTATCCATACACTCAGTAAACAAGAATTTAGCACCTCAAATCATTTTGCATAATGCTGATTAGCAGGATACAAGCAGAAGCTGTTCTTGAGTCATATAAACCTGTGGCCCTGCAAACATTGATAGGTTCCAACTCCCATCAGCCCCAGCCAATATTGCAAGTGATCATGGGTGATGGGAATTCTGGTTCAGCAATTTCTAGGCCACCCATCCCTGGTATAAATAATGACACTCCACATGGGAAATGAGAAGGTTTGCATAAAGGTGGTGTAACCATGAAATTACTGTTGCAGATAGCAATTTAGAATTTGAAAAACTGCTACTAGTACTTTGTTGGATGTACCTAAGCTCACTGACTGTTTGGATACATGACAGACTTAAGATGTGTTTATGGGCTTTGTGCGGCCTTGCCCCTCTTCCAGATTTGAACCTTTGTTGATGTTACACTTTGTATATATGAACAAATAATACTTCTATAATCTGGCTTAATTTTGTGCCAAGGCCACAGTTTTCTGCTAAACTTGCCCCCGCCCAAGAAAAAACCCTCTGCTGCTATTTAGCTCAATGTGTTGCTTGCAGAAAAGAGCATATTCAGGGGCCAATAGCACTGTAGGTAGGGGTGGGGATTGCTGATGGGAAATAGGCACAGGACTTTAGGGCCCTGGATTGCCGCTTTTCTGTCACAATAAAAGTGGCCAGCTTCAGCACACTTCAGTAAGTGTATTTGTTGTAATGCATTGTTTGGCCCTAAGAGGCCCACCAACATGTTTGCATGCCTCTTGTTCCCTCACACCTTCCTGGATCTTGCAAACTCCATAAAAGTGTTTCTTTCACATCCTCAAACGAATCCATCAAGCTTCCTCATCTGTCATTTCATAATCACATAATTCAAGAAACAGTATTGAACCTAAAAACATTCAGCAATAAAATGTGGCCTTGTTTACTTGTTTACTTTATGTTAACTGAGGGTTTTCCATTTTGTTTTGTGATTGTTTTGGCTATCCTCAAAGGTTCCTACATTTTGCCACCTTGATTCATATAAAGGTTCCCCAGGTTTATTAGTTCATTTTACATTGGCACCCTTTTTAAAAAGAAAAAAGCTCTTACTTGACAGATACTAGATTATCTTCTCCTGTTAGTTTCAGCCTGCTCTTTCCTTTACTGCTGTGGGATTTCTTAACTGAAAACTGTTGAAATACACAAGCTTCAAAATGCTGCTTAAAAGCTTGCAGTGCACTGTCTGTTAATCTTGGTGATTCACTGAACAAAGTGGGGAAAATGGAGTTTCTTATCAACTCACATATAGAAACTAGAACTTTTTGTCTATTCTGAGATATCTAATTTCCTGTTCTTCTGTAGCTACTACAAGGAAGCTGTATGAGAAGAAATTACTGAAGCTGAAAGAGCAGGGCCAAGAGCCAAGTTCTTTCATACCTGCACCAATTGTTTCTTCATCTGCAGAGAACAACAAACAAAATGGAAATAATGACTCGGATCAATACAGTGACAATGAAGAAGGTAGAAATAAATCCAAAGAAATATGAATAGCTGACAAGGAAGATGTTAAAATAATAGTTTATGGTAGATTAGAAATAGTTCCTGGGTTTGATTGCTTTCTATTGGTCACCATAGGTAATGCCCCATTTGAGACCTCATGTTCAATTTAATACAGGAACTCTCGAGTTGAATAGTGCATTCTATAAGTAAACTTGGATAAGGGAGGAGAAGAAACTATGCCTGTGACTCAACCCTGGTCATGTAAGGTTGGGAGCAGGAAGAAGAATGATGTGAGAATATCACCTATTCAGAATACTTTGTATGAGAAATTGGGCACAGCACTTTTATCTATGTGATAATGATATATGTGCACTAGTTCTAGGTAACTTCAGGCTCTCCTTCTGTAGTCTCACTATTTAAATGATGCCCATGTTCTCAATAACCCAATTTACCCATATTTACTGAGAAGTATGTCTCACTGTATTGACTGAGGCTTACTCCGTAGAAATGTATTTAGGGTTTCTATCCAATAATAAACTAGAACTTGATCAATTTATAATATTTTTTAAATTCTGCACAGTAATGAGTAATGGAAAGGAATCTTTAAATGTGTTAACAATTCTTTTTACAGAAAATATTAATTTCAGGTTTTTTTAATGAGACAAATAGTTATGACTAACTTCATATGAAGACTTTTTCCCAGTTAGCTGCTTAGTTTAGCATATGAGAAAATTTGGACTGCATAACCCTAACCTTTAAATTTTAGGGCCAAGCCCATTTCAGCATTAAGTATCATTTGTTGCCATAGGGGCAATATCTATAGTCAGTGTGTGCTTTGAATAGACATATATACCAGGGGTCAGCAAACTTTTTCAGCAGGGGGCCGGTCCACTGTCCCTCAGACCTTGTGGGGGGCCAGACTATATTTTGAAAAAATAATTAAAGAACTCCTATGCCCCACAAATAACCCAGAGATGTATTTTAAATAAAATGACACATATGTAAAAACATGCTAATTCCCGGACCATCTGTGATCTGGATTTAGAAGGCGATTGGGCCGGATCCGGCCCCCAGGCCTTAGTTTGTCTACCCATGATATATACTGAAGAAGTAGATGCAATATTTCTTAAATTATAATAGTATTAATAGTCTCACATTATCAACTACTGAAACAGTAATATTCTGGAAGACTCTGCCAATCACTGGATGGGTTGTTTTTATGGATTTGTATCTGTACCATCAGTCTTCTCAAAATCAACTTTAGCTCCTCCATTCAAACTGTCACCAACTGCCAGAGAGATAGTACTAGGTTTCAGATGAAGAAAAGACATAAATTGCTTTACTGTGATCACATACTTGTTGATTGATGTCCTTTCTAACTTGTGTTCACATCAGATGAAATAAAATTTACTTTATTTGAACTAATAACTCATCAGCTGCTTAGTGTCAGGTCTTACGCATTCAGAAGAAATCAGAGCATGTTGTTTGGAGAAGTCTTATTTCCAGCAGCTGCATTGGCATTGATATTTCTGTTTTACGTTTATTTCAATACCACCTCCTGCACAACTTCTTTACACCATGTTTGAAGCATACTATAAAAACCATAACAATATTGAGCAAAGAGTGTAAAATATTAGATAACAGAAGATAAAACTATAGAAGCTGTACTGGTCCCTAAAACCAGTTTTAAAATGTAAAATATTGTATCTTAGTACAGTAGTGTTTTTTTTCTTTTTCTTTTAAGAAGTTAAATTTATTGCTTGGAATTTCAAGTCTTGCTTGAAATACTTTTCAGAATGTTTGCAAATATTTCAAATTCCAAGGAGGAAGCCTACACCAAATGGGGAACAAGGCAGCTATGTTAGAGGAGCTCAGATTGCTGGTGTTGGTCCCTCTTGGTATTCTTAAATTCAGGGGGTTGTTGTTTGAAAAATATAAATTGAAACAGCTGGTGAAATTGTCACAAGCTGTGATCACACGTTAACCTTTAGCAGAATTTGTAGTGTTTGGAAAATATTTCTGTAAATTGCCATTTTTACCTGAAAAAATAATAATAATAGATGGCATTTATTCACAGATCCGAAAACAGAATTCAGACTTGAGAAGCGAGAACCACTGAAGGGCAAGACAAAGACTTCAGTTACAGTTAGACAAAGAAAAATTGCCGAACATAATCAGGTACCATTATAGCAGTTTCTTACCAGTTTTATACCATTCTCATGTAAAAATGAGGGTGTCCTTAGAAATTTGACTTACATCTTGTATACACTGATTAACAGTTGCTTATTTTTAAGGGGCTATAGGCAATTCAGTACTGTATAGCAGTGGAAACTGTCATTTTTCCTGACTGCAGCAAAATGATATATGCTAAATAGAATTAAGTTTCTTGTCTATTTCCTTAATACATTAAAAATGGCACATTTTTGAAAGACGGGAATTGGAAAATAATTGGAAGTGTGGCAGTCTATAATCTTTAAGGAAAACATTTTGTTGGGAACAGGGGGTGTTTGGGAGCTCCCAAAATATTATCTAAATTTGCTCTCCCAGCCTTTTCTTTTCATCCTGAATTGCTGCTTTTGGCAACAAGCTTCATGACTATTTTTGTTTTGAAAATAGTTCTTTTTCCTAATAGTAACATCGTACAGCCATAAAGTGTAAACAAAGCATCTTCAGAAGAGGGGAAAACTAGCTTCATTTGCCCTAAGTGCTATTGCTGTGGAGCAATAAATGGTTGCATGACAGCATCACTGTTACTAGTAAGAGGGGCTGTTTTATATGAAAAAGGGGTGCTAAAGTAGCAGCCACCCAGGCTGCAAATCAGCCCCTAAAGGATAATAGGTGATGAGATGGATCAGAGCTTTCTGAACATAATGGAATGGTTACACATTCTGTTAGTCCTGGCAGTGGGGAGGGATCGCTGAAACAGCTTATCCCTCACCATCAAAAAGGAGTGGTGCATTCTGGTACAGCATTGCCAATTTGTATTGAGTGTCTTGTGAGACACACATATAGTTAGCTAACTAGCTAACATTGGTCAGTGATGCTTCTTTCAGAAGTTGGCAATGTATATTCCTACAAGGAGCCAGTTCTTTCACCAGATTTCTTAACAGAAAGACCTGCAGATGACTGGATTTGAATGTTTCTGATCTAGCATGTAGGAATACTTTTGGGCAAGTTCCCAGGATTCTATGGTATGTGGCATAGAAAGTGGTGCTGAAGGCGCCTAATTGCTACTTTTTGGATTTTGACAAATCATTTCAGAAACTATTTTTATTACTGGTCATCTAGGTATTTGAAAAAATGTGGCAAGCTTATCTGAGTAAGTCCCATTAAACTTGATGGGGACTTATTTCTGAGCTGATACTTACATAGCATAGCACTGTCTATTGTGAATTGTATGAGGCCTGGAATGTTCATACATCTTAGGAACACATAAGGAGTAGATCTATGTGAAACTAGAACTAGCCTTTTTCTTTTGATAATAAAAATACTGCTACTAATCAAATATTATAAAAAGGAGCCTGCTAAGTAGAATGACCTAAAACTAATGGCATGTTTCTGAATTTTTTTTATTCTCATGAAAACCATCCAAATGCATTCACAAATATACAGAAAAGCCCAAGGATTATGGGAATAAATATTTTTCAGTTATCAAAGAAAAAATAACTTGGTATGTTTTAAAGCTTGTCATTCAAGGAATTATGAACAATGCATATTTCTGTCTAAATCAGTTTTATAATAAGCACAACCTGACCTCTGATGTGATACATCACTTCAGGCATTAGAGCCATATTGCCAGGTCTATGAGACCATTCACAAGAATGGAATAGAATCAATTGCTTCCAGTTGCAAGCTATAGCTGTTTTGGCTTCCATTAATTAAATGCAACCACATTTCTCCAGCATTTATATATTTAAGTAGGAATTAGAAGACTTCTTTCTAGTTTCTTGTGTTTCCCCCTTCATTGTCAATGTTGAGATCAAAATGTATTATTTCTGTGGGTGCCTACCTAGCCCTGTGCTTTTTCCAAGAGAAAATACTCCATTTCTGTAATTATGTCTCCATCATTGGTTGTGAGCCTTATTTCCAGGTAGGTGTGGATAGGTAGGCAGCCTTAATCAAAAGATACTATGTCCATATGATCACACACTGAACCTGTGGTCACAGATGACAGGAGCTGGAGTTCCATAACACATAGAGTTTACCCCATGTTGGTTATCCCTAATAATTATTCTGTTTTCTGGGATATTTTAAAGAGTAACGTAGGATAGAACCCATGTGTGGCGCCTAAATGTTTCTCTATAACTTGATGCAAGTACTAGGGCACTCGGTAGTAGTCATCTGGTGAAAATATTAAGCACCCATATGCTTGCTAACATGTCTGATGCTTAAATAGAACTATTCTCAGGATGGAGTTACTGAGACATTCTGGAGAAGTGGATCTTCAAAAAGTGGACTTCTGCAGGCAGTTTCTAGGGAGTCTGCAAGAGTATCAAGAAGAACACCAAGAAAAAGGGTGATGCAAGGCTAATTTGAAATCTAGACTTCTATTTTCCTCCTCAGGGCCCTAGTGACAATTGTACACTTATTTTATGTTTTTGTTTTTTAAACAAACAGGTTGAAACTACAGTACCGCTACCTGTACATGATGCAGTAATATCAAAGAGTACTCCTATAGCTGATACTGTAGTGGCTTCAAGCAACAAGACCCTAGTAAATATATTGAATTTGCAAGAGGTGGTATTCTGTAATCTTCCTCCTCCTGGAAAAAACACTTTCTGCTTGGAAAAAGGGGGAATGGGGGCTCCTTTAAAAAAGAAATGTGCTGTTGCGCTTAAGTCTGATGCAAAGTAAAGAGTAAAATCAGAAGGAGCAATATTGAATTACATTTTTCTGGCTGGTATCCAACTACATCTGTCTTTCAGCAGAATGAACACTGTTTATGGAATGGATTCCCTCTCCCCTGCATGCCTTCACATGGCCCCAGATCTGCTGCAGAGGATTGGGGAACCCTCCAGAGCAGATTTGGGGAGGCACAAGGGGCAGAAGGGTGGAGTGCAGGAAAGGGGTGCCCATTGTGCAAATCTGTTCACATGCTGTTGGATATAATCCTCTGAAAGCTGCTCTTCCTTTTGCTTAAGTACATGGGGGTGATGCCTGTAGATAATAGATTAGCTGTTTTCCTTACAATTTATCTATCTGAAATGCACTAATTTTCTTTTAAAACACTGCAATCAATTTCTGAGGGCTGGCTTCTCATATCTAAGGCTGCCTGGTTGGTTAAGATTTTTATTGCTGTTTCTTTTGTTAATTCTGAGTCTGAACAATTTGAATTTCAGCAGGTTGTCAATAGGGTGCCTGGAAATTTCAAGCATGCAGATCCTATACTGTCAATCAGTGACTTCTCAGAGTTGCCCAGAAGAACACCAAAGAAACCATTGATGTCAGCTGAAGTAAATGAATTAAACATAGATTGTTGAATAGAAAGGGGAGGAGGGTGCACTTGCATATATGCATTTTGCTTTTAACTTGGAAATGTCATGCTAACTTAATTCTGAACTATTTTCTCACTTTAGCTTACAGTGTATTCCTGAGTGATGCTCTGTATATTTGAGGCAACCAGGAATTTAGGGATACCTAAGAACTTAAGATTTCATCACATAACTCTTACTGACTACATCAAATGTGAAATTTTAAACAAAATTCATATAACCAAGTCAGCAGAATAGATACAAAATAATTATTTTTCTACTCATCTCTGTTGTGTAGCTTTTTATTTCTTTTAAAAGCTTCTTATGTGCCAATTATTACCTTACTAACAAATAGGAGAATTTGAAATCTCACTACAAATATGAGCTCACTGTTTTTAAAATAGTATTATTCTGTACTGACAGCATTTTTCACTTTCCACCAAGAGGAAATGGGAAATAAACATAAAATTACTTATATTCAATAGCCATACAATTCAGTTAGGACAGAAGTGCTGACAGTGCCTTTTAAGTCTTCCTTTATCAAGGTAGCCTTTATTACATAACACTATGCTTCATGTTGAAAGAACAAAAGGATGGTACTGAAGATCCCTGGGTACAATAATGGCCAAAGAGACCAAAATAACCAAACTTTAATCAACAGCTAAACTCCATGCAAGAATCTTCTTAAAGTTTACTCTGCTTACCAAATTCTTTTACAAATCACACAGTGATGCACACTTTCTTTTTCTTTCTCTAGTACAGCTTTCTTGTGCATTTTGTTTTAATTCTCCCTTTGTCTTAACTTTTTACAGGTCATGGAGAAAACATCTACAGAGGAAAGAAGAGCAGACAGGGATATTCTTAAAGAAATGTTCCATTATGAGGCATCAACACCTACAGGAATTAGGTATTTACAGGTGTAATTATTGTTTCAAGCATGCAGTGACTGCCTTTTTTAGGCTTTGTTAGCACAACTCAGTGCATTTGACTCTGTTATAATAACATTTCTACGAATCCAGTCTTAAAAGGAGTGTTATTTTTTATAATATTAAAAATACGTTTTCCAGTTCTTTCATGCTAATCAGTAGAAACTAGAAAACCCTAGATCTTTCAAAGCTGTATATAATTTAAACTGGTGTTTTTAGAAGCAAATCATGTGTTAAGGTACTTGTCACTTCCAGAACCACAGACTGTTCTAGGATTTGGCTGATTGTTTGAGATATCCAGATCAAAAGCCATCATAGGAATAGTCTTTAATTAGCAGGTAGTATAACCTGCTAAAGTAAATAAACTGAACTTACTGCTTCTAAAGCAACATATGATTTGCGTCATACTGCTAAATCACAGAAAATATTTGCAACAGGACTAGGAGGGAAGCTTTAGTAATAGGGTACACAGTACAGTTAGTTGCCTTTCACAGAGCTTTGCACCTTGTCTCTCAAGCAGCTATTATACCCTTAACTTTGTGGAAGATTAAGATCCTCCATCTCATTATATTCCTTAGGTAGAACTCCATGTCATAGATTTTAATTCCCAAGGATGGAACTATCTGATTTACACAGCCAAGTTGGGGACAACACATTGCTCAGGTTTACCCAGCTTCCCTTGGTCTTCTGCTTAGCATTATAGTCCTGAGTCTGGGCAGGTTGTGCAGGTTTTCTTGCAGAGTAACTTGACCTAAAGTTGTCTGCTTTAGAAGTTGCAGGCCTATAAAAATCCTATACAGTACTAGTACTTGAAACAAGGAATATTGAATGCTGAGAACACTTCTTGTCTGTCTCAAAAGAAGGCCTTTTTATTGGGTGGCATGCATGCTCCGAAGATGGACAGGGGGTGAAAGGGGACAGATCTTCTATTTTCTCCCCCCCCCCCCCCATGCTAGCTTGTCGAAAGTCTGGCATTCAAAGAACAGGTATCTTAACAAACAATATAAATTTGATGGATATAACATTTAGTATCCATAATGAAGCTCATTCAATGTATTTCCCTTATCATAATCCATAGTTTCGGTGAGGCAAAACACTTGTCTGTCTTCCCTGGAGAGTTGTAAAACTTCAGAGCATTAAATGCCTACCTCATCCCCTCCCAAATGCCTTTTAAAAATGAGGTCTATTTTAGCCTTAAACAAACATATAATTACTTCTCATTAATTAACAGTGCTACCTGCCGCAGACCAATCAAGGGAGCTGCTGGTCGACCTATAGAGCACAGTGACTTCCGGCTGGAGGAAACCTATTCATCAAAATATATCCCCAAATATGTTGCCACAGCAGATCTCAACCCAGAGAAACCAACAATTAAAAAACGTTCCATTCCTATGTGGATAAAAATCCTGCTCTTTGTTCTTATTTCAGTCTTCTTACTTTTGGTCTATCAGTCTATGGAAACCAACCAAGGAAATCCATTCACCAAATTTCTTAATATTAATAGTAACCTGGAGGAAAAGACAGATTGAGTGTTTGTATGGCGCACACAACTTGGTCTCCTATTTAACTGTAGAGATGTCTTCATCCTTCATCTATTTCAGCGACTGCATACAAATAATAGCGGCATCAGAAAAGTGAAATAAGACAGTATAAGTGGACATCACTAACTTTTTTCAGTATTAGGAGATCACTTTGTGCCATAATTAATATTTTTAGATCTCTCTGGAATTTCTTGTAGGATTTATTTTTTTAACGTGGATATCATTACATTCATTTGAGATTGTATATTTGTTTTTGCAAGCTCAAGGGCAAAAGTGATAGTAAAATGTGAAGATGTGTTTTAATGTTTTTATTTCATATTAAAAATATAATGTACTGAAAATTTCTCTACATTGCCTATTGTTTTTAGGGGTGGGAAGTGCTAAGATAATAAAGGGAAATGCATTTTTGGATGCATTTTGTTGAAACTGTGCAGCTAAGTTTAGTGTATTGTAGTTTAATGGAAAATCCAGCATTTTTTCTGTAGAATACTGTAACATTTTAATAAATAAATGTAAACCTATTGTATACATTTCTGTATCTGTCCTAGTTTTAATTGTAGTAACTCCAATTAACCCTATTCTCTATTTTTAATAATAGTTCTCTTCTTTAGTGCTTAATGTCATATCACTGATCAAATTGGCAATAGGTGTCCTTAGAGCAAAACATATTTATTAGTAAAATCGTGTGAAAGAAAATTTACATTAAATAAACTAAACTACTTTTTTACTGAATAATTACAATCTTAAATCATTAACTGCAGATTTAAAATTCCTGTCTTATTACAAAATGGTTATGCTCTCAAGCAAAAACCTCTATTTTTATGTAGATAAATTGACTTCTATGTGTAGATTTCTTTTTTTTCCAACTTAGAATTTTGTTTGAACCATCATGGATGTTCATATTCCAAAACATTTCATACTTTCATTAAAAAGACATTGTTATGTTACCTATTATGTATCAACCAAGGATAAAAGTTCTGCTGATGGATGCAACAAATTTAGTCTGCCATAATTTGTTATCAGTTGCATTTACCAATCAAGTAACTTCAATTAATTTCAAGTGTGGGTTATTACAAATATAATGTGAATGTATCAATTTGCAGCACATATGGGATCTTGATATTACTGCATATTCTATACAAAATGCAATAAACTTATTTTTAACGTTCTAGTCTCATCAAAAATTGGTATTAATACAATCAAACATTAACCTTAACTTTTGTTGTAAAATTATCTTACTACCTCACCTTACTTGATGCTATAGAGAGGCACATTTATGGAGCAATCCATTGAATCCAATAGGAGAAATTAGTATACCAACTCTAAGGTTGTATTCCCTCCTTCCTCCTTTCCAGGGGCATGCCCATTAGACCAAATGCAGCTCATTTTTGCTCTCTTCACCCTTTCTCTGACATCTCTGGAGAGTCATCCGAGGGCTGCCTGACTATAGAAAGGTAGCTCTAGTATCCCCTTGCTTCTGGACCATAGGAGTACACTCTTAGGCATACTTATTACAGTGGTACCTCGCAAGATGAAAGAGTTTTTCGTTTTTTGAGTTGCTTCGCAAGACGAATTTCCCTATGGGCTTGCTTCGCAAGAAGAAAACGTCTTGCAAGTTTGTTTCCTTTTTCTTAAAACCGTTAATACCCAGGGTGCATTGCTTGAAGAGGTGCTTCGCAAGACGAAAAAACTCGCAGAACGAATTAATTTCGTCTTGCGAGGCACCACTGTAGTTCTAATGTTTTGAAGGGCTTTAGCTTACCTAACTCTGATCAGGCTGTAAGGCTACAGTTCAGAGCACAGGTAGGCTGCTTACATCTCAGTGACCAGTGAGTTAGGCTACTTGTAACTACTGGTCACTAAGATGTAAGCAGCCTACCTGTGCTCTGAACTGTAGCCTTACAGCCTGATCAGAGTTAACTGCACAGTACTGTATTCTAAATGGGTTATGAACTAGTGTGCTTATTACTGACATTTTTTCCGTAATTACCGTATTTTTTGCACCATAACACTCACTTTTTTCCTCCTAAAAAGTAAGGGGAAATGTCTGTGCGTGTTATGGAGGGAATGCCTACGGGTGGCATGCCTACGGATTTTCCTCCTCTAAAAACTACGTGCATGTTATGGTCGGGTGCGTGTTATAGAGTGAAAAATACGGTAAATTGTGGTTCATAGGGAAATGTTGAATGTGTCAATGACAAGTGTTATTTCTATATTTTACACGAAAAAGGTTCCAGATACTTGGCATTTCCACTTAGAGATAGAAGAGATTGAGCCTCATGTGACAGTGATGGATCCAGAAGCGTCCCTAATTTATGTACTCCTTCAGAGGTAGTATAGTCCCATCAAAAACAGGCAACATTTCCAGGCTTAAACCTCAATTGAAATGAGTCTAGAAAATTGGTTTCATCCAAGAAAACCTGGATCTAGCCCTTAACCATGTCTTGCCTTCCTATGTCCTATGCCCAACACATGAGCCATTACCTCTGTTGAGGTGGTCCATGTAACTATTTTGGCATCTTTCTCATGATGCTGTTAGTCTCCCTTCTTTGCAAAGGAAACCATATTAAAGTCATTAAAAAAACCATAGGTTATACTGGAATATAATCTGTTCCAGGCAGGCTCTTGGAGATAGCAACTTGCCAACAGATCTAGGTAGATCATATCCAGTTATATTCTCAATTTCTCTTATTTCAGTTGTCCAAAATATATTTGGGCAAGAGGAAAAATATTCTGCATATCACCATTCATTTTTTTGCATCTTCAACATAGATTATCTCCTATATGTGGTTTAATACATACCAGTGAAAAATGAATTCATAACAAGCTTTATTTTAAGGCAATGCTTTTGGTTTGATTCAGATCATATTGCCCAAGATCCTTTATTTGAAATGATGTGCTAATTGTTATGTCAATATTAATGATAATATATTGTTTATTTAATAATCTGTGTTGGGTCTTTAAATGTTAACAGATTCAGATTCTACAAGTTTTGAAATAGGACCATGTTTACCAACTAAATTGTTGGCAGTGTTTTGTAATTGCAAGTACTGAAAAGTGTTGGTTGGGTCTTGAGCATTTTTTAAGATGTAAAAGAATGTAATATAATGTAAAAGATAATGTGGCAGTAATTTGGTCTCTGTGCTGTGACACAATAGTGCCACTAGATGGCACTTTAAAGTGCTTTTTGCATGCCAGCTCCTAAGGCAACCTTATGCTTGCCAGTGCTTTTTTTCTAAAAAAATGTTTAGGGGTACTTTCATTTTCCTACTTATATTGAAATACTGTCCCTCAATAAGGCCAAACTTAGATTCTCAAAATGTTTAGGTGTATGCGTACCCCCCAGAAAAAGCACTATAACAAAGGTAGTTCTGACATGACATTCTGTCTGACAGCTTCAGGATATCTTAGTAATTTTTCTTCATATGGTCTTCAATATTAAAATAAAAGACAGGTACACGTGTCTGTATGTCTGAACTAGCTGCAAAATGGCCACATTTGCCATATGAGCTGAACATTTATACAGTGGGTTACAGACGCTTCAGGTTACAGACTGCTAACCCAGAAATAGTACCTCGGATTAAGTACTTTACCTCAGGATGAGAACAGAAATTGCGGCGCGGCGGCAGCAGGAGGCCCCATTAGCTAAAGTGGTACCTCAGGTTAAGAACCGTTTCAGGTTAAGAACAGACCTCCGGAACGAATTAAGTTCTTAACCCAAGGTACCACTGTAATACCCTATTATAGCATCCTTTTTAGATAGCAACAGTTTTATAATGGTAGCAATATTACTTGTCACACAACAATCCTATGTAACTGGGGCAAAGTATTAAAAGACAAGTATTAATATTGATAAGTATATAGGTTTGTCAACACCTCTTCTTAGGGGTCTTTACATGAAATATGCACTGGGCTTGCTATTTGATATTTCCAAGCATGGAACTGCAATTGACATGTAAGGATAGTCTATTTTAAACCTAAAGATAAGAATCACATGCTGGCCTATCAGTTCTTCACATAATAAATGCACAATAAATGTTACTGCATTCCAGCATGTTGGGAAGATGCCAGTAGGATCTCTTGAAGAGAGGCATGGCGCTACTTTCTGAACTACAGGATGTAACACTGGAAGTAAGTTACTGAGAAGAAAGGGTTTTACATGACAATTGCAGGAAAATTCATGTATTTGGACTGGGCACACTGTCCTAAACCCTCAGTTGGTACTGTGGACATTACAATATTGTAAGCCGCTTTGAGAACTTCTGCTATAGGATGAACTAAAAGGAAATAAGGGGATTTCTGTAGCATTTTGAGTATTCAAAGCAATTTATATACATTACTTCAATAATCTTATGCCAACTCAATAATTGGTCAGAGAAAGTCTGGCCCAGTGCATAGACTGAAGAGCCTCAAATTCCAAACTTTGACAGTTACTTAGTGATCTCGGACCAGTTGCTACCTTTCAGACTACTATGAAGAGAAAAGGACCAAAGACTGGTATATTAAGATAATATACTGTAATATATTGTTACTGACACCAGTGTTACAAAGGTTGTGTACCACTCGCAATCTCTGCTAAGCAGTAGCAAGATTCCAGGTGCTCAGGGTTATGTTTCCATTAGGAAATCAAAGCACAGCAGAGACTAGTCTTTAAGAAATATGGCTTATTGTACACATATTTACGCCTAGGTCTACTTTGGAGAGAGTTAAGAGCATTACATCTCAAGAGGGGCTTGTTATTCACAGCAGTGCAGCATTGGAGTCCAAGGCATCCTGCAAGCCATCTCGGTGCCACTGTGCCAGCCTGCCAAGATGGTTCTGGACTTCACAGCCGCTCATGGAGTTCTTCTCTTGCAACCTCTAGATTTCAAAAGGACACATTTTTCTTGTGTGACATCACACCTCCTGTAACCTTCCCCTCCACACTATTTACCCAGAGGGCAGGCAGAGGGTCAATGACTGGACACTGTTTGGCATTTACACCATGATGGTCTTTCTCCCCAGGTCATTTCCTAACATCAGACATATTTTCTTCATTATTTCAAATATTATCTAAATTCTACCATTTATTAATTTCTAACATTCCCTAGCTAGCAGTTATGGATTCCCTCGCCTCCCCACAACTGTCACCCCAGATTTGCAACAATATATCCATGCTGTAGGTGAAGGGTTGTAGTTGACAGATGGTAGATGAGTTCCAAGTACTCATCTCTGAATACTACACTGCTATCAGGATTTATGACTCCTCAAATACTCTCCCCCTGGAATGGCCTTTTGTAGTCCATTGTTTTCCAAAGCTTTTGGCAGAAACACACTTGCCCGTTAAGCACAACTTGAAGATTTCCTTTTTCTAAATCAGGTTACCATTTAAACCACCCAATTCATAGCCACAATCTGGTTGCATAGTACTGCACTCTTGTGGATAAATCTCTGGTCCACCTTATACTAAGATATTTATTGTTGTGCCTGAGAACATGTTGTTGTTTAGTCGTTTAGTCGCGTCCGACTCTTCGTGACCCCATGGACCAGAGCACGCCAGGCACTCCTGTCCTCCACTGCCTCCCGCAGTTTGATCAAACTCATGCTGGTAGCTTCGAGAACACCATCCAACCATCTCATTCTCTGTTGTCCCCTTCTCCTTGTGCCCTCCATCTTTCCCAACATCAGGGTCTTTTCCAGGGAGTCTTCTCTTCTCATGAGGTGGCCAAAGTATTGGAGCCTGAGAACATAAATTACTGCAAAACGTTTTGTTTTTTGTTAGTCGACTGACCAACGCGCCGTCGAATTTTCGAGCAACAGGAGTATTGCGGTGTGTGCGTGTGTCTTTTCTAAAAATTATTTTTTAAAATAATATTGGTGGTATTGAAATTCAAACGATATCAGTCGGGAAAGCACTGAAACACTCTAGGAACAAGCAATGTAAACTCCAATGAGCAGATCTCAGTACGTGGAAGTTTTCACAAAATTTCCACCACGCACGAACTGGGCGCTGCCAACTAGGTAACCTTGCTCCTTCTCCTTCACCCAACTACTTAAGTTCACGGTCGCCTCTAGGGTTTAAACGAGACGGTGCCAGTTATAGGAAGGTCGAGCTAGCAGGCTCGCTCCAAGGTCTGGTGCTTATTGCGCATTCGCTTTCCCTCCACCCGCTTCCCGGTATTTCACGGCCGCTCCAAGGCAAGGCGAGGCAAGGCAATGGAGAGGTGCGGAGCAGAGAGCGGCAGAGCTAGGCAAGATGACAGGATTGGCTCTCGAGAGCGTCGGCGGAGTGACGCAAGCTCGGGGGCCGCGGCGCCCAATCGCAGCGCGCCTTTTTGGACTGCCGCTCCGCCCTTTTGCGTCAGAGAAGGACAAAGTCATTGAGGAAGGGTGATATTCGGCCTTTGAGTGCAGTCGCCGGCCGAGTAGCGGAGCGGAGGGGAAGCGGTTTCCGCCATCTTAGAAGGTGAGTCCCTGAGGGGAATGGGGTGCAGGGGTGGCGTTTCCGTTCTCGCAGCTTTGCCGCGTGTTCAGTCCCGGCTGCTGACGGGGGGCAGTTTTGTTTTTCCCCCCACAAGCACGGCGAGGCGGGGGCCTCCTGCTTAACCACATCCCTCGTTCTCCCTCCCGCAGCTTCCTGCCGCCGCCATGTTCTCGTCCATAGTGCCGCTTGTGCGGCTCAACCCATTCCACGCCCCGCAGCTGCAGCTGCAGCAGGACGGACTCAGCCTAAGGAAACTCCCGGCCGAACCCGCGGAGCCTTCGTGCACCCGGCGGAGCCTGGCAGCCGCTTCCGCAGAGGGTAAGGGGGGGGAGACGGGGCGCACGACCTTTGCCTCGGTTCCTTCTCTGGAAGGGCCCCCCGGTCTTTTAATTCTCTCTCGGGTGGGGCTTCAGCTACCGGGCCCCCTGGGTTCTTCTCGGAGGACATGGAAGGTCAATGCAGGCCGGGCTTGTGCTTGGCTCACAGTGACTCCTTGGCTGAGCCCCTTCCGTTTCCTCCCACTGGAAAAGGCCAGGATGAGTTCCCGTCTGTGCCTTGAGCCCCGCCTGTGTAGGCCTCGGAGGAGGCTTGCTCCGCGGCGACCTTGGGGCTGGAAGGCGTCGGGCCTAGCCATGCCTTGCATGTGGTTGGGGACATCTTGTCTTCTAGTGCGTGGTCGCCCTCAGCGGCTTAAGGATGCTGCCTGCGCAGAAGCCCAAGGCTAGTAGAAGACGGCATGTCTCCATGGCAACTAGTCAGCGGCCTGGTCCTTCCCCGGGTGGGTAACACTTTTAAAGGAGGGTGGTATGGTGTGGACAAGGTCACAGGCTTAGAATGACACTGGGAGGAGCAGATGAGGCTAAGTAGTTTTCCACACTCTCGTTTACCTTGAAGAGTTTATTAGGTCGATTTGCAGCTATGTAAGCAACCAATATTTTTAAGTCTCATAATGAAAATAAGCAAACTTCCATACAAATGTTCTCCATCAACTTCGTCCCGTTAGTGCCATATCTGTTTTCTTACAGTGACACAATATCTACTACTAAACCTGTCCTTTATTTAATTGCATAGGGCAGCCGTATATTAGAAAAAAAGAGCGAAGAAGGTTTTGTAGCACATTTAAAAGATGAACATGGCTGTAGTGGCCTGTGAAAAGAATAGACACTGCTTTGTCAGATGCATGAAGCATCATCGTCCGTTGGCACATACCAACATGTAATTCATGATATATAACTCAGTTAAGCTTTGTTTTTTGTATTAAAAATAATCAAAAGAGACCCTTATATAGCAGTTCCTTTTTATGTTACAAGAACCCTGGAATGATAAGAGGTTGGTGCATGTAGCTTTGAGGCGATAGTTTTGAATCCAAGATGTACCTTATACGTACTTACTTGCCTTAAATTTTTTTATAA
Organism: Podarcis bocagei; assembly: GCF_964188305.1. NCBI lineage: Eukaryota > Metazoa > Chordata > Lepidosauria > Squamata > Lacertidae > Podarcis > Podarcis bocagei. The sequence continues at coordinate 37,925,432 of NC_138135.1, read as the reverse complement.
TGAATAAATCCTCACAATATATTCTTACAAAGATACTGGGTTAATCATGTGAAGATCTATTGACCAGTGAGTGTTTATATGCCCACGTAAAGAATTGCACAGCAGTAACTTGTGAAATTACTTGTTGGTTTAGCCCTTACAAGGCAATCTGAAATCAGGGCCTGGTAAGTTACCTAAAACAATGAGCAAACACAATCAAGCTCTGTTGAATTGAACTGAAATAATTTTTTTTGTTTTATATCCTGTATATATATTATTTTGGCATAACTGGAGATTTACCCTTATCTAATATTTATGTGGCTTTTAATACCTGCACAGCACATCTCTTGGAAGAAAGTGTTGCCTTCAGCAGAATGCACCTTGTAAATACCTATATTTTGGTCATTCCTATGACACGTGCAGTAACTATATTATTTTGAATCCCATTCATGTTGGCATAGACATCTTTGTCAAGTAGCATAGCAACCTACGTGTTGATATTGATACTGGTCCTTGAACATGGTTATTTGAAAGTAAATTAAGATCCATTTTAATTACTTTGAGAATGTTTTCAGGCAGTCTTGGTAAAAACAATAAATGCTTTTAGTTGACATACTACCGCTTCATAAATTTTGGAAGACAAACTTGTTTTAGGAGAAAAGTGAAATTTCTTGATTGAGCTTACATAAGTTAATGCTAACTTCAAATGCCATATTCTGTAGTTTGTCAACTTGTACTTATCTCTTTTTAAGCAGACGACTATAGCTGTGCATATGGCTCTGGCAGATTCTTCATCCTTTGTGGCTTTGGTGGGATTATTAGCTGTGGTACCACGCACACAGCATTGGTTCCTTTAGATCTCGTTAAATGCCGAATTCAGGTTTGATTGCATGTCAAGTTGGTTATCAGCATGATAACAGTGTGAAATCTTACTAATCAAAAGGAAACAAGGCTTGGATTTCACCCAAATAAAGTTTTTTATATCGTTGCATGTAGTTTATTTAACAGCATGGTGTGTCTTTTCTTTGCTGCAGAAGAACACAGTTGTGAATATGGCTCTCTCAAGTTTTACGCTCTCTGTGGCTTTGGTGGGGTCCTAAGTTGTGGTCTGACACATACAGCAGTGGTACCTTTGGATTTAGTGAAGTGTCGCATCCAGGTTTGTATGCTGCCAAATATGGATTTCCCCCCCTAACATTTGGGATGAAATAATTGGACAAATTTTAAATTGAGCCAGATTTAATTAGGAACTATGTAACTGGCATTTGACAAATAAGCAGTAATGGCAGATATTTGTGTTTGAAAGCTTCATGAGTTAATGAGCACAAATACATCTAAAATATTTGAGCCTAATATATTTGAATACTAAACATTCAGTATCTTTATAATGCATGTAGCATAAAGGCTGAATGACTTCATGCATGTCTCATTTCTTTGTTGTGGAGTTATACTTTGAAGAAAAGATAACAATGATCCATGCATTTGACAATGGAAACTTTGACAGTGGAAGCTTGAATATGTGAGGATGTAGTCAATGAGAAACAGTATGATCCTTTGCAAATTAGCTTAGAAGTTGCACTCAGTTCAGTGGGAATCACTCCCAAGGAAGCGTGCATAGGATTTTAGCCATATAATGAACCAACCTCTAGCTTTATGGCAGAAGGAAGTTGGTTAGGTGGAATGAAGAATCTGAAGTTAACCCTTTGCTTATATTTGTAATATATTAAAAAGAGTGCTTTTATTTTAGATATTTATTTCACAAAGTTGATTCAAATATTATATTCCTCTAAAGCAGCTAAAAGTATTGAGGAAATATGCTTGAGCTGTGTATGATCCAAGTACAGAAAATGTAATCCTGTTCATGCAGAAGTCAGAAAGAGGCCAGGAAGTAAGATGAAAGGTGAAATGGAACAAGTCAGTAGAGGGCGACATGAGGTAGGAAGGTAGGACCAGAGAGTATTAACATCTTATAAAGTCAATTTTTTTTAACAAAATAGCATATTGCCAATTTCTGCATAAAATATTTTTGTTATATTGAACAGTTTTTACTGAGATTGCACATATCTAGGCAAACCTTAAATAGCTGTAACAAATTGCAGCCTTTTTCAGAACATTTATGCAGAACTTTTCTGAGTACTTCTTTTTACAATTGATTTATTAATTGCTTTCTAAGCCATCGTTTCAGATGCATTTACACATAAGATAATGAAACACTTGAACACAAAAGCTAATACATTTAAAACAATACAAAAACCCTAATAAGTGGACACTTGTTAATTACCCATTTATTCAGTTGAGACAGTACTGGTGTTCTTACAATGAAGAGTAACAATTCACCCCACCCCAATGCGCTGTTAGTTTTTGTGATATTAAAGTTTGAATATCTGCATACTGATACTGTCCCTTTTTGCTTTCACATTCTTGCAGTTCAACCCAAATCCCGTCTTCTTTCACTTAATGCAAGTCGTATTTGCTACTGCCTTAATCCTTCAAAATCTTCCTCCCAACTGAAGCACATTCATAATACGTTGCTTAATTGAACATTTCAATATTGGATGATTACAATTCTTCGGTTGTAGAATTAACTTAGTTATATGGTGCATCACAGCTTCCAGTGTACCTTGTAGAATGATACACTGTTAGAACTGGATGTTTCTTTGATTAAATTTCCAAATTGATGAGTAGAGCTGGTTTGGCCAGTTGTGTATATCTTATATATGCATATATATTTAAGTTGCGTCAAAACCCAGGAATCTTATACTTGCAGCCTATATCTGTTCTTTATCTTACTACTTGTCACATAATTTTCTCTTTTTTCCCCTTTCAAAAATTACTTCCACAAAACCTTTCATGAAGTTCTGCAATCTTGCCACTGTCAGTTGACTTGTCATTTTTAATCTTTCTCTTCACTGCATTCTTCACTTGGTAAAAATCCTAAACTCTTTAAAACAATCATTAAGTACGATGTCTATATGTTTGGAGTATATTGGTTGTTGCTGTGAATGTGAGAAAGGTTTAAAAAAATTATTAACTGCTGACTTCTCAAAACTTGTTTAGGTGGATCCACAAAAATATAAGAGCATCTTCAACGGCTTTTCAGTTACTGTCAAAGAGGATGGTGTTCGTGGTTTGGCAAAAGGATGGGCTCCAACATTTATTGGATATTCCATGCAAGGGCTCTGCAAATTTGGTTTCTATGAAGTCTTCAAAATCATGTATAGCAACATGTTGGGAGAGGTAAGTTTATTTATCCTGCAGTTCAGCACCCCTTTATTGTGAATTTGTCCAAGGAATATCATATGGACATATTTTCTGGTCTGTTAAATTTTATTTCAGGAAAATACATATCTGTGGCGTACATCACTATACTTGGCTGCATCTGCCAGTGCAGAGTTCTTTGCTGATATTGCTCTGGCTCCAATGGAAGCTGCTAAGGTGCGCATTCAGACACAGCCTGGGTATGCAAATACACTGAGACAAGCTGCTCCAAAAATGTTTGCAGAAGAAGGTGTTTGGGCGTAAGTATTACAGCAGTTAAGTCATGGCCCTAAAGTGGCTCTTGATGATCCTGCACAGCTCCTTGTTTACGAACTGTTAAGCTTTGATCATGGATATTATTGCTTTAGACATGCAGCAGAGTTCTGAGTTCTTAAGCAATATGAGCCAACATGCTCCCTTAGATCCATCTTTGTTAGATGTCTCTTGTGCTGAGTTCTGCTTACAGCTTTGGTTTTGAGTAGTTCCAGCCAAGAGGGATCAACAACTTTACGGTTGTACAGTCAAAGATGCTTGAGTCATTGGCATGTGAGAATAATATACCTTCACTCTGGTCTTTTATGTTCTGATAGCAATGGCTGTATCACAATACATGTCATTTTCCACTATCAGGATTTGGCTGGATTGTGGACATTTATCAATCAATTCCAAGATTAAAGGCAAAAGGGACTATATATCCATTGTTCTTTTAAGAGCGGGGCTAGAGGTTTAGGTTGTTTCTGATATGACTAGTTTGAAAGAAACACTGCAATGCAACTGTGTTTTCACAAGGGAAGGCATCACTAAACTTAATTCAGTCTTTGCTAATACTGGTATTTCTAGTGTGTGCATAAATCAGGGGTCAGCAAACCTTTTCAGCAGGGGGTCGGTCCACTGTCCCTCAGACCTTGGGGGGGCGGGCTATATTTTGGGGGGGGGAATTATGCAAGAGTACCACGAGTTGCAGTGGCTGCTTACCTGTGTCTTACGAGCAGCAGGGGCTAGCGGTGGTGGTGGCAGAACAGTGATCGGCATGCGAAAGGGCTCTGGAGAGGGGCGGCTTAAAATGGCAACCACTCGAGTTCTGCTGCTGCTGCCACCAACAAAGCCCAGGCCCCTTCCTCTTCTAGGCAGGGTGGGGAGAAACCAGGAGGGAGGGAGGGAGGAGGTGCTGCTACCGTGTGAGGGAGAGGGAAAAGAAAGTGTGCGCTGGCGATCCACGTGGCAATTCCCGGACTGTCCATGGGCCAGATCCAGAAGGCAGTTGGGCCTGATCTGGCCCGCGGGCCTTAGTTTGCCAACCCATGGCATAAATGACATGGTTGTTTAGGGCAAAATGTTAGTCACGCCTGTGTTTCCTGGGGTCTCACACAGGTGTCTTTCCCTGTTCTGCCTAATAGTGCCAGGTTTTGAGCCTGGGACCTACTATATTAAAACTATGTGCTCTGCCATTGAGATTCATTTGTTACATTCAGGTAGCGTAACTGATTTGAATTCCCATGTCTTCCAGAATTAATTCCAAATCAGAAGCGCTTAAATTTGGGATTTCTAATTGTTTTGTCTACTTTGAAGTTTCTACAAAGGTGTTGTTCCATTATGGATGAGGCAGATTCCATACACCATGATGAAATTTGCCTGCTTTGAAAGAACTGTGGAAGCGCTTTACAAGTACGTTGTCCCGAAACCAAGGAGCGAATGTTCAAAAGGAGAACAGCTGGTTGTTACATTTGTAGCAGGTTATATAGGTAAGGAAATACTAACTTTTTGGAATATAGTAACAGTTTAGTATTCATGAGCAAGTCCGAAGAAGAGTCTGGCTTGCATGCTTTCCTGTATTCTCCCACATAGGCAGATTAAAATGCCTTCAGCAGCATTTTATTTCACTTTCATAGGATCTTGGTTTGCCCTTGCATACAGATGATAAATAATAGTATAATAAACTCCAGCTTTATGGAACGCAGGTGGTGTTGTGGTCTAAACCACTGAGCCTAGGGCTTGCCGATCAGAAGGTCGGCGGTTCGAATCCCCACGGCAGGGTGAGCTGTTGTTCAGTCTCAGCTCCTGCCAACCTAGCAGTTTGAAAGCACGTCAAAGTGCAAGTAGATAAATAGGTACCGCTCCGGCAGGAAGGTAAACTGCATTTCCGTGCGCTGCTCTGGTTCGCCAGAAGTGGCTTAGTCATGCTGGCCACATGACCTGGAAGCTGTACGCCGGCTCCCTCAGCCAGTAAAGTGAGATGAGCGCCACAACCCCAGAGTCGTTCGCTACTGGACTTAACTGTCAGGGGTCCTTTACCTTGAAACTCCAGCTTTAAAAGCCAGCTTTATAAACTATGGTTTAGTGGGCTTGTTTTGAAACTGACCTGTTTGACAAGCACCAGGAAGCTACTGCCCTGAATCACAGAAGTCGCATTCAGATTTGTGGATGTTGCACACAAAATTGGCCAATGTCTTTAGTAGGTTCTGCAGGATTATTGAATTATCTAACTGCTTTTAAAGTGACAGGGGCATCTAATGATGCAAGTATGTTATGTAATTAGTTGTGGAGATCTCATCTCCCTATAGCAGTTGTGAGTCAGTCTCCTGTTGACATAGGATCTTTCTGGAATATGTATAAACATATTAATGAATATTTTAAATTAATGGTGACTACTTGCTTTTCAGCTGGGGTCTTCTGTGCCATCGTTTCACATCCTGCTGATTCTGTGGTATCCGTGTTGAACAAAGAAAAAGGCAGTTCAGCTGCTCAAGTACTGAAGAGGCTGGGATTTAAAGGTGAGGATTTAAACTGATACTGAACTGTGAAAGTGCATGAATAATTCCAGATACTAATAATGTTATGTTCCAACAGGTGTATGGAAGGGTCTGTTCGCCCGTATTATTATGATTGGTACTCTGACAGCACTACAGTGGTTCATCTATGACTCCGTGAAAGTTTATTTCAGACTTCCCCGCCCACCTCCACCAGAGATGCCAGAATCTCTGAAGAAAAAGCTTGGTCTTTCTGAGTAGATGGATCATGGACTGAATGGCTAAATAACATCACAAAACTTTATACACATGGCAATGTAGGAGAATAAAGTATTTGTTTGCTCAGGCCTCACTGTTGCTGTTGGTCAAAATAAAGTACTAGATTGACAAGTGTTTGCCTTAGTTTTCAGCCTGTTGGAAAAAAATGGTTTCATGGTGGCTAAGGGAACTGGTCTCCTCCTGAAAAAGGACCCCTCATGTGTTGCTACTGACAGTTGGTTAAAGCAGAGAAGAAAATAATGAATTTCGAGTATTTTACAAGTATGATCTACCAAACTGCTTTGCCTTAACGTGGGTTCACTTGAGTGTCTGTGAAGGCAGTTCTATAAATTAGGTAATCAGGTTCTTGCTTTATATCTTTTCACTTTAGTGGTAGGTTAGGTAATTATGTTTACAAATGTTTATCACTAACCCAGTGAGAGACGTATGTATTCAAAGTATATGTATGACCAGTTAATACTGCTGCAGCCATTATTATTGAAAGGTCTTGACATATCTATCAGCAAGGATATGTTATTATTTGTTGCTTTTTTGCCATGGCAAATAAAAACAAGTTAACTATTTTAAAGCCAAAAACAAACACTCTATTAAAACACCCTACCCATGCAAAATGGCAGTAGTTAAAAGCTGGAGGCCTGGTTAAAAAGGAATGTGCCTGAAGATATATAATGATGGTGTCAGGCAAGCCTTTCCTGGAAGAGCATTCCACAAGTGGGGAGCCAACTAAGTTAGTTCTTGGTATGAGCTTTCGTGTGCATGCACACTTCTTCAGGTAGCTATGGATGCCCAGCCTGAAGGAGTTCCGAGTGGTCAGAGACCGAAATAAAAAGCTGTGGGCAGTAATCAAGGTGAGTCATACTCTCACGTAGATGCACTAAAATCAATAGTTATATATGCATTTGTATGTTATCAGCCATCTACAAATACTTAAGAATGCTGTTACCTCAAAAGATTTTTCTGCCACTGAATTGATTAGGGGACCCAGAATTCTATTTCAAGAAAGAAGAAAAATCATTTCCCACAGGTATACTAATGTCCCTAGTAATTTTTCTTCTACGCACTCATTTAGTCGTGTTTTTATAGAACTTTATTAGCTCTCATTTGAGATGGAGCGACTGAAACTGTATACAGTACTACTCTAAACATGGCTCTACAATCCACCTATAAAAGGTATTAGACAACTTTTTTAGTACCTTGTAAGTGCGTTCATGTATTACCCAGTTGATGTCAGTTCTCAACTCTAAATATGGAGGATTGTTTCCCCCCTTTTACAGTCAGTCTATAGATTGAGACAAATCATCGTAACTTGCCTCCAGAATAGCTTTCCTGAAAAATGGGAGGGCTGCTGATCCGGTAGAGCCTGCCCCTAATGTGGAAGGAGAGATTTCCTTACTGCACTTCAATGTGTGGAGACATTGAGAATTCTGCTTGCATTATTCTTTTGGTTTAATCTATTTTTGGTCTGCAATCATCTTTTTAACATCCAATACCATCCAAGACTTACTGAAACATGTTTTACAAACACAACTTTGTGGTTTATAAAAGAATTTTTGATCTAGTTATCATTGATTGAATGTAACTCAATCATATGTGACACTCCTACTTGCAAGACTGTAGTCCTCAATAGTTCCTTGGGTGTAAGTTGTAGTGAACATGACAGCACCATCTTATGCACATTTTACTCTATGAATTCAATTTGCTGTAAGCAGATAATCGTAAATTCACTACTGCTTCAACCCCAAAACTTAAATCTTGAAGAGTAACCCAGCAACCTCAAGCAGTGCTAGAACTGAGGCTTGATGTGATAGGACTATTTCAAATCTGAAACTTCACTTAGCTCATCACTCATAGTCTTAACATCACTCTGAGCAGAAGTCAAATTGACGAGTTTCTTATTCAGGAAAGAAATTTCTTTCTGTCTTTCCATTAGATCCCCAAGCAGTCTTCCTATTCTTAATGTTAGTTCATCTAGCATTGGTTCCAAGTGTGCCAAATCCATCTTTAAGTTGTGTACTTTTGGTTTTAAGTCATTTGCAAAGGCTACTGTTGTAAGAACTTTGGCTCTATCACTTTCCAAATCTAAAAGCTTATTTAATTGCTTGTTAAGTTCAGCATTCAGCTCAGATGATTTTGTCTTAATGTGTTCTATTTGTCTGGCATTTTCAGATGCAGAACTCCGTAGTATTGTAGTCCTGTCAATGCTGTTTGTAAGGAGAGTCCCTATACTTTTTATTGTAGTCTTTTCAGCTTTATCAACTTTGTCTTCTAGAGTATGTAGATTCTCTACCAGTGAGGTTACATCTGCTTCAAGACCTGAAATGCGTCTAATATCAGTCTTCACAGCAGCAATCTTTGCAGAGAAGTTATTAGTTACTGAAGTCATAATCTCCTCATACTTGGTAACTGCATGAAACAGAGATGTTAAGTTCTGCTGAAGCTCCTCTTCTTCTTGACTTAACTTACTAGACCAGATCTGCATGGTGTTCACTTCCTCCTGCAGGTGCTTCATCTGAGCAATTATATGAAGATCTTCCAGTTGCTCCATTAAGCTTAATGTCTTCTCACACTAAGAATTTGAAAAAAATCATAAGAAAATTGCATTTTAATTTTATACCAGCTGCCTTGAAATTTAATTAAAACATTAGTGTACAATATGTTCTTTAGTGTTTCCCTCAAACTTTAAAGAGAGAAAGGATGTGCAACTCATACATATGTTCCTGATTAATTTATTAATAATATAATAAATATAATAGCTTGTTATAATTACAACTGATGTTCTTTCTAATAAAATACACTTTGGGTGGCAATTTTCCAGAAAAATGGCACACAGGCGAATGCATACAAAACTAGCATATAGTACTTTAATAGGTTCTACTATCCAGAAAAAATGGTGTTGCTGCATTTTAGTTACTGTTAAAGCAAAACAAATGTGTTTGTGAGAATAATGGTTGGTTTTTCAAAGTCATGTTCAAAGGAAAATGGTTTCTACCAATCACACCCAATTGTACCATCTCGTTCTAAATAACTATTATTTTTCTGACTTGCCTGATTCCGTGCAGCATATGCAAGTGGTGAAGTGGGAATACCTTTCATATGACAATTAATATGCCTGTGGCTTTATTACATTTCTTTCCATATCAATTAAATATCTATAGTTTCCCCTGCCTTTACTTCATAAAGCCCTTATTTACATAGCTGTCAACTTTTCCCTTTTCTTGTAAGGAATCCTAGTCGGAATAAGGGAATTTCCCTTAAAAAAGGGAAATGTTGACAGCTATGCTTATACCTCTTAGCTTTGTGACAATCCAATTGTAATCTTACATCTGTATCCATACCTGCTTTCTCTGAAAGCATGGTGTTCAAACTTTGTAAGAATTAATCCTGCAAAGGCATTTAAAACAACCTTTTAAGCTGAAATTAGTCTAAGTACATTAACTTGAATAATACAGCTTAACACATTAACAGATATTGTATGTCTTCCTAATACAATGTCATATTTGAGGGGTAAAGTACAACAAACATGCAAATACATATTCCAATAAAAAACCCCACACAGGAATGCAAACGTACCGTATTTTTCGCACCATAGGACGCACTTTTTCCCTCCTAAAAAGCAAGGGAAAATGTGTGTGCGTCCTATGGAACGAATGCAGGGGGGAGGCAGGCGGGAAAAGCCCCCAAGAGCCGCACACAAGCTCCGTGAGCTCTTGCGGGCTTTTCAACAGGAGGGAGAAGGGACTGACTGGCGGCATCAGTCCCTTCTCCCAACTCCCAGAAAAGCCAGGAGAAGCCGCGATCTCTTTAAAGGGATTGTGCGGCTTCTGCGGGCTTTTGCGAGAGGTGAGGGAATCCCCCCACCTCCCAGTAAAGCCAGGAAAGCCCTGTGCAGCCCCTCCGCCAAGGAGAGGCTGCACGGGGCTAAAGGGGAAGCCAAAACAGCGAGCGGGATCCATCCCGCTCGCTGCCTTGGCTTCCTCCATAGCTGCGCGCAACCCCTCTGCCAAGGAGAGGCTGCATGGGGCTATGGATTCTCTCCGCCAAGGAGAGGCTGCACGGGGCTAAAGGGGAAGCCAAAACAGCGAGCGGGATCCATCCCGCTCGCTGCCTTGGCTTGATCCATAGCTGCACGTAACCCCTCCGGCAGGGAGAGGTTGTGTGCAGCCTGTACGTTGCTCTTTGGGGCTGCGGGGGGGGGGAGAGATATTTTTTCTTTAATTCCCCCCCTAAAAACTGGGTGCGCCCTATGGTCCGGTGCGCCCTATGGTGCGAAAAATACGGTATTTTCACCTTTTCAAAGTCTTCTCATGTAAAGGGAAAAACTTTGCTTATTTCAGTGAATATCAGTCAGCTAACTGAAGTTGCAATTGCTTCAGCAATACTGTACTGTTCATTATGACTAGTTCACTCATCATTCACACTGCGGTACTTTTCTGTATTTTTTTCTGTTTCTGTTGTAGATTCAGCAAAGTCATGGACTTTCTCCTTTAACACAAGCACTTCATTCTGCAGTTTTAGTAGGCTGTTATCATACTGCATGCCTTCAAGAGATTTTTGTATGTCCATTATATCAGATACAGCTTTCATCATTTCATTTTCCACACTGAACACCTTTGTAGTCATGTCTTCCATTTTCTTCTCTACAGCCATCAGATCCCTTGATATTCTAACAACAGAGTGAATGGCATTCTCTATTGCTGGTAAATGAGTTTTGCACTCTTCCAGTTTGGGTTCATAGCCTGCAAGCTTTTGTCTCAGATCATTATTTCTGGCTAATATACTGTTCTGCTGTTCTTCTAATTTTCCAACTGCCTTGGTATCAGACTGCAGCTGCTGCTCAACTTTAGCCAGTTCATCTTCCTCTTGCCTACTTAATGTTTTGAGGTTTCTTACAGTACTGTCTTCAAGATCTTTCAGTCTTTCAGAAAGGGATTTTAGTTTTTGATCTGCTGCATTGATTTGAGAAGTCACTTCGATATGTAAAAGCCTGGCTTCCGATTTTAAACTGCTAGTATTTGTATCCAGTTCAGTCTGGCTCTTTTCCCAGGACTTGATTATATTTTGAAATTTTGCACCAGTGGTCTGCATCCTTTTAGAGAGTGCCTGCTCACTGTTCTGAATGTCATTTATTGTGTTACGGAGGTTAGCTACTTCTTGTTCAAACTTGGTCACCATGGAGAGAAAGAAAGAGGCTTCCTGCAGGATACCCGAAGATGATTCAAACTGCATTTGTAACACAAAACAATGTCCATCTTCACTTAATACAGATTTTGCACTTTTTAAAAAAATATAAAACAAAGGTTTCAATAAACATAAGTTTTAAGATACATATTCCAAATAAGTCGTTCATGTGTGCGTGGGTGTGTCTGTATATATGAGAGAGACTGAGTCCACATGCGTTTGGCAACTAACAGTTTGTTGATTCATATTAATCTGTTCTATGCATACTTTCAAAACTTTGCATAGCTTTATTTAGAAAAAAACTAAACAAATTTCACTTTAGAATTAAAATTCCAGAAACGTGTTTTGAGTTGGCCAAATGTACTTCAATATGTTGCCATAGGGAGGAATGAACTGCATTACAAGGTAGCCTGGAGGCAGTAATTTCCTACAAAACAGTATGCTCAGATATTGACTGTTCTGAAGTATTTCAAAAATTGGATTATTTTGCAGTTTTAAAACAAACTTTGTTCTGGCACATGACATAATTCTTATTTGGCACTGGATAGCAAGACTTTTAGTTGCTTTTGTAAATCCACATGCATACATAGCCTCAAGTCTATGGCTGACATCCAACCCATAGCCCACTTGTGCAAATGGGTCTCCACTCTGCAGACCACACACCCCCTCCCTGATTTGCTCTGGGAAGTTGGAGGACCCTTCAGAACAGATTGGAGGGTACAGGGAGGGGGGGAGAGTAAAGGACATTCCTGTTGTATCTTCTAGTGTGAAACTGGTCACTCAGTTTCCAACCTTTTGGCTGTCTTTGTGCAGCCTGATCCTCTGCTTGGTAGAAAAATCCAGTGTTGAAAAGGACATACTTCCATTTATGGCGTGATTAGAATTGCAACATTAGAATGAAATATACAAGAAATGAAATGTCATCCTAGATCAATGACATTTTTCTAAAGCTGAAGCCAAGGCGGCAATCCTATAAGCACTTATGTGTGTAAGTGCCATGAGCAGACACTAAGGAAGCAGGGCTGTGCAAAAAAAAAACCAGACTTTAATCCTGACACTTCAGAAGAGCAATCTGCAGCAAAATGAATGTTTTTTTTTTTTAAAAAGTAACATCAGAAAGTAAAACATGAAAAGAAAAAAGACCATCCATTTAAGCTACAGTCTCATGATCACAAGACTTACACAATAAATATTAGAATATTTTTCATAAGTAATTGCACTATACAAAGTAAAACTTAAAAGCCATCTAAATGAATACAATTTCAGACAGCATAAATGCTTCTGGTAGGGTTACTGATAATAATTTCTGAATACATTCTTAATTAGCATTTACTGTATTTAGCATTAGCATTCAGTATTATGCTCTATAACTGTTTCAAAAGGTAAAATAGTGGCTGCAATATGACAGACTTATTTCTCAGCAAGTATGTTTAGCAGCTCAAATCAATTTAAAGTGTAATCTACTCAGAAAAAAGTTCAGTGTTACTTCCAGGAAGTTTGTATAAGATTGCAACTTTAAGCATCTGGTTTTGAGAAAAGAAACTGACTTACTATATGGATGGCAAATGTAATTACTAAACTTGATTTTGCACCTGAGTGTAGTTTATCTAGCAAGGTACAGTTAATACTAGTTAATGAAAAATATCTCAGACTTTAGATAAGTTGAGAAACACCCACACCATTAAAATGACACCTTTTCGAATTACCTTTTCAGATATTAAGTTAATCTTATTTTCTGTATCTTGAAACTTGGCAGCTTCCTGCTTTAATAAATAGTATTTCTCTTCCACTTCAGCCAGCTGAGCTGACTGCTGAAAAAGAAACCTGGGAAATGTAGAAAAACAGAATCAGCAAACAACTTACAAAAGCAATAGACTTTTTCCACGTTACTGAATCACCTACTTCAGCACAACTTGCAATCCAAAAATATGGCTGCATAAATATTGGGATGAACTGACTCTCTGCAATTTCTTGGGTAGCCCAATCCTATACATGTTTAGTTAGCAGTAAGTTGAGTTGAATGGGATTTATTCTCAAATAATTGCATGTACGATTTCAGCTTAGCCTTGATTTTATAATTCAGTTACAAATATATGCCATAATTAAAGAGCAAATGTGAAGGATTCCGTTAGGGCATGATGTTTATACTTAACAGTATAGACAGATGACTTGAGCCCAAAAACTGAACCTGCCAAGCAGCTGAAGATGAAAAAATGGGTTTGGGGTTATCATTTGCAGAAGACATCAGTGTAAAGACAAACTTTCCAGTCATTTTGCTTACCATGTCAGCCCTAGGCAAGCTATAAGGGACAGTAAACTCGAGGCTGTTCGTGGGTCCCACCAGCTGGACTTTTCATCACCAGTAGTCCTCAACATCGGTGCTGTCTTCCCTTGATCTTCAGTTGATTTGCCTGAAAGGTTAGCTTTCCTTCTTTGCTTAACTTCAGCCATGTTTCCAACCTCTTATACAGGAATGCCTGCATAGATCAAGCAGGGGTGGGGGACGACAACCCGCTACTTACAAATCTTTTCAAAAATGGACTGTGCCCCCCCCCCCCAATCCTATGCATGTTTAATTAGGAAGCAAGTCTGTGGAGCATTAGCCTTGCAGAGGCATCTTAAGCCTGCCCCCTAAGGAACACAAGTGCAGAACTAATAATAATAATAATAATAATAATAATAATAATAATAATAATAATAATAATATATTATTTATACCCCACCACTCTGGGCAGCTTCCAACAGAACACTAAAATACAATAACCTATTAAACATTAAAAGCTTCCCTAAACAGGGCTGCCTTCAGATGTCTTCTAAAAGTCTGATACAGTGGTGCCTCGCAAGACGAAATTAATTCGTTCCGCAAGTCTCTTCGTCTTGCGGTTTTTTCGTCTTGCGATGCACGGTTTCCCATAGGAATGCATTGAAAATCAATTAATGCGTTCCTAGGGAAACCGCTTGCCAGGCTGGCGGTGCGGAGAAGGGCTTTTCTCCGCACCGCAAGCCTTCAGGACAGGTACGGGAACAGAGGGGAAGGCGCGCAGCGCTTTCCCTCTGTTCCCGGGGCTTGCGTGGGAGGAGGGTTTTTCCTCCCCGCCGCCAACATTCAGAAAACCCTCCTCCCACCCCAAGTCTTCAGGAAAGCCATCCGATGCCGCGCGGCGGGAGGAGGCGTCCCCCCCCCGCCCGGCATCGGAGCTTCGTTCCGATGCCGCGCGGCAGGAGGAGGCGTCCCCCCCCCCGCCCGGCATCGGAGCTTCGTTCCGATGCCGCGCGGGGAGGAGGCGTTCCCCCCCCGCCCGGCATCGGAGCTTCGTTCCGATGCCGCGCGGGGGGGGAGGCGTTACCCCCCCCGCCCGGCATCGGAGGTTCGTTCCGATGCCGCGCGGGGGGGAGGAGGCGTTACCCCCCCCGCCCGGCATCGGAGCTTCGTTCCGATGCCGCGCGGGGGGGGGGGGAGGAGGCGTTACCCCCCCCCCGCCCGGCATCGGAGCTTCGTTCCGATGCCGCGCGGGGGGGAGGAGGCTTTCCCCCCCGCCCGGCATCGGAGCTTCGTTCCGATGCCGCGCGGGGGGGGGAGGAGGCTTTTTTTCCCCCCCGCCCGGCATCGGAGCTTCGTTCCGATGCCGCGCGGGGGGGGGAGGAGGCGTTCCCCCTCGCCCGGCATCGGAGCTTCGTTCCGATGCCGCGCGGGGGGGGAGGAGGCGTTCCCCCCCGCCCGGCATCGGAGCTTCGTTCCGATGCCGCGCGGGGGGGAGGAGGCGTTCCCCCCCGCCCGGCATCGGAGCTTCGTTCCGATGCCGCGCGGCGGGAGGAGGTCCGAGGACAGTGGGGAAGATGTGCTGCGCTTCCCCGCTGTCCCGGAGATTTCCCTATGGGCTTTCGTCTTGCGAGGCAAGCCCATAGGGAAATTCGTTTTGCGAAGCGCCTCCAAAACGGAAAACCCTTTCGTCTAGCGGGTTTTCCGTCTTGCGAGGCGTTCGTCTTGCGGGGTACCACTGCAGTTATTTTTCTCTTTGACATCTGGTGGGAGGCGTTCCACAGGGCGGGTGCCACTACCGAGAAGGCCCTCTGCCTGGTTCCCTGTAACTTGGCTTCTCGTAGCCAGGGGACCACCAGAACCACCTCAGTGTCCAGCCAGAATGATGGAGGTGGAGACGCTCCTTCAAATATACTGGACCGAGGCCGTTTGGGGTGCAACCCCAAACATCCTTGCTCCCTAACCAGGATGTTTGGGGTTGCACCCTTCATGCTCATAATCCCTCATTCAACCCGTTCCCTTTTCTCCTTGCTCCCTAGTTTAGCACCCCACCCACCCCCGTTACCAAGGAGGGAGCGGAAGTTCTCCCAACTTTTCCCTCGGCCCCCGGGTCTTCACGCGCAGACATCCACTTCTCGGCGCCACGTCAAAGCGCATGCTCGCCAATACTTACCCCACCCGCCTAACTTCGCGGGCGCGAGAGGGGCGGTCGAATGGAATTCACGAGCGACGATGGCGAAAGGCGCGCGCGCTTCCTTTCTTCCTTTCTGGTTGGCTGGCGGGTGCCGAGCACACGGCAGCGCGCGCACCCGCGGCCAACTCGGGTCCACGAGCCTCCGCGGCTTTGTTTCGCCCAGCGCCTCGCGGGGGCTTCTTGAGAGGCGGGGGCTCCGTCGAACTAGGCGCCTCCCCTCGGAAGGTGCGGTGCGGACTCGCCCCGCCTCCGCTCAGCCATTCGCCTTTCCCCGGGGAGGAGGAAGTGGCCGCTATTTCCTGGGTGCCCCACCCGGGGTGAGAAAAAGCAGACCCTGTCAGGGAAGCTGCGCCCCTGCCCGCTCCCCTCAAAGCGCGCACGGTGCTGCTTGTGTTCCTCAGGTAACCCTTCCAGCAGCCGTGAGGTGGGGGGGGGCAGAGGGGGCGTAGCCTTGTGAGGAGAAAATAAGAAAGACACGAACAGGCGCGTGAGAGGGGGTGGGGAAGAAGGGGGTGAGAGACGGTTTGGGTGTGGGTCACACATAGGAGGGGCGCATTTAGATGGAAGAGCTTCGCGTTGCTAAATTACCCGGGACGGGGGAGTGGGCCGCCTGCCTATTGACTTCTCAAAAGTCCGCTCCTGTACTGTATTTCTTGATTAAGGCAAATGAGGGGCTGGGCTTGGGTATTATCACATAGCTGATAGATTTATATGCACATATATCCCCGGGGCAGTCACTAAATTCTGGTGGTAATCTGTTGCCTGAAGACGCAGCTTGATGCACCTGACAGCGCAAATCCCAGTAACAATAGATTATTCGGTTTTTCGGATGCACTTCCTCAAGTCTTTTGTTCTGCATAATTCTGATGGTTTATGTGGGCAAATATCCAAGATCATATGTCATCCCTCTATTTGCCTTTTGTCTAGGTGGTAGTTTGTCCTTGCATATCTGGAGCAGAATGGCTTCAGTTGGTGCAGTCTCGAGACTTAACATTATTTTGCAAGTTTGTTTTTTGCTTGTGTGTGTATTCAGATGGGTAGACAAGATAACTGACAGTGTGTGCTTTAAATAACTTATTCTATACTTGGAAGCTACGTTGCTGTTACCAGCAGCTTCTTAGTAATTGTATGGACCTATAAAGTATAAAGAGGTAAACAATAGTCTGCTAGTGTGTGTTGCACTGTACTACAGAAGTTTGTAATGGGTGTTCTACATTAGTCTAGCAGCGACTTCTACTGGAAAGTCTTCTGTTAACTTTATCTGTGTTCTAATGATGTGTGTGTTTTTTAATTGTCATGTGGATTCAGCTGTGTTTTATGTACAATTTCATTTGTCCATTGCTTGGAGAGCACTTTGATCAAGTAGTTTTTAAACCTGTAGAGTGTTTCATCAACATTAATTTTATAATCTCAAGCTTCCAGTAGCTTTAATAGAGTTTTTAAGACTCTATATAGGTCATGTACAGTTTTCCCCCCAAGTGTATAAAAACTTTTAATATCTGCATATTTGACTGCACTTCTTTTCTGTAAATTACTGTAGATTCAATTAATTAATATTGCGCTTCTTTAGTATTGGTATCTATATTTCCCAAGATCATTAAATAACATTTTTATTCACATGTCTGCTTGCCTACCTCAGATCATCATTCCTTTGCATTATTGAATTACCTTCTGATAAAGTTTTCTAAGGATTTCTTTATTTTGTTACATTCAGAATACTGTTTGGAATGGTGTATTATAAACTTCAGTGAACCCCTGGTTCATGAATAATTTAAAAACTACCTACATACTGATGCCTCCAGAATCAGTTGCAGATTGAAATACTGGTAAGTGTTGTATGTCTAATAAGAATCCATAGAATCCATAGCAATCTTTACTTGATTAACAGTTGTGTTCTGATCCATGTATACAATGCACTTTTTATGCCAGTACTGTAAAGGAGATTGATTGATACTTGATTGGCAGTTTTAGTTTTTCTTGAAATAATGTAATGGTAATTTTTAAACACTTTAAGGGTATTTTTAAAAAATCTACTAATTTTATATTGTCTTGGCTAGCTCATGTTACCATTCAGTAAGGAAGAAACAAGTTGGAATAAAAATGGATATGATGGCTCGAAGTTATTTGCTTCAGAATTGCGAGGCATTGGAAAGAGATATCAAGACTTCTTACATAATGGATCATATGATTGCGGATGAAGCATTAACGTTGCTGGAAGAGGAGAAAGTAAAAGCCCAGGTAAACTATTTGCAGTTTTTGTATTTTATGCTGCTGTAATATTTAAGCACCTACAGACTCTCTTATAAATGCAGTGCTCTTCTGGTTCTCATGGACATTAGTGCAATACAAAGTTGAACATTGAAGTTGTAAAGTCGATACCTTTAACAGAAAAAGTAGAAATATTTTAGCTAAATGAAAACCTGGATTGGCTCCAGATGAAGCTAGTTGCAATTAGATCCCATGGAAAGTTAGTCATTAAATTAACATGTGACTACCTATCCATGGAAACTAATTGCAACTAGCTTCATCTGGAGACAGATGGCTTTGAAATCAGTGGGACTCTCCCCTTTATTTCAGTGGCCGCTAAGTGAAAATAACTTATTCTGTGACTAAAAACAGTAATTTAATAATGTTAATAGGAAACATAGCAAAATAGACATGCTCAATTTACGTCAAATAAAATGTTACTGTCTTCATCTTCTAGAAGATCTGGTTGCACTCAGACTATATCCTATAAAAATGGTTTCCAAATTTGAGGAGAGGGGTGTCATTCTTTCATAGGTTTGAGCAATTGTCTCCCTGAGTATCTTAGACATGGTTTTTCATATGAATGTATGTTTGTTGAATTAATACTTTATAGATGTGTGCCTGTGGTATGTACATGGTATTAAGGCTGCAAATGTACACATGCTTAAAGGTAAAGGGACCCCTGACCATTAGGTCCAGTCGTGACTGACTCTGGGGTTGCGGCGCTCATCTCGCTTTATTGGCTGAGGGAGCCGGCGTACAGCTTCCGGGTCATGTGGCCAGCATGACTAAGCCGCTTCTGGTGAACCAGAGCAGCACACGGAAACGCCGTTTACCTTCCCGCTGGAGCAGTACCTATTTATCTACTTGCATTTTGACGTGCTTTCAAACTGCTAGGTTGGCAGGAGCAGGGACCGAGCAACGGGAGCTCACCCCGTTGCGTGGATTCGAACCACTGACCTTCTGATCGGCAAGCCCTAGGCTCTGTGGTTTAACCCACAGCGCCACCTGCCACATGCTTACCTGGAAGTAAGTCATAGTGCTCGTATTTGGAAGTCATCCTAAATCATGGTTTAGCACAATGTGAATAAACCTATTCTTCTAGGCGCTTGTGCTCTGCTACCAGGTGGGCAAAAGAAGCTTTCACTTCTGTTTTTAGTTAACTACAGCTTTCTGTGTCATCTGAACTTAGAACCGTGGTTAACATTAAGTACAGTTAATTTAAATCTGGGTGGGCAATCTGAGAACTCCAGATGATGTTGAACTCAAATTCCCATCTTCCCTGACCATGGTGGTTGGGACTGATAGAATACAACAATATCTGGAGGGCCACAGGTAGTTTAATACAAGCAAATTTCATAAACCATGACTTAAAATTTAAGCTTAACTGTTTTAATCTTAACTACTGTGTTGTTATCAGATAACATGACAAATCCTGCTTAACTAAAAACAACAGTTGCTAAACGACTCTTGGCCATCTGGGAGGAAGCTCAGAAAGTGCAGAAGGAAACCAGGGTTATTCAACCAAACTATGGTTTAGGATGACATTCAAAAACTGCCATTGAGACTTATTTTGGAATAGACATGCATCATATTGGACTGCAAAAGTGCACAACTGCCTGGATTGTTTGCTAAGTAACCTAGCAATTGTTGTATGGGACATAATCCATCTAAATCCAAGCTTAATTGATTTCAGTGGAAAAGATTTAAACGCAAGGTCCCACTATCAGAGCACTTGAAATCTCAGTTATCCAAACACACAGAATTACACCCAAACCTTGCTACACAAATGGTTGATTCGGATATTCAAACATCCAGAGTTTGCCCACTTCCTTACTTGTTTGGGTTTTACTAGTTTGCAGCAGTCATTTCGGGCAGAAACTGTGGAGGAATAAAGATTGGACATATCGGGGAGCAGGAGAAACTGGACAAATCAGATTTTCCTTTGTTTGGCTTTTGCTGATTGGCTGCAGCAGTTTCACACAGAAAGCATGGATTAGAAATGTTTCCAAAGGAAATAATGGAAATCATCAGCTCGCCTAATGAACAATTTCCTGGCAGTGCATTGTGTTCCAACCGCGGAACCTCTGTATACTTGTCCTTGCGCCTGAAATGGGGCTTAAAAGTGCTGAAGGTTGGATGGATTGTATCAAATATGTATTGTCTTTTTGTTCCCTTATTAGACTACACAGAGAGAACGAGCAGCTATGTTAGTAAAAATAATTCTTGCCAAAGATAATTATGCTTACATATCCTTCTATAATGCACTGCTTCATGAGGGATACAAAGATCTTGCTGCCCTTCTCCAGGATGGCATCCCTATTCTTTCTCCTTATAATGGAAAGAATTCTATGGATGGAGTAACTTCATATGGTCAGTATGACAAACTATTCTTCATTGCATGAAAATATTCTGTACTCTTTTTTTTTGAAAAAAGTATTTCAGGATATATTTAATTTCTATGGTCCCTTCATTTCCAAGTGATTTAATCTACAATATACAAATCCACTAAAGTAAGTCAACAATAGGGTTGCATTAGTTTTTGTGGCTTGTGTGTAGGAGTTTAATTTTCATACTATTACTATTACATATTGGGGCTAAGGTTAAATTGATTTCCCCTTCCAGCATTGTCTCCATACCAAACAGCTGAGGAATGCAATTTGTGCTTCTTTTAAAGGGCTGTCTGCTACACCTACAACCTAGGTGATCTGAAGCCAAATTTCTTTTAGTTGGGGTCTAAATAGAATAATTATCATGAGTGATGATGCTATTCTGTGTATTAGGAGTGGTGATGTAGTATTTCTATTTAATACTTTAAAACTGCAAGTTATAGTGTCTACATTATTTCTATTTTTTTGTATCTTCTCCTTTTGAATTTAAGTTAAGACAATTCTCTGTGAAGGTGGTGTTCCACAGCGACCAGTAGTGTTCGTCACTCGTCCAGAACTAGCAAATAGAATTCAACAGAAATTGTATAAATTAAAAAACGATCCAGGATGGGTTATTGTTTATGGCATGGCAGGCTGTGGAAAGACTGTTTTGGCGGCAGAAGCATTACGTGACCACAGTCTTTTGAAAGGTATTTCTAGCTGCTTTGTATCAATAAGAAATGTTCTGCTGCCTAGAGGTTATTGCAAGGGATAGTTTACCTCCAGACAAGAGGCAATAGTGGTGAAAATAGCTTGCCTGAACCATGTATTTTTTTAATTTGTGAATACTAGAAAATCACATGAGGAGTAGTGCGGTTTGACTCACAGAAGCAAATACTGTAGTTATGAAATAAGCTATGACTTGCAGCAAGCTGAAAATGTATTTTGGATCTCATGAAGATGGCTTTGTTGCTGCAACCATATTAACTAATTACATTATTTTTATAACACAATTGGTACACTAACCTTTCGTGTAATACTGCTATCACTGTAAAAGTGAAGGGTATTATATTCAACAGCTATAGCAGCAAAAGAGCATATCTGGTGTGAATAACAGTATTTTGAGCTTTGAGAACTGAGCCCTATATGCCCTCTTTGAATGATGCAATATATGTGTCCTATACCTATTTGTGCTGAATGTAAACATCCTGTTCTCATTTGTTTCTCTTAATATAGCTTGATTTTATTAATTATTTTAAGCATTTTACACTGCTTGGCAGCCAAAAGATTCTCAGAGCAGTTTACATAATATCAATAGCAAACAAGACAGTCCTTGAGCTCAGGCTTACAATCAAGAAAATATGTCACAAAAGTAAATTGCATGGCAGAGAAGAGGAAATCAAGCCAACTTAGGCACAAGTTCTTAAATATAAACATTTAGAATCTTTTTCAGTTAGCTTTGTTGCTTTTTAAAATAAACAAATTTGTTTATGTTTAGACATACATGTAACTGTATCTATCTGTATTATAAATTCAACTTTGTATCTTTTTGCTAGATTGTTTCCCAGGAGGAGTACATTGGGTTTCTGTTGGGAAACAAGACAAAGCAGGTCTGTTAATGAAACTCCAAAATCTCTGTCTAAGATTAGACCAGGACTTCACTTACTCTCAGAGGCCACCACTTAATATAGAGGAAGCTAAAGATCGCCTTCGTTTGCTATTTTTGCGCAAATACCCAAGGTACTGTCAATAGTGTAAAGAAATATCTGAACATTTCAAGTCAGCTACTAGAATTGTGTTGTCTTTGTTTCATGTATGTACTCAATGGCTTAATCAAGACTTTTCCAAGGACTCGGCTAGACTGGTAAAGAAAAGGAGATTTTTATGCGTTGCATGTGCGATATAACATTGTTTTTCTCTACCTGTTTCCCCTGTTTAAATTTACAACACTTTAAATTGAAATGCTTCTTTGATGCGTCTAGATCCAGCCCAAGTCACAATTAGCAATGCTGTGTCTTCTAGCATGTGAATTTTAAGTTCCTTACCACTGGTGAATTTTTTGCACGTTTACTGGCTTGAAAAGAATTCTAGATTGCATGCTTGGTTCATCTAGAGCAGGGTGATCCAGCCTCTCAGACCAAGTGGGCTGCAAGAGTACTTCTAGACAGAACCTGCAGGACGCACACTGAATTAAATGTCCAGGTCATAAATTGAAGTGTTCACAACATAGTTGATATTATTTAATATAAACAATTAATATATTTAATTGAAAATGGAATGGAATGGTCGTTAGCACTAGCAACACTCCTTTAGTACTTGGCAAGGGCTGCCAAAAAAAGGCTGCCCTGCAGGCTTCGTTTTAAACCACTCCGACCTAAAGCATGAGCCAGATTTGTTAGCTGTCGTTAATAGAACTCCTTACTCCCATTTGATTCTAGTTGTAATGAGCAATATGTTGAACATATGTCCAAAAGACTTCCTGAATTGATTCAGTCTTACAAGTTCTAGGCTATGGCTTCTCCACAGTCACCAGCTATCACTGGCTGATCTCAACTCATCCAGATTCAGAATTTAGCAGTATTTAGCTTTTTCTATTGTGCTTCTTGTAACATAGCTAGCTGTTTTTGGAAAACAAATATCTTTTAACAAATATGTTCAAATGTGGCTAACACTGAATACAGTATTAGCATGTCCTTTAACTCTGCAAATGTTTAATAAATGTAAAATACATAGAAAATGCTGTTCATTAAGTATAGAACTGCTATGGTTTAGTCCAGTCAAGCTCTTGAGAGTTGTCCCAGACAATAATTCTTCCTTCTGGGCAATTTTAGTTGTCGTGGATATAAAGCACACGAGACTCAATTTTTTGTTTAGAATAAATATTTAAAAGGGAGCACTTTTGAAAAATGAAGTGAAATGAAAAGTCTATTGGTTCTTAACATATTGAGGAATCTTCAAAGCAGGTGTACAGTGCCTCCAAGCTTGATGTATTTTTTTTCTAATAGGTCTCTCTTGGTGCTTGATGACATTTGGGATTCCTGGGTATTAAAATCGTTTGACAGTCATTGCCAGGTTCTTATCACCAGTAGAGATAGGAGTGTAACAGATTCTGTAGCTGGTAAGGATTGCGTCGTCTTCCTCCTTTTAAGTATTTAAGGTTACTCATGTACAGTGTGGTTTTTTTAATTGTGTTGCCATGACTACCATTAACACTTACTAAGTGCAACAGTAATGTAGGCATTGTACAGAGGAGAAAAACTGCACTGTCCTTGAAAAATAGCTCATAATCTCTATTATGTAGCCAGGAAGACAGAGATGTAGAAAGACAGGATTTGAGCTTTTAGTAATACTGCTTCTTATTGAATTTCACAGAATGACCCAGTATAGTGAGAACACTGAAGAGCATACAAAATTTGAGAAAACTGTAAATAGTTGATTCAGACAACTGTATTAGGGAAGCGATAGACAACAATAGAGGAAATTAAATAATAATACCTTAGATGGTACAGCATGTGACTCTTAATCTCACATTGGGCAAAAGATTCTTGCATTGCACAGGGTTGGACTAGATGATCCTTGTGGTGCCTTGCAACTCTACAATTCTATGGAATATACCATGCATATATATCATGAACAACAATAATTAAATAATTAAAATAAATAAATACAGCACATTTAAGCAAGCCCAGTTAAAATTCCCATGTTGTAACTTAAATCCTAATTACAGTGTAAATTCATACGTAGCATGCATTAAATTAAATATTTCCTTTTTTATTTGAATCTAAACTCTAAACACAGGCAAGAAATATGAAATTCCTGTGGAAAGTGGACTAACACATGAAAAATCACTTGAAATATTATCTCGGTTTGTTAATATAGAAATAACAGAACTACCAGAAAAAGCTGATTGTATTGTAAAAGAATGCAAAGGTAAGAATGCTCCTTTTCTCTGCACTTTGAAAGAAACCATTTTTAACTTTCATCTTATATACCGTATTTTGCGCCCCATAGGACGCTCCGGCCCATAGGACGCACCTAGTTTTTTTGGGGGGAAATAAAGAAAAAAAATTTATTTCCCCCCCAGGTGTGGGGCTGGAAGAACCAGGTCGGGGAACAGCGGGAAGTCGTGCTCTGCCTCCCCGCTGTCCCCCGAGCTTGTGGGGCTGGCTATGGGGAGAAGTGTGCTGATCCCGGGACTGCAGGCAGCTCTGCGCGGCCATCGGGAGCGGGGCGAGACTTCGTTCCCGGTGGCCGCGCAGAGCTGCGCTGAGCCGGGGACTGCAGGCAGCTCTGCGCGGCCATCGGGAGCGGGGCGGGACTTCGCGCCCGGATCCCGGTGGCCGCGCAGAGCTGTGCTGAGCCCGGGACTGCAGGCAGCTCTGCGCAGCCATCGGGAGCGGGGCGGGACTTCGCGCCCAGCTCCCGGTGGCCACGCAGAGCTGCGCTGATCCCGGGACTGCAGGCAGCTCTGCGCGGCCATCCGGAGCCGGTCTCCCAAGGGTTGCGCAGAGCTTCCTGAAGCCTGGAGAGCGAGAGGGGTCGGTGCGCACCGACCCCTCTCGCTCTCCAGGCTTCAGCGAAAGCCTGCATTCGCCCCATAGGACGCACACACATTTCCCCTTCATTTTTGGAGGGGAAAAAGTGCATCCTATAGGGCGAAAAATACGGTATGCTGTTTACTAGACTGTGACCTCATTCACATGTCATGATAAACCATATTTAATGATTTACTGAAAATGCAGCATTTGTTCCTCCTTTGCAAAAATGTAGGAGAAAGAAACCACAATCCCTTGCTGTTTTCAAACAGAGCATTGTGGGTTTTTTTCACTTTGAACAATCTACAATCTGTATCTAAGGTTTGCTCTTGACTGACAGATCATGCATTGCTTCAGAGAAAACAAAGCAAAACCCACAGTTTGGACATAATGCTAAGCCGAGGTATCATGGTTTCTTCTCCCATGTGCTAGTGCAGAGAAGCAAAGTGGGTGAGATCAGTACAGTCATACCTCTTGTTACATTTGCTTCAGGTTAAATCTTTTCAGGTTGCGTCCCGCGGTGACCCGGAAGAAACAGAACGGGTTACTTCCGGGTTTTGCCGCTTGTGCATGTGCAGATGCTCAAAATGATGTCACGTGCATGCGCAGAAGCGGCGAATCGTGACCCGCAAATGCAAGTTGCGTTCTGTTAAGGTTGCAAACAGGGCTCTGGAATGGATCCCGTTCGCAACCAGAGGTACCACTATATGAGCATAGTAAACAATTAGCTACATTTAACTTTGATGTCTAAGCTAGACCAGTGAGCAACTCAATGTAAAAATTACATTTCCTTCACAGCATTCTCTTTGCAATTTGCTATTCTTTTATCAAAAGTTTAATTTTCATTTAGTAATTTCATCCATTCCTGTTTTTCAGGTTCTCCTCTTGTGGTATCTTTGATAGGAGCATTATTAAGAGATTTCCCCAATCGCTGGGAATACTACCTTAAACAACTTCAAAATAAGCAATTTAAAAGAATAAGGAAATCATCATCTTATGATTATGAAGCACTTGATGAAGCCATGTCCATAAGTGTTGAAATGTTGCCAAAAGATTTCAAAGACTATTACAGAGATCTTTCTGTCCTTCAAAAGGATGTTAAAGTGCCTTCAAAGGTAAAACCCGTTTTAAAGAAACACTGGTGGAGGTTATGGAGATTGTGACTTTTAAATCATAAAAACAAATTGTGACCATGACATCTTGCAGAAAACTGATGTTGTAATGAGTGTGACATTAGAACTGACCCATCCTTGAGCATAATTTCTCCCCGTTTCTCTCAATGCCATGGTAAAGGTAAAGGTAAAAGGACCCCTGACCATTAGGTCCAGTGGTGGCCGACTCTGGGGTTGCGGTGCTCATCTCGCTTTATTGGCTGAGGGAGCCGGCGTACAGCTTCTGGGTCATGTGGCCAGCATGACTAAGCTGCTTCTGGCGAACCAGAGCAATATGTAATGTTTGGTCTTGTTCCCTTCCTCACTAGTCAAAGAAGACTCAGAGGTCAGATTGTTTCAGAAGTGCTTGCCTGTTTGCTCACAGGGTGGTGGGCATTATGCAGCTGCTAGGGGTATCAACTGTTGGAACAGTTCTTAAAATTGCTTCTGCATTGATATAGAGTGGAGCACTAGTTAAACATTAGGATAAAGATGTCAAAAGTAGTACCGTACATATATTTTCTTAATAATACCAAATATTATAATTAAATATTAGTAATTGGAAAAAGCAGTTGGAAAAATAGCTCACAGATTCTCATAAAAATTATATGTATATTTCTACAATTTTGTTTCTATGTAGTGGGAACAATTCATACTAATTTTAAATCTAATTGAGAGAGTTAAGGCAGAGGGCCTTCTCAGTAGTGGCGCCCACCCTGTGGAACACCCTTCCATCAGATTTAAGGAGATGAGTAATTATATAACATTTAGGAAACATCTGAAGACAGGCCTGTATAGGGAAGCTTTTTAAGGTTTAATGTTCTACTATGTTTTGTTTTTATATATGCTGGGACCCAGGCATCCCAGTCAGATGGGCAGGGTATAAATAATAAAATTAGTACAGTGGTACCTCAGGTTACAGATGCTTCAGGTTACAGGTGCTTCAGGTTACAGACTCCGTTAACTCAGAAATAGTACCTCGGGTTAAGAACTTTGCTTCAGGATGAGAACAGAAATCATGCTGGAGGCCCCATTAGCTTAAGTGGTACCTCAGGTTAAGAACAGTTTCAGGTTAAGAACGGACCTCCGGAATGAATTAAGTTCTTAACCCGAGGTACCACTGTAGTAGAAGTACGTGCTTAAGGCTTCTACTGATATTAGCAAGATCCAGGACCCTCAGAAGAAACTTCATTAGGGGCCTTCACTAGGGAGGAGGCGTGGGGAATTATCCTTTACGGAAACATTTTTGCCTGACTGCTGCATTGAATGCCATCTGAAGGACGCTTTCTGAGCCTCGCACTGGTGTTTCTACCTGACTTGGAATTGACCTTAGAACTGTGATGATGCCTTTTGTTTGCCTGATGGAGGATTGGGGCAGGGCGGGGGGAGAGAGAAAGAAACCTTATTTTTCATGCTTGGAATGTAATCTAGTGTACAAAGGTAAGACTCTTAACAGTTGCTCTACCAATTTCTGCCTCTGGTCCCATCTACCACTGACATACAGCCTCCAGAGGTTTGCTTATGATGGAATGTGCTCCCCTTGCTGAAAATGGCTCTTCCTATTGATACGTAGGAAAACTTTATGGATTTCATTGGTTTTCTTTGGTTGCATAGAAATTTGATTCATTTGCATATTTTAAATTCTGAATTAGATTATCAGCAAAAGTATTTGCTACTTGACCAATTATTTGTTTCAAAATGCGCTTCAGGTATTCTGTATTCTTTGGGATCTGGAGACAGAGGAAGCTGAAGACATACTGCAAGAATTTGTTAACAAATCTCTCCTGTTCTGTGATCGGAATGGAAAATCATTCCAGTATTACTTGCATGATCTCCAGCTTGACTTTCTAACAGAGAAGAATCGCTCTCAGCTTCAAGTATGCTTCTGAATTTCTAATGGTGACTTATATAAGAATTAGACATAGCTTTAAAATGTACTTACGCAGTGTTCAAAATCTTATTTAAATTGCTAGTTGTACAGTTAGATATCCATCAGTACTAATTTCTTAATTGAATACTAATTCAACTTTTAAAGCTATTTTGATACAGCACAACGTAAAATGCTTAGTTAGATTAATAGTGGCACTATATGACATTGGCAGGTTTATTGTATGACACAATAATTTGCATGCTTCCCATTCCTTAGCAGAGCAAAGTCCAAGAGGAGGGAGTATCTTGAGGAATCTATTTATATTTGCTTATAATCAAACCGAAGTATCTAAAAATTAAATTCTTCTGAATTTCCTCAAGTGTTTGAAATGAAAAAAGTGTTTTATTTGTTTTTTAGGGTTATTAAAAATGGTCTTCCTTATAGGGGAAAGTACTATGTCATCTTTGGAGCATAATTTTAGCTTGTTTTGTGAAAGCACTTAATATTTCAGAAATATTGGGAAATGATACTAAAATGGGTGGGGGAAGATGGATTTTAAAAGCTCAGTCTAGTGGCTTTATATGCTTGGGAGAAAACTTTGTGGATCCTTTATTGATTTCAATGTTGGGACAGGTCTTTCTGCTTATTCATCCCTCACTACGCAAGCTGCTTCTCACATTGTAGTCATTTGAGAAACTAGGTTACCTAGAAACTTGGAGTATGCTATTGTATTGGATTGAAGCCTCTGGCTGCAATTCAGCAGCAGGGTGGGTATGCTTTGTTGTGCCATCATGGTGTATCAACCCCCTCTCTGGTAGCTGCTATTGAAATAACAAAAACCACGTATGTCCAGTGCATTCATTTAATGTATCAGCTAGGTTGGCCCTTTGACAGCCATGTGCAGGAAGGATGGGTGAGTGGCTTGTCAGTTCTGCTGAGTAATCAACTGTAGTAAAAAAACAAAACACCTTCTAAAATGTGGTTGGCTGTTTGCCCTTTTGCCCTCTGTCCAATTCTATGGCTGTCTAGGATTGCGGATTTTCTGCATTGCAGAGGGTTGGACTAGATGACCAGCAGAGTCCCTTCCAACTCTACAATTCTAATTCTTTAATTTGATTTTGACATTGGATATATTGCTACAAAACTGAAGGGGGAGATGGAAGTGTATCAGCTTGCTCAACCTACGCAGCTAATGGACACACTGAGCCCAGAGCACCCTTCAGGTTCAGATCCTCCTGTCTCCAATTCTTCGCTGTAGGAAGGTTGGAGCTGCAGTGGTTTGTGCACGCTTGGAGTACCATTTGGGCAAGGAGGGAAACCCGAACATTTTCCTTCTCAGATCTGAACTTAAGGTGGAAAGAGGCAGCATATCAGTATGCTTATAGCTCCAACTTCAGTGTCTTCTTGTACATTGACCAGATCCTGGCTCCCCTATCATCATGGTGAGCGGGGCGGTAATAATAATAATAATAATTTATATCCCGCCCTCCCCAGCCGAAGCCGGGCTCAGGGCGGCTAACAACAATAAAACAGTACAAAAGTACAGCATAACCAACACTCTAAAATCATTCATTATAAAATTAATTAATTCAAGCCACTGGCAACCATTGGGCCAGAGCTCCGTGAAGTTTGCCGAGGGAGGGAGTCAGGCTGTGCCCTGGCCAAAGGCCTGGTGGAACAGCTCTGTCTTGCAGGCAGAAAGATGTCAAGTCCTGCAGGGCCCTGGTCTCTTGTGACAGAGTGTTCCACCAGATCGGAGCCACAGCCGAAAAAGCCCTGGCTCTAGTTGAGGCCAGCCTAACTTCTCTGTGGCCTGGGACCTTCAAGATGTTTTTATTTGAAGACCGTAAGTTTCTCTGTGGGGCATACCAGGAGAGGCAGTCCCGCAGGTACGAGGGTGAAATTATCAACCCTGTGTATACTTGTAGCAATAGGACAGCTTCAGTTATTTTAATTCAATAAAATGACTACATAAAGGATAAATTCAGACCAAGATTAACAATTGCATTGTGTTTTTCAGGCACTACATAAAAAAGTAGTTGATCAATACAAGAAATGTTATAAACAGTATATACCATCACAAGAAGACTGCATGTACTGGTATAATTTTCTGGCTTACCATATGGCAAGTGCCAATATGCACAATGTAAGTTTGCACTTATATTAATCTTCTGCATATAAGGGAAGTGTGGTTGTTTATTATTATTTAGTTGCTTCTTTCAAAAACTGAATTCAAAGCAACTCCCAAAACAAAGGTTAAAATATATATAAAACAATGATAAAAATTACCTAAAATACAATAATATACATAAAACAGCATAAGATATTTTTAAATTCTCAATTCTTTTTTTCTCATTGAACACTAAAAAAGCTTAATTTAATGAAAAAGGATATATAACTGCAAATTGTTTCAGGTAACAGTAAGTCAAACTATTGCTATGCATGAATAAGCAAGTTTGCAGGTGCTCAGAGGAAAACTGTATTTGCTTTGCTCCTCCTTGCAATGTTTTTGGCTTTGTGTTATGTCTCCACTAGACAAACCATGGCTTAGTCTGGGTTACACAGCAGCAGTAGGACTGGGAGATGAGCAAAGCAGTCACATTTCTCCTCTTCAGTACCCTCACCACTGCTTGTTTACACTTAGACATGGTTTTGCTTAGTGGTCTGGTTTGCATTCCTTAAAGAATGCACTCCTTAAATAAAATGGCAGCAGAAATACAATACAGGTGTTCGAAGATCTTACCATAATTACATGGTGAATTGAATGGTAACAATTCATCTAGTTTTGTGGAAATTGGAAAAAGCATGCCAAGAAAAATATTCATTTTTAGATGTGTAAGAGATTGATCTGAAAAAGCATTAGCTAATATGTTAAATAATGAAAGAATGTGCAACAGTGCATGGTTGTTAATGTTTCCAAAGTGTTATCACTTTATAAAGAAATTTTGGAACATTATAATAGAAAGGAAGTTTATTCTTCTGAAAATGCAAAGCTAAGTAACAGTTTGAAATAGCAATAAGTGTAGCTTACAAACAGGACTATTTACTTACAGAATTTTTCTTATTCTAGGAACTCTGTGCTCTCATGTTTTCACTAGACTGGATTAAAACCAAAACAGAATTGGTAGGACCTGCTCATTTAATTCATGAATATGCTGAATACAGTCAAATATTGGATGAAAAGGTATACTGTGAGAAATTAGCAACTATACTTCGCATGACTTGCACTTCTTCTTTCACTTAAAGATAAGTTTGTTGTGATAACTTATCCAAGTTTTGGCATAGTTGATAATTCTGCCTTGTGTGGAACAGGTGACATTTTAAAGACTTTAGAGATAGTATATCTGCATTTGTGAAAAGAAACAGATTCTGATTATATTAGTAACTGAGGTAACAGAAAGAGTTTGGAGGATCTGATGCATTCCATTTATATTGTCAAGTGTCTAACATCCCAGTTTAAACATTTGTCCCATTTACCCTTCTGATCAGCTAGCTCCACTAGACTCCCACTAATCTAGTTTTGTTTAGCAGAATTAGTGTGATTTGCTTCATTCCTGAACTTAAGGCACCGTATTTTTCTCTCTATAGGACGCACTTTTTCCCCTCCAAAAATGAAGGGCAAATGTGTGTGCACCCTATGGAGCGAATGCAGGCTTCAGGAAGCTATCCGCAAGCCTTCGGAGTGCGACGGGAGTGCCCGCTGGGCTCTGAAGGCTTGCAAATAGCAGCCTGCAGCCCGAAGCCCAGGGAGTGCAGCGCTGCGCACCCCGGGCTTTGAGCAGCTATTCGCAAGCCTTCGGCTGAAGGCTTGTGGATATCAGCAAGCTCCGGGAGCGAAGGCGAGGTTGCGTGCAACCTCGCTCCCGGACCCGTTCTGGGGGCTGGGGTTGGGGGAAGCTCGGGCTTCCCCCACCCCAGCCCCGCGGCTAAAAACAAAGCCAAGACAGCAAGCAGGATCCATCCTGCTCGCTGTCATGGCTTCTGCCAAAGCCACGCACAGCCTCTCCTGGCTGGAGAGGTTGTGCGCAGCTAAAGAGCTGGCTGTCTTGGCTTCTTTGGTCTTCGGGGCTCAGGGGGGAAATATTTTTTTCTTCCTTTATTCCCCCCCCCAAAAAAAACCCACTAGGTGCGCCCTATGGTCCAGTGCGCCCTATAGAGCGAAAAATACGGTATTTAAATGCTTCAAGGCATCTTGCTAGAAGCTGATCACAATATAGATTATTGTTTTATGCAGTTGACATGGTGCTTTGCAAATTTTTACAAACTATATGTGTGTGTGTGTGTGTGTGTGAGAGAGAGAGAGAGAGAGAGAGAGAGAGAGAGAGAGAGAGAGATTTGCAATCAGAATTTCAGCAATGTTAGAAAACAGAACTAGGAGTGAGGAAAGAGGCAAAGGGTAAGAGTCAGAAAATGTTTGAGGGGCCTCATCTAGTCTAGCTTCCTCCTTATTACAGGATGATGCTTGCTACTTCCAGCAGCCTCTCTTTTTATATACTGTCCAGGTTCACTTTTCTTTATGATAAGATATATATTGTTCACAGGATGCCATTGCACGTGAAAACTTCCAGGAATTTCTATCCTTAAATGGGCACCTCCTTGGGCGGCAACCATTTCCAGACATTGTACAGCTGGGTCTATGTCAGCCAGAAAGCTCAGAAGTCTATCGGCAAGCAAAACTAAAAGCTCAGCAAGAAGTTGAGAAAGGAGCGTTTTATGTGGAATGGATGTAAGCAGATGCATTTTTACCTATGAATAATATTCTGTCCGAATCAGTCCCCCAAAATATAAATGTCTATACAATTTTTACCCCAGTGCTGTACAGAAGTGTTTGTGCATGCATGATTTATAAAAGTTGAGCAGAAACCAGCAGTGTTTGCCTTTTGATGTGCAAAAGGTCTCAGTTCAATCCCTGTTATTGTCAGGTAGGGCTGGGAAAGACCTCTGTTTGAAACTCCTAGGGAGCCACTGCCTGTTAAGGTATACGTAGCTAGATGCACCAAGGATTTAACTGAGTACAAGGCAGCTTACAATACTCCTGTGTGTGGCGATGAAACATGCATCTTTTTGTATTGTGTCAGCTGGGCTCTTAGTTAAAATGCAAACAAATATAATTCAAATAACAATGTCCACTTGTGAACTTAAAGAGCAACTAGATGATGATGATGTGGAAGGAAATTAAAGTTATGTTGGAAATTGATGAAATTTGCAAGGCAGTTTTGAAATAATAACCTGTTGATGAAGAAACAATATGTGTGTTAAAAGAACAATAAATATTTCAGTGAGTGACTGTTCTTCCAAAAA
Source organism: Podarcis bocagei (assembly GCF_964188305.1). Lineage (NCBI taxonomy): Eukaryota > Metazoa > Chordata > Lepidosauria > Squamata > Lacertidae > Podarcis > Podarcis bocagei. Next base: position 37,892,064 of record NC_138135.1, on the reverse strand, counting down.
CAAAATTTGGTAATATATATTGTTGCCTGAAATATGTTTTAAATTCCCCCCCAGAAATATACAAACTAAAATATTGTGTGTTTTTTATAATATAGAAATAAAAAATCCATGAAGAACATGTACCGTTTGGTTGTGCGTCCACATACAGATGCTGTTTACCATGCTTGTTTTTCCCAGGATAGACAAAGAATAGCTTCATGTGGAGCTGATAAAATGCTGCAGGTAAGATACATATGGGTATATTTTTAGCTGGTTTGCTTAAAATGAACCACAATTAACATTAGCCATGATTTTTTGGTTTGGATGACACAGCAAGCTATTGTTAAGCAAAAACAGAAGTGAACGCTTCTGAACTCTATCTTGAGCATGCAAGCTCTAGTTTAATTGCTGCTACTTTGTGCCATGCTAAATTAGCAGTACCTTACCCTGTGGCCTTCCAGAAGCTGCTGGACTACAACTCCTATAATTCTTGGTCATTGACAATACTGGCAAAGCCTGATAGGAATTGTAATTCAGCGACGTCTGGAGAGCTGCAGGTTAGCCTCCCCAGTGCTAAACTATGGTTCAGCATGACATGTAAACACAGCCAGTGTGTACTACACACAGGCTTTGCTGGGAATCATATGTTCTCCTCTCTCCTTCCACCTGGCTGGGAGAAGGACGTAGCCTGCTTCACTTAAGCTTTGGCTGTTTGCTTCCTCCAGTAGCCACGTATTCCACCCAAGTTTGAGGAGCTTTCGTACACTCCATGTTGATGAAGTCCTCCAGCAATATGAGAAAGAACTGTTGGTTCCTATCTGAATGGTAAAAGGTAAAGGGACCCCTGATCATTAGGTCCAGTCGTGGCCAACTCTGGGGTTGCAGCGCTCATCTCGCTTTATTGGCTTAGGGAGCCGGCGTACAGCTTCCGGGTCATGTGGCCAGCATGACTAAGCCGCTTCTGACAAACCAGAGCAGTACATGGAAATGTCATTTACCTTCCCACCAAAGTGGTACCTATTTATCTACTTGCACTTTGAGGTGCTTTCGAACTGCTAGGTTGGCAGGAGCAGGGACTGAGCAATGGGACCTCACCCCGGCGTGGGGATTCAAACCGCCAACCTTCTGATCGGCAAGTCCTAACCTCTGTGGTTTAACCCCCAGCGCCACCCGCATCTGAATGGTAATTCTGTGTTAATTGACAAAGCTCCTCAGGCCCTCACCTCCAGCTTCTTGGCTGCTTTCCAATTACTTAAATTTATTCTAGGTATGTACATAATTGTTTCTTGTTAGGGAAATAAATATTTTTTTCTCTTTGTCTTTCTGGGGCTTGTTGAAACAACCTGTTCAAGCCTGGCAAGGATGCAAACTGGATTCATGGAGCTGCCTGCTTCCCTCTAGTTTTCTTTCCTGCCTTTGACCACAGGGTGGCACTATTACCCATGCCAATGAGTTTTTCCAGCCACACAATACAACCATTTTTGAAAAAAGGAGAAATCTCTATGGCAATATTGGTGTACATTTAATATTGCTAGTCATATTTCCTCTTCTTTCCACCCTTTTCCTTTTAAACTAATAAAATTTCAGTTATGCGGACAGCGCGGCTGGTAAAAGAATAACACAACAGTCTTAATATCTATGTTTAAAATAGCTTAAACTTAATGTATCTATGATATTGCATTTGTAGGTGTTTAAAGCTGGAAGTGGAGAAAAACTTTTGGAAGTCAAAGCTCATGACGATGAAGTGCTGTGTTGCACTTTTTCAGCAGATGACAGATTTGTTGCCACTTGTTCAGCAGATAGAAAAGTAAAAGTAAGCAAATGACATATCAGTTATCCTCCTTTGAACCTATACAGCTATTTACATTTCTGGCTGTAGTTAACAGAGAAATTCATACATTTAAAATAACTTGGATGGGTTAGCTCAAACGTCTTTTACAAAGATTTCTTCCATGAATGGAACGCTAAGTTTGAAATTAGCCCAGTATTTTTATTGTATCTTCTATATATAGAAACTTCTATATTATTATTATTTATTATATTTATCTATTGCCCTTCATCTGAAGATCTTATGGCAGTTCACAAAATAATAGTATAGACTAAAAGCACAAAATAGTTAAAACAAAAACAAAACAATAACCCCACTCCCACAAACACATTTAAAAGGGCACAGAATATTAATCAGCCAAAGGCCTGGTTGAAGAAGAACTTTTTCACCCGGAGCCTGGGGACAGCATTCCACAAACAGGGAGCCACTGCAGAAAACAGAACTATAGGTCCTTCTGTCTTTCCAAAAGGGAAGCATTAGATGAGGCAGGAGGAACCTGTGGCCCACCAGATGCTTTTGGACACCCAACTTTCATGAGCAACAGACAGCATGACTAATAGTAAGAGATAATGGAGGATCACAAGTGAGACTGGCTTCCAAGTAAGCGTGCTTAGGATTAGAACTTTAGTTGCTGCTCTTTGAATTTGTTCTACCATGAATGGATCCTTTTGAAACATGGATAAGTAAAGCCATGTGCAGCATTTTAGAAGAGACCTCATCAGGAACTTACGGAAAGATATCAGTGCTTAATGTATTTAAATTTATTTTAACTTTTCCTTCAGGCTTATCTACCCTCACATGGTAGTTTACAAGACAAATCTTTAAACAAATAGTATATACTGGTGCTCCAAATTTTTAAAATCACATTGACACTTCCCTGTCTCTACTAGACATGTTTTGCCTGAGCTTCAGCTTAGACATGATGGTGACAGATGTATACCTTTAGAGTACAGGTTGGCATTTTCATGTCGAAAGATAGCATACAAGATGTGGCTTTTCTCCCCAAACTCTCTATTGCTTTGTTCTGGTGATTTCTCAAGACTGGAGGTCCTTTCTTCTCTGAGAGAAAAGAAAGTATGAGGAGGTGATGGGGCGTGAGGGTATTCTGTTCCCAGCCATCACATTTCTCTGTGTTAAATCAACATGATGTGTTCCAACAAGTCATGCTGCTGTCACATCTAGTTACACTAATATATGTAGGAACTTAATTTGCCCTGTTTGTGGCTGCATTTTGCCCACAGTCAGTTTGTGATCAACAAATATAATAAGATATTGCTCCCCCTTTGTAGTTTATTTTATGCTGGCATTTACTACATTTTTATACTCCCTTTTCCCCCCTCTAAGAAAGTTTAGTTGGGATACATGGTCCTTCTTCCACCCATTCCCATCTAATTCTTACCACAACCCCATGAGGATAGCTTAGGTGGTGAGGTATGACTGGATCAAGGGTAACCCATTGAGCTTCATGACTGATTGAAGCCAGGATTTGAATCAAGATCTCCCCTGTCTAAATACATCGCTGTTATTTCCCACACCTAGAAAATAACAAAATTGTTTTGTTTTTACTCTTAGTGCTTTGGACTTTCATTCCATTTGTATTTCAGTGTATTATTTATATTTATAATGCTTTCTAGGTTCTCTGCAAATTCCATCTGTACAATTCCTGTACATCTCCTTCAGGAAGGGGCAAACTTTAGGGTGGGAGGGAGAGACATTCATTGCAGACTGTGCTGTTGAATAGAAAGGATATGAGCCTGTTTGAAAGCTAGGCAAGAAAAGGCTTCACTCAGGTCTACCTTGAATGACCCACCCCCAAGCCATCCCATGATTGGGCCGTTTAAATTTAAATGTGGTCTGCGATTGGCCAACCCAATTTGAATTTCATGGACTTTCCCAGCATCCCACAAAGCCAATGAGGGAGATATTTTGGTTGTGCAAGAGCAAAAGGATCTCACCCCCCGCCATTGCCCACGGCCACACCGGGCTACAACCGCTGCTGCCTGTCAAACCAGTAAGCAGGTTCTGCAACTCATTCTGATTACTCTATGGTAACTCTAGGTTATCCAAATCACAGTAGCATGCTTAAAACTTTTTTTTCAACTATTCTCCACTATCATTGAAATGTGAAGATCTCAGGAAATGTACTTCATGCAGAAAAAATGTTTTAGAAAGCTTTGCCAAGTGTCCAGATGAGTGTTTGATTAGAGTATATATATTTGAAAAATATTTCAAAACACTTATTTAAACACTTGGCACAAAAACTTATTTTTTATTATTTAAAATTACTTGTAGGTCTGGAATTCAAGAACAGGCCAGCTTGTGTGTGTGTTTGAAGAACATGCAGAGCAGGTCAACTGCTGCCAGTTTAACAATACAAATCACCGCCCATTTCTATTGGCTACATGTTCAAATGACACTTTTGTCAAAGTAAGTAAGTAAAAAATACGGAATTCATATTTATAGTTACACTTACTTTACAGTTGTAATTTGTACACTTTCTTACTCTGTAGTGGTGAGAGTATCCATGGAAATTTACCTCAGATCTGCAGACTTGGTATCCCTCACCTTAGCCACTGGAGGCCACCTGGATTCTGCATGATTACTGGCTTTGTTAGAGTAGGAGAAGGAATTACAGACTTGCTTCCTTAAGTCCATTACTCTCCGGTTCCAAGTTTCCTGTAGAAGTCACTGATAGGCTTTCATGCTTGGACTGCACATTAATTACATATCCAGTTTCTTCCTGCTTGCCATGTATACTTTTGTAATAAATTGTTTTCAACCAGGATATCTGAAGGATCTCTCGTATATGAGCCTACCTGTTCTCATTGATTGTCAGGGGAGGCTACTCCAGGCTGCTCTCCCATTTGCAGTGGTGAAACACCTGGGAAGAGAACTTATTAGCAGTGGCACCCAGGCTATAGAACTCTGCCTGAGGACACACAAATACTTCTTGACTTCAGATATCAGGTTAAAAACAGTATTGGTCAGATAATGTGTTTGTTCAAGGCATTCTCTAAAACAGTGAAGGTAATAAAATGAAGTAGTTCGGCTTCTGTATTTGATTTGTATATACTTTCATTGATTTAATAGTGTCTGTCCTATATTACTGTTTGTAAAATGTTTCACATATATACTTTGCTGCTGGCCTTTAGGGTTCAATTAGGGAGAAAAGGATGCTTTATTAAATACGTGCATGCATGCATATGCATATTGATGCTTCTGAACATCTTACTTTCTTGCTGCTTGCTCCAGCAATCCTTAATTCATGTTGGATGGGCTTTAAGGAACTCCCACACTGCTTCCTATCTTATCTGCAAATCTGTCTCATATTTTGAGACTTCTTTTTATATAACTGTCATTGTTTTTTATGTACTGTATATGTACATAATACTGTATACTGTATAGTCCAGGTGCTGTATATAAGGGCAGGCAGACAGATTTAAAGGAATGAAATGCACTAATAGAATAGGGTCTGTAACTTTACTCTCCGAAACAAAATACTGTACTCTAAAATTGCAGAACAGTTTGTGGTAAGGAAATTCGGAAAGTTCATACTGAAAATTGCAAGCAGCATTCCCCCCCCCCCAAAAAAAGAAATTCGTACTGGTGGCTATTTTGAGGATAGAAACTGAATCAACCACTTTTTTATGCAGAAACTCAAATGTTTTTTACTCTATTCCCTCCCCCCAAACCCCAATTCTTATATGCAGCTCTGGGATTTGAACAAGAAACAGTGTCGTAATACACTGTTTGGTCACAGTAGTTCTGTTACTCACTGCAGATTTTCACCGGATGATAAGTATGTGGCTAGTTGCTCAGCAGATGGAACTTTAAAGGTATGCTTTGGAAACTTTGACTTCTAGTACTTAAAGCCAGATTCAATAACCTTTTGATTTTGTAGTCCAGGAATTAAATGCTTTTCAAAAGCAGAGATTGCAATCCTGCACAGTGCCCATGCATTCTTAGCCAATGGGGGCATAGTTTCACTCTCTGTTACACACTTATAAGAAAACCCAGCTGGAGAGAAACTAAGACAGTTAAGTGCTAAAGCAGGTATTACTGGTTGAGATAAAGGACCAGTTCACCCTCCTTTTCTCTTCCAACAAACAGGCTAACCATAAGCTGTAAACAAGATTTGTTACTGATTTGCAGCTTGTGGTTTGTCTGGATAGAGCAAAACCACAAGCCCAGGTTTGGACAACATGCTAAGCCAGCTTAGTGTGGTATTGCAGTAAAAGTAACTGGGGAGGAGTGAAACAGCCGCATTGTCCTCAGGAGCCTGCGTGTTAACGGTAAGTCATGGAATGGTAGTCAAGATAAGTTCTACTCAGAGTAGGCCCATTGAAATTAATGAGCCTAAGTTAGTCATGTCCATTAATTTATTGAAGTCTACTCTGAATATCTCTTGTTGTATTCCTGTGAGGGAGAGACTTTGCTCATGGTAGGAGCTCTGCATTACTCTCATGTAGTCTCATACACATGTGTCACTATAGCATTCTTCATTTTTCATTCTTGCCTTGTTTATGTTTCTGAAGCAGATTACTTTGAGAGATAATGATGGCATTTTATAACTAAAAGACATTTGAAATTTACATTGAAAAGCTTATAAATATAGATGTCCCTGTTATTCACAAATACCTTGCACTTGAAAAAAATAGTATTAGGTATTCTCAAACAAAAAGCATTTATGAGCTCTGTTAATTATTTGGCAATATTTCAGATATAAATCAGCCCAAATAGAAAATGTCTGACATTAATTTAGTTGCTTGATTTTAATATGCTGCGATTTTTTAAAATATACTTCTAATTCCACATGCAGACAGTTGACTTTAATGTCTATAGATCACTGGAGAGAGTAAATTGTTTTGTTAGCAGCTATAATTGGATATTAATAAATACCTTTGCAAAATGAAATTTTACAAATCACTAGTTAGCATTAATTTTGTCTTCTACTCACATTCATTTTTTAAATGCTTAATATATTGTATTTATTTTTAAAGCTTTGGTATGCACATTCGGCAAATGAACTGAAAACTATTGACATAGGAGACTGCTTTAGAAATGTGGATGACTACCAGGATGATGTGGAAGTCTTAGTGAAGTGTTGCTCCTGGTCATCTAATGGAACTACAGTGTTGGTGGCAGCGAAAAACAGGCTTTTTGTAAGTACTTAAGTATGTCAGTAATGACTTCTTTCCTCTGAGTCACCATCTTGTTTTCCATTTGTGTTTATTTTTAAAATTGAGCGGGAGAGCAATAGTGAAAGAGAAGAGAACAACAGAAACATAGGGAACACATCATTTGTGCTTAGACTTCATGGTGCAGAGCCTTCAACCAAGCACTGGTCTCCGACCAGAAGTTATTTCAGTGCAGGGCAGCATCCTATGTTCTGTGCACACACTTTCTCACGCACACTTTCTCTGTGCACACACTTTCTCACTTATTCAAAGGGACTTATCAAAGGACTTTTCCAAGTTGCCTCTGCTGAGCTGCAGTTTTGTCCCACAAGGAATGGCTCTTTTGCACCGGTTCTCTTCCCTATTGTAGTTTTGATGTCAACAAGTGAGTGCACAGTCCTGCCATCGCACAGACTCTGAACTGCAGTTAAGAGATGATTTTTGTTACGTTGGAAATGGACAAATACAATTTTTGCCGTACTTCTTCTAAATTGCTCAGAGAACATATATCATATAGTAGTAGCACATTCACAGACTTCAAAAGGATCATTCTATTTTTGTTAAGTTATCAGTAAGAAGGCATGAATAAATTGTATTGATTTATAGAATGTTAAATCCTCTTTGAGCAGAGTATAAGTTGGAGTTAGGAAAATAACTCCAAAAGATTTTGGTAGTGTTCCATCAAGTTCCATGAACATAGGGAGTGGAATTGTTGTAGGTTAGAAGATAGGATTTTAATGATTTTTAAATATAACACACATAAAATTGTAAGCAGTGTTTTGAAGAACATACACTCAAATTCCTAAACTGGTTTGGAGATAATATTGGTGTAATAATACTTTTTATTCAAGTTTTCATCATTCAGCCTTTTAATTATAGTTTACAGAAATAGTGTTATTTTTGAGGATAGTTGTAAAACACTGAATTTGTTAAACATTCTATTATATAATTGGCTATCAATTTTCCATTAATAACAATAATAATAATTTATTTATACCCCACCCATCTGGTTGGGTTTCCCCAGCCACTCTGGGGAATGCTAAGATGTCAGTCTGCATCTGTATTGGAAGTACATTTTTAATTGTTATATATGGAGTAGTTGTTTTTTAACTGTTCTATTTGTTTTATAATTGTATATTTTATTGCTGCAACACACCTTGGCACCTTATGGGGAAGGGCGGATAAAAATTTAATAAAGTAAAATTGGTTCTCTAGCAGTCTATATACTGTTGAAAGAAATAAGTAACTATATTTTTGGTGTTTAAACTCTTGTCAATGATGTTGTTGTATAAAGACATATTTATGTAAAATCATGTGACATTTAAGATTGCTGTTTAATATGGCTATTATGTTTACAGCTTTTTGACGTTAAGACCAGTGATTTGTTGACAGAGGTTCTTATAAGCCACCACAGCACTATTCAGTACTGTGACTTTTGTCCCAACAGCCAGATGGTTGCAGTTGCTTTATCACATTATTCTGTTGAGGTAAGTCACTATATTTAAGAAGATGTAAGTACGTCCTTTCCATTCTTCATATTTCCTCTTGCTCTGGTGGTTAGCTTCAGAATGGTAAGAGGTCATTGCTTAGTGGTAGATTACAGGTTTTGCATGCAGAAGATCCCAGGTTTAATCCCTGGCACCTCTAGAAAGGGGACGCAGGTGGCGCTGTGGGTTAAACCACAGAGCCTAGGACTTGCCGATCAGAAGGTCAGCGATTCGAATCCCCGTGATGGGGTGAGCTCCTGTTGCTCGGTCCCTGCTCCTGCCAACCTAGCAGTTTGAAAGCACATCAAAGTGCAAGTAGATAAATAGGTACCGCCCCGTCAGGAAGGTAAACGGCGTTTCCGTGCTCTGCTCTGGTTCGCCAGAAGTGGCTTAGTCAAGCTGTACGCCGGCTCCCATGGCCAATAAAGCGAGATGAGCGCCGCAACCCCAGAGTCGACCACGACTGGACCTAATGGTCAGGGGTCCCTTTACCTTTACTTGCCTCTAGAAAGACCTGGGAAAAACAGAGCAGCTGCCCATCAGAACAAATGGAATTGAGCTAGGTGACCCACGGCAATATTAGGAAGCTATAATGTTAACCTTTGTGTGGAATTGGGCTCATCTGGCCAATTTGAGCTAATTCAAATTGATCATCTTTTTGCCAAAAGCTACTGCTGTTCTGCTGTTAAGAATATCACTTAAGCACTACCTTCTATCAAAGAGTTACTTTCATCAAAACCAAGACACACATGACTGCTGTTAAATTTTGATCAAAGATCTGTAATATGCCTCAGTGTCGCCTTCCTAATCCATTTCCAGTAGAGCCCTGGGAGTTATGGCAGTACTCACAGGAAAAGCCATATGTATTGTCCGTGTTCTAAAGTCTCACTGTTCAGCAAGTGAGTTTGACCTTTCTGAATCTCCCCCTTAGCATAGAATGATGAAAGAATCCCTCTATCGCTGCTTAATGGAATCTTTTTGAGTATGGATTTTTCTAGTATAGTCTGCATTTTTCAAAGGCTCATCTGGTCGGTGAGCTCAGTCCCATTTTAAAGTTCGGCAATCAACCTTGAATTGAACATTTTTAAGAGCAGGAAATTCCTGTTGCCTCTATATAGCTGTGTATGCATAAAAATACCATGCAATCCTAGAAGTAAAGCACATTGAACACAGTGGGGTTGACTTCTGAGCAATCATGCATAGGATTCCACTGATTTACTTCGTGGGATACTCAGGTAACACAATAATTTCACTTGATTCAGCTATGTGTCCATCTAGTTGAGGCTAATCAATAGTTAACTGGGTTTTACTGGTCACATCATTCTCTCATTTATCTCAGTGATCTTTTATCAGTGTTCCGAATCCTTTACCAATTTCAGCAAAAGAAAATTAAACTTTTATATAATCATGTAAGAGTGCCAGTTTAAACCAGTAATCTGCATATTTTAACAATAAAATAAATTAGTCTGCAATATCTTAAATCAAAACAGTGACATTTCATAGAATCTTCTACTAGAAAAATGGTCAGAGTCATTCATGAAAAATGGTCAGCCACTGCACTCTTCATTCACTATGTTTCTGCAAACAAATACCAAAACAATTCAGAGCTAGTTTGCTTCTGTCCGCTTGGTCATGTAATATGGCCAATAGTGGCCATGAGATACAGCTTATAATCATGTCTTAATATAGCAACTTTGAAATAGTGAGGCAGGTAGCAGGAATATTTTGTTTCTCTTTTGAAAATCTCATATATGTATGTTAATGCGGATTTTCCCAAATGAAGTCTCATTCACAAATGGATAAAGACACTAACTCTAAACTAAGCACACTTTGATTAAAAGTGAACAGATGTCTCAAACTGCTACCAAAACTACAAATAACTAGTTTGTTCTGAATTTGATTTAGATATGGAATATTGAATCCTCTTCCAAAATTGCTGACTGCCGAGGACATATGAGTTGGGTCCATTCTGTGACATTTTCACTTGATGGGTCATTATTTCTCACTTCTTCTGATGACCAGACAATAAGGGTGAGCTTATTCTTTTTCAAATATTTGCTGGGAATTGTGTTTCTTTAATAAAGCAAGATTTACCTTTCCCATCCAGTCATAGACTCCCAAGATCTGTGTATTTATTTATTATGAGTTGAGTCAAACGACGAATTGTAACAAAGCATTCATGAAACTTTGGGGAAATGTCACCTGCACCATTTCTTAAATTCCTTATTACTGAAAAAGATTTTGAAAAAAATAAAATACTCTATATACATTTATTACCATTCTCTCCTGAACACTGGCGGAGGAAGAGGAGTGCAGGGGGAGCACACCGCCCCTGGCAGTGCGATCCTGGTGGGGTGCCATTGTGGCTGCCCCCCCCCCGCCCACACTGGGCGCCACGCCCCTGCGAGCGGCGCACCATGCCCCCAGGACGTGCACCCCGCCCCGGAATGCGCGCCAGCCACGCCCCTGCCTGCTCTCCGCCCCCGGTGCCAGAGCATGAAGCTTCGCCGCTGCTCCTGAACAAAGATATCTGATTTAAAATGCAGTATTAATAATTAATATAATAGAAACACTAAAATTAAAAACCTTATTAGCACAATTCAGATTGCCAGGATGAGTTTGGATTTGGTAGACCTTGTACTTTTCTGGTTGAGTCTTGCCTAAGCAAGAGTTACACTGGCATAACTCCTTCACCCTGGTTCAGCTGGCAGAACTTAAGCTGAGGCAAGTCCCCCCAAAGGGGTTTTCCGGGGGGGGGGCAGCAGACAGCAAGAGGAGACACTTAGTCCCACTTTACCTTGGTTATGTGATCTAGCAGCCCGGCAGAACCTAGCTGGCAAAAAAAGGGTGGTGTGAATCAAATTCCTTCTGAACAGCGTTTAGAACAGGTAAAACTTAAGTTGGCTTTCTATAGTTAGGATTGTTCTGTGAATCAGAAGGCACTAGTCCATAATTGCAAAGCAGTACACATGGGCAATAAAAACACTAAACCATAGTGTCAGGGGCTGCCTCAGGTCTCAGCTCACAAAAGACCAACGCCAAGCTCTTCTTATATACAAGGATGTTTATTGCAGTTCATTATTGGTTCCACAACCAAGGCGTGCAGCCCCGCGTCTCTTAGCCTAGACGTTTGAAGTCCCCTCTGACTCGGTCCCGCCTCTACACCAGTTTAAGAGGCTTGTGCTAGTCCACCTCTTCCTGTCCTTTCTTTTCCGCAGGGTCTTTCTGCCCCCCTGGGTTCCTTCCCTTCTGCTTTCCCCTGACGCGGATTCCTCAGATGCCTGCTCTCCCCTCCTTCGTGCTTTGGGGCCAGGCTCCTCCTCCGGGCTCTCTGCATTTCCGCGCGCCTCCACATTTGAACTTGGTGCGCGTTCGCTACCCCTGACCTTCCTTTTGACAGTTACACTACTCCCTGTACTACTCTCCTCCCCTTCCGGCAGGACGTCCTGCCCCGATCTCCTTCCCCTGTCTCCTTCCTGCTCTGCTCCGTGTGTCACACTGGGAACTCCACCCTCTTCACTCCGTTCTTCCTGGGAAGCCGACCCCGATCTCCCACTCCCACTCGGGGTTTCCCTGCTGCTTCCCTGCTCCTGGCAAGTCCTCCCTGTGACCCCCCTTGGCTTGACCAGGGGCGCCCCCTTCTGGGAATCCTCCGATTCACTTGAGAGACTCATGGAAGACCTCAAGTCATTGTCATCCTCTTCCTCACTGTCCTGGGATTCTTCCCCATCGCTCTCCGTCTCCCCCCTCACCTGTGCCTCTGTCCCTGTCCCTGAACCCCTGACATCCATCCCCCCCTCGAAGCCCCCCTTCCCCCCTCCCGCTGCTCGGGCGCAGGTTCTGGGAGCTCCGTCGTCGCGGAGGTCACTGCCGGACACAGGTCGTCGACGTCGATCTCCTCTGCTTCCAGTTCAGTGTATGTGTGCTCGAACCCATGGTCCTCTCCCAACATGTTCACGTCCTCCTCTCCCCCTGTTGCCTGGGTGGGGTCTGCTTGCCAAGGCCCCATCCGCCACCTCGTGCGCCAGTCCTCTTCTGGTTGGTCGTCCCACCAGTAAGAAGGGTCAGTGTCCACCCCCGAACACGATCCCCTTGGAGGGCTCGACTCTGGCGTCGTCTCCTCTGCGGAGGAGAACCCTCGGAAGGTGCTGGCGGAAAGTGTGGGCGTAAAAAGCCAATTGTCGAAAAACTGTGCTGGCATGGGCCTGTGTGGGAAAAGGGCATGGAACTCGTCCTTGAGGAGAGGCTCGTCCAAAGCGTAGTCCGGCACCCAACTGTTGGCGCTGGCTGGGGCACCCTCTCTGGCGAGAAAATATTCTACTCCCTCTTCCCCCCATCTCGAGTCCAGAATCTCTGTGACCTCGTTGATTGGTTCGGCCCTAGGTGACCTCCCCCTCTTGGGCGACTCTCTGCTTGGTTCTGGTGCCGTCCCTGACTCCTGAAATCTGTGTGGGGCCTTGTAGGGGGTGAGCACCGACCTATGAAAGACCGGGTGCATTCTGGAACCCTCGGGGAGGGCCAGTCGAAACGCTACGGGATTGATCCTGGCCTCAACTTGGTACGGCCCTAGTTGCCTGTGTCCTAGCTTCTTTTTTTTTTTTTTTTCCATGCATAATTTTTATTGGTTTACAGAAATCAAAGCACAAAATAAGCTGTATCAATAATCATATCATTCACCAAAAAAGGATAAAAGACTTCCTTCAGTCATTCCACGAACCGTCCAAAATAACAGTAAACAATATGTCCGCATTTCCATGTTTGTAATGCCTTAAGTTATTCTCATTCTTCCATTTTCTTTTGGCATTACCCTCTACCTCTTACAGAGCACCTCTGAAACCAACAAGTGTTATCTGTTCATCGATTAGGCTTTCCAGATATTTCGTAAAACTTTCCCAATTTTTAACAAAGCTCTGATCTTTTGTGTATCTAATTTTACCTGTCATCCTGTCCATCTCCACATAGTCTAATAGTTTGGATCTCCATTCCTCCATTGTCGGTACACTCTCTTGTTTCCAATTTTTAGCTATTAGGACCCTTGCTGCCGTTGATGCATATTGGAACAGTTTGTAGTCTTTCTTCTTTATCTCCCTTCCTACCAAACCTAGCAGAAACGCCTCTGGTCTTTTGGCAAAGGTGTATCTTAGCATTTTCTTCAATTCATTATATATACTCTCCCAAAACTCCATGACCTTTCGGCATTCCCACCACATATGGTAGAAGGTCCCCTCCCTTTCCTTGCATTTCCAACACTTGTTGCAGGATCCGTACATTTTAGCTAGTTTAACCGGAGTCAAGTACCAGCGGTAAAACATTTTCATTAAGTTCTCTTTGAGTGACACACAAGCTGTAAATTTAAGATGTTGTTTCCAGAGTTTTTCCCACTCGTCTAAATAGATGTTGCGACCAAAATCTCTGGCCCAGTGTGTCATTACCGCCTTGACCTCCTCGTCAGCTAAGTTCCAGTCCAGTAAGTATTTGTACAATTTCGATAATATTTTTGTGTTATTCCCCAAAATCTCAGTTTGAAATCTGGATTTTTTATCGGCGTAGCCTTTATCTTTGATGTCTTTCCTAAACATATCGTTTATCTGGTGGTGGTGTAGCCAGTCATATACTAGAGACTTAATCTGCTCGTACGGCCTTATTTTCCACTTTCCTTCCTCCTTCATTAACAGTTGTTCATAGGTTGCCCAGTTGGCTCCCATATTGATCTTTTTGATAGCCATAGCCTCTAATGGAGATAACCATTGGGGTGTTCTGGGTTCAAGCATGTCTTTATACCTTTCCCAAACCTCCAACAGTGGGCCCCTAAATATATGATTTCCAAATCCTTTGTGGCCCTTCTTCCGCCCATACCACAGGTAGGCGTGCCACCCATATCGGTTATCGTGGCCCTCTAGGTCTAACACTTCCCTGTCTTCTAGTTTTATCCATGTCTTCACCCAACATAAACAAGATGCCTCGTAGTATATTTTCAGATCCGGTAGGGCGAAGCCTCCCCTTTCTTTAGTATCCGTCAAAATTTTGAACTTTACTCTCGGCTTCTTCCCCTGCCAGATGAATCTAGAAATCTCTCTATGCCAAGCTTTGAATAACTTTGTACCTTTGATGACAGGGATATTTTGAAAAAGGAATAAAATTCTTGGTAGTACCGACATTTTAATTGTGGCTATTCTGCCCCAGAATGACAGTCTAAGCCGACCCCACGTTGCTATGTCCTTCTTAACTCCTTTCCATACCATTTCGTAATTGTTTTTAAATAAGTCAATATTTTTTGACGTTACCCATATCCCTAAGTATTTCACCTTCTTTGTTACATCTATTTCTATTTCTCTTTGTAATTTCTCAATTTCATCTGCCTGCATATTTTTAACTAATATTTTTGTCTTCCTTTTGTTTAGTTTAAAGCCTGCCACTTCCCCGAACTGGTCGAATTCTCTGAGTACCTCTTTCATTGAATCTAATGGATCTTCCATTGTTACGACCAGGTCGTCTGCAAAAGCTTTAGTTTTGTGTTCATGTTGGCCGACCCTGATACCTTTAATTCCTTTGTTATCTCTGATGGAGTTCAGTAAAACCTCTAATATCATTATGAATAACAGTGGGGACAGTGGGCATCCCTGTCTTGTTCCTTTAGTTACTGTTAATTCTTCCGTCTCTACATTATTTATTATCAGTCTTGCTCTTTGTTCCGTGTATATTGCTTTTATCCCATTGAAGAATTCAGTACCTACTTCCATATGGTCCAATTGCTTCAACAGGAATTCCCAGTTTACGTTATCAAACGCTTTCTCAGCGTCTACAAATAGCAGTAAACCTTGTTTGTCACACCTTTCTGTTAGGTATTCTATAATGTTTATGATGTTTCTTAAGTTGTCTTTCATTTGCCTTCCCGGCAAAAAACCGGCCTGGTCTCTATGGATACTTTTTGCCAAAATAACTTTAAGTCTTCTAGCTAAGACTCCCGCAAAAATCTTATAATCTATGTTTAGTAAGGAAATCGGCCTGTAATTTTTAATTTGCTCTGAGTCTGTATCTTGCTTTGGAATTAAAGTGATCAATGCCTCCTTCCACGTCTCCGGTATTTCTCTTTCCTTTAAGATGTTGTTCATTACTTCTTGTAGTGGATTCAGCAGGACCGATTCCATCTCTTTATAGTATCTACTAGTAAACCCATCTGGGCCTGGGGCTTTCCCATTTTTTAAATCTGTTATTATTGCTTTTATTTCCTCCGCCTCGATTGGGGCGTTTAATTTCTCTTTGTCTGCTGCGGTAATCTTATTAATGTTCTTGGCTTTAAGATATCTCTCTATTTCCTTCGTCTGATTCCTTTCTATATTTCTAAAAAGACTTTTATAAAAGTCCATAAAGGCTCTCCTTATTTCTTTAGGTTTGTTTATCTCTACTCCTTCCACCACTATCTTGTTTATTGTATTTTGTTCCTTTCTTTTTTTCAGCTGCCAGGCTAATAACTTCCCTGTTTTGTTAGCGTGTTCGAAGTTCCTCTGTCGCAATCTTTTAATTTTCCATTCTATCTCTCTATTTATCAGCATTGTATATTGGGATTGTAAGACTTTAATGTTCTCTTTTATTTTCTTATTTTTTGGGTTTTTAATCAGTTTCTGCTCGTTCTCTGCTAATTGTTGTATAATTTCTTTTTTCCCTTTTCCCCTTTTTTTATTCTTAATTGCACTCTGTTGAATGAAAAAACCCCGCATTACCGCCTTTCCTGCATCCCATACCACCTTTGACTTTATATTATTGCCTAAGTTATCTTCGAAATATTCTTTTAGTCTGTTTTGGGCCTTTTCTACTACCTCTTGGTCATCCAGCAGATAATCCTTCAGTTTCCATCTGATTAATCTGCTTTCTTGCCCTTTCAATACCATTTTTATTGGGTTATGGTCCGAGATTGTTCTGGCCTGGATCTCCACCCGTGCAGATCTTGGGACTAGCTCTTTCGAAATCCATATCTGGTCTAATCTTGATGATGAATCGTTAGGTTCTGAGTGGAAGGTATATTGCTTTTCTAGGGGGTATTTGAACCTCCAAATGTCTAATAGGTTGCAGTTTTGGGCCAGGGAGAAAAAAGTTCTGGGTAATTTCCCTTCTTTACTCTTTGTATCCCTCAATCTGTCCAGTTCTAACGACACCACGCCGTTCATATCTCCTAGTAGTATAATTTTCTGATCGGCGTAGTCAGATAGCCTTTCTTCCAACTTCCCATAGAATTCTGACTTATTTACATTGGGCGCATATATTCCAACTATTATTATCTTTTCTCCCTGCCAAATTATTTGTACTGCTGATATCCTTCCTTCTTCATCTTTGAATAAATGTTTCGCTTCAATTTTTTTATTTATATAGATAACCACTCCCCTCTTTTTACTCTGGTCTGAGGATATAAATTCATTCCCCAATCTTTGATTGATCAGGGTTCTTTTATGTTTCCTCGCTATGTGTGTCTCTTGGAGACAGATGACATCCATACCTTCCTTCTTCAAAATATGCTCGATTCGATTCCTTTTTCCTTTATCATTCATCCCATTAACATTCCAACTAAGCACCTTTAGCGCCATTACAGTTTAATTATAAGGAAGGAAAAAAAAATAAAAAGAAAAACAGCTATTAATTCCTTTTATGCTTCCTCTTCAGTCCCTCCTCCCTCCTCCCCCTCCTCCCCCGAGTCCCCCGCCCCCCCCGAATCCCCCCCCAATCCCGACCCCCCCCTACCCTCCTCTCTTTGCGGTTTTAGCTCCTTGTATTTCCTTAAAAATTTATCTGTTTCTCCTGGATTTGTCAATTTTTGTCTCTTACTCCTATATGTAAAGGAGACGCCTTCCGGAAACTCCCATTTAAACTCAATATTATTCCTTTTGAGTGTCTGTACCAATTCTTTATAGGAGTCTCTACGCTTTAAAAGCCTGACAGGAATATCTTTGAAAATTATTATGTTGTTTCCTCCAATATTAAATCTTTTCTCTCTATTCTTGTGTAGAATCTTATTTTTGATTTCCTTATCTTTGAATATAATTAGGCAGTCTCCTACAAATTTTTTATTTTTTGGGTTCTTGGCTTTTAACCTGAAAGCAGATTGTATTGCCTTTTCTACCTCTTCTAATGGTATCTCCAGCCAGAGGGCTAGTTCTGTTGATAGTTTTTCTTTTATATTTTCTCCCTGAGCTTCAGGTATACCTCTCATCCTAAGATTAGCCTCCCTCTGTCTTAGTTCGTTCATTGCAATCCAATCTTTCAAGTCTTCTTGACTTTTATTCAGATCCAATATCTCAGTTTTGATTCTTTCTTCCTCACGTCTTACTTCTTTCAATTCTGCTTTTGTCTTTTTCAGACCTTCCTCTACTGCCTGTGTCCTCCTAAATACCTCTTTCATTTGGCTTTTCAGTTCATTAACTGTTTCGTCTAGCTTTTTGTCCACTTCCCCAATTCTGTGCTCTACTTGTTCTAATTTTCGCTCAACACTTTTCTCGCTCTCTTTTATCTCCGCAAACATTCTTAGTATCTCTGCTCTAAAGTCCCCTTCTTGCTTTGACCCCTTCCTATCCACTGGCGTTCCCCCTTCGGGTCTTTTCCCAGTATTTGACATTCTTAAATTAAGAAGGTAACCAGAACTTAAAACACAATATGGTTACAGCACTCCAGAGTAGTTACCAGTTCGCCTGTTTGGCCCCGGCCCTCAGTTTTTAACAGTCTTTATATTACACAGAAATCGGCTTGATAAACAGTCATTTGAGAGTCTTTAGGTTGCGTGGAGGTTGGCTTATTTCTTTCGCCTCGTTGCGTCCTTGGGGGAATCCGAAAGAGTCTTAGAGTCTTAAGGTTCAAAAAGGTTGGAGGATCTTGTATACGCTATATAGAGTGTAATTTCAGTCAACACATTCGACACAATGAGTTCTTAAAATTTTCCAGGAATTAGTTTTGCAATTTATGAATAAGGGATTTCTCCGTCAAAGATCCCCAGTCCGTTCTGTTTGCAAAAAACCATAGGTAGGAGAAGTGAGAGAAAGGGGGGAGGGAGGGGAGAGGGGGAAGGGAGACCCGGGGGGGCGGGTGCAAGACTGCAGGGGTGGTGGAGAGCACAGGAGGGAAGATAAGGTCAAAGAGAAAAGTTCAGTCGCAGTAAACGCTCTGACCGCTAGGTGGCTCTCTCACTCTCTGCTAGTTTTGGAGGTAGGCACACCTCATGAATAAGCTGAGTAATCCGACAGCACAGAGTAAAGGATTATTCCTAAATCATACCCCGTCGTTGAGCAATCGCCAGGAGTTGGGAGACACAAACACACCCAACTCTACACTGTTGTATCAGGAGACGGATGGAAACACACCCACAGAGTTTTTTAGATCAGGTACGTCTTTGTCGCTGATTTGCGGCTATGTGCGTTTTCCTCTCGCTAATGGTGCCGCTGGCACTTCACTTCCGCTTTCCCACTGGGCTTTACGCAATGGGGGTGGCGTTCCAGCGTCCCTTTTAATTTTTACAACTGGTTTTGCGTTAATAACTTCATCTTCTGTTCCCTGTTAGAACACCTCTTTTTTGGAGAGGGTCCGCTGTTTTTATATAAAGGTCTTTCAGGGAAACAAAATACACACTAGTGGCGGCTCAATACGCTTGTCTCCGCTCTGCAGTTTCTCTGCGTTTCCGCCGATTCCTGGTAACGGCTGAACCCTGTAGCTTTGGTTTTTCTCTCCCCGGGATTTTAGTTTTAAAAGTTTTGAGTTGTTTAGCCTTTGCTTTAAGCCCGTTCCCGGGTTCCTTGCTCTTGGAAGCGGAGCGCTAATCTCCGGCGAGGACTGGGCTGTCCGCTGTTTGGGGGGGAGGAAATGGCTGCCTAGGACCGGTTGTTCAATGCTCAACGCCGCTGTTCTCCTCACCTTGCAAGGCTGCCTGACAGCGGTGCGAGCCGGTCTCAGCTGGCTCCCTGTACCTCCGGACACCCTCCGGACGTGTTTCTGGGGTGCTCTCGCCCTCTAGCACCCCCTTTTCCCCCCGTTTGTCGGACTGGGTTCGCGCTCCTGGCCGAATCCCTTCTCGCACCGGAGACGCGCGCCACCGGAAGTCCCCTACCGTGTCCTAGCTTCTTTTTAGCTAACGACTTGGCCGGCACCGCTTGGGCCGCTAACCATACCCAGTCTCCCACCTGGATGTCTTCCCCCTCCCTCCTGTGTTTGTCCGCCTGCACCTTATAGGCTTGTTTAGCTAGCTCTAAATGTCTCCGTAGCTCGTCGTGCACCTCTTGCAATTCTGCTGCGAAATGGTCGGCCCCGTGCGGCGCCCCCTCCCCCGTCGTTACGAGCCCCGAGAAGGTTCTGGGATGCCGTCCCCGATCTCCCACTCCCACTCGGGGTTTCCCTGCTGCTTCCCTGCTCCTGGCAAGTCCCCCCTGTGACCCCCCTTGGCTTGACCAGGGGCGCCCCCTTCTGGGAATCCTCCGATTCACTTGAGAGACTCATGGAAGACCTCAAGTCATTGTCATCCTCTTCCTCACTGTCCTGGGATTCTTCCCCATCGCTCTCCGTCTCCCCCCTCACCTGTGCCTCTGTCCCTAAACCCCTGACACATAGTATCATAAATATCTCCCCTTTCCCCCTAAAAGTAGAAAAAAGCAACACCACAGGTTGGAAATAGACTCAGGAAATAGAAACATGCATTGTTAACTGCTGGTAAAGACCTTTTAAAACAGGAGGGTCTGCATCATGGGTAGCTAGCAAGGTGCCCTCCGGATGCTACATTTGAACTCCCATCATCCCTGCCCATTGAGTGCATTCCAGCAACATCTGCACTGGCTGCCAGTGGAACGTGGCTAGTGATGGGGGCTGGTAAGTTGTCTTTGGCAGGAAATTGGAATAGTCTAAGTGCCACAGTGGAGAATGCACTGATCCTAACTCTGCAAATGATGGAACCTCTTTTTTAAAAATCACTTGGACTGAGGACCATATGAGAAAATTGTAGTTTGATTAAGTGACTGAAAACTAAAATGCCTGCCTGCATTAAGTAACTTCATACATGAAAGCAATATTTTTTAAAGTATATTTTTAAAAGAGTAAATACAGTTCTAAATTCAAACTTCCAATTTGTGCCCTAAAGTCTTAAATTTTTGACATTGCAGAACTTCTGCTATATTCTTCTTCTCTTCAACAGATATGGGAGACAAAGAAGGTTTGTGAGTCCTCTGCTGTTGTGTTGAAACGTGAAATAGATGTTTTGTTTCCTGTTAATGAAGTTTTCATCTTGGCTATTGACAATATGAAGCACCTGCAAGTAAGTATGTTTTGTATGTTGCATATGGAACATTTAGAAAGCTTTGGCTTGTATGACTTGAATGTAGCCTACTGTACCCAAGATAATAGATGCCCCTCTTGCTCCTTCTGCCTTTTCCTCTGGCCAACATTGGCATGTGCCATCCCCACCCCTGAAAGTTGTCCATAAGGGAAAGCAGCCCTCAGACAAAAAATGTTAAGTGAGAAGAGTAGGTTCCCAGATTGAAGAGGAAAAAACCTGCATCTAATGTCACTAGCAGGATCTGAGCTTTCCAACCATGTCTGCTGAGTACAAAATGTGTGTCGTATAAATCAAGTTGTGTTGATTGAATCCCTAATCTTGATGAATGCCAATGGGTGCTGATGTCTGGCTACATACCAGTATTGATTGTACCATTAGGCTTCACAGTGCCTCAGGGTGTGGAGTTGCTCTTCCTCAGGGTTCTCAGACAGCCAGTTAGCAGACACTCCTGAATAGCATGATCCTGTAAGGGACCAGGCAGGTAGGAAGACATTTGCATTTTATGGAATTCCTCTGCATAATGAGTAAGAGTCACTGGAGTTGAAGTAGCTAACCGATGCTCTTGCTGTGGTTTCCCAAGCCTCTGCCTAGTTCACCATCCAAGGCAAAAGGAAGATTTGAAAAGTATGAATTTGGAGGAATACTCAAACTGGCAGAAAGGCTGAGCTCTTCAGTAATAACGGTGCATGTAAGAACTGGAACTATTAATAGAAAAAGAGCATCAGAAGAAGAGATGTTCTCAATTCAATAGGTGTTAAGAAATTCTATCTCCATTTATAATCTCTCATTGAAACTTCCTTGGAAATGTTTGTGGAAATGTGATGCCTCTGTTTTACACATTTCTATTCCACTTATTCTCCCATGGAACTTTGAGAGCTCCTGTGGACCACCCTATTCACTAGCATATCTCCTGTGATGTTCAGAATATATGGGCTATACTCCCACCTCAGCACAGGAAGCAGGCTTGGAGAAAAGAAGAAAGGGCACATTCATAAGTTCTCTGTCCCTTCTTGCAATCTCCCAGTCAACTATCTTAGTAGAAAGTGGTAAAGAAAAACTGTTTTTGCATGCGGTTCCCCCTTTTTGTTTTCTTCCTTCTTCCATGTGGAGACTCTTCTAGGGTCTTCTATAAACCCTTCTCTAACCTGTCAAAGGGCTATGAGACTGAAATGTCATAAACTGGGTTTTTTTGCCTGTTTGAAGAAACGAAATGCCATTACGCAACTGTTTTGAAGAGCAAAATTATCCAATTTGGCCACCCTTTTTGTAACAGACTTATAAATAAGGATCAAAGTGGTGATGTTCTTTTTTGTTCTTCAGTTAGTGTTTGCTGTTAGCGTTGCTATGGATATTTGTGAAGCAGGGGGGGAAAGGTTGCAGCTGTGCAATGGCGGTGTTCATGTCTGCCTACCGCTGAATAGTTAAAGCATTTGTGAAAAATAATTGCAAGCTTTTTTTAGATACGGAAGAACTCCTTCTAAAATGAAATTGTGGGTGGTTTGCCCTTAATACAAAGCTCTTACTGTTTCTATGTAGTCGTCAGAAGACTCAGACCTTCAAGAATATGATAAGCAGGCACACTCTTAGCAAAGCAACAACAAAGAGCAGTTGTGCCATCATACACATTTACTACCTATCTTTCTTATTTAGTGTAAATTCTTCTGCTACTTCTGATCATAGAACCATGTATTTTGGAGTTTCTTGGTTTGGAGGGCAGATAAAATTGTAATAAATATCCCAGTAATCTTAAAAATCACTACTGAAGTAGAGGAGAGGGTCAGATGCTTTTTTATGTGAAAGATGTGTGTGTGTTGTACAATAATAATTTCCAATTATGCCATTGCATTGCAGCTAATTAATGGCTTCACAGGCCATACTGTTTATCAGACTGAAGAACAGGAGCCTTTCATTAGCTGCTGTTGCCTATATGAAGACCTTCAGACTGCAGCATTTGGGGAGAAGAATGGAACAGTAAAGGTAAAGTAGTTGAGATTAGTTAGGCATTGGCTTCTCTGATTGTGATCATTTCAGCTGTTATACAAAAAATGATAAACTGTCACTCAGAATCACACAACCAAAACACTAGCCGGGAATCAGTTGGAAAATACTCTATTCTGGGATAATTTAGGTCCATCAAGCACCTAATATTCAGTTCTCCTCAAATTGCCTGCCACTTTAGATTATGACATTGGGATTGGACGAGAGATTTATTCACCAAGTCAAGCTGATGATCATCTCCTTAGAATCGTAGAATTGTAGAGTAGGAAGGGACCGCAAGGATAATCTAGTCCAACACCCTGCAGCACAGGAATCTTTTGCCCTGAGATTAAGAGTCTCATGCTGTACCAGCTGAGCTATCCTTTCTCGTGTTCAGTTCATGCTTTACTATATTGCTGCAGAAAAATATATTAGTTTTGCAATATAATAAATATAAAAGCAAAATAATTTTCTGTTTCGTTATAATTAAACAGGTCCTCTTCCTGAAAATTTACCCAAGGAAAAGGACGGAATTCCCTAATTGAATTTCTCTGTCCCATGATGTAATGGTTTGCAATATCTGTACTTATAAAAGGCTACAGTGGAGCACTGAGGTCCCTTAATTATAGACTTCCCGCTTCCTTGAAACTAGTTTTCCCAGATTCCTTTACATGTTGTGAGTCAAATATACAAAGAATATTGTATTTAGAACTGAATTGTACTTTGTTTTTAAGGTTCTCTTGGTATGTTTTCTGGTATTCTCAAATCCAGTTATGAAGCATCACACTTAGATGATGAATGCATTAATTTCCTTGTTGCATCATGTGTTTTTTATGTATACCTACCTATTATATAGTGCCTGTTGGTTGTGCTCTCTAATAAATAATCAAGCACTTTATAAATACAATACTTGCTATAAATGTGTAATTTTTTCAGTAAGAATGCATTTTTAAAAAGATACCTTTTAATAGCCATGCTACTGAAGTAGAAAGAAGAATATCTGCTGTCCATATGGATTGCTATGCATATGTCTGGCCATAGATCATGCAGGAAGCTTTTGTTGCATGTTTCATTTACAGTGGTGCCCCGCAAGACGAATGCCTCGCAAGACAAAAAACTCGCTAGACGAAAGGGTTTTGCGGTTTTTGAGCTGCTTCGCAAGACGAATTTCCCTATGGGCTTGCTTCGCAAGACGAAAACGTCTTGCAAGTTTGTTTCCTTTTTCTTAACACCGTTAATACAGTTGCGACTTGACTTCGAGGAGCAACTCATAGAACGCGGTGTGGTAGCCTTTTTTGAGGTTTTTGGTGATTTTTGAAGCTTTTCCAAAACTTTTCCGACACCGTGCTTCGCAAGACGAAAAATTCGCTAGACGAAAAAACTCGCGGAACGAATTAATTTCGTCTTGCGAGGCACCACTGTATAATTTCTCCTTTTAGTTGTTTTAGGTTAAAATAATGAAGGAAGATAATGGGACGCGAGTGGCGCTGTGGGTAAATCCTCAGCGCCTAGGGCTTGCCGATCGCATGGTCGATGGTTCGAATCCCCGCGGCGGGGTGAGCTCCCGTCTGCGGTCCCAGCTCCTGCCCACCTAGCAGTTCGAAAGCACCCCTAAGTGCAAGTAGATAAATAGGTACCGCTTTATAGTGGGAAGGTAAACGACGTTTCCATGTGCTGCGCTGGTGCCGGCTCGCCAGAGCAGCTTCGTCACGCTGGCCACGTGACCCGGAAGTGTCTCCGGACAGCGCTGGCTCCCGGCCTCTTAAGTGAGATGGGCGCACAACCCTAGAGTCGGACACGACTGGCCCGTACGGGCAGGGGTACCTTTACCTTTAATGAAGGAAGAAACATTGCTTTAAAGAAGTAGCTTTTTTATAACACAATCTCATTCATTATACTCCTTTTTAAAAATATACTTGTGGGTTTGCATCTCTATTTCCTTTCAATCTGTAAGCAATGTGAACTCACAACAGTCTGTTGTCTGATCCCATTTTTAAAAGGTATTAAATCTGTCAAGTGGGAATATTTTAAAATCCAGAACTGGACACAAGGAAGCTGTGCAACACTGCCAGTTTACTTCTGATGGGAAAACACTCATTTCAAGCTCTGATGACTCAACTATACAGGTGCGGAACATTTTAAACTATTGCTTGAGAATATATATTTCTGAAGAAGCTAGGTGCAGTCCAGCAAAGTTTAAGTTTTGTTTAAAACTTGATGTTTATTTATTTTTGGGGTACTTTGTGAGGGTAAGATGAAAATGCTTCTTAGAGATCAAATAATTCATTTGGAGGGGGGGTTTAAAGACCTTGTGGGAGGAGGAGTATTGTCTTGTAAAGAAAAGTGTAGGGTTTTTTTGTTTTACTAAAGAAATCAGTCTTGTTTTCACCATAAAAGCGAGCCAGAGTTGAACTCAAATTCACATACTCTATCTATTCTCATTTCTGCTTTATTAGGTGTGGAATTGGCAAACAGAGGAATTTATTCTCCTGAAAGGTCACAAGGAACCTGTCAAGAATTTTCACCTTCTAAAACACTCAGGGCTTCTTTCATGGTCATTTGATGGGACAGTTAAGGTAAATAAAAAAACCTAAGCATTGACAACTTAGATTGGTGCCTGTAGCTAAACCTTAAAGGAAAGAAATGCACATCATGTGAACATCATATTTGTTGTGTTTTCAAAGTTAGATAACACTATTTATGAGTCTTGTTTTGACTGCAAAATACTCAGTGGTTAAAGTACGTAATTTTTTTAAAAGCATCTGCTGCTAAGTATTTTGAAAGACAAAAACACCAAACACCTGTGTACTGTTTATAAGCCCTTCTACCTGCACTATTGTTCACTGGCACATTTTAATATTACAGCTCTGGAACACAGTTACAGGAGAACTTGAGAGAGATATCATTTGCCATGAAGACACCATTCTTTCTTGTGTAATTTCACCCAATACCACTATGTTTTCCACTACCTCTGCTGACAAGACTGCCAAGGTCAGTACAGGTTTACAAATGAATGCTAAAACATAAAGCACCATCTATTCTGAGTTTAGCACTTTTTTATCCTAATTCAGTAGAAGAGTTACATAAATGCTTGATGGTATTTTGCTGATAATCAGAAAGATCTTAAAAGTTGCCAACTCTTAA
This sequence comes from Podarcis bocagei, assembly GCF_964188305.1. Classification (NCBI taxonomy): domain Eukaryota; kingdom Metazoa; phylum Chordata; class Lepidosauria; order Squamata; family Lacertidae; genus Podarcis; species Podarcis bocagei. The sequence continues at coordinate 37,866,174 of NC_138135.1, read as the reverse complement.
CTTAATCATGACCTATGAGCTTAGTCCTGGCCCCTCTTCTAAATACAATGAGATCCAATGGACATAATCCTATCCACTCCAGATGCAGCACCTAAGGGCATGACAGAACTCTTTCCCTCCTCTTCTTTCCCTCTGTGAAATGACATATTGTTGAACACTGTGCCATGTTGTTACAAGGAATTTGAGGCCTCCATACACACCTTGCATCCTCATCCAGCCTCTTTGGAAATGGATTTGATGGAATGCACACGTTCACGGGGGTAGGGATGACATGCACACAAATGCCTTTAGAGGGAATGAGCCTCTGTATCTTGTGTGCACTGTCAAACATGTATTTGATTCAAATCACTTCCTCTCACTGATCCTTTGATTCCATAGTTATTTATACCCTAACCCATTCCATTCTATTTTAAGTGGCTCAGAGAAGATTTTCCACTTTCAGTCTTGCTACTTCTCTTTTTTTTTTTTTTTGTTACCTTTACCACGTAAATTATTCACCTGTTCCAGATTACCAGGTAAATGGGAGAAACATCAAGTAGGAGTAAATCTTGGACTGATAAAACCTGTCCTCCAAGCGTAAGGCCAAAATGTCTCCTTGCAACTATCTTTTTAGGAGCTTGGCCAAAGCAGTATTGGGCTTTTGTAATTTAAATTGTCATCATTATTCTGAAACAAGTAGTTTCTAACAATGGCAAGGGAAATATGAAGTACAAACAATTGCAAATTGCAAATACACATCAGCTTTCTCTTCTTTTAACTTCAGTTGAATACAGTTAGCCAGGTATGGTATATTACAGGGGCTTACTACAATTCTGTTTCTCCCATTTCAGAAATAAATCATCTAAATTAAGGATTTAGATGCAGCTCCCTGGACAGTTCTCTTGTGCAGGGCAGTGTAGGAAAGCTACTTTCCAAGAAATAATTACAAGTTTACCTAGGAGATCCTCAGTCAAAAGATCAGTAATATGGAGAGCCTCACTGGAGCAGAGAAAAGGTCCTTCTAGTCTTGTAAGCTGCTTCACTCAGTGGCAGACCATATGCCTCCTAGCCCAGAGGCAGGGCTGAAGGCAATAGTCCTCTCCTGCTGTTGCTCCCCAGTAGTTGAGATTCAATAGCATACTGCCTCGGAATTTCTGTGTAGCCTCCATGGCAACCATAGCCTTTGTAGATCTTTAGATCGTCTTCTTTTAAAACCATCTCATGTTTTTAAACAAGCTCATGGCCATCTCCACATCTTCTTGCATTGAGTTCCATTAATTACGTGATGCACGAAGAAGTACTTTCCTTTGTCTGTCCTGAATCTGCTCCCAATAATTTTACTGGTTGATGAGGGAGAGAAAAGGTTTTGTCCACTTTCTCAGCGCCAGGCATACTTAGAAACCCCTGTGTTCTCCCTTAGCTGTCTTGTTTAATCTAAAACGAAACAAAAACCTAAAACACGTCAACTTTCATTTGTAGGGTGCACCACCTAACTTCTCATTTTGGTTGTCCCTTTATATACCTTCTGCACTTTGCTCTGTCCTAAACCATCTGTGTAGAAAAGTTTAGCTTGCTTTCTATTGTGGGAGTACCTTAACCAATTTTCATATCTGAGTCATCGAAGTCCAAATATCTTTTACAGGTAGGAAGCTCAAAATGAACCTAAAAATACTGGGATATAATTTAACAACGTGTTTCATGTTTTAAATCTTTAGGTATGGAGTTTTGAAAGTTCATCGGTTCTTCATAAGCTGAATGGTCACGACGGCTGTGTGAGGTGCTGTGCCTTCTCCCTTGACAATGAATTGTTGGCCACAGGAGATGACAATGGGGAAATACGGGTACTCCATTTTGTTTTTAATTGATTTATTTAAAATTTTACCATAAAAATTTATTGCAGCAGTTATCCACTAGTTAAGTGGACACATGAGTTACTCACAAATTAGGTGGTGGCTCTTTGGTACTGTAAGAGCTGGTTTGGATGACCATGTACAGGTTTTATGCAACAAGAATATTAACAGAGGTGGAGAAGGATGTCAGGTGCAGTTCTGATAACAAAAAGATGATTAGAAATGGAAAGGCTGCATTAAATCCAAAGGAAAGTAGGATTAAAGGGTATTGGGGAAAGGAAGGCAATTTTTCATTATAGATCATAAACATATTTACATATAAATGTGGGACTTACTTTCCTCCTCTGTTTTGTTGTTAATATGTGTTGCATCTTGATAATTGCATACATTTTTATGTCTTTCTGCATTGATTAATCTTTCCCTTCTGTCCCATGCAGCCATTCATTTCTAACATGTGATTTGTCTCTCCAAACCTAATGAGAGCACATAGAGAATGCAGTATGGAGTGGTCCCTTTGAACGCCCATTGTGCCACTGGGGCTTCAGTGTTGCCCCAAACTTGTAGAGGATTAGGGCTGACAGTGCAAAGAAATGTATGCATCGAGCCTTGGTTGTAAGCACAGTATGTGACACTCTAAAATTAGTCATTACTTCTTAGATGGTGTGGAAGAAAAGGTGGTAGCCTTTATTTACAATTTTCATACTTTTCATGCACAAGTGAATTGTGAGAGACTTCTTAAACAGTTCTTTAAATCTATAATTTTATGAAGGCTAGCACATGAGGTAATGAGTTTAAATGGCAGGAAAGTACATATAGCATGGCTCAGAAATGTTAAGTTGAGGATGTTTCAGAGAACAGGGTTGACAGATATGTCAGAAACATCTGTGGCAGGGGTGGGGAATCTCTGGCCTGTGGCCGGTCTTGGCCTGCCATGGGATCCCGTTTGACCCTTGAGGCCATTTCCCTCAAACTGTGCTCATAAGCAGATATGGTTTAAACCTGCATTAGCTATGCAATTCTTTTCCCAGCCAAAAACAAGATTGCACAGCAAAGGCAGCAGGATTTTTTAATTAGTAGTTTTCATATTATAAAACCATCAGCTAAATTGGGATGAAAGCTCTGTGCCAAAGCACCCTTTGAAGCAGCTCATGGAGACAGCACCTGAGGATCAAACAGGAGCATGGGGGCTTCCTTAAAGCCATTTGTAAGCCTCTCGCCGCCTCCTCCAATTTCAGAGGCTTAAAAGGGAAGCACTGGGAGACTTGCAGAAGATTTTGTGAGTTCCATCTCCCCCTTTTAAGGCTCCAAGATTAGGGACTTAAAGGGCTTTTTGTGGGTTTTCCCACACTCCCCTTTTAAGCTTCTGAGACTGGCGGATTTAAAAAGGGGGCACAAGTGATTTTGACATGTGATGTTATATGATTGACAGGTGGGTAAAGTCATCCACCTGTCAAAGTCGACCCCATGGAGTTAAAAATGTTTCCTGCCTTGATCTCTGGTGTGGGATAGATTTCCTTGTGGTTTGTAGAAATTTTCTTTGCCAGGGTCATTTTATCTAGTTGAGATTCCTGCATTGCAGGGGATTGAATCATAGAATCATAGAGTTGGAAGAGACCACAAGGGCCATCGAGTCCAACCCCCTGCCAAGCAGGAAACACCATCAGAGCACTCCTGACATATGGTTGTCAAGCCTCTGCTTAAAGACCGCCAAAGAAGGAGACTCCACCACACTCCTTGGCAGCAAATTCCACTGTCAAACAGCTCTTACTGGATTGGACTAGATAATTATACTATTTTATGATTTTAAGGGACTATGAACATAACTACAGTTACACTGCAACCTTATCCTGTTTTTGTCTGTTTTTGTACTGCTTGTGTCTCAGGTTTGGAATGTCTTGAGGGGAGAACTGCTTCACCTCTATTCCCAGGCTTCAAAAAGTGAGGGAGAATCAGCCTATGGAGGCTGGGTAACAGACCTTCACTTTTCCCCTGATACTCAGATACTTGTTTCTTCTGGGGGATGCATTCAGGTAAGTTCAACAAGAATGGGTACAAAAGGAGAATTATTTTGCAATTTATTAACAAATGTGAAAATGTTAAATAACTCTAAATACATAGTAAATTGTCAGGATTTCATTAGTATTTTGTTGCAAATAGAAAATATATCCCAAAGGTTTAAAGATGTTTAAATGTTGTATCAGTCAGTTGTCCTCAACCATTGTTTTCTGAAACTGACATCTGAGAAATTAATAGTGTGCACTTAATGTGTAGATCTATAGTGTGACTCCCAAGTTATTGGTATCATATCTGTAACATGCTACATTCAGATTTATTGCTTCCTAATTGAAAACTTGTTTTCTCTTCCTCCTAGTGGTGGAATGTAGCTACTGGGCAACTCCTACAAACATTCTATACAAATGGAACAAACCTTAAATCATTACACGTTTCTCCAGATTTCAAAGTATGTGTGACTGTTGATAATCTTGGCATTCTTTACGTGCTACAGATTATGAAATAAATCTGTTTAAAACTGATTGTAACTGCAGTGTTTTGAGCCGGAAGCATATTCCCAAAAAACTTTCTTTAAACTGTGAAGTCATTTTTACTCTGGCATAAATTACCTGTATGGTAAATTTGTAAACGTTCCTAAATCAGCATACGTTTTATATGTTGTGTTTTGATCAGCAGGATGATATGCATTTTATATGTGGCTTTTCCCATGGTTAGTTACATCCAGATTAAGCTTTAGCCAAACTTTAGTCCCCCTGAAATCAATGGGACTAATTATTGAGGACTAAAGTTGCCCTGACCCAATATGTATACTAAGTAGTATACTAATGGTAATTGCAAGGTGAATTACCAGCCCTATGATAACTGAAATATTTTCACTGATCTAGTGGCAAATGTTTCTAAGCCATAAGTACATTTTCATAAAATAAACTTCTGTTTTACTAATGCAATTTTGTCTTGAGACAAAAGTAGGGGTGTGGATGTTCTTAAAAAAAACACTTTAATATTTAAAAAGAATTTTAAGAGCCATGATACACAATGTGACTAAAAACTCCAGTAGGAGAAAATTAAACTCCAAATGGTACTATTATGTTTTTAGGAGAAGCAGATTCATGCTTCTCAAACATAACCTTGGTTTGCACATAAATCTAGGCCAAACCATGGCCAATTGAATTTACAAGTGTTTGAGTATTCGCAGGAAAAATTGTGACTCTGCTGCTGCCATGGTCCACACAGGTAAGCCAAACCATGGTTTGACTTGGCATTACATCAAAATGTGAGTATAGTTGTCTGGATGAGACAACCCATGAACACTGGCTCAGACATAACACTAAGTCAAACAGTGGCTTAGTTCTGCGTAGTGCTGCAACAAAGCAGCTGTAATTTTCTCTGTGAGTATCACATACTTTCACATTTGAGCCATTGTTTGTGCAAACTGGGCCAGTGTGGTAAAGGCGCAGAACTCTGTCTCCATATGCCCTAAGAATAAAGCAGGTGCAATTTTCTGAAGGTAAACTTTCCCTGAAGTTATTGGAAGCTGGCTTATCTGTTTGTTTTTGGATAAAACCAAAATGTCTGTGGTTAGATCTACTAAAGTAGATAGTATTATTTCAAATGAAGTTTTCTGATTGCAAAATCATAATGTAGCTTTATTTTTTATTTTAAGATAGCATATCTCAGATCTTTCTCAACTGCATTTCTTCACTCTTGTGTCAGCAGATATTTAATTGAAAAGGACAACATAAAATAATTCATGTTGAATATAATCTTTAACTGAAATATATTGTCCCCCTTCGGGTCAAATTCTAATCATACTTGGGACTCCTCCCGTCATCATCTTAATGGAATGGGAGCCAGTCCAGTGATGTCAGGACTCCAGACCAAAAGGGAGGAGTCTGCAATGTGGCTCTTTCCCATGTTGGTGTCACCGACTGTGAGTACACACCACAAATCTAGGATTTTCACCATTAACGTCTAAGGAGTTTATGAGCAGGTTAGGAATAGAAATTATTTCCAATGCATAAGCAATCTCTAATAATTTTAGCAACCAATTAGTTACACTTGTTTCAAAGTTTTTGCCATCTCCATTTCAGTACTTCTTGTGTTTATGTTTCAGGTTAAATTTTATTACTGCCTTTCTGCATGTTCTGCATTTTTTTTAAAAAAAAATGTTGTGTTTTAATTAGCAGTACCCTCAATGCTGTATCTGGAAATGTGATCCTTTGGGCTAGCTTCAGTGAATTGTGACCCTATTCTCACCTGTGCATCCCTTGCTAGGAAGTCTTCCCATTAAGAAAAAAACACAATTCAAAGGGATGTAAAGGAAACCCTTACTCTTTGACACAGTGTTCCACTGAATGGCTGTGCAGGAGCTGGAGAGAATTATTTGTGTTATGGGGGCTCATTAAGATTCAATGAAGGATGTTGAAGAAACAAGGATTTAGTTGAGTTTTTAAAAAGGTTTAATTTAGATTTTAGTAGCTTGTGGACAATATTTTAAGGTAACATTCATCAAATGAGATTGTCTAAATTTTCCACTGGCGTTATCTATTGGAACTTAAGATAAAGCTAGATAATTAAAATGAGGCTCATTGGTCTATTACATTAGGAGAAAGGAATTGTTTCCGGTTTATCTGGCATTACAAGAGATAATCGGAGTACTAAAAGCAGCTCAACTTTTGCTTTTAGCTATACTGTACTGTGTTGGTGTTAATTGGAATATATCTGTGCATCAAAGGAAATTGCTGAATTTGCTGACTGCTGATTTTTTTAATGTTTCTAAAACTTTGCATTAGCAAAGTTGCTGGGTTTTAATTAAACAAGTTTGTGCATTTGAAAGCAATAAATATTTTAATATATTGCAGGATGTGGTGTATTTTGTCTATCTTACTCCATACATTTTCTTCCTTTTCTCCAAAGTTCAAAGTCTTCTCCATATGATAATTTTCTTTTCTCATATAGAATACAAGGGTGCATAGAAGTAAGCCCCATTAGAACTTAGCAAGACTTACTTCCAAGTAAAGAGTCATAGATTGTGTTGGAAGAATAATACAAGCATCTAGATCTTGTCTTTTGTGGAAAGATGTTTTCTCTGTGCCAAAGCTCAGTACCTTTGCAAGTGGAGTCAGCTGCAGGAAGATTATTTGTGAAACTCTGTAAATCAGTATAAAATGGTCACTTCATTTGTATGTTGTAATCCCCTCTATCCATCCCTGGTTTCTGTATTCCTAGTGTGCCCTTACATACAAACTGGTAAACTTTTACTTGTGCTTGCAGTTCAAACCAGTATCCAGTCTGGTTTGCAGTCCTGGTCTGCTGTGCAAGTTCAAACCAGAGTTTGCCAGTTTGGATGCAAAGGTGATCTGGGATAATACAAACCAAAGAAAGGCAGAATTGCAGGTGAAGGAGTGTTTTTCATGATTCATCTGTAGAGGACAAAACCATGACTCACAGTTGGCTCAGTTCAAAGTGTCATTGTGTCTCACTGTATTAAAAATGGTAAGTTATGTCCTTGTGAGCATAAGGGAAGTTGTCTGGTGGAGAAATTTGTTGCTTTGAAAGCTTGATCTTCTAATTATATCTGAATTCCCTTTCTCCGTTGCTTAGTGACAAGCTCAGCCGCCAGTGTGGGCAAAGTAGTGAAACAGTGTTATGGCATCTAGTGGCTGCTTTCTGATACTATCATGGGACATCACAAACCCCTCTGCTGTGCTACTGTGAATGGCTTGCTTGGGCTGGGCATAGGCATTGTTTAACAGTTTCTTTCTCACAGCCTCTTTGGTATTTGTGTCTCCTTAATTAAAAGGCCACCATGGCAAGGCAGTCCTGGTAAGTAACTATAGTTTCATCTCTTTTCTCATAAAATCAGGTATTGCAGATAAATGAAGTACACATAGTTAAACTATGGAACTCACGCCCACAGGAAGCAGTGATGGCCACCAGCTGAGATAACTTTGAAGGAGGATTTGACAAATCTATGGAGGAGAAGGCTTTCAGTGGCTTTTTTTTTTCAAATGGCATATCCAACTCTAGTAAAGAGTTTGCAGTGTGGAAATTGTATACATAGAGCCAGGGCAGTAAAAAATACTTTGGCAATGCCACCTGCCATGTAATCAATGGGTTTTGACTATACGTGATTTTGACTTTATCCCTAGAACATAAGCCCCTGTGTAAGTTTCAGTTAAAAAGTAAAAAGGGAGAGGGAGAGAGGCTGGATATACAGTGGTACCTCAGGTTGCATACGCTTCAGGTTACATACGCCTCAGGTTACAGACTCTGCTGATCCATAAATAGTGCTTCAGGTTAAGAACGTTGCTTCAGGATGAGAACAGAAATCATGCTCCAGCAGCGCGGCAGCAGCAGGAGGCCCCATTAGCTAAAGTGGTGCTTCAGGTTAAGAACAGCTTCAGATTAAGAATGGACCTCCGGAACAAATTAAGTACCGTATTTTTCGCCCTATAGGACGCACTTTTTCCCCTCCAAAAATGAAGGGGAAATGTGCGTGCGTCCTATGGGGTGAATGCAGGGGGGAGGCAGGCAGGAAAAGCCCCCAAGAGCCACACACAAGCTCCATGCGGCTCTTGCGGGCTTTTCCCCAGGAGGGAGAAGGGACTGACTGGCCGCATCAGTCCCTTCTCCCACCTCGTAGAAAAGCCCACAGGAGCCACACACCCTTTAAAGAGCACGGGGCTTCTGCGGGAGGTGGGGGATTCCCCCACCTCCTAGAAAAGCCAGTAGAAGCTGCACAGCCCCTTTAAAGAGCGCGCGGCTTCTGCGGGAGGTGGGAGAACTGCGCCCGCCTGTCCTCCTTCAGCCACGTGCCTGTCCTGCGAAGCCGGAGGAGGAACAGAAGGGTCTGCTTCTGTCCCTCCTCCAGCTTCGCTTGAAGGGAACTGCGCAGTTCTCCCTCTCCGCGCAGCGCCTCTCCTTCACAGGAGAGGTGTTGCGCAGAGAGGGAGAACTGCACAGCGCCCCTTCAGCCACACGCCTGCCTGGAAGCTGGAGAAGGAACAGAAGGGTCTCCTTCTGTTCCTCCTCCAGCTTCGCAGTGAGGCACCTGTCCTGCGAAGCCTGTCCTTCTCCAGCTTCGCTTGAAGGGCGCTGCGCAGTTCTCCCTCTCTGCGCAGCACCTCTCCTGCGAAGGAAAGGCGCTGTGCAGAGAGGGAGAACTGTGCAGCGACCCTTCAGCCATGCGCTTGTCCTGCAAAGCTGGAGGAGGAACAGAAGGGTCTTCCTCTGCATCCCACTTTGCGCTGGGCTCCCATGGCTTGTGGAGAGCTGCTTGTTCTGGGGGCTGGGGTCGGGGGAAGCTCAGGCTTTCCCCGCCCCAGCCCCACGCCTGGGGGGGGGGAAATAATTTTTTCCCCTTTATTTCCCCCCAAAAAAACTAGGTTGTTCGGTCCCAGCACCTGCCAACCTAGCAGTTCGAAAGCACCCCTGGGTGCAAGTAGATAAATAGGGACCGCTTACCAGTGGGAAGGTAAACGGCGTTCCGTGTGCTGCGCTGGCTCGCTGGCCACGTGACCCGGAAGTGTCTGCGGACAGCGCTGGCTCCCGGCCTATAGAGTGAGATGAGCGCACAACCCTAGAGTCTGGCAAGACTGTCCCGCACGGGCAGGGGTACCTTTACCTTTACCTATGGGCCGGTGCGCCCTATGGGGCGAAAAATACGGTACTTAATCTGAGGTACCACTGTAATAGCTACAATTATCAGATGACACACCTAGGATTTCAGGATTAAAAAACAATGACTGTTCCTCATTCTGAGTTTAGCTTGTAACCCAGAATTGTTCCCAACCTTAAATGAAAAACACAGTTCCCAGGTAGGCTGAGAGCAGAAGTAAAGAGAAATACAGCAGTTCTTAATTTAGAAAACTCAGATTATTTTTAGATGGTGTTCCCAGCTTTGCTAAATGAAAAACTACCATGCGTGTTCAGGTAAGTCTCAATTATTTTTAATTTCTATTATAGTAGAGCCCTTGAGATTTTGAAAAGCATTGTGATTTGGATGTGCTATACACAGACATAACACTTCTTTGGGTTTTCTGTTTGTTAGGATATCAAATATCTTAAATTTAAAACTCTTCAATATGAGCTGGAGTGTTTTCTCTTTCATTTCAGAAGCTAAGCAAAACTGTTTCTGTAGCATTGCACATTTTAGGCATGTCATGCTTGCAAACTGGCCACTAGAAGCAATGCTGTTTTCAAACCTTTGACATAACAATGTAAATATTACTGAGTATTGCAGTACCTTAAATTGCTGTTGGGAAGTGGCTGCTGTCAAACTGATTGGATTGTGGAAATCAAAAAGAATGTGATTGTTGATGGGGGAATTAACTTCTTCACAACCTGATGTGGAGACTGTCATTTGTCTTGGGAATTTATTGATTGGCAAGTAATGATATACAATAGCTATGCCTTCCATGAGCTTAACTGGTTTTTTGTGTGCTTTTCTTTTTCTATGAGAACTGCCTCAAAGAGGTTTTCTCAAACTGTGGGCCAGGGATAGCCAACAGGCGTCAGAAATGCAGCCACCCCAGTGCCTCCTTCCTCGCTTACCATGCTCCCAACTGCCCCAGCATTAGCTCCCTGCAAGCTCAGTGCATAGGCATGTGTGAGAATGTGAGTTAAGAAAGTCAAGCTATAGCATGCAAGGCTGGAGGAGAGAAAACTGACAGCAGGTAGATGGGCAAACCAACTGGGGGAGGGAGAGGGGCAAAAGGGGGGTGGGGAGAAGAGGGAAGAGAAAAAGAAGCAGCAGCCAGAGTTGCTGTGGTGCCTCCGCATCTCCCCAGCATCACACATGCTCAAACTCTTACCCCTTACTTCAGTCCTCCTTCCAAGTCAGGTAGTCTCTCCTGCCCAAAATCCAAGATGGTAGCTGGTGTCTCCACCTCAGAACTATCTGAGGTGTGTGCTTCTGCCCATGCAGGGCTAAAGAAACAAAGGTGGAAGTATGTGAATGTGACTGAGAATTGGAGACTTTGGGGGTAGGGGAAGGAAATAAATCCTCTCTTCTCTGGGAGGAAAGCACCAAAGGGTGCACTGAAGGAATATAAAAAGAGATAATCGGTTGTTGTTTTTTGGCCGAAATTTGTTTTAATCGAGGAAAAGAAGCCATTATAAGAGGATGAAGTGAATGTAACAGCAGCCCGGGGGATGGATGAGAGAATTTATGATATGCTTTTCAGTTTATTTTAGAAATGAAAGGAAGTGAATAAAAAGTACTTTGAGATGTATGTGGCCCTATAGCAGGGAGACGAATATAAAAGGGATTTTCTTTGTAGAAAGTATCCCTAACTGCCAGCTGATTATGTTCACTTGGCCTTTATTTGCCATCACTTTGTGACAGATTCTAAGTTCTGCACTGCCATTTTGTATCTGGTGGCTAGCCAATAATTTTTAGCCCTTTCAAGTGAATGCTTGTTGTAGGGTTTGAAGCCCTCAGATCTAACTAAAACAGGCTTCCTCAAACTCGGCCCTTCAGATGTTTTAAGACTACAATTCCCATCATCCCTTACCACTGGTCCTGCTAGCTAAGGATCATGGGAGTTGTATGCCAAAAACATCTGGAAGGCCGAGTTTGAGGAAGCCTGAACTAAAAGCTCAATATATAATACCTTTCCTCTGCCAGAATGTGGGGTGAGTTCATTGCAAACTTTCTAAATTGAAATTAATTTTTTGAAGAAAAAATACACCATTGACTGCTACTCTTGAGAACAAAAGCACTTTTGGGGGGCATAAGCCGTATTATGGGTGAATTAGATGCAACTGTTTCAGGTCCTCTTGTGCCAGCTTCACCAAGTATTCCTCTTTTTAAAAAGCATTTCTTTTATTTGTTCCCAAAAGATACCTGAATGAAGAAATGAACAAATCCAAATTTCAAATTTTCACCCATTTCTTGTACAATTTCTTGTGTGTAAATATATGCAAATAAGCTTTATGGTTTCTAGGAAGGAGGAGCGAAGTATTATATTTTGTGATATTTTCAGCTCTGGTGCCTCATTTGTGTCACTGGACTCAGAAAATGCTTTTTGCCTTCCTTCATGACTTTTGCTTTTGTTTCCCTAAGTCAACTATAGCAGCAAGGGCAGAGAGAGAGAGTTTTTGGCAGCTACCATTTGGATCACAAGCTTTTGATCTTGGAAACTTGGTTCTCGTCCCCCCACCATTGCTACCATTTCTTTTAGAGGACTCTGCTGCCACGTACCTGAAGACCATGTTGAGGTAGTGTTTGGTTTTCTTACTTTCAATATTTTCAGAGTAAACTTTGAAGGTGGGGTTTGAAGGGCTGTTTGAAGAATGAGACCCAAGTATCTTACAGGTGGCATGAGAGGTACTCCCAGTAGAGAGATATGGCAGAATATTAGATATTCTTTAGATAGCTTTTTAGATAGCTTAGGGTGGATGAACTGAAGGAAATGTCATAGGCAGAGCTATATTAGGAGGTGAGGGAAGAGAAAGAAGGTGGTGAAAGTATACTGAGAACTTCAAAGGCAAGAACAAGAAATTTGTGTTGCAGCCAGTGTAGGGACTGAAGGTACTGCATATTCTGAGTGACATGAGAGCAAATTATTTTGGTGGCTGAGTTCTATATAGAAGTATTAGCTAAGAGATAACAAAAAGATCAGAAAGGAAAAACTAGTGTGAGAGCTAAGCATACCCCAGAAGAAGAGTAATAGTCATTATATGGAGGATGTCAGGAATGCTGATGTGAGGCAAGGTCAAGATCTTGCTGGGGAGGCTGAAGGGGCTATTAGAGATAAGTTGACGGTTAGGTTAGATTTGAAGTTTGTGTTCTATAGCACAGAGACACCACACATCCACCAAGTTCTAGCATTGGCCTGAAGCATGGAGGAGTTCCCTTTTTGCCACACTAGTCTCTTGTGAGATATTGAAAGCTGTTGAGTAAGTGAAGTGGTTCATAGGATCATACCATTGTCTCTTTGACACTTAAGACTGATCCATCACTTAACAGCAGCTTAATGTTCAATATTATCAATACGTAATTTTCCAGAAACTAATGCTGACTGTACAACTTCAATTTATTTTGTGTGCTTTTATAGGATATAAATAATGACAAAAATTACAAAATTTATAACTGGAAGCCCAAGCATATTTACATAGAAGTATTTGTTGCAGTGAGGCTACTATTTACTTTTCTCCTATACAATATTCCTTTTGGTACTATATTTTTCAGTGTTTACTGTCAGCCTACTACATACATATCAACAATGAATAGGCATAATATGTACAAGGAGCTGATTGGTTCAAGTAAATTGAATACTGTATTAAAAGGTTTTTTTGTCATTCAGCACTATGATTAGGTTCAACTAAACCATATACAATTTTGAATTTTAAATCAAGTTCAATTATCAATTTTGTTAAAAATTCAGTTGTTGAATGTAACTGAAACCTTTCAGTTAAATATGAAAGAATAATAAAAAACATTTAAGTCAACCACACTATTCATCAATATCTCTATAATGAAGTTCAAAATGATTCACAATTTGACTGGATAGAACATACATTAAAATGTCATTTTTTGCCTATGATTGATATAATTCATTCAGTTTCACTGAAATACATAATGTTATTATACAAATACTCCACAAAGACATTAAAAAATTAAAATACTTCAAAGAAAATGGTAAGCAAATTTCATTAAGTCAACTGTCAAGCCAATGCTCAACTGATTTGTGGAAAGAATTATTACTTTGGAATGGTTTACTTCATTTAGGAAAAAACCTTTTGAGTTGAACTTTTTCATTAAAACCAGCTTTCTGAGACAGAAAATTTGATAAAATTCCTAGTTTTGTTTAAAACCATCTTTCAGATTTTTAAAAACCGAAACTCATGGCTATAATAACTTGAAAAACTGTGTATAGTTGCATGTGCCTGTAGTGCAATTGCTGGGCAGCTTCCGTTTTACCCCATGAAGTGAAGCATCCAGCATACTGATGGCCCCACTGTTACTACTGTTAGATAGTACAGTAGCAGTTTATTTAACTTTAAAATAAAGCCAGACTCTCTTCATAATTAATGACCTCCTTTATCATAAATATCATACTTGCTCTTATAGTTTTCTTCTCTCCCACAAAAATATTTAATACAAGGTGCATTTTCATGCATTATTAATTCCTCTTTTTTTAAGCCATTAATAAAACTCTGATTCTGTTTCACACTGACATATATAACCTCATTTCTCTAGAGGATTAAATGGCATGAAGAATACATAGACCAGCAAATACAGAAGTCAAGGAAGCTAATGTCTTGCCATTACTAATTTTGAAAAGCATATTAAACAGTAGAATTAACTTATGTAGATCCCCATGTTTTCACAAACATACCTCAAATATTTTATTAACTAATCTGGGTTTGTTTCAATTTAAAAACTGTCATGTGTGAAAATAAAAACCCAACCACAACTGAACGTTGTATTACTAAGCAGCATTACCGTTAGAGACCTTTGTGAAAGTAGAACGTTAAAATATGAAATCAAAAGAAAGCACTGTGGCAAAGTCCTAAGAGAAGAGCGTGCGTGAAACAATCTCCCACTCCTCTTGTGGGCTGTAATTTAAAAGTCTTCATCCCATGTCCTTCTTCTATCAGTGCTGCAGGAAGAACAATCACCAGAAATGACCAGCAGCCTTTTGTTTTTGTTTGTATGTTTTTGCTAGTTTCAAGGCCACTCATATAGTGCAGTCTTCCCCTCTACTAGACTGAAGAGTTGCCGTCAAGGAAAGGCTGTGCTATGACTGCTTTGAGTGCAAGGCACAACAAGAAACAAGAGGACAGTTCACTATCAGAAAATTGTGGTTTCATACTTGGTATTAATTCCTCTTTTAGCTTCTTGTCCTGGTTCTACAATCCATGGTAGGTTGGCAAGAGTCTTTTGTTCAGTGGGATCTATCTGCTTTGAAACAAATACAAAAGAAACACAATGATGCTTTATCTACTCTAATTGCTGAGCATTAAAACAGTGCTCAAACTGGGTCACACAGTAGCACATCATTATCCACACGGCATGCACCATGGATTGCTTTCCTGAGGCTACAGTCTATATTCTATTTTATCATGATAATCCAAGAGGATATTGATTCATTAGTTTCACTGCTCTCACAGAATGAGTCCAGTGCAACAAGAGATGTATCTACATAAAATCTGAAGTTATAGGTATATAACTATAATTTTATCAACTGTATGTATGCTGTTTTGTTCTCAGTAACACAAGGAACTCATGCTCAACAACTTGCCTTGAAGATCAGGTTGCCAAAATTGCTTTTCTCTCTCTCTCTCTTGCTAATAACGCTGCTCCAAGTATGTGTGTGTGCAGCTTGTAAAACAATCAGCAAACACACCAATTGGCTGTTTGGCTGGGTTTAGTCCAACCCAGCTAATCTACATTGTCACTGATTTTCCTAACCACTAACCATGCACATCCTGGACAACTTGGAGGAGAAACTGAGTACACAGCACTCATTTGTTTATGTAATTCTTCATTTGGCTAGAGGTGCACATAGAAATTGTATACTAACCTACCTAAGTTGTTTAACAGTGTTAAGAATTGATGGCTTTATTAGCATATGTTAATGCCAATTAGCTTTTGCCTTTTCTGTCCAATACATATTTACATTTTCTTTAAAAAGCTGTCTGTCTCTGGACAACTACCTGGAGGAGGAGGAGGAGTTTGGATTTGATATCCCGCTTTATCACTACCCTTAGGAGTCTCAAAGCGGCTAACATTCTCCTTTCCCTTCCTCCCCCACAACAAACACTCTGTGAGGTGAGTGGGGCTGAGAGACTTCAGAGAAGTGTGACTAGCCCAAGGTCACCCAGCAGCTGCATGTGGAGGAGCGGGGAAGCGAACCTGGTTCACCAGATTACGAGTCCACCGCTCTTAACCACTACACCACACTGGCTCTCCTGATTATGTTCTGGTCTGGTAGTTGAAGGTGAGAACTGCTGGTAAGAGCTTCTAGAAAAGTATTGCCTTTATAATGTAAATATAAACTAAAGAAGATCACAAGAAGCTATGTTTGATCTACAGTATTAGTGTTGCTATTAAGCAGAGAATGGGCCACAGAGGAAAAACTGAACCACAGATACATAAGTGAAATTGATGTTTAATTACAGGTGGCTTCCTTAGCATGCCTAGGAATCCCTCCAGTACTGTTTTGCATAATGAATTTTGTGTGCCCAAGAGCTAGTAACTATACTGAATTTCTACAGCTGCTTTTAGAAAGATGAGCGAATGGAATACTGCTCATGCCCCTAGCATGCTGATTATAAAGAGAAAGTATGATTGTACCTACCTGAATTGTAGTTTTCCATTCCCAATGAAAGGTCAGCAGATTGGGTCTTGGCTCTCTGCCCACAGGTCGGAGGCAGGCAGCAACATCTAGGGCCTAGGGCTCCCAGGATTCAGTTTGTGAACTCACCAAGCTCAAGACAGATCAGGACTTATAGAAAGAAAAACTCAGTCCTACATCCCAGACATATATAGAATAAAGAAAAAGTGAAGTGAAGAGCAGATGTACTGCAGCCGGTCTTAAGGGTGGGCCCAGCTGACCTTTCATTGGCAATGGAAAAGTATGATTCAAGTACTTTTTCCAATTTCTGCAATGAAAGGTCAGCAGTTTGGGATAGCTTTACTATGTCCCAATCTCAGGTGGGAGAGAGGCTGCAGTGTTCAGGAAGTAGGACCTTCCAACTGAGGGTGGCTTCCATTGAAGTGAAGGCATCTATGCAATAGTGTCCTGTAAAGGTGCTGGGGGAGGCCCAGGTGGCAGCTCTGCATATTTCTAGTAGGGGAGTGTTAGTGGAGAGTCCTGGGAGCCCTATGTCCCCAAACATTGCTGCCTGCCTTCGCCCTGTGGGCAGAGAGCCAAGACCCAATCTGCTGAACCCTTCATTGCAGAAATGGGGAAATGAGTTCAGCCTAAGCACCAGCACCAGCAGGCTTTTTTCATGGGTTGTACATATTTTACTCACCACAGATTTTCGAATGCTAACACGAGGTTTTGGAATTGGTTTTGTAGGTTTATTATCGAAGCTTTCAGGAAGGGTTGAAGAATGACCTCCTTTTCGAGCTTGAAGTGCTAGTTGGTAGGCTACTTCAAATGCCTGTCCCAATGTGAGAATTATTTCATAGGCTAAATTCTGGAACAGCAAAAACAGCAGCATGAAAACAGGTTAGATTAAACACATTTCTTTTAGAAATCTAAATTATAACATCGTCACATATCAGTAAGAGCTTAATTTTCACACTCTGGAATACTGCAGAACTGTGATTCCCAAACTTTTTCTCCTGGACCACTTGAAAAATAGCCAAAGGTCTTGGTAGACCACCTAATGGATTTTTCTGCCTGCTTAGCAATTGTAATTCAGTGTGCTAGATCCTAAAGTATTTTTTTTAAATTATATAGAATTCAAATTTCACTACAATAAGAAATAAGAGAATCAATAAACATAGAATTAAAAATCATATGTTAATGTAATGGATGTGGTTATGGTGTTACACAAAATATTGTTCTGAGGGCCTTCCCGTCTTTATTGCTGCTTTCTTCATACCCATCCATTGATTCTCTACTGTCGTGCTCTTTTCTGCCTCTTTGCCCCATTTTTGAACAACACCTCACTCTTAAGGGGAAGAAAATTGTGGACCTGTGACCAAGAATATATGGGCTTGAGGCATTAAAGCAAGCATTCTCAGCACATCTGTAAAAAGACCATAGCAAGGAGCTGTTCTGCTATATAGATGCTTCTTTGGTTAATTTTCTGTACCTTTTGTATCCTCAGAACACAGACAAAACATTCATTAATTTTCAGTTCAGATGATCATTAATAACAGAAGCCCTATGAATTTTTTTCTCTTCTACTCAATTTGTATTAGAAAATGTATTTTGGAGGGTGGGGGAACCAATTCACAGCCACTCTCCATACAATTTAACTATCTGCATACATTCATTCCTACTTACCAGCCATAACTCAACAAGAGAACTCTAATGCTTTATAATGCACACATTATTATTTTTCTAAGTATGAAAGCTAAAAGCACTACAGTTATGTGAAGATATAATATTTTAAAGTTTCATGGCACAAATTTAAATTAATAAAACAGAAGCTTCCAGCATACCTATCTATTACTATTTTGTTAAAATTAAAAATAGACAAGAGGTTACCTTGAACACTTATCTTCCAGATGTTGTTGGATTCCGACTCCATCATCCCTAACAATTGGCAGAGCTATCTGAAGCTGATGGCAGTTGGCATCCCACAACATCTGCTGGGCCAAAGATTCCCCACCCCTGCTTTATCATTTACCAGCTGTACATAAATTTATTTTTCCAAAGTCAAATTTTCATTCCTTATAAAGAGTTTCTGTCATTGTTTTCAGAGCCTATTAGAGCATTGAAATGTATAAGAGTATTACTATAAAATCATATTGCCTTATTTAAATCCAGGTATCTTTTCCTAGCCAAAAAAACAAAATTGTGCTATCACTTAACATAGATTCCTGAAAGTATAACAAACTATTCAAGATTGCTTTAACTTGGGGGTTCTCAACCTTTCTGTCTACTTAAGAGAGCTGAAAAACACCAAGACCAACCCCCACTAAAAAGTGGTACAAGGGAACAGCCAGTTCCAAAATAGTGCGAGATGAAAGCAGTTTGGCATAATCAGCGGATATCTAATCCATCTTTCAAAATTGCTAAATTCTTTCCCACAGTGTTCTCCTGATGACAAGGTGTTTCAAAGCTAAGCTTTCCTCAGGTCTGCTCTGGAGTTATTGTTACTCATCTTTGTAAAGAGGAGTTTTACTTGTATATCTATCCTATCCCATCATTACGTGCCTCTCAAAGTCTTTATAGCCATCTCCTGTAATTTCTTCTGCCATTCTCCTTTTGCCCTCAACTTGTACCTTATTTCCACCCAACCAAAAAAGCCTGCCAGTTTCTTTCATCCCTCTTTCCTGGTCCTTGCACATTCATTTTTGCTCATATAATAGTTTTCTTTTCTTACCCCTTCCTATTACCAGCCGATTAATGATAATAAATGTTAACCTGTTACCTGTCTCTAATTTTCTTCAACACCTTCACTGGCCCTTTTACATCAGAAGAGGAAGAGCGACCTTTCCCCCCACCCTCATTTTTCTGGCTCTTGCTCATTTATTCAAGCAGTATTCACGGAGTGGCTGATGCTGCATTGGTCCAATGAAGAGGGCATGGCCAGCAAGCAAGTTTGCACTGGGCAGGCTGTGCTAGTGATGTCCATCTGAAAGTGGCCCCAAACTCACTTGTGGGCCCCAGTCTGATGTCTAAGAAGCACTGCTTTATGAGTAGGAAAAGGTGTGACACATGTATGTGTGCGAAGCAGTAGTCATAGGCAATAATCATTCATCCTGCCTATATCCCCTGGGAAGCTACAGCTAATCATGGCTTTCTATTATTGAATTAGGAATAAGCTACTACAGGATAATGATATGAAGCAGCATACAAAATTTGTAAATAAAAGTATTGCCACACTTTTTAAAAGTGAATATCTAAAAAAAAAAAGTCCCACCTGAAGTGGAGTTCACCTATTTCCGAAGAGCTGAGCAAAAAATTTATATTGTACCAGGGTTGGTCCTGAACAATCTTCATCATAGATAAACTGCAACCAAGAATTTGATGATCTGGCTAGTTATACTTCTATTTCTGTGATCCTCGGCATCCCTACTTAGAGGTAAGGTTTTTAAATTCAATGGAACTTATTGATTCACAGAATTGTAGATTTGGAAGGGGCCCAGAGGGTCATCTAGTCCACCCCCGCTGTAATGCTGCAAGAATCCTCTTTTCCAGGCTAAACATACCCAACTCCCTCAATTGCTCCTCATAAGGCTTGGTTCGCCCCCCTCTGCTTACTCCCAATGTGGGGCTAGGATTGCAGCCTAAAGTATTTGCATCTGTCTCAGCAAAATTGCATTTATAAATATTTTTGATTTTAAAATGTGACCAAGTAGAAATATATTTATAGACCAACCACATCAAAGGCTGTGAACACATGGCAGTAATGGTGATTTGTCTTCAAGTCTTTTGTGATATAAGCAAATGTAGAGAGGTCTTCAGGGTCTTGTGCAGCACAAGAAATGTTACGAATCTCGTGTTCAGCAATAATATTCTAAAAGAAAGAAAAAGAAATGGCAACTCAGTGGATTTGATTAACATCATACAGCCCTTCAATCATTCAGCTGCAAAGTGAGAGTATGAACATCTGGGGCAGTGGGAGATGGGGGTAACGTTCCATAGCAGCCTAGTTTCCCCCAAGTAAGCCTCATTAATAACAGCTCAATAAATAATACACTTAGGCAGCCTTTCCTTTGTCAGCAGAGGTAAAAAAAAATGTGTGTATCAGGAAGACGACATAGATCTGAAGACTACATAACCTTCCCATTCTCCCAACACCCCTCCCTCCCCAAAACAAAATTGGCATAAATATATTTCCTCCCAATTGTTTCTAGTGGGAGGAAAAATACATATGCCAATCTTCAAAAAGAGAGGGAGAGTAAAAGCATGCCCACCACTGTGTCCTGCTGTCACGTGGCCAGAATCACCTGTACTAGTGATTCTGAGAATAGATTGTGGTCGTTATTCTACCTCTAACCACACAGAGAACAAGAACATTGTAATGGTTTGGATCCAGACTTGTTCCTCTGCAATCAGAAGGGCAACCAGAACCCAGCAAAGGCTCACTGCTCAGTGAAACAGGGATGTGAAGAAGTTAAATGAGCCAAGCAAAATGAAGGGTACTGTCCAGATACATTAACACTTGGTATAGCAAAATGATATTTATACCTTCATTGCATTCAACTTTTCCAAATGTTATTTCACATAAAAACCACCAGGATGAGTTTGTTTAGTTTAAGCTAAGAACTTCAGATGCAATACTGTCACCACAATCCAAAACCCTGTTTGTGAACTGGTGCTGTGGGATTTGGTCATATATGTTTCATCTTTAATCACATACTTAGGAATTAGAATAAATTATCTTCTGAATTTGGATGATGGTTAATCTGCCATGCTCATGTGCCATCCTTAATCTGTTTTTCCCTGTGACAAATTTCCTCTGAGAAAGTATATTTTCAGGCAACTATGAACGCTCAAGAGAGCTCACTGAAATATTAATTTAGCAATCTATTTTAATAATGTATACTGAAAACTGGTTATTTGAATCTATGGGCTTGTGTTTTAGAAGAGAATCAAAACTATTAAATCCTCTTATCTCAAATTGTTGGAGCATTTTTAAAACTCTTATTTCTACATAAAGGACCACAATCAAATTAATGATTATGCCTTAATGAGCAATAATTATGTAAAGATCTTTAGACTCAGTAAGTTTAATACTCATTTAATTTTACACTACTTTGGGTAAAACCAATGATACGTCTTAATTTTAGTTCCTTGTTCTTAATTTCAGAATAGATTGCAGTGATACTAAAAAGCAGGGGTTCGGTTTCCTATGAATGAGAATAAAAAAAGATTGCCATAGGCTGTTGATGGTTGATAGCACAAGATTAGTTTTCAGAACAAATTAGAACTGGAAAGAATGCTTATGTTAAAAGAAGAAGCTCTATAGTTCTGTGGACTTTATAGTTTTTAATGTTCATTTCAAACTCCGCTCTGGTCCACTGAAACGTGCTGGAATTTGAACTCTCTTAAGTGAATATGGCATGTATTTACAGCAGAGGTGGGGAATTTCCAGCCTTCAGGAAAATCTTGGCTCACCAGGCCATCACTTACCCATCAGCCGATGTCACTGGTAACTTTGGCTGATGGGTGGGAGAATAGGGTTTAATCCCATGTTGGCTGTGCCACCCTGTTTCCAGCTGGGAACAAGATCATGCCGCATAGGCAGCAGAATTTAAACTACCCATCAGACATTAAAGTCCTTTCCTTTTCCTTTAATCAGCCAGGGGGTGGCATGCAGATGGGAAACGCTGCCACCCCCCTGCTTACAGCAGAAGTAGAGCAGCTTCCCCACATTTGCAGGAGGGGGAAGGGTGCTTTGCCACTTTAAGGTAGTCCCTGTGCTCCTGATAGAAATGTAGGGGAGAGATACTCAGGGACGCAGACTTATAAAAAATATTGGGGGGGGGGCCCCGGGAAAGCTCATGAATAATAAATAATCTCATGAATATGCAAATAAAGTGGCGCCGCCTCCTCGTGAGCGAATAGGGGAGAGCGTGCTGCGCCTATTAATCAGCTCCGAAGGAAATTGGGTGAAGCTTTTGCTCGGGAGGGAGGGCAGGAGGCATGCAGCCCGACCCTGTGCATTTTGGGCTGGGGGAGGGGCGGCGATGGCGCTCTGCTGGAGGGGCGCCGGAGATTATTGGGGGGGCAGAGCCCCCCCAAACGAATTTTTGAGGGGGCTCGGGCCCCCTCAAGCCCCATGGAGTCGGCGCCTATGGAGATACTACATTTAGAACTCTTCCATAAGGGTACTTTCAGATTTTACAAAAACCAACCAGACTGTCCTCTCCAGAAAAAGCATGCAGTGACTGCCCAAGACCTACTGTGTAAACTACTCAATGGGTACAAACAACCTATTGGGAAACAATATTACATTTTACTACAATTAGTGCATCAAGTGCTAACTTTGTACTTTTAGGCCGCAAGCTTATACACACAATGGAAAACAATGGGACTTACTTTTGCATAGACGTGTGCAGGATTTTACTGCTAAGGGATCTCAGCTGTGCCTATATTTTCTTGATTTATCGAATATATTTTAAAAATAACAAGGGAACAGCCAGTGTGTTTTGTTTGCCTGAGTTTAAATGCCGTGTTGCTTCCAGATGGGGACGGAGAAAACAATGCTGGAAAAGGACAGGAACTTATGCTAGGAGTCATCCCACCATTATCCTGTGTTGTCCAGGAAGGCCAAAAGAACTAATGTGCACTTTGAAAACGGGTGGACATACATGTGGAAGAACATCTTATTATAAAATGTATGAGTAACCAAATGATGCCTACCTTATTTGTTGCATCAATAAATTTTACCCCTTTATAAGAGACTGATAAAACAATAGTAGGAACTTTCTTCATTTGTTCTGTAGACTTCTGAAATTAAAAACAAACATGAAAGAATGTGGTGTATTGAACAATGTACATCTGATTTCCTTTTCCAAGACAATATACTACACTCAACTGTAGGGAATGGGAAATAGAGGATATATCTCATTATATATTTTAATAGCCCATCTCTGAAAATGCGTGGAATAAGCCACCACATGCACATACATAGTACAAGAGACATGAATACTGGTCAAACCCACAAGAAGTTTGATTGCATTGCTTCCAAGCGCCGGGAGGATTTGATGGAGGATAAGGCATTCAGGTGCTACTAGCCATGATAGCTATGATCCAGCTCCACTGTCCAGTTTCTGGGAATCACAAGCGGGAAGAGTGTTGTTGCACTCAACTCCTGCTTTTGGGCTTCCCATAGGCATCTGGTTGGCCACTGTGAGAACAGGATGATGGATGAGTTGGGCCAGCAGGGCTCTTGTTACATTCTTAAGCGGGTAATACAAAAGTGGCTGGCTTGGCTTTGCCTCTGACAAAGCAGCAGCAAAGTTTCTTGATAATGTAACAGATTTTTATCTGGACAATTGAGGCTTCTTCATCTACTCTGGTGCTTACTGTGAGATGTTTGGCTTTAACAGGCCTGCAGTTTAACACCCCTCAGGATCACATCCTTATTCTTCGATACATTACAATTTTTAATGCTAAAATAGCCTGACTGATTATCCCACCTGTATGCACTTGTGTAAAAGTACTGCAGTTTCCTTTGACATTTTAAGGGTTTTAGAGATTCTGTTACTTCCTGAAAAACTCAAAAAATTATGTAAAAGGGCCATATTTATTTTATCTATGTTTAATATAATCTGTGTCCCTTTTTAGTAAAGATAACACAAAGCAGTTACCAACTGAAACACTGAACAAGAAAACATCCAACAGACAATAAATATCAGGAGAAGGAAAACATATTAAAATGATTAGTTAGCTCCCAATTATAAAGATTTTTGAATTATAAAGAAAAATTATAAAACTTTTTATTTGTATAGTTCTACATTTAGATGGGATAAATATAGATATCAATTATGCTTCGTAAATGTTGAGTTAAGATGCCAACAGTTTTCCTCTTCTTCATACAAATAATATATTTGAGCACCAGAAAAGTACATACAGAATGTATAATGAGAATGATTGAGGTTATGGTTTAAACGTATTTAATTGACATCCTTGGAACGCCTTTCAAAAGCGTCAGCCTTTATCTCCCCAAAACTAAATATCAGCCTCTTATTTACACTTTGCTGCAGATAGAAACAAATAAAATGAAATAATTTGTATTTTCAATGGTATATATTCTTAATCATTTCATAAATTTGTAATTACCCATGAAAACAATGATGCCAATGAGCTGTTAAGATTTTATTCTTATCTAAATAGATTTTGTTGGACAACTGCCAGTGACACAATTGTAGGATATTCTTATAATGTCTTAAGTGAAAAATACGTTATGATTGGGCATTATCACTCCTGAAATGTGACTCCACACTGATCTCTCCTGTCCCTGCTCTCAGCAGTTGTTTTTAATACTATATTATTATGGGTTTTCTGTCTTGATTAGCATGAACAGGCTTATTGCTGTTTTGCCTGAAATACTTGAAGGATTATCAGAGAATTAACCAAAGGAATTAACCAATATTCCCTGATGGTACTAGCTTTTGGAACGTAGCATCCATCAATGTCTGAGGGAAGGAGAAGGAGACTACTAGAAGGATCCCCCCCCGCCCCCTTTTAATTTGAGCAGAGAAAGGAGTCTGAGTTTGTTAAAGGAAAAGTACTTTGGGGGTTTCCGTTGTTCTCCTTGGGAAAGTAAAACAGGACTAGTGGTTTTGCTCTCTGCTTTAAATGTTCTGCTTGAATTTTTGTAAATGGGCAGGCATTACAAAAAGACACCATATTCCTCCAGTACTCCCTTGGCCAATGGTGGCCAGCGATGTAGTTTGCTACAAATAGCTGCCAGTGGACCATGCATAGCAACTGATGCAGGATTGGAATTCCCATATTTACCCTTTAGGTGCCAGGAGGAAGCAGCGGAGGTGGGAATGACACTGCCAGCCCCATGCACAGGCATGGCTGTTGAGTCCCTGCAAATGTTAGCAGCCTGTGTCTGTGCTGGAAAAACCATCCACCCAGTAAGCACCATTCAGCAACTTCTATCTGAATCACTGCCTCCCAGCAGTAAAGGTGGAAATTCTCTCTCCAGGCCCCCTCATCACATTCCAAGGGATTTAAAATGGCTTACGCTTTCCCCAAGGGAGTTCCCAAGTTCCACCAAAAAGGGGCTTGAGTATCCAGTCCTATGGGAATTTACTAGTCAAGTTTTCTGTTAAGGAAATGCTTGGCCTGCTAAATCTTATTATATTCTCTACAGAAATAAAAAGGTGCAAGGGGGGGGGGAATCTACTTATCAAGAGGTAGGAAATATACAACGTGCATGCAGTTGGAGGTTTAAGTGGTAACATGAAAAACTATGTAACATATGTATAATTAAAGTATAAAGAATATTGCAAAGAAATCCAGAGTTATTTCATTTAATGTACAACATAGATGAAGTGAGGCAGTTACAAGTAAAAGTCCGGCCTATTACAGCCGTTTTGAAAAAGTAAGTTTCACTCACCCTCATTTTTGCACAGGCATCCTGCGTTGATTCTGTGCCTCTTAGCTCTTTTACCAGCATAGAACCTAAATACTTATGAAAGAAACAAGGCACTGTTTTCTGAAGTTATGAAACAGAGTAAGCAAAATTTCAAAGAAAGCTTATTTGCTGACCTAAAACATTCTAGGGAGAGTAGACAATGTGAGATACAGCCTTCTCTGTAGTGGTGCCCTGCTTCTTGAATTCGCTCTTCTCAGAAGTACACTTGGTGCTGACACTTTGGCACCAAGTAAAGCCCTACCTGTTTGTGCCAGGCATTTTCAGTGTTTGAATGTATTGATTGGTGGTTTTAGCTGCTCTTGTTGTTTAAAAGGGTTTTAAGATTTATGATTGTGTTTTATGTGCTTTTAAGAATTTTGCTCACCAGCCTGGAATCTATTGAGCTAAATCCTCTTCATTAAATCAAATCTATAATATTCCCTTTCATAATGTTAGATTTTACATAGTAAATTTACAAAGTGTTATTTCATGCTCTTTGTCTAAGTTAATTTATTAGCAGTACTAGCAGGTGTTGTTGCTGATGTTATTATTAATTACTCACCCTTCACCCTAAGATCCCAAGTTGAGTTACAACAATTTAAAATACATTAAAAACAGTTTAAAACAACTTAGTTGTCAAAGGCCAGAATAAAGAAGTGCACGTTCATAATTCAACTGTATAGTGAACTTGCCAGACACACATCTGTGGGTAGGAACCTCCACAACCTAGGGGCTGCTACAGGGAATGCCCTGTCTGGCAACATGACCCCCTGAGCCAGGAGGAAGGGAGGTGCGGTGGGTGCAGGTTGCCCGGGTGTCACCACCGATGGTGACAAAATGGGGCGGCACTCACCGCAGGAGCCTGCAGCGCACCCGAGCCACATGTTTTTCCTGGGAGAGACGCGGTGGCTTGGGCGCGTGCAGGCTCCACGCTGCCCAAACTGTCCGCCCACTGCCTCCCCCCCAGCTGTAGGGCGGCTGAGTGGGAGGAGGCAGGCAGACTCCGGAGGCCCCACGGTGCACCCTGCCCTATGGGCAGCTCGCCCCACCCTCACTCTGCCCCTATGGAAGGATCGCCCCGCCCCTGGGCACGCTGCCCCAGACGCCCAAGTGGCTTCCTCCATCGCTGCCCTGAACTTCTGCATTTTCCACCTTTAAAATAGAGGAACACCTACAGATGTCATATTCATGGGGAGAAGTCATCAAAAACAAAACCAAGGATTTACTCTTAAAATCTATGTCTATACCAGCTGTCCATATACAAATAGAAAATAAAAAGTCACACTACTGTGCAGTCACAGGACCATGCAGGGTGCACATGTGATGTAAAGTTACTTAGGTTGCAATTCTAATGTTGGCCAAAGGGCAGCTGAGGGGCACATGTGCCAATTCACCAGTGGAGGAGTTCTGTCTCTGGGGCACTTTTATGACCCTGAAGGAGCCCCTGGCATGTAGATGCAGTGTCAGTGGCAGGACATGAAGGGGGCATATTGGATGTAGACTGCAGGAGGCCTTGTATTCCCTCATTCCCCTGAAAAGCACAAAAAATCTATACTAGTCCTAGAGCAGGTGTAGTCATTCTTCCTTCACTAATGTCAATGGGATAAAAGGGGGATGGACACATATAGAAAAATGAGAAAGATGCCACTACTGCTACCTTCTACTCTGGCTGGAGCAGGCTAGTGGTGCCAAAGAAACGGAGGATCCTTTCAAGAAATTTCCACCACCACATTACTGCTCAGTGGTATGCATTCTTCTTGGTATATAACATTTTATTTAGTTCACTATTGTGTGTTACCAGGAAATTCTGTCCAAGATCATAAAGTCCAGTATTATAATTCTGCAAAAAAAGCCTAAATCGTCTCAGTACAGTTGAATCAAAGCTGTGAAGCTTTTTTTCCTTTTTTAAAAATAACGTGTGTAGCACACTGCTGCTCAAGATGTAAAAGGGTGGTTTTTTAGGTTTTTTTTTAAAAAAAGATTAAGTCTTATTAGAGCCTAATTTCTTTCTATTAAGTGAGTAGTAGATTTGACAGATTCTTCAAGGCTTTTGATAAAACCAAGGACTGGTAATTTTTAATAGCACCACTTTTAAAACAGCGATTGAAGTGTTTGCTTCCAATGTGCTGGAATCAGCATGTGAACAAAATGAAGTACTTCACACAGCAAGAATTTTATAGAAGGCAGTAGTACCACAAGATGTGGTAATGGTCACTAGCTTAGAGAGATTTTTAAAGGAATCGGGCAAATTAATGGAGGATTAGTCTATCAATATGGGAGCTAAATTCAATATCCATGTACACAGGCTATGGTGCAGTTCTGAGTACCTGATTCTGGGGACAAGCATGGGTGGAAAGCTATGGTTGTCTTCATGGTCTTCATGGTCATACTCAAAAACCTTGAAAACAATGCATCTGGGTTCCCCTTCAGTTCTCTCCCTAGCACCACCTTTTTATATATTTATGAGACTTTGGATGTCAATGGCATAAAAAATTGGATGTTTCTTTAATAAAGAGCAGGGACTGAAACACAGATTTAAAGATAAAGCTACAATTTCATTCTGTATTCTGTTCACAATAATGTAAAAAAAATTATTTGTATCATTTTTGTTTCTGTAAGAAAGACGTTATAGTTGTGCTAGGTAGAGAAAAAGACTACCAAAATGTTAATGGTCACTACTTAATCTGGACAATTTCCAACTATTCTCAAAGAAAACATTGAGTTTGGCAAACTTACAAATGCTTTGTAATCGCATGACTGGAAGATTAGTTTCTCTGGATGATGCTGCCAGTATTGTACCGGTGTTGATGCTGTTGCCTCATTAGGAGGTCGTAAGGTAATTGATGGTTCACCCCAGTCTCCAGTCTGAAAATCAGATGTATTCAAAAAGCAATGTAAACTGAAGGCAATTAGCATATTTCACTGTGGTTGCAACCATGGCATTTTGGCTACATATTATTATTTACAGAACGTGCCATTCTGAAGAATAAAAATAACTTTATGAATGCCCATGTAGTCAGCATTTATTACTTCACTACAGCCTCCAATCTGAGTTGTCTAGCAAGGAGCAATGTCAAAAATAGGCAGACATTATTTAAATGCTGCTGCTACTTATACACCATTGTTATCCTTGTGCATAAGAAACTAACAGCTTGCCCATATATATGAGTGTTTGGAAGTAAGCCTCATGATTTCAAGCACCTATAGGATTGTAATGCAACGAGACCCATACTCAAATCCACTTTGTCCAGTAGGCTTGCACATGATTGCAACCTGTGCCTGTGCCCACTTGCTTATGAGAAAGCCCAACTGTAATCATTGGGACATGTTCTGTAATCCTATGAAAGCCTCCTTAGAAGCAAGTCCCACTGAATTCAATGAGGCGTCCTCCCATTTAAGTGTATATAGGACTGCAGTCTTATTTTGAGGAAATGTTGATGAGAATCTGAATATGTTTCTTAACTACCACCAAGGATGCTTGAATTTAATTAATTTTCTTACAGATAAAAAAGCAAATATTTAAACTGATTTAACAAAATGGTTACATTTGGAAAGTACTTTCTAAATCTATATGTATTGCAACAAATCTTACAATTTGCTTATCTCCGACTTCTGAGCCTTTTTGTCCCAGTTTAATATACTCTTTCTACTCACTGTTCTTCAACTCTGTTGAGATCAAATCGGCAACTATTTGTTAAAAGCTTACTAACAATTTTAAACAAACTTGAGAAATAAGAGGTTGGATCCAGGAAAAGGCCTGCAGAAGGAAGGAAGCGGAATCTGGCTTTCTGCTCCTCCTCCTCCCCCTGGCAGCCCCACCCAGCTTCTCATGAGGATCAGGGGAGTGAATGCGGTGGATCTGTAAAAAGTAGGCAAGTTGCCTTCTGTGAGTGGGAGCTCTGCTCACAGAATATGCTCTGACAACTTATGGGGGATTCCTCCTTAGTCCTCTGTGCCACAATTCATCCCATTTGGCAGAATCCCTGTTACTCAGGAGACTGCTTGGGCAGGGTAGAGGGCAGAAAAAACCAGCTTCTGCCAGCTCCCTTCTGTAGCCTTTTCTCTGGCTCCATCCCAAGATTAAATCAAAGCAACTGAAACACGTAATTGCTGTTGAAAGCAAATGAGAAAATTCCAATGAAAGAAAATGTTGCTTCATTTCGTAAACCAGGACAGAGCAAACAAAACAAGCATTATACATCCATTTTCATGGGCCACATAATCATGACAAGACAGAGGTTGGTTTGTACAGATCTACAAGGACAAGCACAAGGTAAACTGGAAGACATCAAAATTAATAGTAACCTTCCAATGTGAAAACTGAAGCAGAAGACAAAACAAGCAGAAACAACTTTGTGCCAATATTACTGCCTCATTGAAAACTAATAGTAATGTAATTGCAGATGTGGTACTTTCCTTTAAAAGTGCTTCAGAGATATATAAATTGGCATCTTGCAATCAACTATTAACTCCTGTGCTTTTCTGAGTTTTGTTTTGTTTTGTTTTTTGTGGGAGGGAGGAGGTGTCTGGGTAGACTTGGCAGATACACTACATTTCCAGCAAGTAGCGCTTTATCTAATCACTATTTCTTGATGCTGGAAAATGCTGAAACTGTGAAATGTCTGTTGTGTAGACAATAATAAAATAACAGTTAATACTTAGCTTTATATAGCACTTTAGAATGTTTAAACCATGTCACATGGATTAACATTTTGCAGTTGCTAATATCAACATTAGACACTCATAGTTTTTAAACATGGAGGCTCTATAAGGATAAATTATCTGCCTTTGAGCCCATTCAAAATTTATGCAGTGCCTCTTTGCCACATGTATAATGGCATTCCGTTGGTGAAATATGGAAGGGCTTTTCAAATACCCAAGGACATACAGTGGATATGTATTCAGGCACTGACATCAGCCACAATTTTCTTGCCTATGCTCACTGCATTTTTACTGCAATTTTCTTCTTTACAGTATTCAATATCACAAATACCAGTTATATATAGCAAACATGTGCTGCAAAAATAAGAGCCAGCCTTTGATTTTACCATCCTCAAATGCTGGGCATAATCCTGCGAAACATCTTTTAGGAATATATTTAGCTTTATCACTTAATCTGCTGCACTAACAAGAATTTCACTTTGACTACATTGTGACCTTGTGGAATTATCACTGGATATGGCAATTCAGTGTAGTGGACAAAAAAAATCTTAAAGGCTTGCAGTTTTATTTTCCATTTATTTAAGTAATCTTATTAATATCACTCAAAGAAATGTGATTACGCTCTGAGATTACACTTTATTCCATCCGAACGCTCAAATTGTCAAGACTATTGTTAAGATGACAGAATGCTTGGTATCTGCTTGTTTTAAAGCTCTGGACAGTACGTTTTAGCAAAATAAGTATTTGCTTTTGTATGAAGATTTATTCTGAGTATAAAAACTTTAGGATGTAGAACAGTAACAAATGCCAAAAACAGAGGTGGTATAGAATCTTCCTATATACAGTGGTGCCCCGCAAGACGAATGCCTCGCAAGACGGAAAACCCGCTAGACGAAAGGGTTTTCCGTTTTTGAGCTGCTTCGCAAGACGAATTTCCCTATGGGCTTGCTTCGCAAGACGAAAACGTCTTGCGAGTGTTCCAATTTTCCCCCCGCTTCCCCCCCTTTTTCTAAGCCGCTAAGCTGCTAATAGCCTTTTAGCCGCTAAGCCGCTAAGCCTTTAATAGCCGCTAAGCCGCTAATAGCGCTAAGCCGCTAATAGGGTTGCTTCGCAAGACGAAAAAACCGCTAGACGAAGAGACTCGCGGAACGGATTATTTTCGTCTTGCGAGGCACCACTGTATACCCCACTGTCAAACAATGACCATGATCCAGAGCCCTTTGTGTTCTCGTTCCCAATGTAAATTCATACTTCTCAACTCTAGGATACATTGTTACAAATGAAAATGGAACCCTTTAATTTCACAGTTTTACAGATTTTATACTTTTCAGAATTTACAAAAAATGTCCAGACTAGCTGTTCTCAGTCCAATAGCTAAAAAGTGGAACCTACAGCTGACATGAGAAAATATTCAGCAGTCTGGATCAAGGTCTTACAAAAACCATAGTGCCTTTAAACTAAACAGGCAAATTTATGATTTTGGTGGCAGAGGCTGCAGCTATGGAATCTAAACAAAATTAAACTGAGACGTAAGTATAAGTAAGTGCAGAAAGCTAATTGCAGTCAAACATATGTCTACCACATAAGTATTGTTTTCCAAATCTATGTTATGGGAGAACTTTTATGTCCCAGTTATTTAATTGGGGGTATTTAAGTACAGTGGTACCTTGGAAGCCGAACTCATTGGCTCCCCAAAAAATTGGCTCTTGAACGACTGAAACCTGGAAGTGAGTGTTGGGGAAAAGTGAGTTTTGGAAGCCGAACATCCGGCGCAACTTCCGTGGCTTCTCATTGGCCGCAGGATGCTCCTGCAGCCAATCAGAAGCCATACTTTGGTTTTTGAATGGTTCCAGGAGTCAAATGGACTCCCAGAATGCATTCTGTTCGAAAACCAAGGTACGACTGTACAAACCTTAACTATAATTAAAATTAGTGAGCTGCAGAAGTGCTTACGTTTGGTAGATCATTCTCACTGTAAATATTAATAGTGGCACACAGAAATTAAACAGGTGAAGCTCCTGTTATTGCACCATTCTGCCATTGTTGAAAATGCATTTTAATGTTTCATTAATTTTAAAAAGAACCACTGATTGCACACATGCTCTTACATGTATGTATATGTGCAATTGCCATTTGTTTCTCAATGGGTCATTTAATGGGTCAAGTTGTTCCTTTATTTGTTTTATTGGTTTGTGAAAAAACTCATAATTCAAATTAATCTGTTGTTATCAACATATTTAAGTATTTCTGCTGGGTTCCTTAAAGGACCTGTGACCTTCTTCTGCCTCCCTCTAATAGCTGGGAAGATGCAGGCATAGGAATCAGTTCAGATGGCATTCCTCATGCCTCACAACTAAGTAGCAAAATACAAAAATGCTCTTAGTTGTACATACTATTAAATATTATATAACAAGTATTATACTATTAGTAATAATAGAACTGTCAGAACTGACAGCACATAGGTGGGTGGAAGGTGCAGATACTGCTGCAGTTCTTACAGCATTTCTGGTCCCCTGGTTCTAGGCAGTTTTCTCCCTTTTGCAGCAAACGTGAACTCTGACTATAGTTTTTTTAATTCTGACACAATATAAATGATGGAGAAATTGTCTGCTCTGCACATGCGCTAGGAAGGAATAGCATGTATAACATGCACTGAAGTAGCACATTAAGACAGTCATAAGGCTGATATTCAAGATACAGTTTATGATATGAGCACATTGCTTCAAGGGACTTCCTGTATCTAAAAGAAGTCAGATTGTTTAGACATGCTACAAGATACCATTCATGAAGAACACATTGAAATGATGAGCTAGTACATCTTTAAAAAAGGGAGAAGCAGCCCCAAGAAACTAGAAGGATCCTTCCTGGTCACTGAAAACAGAAGGCACAAAACCGAGTAAAATTGCAGAATGTATGCAATTTACTCCCATCCTTGTCTTTGAAGGCTAACAAAGACAAAGCACCCAGAGCAGAAGTTAAACTATAGATGAGGTCACTTCTTTTTTAAAAAAACTGACCTCTGGCGCTGAAAAAATTGTATCCTGCTACACAAAAGCCAACAAGTTTATTGCACACTATGAAAACAAAATGTAAAAACACATACGTACAATCCTGGAAATAATTGGATGCTACACATTGCTTTTTGAAGTCTGAAAAGCATGGCACCTGTATAAAGTATTAACAACACCAAGGCAACACAATGAACACCAATACAGTGACAATTTATTGAAGTATCTTACATTATGAACCTGATGGACTGCTGTGTAAGGATATCCTGCATTCTGGCTGGTCCAAATTTCACAGACAGAAGACTGCTAATATAAACAGAAAACTACATCTCATCTTGTAAATAGTAAAGCACCACCAACACCCCAAGCCCAGGAAGAAAAAGTATTGCAGGTGGGGGCATGAACACAAATGCAAGATTTTGTATAAAAGAAGAGAGCGTTTCAAATTGGCAGCAGCTGTTAAAGCCCTCTAACATATTTGCTGACAAAACATATTTTGGGCTTATAGAAAGAAAACACAGCTCAAGGATTTCAGATTGAGTTTTGGACCTATTCAGGATAATAAAACAATTATATGATTATGAAATAGAACTTAATAGCAGAAAGGGGGAAAGTGTTCAATCATATCTTAGCCTTTGATTTGCATTCTACAGCTGAAAAGGGTTTTTCAATGGAGATTTACTTTGGGGAGAAAAGGCTAAAACAAACAAATACTGAGCATAATCAAATGTGCTGCTGCAGAGCAATAACAACTAACGTCAGTGGTATTTGTGGATAACATTGTAAAGGTATTTGAAAGGCCTTAATTATTTGAAAGATACTAGCTACAGTCAACCAAGGCTGCATGATGCACAGTCTCCAAACATTTCCATGCGGTAAGCCAGAAAGAGAGATAGCAGAGCTCAGTAGATTGGACCAATACCTTTAAAATGCAATTAGAAAAGAACAAATTCATAGCTGTAAAATGGAGTAACAACACACTATCTCATTCCAACCGTCATATGGGATGCAGGATGCTAAACACATGTTGTGTTTGGAGAGAAAGCAAGATGCACATTACAACAATACAGAAAAAGGAAAGGGAAATCAGATACATATCATCTGATAGCAGAGCGTCGTATATATTTCCTTATTTGGACACCACAAGCAAATCCAATATAATAGCTCATAGTAGCCAAGCAACTAAAATAAGCACCAAATAGAGTAGCTACCCAGAGTCTCCTGAGAATGCAACAATGAAAGGCTTTAAACAGCTGAGAAATGCAACTACAATCTCTGGAGTAGCTAGCAATTAAAACATCAATAGCTTAACCACAGTATGCAGAGCATAGCCAGCAGTTAAGACAAGCAGCAGGAATTTAATATCAGTGTCTAAATAAAGCCTGCATTCAAACAGAAACAGCTTCCTGCAAGAAAATCACGATTGTGCTCATGTTTCCCTTAGTGAAATATGGATGCCTCACACTGACTGACAAGCTGTGTCACTGCTGAAATTCAAAGGACTGGTAGTAGAGGCTGCCTTTCTCTAAACTGACCAGAAAGTGTTCCTACAATCCAATCCTAGAAACCCACACTATAGCAAATAAGTGATTATGAGGGGGTATGGTATCCACTGTGGCAGCACACTGTCACAACCAGTTGCATTGTGCTTCCTGTCTAAATCAGATCAATAGTAATTGAATATTAGTGCTTTGGCTACTGAAACTGAAATCATGTATGTGTTAACCCATTTGAAGGATGTCAGACCATGTGGTGGTTGCTTCCTCAGTAGGTTTTGCACAAAGTATTAGCAACAATGTCAAGAATTACCTGAGCTGCAAATTGGACAAAGGTTAAAAATAGACTACTGCAGACATACTTTGGAGTATGTACATACTTTGGAGGACAGTCTACTGATATCAGTCTACTGGAGGGTGGTCCTGCTAGCACACTGGCCAGAATGTAAAGAAGTCCAGCATAGCCAATGTTGAGTTCCTTTGGTCTGGGTAGAGGAACACTCTTGTGAGGTACTAAAGCTGATTAACTAGATAGCTATGAGACTTTGTGAAGGGAGAAAGGAATGGTTGTGGGATGAGTTGGGTGTCAAAGCTGTGCAGTATAGCTTCAGCCTGGACTAGAAGGAGTGCTGAAGAACTAAGCAAAAGTGCTTGTAAATTGTAGATTGGAATTGGGTGAAGGTAGCATGTTAGCACATTCCAGAGGTCCCATGCTTACTGAATACAGGATGGTAATCATTGTCTTGTTCATCCATGGTAATGGAGAACAGCCCTTATACACAGCAGCTTAATTTACCTACTATGCCTAGGCCTCTGCTTAGCTGTCATTTATGGGCAAAACAAAATGGAAATCATTTGAGCCAAGGTACTAAGGAACACACATAAAGGAACGGAACTGGGCTTTGTTGCCACTACTATTTTCTACCTAAAAGGCCATGCTCTCTTCTTCTATCAGTCCAGATGTGCTTATGCAACACATGCACAGAGAGGAGCCCAGGCAGCTGTGTTGGCACAAAGAAAATGGACTTTGCATGCCTCAGAGTATCTTCCTGCCTAAGGATTCATCTGCCTTTCAAAAAGTTACCTACAGAAGTCAGTAGTCATCTCTTTTAAAAAAACAAATGAATATATTTGAAGCATTCCTAAAGACCTAGCAGAGTTAGGAAGATAATTTATTCTGACTACATTAATGCCTAAGGCTTATTTTACTCATTAACTAGCTCCATGTCTGTTAATGTTTCAATGGACAGGAAACAGAGAAATGGCATGGCAGAAAATGCAAACTGTATGAATGAAAATGGTTTTAATATAAAGGTCGCTTGTCCTTTCTGCAACTTGGGGCAGTTTAAATGAACATGTGTTGAGGTGGCCTTGCATAGCAGTTCCATGAATACATTTGTATTTGGCTTGTTTTTCCTGTCAAAATATGGCAGGAAAGCAGGATTGGAGCTGTGACAGGCAGGGAGTACTGTTTAGCCCTTTTGCTGTTATCCCAGTGAAAACGTGCCTGCTCCCCTGCAGCAATTTGCCTGGGAGGAAAACTTCATTTGGAGCCAATGGAGCTTTTGCCTCACAGACAAATAGCTGTATGTGCTATTTTCATTGAGGCTGTGGTGTGGGAGAAAGAGTTAACTCCCTCCCCATGTTCCCAGGTCCTGATCCAGGTTAGGCACTCTATAGCTATTATTTTGATACTAAAGGAAAAATTGGTATGTTTAATATATTGACAAATTCATCACCATTCTGTTATGGCCCTCACAACTCCTCTGCAGCGTGAGGCACAAACTTTATATATAGTGACAACTCCTGCATTTCCCACAGGGGAGATGGTCAGTTTCTCTTTGCAAGCTCCCATGAAGGCATAAAGAGAAGTAGCACTTCTTCATCTGGGAAGCAGCAGACACCTAGAGTTAACCTGCTGCAGTTCTTAAAAGATGAAGTGATAATTGGGTGTAATTCATTCTGAAAACACATATAAATAATTGAAGTAAATGGTTCATTATGCTGAAAAGCTATCACAGATAAGAGTAGACCAAATATTACTAATACAGTGGTACCTCGTGTTACGTACCGTCTCCCTTACGAATGTTGCGGGTTACGCATTCCGCTAACCTGGAAGTAGATGCCCCTTGTTGAGACCTTTGCCCAGGGATGCGAGCGGAAGTCGCGCTCCAGTGGTGCAGCAGCAGTGGAGGCGCCATTAACGAAAGCGCACCTCATGTTATGAGCGGTTTCCTGTTACGAACGGACCTCCAGAACGGATTAAGTATGCAACACGAGGTACCACTGTAATACTAATATTAATAACTCTTGCCATCTGGGAATTTGTTTTGCTTTCCAGCTCCATTTCACTTGCAACCTGAGTGTAACAGAGCTGTGAGAATCTGATGAACTGGAGCTGGGTGCTGAGGCTTCTAGAGGTCTTTGAACACTATAGTATGACAGATCATCAAACCTATCCTGGTGAATCTCAATGTTTTACAGGAGTCTGAAGAATCCATTTATGTGAGGAAATGGTATATAGATGCTATGGAACTATCCCAGCAAGTATCAGCAAGTATTTAAAAAGAGTAGCAATCCATGCCAAACAATAATAAGGTTATTGTCAGATTGCGTCAGTTGTGTTCCATCCCCATGCGATAGAGAGGAAACCCCAAACAAATAAACTTTAAGGAAATTTTCTCCACTATCAGCTGCTGCTTCAGTTTGTTTTTATGGAAGGATGTGATCTTCTGAGGTTCAAACTGACAACTTAGATAGCCATTAAAATAAAGGATCCTGTAAATTACAAAGAAGCCTTCCTTTCTAGACTGCTAAAGCAATGAAACAAAAAAAATCACACCATTATTCTTGTGCATTTTAGTATAGTGTATAACACCCATGCCTGTATCCTGACACCTTCAAGAGGCAAATACCAAATTTAGACTCAATGAAATTAATGAACATAACCATGTTAGGCCCATTCATTTCAGTGGGTCCACTCTCGAGTAAAACTCACTCCTGTAAGATGCACTCTGGTTATAAAAAGTTTCTTTTAAGGATACTAGACTACATCTTTCTTGGGCCCAAATGTTCACATCCATGATATGAAAGGCCTGTGGCTGCTCCAGTCATTTCAAGACTCACAACACATCATTGTATGTGATGAAAAAAGAACAGAAAGATGGCTACATTTGCCTGAATCTAGTTTCTTCCTCACACTTCATTCACCAAGATGGAATTCTCTATTTGAACAAGTTTGCCCTAAGGTTGAGATGAGCTGGTACATGCAGACAGCCCTAAAACTATTGCAAACTGCTTTCAAATTAATTTCCATCTAGCTGAACAAAAGTTGTGCTTTTTTCAGGGGCAATTGCTTCAGGTTCCGGCTGTCAGTTACTGTGGGGGTTTTTCAGCCCTGTCTAATCTTTTAAAAAAGTCAGTCTTGGTGCTCATCTCTCAAAGCAGGATTTATCCTAGCGATTTCAGTTCTAATGTGCCAAACATGCACAGTGAAATGAAAACTTCTGCTGACTAACCACTTCCTTTTTTGCTAATAATGTCACTATAACCTTCTCAACCTTAACAGCCTTTCATCTTCAGAATGAATCTAGAACGGGTGACTGATATGTCAAATGTCTTTGGTCAAGTACCCTCCCTTGGAAAAGCAGGTATGAAAAAAGAGTATAAACAATTTCACAATCAGAGGTTGAAAATATGAGTCCAGATTGTATAGAGTAGGAAATCAGCTCAAAAAATACTCCAAGCAGAGTTAGACACATCAAATTTGTCCAGATTTTCCCACTTAGAAGTCAGTGGGCATGAAAATGTTACCAGAGATTGGGGCTCTGTACACATTACTGACTTAAATCACAGCTAGGTCATTCTTTTTCTCAACAGGGATCAAAGCTACTTTGGGGGGGGGGCATATCAAAATACAGTATTTCCTAAGAAACGTCAGGATAGATATGGATTGTGGCTAAGATGTGTACACTACTTCCCAAGCCAGCAATGGGAATACACTGGATGCAGATTAAACAGGAGTGTATACACAGCCTGGGTCAATAGGCATGCCTACAGGAAGGGTCAGAACAGAGGAAGTGAATTTGCATAATTATAAAGAGATCACATATTAAATACAAATGTAAATGGAAGCCCACCAGACTTCTAAAGAAATGTTAATGGGCTGTGACATGCATTTTATGGACAAAATTAGTGGAACTGCTTTGAAGGAAGTAGGCTGAGTATATTATGGAATTATAACTTCAGTTTCATCCTTGCATGTTTATCATGTCATGTATGAGAGAGATAATTCAAGAATGAAATTGAGACAACTTCTAGAAAGGAAATATTATATACCTTTGGGGAGTATTATATTTTCAAATATGCAGAAATGAGAGAAGGGCTTGAAGAGGGTATAAGGGACTAGAAGTGGCAACAGTGAAGGATGATACTCAGTGACACGATGTGCATATATCAAGCTACTCAGTGACAATAAATCTGGCATTGCCTATTCCAACATTCAATCTTTGTGACCTGCAGAGTTATTTTATAGTAAGTAGTGTTTTATTACTCTGCTCTTCTTTATCAAAGCTATCTTGCATACCAAGGAGGACTCCCCAATTCCTTCCAATAATAGGTTAGCAGAAAACCTAATTCAGCTGTTTAAAACCACATATTAACATTTGTATTTAAATGTTCAACTGAGCAAATAGAACTTATCAGCTGCCCTTGGATTTTTCAAGAGGGAGCCACACTTTTCCTTTTTATGTTGCTGTTAGATTTTTAAAAGATTGCAATATGGGCATTAAACATTCCCCCTGTCCAGGTTGAACTGCTGAAATAATCAATTTGTACTTATGGCTATGCCAGGCACTTGGATGCCTCTATCAGGGCAGAATGCCTGCTCAGTGGAGTGAAACTTTCATGTCACTAACATGCTTCGTGAACTCAACTGGCCTTCCATCTGTTTTGGGTGCAATTCAGAGTTTGGTCTCTGATGCGTACAGTGATGCATTACAACATGGTTTATGATCTGGCCTTAAGTCCTGTGCACCATCAAAGAACAGCACATATCACCCACAGCACTTTCACTGATAGAAGTTCAACTATGCTGACCTTTACAATGAAATATGGCATATCTTTTTGGTCAAGCATATGCTATATTTAAGGTAGACAGTGGATTATTCATTTGTGGTAGAATGTATTGAGGGTAAGTGGCATTCCATTTTTAAAGGGTGCTGAAAGTGGTGGGACATAATTGTGGCCTTCAGATTCTATTGGACTCCAGTTTCCATCAGCCCCAACCAGCATGCTCCATGGTCACGGTGATGGGAGTTATACACCAAAGGCCATAGGTTAGTCACTTCTGGTTTAGTGTAATGTCTGCAGCATTATTATGGTGTTCATTAAGTAAAGACAGGAAATATTTCAACAGCCCCAACATAAAATATCTAAATATACAATACAGTGTACCTCGGGTTACAAACTCAATTTGATCCAGGGGTCCGTTCTTAACCTGAACTGTTCTTAAGCTAAGGTACCACTTTAGCTAATGGGGTTGCCATGCCGCCGCTGCACGATTTCCGTTCTCAACCTGGGGCAAAGTTCTTAACCCAAGGTACTACTTCCAGGTTAGTGGAGTTTGTAACCTGAAGTGTTTGTAACCCAAGGTGTTTGTAACCCGAGGTACCACTGTACTCAAAAGCCCTTTTAAGAATGACTGGAATCTAATTGTAAAAATAACAGCTTCAGCAAATCCCTTGAATTGCTATAATGTCAGCAAAAATCAAAACCAAATGTGAGCACACAGCATCCAATTTCTGTCAAAAAGCTATGAAATGTATTTCTGTCAAAATCTGAATAAGAAAGAATATCCATAATTAGATGGGAAGACAAAGTGGCTTCATTTGCAGCTTACATAGAATTATCCCTTGTGGGGCCAAAAATAAGAAATGGGCCATTATTGATGAGAGTGATTTTCAGAGATAATAAACAAGCAACTTTCAGAAATTCCTTAATAAGCATGGAATGAAATTACTGAAGGGCAATACTAACTACTAAAACTAGGTATCATAAGTACATTAGCAGCCACTCAACTACGAGGTAGCTTTTGCCCTTGGTTTATGATGGATGCTAAGGCATCAGTTACATAGACCTGACTTTGAAGCTTGCTAAATTTGTGTTGAACTATTAAATTCTTAATGCCTTACTTAAACTATTTGCTGAACAAGATTCCCAGTCAGGTTTCCATCAAGACACCTTAATTTAAAAAAATCCTAAGGATGGGTTAGATTCTGCAATAAATGAATGCACCCAATAGCTTTCAGTTGCAGGGAAATATTTCCAGACTGGATCTGTTGCTTTTTGGTAAGTTCCAGATTTTTTTTCAAAAAATATGTAAGAAGTGTACCTAGAGCATCCCAGGTTGTTCCCAGCTGTACACTCAGACTTCCCATGCTTGAAGGTCTCTGCCTCAGCAAGGGGACAGGGATATTGCCATATACTTGGTATCAAAGCATGCTCAAACAGGACACTCCTAGGCTGCCCTATGTATGTGCAGAATGTACCGTGACATCAATTCATGATTCCACAACTCACTTCAGAGTTACACAGAGGAAAATGAACTCATTCTACAGTCAGCCAAAACTATTTTGAATGTAGCAATATGATTCCACTTAACACTTAATTCCACTTAATTGTGAGAATACACCCTGGAAGATCTATAAAAAATGTTGCTGCTAAGGAATTCGACTTTAGCTGCCTTTCATTTAAAAAAAGTAATGTGTTCAACATTGTTTCTACAACCAAATCCTAGCAATAAGGCATCTTGCTGGTATCATTTGCTCTTAGGAGACAAAAAAAATCAGTCATTAAAACCTTATCTTCTTCAAACACAAACAGAATATTTCGATTTCACATCTCAATGCTATTCATATCTCCCAGGCCTGTTAGCATACAAATAAACTAGTTTACAGAATATAAAGTCTCTCTAGAGCATAGATTTTAAAATGTGTTTTTATAGAGCAGGATAAAAGAGTTACAAAATAAATGCAAACCAATTTAGTTGATGGTTCCAAAACATACTAACATTCACAAAAAGATATACTCTTATTTTTAAAGGTACATCTTCTCAAATTTTAAAGAAGTGAACATACAACCCTAATTATATTAAATTTTAAGAGGAAAGGTTTTCCAACATTACCTGTGCCATCTGTCTCTCCAGTTTTGACCGAGGAATATCATCAAAATAGCTGTCATTTCTTCTCCTCCTTGCATCCCCCTGCATGATAATGTGTGGAACGTCCAGGGAGCCACCAGTAGTGTAAGTGCTTTGGCTGAGTGAGGGAGACAACTGAGGAGGAGTGTGGTTACCGCTGGGTTCCTGCACATAATTAGAGAAAGTAACAGCATGAAATAAACAGACTTTCCTGCACTGAAACTAAAAGTGTATGAACTGCAGCTACAAGGGCTAGTAACACAGTGTTTCAAGTGCTGGACATCTATGTGTATGGTGCTTTACAGGTATAAGGTATGACAAGTTCCTACATCAATAGATCACACTCTAAAATAGAGAAAAAGAACAAAGTTGGGGCAATGGGGGCAATGGAAGAATATAAATATTTGGTTTCGTTACGTTAAGGCATAGATATGATCCTGGAAATGCTGAATTTTGAGGAGGGACTTGCAGGCTTTAAGGAAGGTAGTCACACAGAACCATTTGGGGAGGCAGTTCCAGGCATGAGGGGCAGGAAGGGGAAATGGCTGGAATTATTTCAGATGGCAGGAGACCTTTGGACAGCTGAGGGTAGAAGAGCTGGACAAGTGACAGGAAGGAGTGTGGCAGGACATAAGCATGGAGAGATAAGGAGGGGCAAGAAAACTCTTGTTCATCCCCATATCTTGCCTTGATTATGGCAGTCTTATTCTCTCTGGCCTTCTGTTGTCTCACCTTGGTTGACTCTCATCCATTCTGCACTCTGGTGACAGAATTATACATCTCTCTGATAAATGGGTTTTGCCACTAGTATCTATTTTTATTGTTTTAAATGTGCCTGCTGTTTTTGAGTTTTTAACTAATTTTTTTTTAAAGGGTGTGTGCGCGCGGATGCGTGTGTGTAAGGTAAAGGACCCCTGGACGTACACACACACACACACACACACACACACACACACACACACGACTGTTGTGTAAAGGGTGACTAATAAATTATTAATAATAATATGTGATGTCAGGTGTGAGGCAGGTAAAGGTGTGCCTGCCTTCACTTCATTTCAAAGTCCCTTTGAAGAGGTATCAATACAAAATGTTTGTACATGGACTTCAAAGGCAAGCCCTGTAAAAATATCTAGTCCTTTGCTTGGATCATAGCCTACAACCACTTCATGCTCCCTATTTATATTTTAGCATTCTTGAAGTACACTGTGCCAGGAAACAGCAGCTAAAAATGCCCTGTATTTGAGCAATTCTCCAAAGGGAAAATACCATGAGCTCAGTGACACTTTCAGTAACACGGTCTTTCAAGCAGCTATAGTTTCTCTCCCAGAAGCCAGGTGTGATATGCCAGCAATGAGAGTGAGTGTCCATATGAATGTTTTCATAAGTGGAATTGAGTAAGGTGTCTGTGTGAGAGAAAAAGATAGTTGCTTACAATTTACAATGCACTCCTCCCTTTGTCTATCTCAAAAGGGACAGTAATGAAAATTACAACTGCATTCCTCCAAATTTCCATTAAAATATAGACAGTTCCTAGCAATATAGTAAGCAATTACAGTGCAAGAGGGGCTGGGAGCTGGGGGCCCTGTTATACAGTGGTTCCTCTCCTTCCTCCTGGGCTGTGTTCAGAAAGTGGTGGGGAGGGATAAGTGTTCAGACCCCTGGGCTCTCACTTGTGGGGTGCCTCAGGGTTCTGTCCTCTCCCCCATGCTTTTCAACATCTATATGCAGCCGCTGGGATTGGATTGATCTTTATTACAGCCATTGGCCCGTTACACGACAGTTTCCCATACCGACATATTATACTTAAACCTCCAAATTTAAAATCGCCAAAACTTACAAAAGACAAACAGTAACCGAAGCAAAACAAAAACAAAAACCACCATCATACAAACAGAAAGCACCATCATACATTACAATAATTTTGTAACCTATACATCGCCCTCTGCTCATAAATTAATCAGGGATATCAATGGTGATATCGCCTAAAACATAGATCATGGTTTAAAACAGTGGTGGTATCACCTAAAACACAAGTCATGGTTTAAAGGGGTTGTCCGAATCACACAGGAAACCGTTTCTCTTCTTTAGGGATA
Organism: Podarcis bocagei; assembly: GCF_964188305.1. Lineage (NCBI taxonomy): Eukaryota > Metazoa > Chordata > Lepidosauria > Squamata > Lacertidae > Podarcis > Podarcis bocagei. The sequence continues at coordinate 37,822,134 of NC_138135.1, read as the reverse complement.
GGACGCTGATCAGGAATCTGGCAACCATGAGTGATTTTAGGGGGTCATCATCGATTAGTAGATATCTCAGTTTGGCTTCAATCGTATCATCGGCAATTCCCTTAAGATATTGAGCAAGAAACTTGCTCCTGGCCGGTAAGTGAAAAGCACAGTCAAAAATTATGTGATGCAACGATTCGGGTGCCCCACTATTACAATCACATAAGAGCGATATCTGTCCATTGGAGAATCTATTTCTCAGCACGTTCGATGGGAAGGTGTTGAATCTTGCCTTTACAAAGGCATATCTATGAGCTGAGGAAGTTAAGGAATTCAAATAGTTTGGGAGCCTTAAGAGGGGTAATAAACCAAGATTTAGAGGTGAGCAGGTACCATTGCCCAAGATCATTTTCTGCTGTAAGTCCATCTCCTCTAGCTTACAGGTTACTGTTCTTTTAGCTGGGACTATATCCTGCTCTAGTAATTTGGATGGGGAGATTCCCATTGCCGTTATTTTCAGCTGTAAATTTTTTACCCATGGGCTCTGGAAATCATCTCTCCACATACATTGTATCAAGTACAAGTTTGGGAGATTGTGCCATAGAGATAACCGCTGGGAGAGATCATCAGGGGGTTTGGGCTGGGTGTTCATCAATATGCGGATGATACCCAGCTCTACCTCTCTTTCAAATCAGAACCAGTGAAGGCGGTGAAGGTCCTGTGTGAGTGTCTGGAGGTGGTTGGAGGATGGATGGCAGCTAACAGATTGAGGTTGAATCCTGACAAGACAGAAGTACTGTTTTGGGGAAACAGGAGGTGGGCAGGTGTAGAGGACTCCCTGATCCTGAATGGGGTAACTGTGCCTCTGAAGGACCAGGTGTGCAGCCTGGGAGTCATTTTGGACTCACAGCTGTCCATGGAGGTGCAGGTCAATTCTGTGTCCAGGGCAGCTGCTTACCAGCTCCATCTGGTACGCATGCTGAGACCCTATCTGTGGTGCATGGTCTGGTTATCTCTCGCTTGGACTACTGCAATGCACTCTATGTAGGGCTACCTTTGAAGGTGACCCAGAAACTACAACTAATCCAGAATGTGGCAGCTAGACTGGTGAGACCACATAACACCAGTCTTGAAGGACCTACATTGGCTCAGTATGTTTCCGAGCACAATTCAAAGTGTTGGTGCTGACCTTTAAAGCCCTAAACGGCCTCGGTCCAGTATACTTGAAGAAGTGTTTCCACCCCCATCGTTCTACTTCGACACTGAGGTCCGGCACCAAGGGTCTTCTGGCGGTTCCCTCACTGAGAGAAGCCAAGTTACAGGGAACCAGGCAGAGGGCCTTCTCGGTAGTGGCACCCGCCCTGTGGAACACCCTCCCATCAGATGTCAAAGAGAACAACTACCAGACTTTTAGAAGACATCTGAAGGCAGCCCTGTTTAGGGAAGCCTTTAATGTTTGATGGATTACTGTATTTTAGTATTTTGTTGGAGGCCACCCAGAGTGGCTGGGGGGACCTGGCCAGATGGGCGTGGTATAAATAATAAATTAGTAGTAGTAGTAGTAGTAGTAGTAGTAGTAGTAGTAGGATGCCTCTTTGATGTAGTTCCACCTTGCTTCAATGCTGTCTCTGGGGCAATTCAGTAGAGTTTGTTCAGTGAGTATGGATTATTCCTCAGGGTTTACTTCCAAAACCTTTCTCAGGAATGTGTATAGTCCCAAGGCAACAGATGTTTAGGATCAGTTTTCCTTCTCCTAGATGGGCTACCTTCCCAGGTTGATGAGTTCCATCTGCCCCTCATTTCCCTCAACAGCACATGCTGAAACTGCCTTCTTGAGCATTGGACCCTCTATTGGTCTTGTCCACTCAAACTGTCGGAGTCTGTCTTTACATGCAGTGGATAGACAAGTGCCTAACTCACCTGACTCACTGAGGGTTTAAGACCCATAGACTACTCTCACCTGGTTTAGCCAGCCAAAGTTTCCTGGGGTGTGGCCACTGTCAGCTTCTAGGAGTCACAGGTGAGAGCTGAGTGCAGGGTGGGGAGCAAAGGTAGACAAACTACTCGAGAAGGAGCATGATGTGTCCCCCACCAGAGATACTGCCCCCCAACATCATATGCACACAAAAAAACAACCCGTGGAAATTAAAAAGCCAGCAAATCCAACAATTTATAGACTGTTTTGTGCAGAAAATTCAGACAGACACACTAATTCAGTAAGACATGAACATTAATTACATTAAGTAGTTGAACAAGAATACCAGTTGATGTTATTAAACACAGTGTGGTTTTTTCTCAAGCAAAATCACAAAAATAAAATAAAAATCCCTCAAGTAACCCATGCTGGTCAAACAAATTAGAGAGCCTTATAAAAATGTGAAAAAAGAAGAGAGCTATAAATCTCAGTTCGTATGGGTAGTTGCTAAATAATCATTCTTTGTGTTTGAAGATTTTATAGGCCTTTTACAGTATGTGTTTGAGGGAATACAAGACATATTTTCTGGAACTTACCCTGAGGGTTATAGATCTTGGTGGTTTCTGAGGTGGATCTTCGTGAAGCCTGTCTCCCAGTGAGGCCAAAATGCGTTTTCGATGGCCAAGCAAACTGATTTTTAAAACCTGAAAAGTAAAAGGAAGCTGATAAACAAACAAATTTTTAAAATAATGAATGACTGAAGAAGCTGCCAAGAAAATGCAGCTATGTAACTATTCATCAGAATATTGTCCATGATGCTGAGGTGCAGAAAAGTAATGTGTGGAGAGGCATATAATGATACTATTAATAATAGAGAGTTTGGTTGGAAAGTAGGCTGGAAGGAATGCCAGAAAGAATCCAAAGTAGTAAGAGGTAAATCTACAGAACAAGCCAAAAGGCCAGCAGTAGAGAGATGTGCCATGTCAGAAGGGCAGAGGAGCAGGGAGGAGAGCGCAGCAAACAGGGAAGATAGAGAATCACAAAAAGAACTCAAACGGAATGTAATAAAATACATAGAGAATAAAAAAATAACCCAAACTCCTGGTTTGTCTTGTTAGGGTTGAAGCAGGAAGGCAAGAAATGTTCCTTGCAAAGTACACTCCTTTTGACATACACACTATTTGCTGCTGTGGCCCTCTAGTCATAGCATCCTTTGAGAATTTCAGGCTAGAGGAAAGAGACTAAACATGGACTTGCTGTGGAAAATAGGGGCCAGTGTGCATTGCACGTGCATCCAACAGTGTTGTTTCTGCACCAACAAATCTCACCTAGCTCTAGAAGGAATAGTGGGGGGGGCAGTTATCCAGGCCCCTTTCTTCAATGGGAACAATTTGGATGGGCTAAATATATATTGCCACTACTCTAAACTGTGAAACAGAGCTGACACAGTGCAAGTCACTGCTGGAAGTGTATTGTAGAAGAGTCTGGTGGTGGCATATGGTATCTAAACATCAGGCGGAATTTTAATCGACATCATTTGTTGCATATTTGGTATGTTTTTATTGCAAATGCTCATCTGATATACATATTATTATCCAGAACACTGAACCACTTTAATTATGAAGGCAGATCATTCTATAGAGAAAATATCTGACACATTCACACCCGCCCCAGCAAGGCAACTATGAATTACACTGTGCTGTCAATTTTTGGTGCTTATTCCTAAAACAATTTTTTTGCAGCTGTGCTGTGATAAATGATCTGCATTACACCACTTCTTTGTTACTAAAGAAAAACCCATTGTACAGGTTAATTTTAGTATAGTGCATCAATAAATTGTGTCCAATTTCACTAGTGAATGTGACATGCACTACTAAATACTACAACTCTATCTCTGCTTTTCAATTACAACTTGGTATACAATATTTTTAAAAATGGCACGTGTGCTAAAATTCTATCTGTAAATATATGTGTAGGCTACTATGCATTAGACTAAGTAACTGAATTACAGTGTTTAACTTCAGTAGATAGTGTTATAAATTGATACAATGCAATAATGATACTCTGTTGAAAGTTTCTTAAAGTTGACAGATGTGTGTATGGTGGGGAATGGAGCACACATAGTCTGACAAGTCTGTTGATTATTGCTGATACTGAAAAGCACACATTGTTCTAGTTAGGCTGGCATTAAGTTAGACTATTTTTCTGTCTGAAATTTCCCCCCTAAATTATATAGAAAACAAAAATACACTTTAAAACAGACTGTCCTTTCATCATAATCCTGCTCCACTACTTTGTGCATTCCCTGGATAACAAGAGCCACACATTAAAAATAAATAAAACAAACATCCACCAATACATGCACATAGTACAACCTGACAAGTTACACAAGGTGTAGCCAGTGTGGTGTTGGACTATAACTCCCACCATTCCTGATGATTGGCCATGCTGACTGGGGCTGATGGGTCCAATAACATCTGGAGGGCACACCATTGGCTATCTAAGGAAATTATGGCAGTTGTCTCTTTCTACAGAGAAAAGAGCTAGAGCTAATTCTGGAAGGCTGAATCACAGTCCAGTCTATGAGCTGTTGTGCAACAGTTCCTTTCTCTGCCATTTGAGTCATGCCAAAAGTCCTGGATCACATGGGAGAACTGATGTGGTTCCTTCTCTCACCAGTCTGTTGCCCTCCTCAGAAACAGCTGCAATGCTGATATGGGAAGCTACATAGTGAACTCATCCCATGCGGTCCAAAGATTATGATATTAAAGAAATAGCATGGATAAGAGCCATGCTGCATTGGCCCATAGTCAGTGCACAGACACCTTGTTGTTGTTGTTGCTGTTGTTGCCTATAGCAGCCATTTCGTGCTGGCACCCATGACACTTTTACACACACATACACACACACACAGAGAGAGAGAGAGAGAGAGAGAGAGAGAGAGAGAGAGAGAGAGAGAGCAAGAGCAAGCAATGCTATAAAGCAATCATACGACTGGTTCAATGTATCTTTAAAACCTAAATTGGCATGTTCCAGTTCTACCACTTTAAGGATTTCAACAACACAGCATTTACTTGGGGGGAAAGCAAACATGCAACCACTGCAAAAGTTTAGAACTAAATACCAACATTAATTGTCCCGGTGGCATGAAATAGTTCTCTTGTATGTATATTACAAGGGGCTCGTATTTTAATAACTGACTCGGGGTGCTTCCACAGTAGCTACAAATTTTTCTGGAATGAACTCAGTTTAATCCATTTACTCAGTTTTTATGAAAACAACAATTTGCATAACTATTTGCATAATCAGTGCCACTTTGTTTAATCTTTGTAGTCAGCACAATTCCTCATTCATTTATTTTGTTTTCTTTATCACTGCAATTATACAACAGACATTGAAACGTGAGTTCAATATTTAATCCTAATCACTCAGATTTTTCTTTGTTTAATGTGTAGTCTGACAAAGATCTACACTTTAAAAAAAGCAACTTACAGGAATTTATTTAGATAATTAATTGGCTTAATAACCATTAGGACAATGTCATCTGCATAAATAGCTGATTTGTTCTGCTTAAGATTTGTAGACATGCCTTTCATCTGGTTGTCCTTTGTAAGAATAATTCCTAATAATTCTATAGCTAGAATAAACACTGCTGGTAATAAGGGGCATCCGTACTTATTCCCTCTTTTAAAAGTTATTTTGTAGAATAATCTTTTGTTGGATAATCTAGTTTCAAAGTTAATGATGAGGATGATGATTAATTGACCCACCCTTCACCCTAAGGTCTCAGTGTGGGTTACAACATTAGAACACAGTACTAAAAACAGTTTAAAACAACTTCCAATCATAAAAATAAAAATAAGGTGGCTCCTAAAAAATAAGCACATCATGTGTCAAAAGTCAGGGTAATGAGGTACACCTTCAGCATTCTCTGGAAGCTGTATAATGAAGGCACCAGACACACCTCTGTGCAGAGGGAGTTCCACAATTTAGGGGCCACCACAGAAAATTCCTTCTCTCGGGCCACCCCCCACCACCCGAGCAAGTGTCTGAAGGTGAAGGAACTACCAAGACGGTCTCCCATGCCAATCTCAGCACTGAAGAGAGCCCGTAGGGAAGGAGGTGGTCTTTCAGATCTTTGGGGCCTGAGTCATTTAAGGCTTTAAGCACTAATGTGAGCACGTTAAGTTGGGCTCAGGAATGAACTAGCAACCAGAGCAACTGTTTTAAAATGGGCTGTATGAGATTTAAATAAACCTTAGTCAATTGGCCACTGAAATTTGGACCAACTGCATTTTCCACGTCGTCTTCAAAGGTAGTCCCACATACAAGTGCATTGTAATAATTCAGTCCGGAAGTTACAACAGCATGGAGTACAATGGTAATCTTGGTCCAAAAGGGGTTGTAACTGGTGAACCAGCTGGAGCTGAAAAAAGGCACTCCAAACCACAGAGACCACTTGAGCCTCCAGTGACAGTGTCAAATCCAGGAGCAAATCTGCTCCTTCCAGGGGAGTGCAACTCCATCTAGGATTGGTCACCTCCCTGCTTCCTGGATGCGAGAACCTGGGACACATAACACTTCTTTTTCAGGATTCGGCTTCAGTTTATTGGCCCACATACAACCCATCACTGCCTCCATGCACTGGCCTAACACCTCAGCTGCCTCTCTTGATTCAGATGGAACAGAGAGGTCGAGATAGAGACAGAGAGCCAGGTGCCATCTAACAGACAAGAGACACCAAGTCTGAAAGAACTACTTAACCCAAACATCTGAATGCTCTTAATTCAAAGAATATGTTATGATTTATTAAAGGCTTTCTATGCATCTAAATCATTAATATACCCACTACTCTGTGATTCTTAGCTCTTACAAACATGTTGGGTAGCTTTCTCACATGGACAGCCTTCTGTGCTCTGCAGAAGATTCTCAGCTATGAATCTAGGGAGACTTTTATTTTATTCGTGGTAAGACTTAGGCTAATGTAGTCTATGCTCAAGACTAAGATTGGTCTAAAAACGTTTTAGATAGAGACCACAGTGGCATTCAGTTAAGACAGAGGCCACAACCCTCAGTAATGACTAAGTAAGCCAAATAATTCCAATGGGTCTACTCCAAGTATGACTTGGATACTTTATTCCTCCATTTAGCCAAAAGGAAGTTACATTCAGAACCTAAATAATAAATTATAAACTGAGTTTTGCTATAATTTTGCATGAATGTATATTCACATGGATGGGTAATCTTGTTAACCTTTGCAACAATCTTATTGGGTTAGCCGAGTTGTGCCCAATGCCATCTGCAAAAAGGATAATTTTGACCTCCAGTTGTCCTATCATGAATCCCTTAATCTCTTTACCTAAACAGCATTTGCTAGTTTCTATGAATATCACACAAAAGGGCCAATCACAAGGGGATATCATATCCCTTTCTAGTTCAATAGTTGGAGACAAAATTCCTTTAATAAACACATTCCCCTTGATGTGTTTAGATCCCCTTGATGTGTTTAGATAACATTTAAATATGGATTTTAGTATATTATAATCAGCTTGTGTGACACAACCCTGACCTGCCAGGATATATGCCTCCTCTGGTTTCCCATCCCTTCTAAGGAACAAGTCAGATACATCTTGCCACCACTACACAATCTTCACAACCCTTTGGTATCACTTATCTGGCAAGATAACACATTAACACATTGATCGGCTCAAGAGGTATTTCATGACTTCCAGGCTATGTGCAAATCAGCCAATTGGTTGTACCAGGCAACCTGTCAGACAGTATTTCAGGCTTCAGAAGATACAATGCTATAGTATTCATCGGTCTTCAAATTGTAAGTTGGGAGCCACTTTTGGGTCATGGCCTAATCCATGGTGGGTCACAACAGCAGCACTACCACCCTACAAATATATGGTACAAAATTAAGAAGTGGATCTCCAAATGCATATTTGAGTTGGATGTGTGTCCTGGATCTGAAAAGGTTGAAGATAATCTTTCCATTTGACTCTAGCAGGCTAGACTCACCTCCTTCAAGATTCATCAGCAAATGAAAATATAGCTACTTATTGCTATCACCTCCTGATGTTATAGTATTGAGAACATAAAATTCATCTTTACTACCTTAACATAAAAATTATTTACAGTCATATAGGCAGAACAATATAAAACACTGGGAATTCAAGTCACAGCAAGGTCTGACAGAATGGAAGCCTGCAGCAATAGCATAGTCCAACCCTTGCTAAAGAGAGAGATGTAAAAAACAAAATTACACCTGTACTTTGTGTATATACATTTATTTCCCTAAACCTATATTTCATGCATAAACATTTGCCCTAGGCTGAAACCTGGCATCTATTACACAGTGTAACTGCTGTCATTATTTTGAAAAATAAATGTGGCTGAGCCGTTAAGCAAAAGTAAATGCATGCAACATGCACACTGCAGAGAAGATGAAGGAACACTGAAGCTATACTCCCATGTCCATTCACCTGGGAATTAGACTTGCTGCTGAATAGAAATCTAAGGCACTGCAGTACAAGTTTCACTGCTGGGAAAGCAGCTAGAAGGTGTTAGAAACAAATCTAAAACCTTCCTCTCAACACCACCATCACATCCAAGCACTGAGACTATACAACTCTGACTGTCTTGCTGGCCTTGCTCATGGAACTAGTAGCATTTCAAAGAAAGCTACCTTGAAAGTCTTGGCTTACAGGACCTGCACTCCCTACCTATCAATCTAAATTTCAGTTCCTGGATTGCACAACTACATTTAGCTATACCACTGGTGCCATTGTGCACTACCTCCAGACTCCTCCCCAGCATCTAGATGATGTGCGCCAGGCAAACAAGCCGCATGTCCACCACATACCCAATCATCAATGTCCCTAATTATCAAATTACCCTCTGCCAGAATCCCGCTCTCCAAGGAGTATCCTCAGCAGAAGAGGATGAACTAGTCATACCCCAAGGAATGGGTTCCTTCTAAAGGGTCATTTCCCACTTCCTCAGTTTGACTATCTCCTTCCCCAAGGCCTTCATTCTCCATGACAGCAGGGGAGCTGCCACCCTGGAAGTGGGATGCAGTTATCACATCTCCAAAGGCCTCACTGCCAAGGCTACTGTCCCAAATGCCAATACGGACTGTCATGGACTGGCTGGATGCAGAGGAGCGCTGAGAGGCACCAGCTGGGAAACCCCCCAAGGGAAGAAGGCTCAGAGCCAGGGGATTAGTGGTGGGACTACAACAAGTGGTCAGAGGGAGAAGAGGTAGCAGACCGGGAGGAGAAGGTGTTGGAAGCTGAAAAGGTAACAGGTTTTAGTGTGCGGGAAGAGTCTGCAGCAGAGAGTAGTCCAGAATAAGAGGCAGAAGTGGAGCCTGGAGAGCAGCAGGGGCATATTTGCCCCATTATTGTAGGCTTGAGCTCTACAATCACTGAGAGGAATAGCATGCTCTTTCAGTGTATCAGTTATCAACTGATCATCCCCCCCTTTAGTTGCTACAATCTGCAAACTTGAGAAATATTTCTTGAATCTCATACTGCATTTCTTTTAAAAGTATGTATCTCAAAAGAAATGTGTGTTCAGTGTGGGAAGATCTGGTGTTGAATGTACTATTACTACACAGTACTTTGCAGATTGCCTCTCAAGCAAAATGTGTTGTTTCATAAGATTTGAGCATTCTGCAATAAATTCATTTTGTGAGTCGGGGGGCATAATGCACTTGAAGCCACTCACTCCTTTTCTGTGACTCCTCTACACTTAGCACACATTCCTGAAGTCTCACCTGGAGAGCAGTTCAATGAGTCCTTAAACGTTTCCATTGTTTGAATCACCAATTCAGAGGGATAAACCAGTAAATGCTCCCAAGAAAAGTACATCAGTGATGCACTTTAAAAGGTAGTACCATTTCACAGCTTCATGTTTTGATTGACGCTTCTGAGATGATGTCAACTCCTGTCCCAGGCAGCAGGTGCCTTTCAAGTTCTCACCAAGCTAGGTAACATTCTCTATGACTATTGCCTTCTTCATGTTTTAGAATCCTGTATAAAAGTTTCCACCAATTCCCATTAGCATCTCAGCCTTCAGCAGATACCAGGGCAGACTTAGATGCAGAAGTGCTAGTCTTGAGCCAAAATAATTGACATGGAAAGCAGTGGCGTAGCGTGGGTTGTCAGCACCCGGGGCAAGGCAAGTAATTTGCGCCTCCTAACCCGTGGATTTGCGCCCCCTAACCCGTGGATTTGCGCCCCCTAACCCTAACCCCCAGATGTTGCACCCAGTGCGGCCGGGCCCCCCCTGCACCCCCCACGCTACGCCACTGATGGAAAGCAATATAAAGCTTATTTCTGTTAATTCCAGACAAGCCTTTCTCTTACATGTAGTTCTCCATTAGTGCTTTGAAATTTCAGTATACTTTCTGGGAAAATTTGATTGCAGCTGCCCCTTTCCTCTGTAGTAAAATACTGCAAGCTATAACTGATATCCCTCTGTTCAACTTTAAAAATGTATTCCACCGTTCTTTGTCAGTTTCAACTTTATTTGTAAGCGATATAGGCTGCAACCATTTTGTGTGCATCAAAATAACATGCGACCGCCAATGCATGGGTCCTTTTGTACCTGGAAGAGTGCAGAACGGGGGCAGAATGGGCTTATGCACAGTCCACCGAAGTGCACAGGAGCCAGGAATGGAACCACCATGCAAAATAGTTGCTGCCTGTATTATAAACATAGGTAAAAATTGCAGCACCTAGCTGTGCTTGCTTGATCAAAGCAACAACAACGAAGCAAGAGCTCCCCTGCAAACTTTACAGCTTGTTGCAAGTTGGCCAAAATAACCTGAGATGTGCACAGTTGTAAAACGACTTTACAATTGCATTTTCATTATATCTAAGCAATGCTACTTCTCAGGTTAATCAATAATTCAAAATTAGCAACACCTTTAATCAGAAAAAGCCCAAATTAAAATACAAGAGATGAATTAATATCCAGTTTTCTAGTCATAGTATTAATAAAGCAGAGCACTATGAAATATATCAGGTGGTTTTTTTGGGGGGGGTTGAATGGGTTTTGGGTTTTTTGCTTTTATTATACCCTTACAAATATAATTTGAATCAATGCAAATTTTAACTATCTCTTGATTCTTAGGAGATTTGTTTGGAAAAGGTAATTTCTCCAAATGTAGTTAGTTCTTCACCTGTTCATGATGATAATGGAGGCAATGAGCAGCTTTGATTTCCTCTGCTTCAAGGCGGGCCACTGTCACCCACACCCGCCGTAAGTCTCCGATTCTTCCTCTACCAAAACTGACTCCTTGTTAATTGTCTGCTGCTTCTGTTTCTGACTGGATATCCATTCTAAGACACAATTTTTCTATCTACATTATCAGAAGTAGCAGATATAGGGAGGAACAGCTAACGATCTCTAATGAAGTAGGTTCAAGGGTTGGTTGGTCCTCCCCATGGATCCTGTAATATATGTGAACGTATATTTAAGAAACCCACTAGCTACTCAATTCTCCTGACTCTCTTTGGGGGTGTTGCTCTCAAATAACTTGCAGGCTGTTTTGTAGTTGGAGGCAAGACATACTGTATCTGCCTGATTTCTGATGAAGAGGACAGACTTTCTGGGAGCTGAACTATGACTCCCAAACAACATAGAAATGAGACTAGTTTAGTTGCAGTGCAATTATAATATAAAGAAAAAATACTCAAAATTAAAATAGTAATATGTCTTTGTGAAGCTGGAAATGAAGGATATCATCAACAGTTATGCATACTGCAGGAATTGTGTGGGCAAGCTTCTTCAAACATAGCCTGAAGAATCACAAAACGCATTCCCAGGAATCCCATCTAAACTGGATACAGTTCTTATCTTGAAAGACAATGATAGTCAATGCCAGTTAGCACAGCACACCATAGCCTGGCATCCTGCTGCTCTCTGGCTCTTAATCTGTGAAGAAAAAACACTGTGGGTGGGAGAGAACAGGCTCCCTGAGCACAGCAGGACAGTTGGATTAACTCTGCCAGGGGCAAGGAGGGGACATCAACAGCATCTCTCAAAATATCTTTTCCCTTAATGCCTTAAGGTGAGAAAGGAAAGACTATTATCAAAGAAGAAGGGTGACAAAAGCCTGCAAATCAAACAGCATTTTAAAAAAGTCATAGTCATCCATACCAAGCTAAGTAAATTCTCCTCACTAACTCAAAGTATCATGAAAAATTCCAGTCAGGCAGCTTATAGCCTGCACTATTTGCGATAAATTCAAATAATCACTCCTGTTAGAGCATGCATATCTTCTCATGCAGATCCCTTTATCAAATGTTCAGTGCCAGCATGCTTGGACCAAGTTTTTGTGTAGATGAAAACCAGGAAGAAAGAGCTACACAAACCAGTATGAGTAGATGCCCAATGTTATAGTATTTTCTTGAATTGTCAAATCTTTGTGGAGTTTTTAAAATCTTGTCTAGCTAACCCCAAATTAAGAAGGCTGGTTTGGCCCTCCAAGCAAATTTCCTCTCCCTGTCCTGAAAGATCCAACTGATTTTAGCAAGAGTTGGGGTTTAAGAAAAGCACCAAAGTAGACACGGTCCTGGGGTAGGCAGAGTCCAGAATCCTGGTAGAGATGCAAATTGTCTCTCCCTGTTAATCATTGTGATCTTTTGATGAGCAGAGAGGAGACAATAATGCCCCACCTCAGCTGATCTGCATGGGTGACAGCGCCACTGTATTCATGACAAAGTTAGGATATAAATTCAATAAATAATAAATAGTATTTCTCAATTTTCCTTTTAAATGTTTTGTTATGTCTTATAAAGCAGTAAATATACAAGGGAAAATGTATGGATATCCCAATTTAAACTGGAAGCGCAACTGACAGGGGAGCAGACCGTAGTGGATTAATTTGTAATGTAATGCTTACATTAATTTGTATTTCCGCTTCTCTCTCATAAGGAAATCAGGGTGGCAAATTCACCAAGGTACTGAAAGTGGTAAGCAGATTTAGCAGACGATATTTGCTGGGTTGCGAACTGACACCAATCATCTAGATCATATTTTACCCATAATTGAAACAGCTTTGTTGGTTCATGGTGCTCTCTCAAGCTCAGTTCAAAGTGATGATGCTTAGCTGATGCCTACCCTTTAAAGCTACATTTCTTAGGACTCTCTGGATTGTCTTAACCCATACTTGTCCACTCAAACACTGAAACCTTCACCTGAGGTTCTCCAGCAAGACAAGACGAGTGAGGATGGGAGAGATAATATTTTCAGTTGTGACAACCTGCATCTAGCATGCAGGTTGCCACAACTGAAAACTTACTGAGACATTCATCTGTTCTCATTTTAGCACCAGGCAAACACTGCTGCATATGGTCTTCCCCTTTATTATAATTTATACGCTGGTTACTGTAGTTTTTGTGTTCTGATTATAGTTTTTTATCATCTATATTTAGTCTCTGTAAGAGCACTGTGTGTTGAAGCTTACATAATATAAATTAAACAGTAAATAAGAGGTTGTCTGACATACATGTGATGGGAAAACACTGAGAACCTTTTAAGCCATATACCCACATTGTCTTGTGATTGTCACATATATTTCATTATTTGATTTTTTCAGTGAAGAAATTTGGCCTTTGCTATCATATTTTCCTCTCCTTTGTCATTCACAACTCTCTCACAATTATTTTCAAGTTTTTTTTTCCATCTTCCACTTAAAATCTGTTTTAACTGTATTATTCTTGACTTGATTTTTTGGTTTAATACTTCTTTGCTGGCTCCATTTTAACTTACAATTGGCATTACTGCAGGTGTCACATAATACCTTTTCCACACCTATAATAACTCAATAGTTTAGTATGGCAACACCTGCACTTTGAAACTCACTGTACTCTTTTTGGGGCCTGCTAAAAACAGTCCTGTTTAGACAAGCCCACCAAGATGCTTAGAAAGCTGAAGTAATTTTAATCTGTTTTAATATTTTAACTTTTGTATGTTTTAATGTATGGTTGTGAATAATGCTTATTATTATTATTATTATTATTATTATTATTATTATTATTATTATTGCTTTATCTTTTTGTAAACCACTTGGAGGTTTTTACAATCGAGTGGTGTATAAATTCTATAAAATAAATAAATATCTATATTTTTGGGGTAGTATCTGGCTAAGTGGTAGAAAAGACCCATTCAAATCAATGGACTTAAATTAGCCATCACTAAGATGGGTCCATTGATTTAAATGAGTCTTCTGCTAGCCTGAGTTCATCAGATACCACAACCCTTTATCTAAATGCAAACACTTCTGTTCTGACCTGTCAGACAGATATTCAGGATTTAAGGATTTACAACAGACATTTCTCAGATTATTCATTTCATTGGGTGGATATTGTAAACAGATCAACAAGGCCAGACTTACCCTGGGGTAACCTATTACAGGGTAGATCCAGAGGAGAAAGTGACAGAAGGCAACTTGTTGCCATCTACAGCTTCCAGCCAAAACCAATGTAACTTATTGTCAAGAATCTGCAACCCATCCTGAAAATTATGGCTTTGGGAGATAGGCTTGATCTTGCTTACCAACAGCCTAATCTAAAACAGCTATTCACCAGTGATAATAGGCCACATAACAGCGATACATAACCGAGGAACCAGAACTTGAAACAAACTAGTCATCAGTTCTTTCGCAACGTAAGTAAAGAACCTTATAAATATTAGCAAACAACATAAATGGTTCATTCACCTGCTCATCTTCCAATGTCACATATCCTGCTATTTGCAAACAACATCGTACATCAAGCAAATAGGCCAGTCCCTATGCAAAATAACCAATGGACACTAATGTACTTTAACAAAGGAATTTCAGTTGCAGTTCATCAAGTTGTTCCAACTCTATTCATTTCGGTTTTAAATACCAACTGTAGCCGAGTACACAAACATTACTGTAATAGTTGTATTCATCAGGGAACTATAGGTCAGGGTACTAAACAGCTGTGGTTTAGGACACTAAACTAATATTGACATTAGAAGATGAAGAGAACATGACATGCTTCCACCAAAGAGAAAAATAATTAAAGCTCATTCCCAGTCAGGTTGGGACAGTGGGAGAAACCCTCAAATTGTGGGAGAAACCTCCCACAAATACTGTGTGTCTCAACAAGGATCCAGTGCTAGATTTAACCCATCTGCATGTTGACTGGTCATAGGGACGCGGGTGGCGCTGTGGGTAAAACCTCAGTGCCTAGGACTTGCCGATCGCATGGTCGGCGGTTCGAATCCCCGCGGCGGGGTGAACTCCTGTCGTTCGTTCCCAGCTCCTGCCCACCTAGCAGTTCAAAAGCACCCTTAAAGTGCAAGTAGATAAGGTACCACTTTATAGCAGGAAGGTAAACGGCGTTTCCGTGTGCTGCTCTGGTGCCGGTTCGCGGAGCAGCTTCTGGCCACGTGACCCGGAAGTGTCTGCGGACAGCGCTGGCTCCCGGCCTCTAGAGTGAGATGAGCGCACAACCCTAGAGTCTGTCAAGACTGGCCCATACGGGCAGGGGTACCTTTACCTTTTACCTATGTTGACTGGTCATAAGAGGGAGGCTCTATATGCCTCAGAATCATGTCCTCCTTTCAAATTCTACACTTTGCACCAGCAGTACCTCTGTGCCAAAGGAGGATAAACTCACACCATTGATAATATAAGAGATAAGATAATGCCCTCCATGCCCCACTCACAGCATATTACCAATACTTCCACCCCTAATATATCATTATTCTTGTTAAGTATTTTTATTTTGTATTTCTATTCAGGTTCATTTGTGTTCTGTACTGTATTGTTTTTGGAAACCCCTCCCCCAAATTTTAAAAAAATGTTCTAATTAGAAATAATGCCTGTAACAATGCATTTTGAAAGAAGGCAACAACTCTTGAATCACTGCTGGATATGGACAGTTTTTATCTGGAAGAAATAAAAGACTAATAATTTATATGATAAAAAGCAAGAGGTAGGTATATTAATCTACAATATCTAAACAACTTTCCACACTATCTTTTCTTGTGCATGAAACAGGATACTGACATCATTAATTTGCCACAACATGGAAATAATTGGAATTATTTTTAATAATGAATCAGAATGTGGAGTTGATGTGGAGTAAACTACCAGAAAACTATTATTTAAATTGTAATGCAGTATTTTTACACAACCTCTTGGGATTCTTTTTATGTATCCATATTTCTTGCATGAACTGCAACATTAAACTAACTGACTGCTTTGCTTTTAAAGTAAATTAATTCTAAGCACTGTGAATTATGGGACAATTATTCAACTACACAGTACACATCCAATTTATAGAATTTTAGTGTAGTGTCTCATACATGTTTTTGGCCAAGATGCACTTACAGAGCAATCCTATGGCAACAGGGTGTGCATGAGGAAAATCCATTACACAACTACTGCAACTTTCTATGCCCAACCAGATCAGTGTAGCCAAAACAGGAAATGGGAGCAACTTTTCCTCCCCTAAGGACGCCCCTCCCCAGTTTCTCTCTCAATGACTTGGGTCTGCACTAAGAGACAGCCAAGGTGGTCTCTGGGCCTCTTCAGTAGCCTCAGCTTTTATAGCTGCAATCAGGGCTTTGTCCTCCCAAGACAAGGTGGGGAAATGCCTGCAAGGAAGGGAGTGGGTCTTCTAGGTCTCACAGCAAAATTTGAGGCTTATACTCCAGGGTTTGGAGTCCAAGATGGAGGTTGTCCAGCATAAATGCGCCTCCCAGGTGGGGCTTGCCAGGGAGGTCTAGAGGTGCTGAATGCAGCACGTGAGGGGTCAAGTCTTGGGTGAAAGCCACTTTGCTGCGATGGGAGATGGGGATGTTCTGCAACTTGGAGGGGTGCAGGCCATGTCCACCACCCAATAGTTCCAGTTGCTGGTAGGTTTCAATGGGTCCTTGAGCTTCAAACTGAAGCAGGGGTTTTGGCAAATTGAGTCCTTCCAGCTCTGGCAGCTGTTGCTGGAAATGGCGAAGAGGGCCTAGATATCTGCAATGATCTGCTGCAAAGGCAGCCTCTTCTCTGGGGTGTGCTGGATGACCAGGGTGATCATGGCCATGAGTAGGGCAGCATCAAGTGCCAGCTGTACACTCTCTTCTTCTGCATCTTTGATAGGGTGGCCAGGCTTGGGCTGGCCAGGAGGCCTTTAGGAGGCTGCTGGAGGGAGTGCCTGAGGCAGGCACCTCGGGCCCTCCAGAAGGCCCATGCCAATGCAGGCCGTGAGGAGTGGGGCTTGGTGAGAGTGGTGACACATCTATCCCCATAGAACTTTCCACAGGGATACCAAAGGAAAGACTCAGCTCATGTGTAAATTATAAAGAGAATCACAGAAATCCACGAAGGTAAGGCAAACCTTCAAAAATGCTAAGAAACGGATTTTATTGAATCAATCTGGAACATTTTGTTATGTCTTACAAATTTCATATATGATGCAACTGTTTATCGCAGGCCATTGTTGGTCATTTTATGTCTCCTGAATGAGATACCGTAATTTCTCCTGGTGAGAGTTTTGGCTCATGCTTGAAATGAATCAGGAGTATTCTGGAGTACTTCAATATAGGTTTCTCTGCACCTTTTGAGAGTTGCTGCACTTTCTTAGATTGCTGGTGCTGTTGTTCTCTCCCCCCCCCCCCCAACATGAATATAGCACTATTAAACTGCAATCCTATAACTGCTCACACAAGAGTATCCCTACTGAACTCAATGGGATTTACTTCTGAGGATGCAAGTATAGAATTGTGTGGTTAGGCAGCCAACTTTTTTTACTACTTTATGTTAAGAGGGATGCTGCCCAGCTTCAGAAGAGACTGAAAATGTTTAAAGATGATAAATGGTATGGAGGGCAAGTTCTCTAAGAACAAGAGATAAGAAAATGGGTTAAGAAATAGGGTAAGTGTTTTTTGTTGATGTCTGGAGATAATGTCTATCCATCACAAGAACCATGAAAGAAATTGCCCAAAGATGGGGCTGCATTCTAGGACAGAAAACAAAAACAGATTGGATAAACACCTGTCATGGATACCTTGGGTGTAGTTAATCCTGCCAGAGGAAAAAAGGATGAATTAGGTAGCTTCCTAATATCTCTACTCTACAAGACAGTGATTGATCAAGATGTTTATGTGTGAATTGCTAGAAAAGCAGAATCCACAATAAATCTATTATAGGCCAAGGAAATCAATGATTTGTGTTTGCTTATTGTCAGTATTCAGAATACTACCAAATATATGCATTTTCAAATTCTTTCCTACTCAATTCCCCCACCCCCATCCTTCACTTTCTCTCACTTACTTAAATTCTGAATTCCTATTTCAAGTTTGATAACCTTTTCTCCATAATTTCCTCTCTCCTACTCGGTTTAACAACCCACCCAAATTCCTTTTCACGTAACTGCTTTGTTCCGTCCATTTTCTGCTTTGCTCCCTCCCACCTGGCTCAGCAATTTAATCTGAATTTGCAGCTCATTCTGCTCTGTACTCAGCTTACGGGTGGGAAGAAAATGAGAAGAGAGGAAAGAATGAAACTGAAATGCTTCAAGGGATAGAAAAGACAGTAGAAATTGTGAGATGATCCACAGTGAAACATTATCAAAAGGAGCTAGTGCTCTTTTTTTACTGCAGATTAACATATGAATGTCTCACTTTACTATATAGATTATAATGTACAGTGGTTAGGCTCAGTTAGTTCAGCTTGCAAATAACCAGGAATTTTCAAGAACTTTTCACCAATACTACTCCAAAAGGTGTAGTGAAAAAGTAGAATGAAATGATAAAAATTCCCATATTTCACTCTAAAGAAGTTTCCTAGATTTCTCACAATATGAAGTTTCTAATGCACTTAAATACAAATATCATATTGGCCTGAATATAAGCCTCACCATTTTTTTCCAAATTCTGACCATGAAAAGTTAAAGTGTGGCTTAAATTTGCAACCTTACAAAAATTGGCTTTTATGATATCGCTGCTCAAACAGACATATGGTAAAGCAGAACGGGTGTGAGTGCCTGCGGAATTTTAAGGGAGTGGCTTATATTCGGGTATTGTCTTTTTTTCTTTTCTCCCCTTGAATTTTAAAGGTGTGGCTTATATTCAGATGTGGCTTATATCCGGGCCAATACGGTATATTAAATATAAAATGGTCAATTATATTTTGCTATATCTCTTGAGTATACAGTAATAATGATGGTATTTTGCTGGATGGAAAGTCCAAAGGTGTATACGGTAAATAAGGAATTAACACCTTTAGAATGTGGTAATTTCTAAAGGTTGAATATGTCAATTTCTTGCGGTTATGAATGCCATCCAAATCTCTTCATGTAAATTATGTGCACCCTGTAAAAATTAAATTTAAAAAGATAACTCTGCAGCTGTCATAATTATTAATAAAATTCTAACATTAAAAAACCCGCATTAACAGCATTCCATATTACTGCCAACTCAGGGCTGGCCTGCCCATGAGGCATAGTGAGGTGATTGTCCCAAGAGGCAGGCTGAAGACAACTGAGAAGGGTGGCAGATCCAGGCCCTGGGGAACACACCACTCACTGTCTTCTGCACCTGTTGCCTGCCACCTCCTCCATCTCCTCCACTTCTCCAGCTGAGGAGACCATCTCCATAAGGAATTCCTCACTATCCCATCCCAAGAGCTACAGCCTTGATGTTGCTCAAGATGAGGAAGATAATTCAGTTCCCTGAATAGGTGACATACCTAAGGTACTTTGCCTACTATATTATTATGATCTGGAGTAGAATAGATTACTAGCTGAGTACTATGACACCAAATACTGAGAAGGGGGGGCACTGTGTGGATGTCCCTTCATTAATGGGGAGACAGGTTGGTGTGAGTTTACATTTTGCTCTGGTGTAGACAAATAGCTCTTCTATTAATAGGGACCAGTTCAAAAAGCACATAGTGTGCTTCACTGACAAGAACAAAGGATTTATATATTTTAAAGATTTCCTTTCAAACACAGAATGTTCTCGATGCCAACATATGCTTAGATTTTGTGGCTCCTATAGTGGCAATTCATTATTAATTTTATAGGAAACAGTTCAGGTTTACTTTACTGAGAATTAGGATAGACCTATTTTTAAAAGCTTCACTGGCAATAAATAAACTAACTTCCAAGTTTCTATAGCAACCATCAAATCATATGTACAGTACATAGCATTACATTTTTAAAAACCCTCAGGTTGCACGTATAGAAATAAGCTAAATACAAAGTTGTCATACGAAATTATTGTTTTTCTTACAACACTGAAGTGAAAATTCACATTTCAGATAATGTCTTAAACTTACAAGATATGTAATTGTTCTACATGCTTTGTCAGAACACAAACAGATGTGCCGAGTACTGTACAAGATCAAGATTTTTTTTAAAGGTGGTTCTGTATCTTTGCCAACTGGAAGCCCCAGAGCAAATGACAGCAGCTGTAGTGCTCTTCTCTGGCAGCTGTTTCAATGACTTAGAATCACTGGAGCATAAGGACACCAGTTCATCCGCCAGCCCTACAGCAAGGTGGTGCGAGGCAAAACACAGCTGACCAGCTACATCCATGGTGCTCTGCTCCACAAAGGACTAGCATACAATGGAACAGAAGATGCAAGATACATATTTGGAAATAAAAGTTAGCATTAATTGGGTCAGTACTGTTATTTAAATGTTACTCCTTATTCAAAAAGTTCTATAGATAAATTTATGAACAGTAAATTCAAAAAGTGATTCATTTACTCCAGTTCATTATGCGCTGAATGAAGCAGCAAATAATTTTGCCATGTCTGTGGTATTATGTTTCTCATGCATTAGTGGGGCTAATGACTAGAAAAGTAATTCAGTAGTTTAGATATTTGAATAACTTAGATATTAAGGTTGAAATCCTGCTGGCTATAGAACATACTTATTTTTCTCTCTCCATTGCCTATTGATCTCAATGTATTACCCAGGGTAGTAGACACTAAAGTACCTTTTCTGTTTAGTTCTTGGCACTGCATGCTGTTGATCCAGCAGAGGGAGAATGAAGGGAATTTACATACTCTATTTACACGGCATAAAATCCTACCTTCGGGCAGGTAATACTTTTAAACTTTCCTCTTCCTTACATAGCAAATTAGAAGTAATGTTTGAACTAAACCCAATGAAAAGTCCTTCTCTCTGGAGTGCAAAATAGTGCTATATTTCCCCCCGCTCTGAACATGTGCATCTCATTCACTGAAACTGGTTGCTATGGGTTGAATCATCATGAATACTAAAAGGTAACTCACCACAGGAAGAAACAGACATGGACCTAATTAATCCCCTGTGCTGTGCTAAACAAATCATCTTGGTAAACTGACCCAGAGATCAGTGGGGAAGGGCTCAGTGAAAAAGTTTACAATAAAGGGGAAGAATTATGCATGCAATATTGGTATAGATGGAACTGCTATTTTACTGATTTACCAGTTGTGACACAAAGCTTTCAGATCAGCAGCCATTCAAGAGGCCTTCATCTGCCCCAGCTGCAACAAAACATGTCTCTCCCACATTGGTCTCTACAGTTACAACAGGCACTGCAACCTTCCAACAGTTTGACCCCAAAGGCACATTCCCTCATTGTCTTCTGCCACAGGCAGATACCAACAAGGTCAAAGCTCAAGTGCTTTAACCAAACTAGGATCACTCTGGATTGTCCAGAAAAGCTCAGGAAATGTAGGTGATTGTGTGCAACAGGAGAAGGCTGAACTTCTTGTTCTTTGCAAGGAACACACTAGCTTTTTCCTTCTCCCGGAAAGATTTGTTCTTCCATGCTGGATAAAACTACATACTGGTTCTGGAATACTGTTCCCATTTTCTATAAACATACGAGAAACAGAAGAGATCTTCAATTGATTCTTAATCAGGGGTGAGAAATAGAGTTGGCTGCAGACTCAGCAATATCAGAAGAGCTTGCTGGTGATCAAAGTTATCAGGCAGCAGATGGGGACAGAAGTAACCAAAGGAAAGCAGAAACTGAAATGCTAACTATTTTGATTTGATTTCATAGAATTGTGGAGTTGGAAGGGACCACGAGGGTCACCTAGTCCAACCCCCTTCTTTTGCTCTTCCTGGGGCTAGAACGCATGACCCTGAGATTAAGAGTCCCACACTCTATGAATGGAGCTATAAATAAAGTTTATCTTATGTTTATGAACATCCTGAAATATGCAAGTTACGGTATTAATGTAAGAATAACACAATTGTATCCATTAGCTTGGCAAGCAATGGTTCAACATGCCATAGAAAATAATTACATTTTATTGCAGAAACTGGGGGGTGGGGTGGAATTAACTGCCCCAGTAATAACTTATACATTTTATATGTGACTGCTGCTAACAGCAACCCATCTCTTCTTCCTGCAAATAAAGCAATACAGCTCTGCCTTGTTACCTAGCAACATAACATGTCACTGCTACTCTGGAAAAAAAAACAACTTGGTTTTGTGTCAAGAGAGCATTCATAAAGAACACTCCATTCAAATGTTCAGAAATTTATTTTTAAAATGAAAATAGTTTTGATAATTTGCATTTTTGAAACATCTTAAAAGATGTGATTCATATAAGACACTAAGCAACAAGGTCCAAATCTGAACCTCATTTTAACATATATGCTTCTTGGAACCATTTTAGGATAATGTGTATTTTAAAGGAGTCAATACAAGAGTCAGCACAAACATTATTCATATTATCAACTCTAAACAAAATGTGTCCCGTTGATTGCATATTTTAAATAGCTGCTTTACAGTATGCTAGCCCAGAAGAAGAAAGCTTGGGCCCTTTAGATGTTGCTGGATTCCAGCCCTAGTCAGTATTCCCAATAGCCAGGGATGATGGGACTTTTAGTTCAGCAAAATCTGGAGGTCTACAGTTCTCTCAGCCCTATGCTTAATTAAAATTCTCTGTGACAACTTTCAGAAGTCCATCAGATGTGGAAAATGAAATTGTGCTTAAATGTTTCCTGCACTGTGCTTCACCCCCATTTTTAATATTGCATTAGTGTTATGACTACACACTTTGGGGACCTCCACAACTTAGTCAAGCAAACCAGCCAACAAGCCTGTGGAAAAACATATTATGCACCCCCTCCCAAGAAAAGGGATTATAAAATGCTTTGTGATCTCTAGAGATACTTAATTCCTAAAAACTAAATCCTATCACAAATATCCAGAGCAGCTACAAGAGCTCATTCAGGCAGTTAATCATCTTTAAGGAGTGGGGATGACCTTTTTGTTCTTCCTGCACAATGAATTAATAAGCAGTTCTTAACCAAAGAGAGACATGGTGTAAGTGACTCTAGAACTGTTCTGTCAAGCAGATCTGCAATCATGTACAATAAAGTCAAAGAATAAAGCCAACTTTCTGGCAGAATTTCATTAGCAACCATTAGGGTGGAAACACGTCAGAGATATATAGCAAAGATATTCTGGAACTTGTGATAATGAGCAATCCAAGCCAGCTCACAAGAGAGTTATTTAAATGAGTGGAAGGGTGCTTTAAAATGGCTGCCCATGCCCCAGACTCTAAACCAAAAGTTGCCATTACTTTCCCAAACCAACTTTGTGTTTAATTCACTTTACCAACCGCCTGCCTTTAAGATCTGTTACTATTGGAAAAGCCATTATTTAATAGCAATAGTATGAAGATTAACCATTTCTGAATACACATATGACTCCTTTATTGTTACCATGTGTCATAAATAATGTAAGGATTTTATAGGTTTATTTAATACCTTTGAGACTATCTGCACAACGTACAGTATCCTGAACTCCTGCTATACTGATCCCAGGGAAATAAAAATAGCCTTGCGGACTGGCTAAAGGGGAAACGAGACATTACTTTGAGCATCAATTGAAATATAGATCTTAGGTCCAGTTCATCTGTATGGAACAACATAAAATATGTATCAGGCATCACAAAGTTTCACACGCTCTCTAAGGCTTTCTTTCTTTCTTTAAAGTTTTAAGTAGAAGCAATACAAAGAACTGTGAAGGTCAGATCTGGAATATATTAATTTGGGTGGCAGGCATAGCATACATAGAGGTACATCTACATTTCCTTCCCTGCAAGTAAACTAGGGAGAAACTAGGCTTTATTTCACCTGGGCCAAAGACCCAGTCTGGCACACACCCATACCCCAAGCATTTGTGTACACACATGCAGGCTGGGAGCTTCAATGGCACCCCTCTGGAGGCTTCACCTGGAAAAAAAAGTCTAGCCCCCCTGTAGCTATGGCACTGCTTCAGATGAGAGACAAAACTCAAAATCATCTTTAAAAAGTACTAGTAGAACGCCCTCATTCTATCTACTATGCTGAGTCCATAATGATTCTTGAAACCAGGTAAATGGTACACTCTTGGGAGCTTATGTAAATAACCCCAAATAACTGTACACTTTAGGAATCTACTGCCTGTTAAAGCATTCTAGATATGCCTCTCTTTTCTCAGCTCTGAAAACAAAGTTGACCATGCCTGCCAAATAAGAAGCACAGTGTTTATGATATAGGCTTGATTCACATGCCCACATGGAGACGAGATGTGGACTGAATAGATCTAGGCTGAGGCTTAATCATTTGTTATATTTACAATTATGTTCTCAGCCCACTGAGGCCCTCAAGGTAATTCATGTAAGAATCTTTAGCAGTTCAATAACTACAATATACACAGAAGTCCTCAGAAATGCAACACTGAAAGTTTAGAGGGCACACTGGTCCAATAACTTTATTGTCTCTCTCCATCAAGAACAGGTAGTAGATGGTAACTCCTGATGCCACCCACATACGACTTAAGTCCAATGTCACCTAGTCACTATACTATATAATGACACTATCCACACAACTACAGTCACAAGCAATTGTACAGCCCACACCGGGGGTCCAAAATGAAACTCAGCATAACAATCCTGCTGGAATAAGATTTTACAAGGACCATTCTAAAGGATCCGACAGAACAAGACAGCCTGAGTCGAGCACCAAGTGATGCAGTCATGTTACTAGATCACCATTACCCACTGCCTTGCAGGACATCTTCAGAAGAGAAAAAAGCTAAGGAGTAAACCCTATACAAATCCAGAGTTGAGTCCCTAAAATGGTTGGATGATGTCTTGTAAACCTCCTTCCAGCAACTACTGCAGCCACGTTGGTGCCAAATGCATTGCTCTGCTTTCCTTTGGACCATATTAGCAAGGCCAAGAGGGAAGTCTTGTCATCTGGGAAGCCCAGAACCTCCATACATACTAGAGGCTTGTGCCCCAGAGATGTCACTTTGGTGCTACTAACACAGCAAAACATTCCAGCTGAACTATTTAAAATTTTAAAAGATGATGCTGTTAAGGTGCTACACTCAATATGCCAGCAAGTCTGGAAAACTCAGCAGTGGCCAGAGGACTGGAGAAGATCAGTGTACATCCCAATCCCAAAGAAGGGCAGTGCCAAAGAATGTTCCAACTACCGCACAATTGCACTCATTTCACACGCTAGCAAAGTTATGCTTAAAATTCTACAAAGAAGGCTTAAGCAATATGTGGACTGAGAACTCCCAGAAGTGCAAGCTGGATTTCGAAGGGGCAGAGGAACCAGAGACCAAATTGCAAACATGCGCTGGATTATGGAGAAAGCTAGAGAGTTCCAGAAAAACATCTACTTCTGCTTCATTGACTACGGAAAAGCATTTGACTGTGTTGACCACAACACACTATGGCAAGTTCTTAAAGAAATAGGAGTGCCTGATCACCTCATCTGTCTCCTAAGAAATCTCTATGTGGGACAAGAAGCTACAGTTAGAACTGGATATGGAACAACTGATTGGTTCAAAATTGGAAAAGGAGTACAACAAGGCTGTGTATTGTCTCCCTGCTTATTTAACTTATATGCAGAATTCATCATGCGAAAGCCTGGACAGGATGAATCCCAAGCCAGAATTAAGATTGCCGGAAGAAATATCAACAACCTCAGATATGCAGATGACACAACTTTGCTGGCAGAAAGTGAGGAGGAATTAAAGAACCTCTTAATGCGGGTGAGAGAGGAGAGCGCAAAATATGGTCTGAAGCTCAACATCAAAAAAACTAAGATCATGACCACTGGGCCCATCACCTCCTGGCAAATAGAAGGGGAAGAGATGGAAGCAGTGAGAGATTTTACTTTCTTGGGCTCCATGATCACTGCAAATGGTGACAGCAGTCACGAAATTAAAAGACGCCTGTTTCTTGGGAGAAAAGCAATAACAAACCTAGACAGCATCTTAAAAAGAAGAGACATTACCTTGCTGACAAAGGTACGTATAGTTAAAGCTATGGTTTTCCCAGTAGTGATGAATGGAAGTGAGAGCTGGACCATAAAGAAGGCTGATCGCCAAAGAATTGATGCTTTTGAATTATGGTGCTGGAGGAGACTCTTGAGAGTCCCGTGGACTGCAAGAAGATCAAACCTCTCCATTCTGAAGGAAATCAGCCCTGAGTGCTCACTGGAAGGACAGATCCTGAAGCTGAGGCTCCAATACTTTGGCCACCTCATGAGAAGAGAAGACTCCCTGGAAAAGACCCTGATGCTGGGAAAGACGGAGGGCACAAGGAGAAGGGGATGACAGAGGACGAGATGGTTGGACAGTGTTCTCGAAGCTACCAACATGAGTTTGACCAAACTGCAGGAGAAGACAGGAGTGCCTGGCGTGTTCTGGTCCATGGGGTCACGAAGAGTCGGAAACGACTAAATGACTAAACAACAACAACAATGCAGCAAAAACAAAATGGGAGGCAGCAGTTACAAGTTACCTGTCTCTGCAGCCACAGCAGGCGCTGTGATTCTCCAGCGGGTTGACTTCACCCCCAGAGGTGCCAACAACAACTAGATCACCAGAAAATGCCAGTATGATTCCCCCAGTCATTATCATCAAGACTTCCAAGAACTAAGAGCTGTTGACCCTATCTGCCTAAGAAAGTTTGAGACTTAACTTGCTGCCCAATTTTATTATGTAAAATACTTTGAGAAGTCTTTGCTAAAAAGTGGTACATATTCCAAATAAATAAAAATTCAGCTCACCCAATGTACATTTAATATTCTCCCACAAAGCTCTCCAAGGGGGTAGGCAACTGATATAGTAAATAGCGGCCAATTTGGGACTTTTTGGTTTAGAGAAAAGGCGAGTAAGTGGTGGCATGACAAACGTTTGTAAAATTATGCATGGCATGAAGAAAATGGATTTTAAAAAAGGTTTTGTCCCTCTCTCATGATGCTAGAACTCATGGGCACCCAATGATGCCGTCCAAAGTGGCTGGGGCAACCCAGTCAGATGGGTGGGGTACAAGTTATTATCATTATTAGCTGAATGTTGGAAGACTCAAGACAGATAAAAGAAGCTACTTTGTCATGCAGCACCTAGTTAAACTATGGAACTTGCTCCCACAGGAGGCAGTGATGGGCACCAATTTGGATGGCTTTAAAAGAGGATGGGGCAGCATGGAGGATAAGGCTATCAATGGCTACTAGCCACGGCTCCACAGTTGGAGGCAGCAATGCTTCTTAATACAATTACTGGCAAGCACAGGAGTAGTTTGTGCTCTTGTGCTCAAGCCCTGCTTACAGGTTTCCCACAGGAATCTGGTCGAGCATTTTGGGAACAGGGTGCTGGACTAGATGGGCCATTGCCCTGATTCAGCCGGCTATTCTTATGTTCTTATTGTAGATAATTAGTAAGCATCCATTGCCTAGGCAGTAAATAGGGAAATCATACAGCAGTACGCAAGCAGCCTTTTTAGTTTCCTACAGCAATATTTGAGAAAGCTGAAGCAGTTAGTTAAATGTACGGTACATACAGACCCTACAGGCGTTTTCTAAAGGGCTAATAGCTCACAGTCCAAGGGCATACACTTCTCAAATGGGAACACGAATATGATGAAAGCTCAAGGACCAATCTTGATTAATTCTGTTCATATTTCCAGAAACCAAACCAACAAAATGCCAAATCAAATATAACTGAAATAAAAATTCATACGAAATAGCTAATCAAAGGACCAAGAGTTCAGTTCATATCAGATAAACAATATGTCTGTTATAACTGTTTTATCGTTAATTATTAATGTCACTGATTTTTAAAACAAATTAGAACTCAAAACTGTCCTATCATCTTACATAGTAATCCTAATTGTGTTTTCTTATAAGATTATTTGAGCTCAATGGGGCTTATTCCCTAGTAAGTATCTTCAGCTTTGCAGCCTTAATGGTCTTGATTCATTAACAGTAACTGCAATCCTAAGCCCTCATGTTGATGAAATGGTACAGTGGGCAGGGGAGTTTACAATTCTCCTACCCACTGTAACAGGTAGAAAGTCCCACAACAGGGAGTTTTGAGAGCAGAACACCAGCTGTTTTGGATCGACTAGATCCAAAACCTTAAATATCACACAAAGGGCCTGATTCTCAGGACCCTTAACCATGCCAGCCTGAAGCTGACATGGTGGAAAAGGAGGAGGAAGAAAATGCCAACTACCACCAGCAGGGCATGCCTATGTGGCAATGGACCTGCTGCCCCATTCCTCCCCGATCCCAGTGGATGGCTCTGTCACAGTGCTTTCTGTCTTCATTACTGCAATACACAATCCACATAACTAAACATACATGGTAGGAGAATGGGTCAAGTATACCTATGCTGTGAGCTGGGGTCAAGGAAGTTCATATGGCATTATTATATAGAATTTTCCCAAATTCATATTATTATTTCACTTTTACTTTCTGAGCCGAATATGTTAACACAGTGGAGAAATCAGACGCCAACAAGTTCCCGGGTGCATTTGCAGCCTGAATTACAGCAACAAGGAAGTGCAAAATCACTTGTAACCATTTCACTAAGATTGACCTAGTTCTTCTCTCCCTTTCCAAAAATACAAAGACAGGTTTTCCCCAAGGCATTTTGGGGCCTGAGGTGCAAAACCTAATAGTACTAAGGCTTATCTAGGGAAGAATATAATAATACCTTAAGTAGCCAAAGATGCCTTGCACTTCCTTATGACAGGGATGGCCCTAATTGCTGTTATTTAATATGTAGCTAATAATGTTATTTAATATGTAGCTATGTAATAAGCTACATTGGGGTTGATTATACCTTGTTGTTGTTGTTGTTGTTACCTAGCTCTGTACTTTAAGTAAGCAAACAAGAGCTGTTGTTAAACTGATTCAATGTCTGGAAGGTGGATATGGGTTTACAAACTAAACTGAATCAAGATGACATGAAATTATGCTTGGTGAAGGGCCAAGTGCTTCAGGACGATGCAATCTGCTATCGGTGGTATATTTGTTGCTCTACTGGAGCAGCTCAGCCATTTAGATTTCCTTCAAAACCCACCGCTGCTGTTGAATAAGCAGAAGTATGGAGTGTTGTTTAAATACATTTATCTGATTCTTCAGCTGTGTCCCTTTGCTAAAAGCCAGGCCTTATAAAAGTTATCCATGCCAGTTACCTATGTCTTTGAAATTTCAAGGAGTGACTACTGTAGTATTCTGTGCGAAGAGCTGCCCTTGAAAATAGTTTAGAATCTACAGCTAGTGCAGAATCCCAAAGGCTGTCTACTGGTGGGAACTGGCAAATGAAGCACATTGTGTCAACTGCACTTGCTGCCAATGAGCTTCCAGACCCTATTTAAGGTGTATGTTCTTACCTGTAAACCTTCCATGGCCCCAGACTGAAATATTTTAGAAAGCTTCTGTCTCTGTATGAACTGTTTCACCTTTCAGGATATTTGTGGAGCATAGAGGGCAAGCCTAGTTTTGTGTAATGACTTCCCCTCAGTGTTCAGCCTGCTTGGTTGCAAGTCCCAACAGTTCAAGAAAGCCTTTGGTTAGAAGTTGTAGGTTTTACTGTTTAGAATTTAAGTGTTAATTTTGTTATATTATTTTAAATTACTTTGAAGAGATGTTCTGACTGAGATGCCACAAGCAGTTTTGAAAGATGGAATAGAAATATTTTAAGGGATCTGCCTGAAATTTAAGATATGCATTGGGGATCTTTTTCCAGGTGCCCCACCTTTAGGGCCTGATATTAAGAGACTTTGGGAACTGGAGATACAGCCATTATGACCAGTAGTTTTGATAGCCTTATCTTCCATGAATTTTTCGAATCCATGAATTTGTCTAATCATTTGGAAATGACCTGATCCATCCAGATTGGTGGCGACCTCTACATCTTCTGGGAGTGAATTCCATAATTTAACTACCGTATATGCTATGTGAAGAAGTTGTCCTTCCAGAATCTTCCAATATTCAGCATCACTATTATGAGAAAGGGAGAAAAACTCCCTTCCATCCACTTCCTCACACCACTTATACATCTCTAACATGTCCTCTCTTACTAAACTTTTTTTTCTGAACTAAAAGGCAGCAAATGTTTTAATCCTTTCCTCATAGGGGAATTACTCCAATGCCTTGATCATTTTGTTTCCAATTGTCTGAACTTTCCAGCTCCACAATACACATTTTCAGGTGAGATGACCACAAATATACACAATACGATGACTATTCCAAATATAGTTGCACCATAGGTTTGTATAGCGGCATTATGCTATTGGCAGTTTAATTTTCAAACGCGTTCTTGATTCATTCCTAGGATGCGACATCATTGCTTCTGCACATTGAGTCAACATCTTCATTAAGCTATCCACTATGGCCCCAAGGTCTCACCCCTGGCCAGTTATCACCAGTTCAGATCTCATTACTGCACATGCGAAATAATGTTTTCCCCCTATGCATTATATTATGTTTGCTTTTATTGTATCACAATGCACTGAACTGTAATTTTACTGCCCATTCACCTGGTTTGGAGAGATCCTTTTGAAACTACTCACAACCCTTTGGGTGGTTGGTTGGTTGGTTGGTTGGTTGGTTAGTTGGTCAGTTTTAACCTCCTGAATGAATTTAGTCAGCTTGCTGATCATCCCTAACTCTAGGTCATTTAAGAACAAGCTGAAAAGCATAGGTCCTAATACTAATCTTCAGGGGACTCACTTTTCACATTCCTCCATTGCAGAACTGTTCCTATTCTCTGATAACTATTCTTTAACTAGTTACTGTTCCATAAAAGGACCTGCCCCACTTATCCCATAACTGCTACTCAGGAGTCTTCAGTGAGGAACTTTGTCAAAAAAATTTGAAAAGCCAAGTGGATAGTATTTACTGAGAAGAAGCAGAAGGTGGTTGCTGTCTTCAGGTTGATTTAAATTACAGTTAGCATTTTATCTATAAACAACCTCAGATTCAGCACTAACCATGAAATGCTGAGAATTCCTATAGCTTCAGCTCTGAGATTGGTATTACCACCTTTCCATTCTGCGCCACTTGTAATTTTTATTCTACCTCTCCCAATACATCCTACTGGCTATTTATTTATTGAAGAAATTTATTAGGCACCATACAATGTACAGTATCTATCCATGGTGACTTACAACCTCAGATATAGCACTATATAATCATAATAGCAACAACAAAAACATTGCAAAACATTAACTGATACATTTCAATATATCATGCCAGTGTCTGTAACTCCCAAGATTGATCTAAACTGGACTGCCACTGAAGATGACTTGGAAGCTTTAGTGATTCACAAGGCAGCTGTCCATTCCTTTTTTGTTTCTGGAATATGGACATATATTGCATCCGTGAGATTCTGGGCATAATTCAAGGTGATGACTTTAACCTTTCAACCCATCTGCAGTCTGGGACACTCATATCTTAAGGACCATCTCAAAAAGTATCTGCTGTTCCTATGAGACATGTCCAGACAATTGCTTTTTAGGGGACTGAGATTCTTAAATAATAACCCCAAAGCTTCAGATAACTGTGATTAAGAATTACTTTAGACTTGCTGAATCAGGCCAATGGCCCATTTAGTCCAGAATCCACTTCTCACAGCAGCCAAGATGCCCATGGGAAGCCCAAATGCAGGACCAGAGTGCAATAAATAGCACTCTACTTGCTTGTGATTTCTAGCAACTGGCATTCCAAAGCATACTGCCTCTGAGAGTAGCTTTAATAGGATAAACAATGGGTAAACTGGTAAGTCAACATAAAATTTCATTTATGATACTTTTTTATCTAGAGGTAGGTCCTAAAGATACAAAACCTATGAGATCTGCTAAAATTGCATCACCAGCATTTATCTTTCACTTGCATATGCATTTGACTCCTTTTCGGTTTTAACAATTTGTACAAAATATCTTCAAAGTTCATACACAGGGTGGACTTTTTCCATTTCCATGTTGCCTGTACGATACTTTTCATAAAATCAGTTTCTCATTTAGTCTGCCAGAAATGCCTTATGGTGTTTAAATCTGCTAACATCTTATTTTATTTTCTGAGAGTCCTCAGTTTCAAGGTTTAAAACTTTACTGTTAATAGTTGTGATGTTACTGCTTAAAAAAAAAATCTCACTGACTGAATGATTCTACGTATTCCAGAGCCTAGTTTTATCCCAATGTAAGCACAGTGAATGGGCTTGTTGAGGGTGCAATTTGTGAGCTGCAACTTTACAAAGTTCAGCAATCTCTACTAGTGAAAATCACATCCATTTCTGAGGATATTATGCTGATAAAGTATTCTAGATTTTAGACTTCCTCTCTTGCCCTGGTTGTTTTAATAGTCAGGCTGCAACCCCTTATCTACCACTTCATTTTATCCTGGGTTGTTTTTTTTTAAAAGTTGGGGAGATGAAATTATAACTGATTTTTTAAAGTATTTCTCTTATATACCTTCTGAACCCTAATCAATATATAATGCATGAACTAATATAACAGTTCATTTAAAAACTCCTCTTGTAACTAAACTGGCCTATTTAAATAGCAAAAGTACACGCCCTTCCTTTTTACCAATCAAAATGAGTCAGACATGCCATTTGCATTAATTACTTCAGGGCTCTCATTCAGCAACAACTTAGCAAAGCTTATCTTTATTCACGCAACAGGTTTGAATAATGAGCTTAATAAAAATACTCACATGTGAACAGTTAAAACACTGATCTGCAAGATCACAGCCTCTGTGTATTTACATATATCAAAGGGGGGAGAGAGCTAAACTTCTCCCTGACAAGCTGCACCAAATAGCATTCACTAAAATAACTAAGTCTCCATTTTATAGCTTCATTAAAATCTTTATGTTGCCATTAGAATGGAGTTTTACTATATGGAGATAATTAAACATTGCAGGATCAAGATCTCCTGCTCTGAAAAGAAAAGCCCTTTTGCTCTTTAAAAACCCTTGGACATATAGAAATCAACAGAAAAACCAAAGAACTACTCTTGTGACAAAGTCTTGTTCCCTCAGCACACCTGATAATGCAGATTAGGCCAATAAGGATTATAATCATAGGTGTTGCCCACTGTGTCCAAGGGATAACTTCAAGGTTGATTAATGGCTTCTTGGCAAATAACAATAGAAAATCTTTCCAAGGAACAATGGCATCAATTTAGTATTATGTTGCCAAAGCTAAATATTAAGGTTTAAAAGGTTTAGATATTGGCCACATTGCTACTAGATAAATCATGACTTCATGCACACTGAAACACATTATCACCAGCTTTCTAAAATCACTCACTTCCCCAGACATGGGCAAAGGTGGCAATTTGTTTCAGCATTCAGGTGTAAATACACATAAACCTATATGCTAAAACTCTCAGCGCTATGTGGTCTACAGTTAGGTTTGTATAAAACATCGAAAACTGTTTTGTTCATTGTATTACTCCCACTATGTTACAGACTTTTGTGTGAGAAAAGCATGTCTGAAGCGCAGCATGAGTATTTGTTGGGAGTACAGCTTGCAATAAAATAACAACTGCTGCACACTTCACAGATGATGACGTACATTTTCCCCTAGGAAATATATATGTACGTATACACCTACAGTCATGCAGTTGTAAGATATTGAGTAGCCAACCAGCTCAATAACTACTTACCCTAACAGAATCTCATTGAAATAAATGAAACTGCACCACTGTCAAGCAATTGTTTTTAAGGCCTACGAGAATGCTACCTGTATAAGTATGTTGTCACATGGTAGCATTCCAGTCAGATATGGCTGGAATAAAGGTTTGCACATTGTTTCCATCTCCCCTGTGTCCAGTTCATTCAAAAGGCGGGCCAAAATACAAGATATTTAATGGATGGCATTAAATGTATTTTTTTTATGTTGTGGATGAAAGGATGCTTTCAATCAGCAGGTGTGCCAAACCTGAGAAGAGGCAGTCAAGCCCCTTTCTTTGAGAATATCTGAACAGATAGGACGAAAAGAGCCTCTTTGCAAACCCGAGACCCCATCGCCCTCCACTCCTTGACAAGTTTGAGACCACCGCGAATGTTATCAAGCCCCCCAGTGCAATGTAAACGCTGACACAATCTCCAAACAAAACCAAAAAAAAAAAGCAGTTGCAGTCTTCGCACGCTGCGTTATTGCTCTCCAGGGTGTATCGCTGGAAAGTACATGCCCACTTTTAATCACTGCTTAAAAATACATGGAGTGAGCGCACTGGAGATGAAGCGTTCCCGGTCCCCCTCCCCCAGCAGCACTCAGAGGCGAGGAAAAACTCGCCGCCCGCCACACGACAGGACCACTTCCATCAGGCGCTCCTTAGAACTACATGGCAGGCGAGGCACATCTCTCTCCTGCTCCCTCTTTGTCTCTCTGCAATTTTTTTTCTTTCCGTTTAAAAAGGCTATTTTTAGGCACCGGCGACATTCCTAAAGACTGCTTGTTTTTTGGAGGGGGGGCGATGAGGGACGGAGGGAAGCTGCCCTTCTGAGGTGATGTCCACTCCACTGTGGCACAGCGCAAAGCCTGAAGAGCGAAGCGAGGCAGGGGCGGCCAGACGGACCCGAGCGACGAAGGCTCCTTCTCGCTCGGCACCTCCTCACCCTTTCGTCCAACCTGCAGCCTAAGAGCGGGAGCCCCCCATGGCTGCCCGAGGCAGGGACCGTCCTTGGCTGAGCCCGGACCCTCCTCCTCCCGAGCCATCCCCACACACAGCGACTCGCTTACTCATCAGTTCCCCGGCCGGGCGGTCGGTCTCACCTAGGCGCAGAGAAGCGGCGGCCGCGACGGTGGCGAGGCGAAGCGAACGCGGCGGCGGGCAGGCGGGGGCTGCGAGCCAAGCCGGGGATATTTATATTCTGCAGCGTTTATCCCTCTCCTTTGTGCATCTTCCTTCCCCGCCGTGTGGCGAACGAGGCAGGGACGCCGCAGCGGAACCGAGCCGAGCGCAGCGCAGCTGAGCGCTTCCCTCCCTTGCCTGCCTGCCTCCCCCCCCCCCCCATCCATCCAGCCGCCGGCACCGCCGAGCGAGGGAGGGACAGAGGGCGAGAAGGAGCGAGGGAGGGGGGCGCGCGCCCCCCGCCTCCCATCCCCCGCCGGTGCCACCGCCGCCTCTCCCCCTTTTCCCGCGCTCCCGGCCGCGTGCTCGTGCCGGGGTGGAAAAGCGGCCGCCGCCGCAGCTCGGCTCCCCGAGCACCCCACCCCATTATTTCGTCCCGCCAAAGGAGGGCCGCGGCCGCTCGTCGTCACTCACCGGGCTCTCCCGTGCGCAGAGGAGAGGTCCGGGCCGTACGCCGCGCTGGTTCCGGCCGGGCAGATTGCCGATCTACCGCTGCGCCTCCCCGCCCCCCCCCCCCGCATCCCCTGTTACTATGGATATTCACCGTGTGTCTCCTCCGCTCCCGCCTGCACACGGAGAGGGAAGTGGCTGCCGGGCTGCTCGACGGGCGCCCACATACCGCCACCCAAAGCGACCCTCCCCGCTGCAGCGACTGTCGCTTCGCCGCCCTCGCCTCAGCCGCCAGAGGTCTACCTGTCACTATCCCGCCAGGGCCGGACTCTCCCCGCTCCTTCGGCTTGAGGAGCTAAGGGAGGTTCATGAAAATGCTGATTACACCCTGCTGAGGCAGGGAGACGCAGAGGGAGGGAGGGAGGCCCTAACGCGCCTCCGCGCTGCAGCCTTGGGGAGAGAGGATCACCCTCAGGGCACCTACACAGCTGAGGCAAATGCCTCCACTCCGGCGCGGAGCGTGACGCGCAGAGCATCCACCGCCACACAGGCTCGCGGAAGAAGCCAGACACAATTCAATAGTAGAGTGGATTCAAAGGGCCGGGAGTAACGCAGTAGCCATTTAAAAGCGAACTGCGCCGCACCTGTAACCAGGCGGGGAGACTGACGCGCGTAGCTGCTGGCTACACGAATCAAGGGGAAATTCTGATGTTGTGTTGCCAAAGTGAGGCAGTCTCTGCTTCTGTGTGTCCCATCCCACCACCACGGTTTCCTCCAGTAACATTTAAGCACTCCTACACACACACAACCCTCTGCACGGAGGAGGTGCATTTCTACTGTGATAGCTCACACGTTGTTAAAACAAAAAGATTGGGTCTAAATTGCTAGTCCGTTTCTGGGATCCAGGGATGGGGAAAACACCTTGTGATTGGTGCTGCGTGCTCTTCTTATTCTTTTCATATATATATATATATATATATATTTAAAAAAAATTAAAGCTTTTTATGATACAGCAAGATTTAAAAAAACACCAAGTCTATAGAAAAGTAAAAGCAGAAAAAGTAAAGATGTGATGAGCATGTATAGAACAAAAAAGGGAAGGGAAAAAGAAGAAAAGGAAAAGAAATGAAAAGAGACAAAGAAAGAAAAAGGGGGTGAAATAAAAAGTGAAAGGGATCCCGATTCTCTGGCTGTCAGTTACCGGTACATAAAAAGAATTATTCAAAACATTTGCTCTATGATAACATTCAACTATTCTACTTTCTACAAACCAGCATTTCCCCTATTTTTTCCACTCAAATATCATGTTCACTTTCTATTTCACACACTAAGTCCAAAAGGGGATCCCAATTAATAATATTGATAAATGTCAGCAATAGTTTCAGCTTTATCTGCAACAATTTCAGCAAGCAATCCTGCCATCATACTAAATAATGGTAAACATTTCCCTCTTTGAGCATATAAGAGTCTCTCTGCTGTGATCATATCTTAAGATCATACTCCACAATCCCTTTCTTATTATTGGTCCACACCCAGCTCTGTAGATTCCAGTTTCTACTTCCTGTGCATTTGCCATGTTTTTCCAGCCTTAACTAATATTGACTCTTTCATTGGTGTTTCTTCCACTCTTTTTCCAAAAAGAATGACAGAGATTTAATAGCTTTATAGCCTGGGATCATGTCATGTCATAGGTAGAACTCTTCCCCTCTCAATTCCATCTATATCAGATTATCCAGATCTCTCTCAGTCTCTGCATTTATAACTTCATTTTTGTTTTCCAAAATCTCAGCTTTATCATTTAGTTGCTTCATTTCTCCATTCACTTTTATAGCAGGTTCTTTCATTTCACCAGTTGTTCCTTCAAGTTTTGCCATAGTTTCATCTCTCAGTCCTGTCAG
The DNA here is from genome assembly GCF_964188305.1 of Podarcis bocagei. Taxonomy (NCBI): domain Eukaryota; kingdom Metazoa; phylum Chordata; class Lepidosauria; order Squamata; family Lacertidae; genus Podarcis; species Podarcis bocagei. Next base: position 37,784,795 of record NC_138135.1, on the reverse strand, counting down.
TACTTAGCCATCTACACCTCTACGTTATTTCTGATCCCTTTTTGCATTTCATTCATCTCTGGTTTAATTTCAATCCTTGTTTAATTCATCTTTCATCTGAAATATTCTATTTGTTCAGCAAATATCTGCTGAAGAATACCAACAGTAAGTGGTGTGTCCAAAGTTGCATTTCTTTTCTCTATCACTTTTTCCCTGGTACGTGCCATACTGAATATTAAGACTACTTAAAACATAAAGAACAGGTCTTCTCCCTTTTTTTCATCCGTGTTTTCCTGTTCTGTTTTTTGATATTGCTAAAAGTTATGGAATGCCAAGTTGTGTGCCGCTAGGAAGAGTGTAATAGCCATTAAGCATTAGAGCATGCTCCTCCAATACTGAACTTCTTGGTTTATGTTTTGCATTGCTTCTTTAAGATTCTCTTTCAACCCACTTACAGTATGCAGTGAAATCACTGGGTGATTTTTCTTGCTGTTTCAGAATGTCCCCCAAGTGTTTCTAGTTATTGGTCCTGGTACTCCCTAGTGAAGAACTGGCACTGTGAAAGCCACCACCTGAAAATGTTTTGAACCAACAGTAAAAATAAGCCTTGTTGGTACTCTCAGAAAAGGCAAGCCTGGATCGTGCTGAATGCCAGGGCAACTGCAAGAGAGAGGAGTCTGTACATGCAATAATTTCCCACATGCAGTCACCAGCTTCTAATACACATGGATGGGCCCTTGTAGAGGGCAGCAGCAGGGCCCCCAACATCACACCTGCACTAGGCACCATAAAAAGGTATCCCTGGAAAGCTAACCATGGGGGAGTGGAGTGTCAAAGGCACTTCTCCCCCAGGGCAATATTTAACATCCACCTACACTTATTGCAATATTTGCAGAAAGTAGCTTCCTACCTCACCAGCACTGACAATGCTAAGCTTACAGGTTTGGGAGATGTATATTTCTGTATTGCAGGGGGTTGGACTAGATGGTCCTTAGGCTCCCTTCCAACTCTACAATTCTATGATCTCAAATGAACCCACAAGAAGAAAGATGCATCTGTTTAGGGAAGTTTTTAATGTTTGAAGTTTTATTCTGTTTTAAGTCCTCTGTTGGGAGCCATCCAGAGTGGCTGGGGAAATCCAGCCAGGTGGGCGGGTTATCATCATCATCATCATCATCATCATCATCATCATCATCATCATCTTATTTGCTAGGGAAAAAGGAAGGGCAAAGTACAGAGATTCGGAAGACCAGAATATAAGACAAGCAGGACAAGTACACTAAAGGAGAGGGGATTCCTACTGCCTAGTGTCCAAACTTACCAACCCCACGTCTCTGACTTCATACAAATGACTTCATACAAATAAGATCCTTTACTTCCTTCAGTCCCTACAGCAAACAGCATATAGTATAGAAGCTGCATTACAGAGGTTGTAACGTGCGAGGGAAATGGTGGTGGAGGATCCTAAAGTAGCAAATTTCTAGGAATGCAGAGCAATCAAGGGGTAGCAGTACCCAGGTTCTTCAACCAAGGCTTTCACTTTTGCAAGTGCACAAAATTGCAAGTAGCCATGGTTATTAAGCACTTGCTTAACTCCTTGTGAAACCACAGGAACTCAAATGTGTTTGGCTGGACTATGTGCAATGTGATTGCTGCAAAAATGCAACCCATTCAGACTCTTGCTTGCCATGAAAAAAGGGAGCAAAATGGGAGAGGAATAATGGTCACTCACAGTAACAGGCACCCAAAGATGCAGAGGGGCAAATAAACCTGTATACTCTCTTCAACAGCTTCAGTTTCATTTCCTTCAGTCAAGCAACTTTTTTCTACATCGATGTTTAAATAAATCTAAAATGCAAGAATTAAACAAAACAGCTACAAGTAAGATTCCCAAAGGATTATTTACTTTAGTAAATGTATTCCATTTAGCAATAAAAACATCTCTAATAAGGAAAAATGTAGCAAGGGAGTTAATTGCCTGGTAATTTGGCTTGTATGGAAATGAGTGCAAGGGCCGGCACTGGTCTCTTCCAGTTTAATATTTCCTCTTAACGAGTACTTTGGGTATTAAAGGTAAGCAGATTACTGGTGGAAATGAAATGAAATGTTGCTACATTTTGATAAAAGTACATAATTTCTCAGTTCCATGATCTTTTCTACTTCCCCACTTGCGCTAACCCCTGTGGGTCTGATATTTTTTCTTTCCTGTACTTGTTCTTCTCAAAGGCTCAGATATAATTTGTTTTCCCCATGTTATGCTCACTTCAGCTTTATGTGTTGCTTTTTCAAGACAGAACCTTAGTCATCCTGGTGGATGACTAATGCCAAGGAATTTGGGGAGTGCAACTGGATTGGTTACACTGGACCTCTCTGTGGCTTTGAGTATAATGTCCCTTCTAGAGCAGGTGTCTGGGTTGGGTTCAGGAGGCAATTTCTGCAGAATTCCTGTTCTCAGCGGTAGCACTGTTTCCTTGGGACTGGCTAGGGCTGATGGGAATTGTAATGCATGACATCTGGGCACCAGACTGGCATATGGTACTGTCTTGTCTCATGCTTTTCAACATCCAGATGAAACTGCTGGGTAGGTGGGGAGTCATCTGGAGATTAGGACTGAAGTGCTATCAGTATGTAGATCACACTCAGCTCTACCTTTCTTTTCTAGCTCCTTATTCCCAGGGAGGTTGTGAAACTGTTGAACCAGTGTTCGAAGCAGTTTTTGGATGGATGAGAGTGTGTAAGCAATCATGATTCCCAGGCATTCCAGGGTGGGAGAGTGGGGGGATGGCAGTAGATCATGATGCAGCACCATTCATTAGGGCAGTCTGTCCCAAAGAAGACCATGCTGCTGTGGTTTGGTTTTGTTTTTGAACTATGACTTAGCCCTTCACTCAGTCTCCAAGGAAACATTTGCCCATCTGCTGCTTTCCAGATGTTTTGGGCTACAACTCCCATCTGTCCAAAACATCTGGAGGGAATCAGGATGGCAAAGGAGATAAAGAGATAACAGATTTCTCAATTAATGTCCAATTCATTTTTTAAAAACAATAATTTTAAACAAGAAACTTGTTCCCACTCACTGCCTGGAGACCCTTGGAGTTCTTTTCAGAACCAGTATTGGTACAAATGGAAGTAAAAGCATGTCTGGCAGTAATGGTGGACCAAAATAGAATGGCTCAGGTGCGAACAAGTGAGAGCAACTGGAAGGCAGGAGGTACAGTTAGTAGATAGCACAAGAACATCACTATCCATGTTAAAACCAAACCCACCTAAACCTGAAGGGTAGAAGCACAAAGAAGTGCTAAAAACATTCACACCAAAACGTTTTTTTGCACTGCTGTTCTGAATCTTTTTTTTTTAAAGTAAGATTTTTCTGCATTAATGGAAAAATAGATTAAGGGGGGAAAGCATGTGGTTATTGAAAAAAAAGAAGGATGTCATGCATATACCCCATTTAAAATGATTATGATACAAATGTATGGATAAACCATAGAGAAAACAGTATAAAAGATTTGTCTGGACACACCTGATATGGCAGAGTAGAGCAGTCTTCCCCATGGAATGAAACAATTACAGAATAGACAGCACACAGGTTTCAATGACAGAACAAACTTCTTCATAAAGTCACACAACCATTGAGCTGTACCCAAGAGAAATTAAAATGTAAGTACCAAAGGCTAACTAGAAAAGCTAGGACAGATGATGTGAATTCAGTCCAGAATATCATCCTGGAAAAAACATGATACAATACTACAGAGAAATGTAAATATCCCAGTGTTACAGCAGCAACACAAGTGCCAAGGACTAGAAAGTTCATAGATCCTTTTCTGGTTGTGATCTGTGTCTGTTCCCCTAGTCCTTGAAAAAATGTAGAAGTTATTTCTAGAGAGGTCATCTAGTAATTGGGTAAGACAGCACTAGCTTGACTAATAAAAACAAGTTTGACCTAGAGCGCTTTATATGCTGAGAAGAAAAATGAGGGCCAACTAGCCGTGAAGTTAAATGCAACTTTGCATTTAATGTGCAAGCTTTTTTTAAAAAAATGCATTATTACATGCTTCCCTGACAGTTATCAGGGTCTCAGCAGATACAGATGGGGATTTAACCCTCTCTCACCCTGCTATGGTTCTGAGGAAAAATCTTCCTCTGAAAGCACCTCTGAACAAATGCTTGGTAACAGGCTCAAAGCTAACATAGCCCTGGTTGCATCTTCTTCTCTCTCCAATCCAATAAGCCACTGGCCTCTGCCCAAATTGCTCCCAGAAACTTCCTTTATGGGAGGCAGGAAGGCAGAGAGCATCTTTGCTCAGTGGGAAAATGATGCCCTGCAGACGATTCCTCCCATCAACAAGTCTCTTATCCTTAGCAGGTCTCATGTGCAAAGTGCCGTTTTCAGACTAGGGATGTTAGGTCCTGTAGTCCTAGTCCTGTGGGAAAATGACTCCATGTGCACAATTCCCAATGAAGAGGGCTTAGAGCCCAGTAATCCAATCTCATCTTCCACCAGCAATCACAAAGCAACACTATCATCACCACCACCCTATTCACTTTAGAAAGAGAAAGAGCACTGGACCTCTGAAAACCAGATGTTCAAACAGCTGTGCGGGGCTGTTTAAAGTTCTTTCATAAACAATCCCACCCTCCTCTTTGAACCTCTGATTTCTGGAAATTTAAAGAGTAGTATGGTTCTGTTTGCAAAAGGGCTCAAATAGCTTGTGCTGTGCTTAGAAGTCCCAAAAACTGAGGCTTCAAAGTGCACAATCAGCTGACTTCATAGTTATGTCAGGTGACTGGCAGGTGGGGTCTTTTTTAAAGAGCTTATGTGTATAAGCTATGACACCCCAACCCCCCCAATCTACTAGCCTTATATTACATCCTTCAAGGATTTTGACTATGCCTGTTTTTTAGTCCACTGCAAATAGAAAAAATGACCCTTCATTCATTACTGGTGGACTGTATTTGGCTTGTGACCAGCAAAATAGCAAACTCAAAGGAATACAAGTCTATGCCAGATTTATGTTAAACTAGATTGCATTATCTGCTCCCTTGAGTATTGTCTTTCTTTCTTAGAATGGTCTCTCACACTGCACAAAATATAGCCCATAACATTCAGTAACCTTGTTCTATTATAGTTTGGAAGTTGGAGATAAATATTTTCTTTGTTAAAGCACAGAGATTCAGAATTTGCATAATTCAGTGAAAATGTGTCTCAGCATTGACAGAAAATGAAAATTTAACAACTGCATTTAAAGTATAAAAAAGAGAGGAGCTTCAGAATAATCAGCAGTTTGAAGTTGTTTTTGCTGACTAGAATATGAAATTGGCCTGATTCTGCCTGTCATTGATACTGATAGCTTTGCTCCAGATGTGCCCAGCATAATCTACATAATCTCTTCATTACATTATATTGCCCTGTTTATTTGCCAATTTAAAAAGTGTATGGAATTACTCAATGCACATGTGGCAGCTGTATGAGAATTTCTTGTCAGTACAGCAGATTCTTTATCTAAACTGGGGTACTATGGTAGGAAAGTATAGGTGTTGTGCTAGGGGAACCTGCACAAATCTGGGAGGGATTTCAATGTGGATTTTTCTGAAGTGCATAACTTGCTGCACTTATAGGTATGAAGTACTTCACAGTATCTCTTCCTTCATCCTGCTGTATGTGTATACACATAGCCTAGGGGGTGCAATCCACATGCCTTTAAAGGCAATGTCAAATCTCTCGTTAATTTTCATGGATAAAGGCTGTACCATAAATCCTTATCTTATTACTATTGGGAGCAGCACAGACAGAAGAAACACCATGGTGCACCTGTAGCAGCAAAACCAAGTGCCTTCTGTTGCCCTATCTGCAATGAAACCTGTCTCTCCTGTATCAGTCTCTACAGCCACAGCAGGGACTGTAACTCTCCAAGGGTTTTACTTCACCCCTGAAGGTACACACTTCCATTGTCTCCTGAGACAGTTAAATGCAACACACTTCAAATAGGACAGTGTAAGAGAATCAGATCCAGGGGTCAGCAAAGGTTTTCAGCAGGGGGCTGGTCCACTGTCCCTCAGACCTTGTGGGGGACCGGACTATATTTTGGAAAAGAAAAAAAAAAAGAACGAATTCCTATGCCCCACAAATAACCCAGAGATGCATTTTAAATAAAAGCATGCATTCTACTCATGTAAAAACACCAGGAAGGCCCCACAAATAACCCAGAGATGCATTTTAAATAAAAGGACACGTTCTCCTCATGTAAAAACATGCTGATTCCCGGACCATCAGTGGGCCAGATTTAGAAGGCGATTGGGCCGGATCCAGCCTTTGGGCCTTAGTTTGCCTACCCATGAACTAACCTGTTAAATGCTCTAGGAGCAAAAAAATAATTAAATTATTTAAAAATAACTTTAAATATTTTTCATTTTATTCTTTTACCTGCTTTACCACTGCCTTTTACATTCCGCATGTACTGTATTGTAAATCAGTGCAGTGTAACCAGGTGTCATAATATATAGCATAAATAGTTTCTTTCTTTAAAGCTATTGAAGTCTATGTTGGAAGTTCTGCTCATTGTACTGGGACATAATTTCTTATCTGCCTATTATGCAATTAAAGCAAATGGCAGGACACCAAGTGATCTTGGTTCCCATTCAGGGCTGAAATAACAATACTGTTTTTCATATTGTGCACATCATATGAGCTCCTTCTACTTCAGTAAAATAGGATTAAACCAAATAACATGATTGCAATTGGGTGGTATATCTATACAGCCCATCCCTGGATAAATTAAACAAAATGCTTTCTGCTAACATTTTGTTACTCCTATGCTATTTTTGGCACATAATTATCGAGAAGAAAAAATGTAATCTGTACTTGCAAGCAAAACAGGTAAATTTTGGCGGTGTTCTTAAGCTGCTGTCAGGTTGAGAAGTAATTAGTTTAGACTTCTTTATATAAAAGGTTTGGAAATCACTAAATTATTTTGATGCTTATATTTCTCTTGGCATTTTGTACAGGAAGAGACCCAGCAGTTTATTATTATATGGTTGTAGGTTTGAGGAAGGGACCCTCAAAATCCTAGAAATGAATAAATGGTGAGATTTTGATTATTTGGGATATGAAGGGGAAATACCAGCTGCAGAGGAATTCCTGGGCTAGCCTATGCAAAGAAAATGACCTGGCCAAGCTAGGGCCATTAAGAAGCAACACAGGGCCACTGAGGGCCATTGGCAATGCAAGAGAACTGTCCTTCCCCCCTGCCCTGAGGAGTGAAGAGAGACAGGGGATTTGGAAGGTTGTCAGGGTAACTGGGCAATATATCACAGGAAGGGTTTGGGGCCTTTAGCAAAAGGCTTGGAATAGCTGAGAAAAAGGGCAGAATGATCTGGGCTTGCTGAAGGCAGGCTGGGAGAGATGCCTCCAGTGCTGTGTGGAACAAACCCCTATTGAGATGACCGTGATAGAAGATCTGGAATCCCTCCATCTAAATTCAGCTGTAAATATGTGGATAGATCATAGTTCTTAAAGCTACAGCAGATTACCCCCTCCTCCAATGCTTAGATGGTTATAAGGATTAAGCCTGGGTTGAAGAGCAGAGTTGGCTGCTATGTAACCTAGGAAGGGGAGAAAAAGCAGCAAGGAGAGGGTCAGAGAGCAACGTTTGATTTCTGCTGGAATTCAAGGCTGTGGTTATCAGAGAAGCGAGGCCCTTTTGAGGTATTGATGCTGTGAACCCCTTCAACATAGGATCTGGTTGTGTATATGTGTAAATAAACCCTATAGCTAAAAGACACAACAGTCCCCACTGTGCTTCATTTCCAAAAGGAAACATGAGTCCTGGGTAAACAGGTGGAACCCCTGGAATCTCACACTGCTCAGAGATTGGGGTGGTGTGCAACAGTATCCCCATTTTAAAACACTCTCAAACTGTATTGTAAAACCACACTACAGTGGTACCTCTGGTTACGTACTTAATTCGTTCTGGAGGTCTGTTCTTAACCTGAAACTGTTCTTAACCTGAAGCACCACTTTAGCTAATGGGGCCTCCTGCTGCTGCCGCTGCACGATTTCTGTTCTCATCCTGAAGCAAAGTTCTTAACCTGAGGTACTATTTCTGAGTTAGCGGAGTCTGTAACCTGAAGCGTATGTAACCTGAAGCGTATGTAACCCGAGGTACCACTGTATTTGTATAATCCAGCTGTTTGTTTTATATGCACAGAATTTCAACAATCAAACTCCTCACCCTGCTTATGTTCTCTTTCTTCTAACTTGGGAAGCATTTCTGCACTATAAGTCATAGCTGTCAACTTTTCCCTTTTCTTGCGAGGAATCCTATTCGGAATAAGGGAATTTCCCTTAAAAAAAGGGACAGCACCGCTATAAGTTGAATTCAAAGTTCTGGTGGACAGAATTTCACATGTAGGAGGCTCTCATCTGAAAAGTGGGGCAGGGGGGAGCTATTTCTGCTGATTCCTCCTTCCCTTTGCTGCCACCTGGAAAGCTGCTATGTAGAGTTGGAGAAGCCACTGGAATAGGGTAGGATGTGGCAAAAGGAATGGTGGAAGAAATCAGCAAAAATTGCATCTCTCCCTCCCCTTGCTGCAGTGTGCGCCTCTCCTACACCTTGGGCTCATTCCAACAAACATTGACATATAAGCTCAACTTTCATTCTGCAAATAAAGAATAATAATAGCACATACTTTTACCTAGTTACCTACAGGTCGAATGTTTGAAACAGGTCAAAGATTCAGTCTAAAAACATCAAACCAAACTGCTGAAATTCTGAAAAAATAAGCTACAATATATTTTTGTAAGGAAAATGAATGGCAGTAGCATATATTACTATTCCCCCTTTTCCTTCTTGAAGAACGTCCTTCAAGAAAGTGACACTGACTGACAGGGTAAAACATCAGTTCTTAAAATTTGCAAAATAAAGCCAACAGAGGTCAGGTCCTGATATGACCCTGGATATCTCATGCGACTAGCCATTGCTGTTGGGCTTTGAATATGAACCACCCACTACATTGAATATTATATTTTTTAAAATGGCATCCTCCCAAACTGTCCCCAAACTGTCAGCATTCTGACATAATTACTAGTAGAAGATGGACTTTCGGAATAGGAAATATTAAACATTTCTCCCATACTTTTAAAAGGACTTTGGAATTTTCATGGTAGTACGACTTCTACAGACGTCTTTTCTTTCAATTGTGAAAACCCACCATCTGCTGAAAATGAATCCAACAACTAAGCTTTTCTAGTGCTAGAAATATTTTATGTAAAACTCCTTATCTATTGTCACCTCTCATGTCTCAACAACAACGTGCAAAATTCTCACATTGTGTGGGTTGGCTCTATCATATTTGCCATAGTTTGCCACAACAGAGTCAGTGGACCTAATGGACATAGAAAGCTAACTTGGAGAACTATCCATATAACCTAGACAACCTGTGTGAGGCAAAATATTTACAAGTTCCCAATACACAGGAAGCTACCATAATACCAAGTTAGACCACTAGTTCATCAAATTCAGCAGTCTACACTGACTGGCAGTGACTGGCCAGGATTTCAGGCAAAATTCTTCCCCAATGCTACCTGGAGGTGCCAGAGATTGAATCTGGGACCATTTGCATTCAAAGCATGTGCTCTACCACTGAAGTTGCCATACTATAAAAATAATCAGTTAAATGAGTCTTTGCATTCAAAGTAATTCAGTCAGAATTCAAGGAAGGTGGGGCTGTGGAAAGTGTCACTATAGTCTTTACACAGCCGTTTACGCAATAGCAGTTAATGAGTCCAACCCTTCCTAGGATGATGCCTTTTGACCCAGCAGTCCTGTCTCCTGTACTTGGAGTCAATCTATTTTCAAAAATGCTATCCTTTCCAGACAACCCATATGGAGGAGTGGGGGACCTTGGCTAATGAACAGTATGAGTCAGATTCTGGGGTTGAGACCTAATTACTCTGGAATCAGATGTAGCTCTGCCTTTATAGTGCGCAAATGGGCTATGTTCCTCATATTATGGGATTTTTAGAATTCTATTCCTTCCCCATCTGACAATATCATGATTATTTAATGACTACTGCTCTTTAGCCTGAGAGGAGAAGGCTATGGAAGGATGTTATTAACTTCAGCAAAAGCTTGTTGATAGCTATTTTATTGAATTCAGCTAATTAGATTTGGACTATTTAAAAATATCTACCTGATAACAGTTTTGCACCTACATTTTTGCCCCTTTTTTGTCCCTTAACACTCATTTAATGAGCCTTTCACACAGTTCTTGCACACTAGGCTACCTCTTTGCAATTTCTGGACGGGTTTTAACATTTTTTGTTAGATCCGCACACCAGATCCTACTTAAGATCAATGTTAGGAGAACAAATGTATACCCCCATTAGGTGACCTAGTTACAGTTTATTAAGTTTCAATACCAGTGAAGCGACAGTAGGAATGTAATTAAAATGCTTTACTAACATAAACCTCGCCAATACAAATTCACAGAAGGGGGTCAAATGCAGAACATGATGCCAAACCCAAGAGACTACAAGGAACTCCGTTCAGGTACAGCAAAGAAATGTAATAATTGAAATGCAATGTAAGAAGGAGTAAACCATTAACTAAGGTAGAAGATTTGCAAAATATTTGCCACCCTGAGCTCCTCTGGGAGGAAGGATAGGATATAAATTGAAATAATAATAATAATAATAATAATAATAATAATAATAATAATAATAATATTTTGTTCAAACTGTTGCACGACTCAACTGAACCTGAACTTTTCACGTTATTCCTTACCCATGAGTAACATGTACATGTTATTTACTGGTTTACAGCGAGGACTGGTATAGATAGGCTATTTAACATCTGAGCAGTGCAACTAATAGATGAGTAACATAGACATCCTCCCTCTTGACATTTGTAACTACAGTGCTTTCTTCTCACTGCTGCTGGTTGCACATATTCAGAATTGTTTCATTTCCCACTTCAGTATCAAAATATTTAATTATGCTATTTAAATTCAAATGTTTTGTGCTTAACTCTAACAATTTTAATTCTTTGAGTATTAATCTGGAAAATCAATTAGTCCATTAACTAAATAAAGTGGATTTTAATCCTATTTTAATTGGAAATACCCCTACTAAATAGTTTGAGGCAGATGGCTTTATGGTAAATTATGACATTGTGTACTCTTCTCTCTCACCCATTGGTTTATTTCCCTAATGCTTGGCTTGGTTTGGTTTTTTTCCAGTCACCTGATGCTATTTGCTCTGTTACCTGTTGTGAACTTTTTAACACCTGTTTTTACAATAACAAAAGAGGTGTGCATGCCCTCCCATCTGATATAAATACTTTTTCTATCAAGAACACAAAAGTATACAGGATTCAGAAGAACACATTTTCTATCTTTTCTGATTCATATTATATAGAATTAACCAGAAACTTAGGTAATATTTCAACAGGCTAAAACTATTTGGGATATAAGACACCCATTACAGAGAACATCTGCAGAGAATCTGTAAAGTAATAATGTCAGATCTGTTTAAGAACCATATATATCTAACAGCAGTTAAGAAGCGGGTACCAGATGCTGTAGAAGTCTGTCTTTTTCTCTCTTAACTACACTTTCCACTTCCATAACCCAGAACATTTGTCTCAACCATTCAGCCTAGCGGGGTGGTAGCTGAGTGTTTTCTAGTTATTTACACCAGCCTTCTAGGTTTGCAGCAACATCAAATTTACCAGTTTTTGCCAGCCTCGTGGGATGACTGCTTATTAGATAACCTCAGAATGGTATGTGCAGAGGAGACTTGAAGATTTTAATCATGGTTCATGTTCCCCAAAGTATCAAAAGCCTGCTCACAGTTTTGAACAGTAGAGAAGAATGTATTCAGCTTCATTTTTCCTGGTGCCTCCAAACTAAAGATTACCAGCATTTCCCTCTGTGACTAAAGGCTGGGGAAAGGAAAGGGAAAGGAGGATCTGCCTACCAACTGTTTGCAAAACCTTGCCAAACACACAACTAGTCAGAATAGACTGTTGCCCTGTGTTGAGTGCAGATTCAAGGCACAGGTTTGGGTAATATGTGTTTTCTAAACCACTCGCTGTGTTTGGTGTACATATTTGTGTGCATGTTATGTCTGGGGCCCTTTAAAATGTGCTGTGGAAGGGGGTAGTATTGGTTTGTTTCTGTTCTTATTTTTATTATGTATTATTATGTATTTTTTTATATTGTAATTTTGTATTGTGAACTGCCCTGAGATCTTAAAATAGGTTCCAAAATTAGAAATGTGAAAGATCTAGAACACCAAGATTGGCACGAAACTGTACATGTTACTATTCCAATTGCATTTGTCTTCACCTGTCACCTCTCTTTTCCTTCCAGTCTGTCAGTGTATTTCCAAAACAGGTCTCAGTATTACATTGAACTTGACTACACATGAATGTGGCCTGTCAGAATAACCTCTTCTTCCAGTCCTTATGCTAATCCAGAAAAAATGATATCCAGTTCACAAGAAATCCACACAAAAAACTACATCAACATAAGTAGGACAAATGTTTAGTCTCAGAATCTTAACACAGTTTTGAACTGTGAATTTTGGCTTATTCTGAATGTGGTAAATATAGTTTCCTGGTTCAGAGGAAACCGGTGACTTCCTGCTTTGATTGTTGTTTGGTGTGAAAAGAAGAAGAAAGATGGCAGGCGCAGGAAAAGGGTTTGAGGACATCTCATCTGATTAAGTTTTGATCACCCCAATTTGACCTTTATCTTTTGTTTATTTTTAATCTGTTTTATTCACCACTGACTTTTCTTTTAGAAAAGAACACACACACACACAAATACAACTATTTCTAAAATTACTAGTCTGAAACCGGGAAGTTTAAGCTACTTTGTATGATATGCTTCTGCTTGTTTTTGTTGTTCTGATTCGTTTTTGCTGCCACTCGTTTGTATAGCATGAACATAACTCCTCACATATGTGGGATTTTTAAAATGTGCATCTTCAGAAAGCACTTGAAAAACAGATTGCAAGCACAGTAGAAATTATTCTAAATATAATGTAAATATTGCTTACAAGCCCACTGGATGTTTGGATTCTACTTAATGAATTCTATAGATTCCTGTTGTGCACCTGGAAGGCATACCTTACATCTAGTAAATATAGAAGAATATCATCATGTTGCAGTTTGCTTGGTCACAGACAGGTGGTGCTACAAATGCAGTGTAACAAGTAGGAGTAGATTACATACCCTCCAACATTTCTCAGACAAAAATAGGACATCCTATTCCATACCCTCCAACATTTCTTTAATGAAAATAGAGATGACCCCTTCAACATTTCTCCAATGGAAATAGGGGCATCCTAAGGAAAAACGGGACATTCTGGGATCAAATCAGAAACCAGGATGGTTTCAGTAAATCTGGGACTGTCCCTGGAAAATAGGGACACTTGGGAGGGTCTGAGGTGAGCCACTGAGCATCAGCCAGAATAGGCTGCAGTAGTCCTGCAGGAGCTGCCCTGCTCTGCTGGCTCCTCCACCTGCCAGCCCCTGAAGCATTGCCCCCAGGATCTAGAGCGCCAGGCCAGCCAGCACTCCTACTAGCTAACTTCCTCCTCAATGACCATCTTGGGGATCTGCTGCTTCTAATCCGCAGCTAATTAGGAGCACAGGAAGGCAACCAAAGGTGGCCAACTGGCTTGGTAATCCATTGCTACAGCAGAAGATATCCAGGGTGGCTTGCTAGTGCTTCTAGTCGCCTTCTCATGCGCCTAATCCTGCTGGGATGACTTTTCATCCCATTTGACTGTGGTGGAAAGGGGAAATTTTAGGACCATGCCTTGCTTAAGGAGGTAGGTGCAGTTCTGTTGAATGGAAGCCACTTATCCCTAGCTTTCTACTCCTATCATAGAAGCCACACAGGGAGGTTTTGACAGCCCTTTGCAGTCCTCCTCTCTTTTCCTTTCAGGGTTTTGTGGGGTTGGCGAGCAATGTGAGCACAGCTTCAGTCTGGATTCAGTTTAAAATACTTTGGCTCAGGCACTAAGAACAAAGGCTGCAATCCTATGAACTCTTAGGATTCAGCTATACAGCTGCAAATAAAACATTTTAAGTGTGTTTTAAGTGCAATATACAATGTGACACCAAATGGCTATGGTGAGACTTATGGAAAATTCAATGTATTTTTTAAAATGCTTTTTAAAAAAGCATTTTCAGAACGGTTTTTACGGTATATGTGTGTAGATTCCACCTTAGTTGGGAGCAAGCCCACTGAACCCATTTACAATCATTTACAATTGTAAATACACAAGGCTGATACCTTGGATTCATTGACATAGTAACAAAAATAATTACACATGACAACCAGAAATCTATCAAGACTCTATTGCAAGAGCAACAGCCCCCTTTATGTTTTGCAAAATAATTGAATCATTGTTATTTTCATCTACTAGGCCTTATTCTAGGCCATCAAAGGAGCTGAAACAAGGTGAACAACTAACAAGCTGAAAGAGACACTATCAATATTTTTTTAGATCATTAACAATTCAAGAGCTGTTGAGGGGAGAACAGTCTTTAGAAACTGAAATGGCTATCAGAAATGTTAATAGAAAAAAGTTACTAAACATCTAAAGTCTACAACCTGGGTTTACATAATGGGGGAAAAACCCTTAATTTCATCATGCCAAGCTATTCACACTGGATATCCTACTTCTTTTGTAAAATTGAATTAGGACCTGATTCATGTCAAGCAAAAGATTAATATATGAACAAGCCAATCAATTTCAATTATATCGTTTCTGATTAATAATAGTACTTGGTATGAACAAGAAAAGCAGTATCATAGTCCAAGCCATTTTCCAAACTGCACTTGAGTATAAATTCATTATCTTGGCATTTATGTGATAAAACTAAACTGCGTGAGTAAAAGGTTATTCAGCATCAACCATTAATTATGCCGCTTTCAAAATGTTGTTTGATACATTTGAAAATTACACACTACTATGGTGAAGCAGATTTATATTTATTCTAGTCCTAGAATTTCTATATGTAAGTAAGCTGCACATGAAGTAATACACAAATATCTGAGATAAACTTTAAATTATTTGCAGCAATGAGCAAGATAAACACAACAACCAGTACAGTGATATGGAGCTGGAAAAAATATATTGTTACAGCACTGTGGTTTTACAATTCTCTGCTACATATTTGTTTGCTGTGTTTTATAGTCTATCTATATAAAATATAAAATAAAAATTTGGATAAAATATACAATAAAATTGTGTGATTGCATCTTTCATAAACTGCTTTGGGAGTTATGCTTGGAAGCAAAGGAAACTTATCAAAGATAAATGATTACTGCTTAAAGGTCACAAATTTCTGCCGCAGAAGCTTCTGAAATTCAGAAGCAGAGACATCACCTTGCCGACAAAGGGCCATATAGTTAAAGCTACGGTTTTCCCAGTAGTGATGTATGGAAGTTAGAGCTGGACCATAAAGAAGGCTGATCACTGAAGAATTGATGCTTTTGAATTATGGTGCTGGAGGAGACTCTTGAGAGTCCAATGGACTGCAAGAAGATCAAACCTATCCATTCTTAAGGAAATCAGCCCTGAGTGCTCACTGGAAGGACAGATCCTGAAGCTGAGGCTCCAATACTTTGGCCACCTCATGAGAAGAGAAGACTCCCTGGAAAAGACCCTGATGTTGGGAAAGATGGAGGACACAAGGAGAAGGGGACGACAGAGGACGAGATGGTTGGATGGTGTTCTCGAAGCTACCAGCATGAGTTTGACCAAACTGCGGGAGGCAGTGGAAGACAGAAGTGCCTGGCGTGCTCTGGTCCATGGGGTCACGAAGAGTTGGACACGACTACATGACTAAACAACAACAACAACTTGCGTCTATTCAGTGCTATGTCCAGTGTCCACCCTACTAAATGATTACTTTTAGGTAACGGCATATTACTATATTTGCAAACAAACACAAAAACCCAGCTGAGGTACTGTAGGAAAAGCTGCCATATTTTTACAAGTGCCTTGCCACTTCTCAGTGTTCAGCCTAGGGGATAAAGCTTTCCTCACTCTGATCTAGCCTGAATTCAGAAGCATTGGTTCCTTTCTTTTCAATGTCTCTACAAAGCAGGACTGAATTGCTTCTTCCAATTCACAACCAACATGCTTCCACTATATATTGTGGGCTGCTCTATGTTGCTAATATTTGGTTGTGTGCAAGTATGAGGTTGAAACTGCTATCCCCTGGTAACCTTGACTCAAGGTACAAAATTATCACTTAAGGGTCTTAAGGCATATCCCTCTGAAACTTGCTCCAGGATTCCCTCGGTTCCTGAAGAGAAAAAGAAAACATAGAAGCAGACCCTTCTTCAGTTTATCTCTGGCTCCCTAGTAGTTTAGAAAGGCAAAGGGAAACAGTTATTCCAATCCTGGACATGGAAACAGCTAGTACTCTCCCACTTTGGTTATGGACTGGAAAGAGGTAGGGTGCTTACATGACTCCATTACTGCTGTGGCCCAGACCTAATTCAAACATGGCAGCAGCTGGGAATTTGGAAAGTATTCCACATGGCCAACCACTTACGTGCAACAGACCATGTGAAAGAAAGTATTTTTAGTATGCATTAATGTGGGGGCTTTTTGGGGGGAGGGGGGTAATTAATAGAGTGAAACTTGCTGGATTTTCTTGGTAAGCAGCTTCACATAAAGAGGTGATCTAGCTTCCACACCACTGTATTTCAAATGGCAGGCATGCAACTATTACTTTGGAGGAATTGGGGCTAAGTAACCAGCAGAGAGAGTAGAGTCACAGAATTGTTTCACAAGGAACTCTTATTAAAATTCAATGACACAATACATTTCAGAGGTGCCCTAGCTAAGAACCTATTAGATTTCACAGTTTAATGACTAATTATGCATATCCCTTAATCCAGGACCATTTTCCCCCAGTTAGTTCTTTATTTTACAGTGAGCATAGCCAGTGTTCAGAGTGAAATGCTATGGAGGGAATTATACAAGAAGCGGTATCTTCACTGATTTCTACAGGCATCATTTTTAAAAAGGTAGTAATGGTATTCTCCCAGATAATGCCTACACAGCATAAATTATGATAGCCATACATAACCATGCAACAGTTTCTATAATGCTTTCAGTATTCAAAGCAGTTTATCACATGAACTCCATTTTTCTTCCCTTTTTTGGGGGAAAAATAATGGTCCAATAGTGAGGCTGCTGTATCTCAAAATAGGGACACATTTGAAGTAGTTAGGATTTTGTTTTCCATGCTGTGATGGGAGATCTCTATAGAAGAGGGGCAACTGATATATTACAAAGACCAGCGGAATTTGTGACCACCTTACATTCTCATTGTCTAGTTATTTTCGCTGCCCAAACTGCAGTGGTAGTTGTGCATTGGGCACAACTGCAGTTGTGTATTGGACCCCTCTAAATGAACTAGCTTAATATGGATTTCCCAGTGGATCCAAGGCATTATCAATTGAAAAATCTGGAATTAATAGGATAAAACTATGTAGGTTTTCATAAGAGAGTTCCCCTTCTTACCATCTCCTATGAGAAACAATACATATTTTAATATTGGGCTTGGGTTTTGAAAGTTGCTACTTAGTCATGATTAGGCTAAATTGTGCTATTCCTATGTTTCAAAATGAAATTAAAAATAAGTTCAGATTCCCGTCTCTAGTATTTTAGATATGTAGGCATTTGAACTCAGATTAGTACAGCAATTCTCAACTCCCTAAGCTATTTAGTGTATATGACATTGCAGTATCAGCTCACAGTCAATTCACATTTTAAAGAGTTTCTTAACAGCCATAAAGGAGGCAATGAAATTTAATAATATCCCACTTTACCAATGGGAATTATTTCAAGATTAGAGGCGAATTAATATTCCTAAAAAGGAAAATTAAATGTTGATGAACAAAATTATTATTATTAACTGTTAGTCACATTCTTCACAAAAGTGACCAAAAATGTCTTTCATTAAACCAATTAAAATAAACACAGATTCTACCCCCCTAAAAGAGGCCACAAGTGCATGACCCCCTTCAAATAAAGGACCAAAAGCCTGGGTAAAGAGAAAAGTATTTTTCTGGTGCCTAAAAATAAAGATGGTGCCAGGCATGCCTCCTTGGGGAAGGATTCCAGGGGCCACCAATGAAAAGGCCTATTCTCATTTACCACCCTCCAGACCTCCTGTGAAGGGTGCACTTTGAGAAGAACCTCAGATGATGATTGCAGGATCCAACTTGGTTCATGTGGGGAGAGACCATCCTTGGGAGTCTTGGGGTCCTGAGCCATATAAGACTTTATAGCTCAAACTAGGGATGGCACATCTTGTTTCACTGCCTGAGGTGAAACACAAAAGTACCACCCTGAAATCGCGACCCCACTGCCACCCCTAGCCTCCTTTATCTGGGTTGTGCTGCAGCAACAATGGTGGGTTCTGGCAAGATCTCACTGGAAGCCGTCACTGCCACTTGTTTTCCACCTCTATTGGAGATAGTAGGGTAGGCACTGTGCCCCTACCAAGGTTACCTCTTGAGCTTTCACCACCTGAGCCAGCTGCCCCAGCCCTGCCTCATAGATGGGCTGGCCCTAGGTCAAACCCTGCTCTTTGAAATGAGCCTGGTTACTAATTTGTAGTCAATGTAGTCATGCCAGAATTGGTGTTATATGTTCAGACCATTCTGCCCTATTCAGCTATTTGGCTGTCAAATTCTGCACCAGCTGCAGTTTCTGAACTACCTTTGAACACAGTCCTATGCATAATACATTGCAGTAATTCAACCTAGAGCTTTCTAAAGCATAGACAGCAGAAGTTAAGTCATTCTTGTCCAGATAGGAGTGTAGCTGGGACGCTAAGTGTTCCATGCCATGCCACTGAGGTCACTTGAGTCTATCACTATAGAAATGGATCAAGATGTGCCCCAAAGCTAAGTACATGTTATTTCAGAGTGAGTATAGATCAGGCCACAATTAATACATCTGGTTCAGGGAACCACCCACTAATAAAGCCTCAGGTTTGTCTGGATTAAGCTTCAGTTTATTATCCAGTCCATTACAGAGGAAAGACTTTGATATAGTACATCCACTGCCTCATTTGCAGATGTAAATGATAGGCAGAGCTGTGTGTCACCAGCATATTGCTCACAAAGTCCTCCAAACTCCAGATGACCCCACTCAGCAGTTTCATGTAGATGTAAAACAGCTTGGGGGGAGGGGATAAAACTGAACCCTGCAGAACCCCAAACTCAAGGCTCCATGGGGCTGAACAATATTCCCTAAGTACCATGTTTTGAAAATCAAAATTAAAGTAGAGCTGGAACCACTGTAGAAGGTGCCGCTCAGTCCCAACTCAGCTGCTCCAAAGAATCCCATGGCCAGTGGTACTGAAAACCAATGAGAGATCAAGAAGAAATAACAGGAAAACCTATTTCTCTCCTGGCACAGGACATCATACAAGGCAACCAAGGCAGTTTCTGTGCAAGAACCAGGCCTAAACCCTGACTGAAGTGGATCTAGAAAATCAGTTTCATCTAAGAGAGCCTGGATCTGGCCTGTGATTAACTACTCAATGATCTTGCCCAAGAAGGGGAGCCGAGCAACAGGTCAGCAATTAATTAGGTTTTCTTATTCCAAGGAGAGTTTCTTAAGGAGTAATTTTACTTCCTGTCCTGTAAGAAGGCACTGGTCACCACCCTGGCCCAGCAGGATGGCCCCTCCTTGCATGTTTTTATCAGCCATGAGGGTCAAGAGCACAAGTGGTCATCTGGATCAAACCAAACACATTGTTCATATCTCTGAGCCTTACTAACTGAAACTCATCCAATACAACAGGACTAATCAGGGTTCTGGACACTTCTTGAGACTCATTTGATTTAACAGTAGTGCCAACAGTGAATGACTTGGTTCTACCATCTCCTTTGGGCCAGACTGCAATAGGCCCCACACTATGTGGAAAAGCTCTGCTGGCCAGCATACCATGGATACAATGGATGTGACAAAGTACTACGGTACTTCTTTGCAACCTTCCCTGTCACTGGATAGGCTCAATAATTATGAGTGTTTAACTGCATTCATCTGGAGTTTTCCTCCACTTGTGTTCAAGCCATATCACAGCTTGTTTCATTGCCCTAAGCTCTGGTGTATACCAAGCTTGGAAGATGTTCTCACGCATCAATAAGCTGTGTACCAGAGAAAACAATTTGGACACATTATAGTGAAACAAAAAAATGCTTCAAATAAATGTGCTTAACTAGTTGCTGATTAATGAGAACCAGTGGACTGTAACAGCATGAATTTGTCAACTATGACCCACATTAATCATCCGACTAGCTTAGCATATAGAATGATTTATAACACCATATACATGAATGAAAAAAATAAACCTTGTTTTCAAAGAACAAGGGAAACAATATTTTATCCCTTTCTATACTAGGTACATACACAACATGAAAACAATGCAAATACATATACATCATAAAAATTATAATTCTAGAAAATTAGGTAGACCACAGCATTTAATGCAGCCGACCCTGGCTTTTGTTGTTTTTTACCTACCACAATCACAATGAAATCCCTTGCCTCTTGGCACTTAGGTTTAGGAAAAATGTCCCAGTGGGATACACACACACCTCATGGCTAACTCTAGCATGAGTGTGGGTGTGATTTTTGTTGTTGTAAGGTGGAAAGTGTTAAACTTCCACTCCCCATGTACTCTGTTCCCAATAAGCATTGCCCCCATGGCGGTATTTAAAAAAAACACACACAATGGCATAATTGCAATTAATGCAATTAGCAATGTATGTAGTTAGGAATTCCTGTGTGAACTGAAGGCCAAAGCAGACTTGATGTAGAAGCTCTGTGACTAGCACTGTCTGTATATTATGTGGTTTTTAGAGAGTTACCTGCATCACATGGCTGCTTTTGTAGATTAGAAGTGGCACTCTGGGAGAGAGCATTTAATACTATCTTACCTTTCTCTTTCCCCAATAACGGGGAGAGGAGGCCTCCATGATTCAAAGCAGGGGTTTCAAACATCCTCTTCTCAAAGTGTCACTTCTCTGAGCTTCAGATCAGCTACATGGAGCTGCTAGGTAGCAATAAAATAAAATAATAAAGCAAAAACAAAATTCCTAGATCTCCCACATCCAGTTTGGCCTGCAAATTTCACTTCAACCCCAATTCCCCTGTATGAAAAGTGTATTTGCATAAGCAATACAGGATCATCTGAAGTGCAGAGTTAGGGGAGAGCTCTGTCAAAAGCTTCTTTTCTATTGACACTTTAGAAAAGGGAGGTGAAAAGCTATTTTAAGGTGTGTTGGATAGGAGAAAGTGGCTGATTTGGATAGGTGTGTGTGTGTGTGTGTGTGTGTGTGTGTAAATTTCAGTTTCACTGGACAAAGAACATTCCTGTTGAAAATGTTCTGGGATATTTGGAAGTCATTCTATTAATAAACCTGCCTTGGCTCGACCGACCTTTTCAGTTCCATGTGTGATGCAGCCTCTGTACTGCTGCTTGCTAAACTTGCATGTATGGCCTTGTTAAAAAATCTGCTACAGTACTGGCCTTTGTTAATTTTCTAATGCCAACATTAGAATCTACTCTTAAGTGCCATGTCTCTAACTCACACAGCTTTCTTCAGGTTTCTTATTTGATTCCCACCCTGCTACCACATGAAGAAACAGGGCATGTTTAACCTTACAGAAAATTAAGCTGGGACATGTTAGTGGTTTTTGAATATATAAATGATGATCATTAAAAAGAGTGATATTAAAAAAACCTCTCAAATATGGATTATGCACTTATTTTACTATTTCTCTAGTGGGTCAAATCCTCTTTCCATTGTCTTAAATATGCTACCTTTTGTTTACAAAGCTGGATTCCTTCCTTCATGCCTATAACTAGCAGGGTTAAATAAGTTCATTACTGGAAGAACTTAATAAAAGCAATGTTCAGCAAGCGATAATCTCTTTAGATGCAAAATTTAATTAACAGCTGAGCTCTTTTTTAATGATCCTGAATAATAATTGGCTTGGATGTATGGCGAACAATGCAGTTGCAATAAGGGTTGAAATTGAGGGAAAGGCCTCTGGAAAAAGGAGAGATAATCCAAGACTGATAACACTTCGGAATGAAAACAATGTTTAAATCTATTAGTTATCTAAGCTAATTCCAATTGCATTTATTAAGAATGAGACACTAAGGGCCAATCTATATGTTATGCAGGAAATTTGTGGTCTGATTCCCTAACTTATAAAAGACAACAACTTAAAAGTAGCTTTAGATAGAAGTTTGGCTGGAATAGTGGTCCTGGGGAGATTGTGTTTAATCCCTTCCCCTCATGCCATTTTCCTGATCTAAACTACCCCTCCAAACCTGCTATTAGCATCATTGGGCAGAAAGCATCCCCCCCCAGCAAGACTAATAGCAGTATGGAGCTTGTGACTAAGATCAGGAAGAGGGCAAGGGGGCAGAATCAAACACCCCTTCCTCTGCAGCTGCTTTTAAGTAAAAACTGAAATGTTGGTATTTGTTATTATTTCCTGCATAATTTTTTGTTGATCAAACTGAAATACTGGGGCCACTTCCAGGCTGTTGGTATTTTTGACTGGTATTCAATCACATGCTGGCAAATTAATAGTTGATTGGGAGGGCTGTGAAACAAGCCCATTTCCTCAAAAGATTGAACTTTTTTTGTGATAGGTGACAGGAAAATGCACTGGAAAGTGTGGGATAACACCCTCAGTCTGCTTTACGGTAGAAGAGCTGCATGCACAGCATGTCCAGTCCTTTAGGTATTGTTGTGCATAACCTGGGTTACGTAATGTGTTGTACATGTGTTGTACCCTTGCAGGGAGTCTGGAGCTTGCAACTAGCGCAGAATGCATCTTGCTAGGCTGTTAACAGCCATATGGGACCAAGTATCAAGATCACTGGTCCTCAAAAGCACTACACTAGTTGCCTGTAACATATCGTGCTAAATTCAACGTGTTAGTAGTAAAGGCTTGGGACCCACGCACCTAAAACAGACCTTCCAAGTGTCCCTATTTTCCAGGAACAACCCTGAATTTACAGAAGCCATCCCCATTTCTGATTTGATCCTGGAATGTCCCACTTTTCCTTAGGACACCCCTATTTTCATCAGAGAAATGTTGGAGGATATGGTATGTGACCCCCGAGCCAAGGAGATAAGTAACTATATAACCTTTAGAAGACATCTGAAGGCAGCCCTTTATAAGGAAGCTTTTTAATGTTCAATGCTTTATTATGTTTTTATATATGTTAGAAGCTGCCCAGAGTGGCTGGGACAACCCAATCAGATGGGCGGGATATAAATATTATTGTTGTTGAATAGGACATCACTATTTTCATTGGAGAAATTTTGGAGGGTATGCTAAAAGCTTTCCCTCCTATCAGCTATCTTGGAGCCTATGATAGGCAGGTAAATCCCTTCTGTTGGTGCTGCCACTGGCTCTGGTTGGTTGACACTGACCTGTAATCTGCTTTTATGGTGCTTTTAATCTGTTCTTAGAATGATTTTAATTTTTTTATTATTATTGGTATGTTTGCCGCCCTGGGCTCCATAGGGAGAAATGGTGGGATATAAATTGAATAAATATTTTTTTAAAAAAGTTGGACACCTCACATTTCTTTTCCTTTTGAAGGACAGTTTACACGGTGTAAACCACAAGTTACAGAAATAAAAAATGGGGATTTCAGGGGCGGGAGAAGGGATTGGGCAACTATTTTAGTAATTAGAGGAGAAACTTCTGAACAACTTTATTTTGGGTAGCTTCAGATCAGTGTTTTTTGTGTGATGGTAAACAGAGGTATGGAGTACTGTCACCTCTATTTTTTGCTGCCCATGTCAACCATATCATGCAAGCATCCAAAGCACTTTTATCAAGCTATGAGTACCAACACCTCATTTTTTTAACCAAAGAAAAGCACTGCTTCAGACATGATCCAAAGCAGCACACTGTGTATTTTGAAGCTGTTAAATAGTGGATGAATCATGTTCAGGACCTCACATGTGTGATGGTTAGGGTTCTCAAGTGCCCTTGATTTGAGCCTCTTTTAAAAATTTGCCCCTCTCTCCCTGATTAATTTGGAGAGCATTTGATTCTCATAAAGGGTCCCTGAAATTACCACATTTCTTCTGAATTAGTAGAGTTCTGTGTATACTCGATAACAATGTAGTGAAAACAAAAATAGCAATGAATAGGCCTTTCGTCAGCTGCATTCTATATGCAGATCCAATACTAGAAGCAGAGTGGTGGTGGGGAGAAAAGTAAAGCTAAAAACAAATACGCCTGGTGCTGACAGTAGGAAAGACCGTATATTTTTACCTTACTTCAACTGACCGAACCCAAAGAGTGCTCACTAATGGTTTCTCATCATCCTGGGAAAAAGTAAAAAGTGGGCAGGAAGAACCAGCTGCACAAATAAGATTCTTGGTAGACCAAAAACTTCATATGAGTCAACAGTGAGATGGAGCAGCAAAAAAAAACAACAAACCCTCATGCTATTCTAGGCTGCGTCAACAGAAGTATAGTGTCCTGATCAAGGGAAGTACTAGTCCTGCTCTATTCTGCCTGCATCAGACCACATCTGGAGCACTGTGTCCAGTTCTGAGCACCACAATTTAAGAAGAATATTGACAAGCTGGAACGTGTGCAGAGGAGAGTGACCAAGATAGTAAAGAGTCTGGAAACCAAGCCTGATGAGGAACAGTTGAGGGAGTTGGGTATATTTAGGCTGGATAAGAGGAGGCTGAGAGGAGACATGATAGCCATCTATAAATATCTAAATGACTGTCGCATGGAAGATGGAGCAAGCTTGTTTTCTCCTGCTCCAGAAGGTAGGACTCAAACTAATGGCTTCAAGTTACAAGAAAGAAGATCCTGACTAAACATCAGGAAGAACTTTCTAACAGTAAGAGCTGTTTGGCAGTGAAATGGACCCCCTCAGAAGGTAGTGGACTCGCTTAATTGGAGGTTTTTAAGCAGAGGTTGGTTGTCCATCTGTCATGGGTGTTTGAGATTCCTGCGTTGCAGGGGGTTGGACTACATGATAGGGTCCCTTCCAACTCTACAATTCTATGATTCTAACTCTCCCAAATAGTACCTTTGTCCTCAATTATTCCTGATTTTGTCAGACATTTTAGAGTCATGCAATTTAGGAATAAAGCCCATTAAGTTCAATGAGGATTCCTCCAAATTACGGTGGTGCTGTGGGTTAAACCACTGAGCCTAGGACTTGCTGATCAGAAGGTCGGTGGTTCAAATCCCCACAACGGAGTGAGCTCCCGTTGCTTGGTCCCTGCTCCTGCCAACCTAGCAGTTTGAAAGCACCTCAAAGTGCAAGTACATAAATAGATACCACTCTGGCGGGAAGGTAAGTGGCGTTTCCGTGCGCTGCTCTGGTTCGCCAGAAGCGGCTTGGTCATGACGGCCACATGACCCGGAAGCTGTACACCAGCTCCCTCGGCCAATAAAGCGAGATGAGTGCCGCAACCCCAGAGTCGGTCACGAATGGACCTAATAGTCAGGGGCTACTTTACCTTTACCTTGAGCATGGGAGTGCAGCCTAAGGGTAGCACTTTACGTTTTGCAGACGTGCCCCAAAACAATTTCCCAAAGTTGCTAACCTACAAAAGTCAAGAAGAAAGAGGGGAAATTCTCATATCTCAACTGAAGTCTTGAGCAACACAGCACTCCTGGGAACAGACAAAATAAGGTCTGAAAATGTGAATCTTAAAATGCATCTCCTAGCCACTCAGTAATCCTGGGCTGAACCAAAGTGATTCTCAGTGATCCAGGAGAGCAGTTCTGAGGCCCTGGATCTTAAATTTAACAAACGTTAAATCAAAACATAGTATGCATAGTTAGCCTTGGACTGGCAAATAAGTTGAGTGTTCAGGATAGGGGAGGTTCGGGAGAGGAAGGTGAGGGAATAGCTGTCCAGAGCAGGAAAACAAAAACCTAAAAAAATAAAAAGAAATAAATTATTAAAACAAAAGTATTTAACTTCATCCGAATTGTTTAATTTGTTTGGTGCGGTTGTTCCGATATCCTTATTAGTTACTATTTTGGAATTAATAGTTGTTATTTTGGAATTAATAATGTATCAGTAATGTTTATATGTGGTTTGTCTAAGGGCCCATCCCACATGTACGCAACTTATTTTAAAACATGACTTGATGGTTGATAGAGAAGCATTGTTGACTGAAAATATTGTGTTTTGAGGTGATAAAAATGAAAATACTTGACTGTGTTATGTTTGGTCTGTGGTGGTTCTTTCACACAACAAGTTATCAGTTGATTCAGTCCTCAAACTATAAGACATTTAAATGTGAGTTTACCCTGCGCCAAGGTGTGTGAGCTGTGCAAATGATATTCTTTTCTGACTAATCAATAGCAATACACTAACTGCGCATTGAGCATCATGCTGAACTTGCTCAGATTTATTGTAAAGAGTGAGTAATACGAAGAAAAATATTTACAGACTTATTCAGCTAACCGAACAAGTAGAAAACAAAGGCATGTAGAGTGGATCATCTATGACAGTTACTTCCCCGATAGTATTAAGATAACAATCTTAAATCAACTCAAAGAGACTCATTCATAGAGCTAAAACAGATTGGCTGTTGCTAGGCTGTACCACCTCAAACTGTTGGCTGAGTGGGGTATAGCGTTTGACTGTTCTCCCACATAAAGAGCCTCTGTACATTCAGAACGTGCATGCCAATGAAAATACTAGCCTAGAATCTTCTCTCTGACACAAACGTTTTGAATGTGCAGGAAGTATTTTATGCGAGGGAGAATGTTAACATCATTAATGCAATGATGTAGGGTTTCTGCTTGTTTACAAATTGACTAAGAAGGTTTTCTCCACCCAATGTATGAAGCAGGGGCATAGCTAGGTGTTCTGGCACCCGGAGAGGCGGGGACAGGGCAAGCTGCCCACGAGGGCAGAGCGATCCACGCACGGAGGTGCCGGACAGGGACGCCATGGCGATCCATGGACGGGGGTGCCACACAGGGCGCCGCAGCTATCCACACACAGGGGCGCTGCGGTGATCTGTGCACAGGCGCGGTGTGGTGATCCGTCCAGGGGGCGGCACGGCAAGCTGCCCACAGAGTCCGTTTCGGGTAGTGCGGGGTCCTGGGCCACCTTCTCACTCCCAGGAGAGACACGTGACTCGGGCGCACTGCAGGCCAGGCCCCTTGGTAACTGCTGCCCCCCCCCCGCGGTGTGCCATTTTGACACCCCCCTCAAGGATGACACCCAGGGCAGGCCACACACCCCTTCCTACGTTCCTGGTTTGAAGTAAGTGGCCTGCATGTGACACAGATGCAGACAGAGTCCCTATCTGAAGGAGCGTCTCCACCCCCATCGTTCTACCTGGACACTGAGGTCCAGCACCGAGGGCCTTCTGGCGGTTCCCTCACTACGAGAAGCCAAGTTACAGGGAACCAGGCAGAGGGCCTTCTCAGTAGTGGCGCCCTCCCTGTGGAACGCCCTCCCACCAGATGTCAAAGAGAACAACAACTACCAGGCTTTTAGAAGACATCTGAAGGCAGCCCTGTTTTGGGAAGCTTTTAATGTTTGATGTATTATAGTATTTTAATATTCTTTTGGAAGCCGCCCAGAGTGGCTGGGGAAGCCCAGCCAGATGGGCGGGGTATAAATAATAAATTCTTCTTCTTCTTTCTGTACTGTGGGCCTTTGTTAATCAGTCTGAGAACACAGAATCATAGAGTTGGAAGGGACCCCAAGCAGCATCTAGTCCAACCCCCTGCAATGAGGAATCTCAACTAAAGCATCCGTGACACATACCTTGACATGATAGCAATATGTGCTAAAATATGAGAAACAAATATATGGAAAAATACTACTTATTCAATCAGACCTCACAGTTTCTAAGATTCTGAAGGGGGAAACAAAGATTTTAAAATGAGTATCAAGTCACTCTGGATAATTTCAAAGCTGTACTTCAGGGAAGGGATTTGTCATATTTCCCCAAATAAATTTGAATTGTTGAAACTGACATTCCTTTGTTAGTATGTGTTGTTTTTTGAAGAACAATTCTTTAGAGTGTAAACAGAAACGTCCACTTATTACTGGTAATTTCCTTACAATTTTCACTGCTAGGAAGGGTGTTTGGGTATTGTAGTCTAAAGGTATTTATCTATCATATGTGACTTGTATTACTATGTAATACAATATGCCTGTGAATTCTGCTGATTTTATATACACAAATTTTTTAAAATGAAAATTATTTATAGAAAGCCAACTAATAATCTATTTATAACACACATATTGAAGGGCTGGTCAACACCTGTTCTAAAGAGACTCCTGTAGATTATTATTGAATAAACAAAATAGAATTAGCAGCACTTATAATTTATTTGTTTCTAGACTTTGGGTCAGGTTCAGACTAAACAGTATTCAATTTTTCACAGTACATGATGGTTTTACATACCCTCTTGATTAAATGCTGATGTAGAAAACTCTACCATTTCCTTTGGGCAATGGTGTAGCATAGCCAACGTAAGAAAGAGATAATTATTTATTACGGAACACGAAGGTCCCCTGTGTACCAGCTATATGTTAACTTCTTGTTTCATTCTAGCACCAATTCAGTTCAGATTTTGAAGCTTTTTCAAAAAAAGCTATTATTACTGCACAATGTCACTTTTATTTCCCTTAAATGGTGCAGTTTGGGGAGAAATCACAAAGGAACTCTAATGCCTACTATAGCTGCACTTTCAGAGAACCTTCCAAAATGTTTAGAAATTTCTGACAGAGCCTAATACTGGTAGGGTAGCTGTCAGAGCTGCTTCCAGATCCTAGCTCACAGAGGATCACGCTAGCCTGCGGTCACTTGTAAAAGTCTTTATTGAGTAACAGTTTCCATTCTCAAGCTGCTGCGCGCAGCTCTACGTCTTAAGGGTTAGACCGGCGAAGCTCCGTCTGAGTCTCCGCCCCCTGTGCACCAGCTTACTAACCTAGCCTTACTCCACCTTTTCCGCCTGACCGTTCTTCTCTGGGTCCCTCTGCCCCCCGTGGTCTCTTCCTTCCGGGATTCTTCTGACGCTGACCCCCCGGACCCTCCTGTCTCCTTGCGCCGGGCTTTAGGACCTGGCTCCCTTTCCGGGCTGCTTACTGCGCCACCTTCCTGTGCATTTGAACTTGGCGCGCGCGCCCAACCTTCCACTTTCCACCTGACCGTTTCTTCGCTCCCCGATGGAGGTGTGGCCACTCCTGACTCGTGCCCTCCCTCCTGTTGCGAGCTGCCAGCGCTTGATACCTGGCGCCCTTCCTCTCCCCTGCTCTCTGTTGGTGACGCTGGTCCCGATTTCCAACTGCTCCCCTCTGAGCCCCCTCTGGACCCTTCTTCCTGGGGTGTCCCCCTAGGCTCCCCCCTTGCCCTGGCCACTGGTGCTCCTTTCTGTGAATCTTCTGATTCACTGGAAAGACTCGGAGATCTCGGGTCGTCGTCATCACTCATCTTTTCTTCTGCCTCCTCCCCCTCGCTCTCTGTTTCCTCCCTTGCCCTTGCCTCTGCTCCTGAACCCCTGACAGTAGCAAATGTAGCAGAATCAAATAAGAGTTTTTATGGCCGGAACTATCCCCCCAAGTGATTTGTTTGATTGATTCTTAATGCTGTAGTTTATAGCTCTATAGGCAATGATGCCACCATTCACTAGTTTTCTTTGATAGCTCCTGCAAACTGAAAGGTCTCACCACTTTGGTCCTCTTGCTAAATAACAAACTCTTACAAGCTTTTCCTAATGAGCCGTTAGTAAACGACACCATGTCTGGTCATCCTTATTACTGGATGAGGTGCTTGCTTCTGCAACAAATCATACGAGCAGCACTTGCTGCTGGACTGCCTTCCTTGCTACTACTTTTTCTTCTCCTAATCCTATATATAATGCTGCTCTGATTTTGTTTCTCTGGCAATCCTGCCCAGGGATCAGCTGTTGAGTAGGCTGGTGAGAGAATGAGCCAGAGCTAATGCCAAGGCTGCATGCAGGGCTGCTAGGTTTGCAACAAGAACAGTTGTCACTCTGCCATAAGATTGTTGAATGATTCCTAATGCATCTAGGGACATTTTCACAATGTACAATTTCTGCTAAAACATACAAAAGCAATTTCCTGAAAAATAACAAAGGAAAAGAAAAGATAAAGGTGGAATTATTTTATTGTAAGTAGTGTAAGTTTTGTGTGCTTTCCAATTGCCCCCAAAGCATGCATTTCTGATCAAACAAATCAAGCCCTACGCCTCCATTTTTATTTGTGTGTGTTTTTAATATGTGGAAGAGTGTTCAGTATTCATAGTAGGGGTATTAATGCTGTAAGCCCCTAGAGTCCATCCTAGACTCAGGTTGTGTGTGTGTGTATATATATATATATGTTTATGTTTGTGTGTGTTAATAAACATGACAGTCTCCGCTGTCCCACACTCCAAGGAAACTGCCCCCTGGCTAAGTGCATGGAAATCCTGGAACCTCTCACTGCTTGTGGATTGGAGTGATGTGCAACTATATGTTGGCATTGTGTCAGAATGATTACTAAATATTTGATTATATATTTTCATACTGTGCTTTATTTCCACCCACAAATAAGAGGATGGAACACCCTCAGTTATAGTACAGTTACATTAGGGATATATCAAAAAAGTGTAAGAATCTTTATCATATAATGCAGATCAAATATGCACACATTTTTTTTTGGGGGGGGGGAAGGTAACTGGAGGTAAAAAGCCATATACCAGTAAGCTATTTACATTTTGTTTGCTTTTGTTATTTTCTGTTTTTTTCCAACAACACCTACCGGTACATGTTTCAATGAAAAAACACAGAAATAAATAGCCATTTGCTGTAATCATGTTCCCTTCAATTAAAACCTGTTAAAATTCATTAGTTTACGCCTCTGTTTGTCTCCTTCCCCATCTCTCTTCATAGTTTCGTCTCACATTTTCTTATATTTCTCAGATGACCCTGTCCCAGACCTTACTTTCAGGTGCATCAAAAAACTGTTATTTTTTAACAGAGCTATCCAAGCTCTGCTCCTTTTAAGGGTGTACTTCTCCTCACCTCAGCAAGCAGGCAATCAAGCAAAAGGACTTGTGTTAGTTGTAATGATAATGTGCTATTTCTCAAACTGTAGATCCGCATGATATTCTGTTCTCCCCTCCTCAAGGGGTATTATTCTGTCACTTTTTCTATGGTGCCCCCTTCCTTTTAACATAACTTTAATCAAGAGCCCTTCATATACTAGAGCAAGACTTACGGTACAACTCTGATGGGATTCTCCTATCTGGAGTAGCCCCACTCCAAATAAAAGAACTCCATCAGCTTTCTAGCTCTTATTCAAGCATATATGAAGGGCTCTTGTTTAAAGAAATGTTAAAAAGCAAGAAAAATATATAGCATAGATAAAGGATGGCAGAAGTTAATTTGAAGAGCCAAACTGAGATGTTCAAAACATGCACTCCTGGTTCTTAGCCCTGTACTGGACACACTAAGAGAATAGCACAGAGGAATCAATTGCCGATTTCCCCCCTTTCTCTAACTTTCAGCATGGAATGGTATGTGCTAAGATGTACTTCTTATTATAAGATTTACTCAGTTACTATTATCTACCAGTGGTAAGACATTTGAGGAGATGTGCAGGGAAGGAATCTCTATATTCAAAGGAGATAGCTTCTCCAAATGATTGAGAGGGCCCAATGTGATGTTGAAAGGAGCCAGCGGATGGAGCTTAACACCCTCTGAACATTGAGGGGGGCCCTAAAGACATGTTGGGGGAGGCCGAAACTGCCTTGGCCCCTAGGAGTTGGCACCTATGTCTATATTCTACACCTCTGTTGTAAACTCTAGTAAGCAAAGAGAGGAATGGCCTGATCAAAGGGAAATTCCATTTCACCAATGGCTGTAAGTAACAGGGTGTGTGAATGCTAACTTACCTTCCCCTCTTTGAAACTGTTATTTGTATATCAATAGCACTGGCTTCAGATAGGTTATTTTTGTTGGGACCATGGCAGGGAGAAAAAGAGCTGAAGTCGATCTTCCCTCATGGTCCCAAGGCTTCTCAGGCTTCCCTGCAGCTGTTATTTATAAAGCAAGAAATGTGCACCTTAATTAGAGTCACACAATTAAGTTTATCTCTAGTTTGGTCCTGTAAGGTACAGTAGTTGTTAGAATACACTTAGATAAACATGGTTGAGGTGTGGAACTGGTGCAATTGTGATTAACATTACCAACGTTTCTTGGAAGCAGAGGAAAGTATTGAGCAGTTCATAAAACAAAGGGTTATTGTTTCTTTCCCAAGAGGAAGATCACTGGTTCTTCAGACAAAACATATTATCTTCTTCATTTTTTCAACTTTTACACATTGGCCGTATTTGCACATCACATTCAGCTGAAACATGACTTTGGGTGAATATACAGTACTGGCTCCTGAGGAGATAGCAACCACTTTGCTCCTCCCTGGCCTTAAGCTGCCATCTCATACTGACTTAAAGTCCAGGGAGAAGCAAAGTGGCTGTGAGTGCCTCTCTGGGAGGCAGCATATGCAAGCAGTCATGGTAAGCCATATTCTATCTTACCATGACATATTGGTCAGGCCAGTATTTTCTCACCTCAATGCCCACATAGACAGACAACAGACTTGCAAAAATGTGGGACATTATCACACAAGATTTTGCAAACCGGTGACAAATGTAAAGTGTTCTAAAGATATATAGAGACCAAATACAAAGAAACCAAGTAATCTTCTTTAAAAACATACAAAACAACCTGAGTCCCAACAATCTCAAGAGATCCCATTTTCTTTCCGGAACCATTCTAGATTAGCTCAGTTATTTTTAAAGCCTTGTTCAGCCTATTAAGTTTAAGGACTAAAAGATTGTCTATGATGCTCTATGATCAAATGTGAAAATTTGATCACAATAGTGGGAGGAAAATAATAGGGAATGATTTTCAACTATTTTAAAAGAATTAATGGTAGGCACAAGGTTACCACCACCTTTTTTATTAGCTGAGAAGGCATAACTATTGCTCATTCAAGAACCGGTATAGCTAGCTACATGGCACAGCATCAGGATGACACTGGGCCTTGAACATGAAAGTTCATTGCTTCACATATAGATGTCAATGGATTATCTGAAAGCAATTTTCTAGAAGATATAAAAAAAGATTAAACTTTTCATTTTCATCATTTTATTCAGGAAATGTGCCATTCCAATCTTCTTAATGATACTACCAGAATTACCCATAGAAACACTGAGCTATCAGAAAGAGCCTGAAGAAAATTATTTTTGAAGAATGAGTAATTTCTCCAAGCCCTAATGCAGATTTCCCCCTTTACAAGCATGGAGCAAATAAAACAATGAAGCAAGTAATATTACTTGCACCATATGTGGAAAAGACTGGTGTCCTGGATGAATCAAAACTATTTTGTACTTTTTTATTCTGACATTATAGGATGTTTTGTTTTTCATCTTTTAATTTTCACCTGTTGTTATAGTTGTTCTCTCTCTTTTATATACATTATAGAATGAAATAATAAAAACAATTTTACAAAAAATAGTTCCTCCTGTCCTCAGAAATAAGGAAGTGCTTGCAAATGGATGTGAAATATGAAGAGCTTTGTACAGTGCAATTCTACACGTCTATGCAGAAGTATGCCCCACTGAGTTTAATGCACTTTACTCTCAGATAAATATGTGCAGTATTCTTCTCTCTAGGTCCCATCCCAACCATCAGCAGTTCAGTGAAAAGCAGATGACAGCTTGTTATTTTCCCAGATCACAAAAGGTGAAATTTTGGATTTGAGTTGTTGCTTTAGCAGTGAAACAACTGAAGACTTTGAACAGGCATAGGCAAACTCGGCTCTCCAAATGTTTTGGGAACAGAATTCCCATCATCCCTGACCACTGGTACTGTTAGCTAGGGATCATGGGAGTTGTAGTCCCAAAACATCTGGAGGGCTGAGTTTGCCTATACCTGACTTTGAAGTTGGAGCTTCACCCTTTCCTGGATCTCAATGACACCCTGATCCAATCAGTTGTTTCCATAAGTTTCTTACATTGTGCAGAGAGGACCCTCCTAATAAGATAGATAGTGTATTCAGGAGGCCCTCACCTGCAGAGAGCAGTGATCAATTGGGTATATAAGGCAATCTTTCAGATATCCTAATCCCAAGCTTTATATACCAAAACGACCCCCTTTAACTTAGTCTAGTAACTAGCTGGCAGCCATCCTTAGTGAAACTTTTTGTGAATACATAACACAGCAGTGAATGAGAACCATACTGCATGTTACATCAGTTGCATTTAAAAGAGTGTGCCTCTTTGACAGCTGTGGGGGCCCATGGCCTTCACAAGGGCTGCAGTATGGCAGGAGCAGCGGCGTAGCGTGAGTTGTCAGCACCCGGGGCAACGCAAGTAATTTGCGCCCCCTAACCCGGGGCAAGGCACGTAATTTGCGCCCCCCCAACCCCTAACCTGCGAGTTGCCGCTGGCGCTGCTGCCCAAACGACGCCGCTTGCCCGGAGGAGGGGGGGGGCAGAGAGGCGAGGAAAATGCAACGGCCCAGCAGCTGCAGCAGCAGCGGCGGAGGCGGGGCTGTGAGGAGGGGCTGCCTGGCGGGACCGGACGAGCGCTGAGAGCCGCTGCCTGCCGGACGCCTTCAGCCGGCCGCCGCGAGACATGGGGCTCTGCTACAGCCTGCGCCCGAGGCTCTTCGGTGACTCCGGAGGCAGCGAGCGCCCCCCCCCAGATGTTGCGCCCGGTGCGGCTTGCACCCCTTGCACCCCCCACGCTACGCCACTGGGCAGGAGTGCTTAACCCTCCCCCCACAACGTCATTTCCCTGCTGAAAATTGCCCACCAAGCTGTTATTTGCAATTTGCCGTGATTCTCAAATGAAGGATGCATTGATAGATACTGCTGCATTTAAGTGGCTTGGTCTCAGAGAAGCTGAGTGAAACAGTGAGAAGAGGGAGCAATCTAGACTGAGCCAACAGCATAAGGTGAGGGGCATTAATCCTTTCACCCGTGTGTGTTTGCCCCTGAAACTGTTACTTGAAACAAATAGCACCTGAAGAAGCAAGTACAGTACCTGTAGTAGTTTCACAGGAGGGTAAGTTTTCAGCAGGAAAATGGGTGACACCACTTTCCCCCAATTAGAATAGTAATCTCCACTACCGCTGCTTGTTACAAAAGAGATATGACCAGTCCAAAGTATGCAATTTGAAAATGCAATTCATGCAACTTTGGGGATGCTGCTTACAACCTACTGTCCTTTCTTTGACTTATGACTTCGCAGCATTATCTTATCTGTTTGTTACATTAGTAAAAAAGCAAGCTACTTTCTTTCTTTTTATATATATGTTTCATTTCCATGGCATTTAAGCAGGTTTGATAGGCAGCCAATTTCCACAAGAAGAGATATGATTTTTAACACATTACAAGGATTTTAAAGGTGATTTCCTAAATTTTCTTAGCCAAATGC
Source organism: Podarcis bocagei (assembly GCF_964188305.1). Lineage (NCBI taxonomy): Eukaryota > Metazoa > Chordata > Lepidosauria > Squamata > Lacertidae > Podarcis > Podarcis bocagei. Next base: position 37,749,266 of record NC_138135.1, on the reverse strand, counting down.
AAAATAAAGTTGTTAGTCTCTAAGTTGCTACAAAACTCTCTTCTGTTTGTTGCAACATAATAACACAGTTACCCCCTGGAAAGTCTTAATCAATATGGACTGGAACCAAGCTCTACCCTAGACATGCTCAGAACAGACATACTGAAATCAATGGGGCTTAGTTCTTAAGTCCAATTGATTTTAGTGAGTCTGTTCTAAGGATGACTAAGTCTTGATCCAATGGGTGTAATCAATCACTATGGAACTAATAAAAGGATGAATTATTTTTTTAAAAGGTACTACTTTTCTAGTACCTGCAAAAATCTGTTGGAGAATGAATAATTTTCCCTATGTTGACTCAGTCACTTCTTATGACTAATTTTATAATATTTTATTGAAATGCAATCATTAAAACACCCTTAGCTAACCTTTCGCCAGTCCTCCAGAAAATCATTTAGGTGAAAAGCAGTTTAAAAATGAAAATATAGGTTAAGTATATCCTGAGGTCTGTCAATTTGGTCTTTCTTGTCAGCATGTGGCTATTTTTCTAGGGATAAAATGTTGTGTAAAAATGTAATGAGAAATCTGTATATCTAAAAGAGAGCTGATTTCCATTGCCTTTTAAATAATTGTTGTACAATGGGGTTTGCTTATTTGTAGCATATTATATATACTGCTTCTGTAACAAAGCAGAACCCATGGTGGCATGGAGTTTCAAAAGGCATCAGGTAAGCCAAAATTATGCTTGAATAAATCTGTGATAAAGCAGCTTACCCAAAATGCAAATGGAGGACTCTATGTATCTTCTATTCTTTAGAGAAAGTGCTGGAGAAGTGATGGTTCATTAAGTCCTTGGATGGCACTGCTTCCAGGGATTTTTAGAGCATTTCCTGCTGGGGCGCTATGTTAGATATGGTTGTCCAGCTGCCTGAAAAAAAGGCAGAAGAACAAGCCTTCATAAAACATAAGGGGTGGGGTGTAGAGTGTTATTGCTTTGCTTTATTTTTCATAACATACAATTGTAGGGGAAACTAGCAACTTTTTCCTGAACTTGATCCCCAAGACACATGATAAGCCAAAACACAGAACAGGGTTAGGTGTGCTTAATCTCTCATTTAGTGGAAGAGCTTAGTGCCAAGTAGGGTCAAAATACTTCACTTTCAGCTAAATATATGCATAGAAGTTTGCAAAATCCACGAAGAGACACTCTCACATAGACACAGTGAGATGGAACTGTTGTGTGTATAACTGCATCCTAATGGTGAAAGACCCATCAAACTTGTGATATTCTTTAAACATTTCTTCCCTAATGCTCTTCATGGCATAGACTACACAGATCTCATCACTAATAGTGTTATTTTCAGAGGCACCATACATTGCAGGGCTTTGTGGATATTTCCTTCAATAAGCATAACCTCTCAGTCAATTATTTTAAAACTTTGTAACCTGCCTTGGGATTTCATGGTGAAGGGTGGGTAAGAACTCTAAATAACAACTACTTACTGTAATCTTCATGAAGGCTTAGAATGAATGCAATGAGTTGTCCTTTTTAATCATTTAGATGATGTTCATGTTCATGTCTCCAAATCCAAGCTTGTGGAGATGATCATATACAGTTGAGAATAAATTTTGAAGTGGAATGTTTAACAATAGTAAATGAACACCTTCTGCCTTCAGACCACCAGACATACTCAAACGATAGTCTCCAAGAGATCTTTCACTATGAAGATACAATGCTATGTACACAAGTAGATCCCACTCATGTGCTTTATCTGGTTGTGTCTCTGGAAGTGTATCCTTGAGGATTTGCAAACTCTTATATGTAAACAGCTTCTACCTGGAGTGTGTCATTGGTAGTTTGCAAATTAAATATATCTGCACTAAAGTTACAGAACTAATTGAAATCAATTGCTTAATCACATCTAAGGCTTTTGCCAACGGAGTTCAGCTCAAAGGTTCACAAGTGCGTTGTGTGCTCTGTTTATTAGGGCAAAAGCACAGCTTTCTAAAAGAGCTAGATATGTTTGTATACAGTTTCAAGTTGGGTAAGCTAATTATGACATACCAATATTGCACAGAAGTCCATGTTGCAAACTCTGATTATGCTGAGTTGATTTTAGATCCTTGGCTGTAACCAAGCCACCTTGTATTTTGTAAAGCAGTAATAGCTTAATGCCAACACACTGCAAGTAAGCAGGAATTAGGAGCACATTTGCTCAAGTAATCACACCTTTCTCCTGTATAGATACACTAACTTAGAGATGCTGCATGGGGCAGATTCACAACTAAGCCAGGCAGAAAGTATCTGTACAAATAGAAAGTGCTTGATATAGAAGATGTTCCTATATAGAAAGAGCATTTACATATTAAGCAAATGGTCTAGAGCAGGGGTAGGCAACCCAAGGCCTGTGGACCGGATGCGGCCCAATCGCTTTCTCAATCCAGCCCACAGGTGGTCCGGGAATCAGCGTGTTTTTACATGAGTGGAATGTGTGCTTTTATTTAAAATGCATCTCTGGGTTATTTATGGGGCATAGGAATTCGTTCATTCCTCCCCCCCCCCCAATATAGTCCAGCCCACCACATGGTCTGAGGGACAGTGGACTGGCCCACGGCTGAAAAAGGTTGCTGACCCCTGGTCTAGAGTGCTAATGAGAATAGAATGTAGATAGCAGCAGACCTACAGGCCATGATATGCCTCAAACATTTCTGAGATTAGGTCCTTTAATCCAAATCAAACTGTATTCATTGAAAGAATTTATTAGCTGCCTTTACAGCACTCAAGGCAGTGTCCAAAGAGAAATAAATAAAAAATAACACAAACTTAGCGGTTAATCAAAACATAAAAACAACACTATAAAAACAAAGAAAAAACTACTCAGAAGAGCCAAGGGTCAATTGCAAGAGATACATTTGGCACCTTCTCTGGAAAGCCAATAAAGAAGGGGAATCATTTATAGGGCCAAGGAATGTAAATATTTATCAAGACCAGTCCAATTTCAGATTCATTTTATGGAGAGACACCAAGAGTTTCTTTTTTACAGTAGTCAGAAAATCTGCTCTGATTTCCAGTGCAACCACTTAAATTGATTTTAGGTTACTTCCATGGTAACTTTTTACAGGCTAGACCAGTATTTCTCAATTTTGGGGGGGGACTGGTGAGACCCACTGGAGATTATATATATATATATATATATATATATATATATATATATATATATATATATATATGCTTTCGTAGATTTTCACGGGTACAGGAATGCAGGTTTTGGTGTCTTCGGGTGTCTTCCCGTGTAAGAGTTGGGGTGTCTAGGCGACGTTTCGACGAGGTCTCACTCGTCATCTTCAGGCTGGTGCTTTCGGCTTCTTGTTACTGGAACAGAGCAGGATCTCAGTGTTTGAGTTCCTATAAATACTGTTGAGGGGGTGTGGTGTATAGCCTCCAACGTTCTGGGCAGAGAGGAAGTTCCCAGGTTAGTGTGTCTTTTCTTCTTTTGTTCATTAATTACTTGAGGGATATCTTGAGTGATTTCTTGAGTGATATTCTGAGTACCACTTAGGAGGGTCATTAGGTGTGGATTAGTTGCTAAAGCTTTCGTGTCTTGACCTCTTGACCTTGTGAAGAGTTTTTTCTGAGAAGATGGCTGTACTGAGAAGATGGCTGTACTGCCAGAGCACAACTAAGTGCAGTACAGCCATCTTCTCAGAAAAAACTCTTCACAAGGTCAAGAGGTCAAGACACGAAAGCTTTAGCAACTAATCCACACCTAATGACCCTCCTAAGTGGTACTCAGAATATCACTCAAGAAATCACTCAAGATATCCCTCAAGTAATTAATGAACAAAAGAAGAAAAGACACACTAACCTGGGAACTTCCTCTCTGCCCAGAACGTTGGAGGCTATACACCACACCCCCTCAACAGTATTTATAGGAACTCAAACACTGAGATCCTGCTCTGTTCCAGTAACAAGAAGCCGAAAGCACCAGCCTGAAGATGACGAGTGAGACCTCGTCGAAACGTCGCCTAGACACCCCAACTCTTACACGGGAAGACACCCGAAGACACCAAAACCTGCATATATATATATATATATATATATATATATATATATATATATCCACCCTACCCCAATACTTTCAAATGCAGACATTTATTCACCTTAAAAAACCAATAAGCAACCTATCTACCATCTAATATAGTAATATATTATTTATCTACAGCCTAATATCATAAACCTTAAACAAAATTACTGGAAAAATTTTCTTCTTAAAAACCTCTGCTTTTTAAAGATAACAGTACAATTTTATCTACAACATTTTCTGTGATATTAACTGTGAACTTTTTAACCATGACATTAACTGTTAGGCTCATTATTAATCAAATTGCTGCAATGATTGCAATAGAAGTAAGTAAAGCCTTAACAACCATTCACCAAGCGTCAAGTCTTCCAGCCAACCCTTTCTGTTCATTTTACTTATTATTAGGAAGTCTGAAAAGGAAGATCAGTTTTCACAGATGGAACCCTCAAAATTTACCTGGTAGCTTACAAAAAATAATTGGGGGGAAAGGAGAAACATTGAGGATTAAGAAATATACCTAAATCCAAACTTGTTTCATTGAGACTGGGAAGATTAAGACTAAGCAGTGGTTCGATGGCCATCTGTCATGGGATGCTTTAGTTGAGATTCTTGCATAGCAGGGTGTTGGACTAGATGACCCTCAAGATCCCTTCCAACTCTACAATTTTATGATTCTATGATTCCTTGAGTATCCCCAGCACATCTCTCCCTCTCAGGCATTCATCAGCAGGGTGTTCACAGTCTGCCTGCTCTCAGCAACTAAAGGCAGAGAAACCACCACCACCTGCCAACCTGAAATCGAAAGAGAACACTGAGTGAATTATTCTCAGGGATATGGTGCTCCCTTTCTGGAAAGCTAGGGTATTCTTCTGAGTAAGAAGTGATGCTTTTGCAGAAGTGCTGGCAGAACTCCACAGTAGGAAGAAAGTTATTTGGAGTTCATTTCTGTCACAAGGCATGAAGAATTCTGACCTTAAAATTGAAGAACTGAATGTTTTAATCCTATTTGCAATCATGGCACACTTGAGCAAATAGGCAAGATATAAATAATTGTAAATAAATAAAATAATTTTGACAGGCTTACCTTGTCAACCACCCTCCCCTCCACATCAATACCCTTCTGGAGGTCTGGCTAGATCAGACAGAACAGATCCCCAATGCAGCAGAAAGATTCCAGTTTACAAAGTTTTTAGAAAGAAAAGATGTGCCTTTTAAAAATTTAACACACAGAAAAACAACATCAAATTGGTGCCTCTTCATTTTGGGAAGAAAACTTTAATTCATAACCTAAGAGGCTGAAGAGATGCTCAGCCAGCTAAGTACAATTCTCTAAAGTTGAAGTGTTCAAAGGACAGATTACTTAACCTTCTGTAGAGCTGACAAGCTTCTACAGTTTTGGGTAGTCACCAGAGTAATCAACTGCTCTCATGTGTCACAATTTTATTTTGGAAAAGCAGAAGGTTCCCTCCATCTGCAGGATGTACTATACAGTTTATCCTTTCTTCTCACCTGTCTCTGATGAAGGTGTGAAACGACAGGCTCTAAGAGCTGCAAATAGGTGACATACAAAAGTTCTGTGATTAGGATGCCCTGCAAACTGATTTAACTGGTTTAAATAACTCCCATCTTAAGCAGCCATTTGATATAGATAAAACAGACATCTGCAAGGATGCACATGGTTTTTCCCCCTCCCAGGGGAAATAGTAGCTCAGTGACGCAATATAGATCAGAAAAGTGGCACATGAGGAAATAGGCTAACCACAGCACTGTGGTCTTGATTTCTCCCTCCTTCCAAGGGCTACTTTGATTCCCCCACCCCAATATTTTACAAAAATGCTGGAGATCCTGATCATGAATGTCCTACATCAGATCTAGTTTTCTCCCAAGTGACAAATCTTTAAGGGAGCTTCCTTAGGCAGAATTCAGCTGCAGATCTAAGCTGCATTAGCTGTCCTTTGTGCATGTCTAGTTACTTTCAGGATGATGGTTGCCATGTGTCTTCTGCTACTCAGCAATCAAAATGGTGACATACGTGTGGTCTGAGCATACCTTTCTCACTGCACCTCTAGTCAAAAATAAGTACAGACTGGAGATACTTTGGAAGCAAAATGTATGTATTCAAAACCATATTCTATTAAAACCCAACATTTCTCCATTTTAATTAATACTATAATTTTAATTAATATTATCATCTCTATCCATTCCATTTGCCAGCTGACCCATATAAATGACATCATGGCCATGGGGGTTCAGTAATTTGAAGAAAAATGATTCTACTTGCAATTAAAATTAATCCACAGAGATTTTACCCCATGGTCTGAAAGGCTAGAGTGTTCCTTTCTGATTCATACAGATAATGATGAGCTAGTTAAGTATGGGAATAAAGAATCTCTATTTTTCTTTCACTTGCCATGACTTCTTTAAAAACATAACTTCTGAAAAAGGGATTTTCCACTTGTTCTTCCAATGCTAATCCAAAACTCTCATCTATGGTGTTATATAATGTATTGCTTTCAGGATCTAAACACTGTTTTCAACATTTAATATAATTCAGTTTCCAAAAAGATGTTTGTACATCTTCCCTGCTATTCTACCCAAAGCTTTCACAAATGCAAAAACATGCATTTTTTTGTTATTGTGATAATTACACCTCACAAAAACAGGTTATTGGAAAACAAATCTTTCTGCATATGTCATTTATATTATATTCCCAGTATTCTAAATGATACTATTAATTCAAAAGCTGCATAAGCCATAATGTTATTTTAAATCATATGCTACAAAATGTTGTTTTTTTTGATCCTCTATTAATGTAGAATGGATCCCTGCAGGATATCATCTATTTTCACACTGTAGTAACACATTTGATATGGATTTCTTAAAAAAAAGTAAAGGAGGGAGTGTTTTTTAAGTAAGGGCCCACGTACATATGTCACTATTAGCAAGACAATTATTCTCACAGTGTAATCTTTTATTTCTTCCCCTAATAATAACAATAATAATAATAATAATACTTAATTGGGGATTATATGAGTTAATTCCATTGGACAAAAAGTCTGTGGCACTTTGTGATAGCAACAGAGGAGAAAATTTATGTCTGTAAATCATGTGTATTCTAAACAATGGATATTTTTCAGGTTGAGTGAACAATCCAGAGATTTTGAATGGTATTTCCTCATCCTCAAGTCATTCTGATCAGAGGCATGTGGTGAATTTTTTTGTAGGGGAACAGTTAGGGCCAGAGGCGCCAGCTTGGGAGGGCAATGGGGGGACGTTGTGTGGGTAAGCCTTGTGCCTCCCTCCCTAAGCTGGGCAGAAGCTTCCTGGGCTTTGAGAAGGAAGCACCAGGGCTCTGAAAGCATGCTGGAGTCCTCCTTCCTCTTTCCTAAAGCCAGGGGGGCTTTGGGAAGGTAGTGGGAGGGCTCTTGGACCCTTTGGAGTATTGCACCTCCCTCCCTAAGCCAGGCACAAGCTTCCCAGGCTTTGGGAAGACCAGCCTGGTCCCCCTGGTCCACTGGTCCTCCTATTTTCATTGGAGAAATGTTGGAGGATATGAAGTTATCTGACCCCAGAGCCGTCTGAAGGCAATCCTGTATAGGGAAGTTTTGTTTAATGTTTAATGTTTTATTATGTTTTTATATATGCTGGAAGCTGCCCAGAGTGAGTTGGGCAACCCAGTAAGATGTGTGGGGTATAAATAGTAAAATTATCATTATGGAATAGGATGTCCCTATTTTCATCAGAGAAATGTTGGAGAGTATGTCAGAGTCAGGACCTCTGATTTGGGCAGGGATCAGATATACTCAGAAGCTTCTAGCTGCTTCTGAGTGTTTCTATTTCCTGCTGAAAGTAGAACAGGGAAAAGTGCCAAAGTGTAGCCAGGGCTGCAAGAAACAAAACAATCAGAAGCGCATGCCCTACCAGTCCTTTACAGCCCTGGCTACCTGTCAAGGTAGCCTGCAATGGGTTAGCCACTTTCAGCTCTGGCCTTCTGGCCAAAATCAGTTCCCCACCCCTGCTTGAATATCTACAACAGTCACAGCCCTGCAACCAACTGCTGCAATAACTGGAACAGAGACAACAAAGAAAACATTGCACTGAAAACTTTTAAATAAGACAGAAGGTCGAACAGAGAAAGATGCAAGGTTCCTTTGTTAGAGGGAAATGTCTTAAAGGTATATGCTTTTCAACTTCAGTTTTCAAGTTTGCTCAACTAATATAGAATTGGATAGCAAAAAAGGACATTTTAAGTAAAATTGCATAAATGCCTGCTAGTTTCTCAAAAGTTGGTCATGCAAATGTTTCCCATTGTTACGAGGTCCAGGATATTATTTATGGAGAAACAGCAGCACTACCACAATAGTTATTATCACTACTTTTACAAAGAAGTATGTAATACTTTATCAGGCACAGGGCCAATAGCTGGCTGATATTAACTGTAGCCCAGATTGAAAATTAAGAACAAATGGAGCAGGTAATCTCTAGTCCAACCCACTACTACTGAGATACTTCACATTTTCTAGAAGGGTAAAATGCAAGTTTAACATTGGAGTTCAGAAATCACCTAATGCTTAATCAAACATGAAGGCAGAATTTATTTATTTTCATTGGAAATATTTGTCAACTTGCTTTTGATGCCTAAATGTATGGGCACATCTGTCAAGAACAATTTTTGTTTTATGTCTTCTCCTATCAGTGTTCTAGAAACATTATCTAATCTGCTTAACATTTTCTTTTCTTGTTTTTGTCCAAACTGATAGTTTTATTGTACAGAATACTTGGGGAAACAACCACAACTAGAGTTCATTCTCCTTTTGAAAAGAGTAAGCGCTGCATTTCAGTAAATTTCAACAGGATTTAAATTTGCACTAGAGTCAAAATAAAAAAAGTATTTAGCACTGAACAAGCTGGTTTTAAAGGTTAAAGTGCAATTTTGTGCAACAAAAAAACTATACAATGGTTGAAAGAAAATGCATGTTCTTAACTCTTATAGAATTTTGTACTTGTTATTCAAAACTTTGCTTCTATTAATTAAAATAGTAACATCCACTGATGCAATTTCTACATGCAGCTCCCTCAAGAAACACTCAAGATTTCGGGTGAAGGTTAAAGAAATAAAGTTATTAGCCAGTGAATTAAATACCCACTTTAACTTGTCAATAACATCTTACGAGTTAAGCAATTTAGCAAATAGTCAGATTGAGGTTATGATATGTACCCTGTTTATACATATAAACACAATGGCAAAATAAAATGCCAGTTACATGACGCTAGAATGTTTGATACTTCGTTAGAAGAACACCAGATCCACCTAGTGGAATGTTCCTTTACTGCACTGATTTTATGCCAATTTGTAAACACTGATTACAAAATAAAGTTGGTTTTAGATAGTAATACTTATCACTGTGCTCTACTGTACCTGGGTGAAGCCTGAAGAATTAGTAATCTGTTCTACACAATTACACTAAGGCATTCTTAATAGATTAGATAATATAATCCAGATTATATTATGCCTCAATCATAGAAAAAGAGAAAGCAAGGAGCACCACAAAGCAGAAAAGCAGTTACATTTAGGAAGATAAACATACATGGTTTAGATAAATGGGTTTAGCTATAAATGAAAAGGCAAGTTCTTGCCTCCCCCCCAAAGAGACACTGGCTGTTCAAATCATTTCCCAATGCAATCTAATGGAAACTTATTTCAGAACCAAACGTAACAATGGGTTAATTTAGCTAAGAAAAGAAATCCTTTGTCAAGATTTGTCTTCTAAGATAAAGATTTCAACACCAGTCCACCTCAAGCTGATATCACAGCTCTAATTACCTAAGGGACAATGCTTATGGTTTAATACCAAATAGATTCTAGTAAACTTGACTCCCAAGCTTTTCTCCATTTCAACAGCATGGGGAGCCATTTTTTGTGGCTGTTATAAAACAACCAAGAGTCAGAAACTTTTGCAGGCATACTGCAAATTGCTCAGAGATCTACCCAGAGATGTAAATCTACGTACCTTCTGCCTAGCCCAGGAACAGGAGCTCAGCTGAGGTGACTGGTTGGGAACTCCATACACCTGTCTTTCCCTTTCCAGATCTATTTCATCTGGGATGATGATCAGTAAAGGCTCTGACATGGCCATTTTGTTGTTGTTTAATGCGAGGGAATGGTAGATGGGGGCTGTCTGTCTTTACCTGACTCAGTAGTGGGGAAAGGAGTTTGATGTTGCTGGGGCACTGGCTCTGCCACTTCCTAATCACTCAGGTTCGTTGGACTTTTGCGGGGGCCTGCTACTAGGACCCACAGGTACTCTATAGAACAAGTCACTGGAGGCTGCTGCACTCAGTGTATTTCTGTGGCTGCCCTCCTTGTGTGCCCTTCCACCCCCCTTGGCAACAACATATTCCCCTTCCTTACCTCAAGGAGGACTGTGTGCTCTCTGTTCAGGCCCCCTGCTATGAGCTATGCAGGTTCTGTGTAAACCCCTAACACCCTAGAAAGCAGTTCCTGCCTGGAAGACCAGGGGACTTTCGGGAATAGTGCGGAAGATGGTGCAAAGGGCTGCAGTAGTATGGGGAACCAGAAAACACTGTGCGCCTCACTTTGCCAGAGTATAGGTGCTTTCCATTAGTGTACTGCAATGCCAGTACTGGAAACAACCCACCACCTATAGGTAGAAGGTAACTTATTTTATTTTTGAAAGGGTTGAGGATAAAATTTACTTCAAAACAAGAGCTATCATAATGAAAAAGCAAGTTGTCTTCCAAACTAAACATTACTTTAATATTGTTGAATCAGCTGGAAGCTGTCATCTATTCTCTTTTATATGCTTGAGTGCGAATATCTGTGTTGGGAGTTGTACATTAACAGTTGTATATGCACAGAACACATATCCTCCATCTGTTTAGCTGCTCTGTGTCATTTCGTTCAACCCATCACTGTTTCCAATGCATTTTATTAAACTGAATTCAAACATTTAGCACAGACAGGCCATGCTTTGGACATAATGGATTTATATAGGAGTTTGAACTGCAGCCTGGTGCTCTCCAACTGTTTTGGACTATAACTTCCATTGGCCTTAGCCAACGGGCCAATGGCCATGGATGATGGGAGATGCAGTTTAACAACATCTGGGAAGCACAAGGTTGGTGAAAGTGACCATACTAGATTCCCAAGTAATAGTTTCCCTTCTAATTCAGTGTTTTATAATGATGTCTGGGGCACTTCTGAAGGCTGTTATTTGCTCTTTTAACAGCACTCCAGCTGGTAGAGAAGGTTAAGCTAACTGCATAGATTGGTGTCAAATAATGCCTACTAGAGCAGTAAGCTAACACACTGGAACACTGACAAGACTATAGTTTGTTTCTAGAGTGATCTAGCTACTAAAATTATTTCTGTTGATTGCTCAGTGTCCCAGTGCTTAGCCAATCTCTGGCACAAATGACACTGTGGACTACTATCTTTCAGTTATTATTGTGAGCAAGCCATTGGTCCCAGACTTCCATAGTGAGCATTTAATATTCAGTGGGGAAGAGGTTGCTAATTCAATATATCTGCTGTGCCTAATTCTTCTGAATATAATGCAGATATGGCTAAGCCTTTTTTTTGGCCTGAGGGCCATGTTCACCTTTGGCCAACCCTCAAGGGGCCACATGGAAGTATTAGGTGAGGCAAAAGTGGGTGTGGCTACTACACTCTCAAACAAAGGTTGATACTTGCCTCATCTTCAGTATATATTTAAAGCACAATGATAACCACTTTAAACAACCATGGCTTCCCCCAAAGAATTTTGGAAACTGGAGTTCATTAAGGATTCGGAGACTCCTATTCCTCTCAGAGTCACATTTCTCAAAGTGGTTTAACAATCAATCCCTCTTCAAAGGGAACTCTGGGAACTGTAGCTCTGTGAAGGGAATAGGAGTCCCCTAACAACTCTCAGCACCCTTAACAAACCACAGTTCCCAGGATTCTTAGGGGAAGGCTATTATTTTTTAATGTGGTATCATACCTCTTTAAATGTATAGGGCCATGCACACACCTCTCCCCTTAGCTGATCTGTACTGATTAGCTGAGGAGGCAGGGTATCTGTTGCTTTCTGCTCATCAAATGATCAACCTGATATCCAGAGAAACAGCAGTTTGCACCCCCATTAGGTCACTGGGCCCTGTCTACCCCAGCCCTGTGTTAAATGAGGCTTACTCCCAGGTAGAGTGCAAAGTCGTGAAGCCATAACTTAACATGTTTTTATTTCAAGTAATGTGGATTTGTGTTGGTGTGGTTTTGCAAAAAAGACATCAATGACAGTTTCTGAGATCTTTCAGGCAACACAGATTTCTTAGTCATTTTTGTTGCAAGGCACAATTCCTCCCTTGTGAAACTTTTAGGAATATTTTAATTCAGATTTTGCTTCAGAAAAATGCTGTATTTTATGTAATTTATATAAAGCTTAATACATGAAAAACCTAGGGGCTAAAGGGAGTGGGGGAGATCAAAGAACTGAATAAAGGCATAGCTTATCTATCTTATTGCCAGGGGGAAGACCTCAACTCTGAAAAAACTGAAGGGAATAAACATACATTATTTAAGACTACTGGAGAATGAGATATATTAACTAGAATTAATGAGAATAAATTACAGCAACTGGCTGTAAATAATAATGAAAGCTTCCCCCACCAAAGCAGGAACTTTCAAACTGAGGAACTGTCATGGACGTGGCTGAAGTTGCCAAGCTTACCTATCAAAAATGGGAATACATAGAAGCAGAGGTGTAACTTTTTCCACTTACTGTGCAAGGCTCTTAAGTCTGATTCTGTATTTCTGACAACTCAAAGAGAGAAGAGAAATGTGACTCATCTCTCATCCACCAGTCTGACTCCAATTAGGTTGACAAAAATGATTCTGATGAAAGGGGGAGGGGATCAACTCTTACTTCAGACCCATTTAGGTACTCTTGCACTACAGCCCAAATCAGCTAAATATATTTCAGTGGTATATAAATATTAATACATACACAGAGGTGGGTGTACATACAATGGCCCCAACTAGAACAAATAGAGTACATAAACCAACTTCTAATAGGATTTCAACACAGGTTTTCCGAAGCGTCAGTACTCTGCCTTCTTCAAGGACTGGGAAGCAGTAAAGAAAAATAGAATAGGGAACTAAGAAGAGGATGGTTTTTGTGCATTACACTTTCTCTCCCAAAGTTAAACTGTTCTGCCAATCTAAGAATTTGTGTTGAAGTGGAACCCCTCCTTTCCATGCTTTGACCTAAAAGACAGCCAACATGTAGCTATTTATAATAAAAAAATATGAATTTCCTGATAGACAGGCTGTATGTAAGGTGGGGAGGCTTCCTGGATTGTCAACGGAGCAGAGTGTAATAGTTTCGCTGTGTTTGCACCATGAGATAGAGGACTGCAAGAGAAAAGAAGTATCTTTCAAATATCTGAAAGACCACCTTCTTCACTGCTGACCATGGGGTGTTAGGATTGGCAGAGAAGAATCTTTTGGTAGTTCCACCACCCTCAGCAATGTGGCGAATGGCAGCCCAGGACAGGGTTTTTTCTGAGGCTTCTCCTGAATTGTGCCACTCCCTCCCTACAGACGAGCATCTAGAAGCTTTGTTGTAGTTTTGGGAGGATGCTGAAGAAGCACCTCTTTACCAAGGCCCTTGACTGTATTTTGTTTTGTGGGATCCATCTCTTTTGCTGAAATTATACTGCTCTGTTGGGGCTGGAACAGTTTTATTTCTTTTAATCCTTGTAACTTTTCCATCCATTTGTATAATTCTGTATCATATTGCTGTGACCCTGGGACCTTATGGTGAATGGTGGGCATGAAATCTTATAAATAAAGTAATAAACAGAGAACCAGGCTCTGATAGTATGGGGGTCAAGGAGAATGGCATAATAGGTCAGTGAGTTATTGATGGCATGTCCACTGAGGGATTGTTCAGAAATTATTGGATACCTTTTATGTTTTATTCAACTCAGCCCTAATAGTACTGCTTCCTATATCAGTGTAATAAAAATGGGTGAGTCTACCTTCCCTTTCCTTCACTCCGCGCTGCCAACAGAAGGAAGTGGTCGTAGGGCAGGGTGACAAGAAGAACCTCTTCATCCTGCTTTCCTCCAGCAATGGCAGCAGGATCTTGAGACTGGGGTGAATTGGGGGGGTGAAGATGGGGAAATTTGGGGGAATGTGTGGGTGGCAGCAGCAAAGGGAAGCACGTGAAGGCTTGCCGGCCGGCCTGGATCATTCACCTGACTTTCTGCCCACGCATCTGGGCCACCCACTCATTCAGACCCCAGCTTTCTCTTGGCCTGTTGTGTGTGTGTGCAATCAGGCAGGCAGGCAGGCAGGTAGGTGGCAGTGGCAACATGAGGAGCATAAGAAAGCCTGCCTGGGCCGGCTGCTTTCCCACCTGTGCCACCGCCTGCCTGCTTTCATTGTTCGAATAATAAAAAGAAATTGTTATTTAGGGGAATTGAATTTAATTCTAAATTATATTCTGGAAACGTGGGAGATTTCAAGGGGTCAAAAAATAATAATGGATGTACCGTGCTATATTAGAAGCAACAAAACTTGTTTTGATGAATTGGAAGAGCCGCAAAAAGATTCCATTGAGCACATGGATTGATAATATGCACAGATTAGCTACATATGAACGAATTGCATGTTGATGCAAAATAAGAATGGATAAATATGAAGAAATCTGGAATGAATATTTAAGTGATAAGGCAGATAGTGGTGGGAAGTAGGGGGAGGAGAGAGGGGTGGGAAAATATTGTTAAAAAGGTGTAGTTATAGGTATATCAGTGTATTCAAATCTGAATTGTCAGATTGTGTTATTTGCAGTATAGGGCTGGGCTGCTACATTGCAACTGCAGGCTTTTAGTGTCTGCCAATTTATTTGTTTTTTTCTTAACTAAACACTCTGACCCTGCTTATTCTGCTTGACTTCCTTGCTAGCCCCCTGTCTCTTTTGCCAGTTCTCTACCTCACCCACCTACTGTGGCTTTTCCCACCCCCTTACTATCTCCCCACAGTTCCTTCCACCTTCATGCTACTGTGCACCTCCCCACATCCTTTAAGCAGCTTGCTTGGGCTGGGCTGACAATCCTCACACTGCAGTTGGCAAGGCCACCTATTGGTGGTCATGCAAACTTAGAGCATTGTGACATTTTGCATTCTTATGTATATAGGAAGAAAGTCAGAGTCTAAATGTATGAAATATATCTCATTTCAGGTTATGTCAATCAACAAGAACATGAAAGGTGAACTAAAATTATGTGAAAATGTTTGTTATTTAGGTCTGGAAGAAAATCTTCACATTATATCCCCCCATTGTTCTTTAACGGTAAAGGGTTAAAAAGATAAAGCGCAGATACTTTATTCAGAGCTGCTCAAATATACTGTAGGCAGTGGTTGCCTAGGGCAACAAACCATTTAGAGACTATTTATTTTATCAGTTTATTGTATGATGGATTGTAGGCTGTAAAGGGAGGCTTTTTTTTAGCTTATGTAGAGGCAGTAGAAACTCTACATTCGCCCTGAGTCTGATTCTGTATTTCCCCCATAGGAACACCCCATGCTGAACCCTTGAAGGGAGCTTGCTCTCTAAATAGCAAGATTTATGATAATGCATTAGGCAGTATGTCAGGTCAATTTGTTGTCGAACAATGGAACATTCCATCAGGACATTTCCAGGAAAGTATTATCTGCTTGGGATAATTGGGACAGTTTGTGTAACAAGATACATACCTCACTTAATAGGTGCATAATTTCTATTGCCATAGCCACAGCATGATAGAATAAGGGCAGCATTCTTCAAGTGGAACACAATAGGCACCCAAAATACTCAACTTTGATTGTCACAGCTTACAATTGCTGCCAATCAGCAGGTTCAGCAACCAAGTGCAATTTTTCAGAATGTAATGGTGTTCAGGAAGGAGAGGGGGAAATTACTTGCTTAAAAAAACAGAGGGGGTGGAATATCCACATGAAAGTAGGTTGCACAGTTATAAAAAAAATACCTGCATCTTCTTCAAGAAAAAAGAATAGGAAGATTTAGCACACACACTTAAAGCAGAAAAAGGAGCCATGCCAAATGTTTGCATGGTCCATCTGTTCAAGTAGTCAGATGCTTCAGAGGAAGTGTGAGACCAAAGGACAATTTATGGATAAAGAGATTAATAGAGATTCATTTCCTCTGGTACAAGAGCTTTAGATACATTGAGGACGGCTTGCATCCCCTAACCATGGCTACGAGTTTATGCTGGATTTTCATGACTTTAACTCTTCATCTTAAACCACTCCTTGCTTTTTAACACCATCCCATGGTAATGTATTTCACAGGTAGTACAGAACTGCAAATTACAATTTGCCTGGTTACACGGGTCCCTATGATCCATTGTCTCCTGTTTTGAGCTTGAATTTTTTTTAAAGGTGCATTCAGCACTGAGTAAACCTAAAAGATCCATGCTTGAATGACTGAGCCAGTTCTTTCAGTTGCTTGAAGGATCCTGCTTTACAAATCACTGATTATATATTGTTTTTACACCTGATACCTCATAATTGTCTGAGTCACTGCAATTATCTGTGCTAATTTAGTTCTGTATAATTTCATTCTCTTCCATTTGCCTTCTTTTCCATGCCCTGAGACTGGGTCACTTGAAATACGCATATTTCACTGTTGATTATTTCCTTATACAGGGCGAGTCTTTTAAAAGAGGCCCCGTGGAAGATGTGTACTCTGTATCCACGGGGCCTCTTTTAAAAGACTCACACTGTATTTGCAGCTTAGGAGGAACCAGCTAAGGGCCAGGGGTGCCAACCTGAATGAAATATTGTGGGGGCCCAGGTAAACCCCTCCCTGCATAATTGATCACAGGACATGGTGCATGCACACTATTTGAATGGTAATGCCCATCAACTTTGCGGGTGCCTGGCCCATCAAATATTTGATTGTGATGCCAAAGCCCGCACGGCTCCTAGGAGTTGGCTCCTATGCTAAGGGCTCACCCACACTTGTATTTGGTCTATGACTTCTAGGCACGGGTCCAAGAGGTTTTCCTTTTCTCCTGCTGCTTTCCCTGGGAAAACCTGCTGTTTAGTGCTGAATTGGAACAAATGTCAACTGGGCTTTCTGCAAATTTACGTTTGTTCTCATTCAATGGTAAACGAATAAAATAGAAACCAAAAAAGTCACGGAACAAATGGAACAAAATTATGCGACAAAGCAAAGTGTGGATGAGCTCCCACCAATGCAGTTTGTCCCAAAGTTCCTTGTTCTTATGAAGGTTAACTTGGAAGTAAGCCTCCAGACAAGCTTATTTCCAAATCAGGGTGCACAAGATTGCAGCTTGGCAGAAATATTGGCATCCATCAGAATCTTTCACAGATCATCATGTCTCAGCAGCTTAGCTGCTGAAGCAAGGCTCAAAAAATAAATGACTGATTTTTATTTTTGAGAGTGCACCAGCAAAGCTTTTCTGCAAGGTACACGCTTTGCTTCCCTTCAACTTTTCTCTAGCCTTAAGATATAGTGAACAGCATTCATTTTTTACTGAAGAAACTTTCCCCACCCACTTTCCTTTGACTCTGAGTCCTGCTGAAACCTAAGATGAAGTGGGAGGAAACGACAGTGCAGAAGATTTGGAAAAACTACCACAGCTTACACTGAACTCCCGCCTTCAGTTAGAAACAGTGCAGTCTGTTTTAGAAAGAACTAGGAATAAAGGAAAATGTAACAAATAGACAATCACAAACCACAAGATAATAATGTCTATTGAAAGCTCAAGAGTTAAGCATGGTCGAAGATGCCAGTCCAAAAATGTACTAAATTTCCACATTTCATTAATTTGACACATTCTTGCAACAGCAAACATGATTAGTTTTACACAATACATCTGGGAGACAACAGCAATAATAACCCAAAATAATACCTACTCAATACACATCAACTAATAATATGCAAGGATTGATGAATGGAAAGTTCCATGCTGCAAATGTGGGCAGGAAACAATAGCAGAAGAAACAAATGGTAACTGCAAAAAATATAAAAAATATTGCAGTGTGGAGCTGCTCCTGTTCACTGTTCCAGTTAAGTCAGCCGTGCCCTCCTCCACAACACACCATTCAATACCCCCTGCCCACCCGATTTTCCATTTCCCAAAATGGCTAGTCCAGATCCCATGGCTACAGAGCATGCTCAGTCCTCATTGGGCTGTTTAGGGTTGTTATGGATGTTTTTGTCAATTTCAGGTTTTCCTAAGTCTGCTGGTGCCTATCTCTTGAATGTCTATGGTGCCATTTAGGATAAAAAAATACAAGTGAGACACTAAAAAACCCCCGAAAACTAGGGTACTGGTGGAATGGAATGTAGTGCCTGGAATCCTGAAAAGAAGAACTCTACACTGCAACATTTAAGGATTTCAGACTCTCCATTCCATTCTACTACCTCCATTTCCCTTTTTTAACCTCCAATTGTCAGTATGCTGTGTCCACATGGGGATATGTTAAATTAGCTTGTCATTGTTTGAATTACCTATTCAGTCAATGATATTGTTCATTCTACCCTTTTTATAGGGTTTCTTTTCTCGGCAGGGGCCTTTGAAAATATGCCTCACTCCATACACAGAATGGCACACACTAAAGCATGTTATACGCATGGTATACTCACTGCAGATGGGGTTCATCAACCTGGGAAGGTAGCCTATCTAGAAGGAAAACTCTGATCCTAAACCTTTGTGCTTTTTCACCCAGTATAAAAAGACACAGAACGTGGACAAATGTGATCTTTGTGAAATCAGTGATCAATTCTTTAGATTACTGCAGATTAATACGAACACACAGGCACTGACAAAGCATTATGGAGACGAGGGGAAAGATAGGGGAAATTACTATATGTCATTCAGTTTGTATCAGCTGGTGAGGGAAAGCAAAACCAGACATTTAGGATTTGTCTTTTCAAATATGTCTATAACAGCTTTATCAAAATGAATTTCATATAATGCACCATTTATCTAATCTAGAAACTATAAAGAAAATCCATATAATTGAAGCTCAGCTTCTTCAAGAAAATAGAGATAGCACACTTAGTTCCTTAGCAACATAATGAAATGTAATTTCAAACGCTCTGCATATGTGTTTGAACAATCAACTTGCCCTCTATCATCCGCAACAGTCAGTTGCATTGTAGCATTTTGATTCTGCTTATTATATGCATGATAATGGAAATAATATAATTAAAGCTCTAAAGTCCATTATAGAATGTTGCAAATGATCCCCATATAAGTGTATGTGCCCACACCCACACGGTTGAATACTCTCTACTACAACCAAGGACTCTCTACTACAACCAAGGTGGTGCTCACTTCTCCAGCAACTTCCAATATAAAATTTTCTTGCAAATAAATACAGTTGAAGGGGACAGCAGAAGGGAGATTAACTGAGAATGAAAGGGAAGAAAAAAGAAGGCCTATAAATTCGTGGATGGCAGACAGATAGAAAATATCACCCTCCTGCTGACAAGTGTTCATCAGTCCCTGGCTGCAATGTAAGCAATTCAGTGGTTCTTCCTGTAAGTTATGATACTGTTGTTTCAAAAGGCTCTAAAGCACCAAAATAGAATAGCTGAATGAAACAAATTAAACTTTTAAATAAAAAGAGCAACAAAAGTTCAGGGCTTGGAAGAGTCTTTAGTGTTTTTAAAAGGGATTAATGGGCAAGGGGGAAGAAAATATATAGTCTGTTTGACACCATGCTGCTGTGACTTTGGCTTAATTATTACTTTGGTGTATGAAGGAATAGCTGTTGAAAGTTTTTAACAAATTTCACATGTTGAAAGCAAAAGTCTGTTCCTACCCTAAGCATAGCTTCCGTTGTGCTCCAAAATCTAAGTCAAGGATCCAGTGCACAAGCATAATTCCTCTAGGTACGAACAGGTAACACACCCCTTCTCCTTTGTCTGTTTTGAAGCATTGGAGGGCTGATATGTATTTAGCTTCGTTTGGCACTTGAGCCACAGAAAGCATCCATTTCTCATCCTGCCATCTAGTAATTTTCTTTCCCCTCTCCTCTGCTTTAGCACTCTTTCCCCTCTTCTGCTCTAGGCAAAAATGGAGAAGGAAACTTGCTCTACTCCAGCTGCCAGTCAAGTTGCTCATGGGGACTGAAAGCAGGGTAATGGACAGAGCAAATGGGTCCCCAAAATCACTTTTGCTTGCTCACTGGCTGATACTGACGGGGGGGGGGAGTAATAATCAGTATTGCTGTTATTGATAAAAAACGGAGAGTTCAGGCCTCTCCCTATCCTCATTTCTCAAATGGATGAGCAAGGAAAAAGTATACCTTCTGTGGAGGTATAAACATTTCCTTCAAATGCAGAATGGGTATTATGTGACACCTGTAACACTGCTGCTTCCATAGATCAAAGTGGTTGAGTGGACATATATGGGGGAAGGTGATCTCACAGGTAACTCGTCCCAAGTTGTGAAGAGCTTTGTATACTAATATTGATACCCTGAACTTAGCCCAGTAGCAATCAGCAACTAAGTGCATTTGTTATATGTTGGCAGGGCCTCACTCCTGTCAGTAATTATGCTGTAGCATTCTGTACTAACTGTAGCTTTTGAATGAAGGGCAAGGGAAGCCCCACATAGAATACACTGCAGTAATCTAGACTTGAAGTAAATAAAATATACTGTACAGTATGATGCTGACTGGCATATATGATAAGCCAAGTGATATTAAGAAGGTGCTTCTTTGCACAGAACATATGCCAGTGATGACCACCAAACTGGATGGCTTAAAAAGAGGATTAGACAAATTCATGGAGGACAAGGCTATCAATGGCTAGTACCCCCAATGACTATGTTCCATCTCCACTGCCATAGGTATTATGCCTCTGATAACCATTTGCTGGGAATCACAGGTGGGCAGAGTACTGCTATGCTCATGTCCTGCATGTGGGTTTCCCACAGGTATCTGGTTGGCCACTGTGAGAACAGGATGCTGGACTAAATGCAGCTGGTCTGATGCAGCCAGCCCTTCTCATGTTCTGAATATCAGATGATTAAACATACAAGATTCAAAGGCCTAAAATAATCAGAGGAAGAGGAAGTGGTGAAAAAGTACACAGGGATAGTTCTAGATTGTAACATAATACTGAAATATGTAATTAAAAAAGAAGAAGAAAAAGAAATATGTAATATTAGGGAAAAACTAAATTTTCAAATAAAGGGGAAAAAACCTTATATTGCTCACCCACTTACATCAGCTAGTCCCACTGTTTTCCATTCTATTTATTAAATTTCCCATGGCATTCATTCTTCATTTCCCACCCTTCACCCTAAGGTCCCAGGGTGGGTTACAAGATTAAAAACAATTAAAAACAACTTACAACCATAAAAATATATCCACCCCAGAGCTTAGATGCTGGGAGTATTCTGAACTGACTGGCAACCGCAGGCCAAACTTCCACAGATACATGTTTTGATAAAATACAACAAAGGTCAGAAAGCAATGGTTTCAAAAATGCAAGGGTGCTACAGCATGATAAAAGCACCCTGCAATGCACACAAACATGGCCTTTGCTAATCAGTGCCTTAAAGCACTTAGCATGATTCTCACACAACTCTCTTGAAGAATATCCCATGAATTGGATCAACCCCAGCTTCTTGCACAAATAATTATATGGACAGCTACATTGGATTAAATGTGAATGGCTGATTTTGAATCAATGTTTTAGATGTATTAATCTAAAAATAACTCTCAATGCTACCCTGCATAAATTTACACAGGAAGCAATTGAAAAGGGACTGCTAAACAATACATTAATGTAGATTTGAACAATAGCAGCTGAAGCTTTTGTTTTTCTCTCAGGCTTCTTTCTTTTACTCATAGTGTTGGAGAAACCATGTTGTTAGGAGCAGTTTGGGGGGTGGGATGACAAAAACAGATCTGTGACAGTTTTTTCCTAGTCCTCTGATTTGAAAAGGTGTCATCTCTTGTGGGAAAATGATTGCTTGTACATAAGAGCATGAGCAGAGTTCTTATTATTGCAGAGTGATTTTACAGCACGAGATATTGCTAAGAGCATGATGAGCACATGAACACCTCATGCTAGACTAAATGATTGGCTCACGTAGCATAACACTCTCTTTGTTTTGCGGGCAAGGGCAAGGTTGCATTCCTTTTGATTGTTACTTTTGGGTACGAGACACAACAAGCGCTGTGCTGGAGGAGAGAGGATGAATTATTTTCACTGGACACAATAAACATTGCACGGCTAAAGCCAAAGCTTTTTCTTCAAGTCATCTTGGTGTGAGACTGATTATTTCGGATGTCGAGCAGGTTCTCGACAATCTCTCTCAGGACCTTGTGACACAAAATGCAACAGTCAGGACTTCAGTAAAGGGAGAGGAATCAAGTCAACATAATTTAGCAGACGGAAGCTGCACGCCGGCTCCCTCGGCCAATAAAACAAAATGAGCGCCGCAACCCCAGAGTCGTCCGCGACTGGATCTAACAGGGGTCCCTTTACCTTACCACTAACAAGACAAAATGCATGTTAGCCTGTGAAGATGTTCAAATAAACATTTTCTCATTATGAAATTTTTCTGCTGGCCTTGAGAGAAGGCATTTGTTATGATAGCACATATCTGCTTCAGTCTCACTGATACTATTTTCCAAACTCCCTTTCAAACCCCAGGCTGACATTTGACCCTACAGTTACTGACCAACAGAAAAGGAAAAGTGTTGGATACAGAAATGAATGTTATAGACAAAATATTTTCACAAACAAAACTTTGTACAGATTTTATATGAACCACAAAGCAAAGTATGACCTTTATTAAAGAACCCAGAGAGTAGGAACAGTTATTTTTACACAAGATGAATACTGAGATTTGTGAACTTAAATGGTGTCTGTGTGGTTGTGAAATTAGTGATTTTATAATTTTAAAAAACTATAAAGGGAAAGATAGGATCACATGTTAAGAACAATACTTTATGAACATTCTGAAATTTATGAGGGAGGAAAGGGGGGGAAATAAGTCGACACACTGTTCAAGACAGCACAGTCAACTATTCAGACCAGTGGAAGATCTGGTTTATGATTAAGATTATGCAATAACTTTGCCCCTGAAGGACCAGGTGCATAGCCTGTGAGTCATTTTGGACTCAAAACTGTCCATGGAATCACAGGTTAATTCTGTGTCCAGAGTGGCTGTCTACCAGCTCCATCTGGCGTGACAGCTGAGACCCTACCTGCCTGCGCACTGTTTTTCCAGAGTGGTACATGTGCTGGTTATCTCCCACTTGGACTACTGCAATGCGCTCTATGTGGGGCTACCTTTGAAGGTGACCTGGAAAATACAACTAATCCAGTCTGCGGCAGCTGGACTGGTGACTGGGAGCAGCTGCCGAGACCATATAACACTGGTCCTGAAAGACCTACATTGGCTCCCAGTAAGTTTCCAAGCACAATTCAAAGTGTTGGTGCTGACTTTTAAAGCTCTAAACAGCCTCGGCCCAGTATCCCTTTAGAAGTGTCTCCACTCCCATTGTTCAGCCTGGACCCTGAGATCCAGCACTGAGGGCCTTCTGGCGGTTCCTACACTGCGAGAAGCGAAGCTACAGGGAAGCAGGCAGAGGGCCTTCTCGGTAGTGGTGCCCACTCTATGGAATGCCCTCCTATCAGATGTTAAGAAGATGAGTAATTATATAACATTTGGGAAACATCTGAAGGCAGCCCTGTATAGGGAAGCTTTTTAAGGTTTAATGTTTTACTATGTTTTTATATACGCTGGAAGCCGCTCAGAGAGGCTGGGGCAACCCAGTCAGATGGGCCGGGAACAAATAAAAAAATATTATTATAGTTTTCGTTTTCTTTTTTAAATTGGCAGGAAGAAACTCTTAGATAAATAGGCTCCAAAATTTCTCTACAGTAATGTGCTTGCCGGAGGCCAACAATATGCTGCATACAAGAACTACACCACAGAAGAATCTTGAGCATATCAGAAGAAGCAGGTCTAAACATCAGATATCAATACTGATCACACCAAACAAACAAGTTAGTAGGTGCTTTACGCTTTTTTTTTTACAACAATTTATTTTCATTTGACCATTTTTAAAGGATTAAAACTGGTGGTTTTTTTAAAGGTAAAAATATATTGACTTACATTAATTAATTCAATATCCCAGATTTTTTTCACAAGGTCCATCGACGTATAGCCATTTATCAGAAAGGGTTTGATGTAATCACCCAGTTCCAGGGAATCTAGCCACTCTGCTACAGAGGTGGGGCTGTAGCCATCGTTGCCTATTTGTTTCATCTGAAACATAAAAACGCCCCACAAAAAAGTTCAGTTTTTGTTATTATGTATGGATGTGTGTGAGTAGGAGAAGAAATAAGGGATACCAAAGGACCTTTCCACAGACTAATTTCTGCATAATGAAAACACTATAGTTCTCTGGATTAAATTCTTAGGTCAGACCATTTGAGCTTTTAAACTTCTTTATTGACATCTGGCAGTGCAGAGTGTAGATTCACAGTACTGTACTTTTATGAATGGTTTCTTGTTTTAACGATTTCCACAGTGTTGGAGAACGTCTGTGTTAAAACAGTGCAATAAAAAAATGGATGACCAATGTAGCCTTGAGCTGTCTGCCAATTTCTCTCACACACACAACCAAAGGGGATAGCCTAGAACAGGATATCCCCCCTTTTGTGAGTTCTGTGAGAAGAAATGACATATTCTCAGAGTCAAGAGGACTTAAACTGCCAGTTTTCGTCTCCAGGGCCCTTATTTATAAAGAGAAACACATGCAGAAAACCATAAAGACAGGGATTCTGGCCATTCAGATTAATCTTAATCATCTTTAAGAAAAGCAATTAATTGAGGAAAACTTATTTTAAGTTGGAAATAAATTTTTAAAAGAGAAATTATCTTATGGCATCCATAAACTATTCTCCTGGGTTGTTGGTATAAATCAACTGGTTGAGAAAACGGGTATTTTCTAGAAACTCACTGAAATTGCCCTGTTGATGAGCTTCAGACTGTTGGAAAATATGCTTCTCACAGTTTGAACTGTGTTTTAATATAAATATGATAAGAGAGCCTGTTCAGGCCCTCCCCACAGCTGCTATCTGCATCACTTCAAATACATGTAGTTGGATCACCTGAACGAAGATCTCTATAGACATCCCTATGTTAAATAGGTAGAAAGGGCACACTGTGAAATAGATGGAAACAGGGAAACAACTTTTTTTTTCAGTGTCGGGACTCAGAAATTTTCTGAAGTAAGTATCAGGAATAGAGGGGCTGGGGAAGTGGAATACACAAAAAGATTAGGATCAGGAACAGTATTTAAACCGGCATAATAAAATGATTTTCAATGATGTAACTGGGAGAAAAGAGAAAAGTGTAATACTGTATAGAAAAGAAGAAATGTGTGATGTTATTTTTTGAAGATGAATATTTAAGAGAACTACAAAAGTTACACGTTGATGCATGCTATGAATAAATATTTTGCAGAGATATATTTTTGCAGAAGGAATCAATACTGCTTTTAAAAGAAGGTGGTTTCTTCCTTCCTCTTTGAAAATGGTTTTAATAATTTCCTTAGCTTAGTCAGTCATAATGTTACAGGAAAAAGGTAAAACTGTAAATTGTATGAAAATGGTATAAACAAATGAGTACATGTGGATGGAACACGAGAAGATAGATATATACATTATTTTTTAAAAGAACAAGACAAATAACTGAGTTAATTTATTTCATTCCAAAAATGAACATATAATGTCCCGTCAAATACACTTATTAATGTTCTTAGCTCGTATACAGGATAACAGTAATCAATTCCATATCACATATTTTGGCTTTCCTTTTCAGATCACAGAAAAGAATTTTTAAATGTCTAAGGGTAAATGATAATCCATAATGTCTGTAATGAGGTGAATTATGGTTTCAAACATATATAAGCATATTGTTGTGGGGGTGGGGGAGGGCATAACTCAGTAGCAGCTCATGTGCTTCACATGTGTACAGTCAGCTTCAATCCCTTGCATCTCCAGATAGGCTTACCTCTCCTTTGAGATAAAGCAGCTTCCAATTATGATGTTGTCACCAAACAGGGACAAAATAAGCTGTCTAGTGTTGGACTCCCTCCCCGCTTGGACTGACGTTTTCTCCCCAGCTACCCACCCACTAAAAAGGAAGAACTCGGATAATTTCAGAGTTAATTAAATGCAGCTATGGAAAGCTCACCTGTATAACAAGAACATATTAGAAGCTCTTTATTAAAATCTGTTTCAATATTATATATATAGCAGCTGTTGTTTTTTCATGTATCAAAAACCTGTCAGTGTATATAAAAACAGAACTCTTGTTACTTGAAAAGGATGCAGAAGCTATTAGATGGGAAAGGTTTTTTTATTTCCATCACAGCATTTTCACTGCTTTTGGATGTTACAGAAAAAAGTGCTGAAAGGAGAGCATTCTGAAACGTTTTCTCAGTGTCTAAAAACTGTATAAAAGGTTTGCCAATTTCTCTCAACGGTAGTCTTTAAAACCCTAACAGATGACAGTGATACTTTTGAGAGTGGACACTAGGGCTAACCCAAGATTCCACAATTTTGTGCTCCAATTCACAGCTGCAAAGTTGAATGGATGTCTGGGAGGTTTGGGGGAATGGAGTCAGTGGGGGTGAAACGTACGACTGCTGCTCCTGACAGTCATCACATTATTCTCCCAAAAATCCCAGAATAACTCCACATGACACAGGGTCACTCAGATGAGAGCTTCCGACAAAAATAAAAATGATAGTTGCCATTCATGGCTAATACCCCTCTAGAAGTCCTGTAAGAGCAAGGTCATTATGTGACCTTTTCCTGGCAGCTTTGTGGGTGGGGGAGAAGGCAATGGTGGTTGCCAGTTGTTGGCCAAAATTCTGGCATTGGTGGTACATTCCCACCCCCCTCTCTATGCCCACAAAACTGATGGAAGTAGGTGACCTTTTCATTCCCCATGTCCTCCAAATTTGAGCTGAAAGTCCTCTTTTGAGGATTTCCTCTTATGAAAGTTTTCTTATGAAGTTTATTCTTAGTCAAAGAATGAGCTTCTTTGAATCAAGCTTTACAATGTTTAACAACATTTCAGTAACACTTATTAACCAAATAGGAATGCCTAAACCAGAGGCGCCAGCTTTTAAAGGTGATTGGGGAGGACAATGTTGCGCACATGATATCCCAACGTCCCAACGCCATGCGTGTGACATCAGGAGGACCAGGGGAGGAGCCAATGTGGTGGCCACACAGCTCAATGACTGGCAGCTCATACTCCGCCTCCTCTTGGCAGCGCCACTCGCAGGAGGCTGCTTTGACCCTCCTTCCCTTCCATGGCAGGAGGAGCAAGAGGAGCAGCTGGTCACTGGGGGCACGGCACACTCAGTTCTGCTCTTCTGTTCTGTGGTTTTGAGGCATAGGGCCCCCCCAGTCCATACCACAAAAATATAGAGGGGGGCCAAAAGGGTTCAGCCCCTAGGAGCTGGCACCCGTGGCCTAAACCCAACCAAACATTTTTTAAAATGTACAAAGAAAGCCATATTTTTTAAAGACAAATTGAACAAACCTTTTTTTTGGGGGGGGACCTGTAGTAATTAATGTCAAATACACTAAAATATAGGCATAACATCACTTTTATATACATACATTTATTTCTCATTATAGTATGATTAATAAATAATTCAAAAATAGTTGTTGTGTGCCTTTGTGCCTTTGTAATCTCCATGACAGTGAGCAACAGATGCAGTTTTCCCCATTTCCAGCTGCATACAACTGCATCTGTTAAACTGCAGTCTGTCATGTACTCTTGTAACCTCTCCAGACACAAGAGAAAACAAAGGAGGAAGGCAACCCCACAGAGGCACAATTGGCTTCCCATATTCTACTGCTGTAGGCCTTGCTTGAGGTCTGCATGGCACTGGAGATGCATTCTGAATGGTTGCCTGGTTGCCTGTGGAGACACAAGAGAAACATGGGGATGGTAATGAAGAATGAGTAACACAGCGTACTCAACAGAGTAGGTGCTCATTAGATTATCTTTAGCTTTATTTCTGTACACGGACACATAAAGTAGCTGGACTTTAAAAGTTCAATAAATTAATATAAACAATCTGAAGTGCATGAAATAAACTTTAAAGTTCCCCAACCCAAAAGTAGATCTATAAAAGCATAGGAGGTAAGTCTGGACAATTTGGGACCAGGTTATTGGAAGTAATGCCTACACCAATATGAACCTGTCTAGGCCCTAAGTCTAGGACTAGCTCCACTCTAAGACCTACAGGGATCATGGACAGGGCATTTTCAATGGTAGCCCCACACTTGTGGACTTCCTCTTCCAACAGCTCTTCTTGCCCCCCCCCCCTTGTAGCTTTAATGCAGACCTTAAAGACATTTTTTTTTAAAACTCCTCATCGCCTTTGATATTACTGGCTCCTTATATATAATTTTATATGATGCTGGTTTTGTTACATTTTTTCTTTTCCATGCTATACTGCTTGAGACTTTTAAAAATGTAAGTCTCCTTGTGAGGGCTTGCCCTAAAAGAAAAGAATTGAAAACAAAGCAACTGGAAACATCAGCAGAGAAAACCAAATCCAAAACAACATAATAAAAGCCAAGCACAGCATGATAACAGAAACTGACAAACCAAAAGCATGAGGAGTTGAGTTTGTTTTGTTTTTTGAATGAGGGGAGAGATCTTCAAAATGTTTCTGAATGCTAAAGGAGAAAAGTACCAATGGGACTTCACAATGATGGTATTCCACAATTTTGGTGCCACCACAAAAAGGCTCTGCCCATCTGATCTCATATAAGGGTGGGATCGTGAACAGAACTCAGATGCCAATCTGATCTAGTTTATGGGAGAAGATAGGCACTGAGGTGGCTTGGCCACAAACCATTTAGGGCTTTAAAGGCTGAAATCAACAATATAAACTGAGCCTGGAAACAATCCCTGTTATGAAAGACCAGAGAAATATGCTCAGATGTTTGAGTAATTGGCTGGCCACTGCATCTTGAACCAGCTGAAATTTACACATTATCTTTAAGAGGCAGACTCACAGAGAGCATTGCTGTAGTCCATTCTGACAGCAACTCAGCATTTGTCTGCCTTGGGAGATACTGGAGGAGTGTGCCTTGGGGGGGGGAGTCAAACTGTTGGAAGAGTAACTAAACCTTGGAAAACAGGTCACACAAGGAAAAATGACTAATGGGCATTTGCCAGTAGTTGCAATTAAGGTACTGGGGTACCTAAAGTTCACCCCTGTAGGTATCTCTGCTCTTTATTGCCTTCATCAGTCTGTCTGTGGTAGATATTTGCCTGCATTTGGGGGTTTATAGCCATCAAAACTCTCCTTTTTGTACAGAGCATCTCTACTCTGTGTTCCATGGTTAGGGAAAGAAAAACTTGTAGACCCTGCTAAGTAGGGGAGAATTGTTAAGCAGTGTCCACATATTACAGTGGAGGAATGGGAAACATTCTGTGGCCATTGACATTTCTTGGGTGGCTTAGAAGTGAAGGATAGAGTAATTTCAGATGCCATACTGGAAAGTATGGCTCCCTGGTGACTTTGCTTACCTAGGTGGGGTATCTTGTCCTTCGAGCAGTGGGACTGAGGTTCATGGTGGCTGTTTGTGGCTGGAATCTGAGGCAGGGTACCTGTAAGGTTTCTGAGAAGACAAGTGTTAGGCATCTGCCCTTTATTTCTTTTTGGTTTACTCAGCTTTTAAGTTATTTGGCAAAGTGCTTTCAGATGGTGCCCAAAAGCCAGAAACAAAACAAAACAAAACTGCAGAATGGCTAAAGATTCCAACATTAGTTGGAAAAATATTCTGGTAATTCAGAACCTGAAAAACTAAGGAGAAATTCAGCAGGCAATGATTTCAGAAGCATCCTACATACAGTACATACATGCCGCCACCACACCCATTGTGAATGGATCAAGGCAATGGTTCCACAATATCAATGGACATCCTCTGGAAGGGTACTTCTACCATGCATAGACCTCCTTGCTTTCTGACAGGTATAAAAGATTTGACGAAGTGCTTTAATATTTTTCCCTACCAGCAGCCAGTGGAAGTTCAGTGGAAGTTTCTCCTTTATTATTTGCAAAACTTCTTGATGTCAGGAGGTTTAGCAGTTAGGTTGAGAAGTGCAAGTCAGTACTTTTCCGATAACCACTAACTGGCATTGCAATTCCCAGTTGGCCCCATACCCCCTTGGAAAGGAGCTCTTATTACACGGTTCCCTTTTGCATACAAATCTGGACCTGCATTTATATAACAAGGCAAAGGCTTCCTCCTAAAACAGATTTTTGAGTCTCTTTCACACATCCTTCAGTATGTTGCTCCTGCTGGAACTCAGGAAGATGCTTTGAAGGTTTACAGCTCTGAGGTTACTGATATCCCTGCCCTCCTGTTCCTCAGGACTCTACTGGAGCACTAATTTTCAAGCTTGAGATCCCTACAGGGGTTTCTTTGGTGCTGAATGTACTTTTCCTTATATTGATCATCCTCTTGCAACACTCTGGCAAATAATTACATTTTATCGGCTCAGTAGTGGAAAGGATTGCTTCTTGAATTCTAGCTTTTGATTCATCCATCCAGTAATTTAAAATATGGTCCAAATAGCAAAAGCCATGTCATACTTTTTTGATAACATTTAAAAAAATCAGTTGTGCTAATGGTTAAACTAATCATCTTCTTCATCTAAGTCTTGTTCTTTTCATAGTTTCTGATTTTGCCAAAACCCTCCGCATTCTATGCAGTTCATTTATACACTCACAAATCTGAGACCAGAAGTCAACTGAATGCTCATAAAAGATCCAGAAATCACAGCATGATCCTTTTAAAAGTTAGGACATAGTTGCTTTTCTGGTGTGCCAGGTGTTTTATGATGTCTGTGTGGGGTGAAGAAGGAAGAGGTGGTCATAACTGGCTTGGGGTCGTGATTCACTGACACTTTCGCTTGGTGCCTTTTCACAATGTGTCTCTGCACCTTGCCCCCCAAAATTATCAGCTTCCTCACAATTCTTAGCCTCCTTCCTTGCCTTTCAAGCTGTCATCCTCCCCGCTCTTTAGCTCATAATTTTATATTCAGCACTTCTTTTTCATGAGCACATCTTAGCTTCATGACCTCCACTGCTGTCACTTGATTCCCAGGCTGATGGCTTCTTCCTTTAGGCCTTTTGGTGACTCCATGGCTGCTTGTTTCTTAAGCAGAATGCTCTTGCCTGCTACCTCTATAGAAAAGGAAGGATTCTTGACACCAAAACCAAA
The DNA here is from genome assembly GCF_964188305.1 of Podarcis bocagei. Taxonomy (NCBI): domain Eukaryota; kingdom Metazoa; phylum Chordata; class Lepidosauria; order Squamata; family Lacertidae; genus Podarcis; species Podarcis bocagei. The sequence continues at coordinate 37,717,861 of NC_138135.1, read as the reverse complement.
TACTTTTTCAACTGCATTGATGGCCTCGCTGCTTCATTATATAATATTATAACTTTTAAATGTCAAATTCTGCTCAAAGCAACTGGGTTTTGCACAACTGTGTTTCAGATTTCCAATGCAGTTCAATATGTCTTGGAACTAACGATGGGTGATAATTAAAAAATCATACTTAGCTCGCCTAGTTATGAATTCAGTATTATGTGTTTGGTGGAAATGTTCTCCATTATTTCAAGATTTTGAAGTATCTAAGGATTTTGTGCATGTGCATCTCAAACGTGCATCATGTGAAAATGATATGCATAATATATCATGTGTTACAACAATACCACCTTTTTCTCATTGGCAGTTTTTGCATTTCTTTTTATTCTTATTTTTACCATTGTGTGGTGCAGCAGCGCAGTTAGGTAACTGTACGCACAGTAAGGCGACCTCTCTTTAGATGGTGACATGTCCCAACTTCAGCCCAGTGATTCACACAAGGAAATTCCTGAAGGTGAGGCCTGACGTAGGCATCCCACTGCTATTGCACACAGATAGTGTTCACTTATCCAGATGCCAGTTCACAGCACTCCTTAGAAAAGCCATCCTTGAGTGTGAATTGGACTCCAGAGTATTTTCTGCACATTCCTTTTGTATACCGTAGGCGCAGCCACCATGGCTTTCTGCTGGGGCCTTTCCCTGGCTCACATTAAAGCTCTGGGTCATTGCCAATCATTTGCTTATAGGCACTATGTGTGCACTGCGATCCATGGCCTCACTGCCTCTTGTTGATGATTTCTTGCAGGTACAAGCCACAAACAGGCATAGATCTATAGTCACAGTATAGTGCACTGAGCTCAGGCACATGTTTTATCAACTTCATGGGGCCAGCACCTTGGTTTAGAAGACAGAGCACATAACACCTGGATGAGCCAAATGGGCATGCCCTGGGATGATCTAATGCCATGGCTGACAGCATGGGTGACAGCACTGGAGCTGCCTGATGCCCTCATTATTCAGCTTATTGAAAATGATCTGGTCAAGAAGAAGAAATACATAGACCTCATCTGGGCAACAGCTGCAGATCTCAAGGCCTTCATATGGCGCACCCAAGCTTGTCTATTTTTGGGTACAGGTACTTGGAGTGGTGGCAGTGGCACGGAGCATCATAACTGTTGCTATCAATCTTGCCTGGAAGAAGGTGAACAGCACAATGTCCTGCTTGGTATCCTGGTTAGATGAGTGCATTGTTTGGCATCCTGCTATCACTTATGACAAAATGGACTTGTATCAATGAAATGGCTTGTATCTATCACCTACAGGCAATGAGGCCAGGCTAATGAACATCTACTGGAGCCTGTGGGACTGGTTGCAGATGTGAGTGGTTGGGCAACAAGCTGGCATGGAGGGGCCAACTCATGTGGCAGAAAAAGGCACTTGGTTGGATCCTTAGTCTAAAGCTATGGGGTAGGTAGGTGCCCAACCCACAGATCCAGGATCAAAATTCAGGGAACCTCAGTAACGGGGTCCAGTGGTTGGGTTCTGACTGAAAGCCCAGACATGGGCCAACAGGCCATAGAACACCCCAGATGACATATTGGCAGGATCATCTTACAGATCTACATCATAGGGGATCCTTAACCACAGGATCGACCCTGATGGAGTTATCAGCCAGCAGTTGGGTTGGCTGATTCAGGATGCATACCCAATGCCTATGCCGAAACTGACCTACATCTGTAATCAATAAAGTTGTGGTCATTTCGATCCCAAGCTGGTGTCACACCATTTTTTGCTGCTTCTACACTTCAAAACCCCTCCACACAGTAACCTCTGGCCTGCTGGGCTTGGGTCTGCAATGTGTCATAACTCCACATTGAGAGATTATAATTAATTTTTTCTCATATTTGGGGAAATTGTTAACAGAATGGATTCTATATTTGCATCCAGCCGTAAGTATCAAAGGTAGAGCAACTTTAACCAACACGATGTGTATGTAGTTTTATTAGAAGTATATATGCCCCAAGCTTCTAGTATGTTTGCATTGTCCAGAGCATCTTACAAACTTTTAAAACAAATAAACATAGATAGAGTGAAAATTTCTTGAAAGAATTGCAGGTCTCCTTGGAAAGGATCTCAAAAATCATTAATGTATTGGAGCACTGCCTGGCTGCTTTGAGTTCCCTGAGTGTCAGGGACTGGACTGAAGGGGAAGGCTGGGAACCACTCCCTTCTCCTCCTTTGCTTCCCTCGGGGGAGGGGGAGGGGGTGGATCCACCCCTCCTCCAGTAGTTTCAAAAGAAGAGGGAGACAGGGTTGAATTGCAACAGAACTCAGAGCTGCCAAGTTATGAGGTGTTGGGAGAAGGAGGAAGAGTGGGGGAATTGCCAGCGGAGATGTCCTTGGAGAGCACAGAAGAGCCACCATACCTGCGTACACATCGCTAACTTAGAAATCAAGAGCAAAGGGCTCAAAGACATTTGACTCCTGAGGCCACCCATAGGGCCACAGGCTGTTACTGGGGAAAGAAGGGAAGGGGCTTAGAGTGAGCAACATCCCTATGGAGTTAAGGACTGGATTCTTTGCCTTACACCACGCGAACCATAAATACAAACTTCCTTGCTTCTGCCTTGATCCTTGATGCTGCCAGGGGAGGATAGAATCACCCACACCTGACACTACAGGAAGTTATTCTAACTTTTGCTGGGCATTGCAGGTTGGGTGGAGATGGTGGCGATTTCTGAGCCCCAGAGGTACTGAGTGCACATATGCACAGACAGTGAGGTGGGGGAGTTCTAGGAAAAAGTGGAAGCTACTGTGAAAGATGACTTACAGGCTGCCTTTCTGCTGCATCTCTCTCTCTCTTCCCCACCTCCAACCACTATATAGTAAACGAGAAGCAACAAGACCCAGAACTTTTGTGGATAAACTGGTTGTTGTCACTCATCCCCAGTGCCAGAACACAGTCTCTATTGTCTGAAAACAGTCATCTTTCTGTTTTAATATCCTGATGTGCATGTGGATTGGTTTCCTCCCTTCTCAAGGAGGGAAAACCATGGAATGTACAAGAAGCAGTGATGCCCACCAACTTGGATGATTTTAAAAGATGATTAGAATAACTCATGGATCATAAGGCTACCAATGAACCTACTTGAATATTAGATAGGTAGCCGTGTTGGTCTGCCATAGTCAAAGTAAAAAAAATTTTTTTTTCCTCGAGTAGCACCTTAAAGACCAACTAAGTTAGTTCTTGGTATGAGCTTTCGTGTGCATGCACACTTCTTCAGAAGTGTATCTGAAGAAGTGTATCTGAAGAAGTGTGCATGCACACAAAAGCTCATACCAAGAACTAACCTACTTGAATATGTTACTGCTGTCTCTCCAGTTATACAGAATGTTATTTTAAAAAGGGCACCGATATGAATCAGACATTGCACAGGTGACAAGGACTAAAAATTATGTTGGCAGATAGCGAGGCCCGGAAGGACAACATTTTGTACTTAAGAATGATGCAATAATAATAATAATAATAATAATAATAATAATAATAATAATAATAATAATGGCCTCTTGCTTATGACATTGGAATGGGGACAGGAAAAACAAAAGGGTACCTTTGGAAGGAGCTGAATTGCCTGTAAAATTCTTTGTCTGTGTCCAGAATTAAGTATTCCAATTTCTAAAAGGTCTTGATCCTCCATCACGTTGCTTCCCTAAAACAAACAAGAAAATATAGTGACAGGTATATATTGGCAAATATTTTAGGTAGTTTAAAACATCTTATGCTACTGGATTTTAACAAGTACAGTACCTTGGGTTATATACGCATCAGGTTACATACGCTTCAATTTACAGACTCCGCTAACCCAGAAATAGTACCTCGGGTTAAGAACTTTGCTTCAGGATGAGAACAGAAATCGTGCTCCGGTGGCGCAGCAGCAGCAAGAGGCCCCATTAGCTAAAGTGGTGCTTCAGGTTAAGAACAGTTTCAGATTAAGAACGGACCTCTGGAACGAATTAAGTACTTAACCCGAGGTACCACTGTACATTGTTAACAACAAATCATGAATCATGATCACACTTCTTTTCAGGTTCAGAAAATGTGAAAGTTATAGTATCACTACTCCACTGCTAGTATTAGCAATTAATTAAATATATTGTTCCATGCCACCCCTATCTCCAAGTGGTGCAAGATTCCAGGGGTACCATGTGCTTTCCCAGGGTTCATGTTTCCTTTTTGAATGAGGCACAGCAGAAATTGTGGTGTTTTTATTATATATGTTTCATTTACACATTAATACAACCTGAGCCTACAATAGCATTAATACCCCAAAAGGGTCACAGCATTAATACCCCAAAAGGGTCTTGTTTCTACTATAGCCGTAGCCTTGTATTCAAACAGAAGTCAAACATTGCTTTGACTCTCGCTCCAGCTTGCTGCTGGCCCATATTATTGCAACGTTCAACTCTAAACTCTGGCTATATCCTTAAAACTGTCTTACACAGAGCCCCTTTCCTTTGTTCCCCTTAATGGCCCATCACCCAGGCAATCATGTCATCAGGAAGCTAGTCTGGTTCATATTTTAAGTTACAGGATCAGGCAGTTAGAGGTGACAGTACTCTGCACCAGTGAGTACCAATCAACACCAAAAAGCACTGCATGGGCATGTTCCCATCATTATCACTGTATGAAGATGACATTGTGTGGCTGTTGCACAAAGAGCTGCATACATGAGCAGCACGGAGTCCACACTAAACTGCTGTTTAGAAGTGCTCCTTTAAAAGCAACACATCTGTGTACTCTTCAAGTAATCCAGTGTTGGTTCTCTTTTGTGTTGATTTCCCCCTTCCTCTTTCTTTTCCTGCTTTCAAAAAGTTTATTTGCTGGATTTTATTGCATGATTTTGGGAAAGGGTCTAAGTGACAACTGGGAGGAACCATATAGATGGGTTGTAGGCAAAGCTAGTCCTACTCAGAGTAGACCCACTGAAATTGATAGACGTCACTATCTTAGAGCAGAGCCATTAAAATTAATGTATCTAAGTTAGTCATGTCTAGTACTTTCAACTGGAAAAACTAAGTTGGATGCAACTCATGTGATTTAATTTTTAATACTTTGTAACAATAAACATAACTTACGGCACACCCCACTATTGCCACGGTAGCTAAAACAACTCAATTTTTTAAAAATGATATTTATTAAGGTTTCAAAGAAAAGAATTACATGAATTAAAAAGAAAGAAAAAAAGAAAGACAAAAGTATAAATAAAATAAAAAATACAAAATATAAAAAAGATAAAAAACACTTTTAAAAAATACATCAGTTTTCCATACCTTACATTCATTTCCTTGTTTCCCTGACCTCCTCACACCTCCCTTTTTTGTATTCCAATTCAGTTAGCTAATTCAGCAATTTCTTTCCCTCTTTGTTTTTATCTTAGTCCTTTAACATAATATATTATAACTTTGGATTCTCACCTGTTAACAATCCATTTTTACATACACCTTTATAACATTGCTGCTTAAACCACTTAACTTCATTCTGACATCATTCTAACATTCATTAATTTTGCAATATTTCTGTAAATAGTCTTTAAATTTCTTCCAATCTTCTTCCACCGACTCTTCTCCCTGGTCTCGGATTCTGCCAGTCATTTCTGCCAGTTCCATGTAGTCCATCACCTTCATCTGCCATTCTTCCAGAGTGGGTAGATCTTGTGTCTTCCAATACTTTGCAATAAGTATTCTTGCTGCTGTTGTGGCATACATAAAAAAAGTTCTGTCCTTCTTTGGCACCATTTGGCCAACCATGCCCAGGAGAAAGGCCTCTGGTTTCTTCAGAAAGGTATATTTAAATACCCTTTTCATTTCATTATAAATCATCTCCCAGAAAGCCTTAATCCTTGGGCACGTGCACCAAAGGGGAAAGAATGTACCTTCAGTTTCTTTACATTTCCAACATTTATTATCGGGCAAATGGTAGATTTTTGCAAGCTTGACTGGTGTCATGTACCACCTGTATATCATTTTCATAATATTCTCTCTTAAGGCATTACATGCCGTAAACTTCATACCTGTGGTCCATAACTGTTCCCAGTCAGCCATCATTATGTTATGTCCAACATCTTGTGCCCATTTAATCATAGCAGATTTCACCGTTTCATCCTGTGTATTCCATTTCAACAGCAAGTTATACATCTTTGACAAAATCTTAGTTTTGGGTTCTAGCAGTTCTGTTTGCTAAAACAACTCTATTTCAGAAGCAGATAGAAACAAAGTCACACAGAATGGCAAGCAGGTGAATCTGGAGTAAGGTGAATACCGGCTTGTTCATCATTCAACTGGCAATATCAAGTGATGACTCATGGGTGCCAAACATGTACCCCAGGCAGAGCTTTTCTCTCACCTCAAATGCAGCTCTTTTTCAAAGGGTAGTTCATGCATTCTACTATGAGTGAGACACTGATGAAACTAAGACTGATCCAAATGTTCCAACCCACCAAATTTCTCAGCATTTAAGGGTTCAGAAGGGAAGCTCTCACAAAGATTAGGAAGGGAGAGCATATATTTGGCTGGGTGAGGTGACAGCAGTACTATTCCTCCCCCCAAATAATGTCCTGGGAATGATATCCAATCTCCAAAGTGTGCGAGAACAGTGGTACTGGCAGGGGCTGAGCCGAGCCACTGCAGTGCTTATCAGGAATGAGGGTTAGGAGTATCTCAGCAATAAATAAATAAATAAATAAAAACCGGTGTCAATAAAGTTGACACCAAAACAGCGCATGTCTAGTGATCATAGCAACTCTTCGCAGCATGTCTTGCCCCAATGAGACACTGAAGGTCTCTTTATTCCCACCTCCCTCTAAGGCTCCTCCTCTCCAGGGTTTTTCCCAAGGAGTCGCAAACTGTTTCTGCACACAACCAATCTCTGCTCAGTTCTTTTCATTTATCTGCATGTTATGGGATACTGGGCTTGGGGAGGAGCTGGATGCAGCAGGAGTGGGAGACTCCCTGGATTCTTCAACAGCCTGCCTCATCTCTGTATTCTGGACAACTCTCTGCCACAGCCTCTTCCTGCTCACTAAACCCTGTTCCCTCTTCAGCTTCTGACACCTTCTTTCCAGCAGTGGAGGAAGGGTCTCGCGCACCTGGGGTAGTGTGCCCAGGTGCGGGGAAAACCGCCCATAGGGGTGGGGCACGGTGCCCATAGGGGCGTGGGGCATGGGGCGCAATGCCCAAAGGAACGGCACAGGGCGCATGCCATCCCGTGCCATCCCTATGGGTGCCACAGCGCACCCCGTCCCTATGGACATCGCATGCCCCATGCCGTCCCTATGGGTGCCGTGGCACACCCTGTCCCTATGGATGCCCCATGCCATGCCATCCCTATGGGCACTGCAGTGCACCCTTTCCCTCTGGACACTGCACACCCCGCCCTGTGCTCATCTGTGCCTATGGGCGCCACACACTACAGGGCGCACGGCACCCATAGGGATGGCACGGGCACCCATACGGGACAAGACGAGGCACACGGTGCCCATAGGGATGGGCACACAGCGGGGCCTCAGCCGCCCTACAGCTGGGGGGGGGAGGCAGCGGGCAGACAGTGTGGAGTCTGCAGTCGGCGAGAAGCACGGCTCATTCACACTGCAGACCCCGCGGTGATGAGTGCTACCCACCATTTTGTTACCCCCCGTCAGGGTGACATCCGGGGTGGGTCGCATGCCCTGCACCCCCCTTCGTACTCCCCTGCTCCTCTCCCTAGTCCAGTGTTTCCCAACCTTTTTTGGGCAAAGGCACACTTGTTTGATGAAAAAAATCTCGAGGCACACCACCATTACAGCCCCGTGACGTCAGCGCGCAGCGTCACGCCGGGAGGGATGCACGAAAGTGTAAGTTTCAAATTTTTTCCCTCCCCCTTGCCGGGGAACCTCCAAGCTTTGGGGGTGGGGGGGAGGAGGCAGCAAAGCGAGGCAGGAAGGAGAGCGCGGCTTGGCTGGGTGAGCTTTGGCAGGGGCAGGGAATGAGAGCCGCGAGGCGGGCGCTGCGGACGGAGGCGCTGCCCGCCGAGCTCACAGGCAGCCAGGCAGGCAGACGGCGAGAGCCCCGCGCTGGGCGGCCTCTCCTCGCCGCTGCCACCCCGCCTCTCACCGCCCGACTCGCCCGCCTCCCTCCAGGCAACATCTCGCGGCACACCAGGCAACATCTCGCGGCACACTAGTGTGCCGCGGAACAGTGGTTGGGAAACACTGCCCTAGTCCTCTCCCTCTGCCCACTCTACATCTCCCCCCCCACCAATCCCTTGGGGGTTCTTCAGTTGGCACCTCCCACCACTCCTCTGTATTCAGCCAGCCCAAGGCATTGCTTTAAAGAGGCAGAAAAAAAGTGTTAATGGGAGAAGCCCCCTTGTAATTTAAACTTGACACTTTAAAGTAGTACTGCCACCATCAACCCAAATGTCATCTGATCTTTTCTCCACTCTCTGAATTTCCCACCCACACCTTTGCTGGGAAGAAAGGTCTGATGGAGAAGTGGGAGGCAACCTTTGTGCAGCTCTAGATGAAACACCAAGAGATTTACATACGTACATGTGTGAATCATTCACCAGTTACCTGAATTGTAGCACAGTACATTCACTAAATGAAGAGCCCTGCTATTATTAGCTTATGTATGGGTGATACATACATGGCTGCAAGCTAATAGACATAGATGAAAACATGCTAAAGAAAAAACATATCCCATTTTACATTTGGGGCTCTTACAGCAACTTTCCATGCTTTATGTAAAGCAATTTTATATTATTTTCTATCTATTCTTTGTGTAACCTTCAATATGCAGGAAAGTGGGCTGAAAATTGAGCAAGCAAACAAATGTGTGAGGAGGTGGAGAGAAAGTTAAAGCTATTCCCTTAACCTGCTGGGACAATCTGCCATTTAGTCCTTGCCCTCCCAGAACACTGCTCACCAGCAACTACCCATTATGTGGTCTTGTGAATATCTGCATATTTCCCCCCCAAAGCAGATTGTTTGGTGGGGGGAAAGCAGAGTAACTCCAAAGGCTGAAGACAGAAATGAGACATCTGAATTACTTATGAAACTGAAGGCCCATAAGAAGTAGACTACTTTTGATATTTGGCATAATCATTGCTCCTTAATTTTGCCAACAACATTACTCCCAGAAAAGATACCCATTGTAATTAAGGATCTAGAACAGGAAGCCTGAAGCAATTAAATAGTGCATAGGCATCACTTTCTGAAAATGAGCAAAGATTTGATGAGCAATAAGTGAGAGTGCAAATGCAAGTTAAAGCCTGATCTCTGTGTGAAATCTGCAGCATCTCATGGGCCTCGGAGGAAGACAACAGTCTCCCCACCCCACCCCAAAAAAAGAACGTTAGAGAATAATGTGCACTGCTCAGCAGAAAACTCCAAATACCGTTATGCATTTAAAAAAGAGCATGACTTCGATTATAGCTGTATTAAAACCCTTGGAGCTGCATTGTCAGCACAGAGCTAGGGTGGGATGGGAAACTGGAAGAAATGAAGGTACTTTCTATTGATTGGGAAATTCTGGTTTTGTTGATCTCATAGAAATGCAGAGTTTGAAAGGGACCACAAGGGTCATCTAGTGCAACCCCCTGCAATGCAGGAATCTTTCTGCCCATTGTGGGGCTCGAACCCATGATCCTGAAATTAAGAGTCTCATGCTGAGCTATCCCAGGGAGTCCCTACTTTTTCATTTGAACCAGAAGTAGCAGCAAGGCTACAGGGCTACAATGTCTGTAAAAACAGAAATGGCTGCACATCAGAGCCAACTCAGAATCACTCTTTTCATTCATGTCCTTGCAAAGGAAGCACATGGATATAATGTAAATTTATTTTGGTTTTCCAAAATATTTCATTTAAAGAAATATTTAATTCATATTTTTGTAAATATAGTTATAAAAAGGCAAAAAGTATGGGTGGGGGAAAGGAACTAAGGGTAGAAATCTAAAGCTAAAGAAAAGGGAGGAATAACAAAAGGAACGTAGGGCTAGGGAAAAGCCCTTCAGATATTTGAAGATGGGTATTATATGTCCTCACAGCCTCATCTTATCCAGGATAAACCCAACTCCTTCAACCATTCCTCATAAGGCATGGTTTCCAGACTCTTGATCACTGTGGCCACCCTCCTCTGCACATGTTCCAGCTTATCAATATCCTTCTTAGAGAGTGGTGCCCAGAACTAGATACAGTACTCCAGGTGGGGTATGACCAAGGCAGAATAGATTGGTACTATCAATTCCCTTGGTCAGCACACTATACTTCTGTTGATGCAGCCTTGAATAGCATTACCCCCTCTTTTTTTTACACGGTTGATTCATGTTAAGCTTGTGGTTTACTAAGACCCCCAGTTCCTTTTCACATGTACTACTCGCAATCCAGGCATCTCTCACCTTATATTTGCACAGCTCGTTATTCATGCCTAAGTATAGAACCTTACATTTGTTCCCATTTTGTTTGTTCTCAAATCTGGCAAGGTCATCTTGATTCCTGATTCTGTCTTCTGCAGCATTAGCTATCCCTCACAGTTTGGTGTCATCTGCAAATTTGATGAGCTCCCCCTCAATTCCTTTATTCAAGTTGTTTATAAAGACATTTAATAACAATGGGCCCAGAACAGAACCCTGTGACACTCCACTTGTCCCTTTTTTCTAGGGTAATGAGGAGCCATTAGTGAGCACTCTTTGGGTTCAGTCAGCCAACGAGTTACGAATCCACACAACAGTTACCGCATCCAGCCCACATTCTACCAGCTTCTCCACAAGAAGATCATGGAGGAATTTGTCAAAAGGCTTACTGATAACAAGAAACCCTATGTCCACAGCATTCCCCTGATCCCCCAAGCTTGAAACAGTATATATAAAAAAAGAAATGAAATTTGTCTGGCATGACTTGTTTTTGAGAAACCCATGCTGGGTCTTAGTAATCACAACATCATTTTCTAAGTGCTCACAGCAGCAGTGGAGCAAGCCAAATGGGCGCCTGGGGTGGCACGCGTGCCCTGCGCCCAGGGGCAGGGCCAGCTGCCCGCGGGCCGGGGTGAGCCAGGGCAGGTCTGCCTGCCTCCTCTCATTCAGCCGCCCTACAGCTGAGGGGGAGGTGGTGGGCAGACCGTTTGGGGCAGGCCCCACAATGAGTTCCGACTGGCATTTTGTCACCCCCTCAGTGGTGACACCCGGGGCGACCTGCCCCCCACCCCCCCTTCCTCCATCTCTGGCTCACAGACTGACCATTTGCTGGTCTTTAAACAGTACAGCAGCACTGTAGGACAAAACCAAGAAAAAGCAGCTCTCATGTGCTAGTGAAATGTTTAAAAGCCAACTCACCCCGCTTGACATATTAAGTCATGAAATAGCGCAATATATTTAATGGTTGGAAAACTGTGTATTATTTATGATCACACTGTAAAGTAAATTAGCAACATATCTTATTCAGTAATAGAAACTATATTTCTTTATCAGTGTGTGAAGCCATGTTGGGCTGTTCCAGCCCTGAATCTTGATAGTTTCTGTTTTTCACAATGAAAGATGCTGTTTGCTGGCTGTTTCTCTGAAAAGTAGCACTTCGCTAGGGAGAGGAAAAACCCATTTTACTGCAATATTGTGACCTTTGTCTCACCTCTCTTTCATCCCAAGTGAAGAGGGAGGTACTGCACTGCACAACATCTACTTTAAAGTGGCCATTATCACTTTGAAAGAAGCAATTTGCAGCGTGAACATCTTTTGGCAAATATTTTACTGAGGTTGAGGTACCATGCTATGTATCACACCACTATGACCCACCTTCTTTAAAGGAGGCTATCCAGAGCAATTCAATCCTTGGAGGTGATCTGCATGCAACACACAGCATAATCCCTCCCCTCTTTTGGAAAGCACTGCAGATTGTCACCATTCACACAGCCATCCCAGTTTCTGATTTGATCCCCAAATGTCCTGCTTTTCCTTAGGATGTCCCTATTTTCAATGGATAAATGTTCAAGGGTATGGAGTTGTCTAACACCTGAGCCATCTGAAGGCAATCCTGTACAGTGCTACCTCGGGTTAAGTACTTAATTCGTTCCGGAGGTCCGTTCTTAACCTGAAACTGTTCTTAACCTGAAGCACCACTTTAGCTAATGGGGCCTCCTGCTGCTGCTGCACTGCCGGAGCACAATTTCTGTTCTCATCCTGAAGCAAAGTGCATAACCTGAAGCACAATTTCTGGGTTAGCAGAGTCTGTAACCTGAAGCGATGTAACCTGAAGCGTATGTAACCTGAGGTACCACTGTATGGGGAAGTTTTTTAAAATGTTTAATGTTTAACTGTTTTTTTATATATGTTGGAAGCTGCCCAGAACGGCTGGGGCAACCCAATAAGATGTGTGGGGTATAAATAGTAAAATTATCATTATGGAATGGGATGTCCCTATTTTCATCAGAGAAATGTTGGAAGGTATGTTCACATGCCTGCTGAAAGATCTCCAAAATGGAGGCCTTCTTTTCAAATGGTGTGTCCCCCCTCCCCCCCAAAAAAAAACACGGGAAAAGGAGATCCTACACTATGCAGAGTATCCATTCTAGGCCTGGAATAAGGTCCTTGTAATTTTGTTCATAAAGGCAAAAAAAGAAAAGAAAAACACATTTACTAGATTAGATTAGAAAAGGAAGGGAAAATGTGTTTTTCAGCTCTTCTTTCAATTGACTCTTTTTAACGTAGATTAGTCAGGCAATATATCAAATACATCCCTTGTACATTAAAATTAGCAAATGGCCAGGAATGTTCATGTTTCACTGTGATTGCAAGAGCACTGCTCTAATGCTTTTCTATTAATGTTATTATTGAATGAAAACCTTGTGCTTTGCTTTAACATTTGGATGATTTCTCTAAATCAGGCATAGGCAAACTCGGCCCTCCGGATGTTTTGGGACTACAATTCCCATCATCCCTGACCACTGGTCCTCTTAGCTAGGGATCATGGGAGTTGCAGTCCCAAAACATCTGGAGGGCCGAGTTTGCCTATGCCTGATCTAAATCCTAATGTTAGTGTAGAAGAAATTATTTGACCAGACGCATGGATGTACTAGGCACCCTTCTCAGCTGTGTGCCCAATGTGATGGCACCACTCACGCTGCCCTAAATCCGCCTCTGCTGGCACTCCTGCCAGTATGCCCATGCAGTGCCAACATCCCTGTTTCCTCACCCCTCCCAGAAAATGGTAGTGATTCCATTGTCAATAAGTCAGTCACCAACCATGAACGATATAAAATGTTTCTATCACAGCTAGCTATGATAAAAAAGTAACTTTAATAACTAGCACCTGAGGGTTTTCTCCGCCACCGCAGCTCACCAGCTATTCTTTTGCATCGTATCTTTTAGGCGGAAAGCAGGGGCTGTCTTTGTTTCTGTCTGTCTTGAGAGACAATGGAGTGTGCCTCCAGGGATGGAGAATCACAGCACCTGCTGAGCCTGCAAAGACCAGTGACTTGTCACTGCTGCCTCCCACATTGTTTTTGCTGTGTTAGCAGCACCAAAATGACCTCTATGGGGTGCCAGCCTGGGCAGTGTGTACAGAGGTCCTGGGCTGCCCAGATAATGATTCTCTCCTCTCAGTGTTGCTGGTGTGGTCCAAAGGAAACCAGAGCAATATAGTTTTGGCACCAGTTTGACTGCAGGAGTTAGTGGCAGGAGGCGGACAAAAATACATGGGGTAAAATGCTTTAAATAAACAAATAAGCTGATTTATTAAAACCATTTTCTATATGGCATGTCATACCCTCATTGTAGTATTTGGGATGTGCTATCCAGGAACGACAGCTCATTAATCCAGGGTATATAATTCAGTAAAATATTAAAAACTGGTTTCTTGCTTGCCATTTTTATTACTTTGAAAATGACTTCATTTATCTACTGCCTCTCATTTGGCTCAATCTAGTGTTATAACCCATTGGACCAAACTGTTCTATGTCACTTTCTCCTTCAAGCCCTTCAAACCCAACAAGACACCTTGGTCCAAAGGTGCAAAACCTTGAATTATTTATGAAATTTTGTTACAGTAACAAAATGATGCAGTATGTGCCACTACACTGGTGCCTGAACCCAGCAAGATTATGGATAAATACACACTGAAATGCTGGAAATTTTTCATGAGGATTTTTAAAATACAAAATTTGCAAATTGCTGCAGAAATGGGAACTGAATCGAAGATTGGAAAAAAGAGAAACCAAGATAACTGAAACTGAAATAGATTTCCATCCCTAGTAACAGTATTACAAAAGATTAGAGATATTAAAATGCCAAGCATTATAGAACTGCATGGAAGACACCACATTTTCTTATCAGAACATAACAGCACAAATTATGCTAAAGAAGGTGATTACAGAATGGAAGTCTTGTGTGCTCTGAGAAATATCCCACTTTTTGTTCTATAGGCAGTTGGTTTATTCCATTCATTCTTTAGTTATACCAGGAGACCAGCCAGATACTTGAATCTTAAAAAACAGACTGCAGGAAATGTCAATTAAAGTGTTCCCTAATACTTATTTGAATAATCTATGTAGAAATGTTACATTCTTGGGATCCCCAATGCTTACTGGAAACAATTTCAACTGCATGATTCTTCTCCCACCCTTAAAAAAATATAAGAGCAATTGATTAAAGGTTGCCATTTTTCTTTTCTTAAAAAAAATAATGTTCCAGCAATTTATTTCACACAGGAAGAGGGCTGTGTTTTGTTTCTCCTTTCCTATTCAGCAGCTGGGGGGCTCACTTAGCTGGCTCACTCCTGTTACTGTGGTAACAAGACGACTGCTGTGATGCGATCTCATGTGCTTCATGCGTAAGAGGTTCTCAACCTTTGTCACAGCAAGGATCCCTGAAGCAATAGGGCTTTTTGTTTTTTAAAAAATAATTGATTAAAAATATTAAAACACAGTATTTTATCTTACACTACTAAGAAATGTATTAGTACAGAATATATAAAGTAGCCACTACGCAAACTCATTCACATATTGTCAGGGAACTGCCATCGGAGCTAGAGGCAGAGCGAAGGCTCCAAAGGGATGCAGGAGAGGGTCCCAGTAGGGAGAGAGGCAGCCCATCTGCTGGGGAAGGAAATCAGCGTAACACCAGTGGAGAAGGGGGGCAGGTGGGGGAATCGGGGAGGAGGCTCCAAGACTCTTCGCTGGAGACCAGCGAAGAGAGTATGGGTATTCCGCTGCCCACACCCTCCCTGCGCAGAAGACTTCCGCACAGGGAGAGTAGGAGGAGACTTGGCATCAAACAACTTTTATGCTGGAAAAGGTTTAGGAAACGCCCACTGACGGATTCTGCCAGCGACTGAGACAGTCACGATGTTGGAGGCTGCTCAGTCACAAAGGGTTAACCAGGTAACCTAGCCAGGAGTGGCGGCAACTTACGCACGAGCAACCCCTAAACCCATTACACATATGTTCCAAGTTCATTTAAAACACACACACACAGTTTCTAAAATAGGTCAACATATGAATTTGTTTCCTATTTCTTTAGGGCTAAACTGCATGCTATATACTGGGAGCATCATCACTGATTTCCTGACTATTTTCCTTTTTACTAAACACAGCCACTGGGTGGGGACAGCTAATTTGACTAGGAATATGATGCAGAGATGTTGTTGTTTACCCTTTCCTCTGCACTATTTTGCCAAGCTTTATCATGTAAACACACACATTTACTCCATGGATTGAGGAAATGCAGATATGATACATGTGGAATAACAATTTAGAGCAAGAAGATGGTGTGCCTACAAAGAACTAAGCTTCCCCATTCCCTTCCTTCCCCCACCACTTTTTAATTAGATTAGCACACGCATTCCACCAGTAGCATTTAGTTTTTAAAAAGGTAAGATCATTCACAGATCTCCTGGCATGATGTGTGGTTTAATGCTTTGGGACTCATTGTAGGCGGCGTACTCATCACAGCAGGTTCAAGATTATTCGCCTCCAACAATAAGCAAGCAAAGTGCACCAGGCCATTTATCATCTGGAACACTGGGTGGGAAATTTACAGTAGTAGAAATTAAAGATTTCTCCCATGGCTTTGTATGACACAAGTCTTTAAAAATAAATCATACCTGTTCTTTCTAATTGTGTACTATCCTAATTTAATCCAGGACCTGAACTGTTGAGAAAATGGAAGAAGACACTTGTGCTGCTAGACATCTTGACCTGCTATTCCACAATTCAACTAAATTATCAATGAAACAAGCTGCCATCAAGGTCAATGATTTTATTTGTTTAGATAGCATGACTCATGCTGAGGACTCAGGGCAACTAGTAAATTAGACTGTTCAGAAACTGGGGGATATATAGCAGCAAAGCTGTGAGAGAGGATGCCTGGAATCATGTTCCACAAGTCAACAAGACTAACATCAGAACAGCAACCAGAAAAAGGGAGATGCACCAAAAAAACAGGCTGAATGTTGCCGGCAAAAGTAATAAGATGCTATGGTTATAATTCCCTCCCCCGGATGCATTTCACTGATTCAGGGGAATCTATAAAACTCTTGACAAATACATGAAATAATCGCATAAGATAAAAATAACACAGTATGAAACTGCCAAGAAATAAAATGTTACTCCACATAATAACCCTAAAAAGAATTTTGAAGGGCAAGAAAGACAAACAGCTACACAATAAATATATGGTACTTGAAAATTTAAAAAAAGGCTGCAATATATATATATATATATATATATATATATATATATATATATATATATATATATATATATTTATTAAATAATACTAACACAGAGACTGCATTTAATAAGCCAGTTTAAAACATACCACCATTGGTAACAAACTTATCAGTATTAAGGGTCATGCTTTTAAAATCAGAACTGTACAGCACAGGCAGAGTAAAACAAGGTCATCATCAGAGCTGGCTGAAAAATCCCCCAGTATAAAAGAATTCTGCAAAGAATTTTGAAATTCAGTGGATTCCATTCATCTTGGCTGGCAGATTATTTTAACTGATTAACTTCCATCTCACATGAATCAGAGGAAGGAATTCCTACAGAAGGTAATGATATAATAATGACAAAGATACCATACTGAAATCCCGAACAAGGAAATGCTTGCCTCTCTAGGGGAACACATTTCCTACCACATATTACATTTTCTGCCAGCAATTATCTGGGTTACAGTCAACAGTGCTTGGAACAGTCAGCCTTGGCATTAATGCTGAAATCCCTGAGAGCATTGTACCACAGCACCAACTTCAAAATCAGCATGAAAAGCCTAGCTAGAGACACAGCAGGCCTCCCCAGGTCTTACATCTACGAGGAATTTGTATTCTGAGTCAGATGAAGAGTTGCCAACTGACAAGAAAATATTGCTTGGCGTTCTTTTGTTCTTCTAACAGCAGCTTTATCTGCAGAAATTGTCAGGAGAAACTTAGCATAGAGAAAAGCATTATCACTAGTCAATGACTTTAGATCAAGTTGTTGTTCCAAGCAAAAAATGAAAGGATGCTTAAAATGTTAGGAAACTTGGACTTAGCAACTGGCCATCCTTGCCCAATGTTTCCATGCCAGTGTTGCCATGAATATCACAATCCTCATTTGACATTGCCCTTGAACCATCTGTGCAACCACAGCAAGATTTCAGTGTGATATGCCTAGGACTGGCATGAAAATCTCATTAAGAAATAAATGCGAATAACTGATGTTTTATTTACTGCTGACCTCACAATAAATAACACAAAATATTATGGGAGGAAGAAAGTAAATCTAACCACCACTATATCTCTAGGTAGCTACTGGACACATCTTCATTGGTGCTGTAAGATTACAAACTAGTAAAACCCTAAAGAAAGGCTCCCTCAAAGTGTGATATATAAGGCATCAAAGTTCTCACAAGAGACAATGTATTACAAAAAATTAAAACATTTACTAGTTCCAAGACTGCCATTTATTATCAGAATGATTCATTGGAGGTTTGTCCTGCTGAAGCCCAATGCAAGGTAAAGTGTTGGTTAAGAGTATCACATGGTTCATTTTTTCCACTACCATGAGGCTGAGGTTGTCCACATACTCTACATTTAAGGTCTTGAGATCAGGGATGAATATATAACATATCTGTGATGGTTAAGGAGGAGACATAACTCACTAGCGATCTTAAGATTGGTCTTTTTGGTACAGAGGTCTACCTGGTATACGGGAGATGTGGCAATCCAGTTTTACAGCCTAGCTATTTAATTATAAGAGATCACTTGAATTATTTTGATCTCTGCTAGCTTATCACAAAATAAGTTGAATAATACATGCTGAAAATATTTTCCTGCTTCATCTGCTATTTAAAAAATTGTAATATCACATGTGGAACGTGAGTGGTGCTGTGGATTAAACCACAGAGCCTAGGACTTGCTGATCAGAAGGTCGGCGGTTCGAATCCCCATGACGGGGTGAGCTCCCGTTGCTCGGTCCCTGCTCCTGCCAACCTAGCAGTTCGAAAGCACATCAAAGTGCAAGTAGATAAATAGGTACCGCTCCGGCGGGAAGGTAAACAGCGTTTCCGTGAGCTGCTCTGGTTCGCCAGAAGTGGCTTAGTCATGCTGGCCACATGACCCGGAAGCTGTACACCGGCTCCATCAGCCAATAAAGCGAGATGAGCGCTGCAACCCCAGAGTCGGTCACAACTGGACCTAACGATCAGGGGTCCCTTTACCTTTAATATCACATGCACACCCGCAGCAGGGGCTGTTGCCCCCACCCCAGTTGAACCATAAACCCCTGATTTATATATTTCATTTTAAAAATTAGCAAATTTCTAGCATTTGTCAAATCTGAGATATGAGGCAAAATGTACAAGCACTATTTTTCTCATTTGTTCTGTGGAAAACTAGCCTGCTCTCACCTTTCAGTGTTTCAGCCAAGGAATGAAGTCATCGCAATGACTGACATTTAGGAAATCCAATGTAGTCAGTTAGACAAAGAGAAGGTTAGAGTAAAGCACCTATTATCTAGATTCTTGGGTTGCTTTTAAGTCCTTTCCTGCTGTCTCCCTGGGTGAAGAAATTGCTGCCCCATAGCAAAACAACAACAACTAGGCACCCATAATTTGAGTGTACCTGTGATTAGGGAGTAGTGTATCAACTCAAAAACAAAAGATGGAAGCAAAGACAAGAACTCATTACAGTATATCTCATACGAAAAAAATGTTATTTCCTTCCGAATTTGTACATATTTTTCTTAAAAAACACTGTAAATGACAATACAAATAAAGTCAATCATTATTTTAAGTATATTGCAGAGGGCAGGACTGTGGCTAAGAGTGTGTAGGTTACACCAGCCCTGTAAAATCACCCAGTGTTGCTAGTTATGCTTATTTATGCATTTACTTTGCCATCCTCTGGGAAATATTTCTGTGGAATATCTGCCTAACCTGCCTCGCAGGCTTGCTGTATGGATTCAACGAGGAGGAGGAGGAGGAGAGCCATGTATGTCACATTGAACTCCTTAGATAAAAGGTAGATAGAAATTAATTAATTAATTAATTAATTAATTATAATATATTTATTGCCCTTATTCTCTGCTTATAGTTTTCCTGTTTGGCTTCTGTGGGACTTGAGAGACCCTAATTTCTTCTTATGTTCTTATGCTCTTAAGGATCTCACATGTCAAAGGAAGAATCTATTCCTTAACACGTCCGTCCAAAGCAGATGATTAATTTGTGTCCCACATGTTATTAATCTCTGTCCCTCATGTTATTACAGACTAATTAAGTTTGTTCATACTTGTTAATTATTCTGGAAAATGTATTAGGGGGTTTCAAAAGTGATTTAATTAAGTCTAATACTCAAAAAAAAGGCAGAACCGAGAACGTTATTAGTTGGTGGAGTCATGTCACTTTGTTAATTTCCCTCCCTGCCCTTTAGTCTCTCTTTGGTGAAAGAGCCCCAGCAGAGATTTAAAATCACAAAATATGCAGCAATGCAAAGCATGGAAATATAGGCTGTTAAAACTTTAAAATACCCCCTTCTAAGCTGCTTCCGAAGCTCCCCTCGTTCCTTAGCACAGAAAGAGACTAGTAGGTTAAAATGGTTTACTTATAAACTCTTCAAAGGTCAGATTTATGTGCTTTTCCATAAAACAGCAAAAAAAAGACAGGCAGCAAAACCTAGATTCATTTCAAAGTGGTAAATGCTTCTATATTATTTGTATAGAAACACAAAGATGGCTTGCTAAAGCAATGTGGTCCAATCTTGGAGCATCTGGCTTAGATAGACTTACTGGTTGGGTCCACATGGTAGAAGGAGAATGAGAGAACAAAGAGTTTGGTAGCCCTTCCTCTCAAGGTGAGGGTGTGTGACCTAGCTAAGCCTGGCAGGACAGCTTACTCTATGGTCTTAACCCCTTCATGCATTAATTAGAGTTAAACATGTTGGTTTTTAAGAGGCTGGATATGTTGCCTCCTCACACAAACACCTTATTCTACATTGTCACTCATTGAGAAGCACTTTTGTACCACACCCTTGAGGCTTTGAGGGATGGAGTGGTACGGGATGGGTGTGATCCTCTGACAGCAAAGTATATGCAGGGGAGGGGGCAAATAGGGATTGCTTCAGTTCAGGGCTACAGGGAACCCATGTGGTCCTCTGCTCCTTCTCTTTCTCA
Source organism: Podarcis bocagei (assembly GCF_964188305.1). Lineage (NCBI taxonomy): Eukaryota > Metazoa > Chordata > Lepidosauria > Squamata > Lacertidae > Podarcis > Podarcis bocagei. The sequence continues at coordinate 37,697,212 of NC_138135.1, read as the reverse complement.
CCAGCAGCATGCAGTTCAGCCTTCTGCTGCTCTCCTTCTGCAACTGCCATTGCTGCTGAGCAGAGCACTGGTTTGTTCAAACAGCCATCCCAGTATTCAGTGTTCAAACAGCCATCCCAGTGTTCAAACAGCCATCCCAGTGTGCAAAGGAAAGCCAGCTAGCTGGGTTGTATGCCAAGCAGATACACTGCCATGTCTCCCTTTCCCACTCTGGCAAATATGCACATGCAACAATACTTTTTCAGAAGTGAAGCATGGGGTGATTTCCAGTTCTAGACATCTTTTCCTGCTTTTGCTCCTTTCTTAATTCATTCTTGCTACTACAGCAAGTGGTGGCAGCACTCCTATGCCCCCACAATGGATCTTTATTTGGTTGATATATAGCATCCTCCCAGGGGCATTTTTTAGGAGAAAAATGGTTGCCCCTCTCAGCAATGCAGCTTCATATGGCCACCTGAAGAAAATACAGTGAAAGTGAGCACTGTATTTTTCTGTGTATAACATGTCCCTGTGTATTTTTGGGAGACTGGGGGGAGATTTTGGGGGGGAGATTGCCCAGAGTTATTGAGCATGTTTTGAGGGGGAATGGCTGATAATCACCCACCCACCTGGCCTACGCTGCAACTAGCACACGGCGCCAAAGCCACCTATTGTCTGTCCCCAACCCTGCAGAAACTGCCAATCGCCCGCCCAATTGCTGCAGCGACAGCAAATCAACACCAGCTCTTGCCGCAGCAACCAATAACACGCCCAATCACTGCTGACAATCTCTAGCTCGTGGCAGCAAACAGTCCCATGCCCCCCCTATACACTATCCGTGTATAAGATGACCCCCAATTTTAAACATAATTTTAAAATAAAAAAACCTTGTCTTATACATGGAAAAGTATGGTAAATGGTAAGGCTTACATTAATACCGCTCTTCTTCTCATGCAGTAATTTACAGTAGATATGCATGCAAACAGTCCTAAATTTATCCATGTATCCTTTCCTTAAAACACCTTTGACAAATCCAACCCTGAAGATTCACTTTGTAATTATCAAAATACATTTTTATCTGCCTCATATAAATTCTTTGTCCCTGAGATCCCAATAACATTTACAGCATTTTTTGATCTTCCTACTTCATTCTTTGTGATGAAAACTCAAAATAGAACCCATAGATCCACTGAAGAGAACGTGGAGAAAGTTCTATGTACAGGCATTGCCACTGGTAGTTGAAAGGATCCTATGGCATTTCAGAACAACCCCCTTGTCCATTTTTTTTTGTTTGAACTCTGCCAGGTGACATACTTCTCTTTCTATTCCTTTTAACCTTGAAATACATTTAAGAACTTTTCCCATTTCCTTTTATATCAACACATTTTATTATACTTTTTGCATTTTTATTCTCTCATGCTTCTTGATGTTCTTACACTATTTTTTGTTCCCTTTCATGCTGTACAGTCAGTCCTCCTCCCCAATTTAATTTATTTTTCACTTCCATCTCTTCAAATAATTCTCAGCTAGGCCTGAAATGAACTGCCTTCTCCCCTTCAAAATTCACAGGTGGTGAAATTGAGGGATATTTGGTCACTAGTGGGGGACCATTTTGAAAGCTTTCAGGGGTAAAAGGAAAAGGACCCCTGGACGGTTAAGTCCAGTCAAAGGCCAAGGGAGCCTCCGTTTGTCTAGAGACAGCTTTCTGAGTCATGTGGCCAGCATGACTAAACAATTTCTGGCGCAACAGAAGAACCATGACGGAAACCAGAGCACACAGAAACACTGTTTACCTTTCCGTCGCAACAGTATCTGTTTATCTACTTGCACTGGCATGCTTTTGAACTGCTAGGTTGGCAGGTGCTGGGACAGAGCAACAGGAGCTCACCCCGTTGTGGGGATTCAAACTGCCAACCTTCTGATCGGCAAGTCCAAGAGGCTCTGTGGTTTAGTACACAGCACCACCCGCTGTGTAATGTACTTGCAATGGGTGGGGCAAGCAGCAGCAGTTTCTCCTTTATGTTTCACCATGACGTTTACTTTTTCCACCACATGAGTCAGCAGTGGCATAACTCCTTTAAGCGGTCAGCAAACTCCATCCCCAAATGTCCCTGAAATGATATTGTGTCATGAGTCGTGATGTAGGGGCATTTGGGGAGGAGGGGAGGATGAATTCCTGCCACTGAGGGGAACTCCATCACCACAACTACAAGGCAGCAGCAAAAATAATTGATGGCATGGAAGAGCGAGCAGAAAGAAACTCCTTGCTTTCTACCAGTGGCAAGTGCCGCTCCCAACACTTTTTGAACATTATTGCTGTCCCCAAAGTCTCCTGTCCCAGTTACAAGTCATAAAACTTTGAGTTCAGCTTTAATTCCCATTATAATCATCTAGGTTATCTCATATGTACCATAACCACTCAGTTCTGCATTCTCAAAGCGCTTCTTCAGCACCAACACCCACCACTCACCACCATAGCATATAGCAAATCATTTTGAAACTGAAGTAAGATAACTTTCAAAAGAAGATCTATTGGTAGAATGTTTTCTGTTCAAATAAACGACAAGTAAAAAAACCCTCTAGGCATGTCCAAGTCCATTGATGTTGCTAAATAAACAATTTGAATCAAAGCACTTGCTATTTTATCAAGATATAGCCCAGTGCTATGACTTTGCCTTAGTTTCATAAACAGGTAGGTAGCGTTTCAGTGTATCTGAAGAAGTGTGCATGCACACGAAAGCTCATACCAAGAACTAACTTAGTTGGTCTTTAAGGTGCTACTGGAAGGATTTTTTTTAGTTTCATAAACTTATTTTTACACACTTGTTATTAATCTGTACACATTATTATATTATGTACAACATATAATTACCCATGATCAGGTCCCCCTGATAGTTTCAGCCTAATTGTACTCAGATAATCAGTGTTCCATTATTTGACCTGAGGTTGTCTTTGTTAGGATATTTCCGTTCCACCTTAAGAGGGAGCAGGCTTTTGTAAGTTACAGAGTCTGCGCATGTCCTATTTACAGGATGTTTTTGTTCTGATATTCCTTTCGGTTTTGCCAGTCGGACAGAGATGCTGACACAGAACGGTCACGTTTTCTTTTGTTCTGTTAAACGCTAAATAAAGTCTGTAAATTATGCTCTTCTGCGGTGCAAGCTTTTGACTGTGCTTTCTGCTGAAAGAGGGTGCACCAGCCTAGGAATGTGGCTAGGGATTTCCAAAGGCTTTGTGCCCCTGACTGTTGGATCTGCGTGACTACGGGAGGCCGATGGACGTCCAGAACTCCGGCTTGGGGGCTCAGATGGACGTTATCTCCCTGGCAGTTTCCCAACAACAAGGTTATGGGCCCAGATTCACGGCACCTACAGGAGAGTAAAGCTGCAACAGACTGCGTTTGAGGTATGTGGGGAAAGCGAAAGGAAGGGACGTTTTCCTGTTTTTACCTCGGCAAGGAGTCTTTGATCTCCGGTGGCTTAATTGGCCTGGGAGCAGCGCCAAAGAGAGTTCGTGATTAATGAGCTGCCAAGATAAGGAGTATTTGAAGGCATAGGGCTCACGGCTCAAGTAAAAAGCTGAGATGGATCTCTTACAGACCTCAGAAACTGCTCCGTGTCCACTAAAGCTGAATGGCCACAACTATCAGACCTGGGCAAGGTACTGTGAGGGCCAGATGAGAAGGCTTGGAGTATGGAATACCGTTTCTGAGAACCCCCCAGCCCCTGTGACAGATGAGTGGAAAGCACAAGATTCGAGAGCCATGGGAATAATTTTGCTCTCAGTAGCTCCTGAAGAGTTAATCACCTTGGCTGGCAAGGCAACTGCCCGTGAGATGTGGGACGGGCTTAGAGCCTGTCATCTCCGACAAGAGGCTGGGTCTGTGTTGCTTTATTTCAGAAAGCTGCACAGGAAGCGTTTGGAGCCAGGGGAAGATCTTAGAGCCCACGTTTTACAGTTGCAGCATCTCAGACAGGAATTGGCTCAGAGAGGTTTCAATATGCCTGAGTCACTGTTTGCTATTCTCATCCTGGACTCCCTGGATGAAAGCTATCATGCCGTGGCAAGTCAGCTGGCGACCCTCCCTGCGCAAGACCTCACTGCTACAAAGGTCTTGGCAACTTTGCAGAATGAATACGATAGAAGGAATGCAGCTGAGTCGGCTTGTGCGCTTCAGGGGGAGCAAAGTGGGACAACATTCCAGCCTCCAGGGGGAGCCAAAGCGTTGGCAGCTGTGAAGTGCTGGAACTGTGGGAACCAAGGTCATACTCAGAGGTTTTGTCCAAAGACTGGAAATAAACAGAGGAAAAAGCCTGCAGGTGGCCCGAAGCAGAAGGGGGGTGGAAAGCCCGCGGCGCCAGGGAAAAACAAAGCGATGTTTGCTGGCACAGCTTCACCAAAGGCTAAAGGCACGTCTGCTGGCCAGGAGCAGCAGGGGGGCAAGCTGCAAAAGCCCACGTCGCTGCAAAACAAGGGTTTGCTTGCTGTAAGGACTGCTCCAACAGCCAAAGGCAGATTTATTGTTGATTCAGGTGCGAATCGCCACGTTTCGAAGGATCGCCACCTCTTTATCTCCTTCAAGCCTCAGGAAGGTGAGATCCACCTGGCTGATGGAAGGACGTTGCAAATTGCAGGAGAAGGGACTGTGAAACTTGCAAGTCTGCACACTACCATCAGTAATGTACTTTTTGTTCCAGGAGCTGCAAGCAACTTGTTGAGCGTCCCACAGCTTACTGGGCGTGGTTTTCAGATTTCCTTCAAGAGGAGCGTCTGTGTCATCAGTAAAGGCAAAGAGGACTATTTGCATGCAAAGTTTATGGATGGTTTGTTCCATATAACTTATGACGACACTGTTGTTGTATCTAATGCTGATTCTTGTTGTGTTGCACAAACTAACAAAGTTCTTCATGCAGGTTGCATTCATGATGCGCATCGAAGGTTTTGTCACCTCTCTTGGAAGGCACTGGCCAAGATGCCAGAGGTGGTTGACGGTTTGAACATCAAACCCTGTAAATTTCACATGAAATGTGTATCTTGTGCAGAGAACAAGGTGAAGGTTGCTCCAAAAGGCAAGGAGTCTAGCAGGCAGGCTTCCAAACCCTACCAGCTAGTGCATGCGGACCTGGTTGGTCCACTTGCGCCCTCTATAGGAGGAGCAAGGTACTTCATGATTCTGATTGATTCTTTTTCCAGGTACATTCATGTGTATTTGCTCGAACAGAAATCGCAAGCGTTTCCGAAGTTTAAGGCATTCTGTGCTTGGTTGGAGAATGTGCACGGTAAACGTATTTCTTGTTTGTTTACTGATCGGGGCGAGGAGTTTACTTCTCAGCAGTTTGAAGCTTTCCTGACTGAGAAGGGAATCCAGCATGACATGTCAACGCCCAGATCGCCATGGATGAATGGACTTGCGGAGAGAGCAAATCAAACTTTGCTGCAAGGGATAAAAACCTTGTTGCATGATGCCAATCTCCCTGATAAGTTTTGGGGGGAGGCTCTGGGGAATTTGGTTTATACCGTTAATCGCAGATTGTCATCACCAATTGGCTGTACCCCCTATGAGAAGATGTTTGGCAAGAAACCCAACACCAAACACATGAGAATTTTTGGTTCGGACATGTGGGTACGCACACAACAAACCAACAAGCTTGGGAAGCGTGGGGCACATGGTTTGTTCATGGGGTACGAAAAAGGTGCATACAGGGTATGGATGACTGACTCTAAGTCCATTAAATTCACAAGGAGTGTTGAGTACAATCCTAAGTGGGGGGGAAATGTGGGAATTTTCCAGAATTACCCAGAGGAGGATGAAGGTGATGTCAAGCAAGCAGCTAAAGATGAGAAAGCTGCTGCTGATGATGATGATGAGGATGATGATGATGATGATGATCAGAGTTCGGATTCCAGTTCAGTGGGCGGCGCTGCTGCTGCTGGTGTCAGTGACAGTGATGACACAGCAGACTACAAGAGCGCACAGGCCTCAGTCAGACCATCTGATGCGTCTGACAATGAACTGGAAGAACCACTGTTCACCATTGGTCACTATTCTCCTAAGAAAGAGGAGATGAGTCCAGAAGACTTGCGTCTAGTACGTAGGTCTGAAAGGGCGACCAAGGGCAGACCTCCAAAGAGGTATGCTGATGAGTTTGCTAAGACAGCAACTGCTGTTCTTAGTAGCTCAGAGAAGGTATGGGAACCTTCAAGCTTCAAAGAGGTTCAGGAGTTAACCTCTAAAGATGCTGAGCCTTGGCTTAATGCCATGAAGGCTGAAGTTGATTCCTTGAACAGGAACCAAACTTGGGAACTGGTACCGGTAGTCCCAGGAATGAGACTGGTTGGAAGCAAATGGGTCTTCAAGGCCAAGACAGACCAGAATGGCAAGGTAGTCAGACACAAAGCCAGATTGGTTGCCAGAGGTTTTTCACAGGTACCAGGACAGGATTACCACGAGACCTACTCTCCCACAGTCAAATATGAGAGCATTCGGCTGATGCTCAAGATCGCTGCGGAGGAGAAACTGCATGTTACCCACCATGACATTAATACAGCTTTTTTGTACGGGGTTTTGGGGGAGGAGCTGTACATGCTTCCACCTGATGGGATGCAGATACAAAAGGGAATGGTCTGTAAACTGCGGAAATCCTTATATGGTCTCAAGCAGAGTGCCAGGTGTTGGAACACAAAACTCACTGAGACATTGCTTTCTCTAGGTTTTCACCAGGGCAAAGCTGATCCATGTGTGTTTGTCAAGGAGGAGGGGCAAAACAAACTGTATTGTTTATGTTTTGTTGATGATCTTCTGATGTTTTGGAAGAATCAGGCTTTTTACCAAAGCACCCTAGCTCAGCTGAAGGAGCACTTTGACATGAAGGATCTTGGTGAGGTATCCAACTATCTTTCTCTGCAGGTGGAGAAGGACCAAGCAGGTAATTTTCTGGTACACCAAACACAGAAAATTGCTGATGTATTAACCAGGTTGAATTTGGTTGATGCAAACCCAGCAGACACACCGATGGTGACAGGTTACCAGGTAGACAGTACTGCTGAAGCGTTTTCTGACACAACGCTATACAGATGCATTCTAGGCAAACTGAATTTCATTGCCAGATGTTCAAGACCTGACATTGCTGTAAGCTGTAATCTGCTTAGCAGACATGCCAACAATCCTACGGTTCAGGATTGGAAAGCTCTGAAGCGCATAGCCCGCTATTTGAAAGGGACTATGCACTACAGGCTGAGGTTCACCAGTCAGAAGACTGGAGGTCTTGAAATCTTTGCAGATGCAAGTTTTGGAAGTGACACCACGGATGGTACAAGCACTTCTGGAGTATGCTACATGTACAACCACTGCCTGTTTGACTGGTTGTGCAAGAAGCAGACAACAGTGAGCCTAAGTTCCTGTGAAGCAGAACTCAATGCTCTGTCATTTTCACTCATGGATTGTGAATGGTTGATGCAACTGTTTAAGGACATCAGAGTTGCTGTGAAATGTCCTATACAAGTGTATCAAGACAATAGATCTTGTTTGGCTTTGCTGAACTCGGAGAGTTGCAAGCAAAGAACCAAGTACTTGCAGATTAAGCTACATCGTGCAAGAGAGTGTATTCAGAAAGGACTGATTCAGGTGTCCTACATGCCAGGAAATGAAATTCCTGCTGATCTGTTGTCTAAGGTTGTTAACAGAGAACAACTTAAGGTTTATGTACAAAGGTTGCAATTGGGTGAACCACAGGTACAACAGGTTACACGGAAAGGGGGAGGATGTTAGGATATTTCCGTTCCACCTTAAGAGGGAGCAGGCTTTTGTAAGTTACAGAGTCTGCGCATGTCCTATTTACAGGATGTTTTTGTTCTGATATTCCTTTCGGTTTTGCCAGTCAGACAGAGATGCTGACACAGAACGGTCACGTTTTCTTTTGTTCTGTTAAACGCTAAATAAAGTCTGTAAATTATGCTCTTCTGCGGTGCAAGCTTTTGACTGTGCTTTCTGCTGAAAGAGGGTGCACCAGCCTAGGAATGTGGCTAGGGATTTCCAAAGGCTTTGTGCCCCTGACTGTTGGATCTGCGTGACTACGGGAGGCCGATGGACGTCCAGAACTCCGGCTTGGGGGCTCAGATGGACGTTATCTCCCTGGCAGTTTCCCAACAGTCTTAAGTTGCAAGAATTCTTCATCACCTCTTATTATTGTAAGAAAAGTCTTTCAATAGCACAGGCACTGTCAAACATCTCTGAGAGCTGGTTCACGGACAGTCTTCACTGTGACTGTGCTCCTAGTCTATTGAAACTCCAAATATTGCAATTCATTTGGCTGTCTCTTTTCACCACACAGCTAACACTTTTTTATTCTGACAAGCACTTCACTTTGGGAATGTGCTTTTTGTACTGCAGCAAACACTTATTTCATTTAGTTTTCCTGCTCTTGTCTTCATTTTGCCTGCTACATTTTTTTCAATATGCTGATTTTATTGGTTCATATGTTTTTAATCATCCTGGAAGATGCAAATGCACTGAAAGGACAGGATAAAATTTCCAAATAAACAAATAAATAAATAAAATAAAATAAAAGGATCTTACCTAGCCACTCAGTATGGGGGGGGGGGGAATCTAACACTCTTCAACATCTGCAAGAATTGTACATTGTTAATCTATTGGTTCAGAAGACTTATGGGACCACTGTTTACCTCTCCTTTGTGAAAATTTTCCATTTATACTGATCATTTGTTTTCTGTTTCCAGTTTCCCAACTCTGTCCACTTGTGCCAAGATTGCTAGGCTTGCTTAGTGACAAATGCCAGTTGTCATACATTTGATGAAGTAAGCTGTAGAACATGAAAGCTTATATTACAATACATTGGTGAGTATTGAGGGTGCCATGGGGCTCTTTGTTGCTTGACTTTACTTTTCTCTATTGTAAAAAGAGTTTGAAAACGCAAGACCATACTCTCACTCCATCTGCATACTTCTTGGTGGTGTTAAATATTTAAAATTGCTTAGGCCTGATTTCTCTTCGGGAAAGCCAGTCTAACTTTTCCTACGTGCATTGGTTAAATATGAATAATATTTTGCCATCTTAGAATAGAAATTAAGATCACGTCATCTAACATTCTGGGGAACTGGGGCTTATAATAGGGCCTTCTCAGTGGTGACACCTCAGCTGTGGAATACCCTCCTCCCCAGTATTAAGCTACTACCAATGCTAGCTGGTTTACAGCACTAGCTGAAAATATTCCTCTTCTGCCTCTTTCTGAACATCCATGGGAATGTTTACTGAATTGGAACAGTTATGGGACCGGTTTTGTTGAACTATACTGTGTGTGTGTGTGTGTGTGTGTGTGTGTGTGTGTGTGTAATTGTTTCTGTGATTTCATGTATTTGTATGATATGGTGTGAGACACCCCCCCCCGATAATTCTACAATGATGGAGAGAGGGGTACATTTGATAGCTAAATAGAAAAATAAATAAATAAGATAAAAGGGCAGTACTGCAGTACCGGTAGTTTCCTGGTTTGCTGGTAACAGTTTTTAAAAACACTGATCTTACACTTGCATTGACCAGTCATATGGTATGAGGTTCATTTCAATGACAAGTTATATATATTTATCAGCAGGTCTGCAGTTCATAGTCTAGTTTCTTAAGAATGTTTGGATAAATCTAATCTAGTTCTGATAACCCTAAGCATATGAATGGTAAATTAATATAATATACTAATATACCTCTTGGTTTAGAAATGGAATTTTTGGAAATACAATTTTAGATAAATTAGTACTACTTGATTATCTCCTCATCTATGATAAATGAGTGATTAATGAATGAAAGAAAAATTAAGAACAATGACTGAAGCTGTATAGAAAAGGAAGCATCAGAATGCCACATCACAAGCAGAAGATGATGTTGGCCCTACCACTGTTTTGTCTTTCAGAACACCAGTTAACATTTTCAGGATCTGTGTCATAAGGGAAAAGCAAGCAGAGTGTGAGATAAACTCCTACATAAATGTCACTCCAGATATTTATTTTATCCCTCCCTTTGGAGGAATGGTTTAGCACATGTCATGTTTTCCCTAGACGTTTCAGACATTATTTTACAATGATCCAATTCAAATACATGGCCATGTGCTTATTTCATCTAAACCAAGCTATGATTTGGCTTACTGTAATTTGGCTTACTATGATTTGGCTTACTGTAATTCATCTAAACCAAGCTATGATTTGGCTTACTGGCCAATATATACTTTACAACAGAGCCCTAGCTTTCTGTGAATGCCCAGTGCATGGCAGCACTCTCAGCACAGCAGTGCTATACCCAGAAACAGCAGTACAAGAAGGCACAGGAAAAGGAATGTTACACAGCAGACCTATGTGGTGGGCAATATTATCCTAGCACATGACCTAGGGGGATATATACCTATTTGGACCAAAACAAAAATGTTCCTTATTCACCTTCAAGACTGATCTTGAACTATCAATCATATAACTTTGACACATGCTTTTTATTCTTTAAACAAGGGGTTCAGGAATCTCAGGATCAGGAGATGAATAAAGACCCACAGGATACTCTCCAGACCAAATGGCCTTGCCTCCCTGCACCATAGCATATTTGATTATTCTGGCTGGCTGAAATGCATCCTTGAACAGTGATAGTGCCTCTTTCTTGCTGGACAGAGGTTGGAAGTGTGTGTGTGTACACCTGTGACGTTTGTGTGGATGTGTTGCTTTGTTCATCTGTTACTCTGCCCACTCTTGTCTCTGGTCCCACCCACCATTGGCATGCCACCCTCTAGGTTGAAAAATATTCCCACCACTACCATAAACAAACTGACCCACATCAGACCAGGCATACTGATGAATATATGGCAATTAGACAACCATTAGCCAGCAACTGACAAATTGTATTAGTCTTCCTGACAAATTGCATTAGACATCCTGTTTCAAATTCTCTTGCTGTCTTGCGAAATATGATGTCTTAGACTGAGCTTTCCTGTGCAACTTCTTCATTAGCCAAAAAACATGCCCTGACTTGATTTATTTTTGACACAATAATTCCACAAGCCCCAACTCAGCACCAGCAATGTGATAACAGCCCTCATCTATAGGCACAAATAACCAGACTGCATTTTGCAACTCATGTTTGTAAAATGGGGCTCGATGAGTGCCCTGGGGCTAGTTTAATATGGTGCAGGAAAATGTGTGGCCAGCAAGCAAAACAACAACAACCGAAAATACAAACAACAAATGTTAACATGAAACATTTTTATATAAATGTGTTTGTGTGCATTCAGTCATGAGAGCTTTCTGCTCTTCAGTTTAGTGTTGGACAAATACTGACAAAGTGTAGAAAAAGCACAGGTCTCAAGGTTTTAATTTGTATACATAAATAAACTCAAAGTTCCACAAACAGTAATGGAATGCATGAAATGGTACATCCTCATTTTTCATACCACAGGAAACTATTTGGGCATTCATAGTTCACATAACAATCAATGTGCTGAAGGAGAAATGGAATTTTTCCAGATCCAAATTCAGCATACTGCTGGAAAATAAATATATACTCACAACATAACTTCACTTTTGAAGAACAATATCTGAACAATATTCAAAACAATATTTTGAAGAACAATAACCAACACCTGTGCATTTATTGCACTGGCTATGCTGAAAGACCCTTGTAATACTACTAATTTTCAGAAAATTCCAGTGATACTTATGTCTGGGCATTATTTTAATAATAGGCTATTTTGTATGAGATACTGTAGTCTACATGAATATGTTGGCTATTAATATTATGATTTCGTCTGTTAGTCACTTGTTACCCAAATGGCTTACAATATTGTTAAAAACACAAATAGATTATACCATAAAACAAAACAAAGAAGAAGAAACAACTCCAGCTGCACAGTAATAACAATCTATGTCCTCTTAGTCTATCAAAAACACGGGGGAGGGGGAATCAATAATTACCTGGCACTGAAAAAATGCCAACAGCGGCACCAGGCAAACCTTGCTGGGGAGTACATTCCACAGTTGGGGAGCCACAAATAAAAATGCCCTCTTCCCTTGTCTCCAACCTCCAAGCCTCCTTTAAAAGGGGAGCTGGAAAAGGGCCTCAGACAAAGATCTAAGTGTCTGGGAAGATTTATATTGGGAAAGGCACTCAAGAAGATATTGGGATTCTGAGTGTTAGCAGAAAACAAAGATGGGACTGGTTAGTCTGATCAAATGAATAAACCTAGACTTAACGGGAAGGGAGGTTTCAATCAGAGAGCATTTCAACATGCAGATAAGAAACAGAGTATCCTGTTCTATGAGCTCAAGACTCACAGAAGCCCAGTAGTGCCCCCTAAAGAGTTAAAGGTAGGAATTCAAGCCCCCCAATCATCTGCAGGACTTTGGAGAGCTCCCAGATTACTACTATGGTAGCTCTGTGAGCTGTTGTCTTGGCAAGTGTCTAGCAGTAAGACCTGGATGGCTGTTAAGGGGCCCTCACCTTATTTTGCAGCTGAGAGCCCAATTCTCCTTCCATGTTCTGGTCATAAGCAAAGCAAGCACTTAGCTTTCCAATGCTGTAGTTGTTGTTGTTTAGTCGTTTAGTCGTGTCCGACTCTTCGTGACCCCATGGACCAGAGCACGCCAGGCACTCCTGTCTTCTACTGCCTCCCGCAGTTTGGTCAGGCTCATGTTTGTAGCTTCGAGAACACTGTCCAACCATCTCGTCCTCTGTCGTCAGTGAGTGCAATGAGTGCAATTGTGCGGTTGTTGGAGCATTCTTTGGCACTTCCCTTCTTTGGGTTTGGGATGTAGACTGATCTTCTCCAATCCTCTGGCCACTGCTACGTTTTCCAAATTTGCTGGCATATTGAGTGTAGCACCTTGACAGCATCATCGTTTAAAATTTTAAATAGTTCAGCTGGAATATCATCACTTCCACTGGCCTTGTTATTAGCAGTGCTTTCTAAGGCCCATTTAACTTCACTCTCCAGGATGTCTGGCTCAAGGTCAGCAACCACACTACCTGGAGTGTACGAGACATCCATTTCTTTCTGGTATAATTCCTCTGTGTATTCTTGCCACCTCTTCTTGATGTCTTCTGCTTCTGTTAGGTCCTTTCCACTTTTGTCTTTTATTTTGGTAATCTTTGTACGAAATGTTCCTTTCATATCTCCAATTTTCTTGAACAGATCTCTGGTTTTCCCCATTCTATTGTTTTCCTCTGTTTCTTTGCATTGATCGTTTAAGAAGGCCTTCTTGTCTCTTCTTGCTATTTTTTGGGATTCTGCATTCAGTTTCCTGTATCTTTCACTATCTCCCTCACATTTTGCTTGCCTTCTCTCCCCTGCTATTTGTAAGGCCTCGTTGGACAGCCACTTTGCTTTCTTGCATTTCCTTTTCATTGGGATGGTTTTAGTTGCTGCCTCCTGTATAATGTTACGAGCCTCCATCCATAGTTCTTCAGGCACTCTGTCCACCAAATCTAAATCCTTAAACCTGTTCCTCACTTCCACTGTGTATTCATAAGGGATTTGACTTAGATTGTATCTTACCGGCCCAGTGGTTTTTCCTACTTTCTTCAGTTTAAGCTTGAATTTTGCTATAAGAAGCTGATGATCTGAGCCACAATCAGCTCCAGGTCTTGTTTTTGCTGACTGTATAGAGCTTCTCCATCTTTGCCTGCAAAGAATATAATCAGATGCTGCCCATCTGGTGATGTCCATGTGTAGAGTCGTCTCTTGTGTTGTTGGAAAAGAGTGTTTGTGATGACCAGCTTGTTCTCTTGGCAGAACTCTATTAGCCTTTGCCCTGCTTCGTTTTGAATTCCAAGGCCAAACTTGCCAGTTATTCCTTTTATCTCTTGACTCCCTACTTTAGCATTCCAATCCCCTATAATGAGAAGAACATCCTTCTTTGGTGTCATTTCTATAAGGTGTTGTAAGTCTTCATAGAATTGGTCTATTTCAGTTTCTTCAGCACCAGTGGTTGGTGCATAAACTTGGATTACTGTGATGTTAAAAGGTCTGCCTTGGATTCGTATTGAGATCATTCTATCATTTTTGAGATTGCATCCCAGTACAGCTTTTGCCACTCTTTTGTTGACTATGAGGGCCACTCCATTTCTTTTACGGGATTCTTGCCCACAGTAGTAGATATGATGGTCATCCGAACTGAAATCACCCATTCCCGTCCATTTTAGTTCACTGATGCCCAGGATGTCAATATTTATTCTTGCCATCTCATTTTTGACCACATCCAACTTACCCAGGTTCATGGTTCTTACATTCCATGCTGTAGTAGTGACTATCTAAAGTAGGGGTAAGAATTGACCCCATTGGGCTTATTCCTTACATCTAGTTCTCTTCTGCAACAAAACAACATATGATGTTGTAATGGTTCTAGGGGTTGCTTGTGTGTAAATCAATGCCACCCTTGGCTGGTTGCCTGAATGAACCCTTTCTGTCTGGACAGCCACGCGCCCATAACTGTCTCAATCGCTGGCAGAATCCGTTAGTGGGCGTTTCTTGAACTTCTTCCAGCAAAGAAGCTCTTTGACGCCTAGTCTCCGCCTAGCTTCCCTGCACGGAAGCCTTCTGCGCAGGGAGGGTGTGGGCATCGGAGGACCCGTGCTCTCCCCACTGGTTCCCGGCGAGGAGTCTTGGAGCCACCTCACCGATTCCCCCATCTGCCCCACTTCTCCACTGGTGTTACGCTGATTTCCTTCCCCAGAAGATGTGCTGCTTCTCTCCCTCCCGGGACGCTCTCCGGAATCCCTCTGGAGCCCTCCCTCTCCCTCTGGCTCCAATGGCAGTTCCCTGACAGATGTCTAACATCTTAAAGTCTATATATTATTACAGTGGTACCTCTGGTTATGAGCTTAATTCATTCTGGAGGTCCGTTCTTAACCTGAAACCATTCTTAACCTGAGGTACCACTTTAGCTAATGGGGCCTCCTGCTGCCGCACGATTTCTTTTCTCATCCTGAGGTAAAGTTCTTAACCCGAGATACTACTTCCGGGTTAGCGGAGTCTGTAACCTGAAGCGTTTGTAACCTGAAGTGTTTGTAACCAAAGGTACCACTGAATAACATAAGCAGGTCTTTTTTCAGCTGGAGCTCACAGGAACTCAGTTCTGGCACCTCTCAGCTGGGCGCCATTGCCATTATAAGAGCAAGGGAGGTTTTCATGGTCAGCTCCAGCACCTCTTTTTCTAGAAAAACAGCACTGAACATAAACATTTGTGGACTAGGACCTATTCCATCAGATACCTGAAGGGTTTTTATTCTATTTTTTATGCTATAGGGGCAGGTGTAGCTTGCCAACCTGGGAAGATAGCCCATCTAGGAAAAGGAATCAAATTCTGATCCTAAACCTTGTGGCTATACTCATCCATGAGAAAGGCTTTTGGAACAAACCCTGAAGAATAATCCATGCCTGCTGCCTTGTGGGACATCTTTGAGAGAAGAAAAGGCTAAAGAGTAAACCCTACACAAATCTGGAGAGGAGTCCCTAAGACAGTTGTATGGCACCTTGTGCGCCTCCTTCCAGCAACTCCTGCAGCCAAGCTAGTGCCAAATGTATTGCTCTGCTTTCCTTTGGAGCACATCAGTGAGGCCAAGAGGGGGGTCATGTTGTCTGGGCAGCTGAGGACCTCCATATACACTGCCCAGGTTTGCGCCCCGGAGAGATCACTTCGGTGCTGCTAATGCTGCAAAAACAATGCAGGAGGCAGCAGTTATGAGTTACCAGTCACTGCAGCCACAGCAGGCACTGTGTTTGTCCAGCGGTTTGACTTCATCTCCAGAGGTGAACTTGATTGTCTCTCAAGACAGACGGATGCCAACAAAACATTTTATTCTATACATGGGCATACAGCCTTCCCTTCATACCCCAAATAACCACTGTAGGGAGAGATTGGGCTTCTTTTAAGACACTCCCACAAATACTGACTAAAGGGGCAAAGAAACAGACCTTTATAAGTTTCAGTCTGCCTTTTCTAAGCTTATTTCGGAATTATGTTTTTTTTAAATTTAAGTCTGATATCCTGACTATGACTGTTGGTTCTTGACACCTCTCTAAAATGATATCAAGTCTGTTAATGTGGTTTTCCAAATCCATCATGTGTTGGCTCATTCTAAATTTTTGCTTAGCTGTTTTTCTACTGAAACCAAATGTTATCCCAATTCCAGTGCAAAGCTGTAATCAAATATATTTTAAATATCAATCATCCAGTTTTTTAATTCAAGTTTGCTCTGATCAGATCTCTTACAGTACATTCCCGAGTGTGCATAAAGGTTATACTGGGAATAGAAGAGTTAAAAATCTTTGAAAAAGAATTATGCCCATTAGTTCATTAGGTTTCCTAAGTACTTAGGCCAGACGGGATGCTATAATTTGCAATTAGCTGAAGTACCCTAATTGCAAGGATATAACTCTTCCACTGTCTTAGCAGTCAGTTAAATAGCACACTAATCATTGCTTTGCATTGTCTTTGATGTCATCATTGTCCTTTCAGCAAGTGCACACTATTCCATTATCCAACTTTTACTTTCAAAGTACTCTGTGACAGATTACTGGTGGTACTATAAATGGATCTACTGAAGCATAGCCATCTCAGCTAGTGACTTGTTTTCTACATTCTGAAATTCAACTTAGGTAGAGCCATCAACAGGTTGCCTATGATGCTTTGTGCATCAACATTTTAGGATTACAGAATTTCACTCACTATAGGCAAAAATATTCTAAAAATATAACATGTTTGGAAGCAAGACATAGCTTGCATACTGCATGTGTAAACAATGACAAAAATAATGAAAATAAATTGAAAAATGTAGGTAAAACAAATAGAGATTGTTTTTCTTCATTCTATGTACATAAGCTGCTAACAATATCTCTAATAAATTTATATGGTATTTAAATGCTTACTTTTCTTGCCAAAGGAGTATAAACCCAAGGGCTATTCTACTATTCTAATGAATGCTTTATCAAGTTTGCTTTTTATTTGAGAAAAACATTAGACTTTATATGATTTTAATGAATATAGCACTGTTGTTGAGAGCTGCCTTAACATATTTCCTCATATACTGAAAATTATATCACCGTTAACTATACGTATTCCTCCATGAAGTATCTAGTAAGACATACATTACTACTTAATTCTAAAAAGGTGTGTGATGGTGTTGCTTAGGCAACAGGAAAACAAATAAGCATCAAAGTGTATTTCTAGAAAAACAAAATGGGAAGTATGATAATGTCAAATTAATAGTGCCTGTCCTGATATAACAATTCAAAACTGGGAATTAAAATTGATAATGGGGTTGAGTATTCCATTGATGAAATAAGCATTCATAAAACAGAATCAGGCAGAGGTCCTATAACCCACTTCCTTTCTAATATGTCCCACTGAACTAAATGGAGCCTTCTTCTTGGTAGACATGTACAGGTCTGCACTATACAAAATGTTCAGTGGATAAGCAATTATTTAATGCCAGAAAATAACAAAATATATATGTTTTACCTTAACCAAGTTTATTCTTTCTCAGCAGACTAGCACCTTTTCAGTATTTTGAATGTAAATGCTATTTGGTCTCTCTAGCATTAATAATCATTGGTTACACTGTGCATTTTTTAGTATGCTAGGAACTTATGATATGCAACTGCAGTGTATATACGTCACTTAAAATTGTTAGATTTGAAGATGGGATATTGGTTAATCTTTTCAAAGTATCCAAGATAATAATGTAACAGCAGTATAACATGGCTATGAATAACATGGCATATTTTATCACTTATGATTACTTTTACTTTCTTCCTTACTGGTCGTATAATAACTTAACTGATTATAAGAACCTAACATTTTATCCAAATTTGTGCTAATTTAATCCCTTGTTGTACAAGCAGCTATACACTACTGCAAAAATTGTATATTGATCTTACAATACAAAGGTGGGGAAAGAACCCATGTAATCCTTGAATTACCTTGGACATTTAATGCTTAAATCATAAATGGGAATATCTGCATTGGTATATCACAGGGCCTGATTTAGAGCCATTGATGGTTGATCTGCATAAAATTAGATTCTTATACTCAATCCAGTGTGCAAAATCTTATCGTATGAAGAAATTGGATTAATATAGCCTAGAAGTTAGGAGTTGGTAATATTTCACATAGATATATTTTTCAAATGCTTTAGAACCACCTTGTAATCTAATTTAAATATTTTCTAAAATCTTAGTTTATCATAAAGGTTTTTTACATGTTTAAGAAAATCACCATTGTGCATTGACACAAAACTATGCATTTCATATAGCGTATGCAAGTTTTCTATTATGGCAATAACACTGCAGCACATAAAAATCTGACTTCACAGAAAATATAGTGAAATGTGTTATAAGAACAGCTTGTGAACAACAGGTGTGGTGAGTGTTACTACATCTAGGAACTGGAAGGTGTATACAAAAGGGCAGGCTATTGCCTTATCAACTAAGTTACCTTTCTTCCTGTCCATGGTCATATTTGTCGAAAGCTTTCATAGCTTAAAGCACTACACAAAATAGGGACACTGTACACCAAAGAAATCTGGTTTATCCATCTCTGTTAACTCTTTAATAGTTAAATGTAGGTGGGTTTTAGGTTTACATTTAAAGGAACAGCCATTCATTTCTATGCACTAGGGATATAGTTCTTTTTTAAAGCTCAACATACAGTAGTCCTTTTGAACATTTAGAATTGAATATGGAGATTAATTATTTTTACATAATTTCAATATTAACTAGGGTAATCTGTTCCCTACCGATACACTTGTCCTCATAGAAAGAAAAACTGATTCCACACCCCCTCAGGGGTAGTCCAGATGTATCACGCTTTTACTTTCTTTAAAAATGCTTTGGAATGAAATATGAACCAAGCAGAACTGTGGCTCCCAAATCCGTTGTTCGTACTGGTAGGCAGATAGGATTATGCAAATGCATTTTTATCCTAAAGCACACTGCAAAACACAAAACAGATTCCCTTCTATGCTGTATAAGATTTCACGAGGCAAAGAACCAGACATCAGCACACAATATTACACAGAGAAAATCACTTACCATAAACTGTACATTGTCAAATCCATTAGCCAGCAAGTGGTTCTCATACTGAGGTAGCCCAATATTTTCCAACCATTGTCCCACAGTCTGGACAGGGCATCTGGGTGCTGAAAGAGTTTGAGAAGGGAGGCGTTTAAGCAGGGAATATCCATCCACAGGATAATAACGATGGTCCTGGGCTGAGAGGTGGCATTGCCACATTGTGTTCCGAGAAAAATTGGTATCAAAGGAGCCCGCCAGCTTGTCAAATGAATGCTTCCAGCAAGAAAGAAAGTCAGAAGTAGCACATAGTTTCCAGGGCAAGCTATAGAGTAAGATCTGCTCCTACCTCAACATTTCGTAGGTATTAATCTCTACTACAGACCAATACGTCATGCAGTGGAGGGGAAAAGGCATATCAAGCTGTCAGCTGAGCTGTTTTCTGTTATATGTGATTGTCGGAATACTCCACCATGAGCAATGCACTGCTAGCAGCAAGAAATCTTTTATCAAATACTCCTACATTCATCAGTATGCAGCTCCATGCTCCTTGCTCCCCCTCGCTCGCTCCCCTTCATTACACAGCCTAGGCTACACCTCGCATTTTCAATAATAGCCATCAGATAAGGCAGATTTTTTGTCTGTAAGCTGTAAGCTTGCTACTGCTGCTTCCACCTACACACCCATCCAAGCATCAATCTTGAATGATGAGAGCAGTCAAAACAAATGCAGAAAATAGCAGGTCATCAGAGGCAAGCTAAAACGCTAAAATCTGAATAGAACCTTTCTACCAGTGATGCGTTACAGAGATCTGCCTGTTGTAGATTTTTTACGTTTCAGAAGACATCAGGAGACGCAAAGCATTAGCTGTAGCCTATTGCATGCTTTACTACTTGCTTCCTTTTTCTTAGACTGCACTGAGCTTTGCTCTGCTCACACAGTGTGCTCTAAACCACTGCTCCTATTAATTCTTTTCAATCAGCTCATAATGAATGAATAAAGTGTTGCATGTTTTCTTGTTAAAACCGAGTAACACAAATTGAACACCACCATTTCAGTCAAAATAATTATTTCTTCATCTTCTAAATTTTTCAAGCATAAAATACTACCAGACTTGTCAGCAAAGCTCCATTATAATCTGTTTAAAATTCAGTCTGAAAAAGGTAATCAATTCATGCTAACTAATGATTTTTTTTACTATGTAAAATATCATATTCCTTTTCAAAAGAGGAACTGTCCGAATGAGAAAAGAATATATAAACATGATAAATTTTAAGAAGACTGAATGTTCAATATTTCTAAATTTACCAATATAGCTGATACTCTGGGAACTATAACAATAATTCATTCATAAACTTTGTTTTTTCCACCTTAAATGCAATGTTTAACCACAGGGATAACAGTTTATTTATAGGAACTTTCTAAATATACATGAAATATGGTGGGTAAGGAATTCACATCTAGTCAAAAATATATTTGTTAGAAGCTTTTACAAATACATTATTTCCAGGTGTGTACTGCTGCAAATTAGTGCCTACATAAACAATCCCTTTATTGTTCATAACCAAAACATTACACACCCAGCACATGAGTGAATCAGAAAGCACAACACATTATGACTCATTTCTAGTGCAACTGAAGTCAGAGGGAAGTATCTAGGTGACTTCAAAATCTCTTATTCAGCTCTTATAACCTATGTACTACTGAATGGGCAACGAAGCATTACTGAACTGAAAAATATTTATTGGAGACTTCAAACAAATAGTACTCTGTTTTGTTGCTGATATTTATTAAGGTAAATCCATCCATTCAGAGCCACCAGGAATCTAAGAAACAGTTTCACAGTATTTTGAGAATTGAGGAAGCAGATTAAAGATTTTCAGCCAATCTTATGCACACTTATTCAAAAGTAGGTCTAGCAAACAAAACAGGATTTACCTCCTAGTAAGAGCCTGAATGTATGCAGAGTTAGATTCACCCAAGTCCATGGATTTCAATGAGCTCTGCAAAGGATTGTGGGCCTCATCATTGGAAATAAATGTTTAATGTAATATTTAATGTAAACTGCAACACACGTTAAAGAAAAAGCTCTTGGGTATGATTTTCCTTCCAGTTTTAATTATCTGCTTCAATATCTTTAAAAAGGGAATTAGCATTTCATCGACTTACAGATTTTGATTATTTTTAATTATTATTTTATGTTTTGGTACCATGCCCTCCTGCGACTAGAAATAGATAAAATTCAATTTGTTCAATGACACAGATATAGAAACATGGAATTGTAAGACCATACACAATTCTGAACTGCATCCAGCTTACACGAACATGCACACTTTATCAAAATGGCAGGCAGGGTTCCCCTACATTCATAAGATGGATAATATATATGTGTGTATGCTCTGAATAAACAGACAGTGCAATTAAACGAGGCTATAAAGTATCACATGCAGAAAAAAGAATTCAAGGAACTTATAGGGAAGCAATTAACACAAAGGTGTGCAATTTGTAAGACATCAAGCCATATGCAGTCAATTAAGTTAAGTATAGTGGCCAGAAGTGCTCAATATGACCTTTGTTTGCAGACCCAAGGAGAAAGCAAAACCTGGAGATTTACCAAGTGCCTAGGGCTGCCATGCATGGCAGGTGTGCTTTGTTTGGCTTGGTAGCTCTGGCATTCAATACCAATAGGGCCAAGAGCACAGGAGGAGACTAACCAGGGACACTGAGATTAAAGGAATAGTACCATGACTGATAGGGACGCGGGTGGCGCTGTGGGTAAAACCTCAGCACCTAGGGCTTGCCGATCGCATGGTCAGCGGTTCGAATCCCCGCGGCAGGGTGAGCTCCCATCTTTCGGTCCCAGCTCCTGCCCACCTAGCAGTTCGAAAGCACCCCTAAGTGCAAGTAGATAAATAGGTACCGCTTTATAGCGGGAAGGTAAACGGCGTTTCCATGTGCTGCTCTGGTGCTGGCTCACCAGAGCAGCTTCATTACGCTGGCCACGTGACCCGGAAGTGTCTCCGGACAGCGCTGGCCCCCGGCCTCTTAAGTGAGATGGGCGCACAACCCTAGAGTCGGACACGACTGGCCTGTACGGGCAGGGGTACCTTTACCTTACCATGGCTGATTGGTAATTAAACAAATAGATTCTTCAAGCTGCACCTTCAATTGAGCTTAGAAATGAACCAGAACCTCATATTGGTGTACAGTGGTACCTTGGGTTAAGAACTTAATTCATTGTGGAGGTCTATTCTTAACCTGAAACTGTTCTCAACCTTAGGTACCACTTTAGCTAATAGGGCCTCCTGCTGCCACCACGCCACCAGAGCACGATTTCTGTTCTCATCCTGAAGCAAAGTTCTTAACCCAAGGTACTATTTCTGGGTTAGCGGAGTCTGTAACCTGAAGCATCTGTAACCTGAAGCATCTGTAGCCCGAAGTACCACTGTAATAGCAACAGAGGCATATTTCCATAAAGCTGGTTCCTGCTAAAATTCTAACTGCTGCATTTTGGGCTACATGAAATACTTTGCATGTAAAGTCTTTGCTCTGATGTAGCTTTGAAACTCCCAGCCATTTAAGACAACTAACTGCATGAGCTATCATGACAAGTTCTCTCTTTACTAAGAATAGGGTTGCCAAATCTTATGGAAATTTGCCAAAATCTGAAATTCTGACATGAGTTGCCATGCATCCAAATTTCAGGAATTTTTCACCCAGACACTGTTTCCGACTGCTATATTCTGGCTATGTCCGGGAAATTCCAGACATGTGGCAGCCCTAACTAAGACATGCATAGCTGGCAATTAACCTAAGCTTGGCAAATGCACTCCTTTCTTTTTACTACAGAGAAACACCCCCAAGTTGCAAAAAAATTTTGTCAGGGCAAATGCAGCCCATTCTAATGCAAACTGTGTTGTTAACTCATAATCGGTAGTCCTACCGACTAGAATCAGCTCTAACTTGCTTGGATTACAC
The DNA here is from genome assembly GCF_964188305.1 of Podarcis bocagei. NCBI lineage: Eukaryota > Metazoa > Chordata > Lepidosauria > Squamata > Lacertidae > Podarcis > Podarcis bocagei. The sequence goes on along the minus strand of NC_138135.1, from coordinate 37,674,203 downwards.
CTCCATTTAGTAATCCACACCCAGTTGTTTTTCTCACCTCTCCCTGCACTGAGGAGAGTAGGGGGTAGAAGCAAATCAACTGGTATAATCTGAAGTTTGCTTCCCAATATTCGTACAAGAAGAAATGGAGAGAGCAACATTCATTTCTAAGAAAGGAAAACAACAGGAACTGATGTGGGTGTGGATGAAAAACTTTTAAAAATTCAACATTCCTTCTCCATAACAGCATTTAATAGTAATTTTGATAAAGAACTTTCAAACATGATTTATATAGCAATAATGGAATTTTTTTTTGACAAATTCTGCATGTGGCATGGAAGAAGTCAAAAGAACTCTAGGGATAAAGGAAGCTGCCTTATAGTGAGCATCATAAGTTTGTTCATCCTAGTTCAGCATTGCATACACCAGCTTTACCTCAACCTAGTGCCCTCCAGATATTTTGAACTACAGCTCCTTTCAGCCCCAGTCAGCACAGCTGGGAGTTGTAGTCAAAACACTAGGATGGCATCTGGCTGAGGAAGGCAAGTCTACCACGATTAGTAGTTTCCAGGGTTTCATATAGGATTCACCTCCAGTCCTACCTAGAGATGCGGGAGAGCGAACCTATGACCTTTATCATTCAAAGTATGTGCTCTACCACTAAGTTATGCAGTCCATCCAATAATACTTATGGCTTCGCACCATCAAATGTAAAGTTTGTAATGTTCAGTCGTGTTGAAACTTGACTTTTTAGTTGTTCAAATTTAGTTTTCAACTTTGAAAGGCTGATGTCATTCCCTTTGTGTTCCCGTCTACACAATAGTTGTTCTACATTTCTTCAAAACTATTCTTTCCAGACATTTGTATTGGCCCAGATTTGTCATCTTATATACAGCATGATGCAATTTTCACAGCTTTGTGTTTCATGTCAAATATATCAACACTTTTTTTAAGAAGTCAAAAACAATAGTGCAACCTGCCAATTGTTTCTAAAGCAACATATTTAATATAGGGAAAAAACTTCTACATAAAAATATTAGATGGCCATTGATGCTGGAGATAGGATTCCCTTTTACACTGATTATCGTTTTAAAATGTGATACAGTATATATTTCAACTCAGAAGAAAGGGTGCCTTCTTTTGGAGATAATTGTTACAGTAGATGTTGCAGTAGATCTTACTTAAATAGGCAAGTAGTATGCTGTGGCTTTGCTGACTGACCATCTATGAGGTTGTTGTTTTGTGATATGCCCCTACATTTACATTACATTTTTTTCTTTTTTTCTTTTTTAAAAAGTAAAATGTAGTAGAACCTGAGAAGAAGAGTCTGAAGAATGTATTCTGCTACATGTTTCTTGTTTGTAACCAGAAACGAGGGGAGAGAATCAGAGTCCGGTGCAGTGTAGCTTCTAATATATGGTACCAACAGCTACATCTTAAATGGTAAAAGAAATGTCATCTATGGGGCAATGTTGCATGTGACATAAAGGGCAGACCAAACATGATCAATATGGTAAGTGATTTAGTGACCCTTCACATCTATATGGTCCCTCAAACATCAATGAGGTTTTGTTTGTGTAAGCTGCCTGGCACTGATTTCCCCCCTATAATTGCTGTGAAACATACGGAAACACACTGAATCAGAACAGGAGGAGGTATAGCAGATAAAGAGAAAAGCTGTAATAAGGGCACGTCTTAGTCAGGCTTATTTAACACACACAAGGCTTTCCATATGGTGCTCTCCATGCCCCAATTCTCTGCATGCCCCAATTCCCTGCATGCTTGCAGGGCAGAATGGAGGAAATCCTGTTCTGTGCACTGCAGCTGCAATCCATGTATAAGAAAATTAGGCATTTGTCTCTCTCCCCTCCTTCAGAAATGTTTTTGATACCTTCAAACCAGGGAGGTTTGAACTTGCAGCAACAATTTTCCCCTGCAAAGGGGGGGGGGTGGACCGGCTAGGACGGAATGTGATAGATTTATGAACACTTACGGGGTGGGTGGGTTCTGAGTGGATTGAGCAGGTGATGCTGTTGAAGTCCTAGTTTCATTATAGAATGTTGAGACTCATAGGTCATTGATATGATTGCTCCTGAGGTCCCCCTGATGCTTCATTTGGTATTATGGGGAGCAGTGATTGATGAAATGGACTGGGTGGGGGTTACAGCATAAGTGGTGTAGTTCTTGCAGCCAACTGAGCATGTGTTCAAGCTCATAATCAAGCCTACTACATGGCAGCGGGGGCAGCAAAGAGCTCCTACTTTGCTGCCTCCATTGCACCCCCAAGAACCCATCCTGAAGAGTTGCTCCATGTGATCCAGAGGTTGATTACCCCTGACCAGGAGGGCAGACCCAGGGAAGTTTTTAATGTCTGATGCTGTATTGTTTTTAATATTCAGTTGGAAGCCGCCCAGAGTGGCTGGGGAAACCCAGCCAGATGGGTGGGGTATAAATAATAAATTATATTATTATTATTAGTGCTCCTTGGCCCTCTAGCATCTGTGTGATGGAGTTCTGCAGGATTTATCCCCTCCCCAGTGCTAGTTAACATTTATGTGAAGCCATTGGGAGCAGTCATTGGGAGTTTTAAAGCAAGGTGCCACTAGTATGCTGTTTACACATAGCTCTACTCCTCTATACCTTGGGAATCAGGAAAGGCTGAAAGGCTGTGAAAGTGCTGGGTAGCTGTCTCAATGCAGTGGTGGACTGGATAAGGGTCTATGTGTTGCTCATCTTCTACCAAGCCAGGTTTAAGTTAGAAAGCCCTGAACAACTTCAGTCGAGGGTAGCTTAGGGACCACTTGAACTTACATCCCAGTTTGATTTCAAGATCATCTGCAGGAATAACATTGAGACTTGTTTGACAGCAACAAGAAACCAATCTTTTAGTGCCATTGGCCCAGTCTTGTGGAAGTCTCTTTTGTTTCTACTGCTTTTTATGAATAATAGAGTGTGTGTGTGTGTGTGTGTGTGTGTGTGTGTGTGTGTGTGTGTAATAAACTGGGAATAGGCTTAATCAAGATCCGATAAGAGATATGCACCTGAGAAACAAAGGTCAATACTAATTATGTACACTGAAGCTACTTTTAAATCTGAGAATTTTAACTTCAGCCTTCAGGCAAGAAGCTGATTCAGGATACACACCCACACCCAATGCCTAAGACAAAGCCTACCTACATCTGTAATCAATAAAGTTGTGGCAATTTTCAATTCCAGAATGTTGTTGTGGCAATTCTTTACCTGTTGCCATGTCAGCCCTCCCGTCCCCCAGGTTCACAAATGGATACTTCAGAACTTTTGTTTTGCAAGCAAATGCTGTAGTAATAATAAACCATGCAGCTAAACTTAAGAAAACCTAAAACCTCCCACTTTCAAGCTGCATGAAAAGAGCAGAGAAATAGCCTAAAGGTATGTTGTTCAAGCCAAATCAATGAATTGTGAGAAACAGCGTGAACCTTTTAGACAAGCCTATATAGCTAAAAATAATTTGTTTGCTTGCTTAGACACTGGCTGAACTAGTGGCAAAAAAGTGTAGCAAAATATCAAATTTTATGTGGTCTCTAGCAGAAGATTAAAACTTTTCTATTACACATGAAACACTTTTTTAAACAAAAGGTTAGAAGATTTTTAGATTGGGTCTAAATGCTGACTACAAGGTTTCAAGATCCATCCTCATTCCACCTACAACTCCTGCTTTGTATAAGACATCTTGCCCGATTAATTATTCTAAAGAACTTGAAAGCCTGCACACTATTTTACGATATTTTACTTGATATAAGTATTGTCCAGCTATGGACTTCTAGGATTTTTCCTTACAGACCAACACAGCTGCCTTTTTTATGTACCTTGGAGAATACTGTATCTAGCCATTTAGGATGGTATCTGCTGTGGACTTCCGGGTTAGCGCCACTGGCAATGGCGGATTTCCTGTGATCTAGAGGAATCCGGTCCGTGAAAATCAGGGTCTGGACCGCCACGGCGAGGCGGAGACCCATTAAAAACCACAGGCGGGAGAAGCCTGTGGACTTGGGATTCAGCTGGCACCTTTTGCGCCTCCCCTACTCGCGGGGAAACCTGGCTACGGGGATGCGGAGCGACGTGGGATGAGCGGCGCGGTGCTTCAAATTGATTGCTCTTTTCACGGAGTGAAGCCGCATTGCTGTTGTCGGAGAGCACTGACTTTTTTCCTGTGGACAATTGGACTCTAAACAAGTACCCGTGAGTAGAACGGAAAATTGGATTATTAAACTTCGTAATTTGGCACCAGAGTGGGAAGGTCTAAACAGGAAGTCCGCCTTCCGCTTTTGTAAATAGTTTGAAACAAAGACATTGCAAGCTAAAGTCTGGAAAGTTATCTGTAAAGGACTAAATTTCCATTGGTTAAAACTACAAAACCCCCCTTGGAAGCAGGAGAAGAGGGGGGAAATCTTAAATTGTTCAAGCCTGCAGGAGAGGGAGTAAAGAAAGATAAATTTCTATCGTCTTGAACCTGGGAACGGGCTGTCAAAGATAGACGTTTTGGGAAAGTTCATTGACTGTGAATAATAACGTATGTTGACAGATAGTCAAATAAGAGAAACATATTGACTCCAATGTTTCCTTTTGCATTAAAAAGGAACAAAGATTTGAAAAACGAAAGCAATTTTGTTGCTGGATCTGCTTGTAAAAGGATGGATACAAATAGAAATTGTTTCCTCTAGAGGGAGCTTTTGAACTGTTGTTGGAGTGGACCTGGGGAACTCTACAGCTGTAGAGATTAAGGATCGTGAGAAACAGACATTGACCTTGGACAAGAATGTTGACACAGGAAGCCTTAGTGTCTGCTTTGTGCAGGACAAGTGCTTTATTGGAGCAGCTTCATGCGAAGATGGATTTGATGACTACTGCAATTGATAATTTCGGTCAAACAGTGAACACTGATATAGAACCTGCTCAAGAATTGACCCAGGAATCTGCCCTGACATGGCAAGCCACGGAGAAGACAAAGGAGGAGGTTGTTGTTGAACCTCAAGTAATACAAGTTGAGAGAGATGCGGCCTTGCAGGAACATAAGCTGTCGTTTCTGATGACTGAATCTGGAGTGAGTCAGACTTGGAGAGACGGAGTCCTGTCGGGACTGGAGATGGCAAGTTGGTCATATCCTCCTATGCAGGGATGTCCTGACTTTTGGGATTTGGTTTTGGGCCAGGATGAGATTGGAGTGGTCGAGGCCCTCAACTTTGGAGGAACATTGAAGTATGCTTTGGAATATTTTTTGGATTTTAGTGCTAACCATGGAGAGCAGGCTGACCGGTCGAGAAGGGATAAATACATTCTTAGGTTGTTCTCCCAAGATCTACTCCTCAGAGACAAAGGAAGGAAATTAAGTACAAGACCAGCAGAAGACAAAGCAAAGTGCAGGTACAATTATGAAGAAGATCTGCAGAAGGGACATGGAAAAGAGTTAAGAGCCTCGGACATAAGATCACCAGGTTGATGGACTAGATGGAACAGACAGAAAGGACTGACAGAACCCGAGACCAGGAAGAAGAGACAATGGATGAAGATTGGCAGAAAGTTTAAAAATTCATTTAGAGAAATATAGCAAAATTAATGACTGTTAGGAAAATCTTGGAATGAAACTATTAGGCTCTAGTAGAAATGTTATAAGGAGTTATGTATAAATAAGTTTTTAAGTTCTAAGGTTCTTTTTTATGGTAAGTTAAGGCTAAAATAAATTAACACAACTAAAGGACAGAATACAGTGAAAGATGGAAAGGATTTGCTGAGATAATTAATAATTAGAATACAAAAAAGGGAGGTGTGAGGAGGTCGATGAAACAAGTTAATGAAGATAAGGATATGGGAATATTGGATTTGTTTTTAAATTTATTCTTTTGCTCTTGTTTTTGACTTTAGTGTATTGTATGTTTTGGACTTTTTATTCTCTCATTATTGATTTCTATTGTTTAATCTCCTTTTTCTTGCTTTTTCTTTTTCTTTTTTTATGTAACTTTAAATTCCCAATAAATATCATTTTAAAAAAAATAGGGTGGTATCTGCAACACAAGGATAATAATTTTTTTACAAGCTGGAAAAGGGATTTTGCATATTGAGAATTACATTTCCTCCTATCACTAGGCAATACTCCACAAGTTGGCTTGAATCAACTCTTTTGCTTATTATACCACACAAGATTTTTCTCGGGCTTTGATGATATAAAGACTGCCATGTTTTGCTGTGCATCTGCTTTCTGCTTAATCAGGAAGCTGGGTGTTTTGCTTAAGACCTGAAAAAGCTGAATAGAAAGATTTGATGTTTTCAAAAACTAGGCCATTGATTCTTCATCCCAGAATTCTACACGTAATCTGATACCTGCAAATACAAGAGATTACTTGAGTTTGCAATCTCCTTCTTCAGATGTAATGTAAATACGGTATTTACTTGAATCTAATGCTCATATTTTTTAGCCAAATTACATTACAAAAATTAAGGTGTGCATTGGATTCAATTGCGCATTAGACTCAAGTATATACAGTACAAATCCAGTCTTCCTCTCCCAGTCCTTTTTAAAAACTCCCCCATCCCCAATCTCCTGCCATGTGCAACTTGTTGCCTGATTTAGAATTCTGTAGAATTATTTAGGCATTCTTTTGTGACATTTTGGTTGGTCCTAATAAAGATATTCCCCAACTGTGAATTAATGGTGATGAAGTAGTCCATAGGACCATGTTTGCCCACTTGCTGCCAGGCCAGACTGACAACTATTTGAAATCATGTTGGAGTAGGGGACTGCATGTAGACATAATCTGTGTGTTCAGTCCCCCCTCCCCCATATTTGAAAAGGATTACATAGACATCAGGTTTATATCAGTTAGACTCTTGTACACAAACTTCTAATCAAATGTGACAGCCAATTCACGTACATTAGGCAAGATTAGGAAAACATGCCAGGGAGGAGAGTGTGAGCAATCCTGAACCCCCACTACATATAAAAATAAAATGGTGCTTCTGTTCAGGATTCCAACCATCAACACTCTTTCTCTCCCTCTTGTGCATGGATGGGACCTTTTTTTAAAAAAAAATAAAAATATTTATATAGTGCTACACCATAAAAAACCCAAAGCCATTTACAGCAGAAAAAACCCTAAAACCATACAATAAAAACTATATTAAAAAAGTTAAAAACAGACCTCAATTAACCATAGTGGAAAGATGCTTTATCAATTGCCTGCATATAGACCTGGTGAAATAAAAAAGTTTTCAGCAGGCATTTAAAAGTTGGCACAGAAGGTGCCTGCTAAATCTCTGTTGGCAGTAAGGAGTTGCCCTGTGTGTCCTGGAAATTTGTGTATTATTGGCAGGTTAAACCTAGCACATATGTTTGTGTAATACTGGCAGTGGAGAAAAACATGTTCAATTGTTTCTATGTGCTCAGTTTCTTTTTGTTGTGAGTCGAGGACCTGCCACCCACCTAGATATAAATAAGACACAAGGACACAAGTATTTTAGGTTAATGGGCTAAAGAAGGCCACAACTTTATTGGTTACAGCATGTGAGTGGTATTGGCTTAGGCACTGGATCAAACAATCTATACATGACTCCACCCTGCACAGCGTGGAGTCATTTGAGGCTTAACAACCAGTGGGAGGAGCTTGTTGATGCAAATACAACTGGAAGCTTCCCCTGATGTCAACGGAGGTCATGCCATGGCCCTAGCCATCAGCAGGGCATTGGACAGGATCCAAGACCGCCGGATTCCTTTAACGGAATACCCAACAAGGGGAGGGGTAGGTGATGGCCAAAACCTGCCCTCCAACACACCACACATATTCCAATGAATTCCGACGAATTCAGGAAGCAGAATGAGGGCACGGCACTGCCGCGGCCATTTAAATGTGCCTAAACCCCGCCCCCAAGCCAGCTGGAATAACTGACGCAGGGGGCCGTATACACCCCCCTGCCAATGTGGGAACTGGCTCCCGCTCACGACTCCTCCCCTCTGGCAGAAGGAGAGGCTTTGTCAAAAGAGCCTCACCAACTGGAAGAATGACCAATAACACTCCTGCAGATGATCTCATCGATCAAGCTAGGATATAAGGGTTCAGATGATCCCTGATGAACCCTGGACCTAAGTTGTTCAGGGCTTTGTAAAGTAAAACAAGAAACTTGAACCTGGCTCAGTAGTAGATGGGCAGCTATGTAAGGATCCACACTTGGACAATAAGCTCACCATTAGGATACCATGAAATAATAATCAAGTAATCTTACAACCAAAATAAATTTAGTCAGTGTGTAAAGCATCATAAATTAGTCCTAGCTCTCTTTGTGCTTGTATCCTCTCACCTGCCTCTCCTCCCTCCAAAGACAGTGTTTCTTTCAGCTACAAGAAGACTCTTCCAGTCTACAGACTCCCAACAACTTGTCAGAGTCCCTGAGCTTAAGGCCCCCGTCATCAGTCTACTTCACACAATCAACTTACCAGATTTGGTTCTTTTCCAAGTCAGCCCCCAAGGAATGTTGGAAATCTAATTCAATTGTAGTTTCTCTTCAACATTTCTTGCAGTAGTTTGGCATTCCTTTCTCTCTAATGTCATCACTAAACGTTCAGTCAGAATCTAGTACTAATAGAAAGTCTACCCCAGTGGCGTAGCGTGGGGGGTGCCAGGGGTGCCGACCGCACCGGGCGCAACATCTGGGGGGTGCGCGAGTCCAGAGGGAAGGGACAAGTTCCTTCCTCCGCCGGGCTCCCCGCCGCCACCGCCAGCCTTGCGCCCTAGCGCGCGCGCCCCCCGCCGTCGCTGTGGCTGCGCTCCGCTCACTGCTCGCAGGAGGAGCAGCCGCTGCAGCAGCGCCGACGCCGCCACCGACGCCTGGCCGGGCACGGGCAGCCTCTGCACCCTGCCGCCGCCGCCATCCCCTCAGCCCAGCCACAGGCGGCGGCTGCTTCTGCCTCCATCCTCCTCCGGGCAAGCAGCGTTGTTTGCGAGGCAGCGCCAGCGGCGGCAACTCGCAGGTTAGGGGTTGGGGGGGCGCAAATTACTTGCCTTGCCCCGGGTTAGGGGGCGCAAATTACTTGCGTTGCCCCGGGTGCTGACAACTCACGCTACGCCGCTGGTCTACCCTAAATCCTCTGCAGTTCACTAGGCTATAGTACTGAGAGGACAATCAGAAAAGAGATGTATTACTACTTTTTTTGTTTTCTTGCTGGGACCTTGCTGACTTATTAGATGCTAATGCTTTTCTGGTCTGAACAAGGATAGTGTTGTGAGTTTGTGAGTAGGGGGAATAGGGTGTATGCCAAGACCCTTCTAATGCCTAGGCCCCCTTCTAATTCTTGGAACAGCCAGGCTAGTTTCCTGCTAAAGTGATAGCCTAGGTGATGAACAAAGAGAAGGGGCTTTGTGTGAAATGGCAAATGGGTGGGGCCTCTCCTCCAACTCACAGACAGAAGGACAAATCCAAAGCTGAGAATAGAGTGTGGAGTGATGTAAGCTAGAAGAAAAACAGCAAACTGGCAACTGAGAGAGACAGAGTGATGTTTGATTTCTGTTTGAATCCAGGGCTGAGGCTATGGGGGAAGCAAGACCCTCTTGGGTTGTTAATGCTGTGAACCACTGCACTGTAGGCTCATGATGTAAATACCTGGAAATAATCATTATGTCATGAAGACACTGCAGTCTCCACTGTTCCTCACTCCAAAGGAAACATGAACCCCTGGAATCTCACATGGCTCAGAGACTGGGGTGGTGTGCAACAAGGCCAACAGTTCCAAACTTATCTGTGCACATTTACATTATTGCTTAGATACAGCCTCTAGGAAATAATCTCACTTCAGATTTTCTGTGCTTCAAAAGATTTCTATTTAAGGCCTAAGGATGAGAAATCTGCAATGATATTTCCGAGAAGCAGATGAACAATTAATTTCCCCTTCTCAATGTGTAACACAGCACACAGACTTTCCAGTACTGCAAAGAGGATTCAGAATCATCACTTTAGAGCAGAGCTTTCCAAACTTTTCATGTTGGTGACACACTTTTTAGACATGCATCATTTCGCAAAACAGTACAGTAATTCAGTTTTACATAATTTCGCAACACAGTAATTCAGTTTTACATAATTTTGTGACACAGTAATTCAGTTTTACTAGCAAACTGGAGGTTAAACTAATCCCTTTCCACCCCTGGAAGGAGTGTGGGGAGCATTCATGCGACACACCTACACACTGCAGCCGATACACTAGCATGTCGCGACACACAGTTTGGAAGGCTCTGCTTTAGAGTCTAGACCATCAACCCCCATGGGTGCTAATACAGTGGTACCTCGGGATGCAAACAGGATCCGTTCCGGAGCCCCGTTCGCATCCCGATCGGAACGCAAGACGCGATGATGTGTCTGCACCTGCGTGGATTGTGTTTCGCCACTTCTGTGCATGCGTGTGACGTCATTTTGAGCGTCTGTGCATGCGCAAGCGGTGAAACCCGGAATTAATGCGCTCCATTACTTCCGGGTTGCCACAGAGCGCAACTCGAACGCGTTCAATCTGAAGCACATTCAACTCGAGGTATGACTGTATATCAAGTTCACCACTAAAACACATTTATCCATCAACCTTTGAAAATCCTGAAAGGAGGATAAGAGTTCCCAGGCCACACTCCCTTTCCTGGCCAAACCCCTCAACTGCCCTGCTTCACACCCTCCCTGAGTGTTTTGCCTGACTGGAATGTTGTTTTGAACTCTGATAATGCCTCTTGCCTGCTTATCTGGCACACACAGTGGGTGTGTAGAAACTCGCCTACAGTGCAAAGGTAAAAAATGTGCTTATTACTCTAACCACTTTTACATCTAGCCCCACCCACCACTGGCATGTGGCTCCCCAAAAGTTGCCCAGAATAGAATGCAGTCCTTGGATTACAACCTGTATCATATTTGAGTGCAGATTTATTTTGAGAATAAAGCTATAAAGCTATTTTAAGTATTCTAAATAAATAACTGCATAATGCCATCAGACCAAGATGTTAAGATTTGCTTTCTTAAACAAAATCGCAAAGGTTTCCTGGTCCTACATATTTTGAATAGCTTATATACATGAAAAAAACAGTTTAAAAGAGCTGAATACTTGCAATATTTTTGTCTTTATTTTCTAATATCTCCCTGCTCCTTTCTCTAGCATTCCTTGGCACAGAACACACATTGCTCCTATTCTTTGTTTACAGTTCAGATTATAATAAGAGATGAATAGGTTTATGCCTGAGCAATTTATTAAGTATAGAAAATCTTGTTACAATGCAGAAAAAGGATTGTGTGGTGAAGGCTATGATACTATTTATGCACACTTGCCTGACAGCAAACTCCACTGAACAAAACTGGACTCACTTTCAGGTAAACATACATAGAATCAGGCTGTAGGTGTCCTCAATAACTACTGACTGAGTGGTCATTTATTCTCAAGCTCAGCCCACACAATTTTAATAACCGCATTTGTTAATGGCTGTCATTAAGAAAGACAATGTTTAATGGTGATATAAATAAAGTATCTGCAACTCTCAGAGTCTTGAATCACTCTGGCAGAAATCTGTAGATTGTATTCTTTACCACCCATAGCCACTAGTAACATGCATCACATGCATCCATATTAAAATACAGTCAATATCAAAGCCAGTGTCACATATTAGACTAATAAAGATAACTTCTCATTGAAGAGTACATGTATTAGACTACTGTAGTTAGTGAAGATCAGCAGACAGCAGTTAGGTTGGCTGAAATCCACTGATTTTAATGGTTCTGTGTATGACTAACCCTGTACATCAACCTATATTCTCCTAAATATATAAGAAAAAATTGTGGGGAAATGGTTTATATCAAAATGCCTACACGTTTCCAATTAAAATTCCGTTCTAATTAAATACTTATATTTTATCTCATTTCTGCCCTTATAGAGGGAGGATATTAACAGCTTTGAAGGAAAATAAGCTTGCCAAAGTTGCAACCATATGGTAACAAATACAGAGAATGGCCAATATAGCAGTGCTTCTTCCTTTAAAAACATTAAGGGTTTTTTGGACTCTATGCTATTCTTTTCTCTCTTATTTTCATCCAGGAAGAGATGAAACTTTGACTGTTACACCAAGATTACAGGTAGTAACTACACTCTCAACTATACTGAGGAGCTACTAACATATACCTCTTGAAACCAATATCACAGTATGTAGGAAAAAAGGGAGTTTAAACAACTCACAGTAAAGGCTAAATACATACGTACTTACACTAGTTTCTTCTTTCTCAACCATCAACTTTATGAGTGCTCTATTACTGAACATACAAAAGACAATTGGTGCAGTTTGACAGTATTTAGAAAAATACATTTACTGTTTCCTGTTCTAAAATGTGTATTCTGATTTCAAGAGATATCAGTTTGAGTGGGAAAACATGGCCGTGCCATATACCTTTACAGTAAAAAAATCGAGCAATCTGCTACTGAGCAATCTATTGTTGCTCAAACAATATTACAACTAACTGCTTTCTTTCCAAGAACATTCAAGAATATCATAGCAGTCTAGAGACTACTCATGTGGTATAAGCTTTTGTGGACTAGAACTCACTTGCAGATATACAAAAAGTTATCTTCGGTTAGTGTGTTTGGAGACAGAAAAAATGTAAGCAGTGTGACCAAAAAGCTATGAAATATAAAGGATGACACTAGGTCTATGAGATTACTATGGAGAACCTGAACATATCTGAGGCAAGGATGGCCCATCTCCATATGTGCCAGTGGCGTAGGAAGGTGTGGTGGGTGCGGTCCAACACAGGTGTCATCACTGGGGGGGGGGGGTGACAAAATGGCTATGGGCTATATAAGTCTGTGGCATTTGTAACTGTCAGGTTAATTCAGAGAAGCAATGAACCCAAAATGAATGCCTAACAGAACAACAAACTATATTGCTGGAATCAATCAAGAACAAAGGCATAGCTAGGGGGCAGGGGCGGGACACTGGGTGCCACACCAGGCCAGCACTCACTGCAGGGCCTGCAGCATGCCTGAGCCACACATCTCTCTTGGAAGTGGCATGGTAGCTCGGGCACCTGCAGGCTCCACGCTGCCCAGAACGGCAGTGTGTGGCTTACATCCACCTGCCAACTCTCCCTCAGCCACCCTACAGCTGGGGGGGGGGTGATGAGGCTTGGTGCGGCACGCCCTGCCCCAACTTGCCCCGCCCCCGAGCCAAGGGTGCATGTGATGCTCCAGGCGCCTGAGCGGCTAGCTACGCCGCTGATATATGCCTGTCCATAATTTTAGATCCTCAGCAGAGAAGTATAGTAAGTGATTACAGGGAGACCCTTTTCAGTGAGGGAGTCCCTGCTTTGGACCGCCACCCCCAAAGGAGGTTGCATGGCAGCCATTCTCATATTGTTTTGCCTTCAGATTGCATTTAAAAAAGTTCTAAGGTATGCAGCTCCTTGGCCCTGCAAATTGAGCATGGACATCTGCATAGGGGAATTCTAAACAGACAGGCCTGGAATCCATGTGTGTAGGCTTTACATCTGCAGAGGTACACACCTATCACATGGATAGCAGAGCAATACCGGCATGTAATGATGAGGGCTGATTAGCAATCTGGCCCCAGTGTCCCTTTGTAACCAGAGCACCTAATGCTAATGCTGGTGTTTAAAAATAAGCAACTGAAAACACATGACACAGTCATATGTGGAAAATAACAAGCATTTAAGTCATGTCTGCACCACAGCTTTAGTTTGCCGCACTGGCAGATATGACCACTAGCATGGTCAGTATTTTTTTCTTTAGAAAAGTTAAAAAAGAAAAAGAAAATAAACACCAGTTATATTACCCATCCATATCTCATCAGCAAATTCAATCCATACTCCAATCTGTTAATTTTCTACCAACATTTCCTGCCACAATTTCTCCTGTTCATCTCCTCTGTGTTTCACTTACTCAAACCATTCTAGTCAATCATAGTTTATATCAATCACACTGATCTTTTTCAGTAGTCAATAGGAAAACATTTCTGGCTTAGATATAGCTCTCTTTTGTTACAATTCTTGACAATGACACTTGCTTTTCCTAGCACAGAAATAGATGATCAATGTGACATTGCTAATAGTATCCTATTGACATATCTGTCCACAAATGAATTAAAAATGATAAAGAGAGGCACTGAATTTAAGCATATGCTTTGAACATCATGGTTATTCAAAGTCAAATAGCAGGATGGGTTGTTTATTTTTAGTACTGATTAAAGGGTGAAAAGTGCCCCCAAACTGCTGTACTGCATCAAAAATGCTGAATGCAATTTAACCCTGGCTAGTGCTACTAAACTATGATACAATCACAACACATGGCTATATTTTACCATTTTCCTAGCTATCACAGTAGTGATTAAGGTAATCATATTAAAAGAAAAAGTATTTATTTCTTACTTGCAATACCATCATTAATCACTTCTAGTCCAGTAGTAATACCAGCATCTATGGAACTCATTATTTTATCAATCTGAAAGAAAAAAAGGGGGGAGCATTAAATGCTATGATTATGCATCATTATACATTTACAAGTATAGAAACAAAAATTGCTTGTATTATTTAAGGGGCAATAATAGACTTGAGAACAGTACACAAAAACATGTGATTGGCCCCTCTCCAATCTCAGTAGCTTCAAAAATTATCAGAGCAGCTCAGTCTATGCAGTTCCAACAGCATGGGGGCCACCCTACTAAATGTCGGGTGAAGGTCACCTAACTCAGTATCTTAAAATGTTTGGTATCATAGCACATAGCAAAAAAGAGAAATGGAGCTACGATTTTTTAAAAAATTGAAAACCTTGGTGAGGAACTCTAGTCAAAGACTTTCCATAAAGAATAGATGCAGACATGTCCATATTTCAACAGGACCCATCCCTTTTCATTCAATTACAAAGCATAAGGTATATGTGTTTTTAACACTAAAGGGCTGCTGGTAATTTCTTCAATTAGCTTTGTTCCACATACCCATAGTGCTTGTCAATTTTTCATTATACACTTCTTCTATTGTCCCTTGTTATAGGGAGACTGGTTGAATTAACAAGAGATTCCCTTGGGTTTGGAAACTGCAGTTTACAGAACCATTAATTGGTTTGCAACCAAAGGCCACAGATTACATCTAGGTGACTGAATTCTCTGTGGAGATAATAACCTCCATTAAGCTTATGGCACTGCAACAAAAACCTCTGAAATTTGTGCCAGATATCTAACTGCTCTAGGGCTACCACAATGTATATTCCCTGGGAATTTTTTTCATTAGATATAGTACTTTTTTGTTTTCATCAAAAAACCAAGCACACTTTTGATCATGTGCAAAGGATTGTATATATGCAGCACGGCTATCATTTTTTCTACCAATTTTTTAAAAAAACACTTACAACTCAAGGTTCACCAATTGATTTAGAATGTGTGTGTGCTTTATAATCTCCAAATGTTCAACAGGTCTTCTTAAGTGACCTGGAGGGCTACAAATTGAAAAAAAAAAAGAAACACACATACAAATACCAAAAGTTCCACTGTGCTCAGAGATCTTACAGTGCACAGGAACATGTCTGCCTTATAATAGGGCAGATTATTTGTCCATCTCAATGAGTATTACCTAATCCAGCCTTCCCCAGCCTCATGCCTTCCAGGTGTTTTGGACTACAGCTCCCTTCAGCCCCAACCATCACAGCTTTGGGAGTTATATTATTTATTTATCCTACATTTTAGACATATTTTTTGCACTCAAGGGCCTCAATGCTATTAACATTAATCTCTCTGAATTTTGATTCAGGGCTCTCCATCACATTCTCCTTATCTTTCATGTATGTATGTATGTATGTATGGTATAAAAACATCAGAGGCTTACTTCTTCCCATTCTGAAGTAAAGGATGGTGTTCTTTCAGAATTTCTTCTAGAGCTTTCCGGATCTACTGTAGATTCATTCCAATTTCTTCTTGCTTTTTGCTCATTAGATGGGTAGGAAATCAGATTAGAGTCTGATTTTGAAACATATTTGGATAAATGCATGTCAAGGAGAGTCTTTGGCAAAGATCGTATCCTCCCAAGTGTGCAAGCACGTTCCACAAACCCTGCAGCATTAACAACCCACTGATCCCCAGTTCTTGTGATGCCAGCAAGTGTGTTAGTTTCTCCTAGATTACTTTTAGAAGGAAATATAGTTCTGCTTAAAATGGGTGGTTTTTTCTTTTTAACTGAAATATCAGTGCTGTTTTCTTGTTGCAGCTGTGCCGAATTCAAAATACTTTGGATTGAATTTTTGTGGTAGAATTCATCAGCTGGACTCCCTGTTCTATATAGCTGAAGTGGGTTTTCAGGTGGGTCACAAGCAGGTGATGATCCATGAAGTAGGCCAGCAAACTGTTCAGCAGAGTGTGCTTCAAGTTGCTCACTTTCAATGGAGGTTTGTTGAGTTCCTGTAATATAAAATGTTTATTTCAATTATTATTTTTATCAAATATTCTTCAAAATGAAAACAAACCTCTCCTTCAACAAAATAGTAATTTTAGCATGATGCTTATTGTGTACATTTAAAAATACCTGATGCCACTTGCCAAAGAAAAGTGTATTTGCATATTGTTTCTTTGACTATACTGACTAGGACTAATTGTAAATAAACCTTGGCACAATAGAAGAGAAGGGGGAGGGGAAATATTTATTTACTTGCTTTGCTACATTTCTACAGGCACTGACTTAGTTACCTTTCTTTAGAAGCTCATGATGTGTTTTTAGCTTTATTTTTAAAAAACCTAATGAAGAGGACACAAAACAAAGTCTTATAACACTTTGAAGACTTTGAACAATTTTATTGTTGCATAATTTTGGGAACTAGAACCCACTTCATCATATGAAGAATTATCAGCCTCATTGGAAGATCTTTAACTATACATATTGGTACAGAGAAAACAAATAGTCAGCAGCTGGACAAACAGGTGGAATCCACACACATATAAAAACCGTTCTGAAAATGTTTTTTTTAAGTGTTTTTGAAAATACATTGAATTTTCCATCAGGCTCACCATCGCCATCTCGTGTCACACTGCACTTAAAACACACTTAAAACATTTTATTTGCAGCTGTATAGCTGAGTCCTGTGGAAATACCATGAAATATAGTCCATGAAATACAAGGGGTGAAGTCAGTGACTTTATTTACAATGTCCTCCCTCACTCCACACCAATATATTTTAGTGGATCCTGGTCTACAAATGCTTGTGCCAATCTGGTCTACAAATACATGTGCTAGTCTTTCTGGTGCTACAAAAATCTAACAGATTAACACAGACATCCCTCTGAAATTGGTCCTTGTAGCTAACTGCCCCCAATTAAATATAGTGGACCTACCTCACTTTCCCAATTTAATGAATGTCTACAATTTACCACAGACTACCTGGGTGAGGGCCTTGTGTAAGGGAAACTGTGGTTCAGGGAGTCTCAGGCAGCAGTTAATCAAACAAGGAAAGCTTTATTTACAAAAAAAGGAAGTTGGTGAAACAAAGTTGGGTCAGGAGATGTGTTTTTTCAGGTAGAAGTTACTACTTAAACTAAACATAAGGGTGTCACAGGCTTAAGCACAGTAGTGCAGGCATAGCTTCTCTTAAACTCCCTTTGCTCAAAATCAGTTGTTACACTTCAGTTTCTGTTACTGTTTCCTAGGTCCTTACACTTAGGTCAGACAGATGCTTCAGGTCAATGCTTTTAACACAGTTTATTACAGTGGTGCCTCGGGTTACAGACGCTTCAGGTTACAGACGCTTCAGGTTACAGAGGCCGCTAACCCAGAAATAGTACCTCGGGTTAAGAACTTTGCTTCAGGATGAGAACAGAAATCATGTGGCGGCAGCAGGAGGCACCATTAGCTAAAGTGGTACCTCAGGTTAAGAACAGTTTCAGGTTAAGAACGGACCTTCAGAATGAATTACCGAGGTACCACTGTAGTTTGGTTTACAAGCAAAGGGGCACTTTTCATCAGTTACCCACTTTTTTAAAAAAGCAATTCCACTCCTGGGGTATTCTAATCAGTTTAACAGACCCCTTGTTACTGGTTTGGGAGACTTCTTTACCCAGAAGTACTCTCCCCTCCTGGCTAGAATAGGTTCTACCTCTCCTGGCTCTACTCAGCCTTCCAGTTAACTCCTGTCTGTATACCTTCCCCAGACACTCAACCTGGTTTTCCAAATCAGAACCAGTTCTCCCTCAGACAAACCCTAACCGAATCCCTATCTCCCATCTCAAATTAAGCCTTCTCTCTGTCTCCAGTGCTTTCCCCTCCTAGAAAAATAGGTGTCTGTACTCATCATGAAGTAAATGCCACACTTTTTAACAACAACAAAAGAGGGGCAGGTCTGCGTACCCTTGAGTACCCCCTGGGGGGGGGGAAGCACTGTCTGTCCCTATCTAATTCTCTCCCTCAGAAACTGCTCCTTTTATTCTCTCTGCCAGAGTGCTGCTCCGCCTACTTCTGGCTCCTATCTTGGTAGCCAATCAGAGAGGCTCCACCACTCTGGTGGAGTTTCTGAGGGACTGCGTCCCCAGACTCTGGTCTGGCTCTGCTGCCCATCACAGTCCCCATAAGGAAAGGTGGCCTAAGAGAAAGAGGATTGCCCAACACAATTCAAAATGCTTCTTATATTAGGTAGGGATGGGAAGCTTCTTGGCTGGACAGGATTTCAATCTTGCTTCCCACATCCCAAAACTTTAGGCAAGAGGTGGGAAACCTTCCCTTCTGGGCAACCTCTGGGGGAGTCACAGGCCAGTGGAGGCAAATCTGGGCAAGCAGAATTCAAGAGCACATTCCAGCCAGACAAAAAACTCAAGGAGGGTGAAAAGCATGGCCAGTAAAGGACCATGGCACAGGGTGTGTGGTGTGGGCAAGTCCCAAGCAGCAGGTAGAGCAGCTAGGAGGGCTGTACCTGGCCCTCAAGTCTGAAGTGCCCCATCCCTGCTTTGGCAGCGCACCTTACTGGGTTGCCAAACATTTTCTCTGCCTATGGTCTACCAATCTGCTTTCACCCCAAGCACAGGCATGTCAAAGAAATGGACACACAACCTCTCAGACATTCAGAAGAAGGGCCAGCAGGCAAAAGAATAGCTGCCACGGGATTAGTTGCTGTTATTCTATTGATTTGATATTTATTCTAGATGCATTCCCCAGAATAAAGATGTGCAATTTGTATTTATGTAGAAAATTTGAAACCATCTAGCCACACTGGAACTTTGTTATTTGTAAGTATCTAAAAATACAAAGCTGTTTTAGCTTAAGGGTTTTGGTTTTTTAAATTATACGATAAGAGTTAAAGAACTCTTCTTTTAAATATTCCGTTTTAGTACATCTGATGGCATTTTGAATCAGCTTCACCTTGGTTCTGATTCAGGGTAAACTGTTAATATATTTAAGCACTGAATTTGAATAAACCCCTCAGGGAATACATGTTTTTCAACAGGGTGGAAGGAGGGGGGTAAGGCCAAGATAATATGGTTTGAGCTCCTGCCCAATTTCATTTCTTTATATAAATCTGTAATGAAAATCCATACACATCATTTCACTTCTAAAGCATTTCTAATATTATTGCTGTTTTCAGACCCTGTCTACTAACTGACTCTCTTCCTCTTTGGAGTTATAGCAGTGAAGAAGTTTCTGATTGTGAATACATATTCCACATATTCTCTCTCTCTCTCTCTCTCTCTCTCTCTCTCTCTCTCTGTGTGTGTGTGTGTGTGTGTGTGTGTGTGTGTATTCAATGAAACATTCTAACAGTCAAAAAGCAACCACTTTGGTTTTGCTTTTTCCTCATATCCCTGAATTACTCTTTTGCAAATATCACATATGAAAACAAAATGGTCTACAACACAGTAAATTGCAAATCAAGGCTAATTTATATGCTGAAACAGTCCTACCCTTCCCATGGATGTGCCCACATTTCCCCCTCAAGCATATGTTTCTTTTGCATTCAGTTTTTCCACAGTGCACACGCTGCATCAGTCTAAAACCCCTTCCAGTTATGATCCATACGTGGCAGAATTGAACAATATACTAAAAATAATAAAATTGCAATTTTTGTAATTGTCAATGGGATGTTAACTGAATTATTCACACCTATAGAATAAAGATGTGTATTTCAAAACATGAATATATTCATTAGATGAGTAAATGTTTGTAGAAAAAATGCCTTAACATGCAGTGAATCAATTATATCTACCACATTATATCAATAAGCAGCACTGCAGTTGCCATAGCAAGAGATTCTAGTGTGAAATAAAATCTCCTGCTTGAAATGTGTGCCATAGCTATGGTAACAAGCACATTATGACACCTGTGCTACTAAACTATTTAAATTCTTTCTATGCTTGATCCAGAAAGAAATTTTGGTGATACAAATCTGGATCACCTATCTATAAATGTAACATCAGCAATGATTGCTGCATAATCACTGGAATGATTGGCAGCCAATGATGGCAAGAACTGCAGAACATTTTTGCACACACACTCCTTATGCTTTCTCTGTATATGTTTGCAGAAAATGGAGATGCTTGTTTAAGAATACTGCAAGGCAAATGACAGCTAGTTACTTTGTGTTTTTAAAGCACTGCTATATTAAAATGGTATGAATGAAATCATGCTTTTTAAAATTTTATTTATTATATTTATATCTCACCTTTCCTCTAAGGAGCTGAAGGTAGCACAGGTAGTTCTCCCCTTCCTCATTTTATCCTCACAACTGTGGTGTAACTAGCCTCATATAACCACTTTTGAGTTCCTATATCGATAATATAGGAACTTGCAACACCTTGTAACTAAGCCAAGTTGCAACACTTTGTAACTAAGCCAAGTCTTACTGTCTGTGCAACCTTTCCTGATGCACATGAACCTAACCTTTAAAGAGTTTGTAAGCAAACCATTTTTAACTTCCCAACCATGTGGTCTTTTTCCTTTGCTAAGGGAAGAGGAAAACTTTGGAATTCACTTGAAAGGGCACATTTTGCTTTGCTGCATATTTTGTAATTCTAAATCTCTGCTGGGGTTCTCTCACTAAAGAGTACTTGCCCCAAACTTGGATCCTGGCATCCAGGCTATCTCCTTTCTAAATATCTATTTTTCATTGCACCACCAATAACAACCCTCTGAGGTAGATTAGGCTGAGAGATCATGACTGGCCCAAGGACATCCACTGCGCTTTATGGCTAAGTGGGGATTTGAACCCTGACACCAATCTGTATCATAACATATGAAAAGTACACAAAAGAGCAGAAAAACATGCCTTATTCCTTCTAACGGCGAACTTGGATAGTAGAGTGCTTGTGAAGCAAAAGAAGACCCAAGACTACTAAAAATAAGGTAGTTATTTCTACCTGAAAGAGGGGCAGGGAATAAACAAACAACCCTCACCCCCCTAGCAGACTAATATGGAACTGTGAGTATTGACAGTAATGAGACAAGATGTTCTACACAGTTAAGATACAAAATATTAGGATGAACTCAGACAAGTGAACCAGAAGAACAAGAAAGGAACATAATGGGTGAAATTCTTTCATCCCTGCCAAATGCCCTTCAGATTTTGCCAGTGGGCTTTGCCTAGTTAAAGTAGGGATGTGCAGGCTTCCACTTCCCAAGTTATATCAAAACTAGTTTTGGGTTTCCTCAATATTTCTCAGAAGTTTGGCTGCAGGCAGAATGCTCAAATTTGCTCCAATTTTTGATTTAGGCAATTTCAATATGCATTATTATCTGTTTGCTGTGTCCAATGGTCTTATTCCATGGATTGGCTTTTGCTGAAGTGGCGCAGTCTATAAAAAAGGATGATCCTATTTGTAGTAGGAACAAGAAAGGCAAAACCACTTTTACCGGTATTTGGTTTTGTACTGCTTACTTTAGTACTGAACTATTTTGTGTAAACCAACAAACAACTATCCATTTTTGATCAAAAAGAACTACATTAAGCAATGCTTTGTTGTAGCTCTTAAAATGTATTAGTCTCTTCAGTTATCTTTGTATTGTTTCCAACTTTGAAAGAACCCTGAATACTCCATTTATTTCCTGTGTGAAGCAAATATGATTTGCCAGCAAAAGTGAACGGAGTGAATAGAGTAAAATTTGACTGAATTAATTATGATGAATAAATGTTTCAAAAACAATATTGTTAATACTTCAAAAAGCAAATGCTTTGCTTGAAACAAATTGGTAAGCAATTTATCTCTGGCACATAAATACCTGCTTAAACTCCCAGGCTTCTGGCTTTGCCTATTCTGCTACTTACTCACTCTCCCTATTTCCAGCTGCTGCTAAATTAGGAGCTAACAACACAAGCTTAACCATGTCTATGCAGAAGTGTCTTACTGAATTCAGTGGTGCTTACTCTCATGTAGGAGGGGTTATGATTGCAGCCTGTGTGTATTCATACTTTTCAGGGCCCCAAACTCTAAAGTCATCTCCCACCCTACTACTAGTTAAATATCACCCACGGGATATTTAACTGTGGCGCAGCCGGGGCCCTCCCTCTCTCGTCAACTTTTGCAGGGTGTGGATTCTGTCCAATGCCCAGACATGGACTAGGGCCTAGTGGCATCACAATGGGGGTCGGGGGGACGGTGGGGGGGTGACAAGGCGGCACCCTGTGGGGACTTGCCCCGCCACCGCGGGGCGAGCAGCTATCGCACCACTGCAGCCGCATGTGAAGGATCCTATGTTCGCAGCTGCAGCCTGTGGCAAACCGCTATGTACAGCGCATGTGTGGCGCCGCACACATGTGCTGTACGTAATGCCGCCACACATGCGCTGTACATAGTGGTTTGCCCCTTGCGCCACTCAAGCACCGTATGGACAGCGGTGGGATCCCTCCATCACTGCTACAGCTGCATGTAGAGGACCCTCCCTTCATTGCTGCAGCCGCAAGCAGAGGATCCCAGCACTGTCCATACAACGCTGGAGCGGCGCCACCAGCAAATCGCTATGTACAGCGCATGTGCGGCGGTCGCTACGTACGCTGCATGCGCCGTACATAGCAATGCCACATGTGCGTCCTACGTAGCGACTGTCGGGATTCAAGCCATTATCAGGAGGAACTGGCCACTCTCCAGGCACCCGGCTTGAATCTCCGGTTGACCTCCCTGTCTGCATTTCCCGGCAGGATACAGGCAAGGTCGTGATCGGCGATCCTCCCCAACGTGAGAAGGACACACCACTCTTTCCTGCCTCTCCCCAGGCAGGGGAAAGAGATAGACAGAAACGTATTTACATTTCTTTATTTCTGTCTTTTGCAGCGTTACAGAAAACACGTCTGCTCTCTTCAAACTCCAACAGCAGAGAGAACAAACTCCTCCTGTACTTCCTGTACAGCTCATATTACACTCTGAGCTAATTCCGGTGCTTCGCACTGTGAATAGACTGTCCCTTTGTTTCCCACGGAACAGCCCCAACATTCCCATTTATGTTTTGCTTTCAAGCCAGCAGCTCGCTGCCGCATTTGTTCTATATCGTAACAGCGACGCCCCGCCCTGGGTGTCACATCACCTTTGTTCACCCCTGCTAGGGCCATGCCATGTACCTAGCAGGGACCCTTGGGGGTGCCCCTATTTGATGTAAGTCATAGGGCTCCCCCTAATGGTGGTTTACCCTTGGTTGGACTTCCTGCTTCACCCAATGCCTAAGCCAAAGTGCTCACATCTGTAACCAGTGGCCTATTTGTGGCCTATTTGAACCCATAAACCAAAATATTTGTGTACATATGTTTATTACCTACTAGCGAATTAAGGGTCACAGGACTTTGGTACGCAATTCAGTTTTAACCTCCAGTCTCTTGAAATATTTAGGTTAGAAAACCATTTCCCTCCCTCAAGAATATGGCAAACTACTCTAGTGCAACAACAATAGGACTCAGAAGGAAATTACACCTGCTTAAAATTTCTCAAATGCTACTAGCCTCAAAAAAATCTAATCTGATTTTCTTTATATGTGATGAAAATACATTTTGTCTAATAAAAGAGAGATAAAAAATTCTTTTTCTTGATTCCTGATCTCCCCACTGCACTTTTTTTGACATTACGAAAAAGGAAAGCAAGAAATAAGAGCATAATAAGACAAATAGAGAGCTAGTCTTTCAAAAATGGAAATTAATATTTGTCAAATGCCATGTTTTATTTTATTGAGATTTTTGGTGCACATTTCTGAATAATCAGAAATAAGTCCATTTCATAACTAACACAACTGACTTTTTTCTATCATCTTTAATAGCTCTATAAATTCACTGTTCAAGCTTCTTTCATGTTCGTACTAAGATGACAGACCGTTGACTGTTTCTTTGTCAGTGGGTACAATACACTAGGTCATTCGTTTCATTGTACAGTCTATCTGCATTTAATTATGGTTGTATTCAACCTACTCTTCAACAATAGTGACCTTAGTTTCAGCAGTTCATTTAATTTCACCTGCCATAAATACAGTTCCAAATTTCACAGGGATAATTTTGAAAATGAATCATGATAAAATAAGTGTCAGTACAATAGGTCACAGGAAGCATGCTGATACTGATTAAAACTTATGGAAAGGGTTCTTGCTTACCTTTTTTTGCAACAGCAGAAGATATTAAAAAGCTACTGAGAGTTTGCTCTTTTTAATGCAAATTTTGAATCTAGCACATTGCATTATATACATCTTACACATATTTTAATAGCATATGCCAAAGGATGAGGCTGTCTAAAAAAAATGCCCAGCAGCCTAAGAATTTCATGACTAGGTCTGCATATGCAACCCAGGCTTGGGCTTCTGTTTCTAGATCAGCAGCTTCCTATGTAGGGTGACTATTTACACATCACCATAGGAGGATAAAAGATAATTTGCATAACAGCTTGCATATACTAACATATATCCATAAATGCAAATTTAGAAAGACTATAAATAGAAAAATAAATCTCAGCATAATGGGGAAAACTGTGACCAGATGACCTCCTGTCTTGCCCAGTCCACTGCTAATAGGCAACTTCAAGGCTCTTCCTTCTTAGAGTTTGTTATCTTTAAAACTGAACTTGAGTGTGATATAGCCCTTGATATAGAACAGGAATGAGGAGCCTGTGGCTAATACAGATGCTGCTGGCAGGGACAATGGGAGCTGGAGTTGTATGGCATCCAGAAGGATGTCTTCAAATAGGGGATAGTATTCTTAAAGTAGGGCACCCTACTCTCATGTTCCATGACAAACTAGATTGTAAATGGAAGATGACTTTAAAAGGATGTAGCATGGAATTACTGTTTGAAGAAAACAGCTAAAAGTCTCACTGGATGTGCATAAGCCATTTGTATCTCAATGAGTTTGCTAATTAGTGTAATGAGATAGGAGCCCAACTCCTACCACACTGTTCCACATCCTAATGCTTTTTCCTGAGATAATTTATCTAAAAACAAATTTTTCTAAATGTGAACACTCAAGAGAGAGAGAGAGAGAGAGAGAGAGAGAGAGAGAGAGAGAATGAAGGAGCCCCAAGAATAATATGGAATTAAATTTATTTGAAAATTAGTGGATTGGTTCCATTAACATACTTTTAAGCATCTTTTTTTTTAAGAACTCCCAATCAGGATTATAACAGAGTGCTTATATGGCACAAGCTGCCAAAGCTTGTCTAACCAAACTCCCCACTTTCTTAGTTGCAGCACTTGAAAAACTGGGTAAGGAGAGAGTGGAGGATTCTGTGCTAATCCCAGAAACTAGTAACTTGAACAATATGCAATTAGTTCCTTTTAATTGACAAGAATGAAAATGATGTTCAAGTACCAAGGAAAACATGGAGAACAAATCATTTCATCATTATTACATAATTAAAGTTTTTTCTTTCTTTCCTTCAAACAACTTAAGTCTTCAGAACTTATGTTATTTTACTAACAGATTTTGCATTGAACATGTATGTAACTACTTGGCAAACAATACCTACCCATGAGATTTTTAGACTATATTAAAGCAATTAATAAACTTTAATATCAAGGGCAAAGTCATGCAGTAATTAGGGAAAGAGTTATACAGTGGTACCTCAGGTTAAGTACTTAATTCGTTCCAGAGGTCTGTTCTTAACCTGAAACTGTTCTTAACCTGAAGCACCACTTTAGCTAATGGGGCCTCCTGCTGCCGTCGCACCGCCGGAACATGGTTTCTGTTCTCATCCTGAAGCAAAGTTCTTAACCCGAGGTACTATTTCTGGGTTAGCGGAGTCTGTAACCTGAAGCGTATGTAACCTGAAGCGTATGTAACCCAAGGTACCACTGTACTCAGTGGCAAGGTACACATTTACAAACAGAAGGTCCCAGATTCAGTTTTCACTATCTCAAGTTAAAAGGATCTGGGGCAGGGCATTTTTCAGCGGGAACTCACCTGAACTCAGTTCCAGCACCAATTAGGTGGGTGCCATTGCTATTATAAGAGAAAAAGGGGGGCATTCATGGTGAGTTCTGGCACCTCTTTTTCTAGAAAAATAGCACTGACCTGGGGTATTAGAATGGAGAAAGAACTCTACCTGGGACCTTGGTGATCAGCTGCCAGGCAGAATAGACAGTATTGGGCTGGATGGACCAATGGGATAAGGCAACTTCATATCACCAAAAAAACACTGTTCTTCTCTGTTTTCTCTTAGGAATGTACGGTAAGTTTGCCCATTTACAAATGGGCACTTCTGTATATTGGCCTGCATCAATACCTTACAACTTGACTGTCTATGCTGAACTTGGTACTGGACACTGAATACAAAATTCAGAAAATCTTAGGCTGTAATCCTCTGCCCTCTTACCTGGGAACAGACTTCACTGTACACTGTGCAATTTAATGGAACAATAAACACCCACCATCTGCTACTCAGTGATCTGAAAATCTTTCTACCCTTTCTATATAGCTTATGTTCATCAATCTTGTTGGGATAACTATTTGGACATACGGACTACCGATATTAATTTATATGTTTAAAGTCAGGATTCATGGAATACTTTTATTAATGTCAGCTGACAATGTTGATTTACATCCCCACTGCTATATTTGCAATAGGTAAAGTTAAAATAAGCAAACAAAATCTAATGAGTAATCATTAGACTGCATTTTACAAAGAAAAGCTGCATTTTACAAAAAATTCCAGGTGGAATTCATGCCAATCTGAAAACAATGGGACTTAAATGATTCAATACTAATTTGTCATAAACATTTCAGTGGTTCTATTCAAGGCATAGGTAAGTCTTATCCAACCCCACATTTCTGGTCTAGAATTGAATTCTTTACAGCTTCTGCAGCCTACATGATGCTAACCAAGCAAAGTAAGCAAGACAGCATGTGTGACAGTAGCAATCTGCTAAAGCTAGAAATGGTACTACTGCATTTGAGAAGTTGTGAATACATATTTCTGGCTTCTTGAGTGAGCAAGTGCTCTACAGAGCTTATTTCTCAAGGGAAAACAAGTGTCCGCCTCACCAAACAAGCTATAAAGGCATATTGTTTGTAACTACATGCCGGCATCAACACCGACACACCAGGGAAGCTTCTTAAGGCCTGGAACTTGATTCTTCTCATGGAAAAGAATAATCCTACTGTTCATATATAAAACAGCAGCACTAAGGTTGTAAACAAATATTAGAACAAAAAAGAACTGGAGGACATGAAAATTCTGTACTACAAACCAAATTAACTGCAATTCTCTGATTTAATACAATTGAATACAACACATGTCTTTTGACTCAAATTAAAGAGGTATAAAGCTGACAAAGATGGAGGATGAATGGACAGTAAAAGAAAACCTATCCTGATGCCATCAACAGCAAAGAGAAAATGGGGGGAACAGTACTTGCAATGCAACCATATGTACATCTACTCAGAAGTAAGTCCTGATGAATTCAACGAGGATTACTTTGGGGTAAGTGGTTGAAGAAGTGAAATCTTCAGCCTTAGGAGGCTGGGACTTACTACTGAGTAGGCATGAATGTGCTATTTGTTTTCTTACTTATGTGTTAAAAAATATCTGTGGATATTCTCCAAAGGGACATCACAGCATCATGTGAGCAGGGTAACACTGCTGAAGTTCATGAAGTTCTTTTGAGGTACACCTCCTTTTGGTTTACTTAGTCCATGATGCACAGCTATGGCTGGTTTGCCATTCCTGAATCAAGACATCCTGGCTGCAGATAGCCATGCACTAATTACCTCCCATATATATTATGGTCCAGAAGCAGCTCTGGCAGGCTTTTAAGGATATTGTAAAAAATCAGAAGATTTAGACACTAAAGTTTCAGAAAATGCTGCAGTGTATGATATCTAATAATCAAACTAATACTGCAGAAAGAGCATTCCACTACGGAATCCAGCCGTCCTGCAAACAGACCACCAGCCAGTGCCACTGGTGCTCCTGGAAACTGAATACTACCCTCAGAGGCGGAGCTAGCTGCTCTGGCACCCAGAGTGGCACACATGCTGTGTACCCAGGGGCGGGGCGAGCTGCCCACGGAGGCAGGGTGAGCCTCCTGTAGGGCCGGGGTGAGCGTCTCAGGGGAGTGAAGTGGCGATGTCACCCCCCCAGGGATGACACCCGGGGCAGACCGCACCCACCTTCCCCCGCCAGTGACTACCCTGCTCTTCCACTGATGTACTCAGAGCAACTCATTGCATAGGTTAAATAAATAAAACAGAGATAATAAAATATAATGGACTAGATCCAAATATATGTTGCTGCGGTGGTGCTGTTCTGCAAACTGTATCATTTTGAATTCAAAGCAAATAGGTAGACAATGGAGCTGACAAAGGATTGGATTATATGTTCCTGCTTGCAGATACCAGACTAATGTCCGGCAGCTACATTTTGAACCTACGGATGTGTCTAGACCATTTTCGCAAATTAGTCTCAGTTAGAGTACATTGAAACAGTCTGGCCAGAAAGTAGCCAAAGTTTGGATAACTGAGGCCAATTCTGTCTTCTACAGGAGAGCCTGCAGCTGGTCAACAATATCAAGCTGATGAAAGGTGCTCATAGTCATCCCACCAGGGCAGCATGGGAAAGTGATGGATCCAGGAGCATCCCTAGTGCTGTTTCAAAAGGAAGGCAACCCAATCAAGAGCAGACTGAACTACCTCACCTACATCTGCAGTACTTTTCATCAACAGCACATCAATCTGAGGTCTGGATTAAGCATGTTAGCCCCCCATCCATTCCTTTGCTGGCATCAGACACCAGTTTATCATTCCTTCTGATTTGCATGCATAACCATTTCCCTTTAGAGAACTTTCTCTCTCTAATTTTCTATACAGTCAATGGACTCCTATTTAATAGCCAGCTGTACAAAACTGATTTATTCAATGTGTATGTAAAAAGTGCTAATAGTATGATAAACACCAAGAGCATTAATTTCATTGTCAATTCCATAGCCTTGTAATTACCTCTTACACAGGCAGCGCTTTTTCTTATGGTAATATCAGCTACATCCAAATGATTTTTTAAAATAAGTTTCCAGAATTAACTAAAAATTGTATATGTTGAGACATATTTCTTAAATAGGAGCTGAAATCACATACACAAAATAATTCGTGACAAGAGATGAAGGACTGTGTAGCCCTTCAGATGTTGCTGGACTAAAACTCCCATATTCTCTGACTACTGGTCCTGCTAGCTGGGGCTGATGGAGGTTGGTGTCCAATAACATCTGGAGGACCACATGTTCCTTACCTCTACTATATATGCTGCTGTCTCCTGTGCAGCTATAGGACCCTGTCATGGGAATGTGGTTACAATAACATAATGGAAGTGAGGTAGGGGAGAAGGGAAACCAGTGAAGCTTTCCATGAAATGTGAGGACAGGGGAAAAGGTTTTCTAAAATATGAGTGGTCAGAAATCATGAATACAGATACTGTAAAAGAACTGACAATAAAGGTAAAGGTAAAGGGACCCCTGACCTTTAGGTCCAGTTGTGGATGACTCTGGGGTTGTGGTGCTCATCCTTGCTTTACTGGCCGAGGGAGCCGGCGTATAGCTTCCGGGTCATGTGGCCAGCACGACTAAGCCACTTCTGGCGAACCAGAGCAGTGCACGGAAATGTCGTTTACCTTCCCGCTGGAGCGGTACCTATTTATCTACTTGCACTTTGACGTGCTTTCAAACTGCTAGGTTGGCAGGAGCCGGGACCGAGCAACGGGAGCTCACCCTGTCGCGGGGATTCAAACCGCCGACCTTCTGATCAGCAAGCACTAGGCTCTGTGGTTTAGACTACAGCACCACCCACGTCCCTCAACAGAACTGACAATACCAGCTCCTAAATAATATCATCACTGGGGTCATACAATTGCCCCCCTGGCCAAAATGTTTCAGGTGATCTCGAGATAGAGAATAAAATCAGGAAGGCATCCAATGAAGGATATGTTGCATAGGTAGCCAACATGGTGTCATCCCATCAATTGTGAATACTGGCCATTCCAGTGGCCAGTGGGAATTAAGAGTTCAACAACATCTGGAGGGACCACATAGGCTACCCCTGCATTATAGTAATGGGTGCCTTCAATTATCCTCACATAAACTGGATAAATGATAAAGACATATCCTGGAACTGAGAAAGTGATAAAATTTTCAAATATCCTGAAAACCTGTGCCCCAAAAACATTTGGTTATGGAACCAACAAGAGGGCATGTGATCCCGCCCTTATTCCTATGTGGTACCAAGAACCTGGTGTGAGATGTTATGTGCTGTTGAACATATAGGAAACAATGACCACATGCTGTAAAAAAAGATCCATCCGAACAGAATGAGGGAAAGAAAAATGAAAGGAAAGTATAGAAAATATGTAGCAGAATGGTTGTGAGATGAAATGCGTTTCAAGCTACAGGTTGAAAACTCGCAAGTTGTAAGGAAAGACATGCAGTGCAACCCTTTGTGTGTTTATTCAGATGTAAGTCCTAGTGTGTACTATGGGAATAAAACTTCCAGTTGAGGGAGCACAGGATTGCAGCCCAAGTATAGAAGATGCCAAAGTGAACGAACTGCCAATGAGTTCTCCCGTGATATTGTTTATTAATTATTATACATGATCAATGCAGAACGGTGTGGGGGTTTTTTATGGCTCCAATTGACTAAGCTGCTCTTTGTAGGGGAAATTCACCACCATCAGTACTCTAATTATTTCAGCTACTCTTTTCAGTACTTTCATGGAATCATATATTCCATGAAAGAGGAAGTGAGGTATTTATGGCAGGCGCGGGAAACTGCTTTTCAAGTGTCACAGACTGCAGAGTGATATAGAAGTATAAGAACCAACGTTTCCCCCATGTAAAAGTCAAACATATATAAAATGTCCTTTTCTTCCTCAGGCTTATCAGCTATATAAATAACTTTAAAAGGATAGTTGTCCTAATAGACAAATTAGTATCATGAACTGGAAATTCTGATCTGCAGTTTGACCTTCAGCAAATCACTTCACTACTCACTCACTGTTTCAGTTGTTAACTGGCTATGGATAACAAGAAGCAGAAGACTTGGAAATTGGCAATCATTTTTCCTGCTGGAAAGGATAAAGTATAAGATTTGCAATTCTAGACATTTTTGAACACTAGCATTAGACAGTATTGTTGTTTCAGGGATAAAAACATGAAAGACAAATTATTATCATATTGTAAAATGTTTATGTGCCCAATTCAGGTTTAATACATGCCAGCTTAAATCAAGTTGTGTCATCTCCAGGATAAATTCGAATATGCTCTTTCACGTGTGCATCCTGCAAAGTCATCATCATAATTAAGGCACAATACCAATACATTCTTTCTCTTGGCAAAATCTATCAGCAAATGTTTTTTCTCTTTCTTTTTTATCACAGTTAGGGATTTGCATGGTACTATGCCTGCAGTCACTACAGAACATTTTAAGTATACTTAGGAATAAATAAGCCATCAGACATCCAGTATCTTGGTGTTTTTTTCTGGTTGCTTAGGCAACCCAGTACCACTGTTATGAAACTGAGAATAAAAAACTCAAAAAGGTAATCTTCTTGAATGGAAAGTCATTCAGATTTAAAAGGGTCCAGTTGTGGGTAGTTTCATTTGCCAAAGAAGTCAGTAGAACTGCTCATTCATCTCACATGAGGTATAATCTACGTCACTTGTACTAAATAGAAGAAATATTAGCTGGTGTTAATCTTAAGATTACATTAAATTGTTGGGGAGAAATAATGGATCAATTTAGTTTTAATCAGTGCTCAGAACGATTCTAAAAATATACTATTATATTGAAAATGGCCTCAATTAGATCCTGAAGCTCATATTCAAAGCGTGGGAATCCAAATTCTCAGGTAAATTATTTCCCCAAATGAAATTAGTTTATTAATTTAAGCAATATAATAAAGCAACTATGCTAGCTTTTGGAATGTATATACCAGGGAGATAATTTGCATCACAGGATGACAGGCAACTGCACAGAATTGCTCCGCCTATGCATGGCACAAACCACATAAGCAGAGTACAGGCAGCTTGCTTTATGTAGCACTGTGATAGTTTGTAGGTATAGGGAATTACTGGCCTGAGCATTGCTGCTCTATGTTACCATGGGCAGAAGAGAGACTGTTACAGATAGGTAGCTGTGTTGGTCTGCCATAGTCAAAATAAAAAAGTTCCTTCCAGTAGCACCTTAAAGACCAACTAAGTTAGTTCTTGGTATGAGCTTTCGTGTGCATGCACACTTCTTCAGATACACTGAAACAGAAGTTGACAGATCCTTCTATATAGTGAGAAGGTGGGGAGGGGTATTACTCAGAAGGGTGGTGGGAATGGGAGATTGGCAGATAGCTGAGATGAGCCTGTTGACGACTCTTAACGACTGTAATAGGTCTTACAGGAAAAGGCAAGGGGTGAGAAGGTGAGAAATGGCTTAGTCATGTATAATGAGATAGGAATCCAATGTCTGTGTTCAGACCAGGTCTCTCCATGGTTTTAAGTTTGGTAATGAGTTGCAATTCAGCAGCTTCTCTTTCCAGTCTATTTCTGAAATTCCTTTGTAGTAAAACAGCTACTTTGAGATCTTGTATAGAATGTCCTGGGAGATTGAAGTGTTCTCCTACTGGTTTCTCTGTTTTGTGATTCTTGATGTCAGAATCATCAGAAGAGAGACTGGTAAGCCAAAGTTATCAGGCAACCTGGGAATCTGCTGGCCTTATATAAGAAGTGTCCTCGGCTTATTTCCAGCAACTCAGTTCATACCATTTCTGTCCTGAACAACATTAACTGCCTCTAGACCCCTTTGCCTGCCTGCCCATTGGCCTGTCTTGGACCACATTGCCTGCTTCTGCCTTTCAGACTTAGCCTAGGGGAGTCATATAAATTAATAAATTTGAGTGCCAAGGGAATCATAGAATTGTATAGTTGGAAGGTACCCCAAGGTCAAGTCCATCCCCTGCAATTCAGGAACAACATAAGACAGTGGAAACCAAAAGTAAACATATTGGAAAGCAGTCATTAGAGTAAATGAATTTGTTTTACTTACAAAAATAAAGAGCCCTACTGGATCACACCAAAGGCCCATCTAGTTCAGTATTCTGTCCTTATAGTACAAAGTGACAAGTTCTGTGTTTATTTTCTCAAGCAACTCTGCAGTTCTGTGTTTTGCAAGTTCTGTGTTTATTTTCAAGTTTATTTGCAAGTTCTGTGTTTATTTTCTCAAGCAACTCTGCATCAGAACAGAGTAACTACTTTGCTATGCTGCATTTTCTATCTAAAAAAATTCCTGAATAATGAGTATTTATGTATTTATTTACTTACTACATTTATATGTTCCCTATCCACCAAGGAGCTCTAGGCAAAGTGCATGGTTTCCCGCCCATTTTATGCTTACAACAACCATGTGAGGTAGGTTAAGCTAACAGTTACACTGGCCCTAGGCCACCAAGTGCATTTCAGGACCTAACAGAATTTGATCCCAGAACTCTCCAGTCCTAGTCCAGTACTCTAGCCATGACACCACACAATCAAAATCAAATAATCACCAGGCCTATAATTAGGAATATTTAAAATTTATGTATACCATTTGCAACTTCCATAGTAAAAACAATACATATCTGTTTTAGTGCACTTCTACCCATACAAAATATGCAACGTTCACATCTGCATGAAAAACCGCTATCTTCACAGGCTGTATAGAAGATAACCTTTCTGGGCCAATAGACAGTATATGAAGATGCAGTATATGCATGTACTGTATGTCTCTTTGATATCAATATATTTCATTTTATTGGTGTGTATTCTAGCCCTTTAATACACAAACACGACTTAAAAGTCCCTCCCCTCTTTATTGACTTTCCCATTTTCTTCAGAGAATAACACCGACACCACTCACCTTCTTTTATTTCAGGAAGAAGTTAATATGCCACATCTATCTAGAACCTAAGCTATTTGCATACAAAGCATCACTGCTACCAAGAAACAATGGGTAATATAATAAGCAAATTAATCATAGCCACTGCCCTTCATGCACACTTTTAATTTAAACAGCAAGATGCTTATAGGACATATTCAAAAATAATTTTGTCTATCATCGCAATTCAACTCTCACTAGAA
Organism: Podarcis bocagei; assembly: GCF_964188305.1. Lineage (NCBI taxonomy): Eukaryota > Metazoa > Chordata > Lepidosauria > Squamata > Lacertidae > Podarcis > Podarcis bocagei. The sequence goes on along the minus strand of NC_138135.1, from coordinate 37,639,670 downwards.
ATAGACATCAGCATTAAATGCTTAATAGCAAATCTGAGAGAGTGAGAGAGAGAGAGAGAGAGAGAGAGAGAGAGATCATCCTAAGGTAGTAGACAAAAACAGCTAAAAAGTCCTAAAATGTGCAAGTTTTATTGTGTGTTTTGTGGATTGGATCAATAAACAGAGTTTATCAGAAGCCCAATGCATATTGGGTAAAATCCTTTCTTCAAGGGACCACCCCAATTACTAAATTGTGTTAAGTGCTCAAGTAACTGAATAAGCTGGGTTAAAGGATTTCACTATTTCTTAGCATCTCTTCGGCTAACATGGCATAGACAAACTATAATCACACCATTATGTCTGTATTATAAGCATATTTTTAAAGTCTGCATGAGAGGGGCTTAGAAGTTTCTATCTGTTTTTCTGACACTTCTGTTACTGCTTGAAGAGATGGCCTAACAAAAGAGGAAAACTGAAAATTGCCATAGACTGGTTTTTCTTTTGTCCTAGTAGGCAAGCAATGAGTCAGCCATTATTTCCCTCCCAAATGTGAAGTTGTTATTCTGTACTTTCAGATAAAGCACACCACAAACACTTTTTAAGAACAGAACACCGCCAGTGTTCTGGTGCATCTGGCTTTAATTTTCAAAGCTTAGCTTTTGAGATGGATTTTTCATGGCTATGCAAACATTAATAGAAGTCAGCTAGGTTATTTGAACTATTAACTTTGCTTGAAGACCGTATACTGCTCCTGGTGCATCAAATGCTTTGGGTTGTAGTATGCAGTTGAGTTACTCTGCTGGCATAAAGCTCTTTGATCCAATGGAGCCTTCCATCAGCAGAATTAAGGCAGAGACTATTTTTGGAAATTCCTCATTCCCCAAAGCTCCCCCCCCCCACTGTGCCAATGGTCCACACTGTTCTGAAGGGTCCTTCAATGCTCAGGAGCAGATTTTGAGGTGTGTGGAAGGGAGAAGATAAGATTATGTCTGTCTCCATTCTGCTGACAGACGCCTGCTAGATCAATGAGACTTCCATTAGTAGAGTACAACCAACAAGATACAACCATGTCTTTCCCCAACCATGTACTTGTAAGTCTTTTGTTGCTAGTGAACAGCATATAAATAACAAAAAGATACTGCTACCTATTCTCAGTACAGATCAAATGCTGAACTAGATTATTTATCACTATCTGCATGAACCCAACCACTTTTTACGTTCCACAGGTGACCTGTGGTCTGTGTGCACACACTGCATAAATCAAGGGTGAGGAATATTTGGCCCTCAAATGTTGCTGGACCAAAACATCCATAATCACTGCATACTGACCTCACTTGCTAAGCTCTCTCAAGGAGGTTTCCCAACAATTTAGGTGCTATTTCTGAGAAGATCCTGACCTTCGTTGCCACTCACCATTGGTCTGAGGCAGTAGAATTACTGTTCTCGCCTCCTCCACCCTTCACAACTGTAGTATAAAGCTGTTCTGTTTTTTGCAGCTTTTGAGAGAGGATATGAAACCTATCTCTTCAAAAAAGATTATATGGCTACTGAATGGACATTATGGCCTTGAGTTGCTAATGCTGGTGATTCTGTTGTGTTGGTTTATTATTGTATTAAATTTGTCTTTATCGTTATTTCTATGAAGCTCTGTTTGAATCTGCCTCAAGTCTTACAGATGTAGGGCAGACATGCTTTTTGAAAAATGAACACATTTCGATTATACAGGTGCTGTAGAATTTTCAAGAGTACTATAACGTTTTGAGAGCCAATTTAAAATCCTTAAAATGAAAACTTATACATGTTAATTAAAAGCAAGTCCTACTTTTGTTGTGGGACTTACTCCCAAGAGCATGACCATGGTATTGCACTTAAGAGTTCAATTTAATCCTCTTGGAAAGCCTTAAGATTTAAGAACCATTTTCCTTGACTCTATGTATATGATAAGGATAGGAAAGGTTTTCCAACACATTTCCCCCTTTCACAAATGTGTAGTCCCAGCATGCTTATCTAATTATGGTTCTGTTTGCAGAGCCATACTTGCCTTGAACTACATCTGGGACTAAATTAAACAGGTTTTGTTTATTCAAGGTTGTAGCTCCCAAACACAGCTCTTGTAATTACCTTTCCTGAAAGGAAACTGTTTTTGCCATTCTCCCTAGTTACAAAGAAAACCTGAAACAGATGTTTGGTGCACACTGTTTATGCCAAAGCAAAGTACGCAGAAATAAATTCACAGTGTGCTACTCTGGACAATCCCATTACAAATGAAAAGTGAGGTAATATATTTTTATTTAGAATACAGATGGTGAACATGTGGCCCTCCAGTTGTTGTTGGAGCCCAACTCCCAACAGTCCTAGCTAGCATGTTCAATGCTGAAAGGTGATGAGAGTTGAAGTTCAATAACATCTGAAGGTCTAAGTTTCCCTATCCATGATTTAGACCAACTAATTTTCCATATGCAGCATATAAGCCTGAGAGATACCTAGAACTTTTATTTACATTGAGTGTTTCACACAAGGGCCAGGTTCAAGGTGTTACTATTAGCGTATAAAGCCCTTAATAACCTGGGACCAATTTACCTACGAGATTGCTTTACCCCACATGCGCCCACTCAACTGCTTTGATCGGTGGAATTGGCACTACTTCAGGTACCACATAATGCCTGTTCTGCATTTGTAAGAACTCAGTCGTTTATAGTGTAACAGCACCTGCACTTTGGAACTCCTTGCCTATTGAAAGCAAGCAGGCACCTTCCCAGTACTCTTTTTAGCATCTGCTAAAAACATTCGTGTTTAGACGAGCCTACCCAGATGCTACCCAAAAGCTGAGGTAATTTTAATTTGTTTTAGTATTTTAACTTTTATATGTTTTAAAGTGAGGTTGTAAATTTTTCTTCATTTTACTGTTTTATCTTCTGTAAACTGCTTTGAGGTTTACTACAATCAAGCGGTGTGTGTATGTATGTATTTAAATAAATAAATAAATAGCTGAAGGAACAGGGTCAAGTTAGCCATGAGGAGAGACTGAAATATATATAGGAGTGTTCTGTTTTAAACTTTTTAAATTTTCAAAATGAACAGAAAAAAATTATTGGAGCAAGCTGGTAACTGATGAATCTGACAAAGACAGTATTAAAATAAAGAACCACGAAAAATTGTCACAGCTGCTTTAGATACAAGCCACACATTCTCCTTCGGGGCAAGTAGTTGGATTAGATAACCTGCAAAACCCTTCCAATTCTGATTCTGCACCACCAAGAAATTTCAAAAAGCCTATTCATTTCATTACAATAGCAAGAATGATGATTAGCTCTGAAAAACACCCATGGGCTAAATTCCATTGTCAAAAGCATGCATATCACATACATATAATTCAGGTCTGGTTGTTTTAGTACTGTAAAAAGAAGCTGTACAGAGCAGTATCTCATCGAATAATTATAGGGAAAATCTTTTTTAAAAAACGTTCCAATATTTTTCTCTCCCTCTATCTCTCTGGATTAGAAAAATCCTATATGCCAAGGAAAATAATGGGTAATACTTTTATGTGTAATCATATTCATGATGCATTTTTTAAAAACAAATCTGGAATAGTTTCTAAGAAAATTAAAGTTGATTCCCTAACTCCCCAAATACAGGTAGTAAGTATATCTTTTTTTAACTTACTGGCTCCTACCTATAGTGTTGCAATAATAGCATTCAGAGAACAATAGCATTTCTTCCCTGGCCAGCAGCCACCACTGCAGTCTGCTAAAGGTTAGTTAACTTGTTTTAAGTGCTAGTACACCTTCTTGTAGATATACATATATTAATCTTATACATAATTTTTATCTCCCCCCCCCCCCCCCCGTTGTACATGTTAAGAATATCTAAAGGAAAATGCAGGACCTGCTATTTATTTTATTTTTATTTAATTTATTTATTAAATTTCTCTACCAGCCTTCATTCAAGGATCACAGGGCAGTTTACAATATAAAAACACAAAATACATAGTAGCAAACAAAAATATTAACCCCCCCCCCCTGAATAAAAGGCCATAGTTTTTTTATTAGCCAAAGGCCTGGGGAAAGAGAATGATTTTGCCTGGCACCTACTATTGCTGCCAAAGAGACTTCAGCTGTGTAGGCTGATTTTCTCCTTCATGGAAACTTGAAAAGGCCTTCTGTTCCTCAAGGGAAAGAAAAACAGCATCTATCACTGCCGCTAGAGAAGCTGCAGCTGCATACTCCTGATTGTCTCCTCTTTGGGTTTTTAAAAAACTGCTGTCCCTACTTGTACACAATGGAATGGGACGCAATAGAGATCTTTGTTTGCGTGCAACTCTTTAAGACAGCGTGACTTAAAGACAGTGGGAGAATAAGGTGATTAATAGTATACCTCTTGCTGAAAAAGGTGGGTGCTGCAGCCCCAGGCTCTTCACTGCTTAAGCAACTGCTTTCTTCAAGAGCAGATTGTACTCACTCCCTTCTCTGTCTTTCTGTCAGAACAGAGAAGTTCTGCTCATGGGGATGCAGGGAGAGGTAGGTAACCCCACCTATCAATCTCAACCTCTTACTCTAAAGTCCACCTTCAATGTTCTCAAAGTTCTCTGTATTCCTGACTCTTTCCCTGACTTCTGGCTTTATAAACGTCAGCAGAATGGAAACTTGCAGTCTCTTATTAAATGCTCTGCCTACAACTCATTCTGAGTTGTAGAATGAGTGCTCTGCCTGGCGTGCTCTGGTCCATGGGGTCATGAAAAGTCGGACACAACTAAACGACTAAACAGCAACAACAACAACAACTCATTCTGGCTGATTATTCTTGGGTGGGGGTATTGTTTGGGAGGGGCTGTTGGGGGTGTTGTTGCTGGGGTTTTTGTATTTTTATTTTAGATCTTTTTGTGACTTATGCGGAAATTGTTCAGTTTTCTTGTGTATTTTCTAATGTTTTTTATTGATTATGACTACTTTTGTTATGCTGTAGTTATATTTTTTCATGTTGTAAGTTGACCATGGTTTGGACTGTGGAAAGGGAGCATACAAATAAAATTATGTATGTATGGTTGGGCTACTCATGAGCAAGCAGTCAGTGTAGCGGCAGCTTCTCCTCAGGGAGAAAACATACTTTTGAGCTAAAGGGAGATTTCTGTTAATTTTAGTTGCCTTAATAATTCCCTTTAATTGTATTCTCAATGAGCTTTATAAGAAGAATAAGAATGAAAGAAGATAGCATAAAATAAAGGACTAAAAATTATAAAACCAATATATAGCAATCAGAAAGATAAAAATTGTGTGGGGGGGTGGGGGGTGTCGTTCTGGGCACCACAATTTAAGGAAGATATTGATAAGTTGGAATGTGTATAAGGAGGGCAATCGATATGATAAAAGGTCTGGAAACTAAGCATTATGAGGAATGGTTGAAGGAGCTGAGTATGTTTAGCCTGAAGAAGAGAAGATTGAAAAGCTGCCAGAAGGATGGTGGAGGAAGCTTGTTTTCTTCTGCTCCAGAGAACAGGGCCCGAACCAATGGTTTCATATTACAAGAAAGGATATTCTGATGAAACACTATGAAGAACTTTCTGAGCTGTTCAGCAGTAGAATGGACTACCTCAGAAGGCAATGGACTCTCTCTCAAAAAAAGAGAAAGCAATGGACTCTCCATCATTGCAGGTTTTTTTAAATAGAGGTTGGATGGCCATCTGTCAGAAATTCCTGCACTGCAGGGAGTTGTACTAGATGACCCTTGGGTACTTCTCCCCACCCATGATTCTATGATAAGATCCATTAAAAAACACAGAACCATAAAAACAAAACATAGAGGCCATTAAAACAGAGCCATTAAAATCCACTAAGTTTGGAGGAATTTATGACAACTTGAATGCATAGCAAAACAAGAAAGTATTTACCATCCACCTAGATATTATCACAAGAAACCTAACCAAACTTCTCCCAGGAAAGAGTTTCACAACCTGAGTATCTCAACCAAAAAAGCTGTACCCTAGTCAACTATATATCTGCTGGCAGTGGGACATAGGGCAACCCCTTGATAAAAAATGTAGTGGCCAAGCAAATTTTATAGGCATTAACCAGAACCTTGAAATGAGTTCAGGAACAAACTAGAAGCCAGTGCCAATTGAACAGAAGCAGAGTAATATGTCCTGTAACATAAGTCTCAGTTTCAATTTTGGCCACTACATTTTGCATCAGCTGCAGTTCATTTCACATCCTTTTTTGCTTGCCTTTGTTTTGACAAACAGCAACTGCACAGGTACTCATCTAACAGGAGTATTTATGAGGTAGAAATGGACTGAACACCCCACTGAGAACCTAAGCTGCACCCCTAAAATATTTGTCAAAATATTCCATTTCGGAGGACCAGGGACTCATTTTAAATCCCTTGCTCACCAAGGCACTGTGCATGTGCAAACACGCACAGCTGCTGAAGACTAATACCTAAAAGAAATATAGAAAATTATTCCCTTTGTTCAGCTATGGGGAAAGAACCTCCATGATAGCTGAGAAAGCCTAGCACTGTTTTCCCCTTGATAGCACATACAATGCATTTCCTATAATGATAGTTCAAAATGCTTCACCACAAGATAATCAGATTTCCTATCAAATTTCCTCCTGCCTTTCAAGTAACCACTTTTATTATAATAAGATGTGCAATTTGATCATTTAGTTAATTCTACCCAAGAAGAAGAGGGATCTCAGCTGTATTTCCTTTGGGAATGACTATTCAAAGAGACCGTATGAGAAGGTCACCCTCCCTCTTCGTCCTCTGCTATCTACTTGGATTTCTGAAGGACAAGGTGTACTAATAGTAACTACCCACTCCATACTTAGCTCATGTTATTAAGTCTTGGAACCTTCCCCAGGTTACAGGGTTTTGTTTTAACTGACTGTATGTTTCCTACCAGACCTGATTTTATTGGTAGGTGAAGGCAGCTGATTAGGATTGGATTGGGTTGTTTAATTGTTATTTACGTAAGTAAGTGGCTCTGTATGCTGGTTTTCAGCTGAAACCTTCAAAGTGTCCCCACATTATTAAGTATAATACAAGTGATACATTAAAAGTTATATACTTGAAATAAAACAAAACAAAAGCTCAAAAAAGAGCAGTGTCTTATTTGCCTCCCTCCTTCTCTAACCTGGAATCCTTCTCAAAGGGCAAGTGATAGATGGTGAAGAGAAAATAGTTCAGCTGTATTAGGAGTAGTAGTTTTCTTTGCCTGCCTCCCCTCCATCCTGGGCAGAATAATGACTCAAGACAACGTGCTATAGGATTAAAATTGGCCACAACTTTATTAAGTTTCAGATGTAGGGAGACCTTGGCTCAGGCATTGGGCGCTTATCCTTCCCAGTTCCCAGCTGGGGATCTGGGAGACATCAGGGTTATCCATAATGTGTGGGGATTGGGCTGTCTCTGGAGAACATATGTTCAAGCAGAGAGCCCGCCCCCCATTCCGCCACCATTGGAGGGGAGAGCAATGACAACCTCTCGGCATATAGCCAATGCCTCCCCTCAAGACCCCTTTAAAGGGGAACCCTGGGATCACTGCCGCAAGGGGGGCATGGGCTTCACACACACCCTTTAGGAAGAGAGACTAAAGGATTCCGCCCAAGGCCTGAAACCACCAAAGTTGTGACGTTTTGCTACGGGAAAGGCAAAACCTGCCAATGCAGGAAAATTCCTTTCTGGCCCTTCAACAGCGACCCTGACGTAGCAGCACCTACGTACCTGTGGAGAAGAGGTTAACCTGCAAAAGAAGACTTAACTGAGGGAGGGCAGGGTGGGAGAAGCTCTGGAGCCAACTGACGCTTCGCAGGTAAGATTCACCTTCTGTTGTGTGGGCAGGGCGGTCCCTCCCCATACCTGGCCGATCCCCTGGCAACGCCTCCCCAGACGGGATTGGGCAATTAGCTGAGGTAGGCGGAGACCTCCAGGTATCCAGCCTGGAGAGGGTGAAGCCAGCCCGAACTACCAGGAGCCGCACTGGGATCCGGGGGGCTGAGTACAACAACACAAAAGGCATCCCCCATTTGATGTGAGGAGTGGTCATTGTAAGCTACACTGAACAAACGGGAAAAGAAAAGTATACTTTACATAACTCTGATTATGCCAGAGTGGGGAAGGAAATACAGAAAATTGTGTAATGGTCCAAAAGGGATAAAAAACTAATTACAAAAAAGTAAAAAATTTAAACGTGCATTTCAATTTTTTTACCATGAAATTATTTCCTAACAAAACTGAAAGCGTGAAAAAATCTCTGTTCCAATTTTCAGTTACTTTTTTTAAAAAAGCAAACAGCTTTCCCTATTTCAGCTTGTTGAAACAAATGCTTTATGTTCTGTTTGTACGTCAATGAGAGCACAGGATGAGATTTGAAGGCTTATAATTCCATACTAAATTTAGCTAGTAGTTTGGAGATAGAGAATTGCCATATAGAAACGTGTGGAGTTTAGACAGAGCATTTTAAGTGCCTATATCTGAAAACATATAACACTTTGGCTACAGGTAAGATTTCTGTCGGACATAAAAATTAGTGGGGTGAATGCTTGCTTGACATCAGTTCAATAGCTATTAACTTGGAGGAAGATCTGAGTATACTTTCTTCCTGGGTGCTGCTGACAAATATAGTATGTTTGGCTATAACCTGGGAGATCTGGTTTGAACAACCCATGCCCTAGATTGTCTTTTAAGCTACAAAACAGTCCAATTGGAGAATAGGTAAAAATCACAAAGCAGAGCTGAATGCAAAGACTTGTTGTCACACAAACTGCTGAAAGAAAAGGCTTCAAATTAGGCTCAGACTACTTCAACATCCTTTAAAAACATGATGTTCCATTTCTCATATATTCATATTGCCACTTTCCCTATGGCTGGAAGTAGCCTGCCAAGAACAGCCTCTTAATGTGTGTCAGATATAAACAGCAAAAGGAACATTGAGGCACTAGCAGGTTATGCCCCGTAGCTTGATTTTTTTTTTCTCCTGCCAGGATTCTTGCACAGCCCAAGCCTCATTATCATTTGCAAGTAAGGGATTATCTTTTTATTTAGGCAAATGTTTAGTATTCCGAGTTTGTTTCTTTAAGCAGATATGATAAGCCAGTGGCTGTCCCCACCAAAAAAAAAAAATTGTATAAGAAATGTCTTCTCTCCTGTCAACAATTTCAATAAATGACTCAAAGGATGAGTAAATTATTTGAGAACTACCAAGTCCAATGAGCACACAAAAGCATAATACAATGGCTGGGCACAGGCCCAACCTTCCATGAGGTGAAAAGAGCCACTCGCCTCAGGCGGTGAATTATCACCATTCATGCCCCACAAGGTTGCCTAACACCTGCCACAATAAGCTGACTGGCCAACATTGCTGTCTGCCACCACTCCTTCCCTCTTGCCCACCTGCTGCTTCTCGCCTTCCTGAGGAGAGGACTGTGAGGCAGACATGGTGGCGGCGGAGAGTGGAGGGTGGGAGAAGGAGAAGACTGCAGGAATGGTGGGAGATATGCTGCTAGGACAGTCCCAGGCACCACAATGTCTTGTGCCAGCTCGAGCTAAGGAAGTAAGATTCTGTTTTTAAGTAGTAGCAGAAATCCAGTCTAGAAACCCAGAATTTGGCAATGTAGACTTGAAAATTAAACAAGCATGCTCTTGCTTCTTCAAAAGCTGAAAGGAGAAAATAAACAAAGGCTGCAATCCTTATCCGGGAGAATGTCCAACTGAACTCAATAGGACTTGCTTCTGAGAAGATATATGAGATTGTACCTACATGATAAAATGAAGTGCACTTTATAGTCTACAGTGTGAAGCAGTTTGTTTAAGAGGTCAGTAGTTAGAATTCTCATTTTTACCGGCTCTGCAGCGGGTTTTTAACCAGTTTCTTCAGCTCCAATTACTGCCCATATGTCATATAAATATATCTGATAACCAGCAAGCATTTTCAAAGTTATAAACAATCTGTTGAGAGGAAAAAATGAAAAGAAAATCTATCTGATCCAAAGATGAAACAGGCAGAATAAAAAGCATAAACTGAATCTGAATTGCATAGATATTTCAAGCAACAGTAAGGTTTTTTATTTATTAAAAAAATCCATTAGAAAGAAGAAGAAGAAATATCTTGGTCACTAATTCTGATGGGACAATCCACATCCATTAAAATTAATTGGAATTATGCCACTGGCTTTAATAGTATGTGCATTGTAATTACAGTGAGCAATTGGGAATTATGTTTTGTTAAAAAATGTCTACTGTGAAATTTTGTTTTTTTTGTTTTCACTCTCAAAATCATCAGTTTATAGTAACTGATGGGGCATAGAATTGCCTGGGGAGGAAAGAGTCACCCCAGACTGGGTGGGCCGCAACTTGATTTTGGGCAATTCTCTTATGAGACCTCCCTCTGTCAAAAGCAAACCTTGGTGTCTCAAATATCAGTGGCATCCCGCGTGACACCAAAAGCTGGCGCAGCCCCCCAGCCTCTTGCCTTCTGTCAGATGTCACTGCTGCGGCACCTGCTGCGGTACCCTAGAAGCTCTGCACTTAGCGCAACCAAACCAGTCGTGTTCTTCTAGATCTGCCTTTACCTCTGTAGCAGAGGTGGGCAACCTGCGGTCCTTTTCATGTGACTCTTGACCTAATTCCAAAGCCCTGTGCAGCTGATCAGTTCAGACCAGTAAGAACAATCTTGCTTCCCTGTGGATCCTGCGCTTTAGCATGAGAGGTTTTTAATTTCATGATGCACAATTGCCTGATTCTCATCACCACTTCCAGGATACCAAAGGTAGCTCGAGGTTCAAGCCGGCCAGTTTCTTCCTCTCACTCCTCCATTTTCCGCCCCTCTCTCAATACCTCAACATTCCATAGCTCAACTCGCTGCAGCATTTTGTAGGCCCCTCAGTGTAAGTCCTGGTAGCCAGTAAGTATTTTCTGGATTTGTTTACATTTATGAACAAATATACATCTGCACACCTAGGAAGTCTCTTGAGAATTCAGCAACTACCACCTTATTTTTGGTTGGCCCCATCTCACATCCAGACTGATAGAATGGGAACCTTCCAAGTTCAATATTAGAGGAAATAATAAACAACAACCAGCTGACTAACATGCTATAGTTTTGCTGGAGATTATTATGGCTATTTATCTGAAAGATTATTTCTAGCCAAATCTCTTGGTTTCTCTGTAGAAATTAAATGGCTTATGACTCAATTTCTTCAAATCTTAAGGAATTATTATGGTTGCAAACATTCTGTAGATACAACTCTGATGTTAGTATGAGCAACAAGAACAAGTATAAATAGAAGAATTAGCAGCTGTGAACAGGAAATAAAGCAAATTATAATGAAGGTGACCTAAAGTTAAAATAAATGCATTCAGTTAGCTGTCATGCAAGGCAAGCCAGTCTAGGAAACTGGAAGAAGAAATCTAGAGAAGTAGCTATGCAATATTATGTATGCAAAGTAAATTATCTTGTTTAAAAATAAATGAAACTGTTTTTTTATTATTGAGTCACCTTGTACAAGACTTTCAGCTGCGATGGGCAGCAGCTCCTCAGGATTTGGGGCCCATCTATAATGGGTTTATGTGATGTATACAGTGGTACCTCGGGTTACATACACTTCAGGTTACAGACTCCGCTAACCCAGAAATAGTGCTTCAGGTTAAGAACTTTGCCTCAGGATAAGAACAGAAATTGGGCTCCGGCGGCGCGGCAGCAGCAGGAGGCCCAAATAGCTAAAGTGGTGCTTCAGGTTAAGAACAGTTTCAGGTTAAGTACGGACCTCCGGAACGAATTAAGTACTAAACCCAAGGTACCACTGTAATGGTGTTAGCATTGTTTTTGCTAACGTTTTATTAATTATTTTACTTTAAGTGGGTTTGTCCATTAAGAAAACTATGCTGTACAGGCAGCATGTAAATTTAATAAATAAATATATTGTACCAGCTCTGATACCAGCAATCCTTTAACTGGAGATTGCAAATACTGAACCTGAGACTTATACAAGTAGAGTACGCGTTCAAGCACTGATTTCCTACTTTCCTACTTTCCACAGAACACAACAAGCAATGCTGCATTATCATAAGTGTATGATAAATTGGTATTTAGCAATATATGACTTTTTTTTGCAAACTATATAAGCAATTGAAAATGTTGTTTGGATTAGATGGGCCAATATGTATTACACTGTTTTTCACAGACTCATTTTTGTAGCATGATGAATTTTTCACCTTCTACTTTTTTCTTCATATTTTTTATTATTTCTTTCGAGGGCAAGAACAGCTATCAGAGCACTCCTTTTCGAAGCACGAAAAACTCTTCTATTCATTTCATTAAGCTAGATTTCCTGGGTAGCCAGTTCTAAAGTGGTTTGATTCATGAGTTGGAGAAACACTTTACAGAGTGTGCAATACTGAATAAATATAAATATCATACAATTTATTCAGAGCAAGGATGTGACCTGACATGATAAAAATACCAGGTTTGCTCTGAGCAAAAGATAAATATTAATCCCACACCTTAGCTTCTACCTCACATTTATGCATATGTGTAAGTAAGCCCAAATGCAAGCGCCCCGTGACTGTATTTCACTTTAGGGTATTCTTCAAACAATCCTTTAGAAAAACTGAAGGGAATGGAATGTAAATGAATAAAAAGTATTATGGAATTCAGAAAGAAAGCCACCAAGAAAGCAGCCATGTCCCCCTGAAGGAGCAGAGGTGGCCTAGGATGCGATGCCAGTTGCTTATTGCAACATCAAAATGTATAGATAATATGCAACTTATTTTTATTTTACCTGGAATGTCATTATCTTCAATGCTCCCTTCAATGGATCCAATGGAATAATTAGCTGGACTGATTGGAGGACTGGAAGTAAAGCTTGCATATCCAAGGGAAGAGTTGATTTCAAAATAATCATGGCTGTGATTTAATCGATGAAATTCAAAAGCTGATACTATTGATGTACGTTGCTTTGGCTGGAAAAAATTTGAATTGAAATGTAAATATTTTAATTTATTTTCTGCCTCTAAGGTTCATCACCTTTTTAAAAAAATGGTTTGTTAAAACAGATGCTCAAAAATTCCATTGCATTTCTCCCCTGTAAATTGATCTTCCGTACATAATTCCTACAATTATTGCATTCTCGTTTGTCGCTTAGCAGGGCCACAGCCCAATCCAGGAGGCCATCTTATTCCCATGTGGCCATTGTGGGGAGAGACACCTGGCACCTCCCCTGCCAGCAGTGCCAGCACAACAGGGAAGGCCTGATTGATCAGGAAAGTCAGATTGCAGGGGAAGGGGCTGAGCCCAGTCTATGCCCGCTGTACTTAAGAGGGCGATATTGTGTAGTTCACCCTCTTGGGAGATCATCATGGGATTCACCACCTGCCCACTCAGGTTGTAAGTGGCCTGCCGAAAGTTGAGTAGGTGGGCCAGCGTGAAGACCTTGCTATGGCTATTTGACCACTATTTGGGGACAGGGAGGATTTCCTCCCCCTGCAAACAAATTGGCTGGTCTGCAGGTTTTTGCCTACCTCATAGCAACAGTCACAACTTTGGTGAATAAGGCATTGGGATGGATCATTAGCTGATTAAAGGGCTCAAGGAGAGGTGTCTCTGTCCACAAACCCACATGGGCAGGTCAATAGGCCATGACACCTCTCCCAATGGCGGCCCAAGCAGGATCGTAGCACCTGGTGCATGTCAGAGGCAACTACCCAGCTCCGGGTTGACCCGCATCTCATTTCGCAACCAGCAAGTGGGTTGATTGCCTTAGCCAAAACCTACTTACATCTGTAATCAATAATAAATTCTGACCTATTTCAACCCAACACAAATATCCTGTGTTTACTTCTATGGTTCACTCCATACAATGCTGCGGGTACCATGTGCATGTGACAGCAATCATCTACTGCCGCTCCACCCCAGCTGCTATAATACAGTACCAAAAAACATATCAGTATGAGGTAACAGATTGTATGGTCAATAGAAAACCTTATATGCCAATAAAATATTGACATTTTAGTAGGTTTCGAAGCGGGTTTGGAGAGACAGCATTTCAATGTTGATTCAATGGCAAAATTAAATTAATATCTAGACAGATGAGGCATAGAACAGAATTAAAATAAACATTGTGAGTATATTCTGTGATACAATCTCGATAATATGCTTCAGACCTAAATTAAACTTTGTCTTAAATCCACTTTAATTTGATCCAAAGCTTTTGACGCATTCGAAATCCAAAATGAGTTAGTTCGGTTTGAAGTGCCTTAGGTTCACATCAGTTGGCCTTTCCTGATATAGTCTGTGCTTTAGAGTACTTCTCCAGACCTTTTGCTTAAGGCTTGCAGATCATGGGTTGCTTTTTATTACTGAGCAAAAAGTGTGTGGATGGCAATTACAGAATATTTAAAAAGGGTTCTACTTTTGCCTGAATGTACACTACAGGCATGATAGTAATGAAGGGAGATATCAGGGACAGACAAAAAAAGCCCCCTATTTTTAATCAGAGGGTTCATTGTTGCGTTATATTCTCTTCTGTACCACTGAGATGGTCAATTAAATACATTTATGTCCACACCTTAAAAGAAAATAAGAACATAAGAGCCCTACTAGATCAGACCAAAGGCCCATGTGATTCAGCAAGCGCTTCCCACAATGACTACCCAAATGCCAATTGGTACCCATAAGTAAGACTCATACTCATTCCCCAGACTCATTCACAGCACTCAAACAGGAGACTCACAACAATTTTCAGTTTTTAAAATCCTCAATCATTTCTAGCTCTTTCTAGCAGTGCCACTGTCTAGCAACAAATTTTCCCATTTCTGGCACAAGGCTATAATTTCATCCCTTTTTGCAATGCTCTTTCATGCTCCAGAATATCAGCATCCAAGCCATTTTGAATACGAATAGTACCAACAAAATGTATGTTTATTTAAAATGCAGATGCTGCATTTAAAATGTATATACAGCCATAATTTTAATTGTACTTCTAAAATCATAATAAAATTAATATATGACACCATCACAGTCAACATCACACACAACTGCATTAACAACTGCTGAAAACCCAAGCAGCAGCAACCAACTCCCAGGACACTAACCAGTGTCAAAATATTCCAGATGTCAGAATGACAGCTGTAAATAGGATGCAAGAGGGATGTTACCAGCAGAGCATTCCACGGAGTGGATGCCATTGTGGAGAAGTCAGGCTCCTGGATACCATTACTTTTCCTCTTTGTATGGGACATGGAGGAATGCACTCCTGATAGTCTGAGAATATGGGAGGATACCTATGGAGGATATAGTCTCCGAGGTACTTAATACATCACCAGTATGGAAGCTTTGAAAGGCATGAAATGTTTTACCACTTTAAATCCTACCTGATCTACAAAGTTGATAAGCATGGCCTCCACTTCATTCATTCATTCATTCATTCATTCACTCACTCACTCACTCAAAAATATTGAATAGAGTGTTCGGCACTCAAAGAATGCAATGCTACTGAATTCAGTGGGAACCGAGTCTCTGACTTTAATTAAGTCCCGACATTGAATTAGTAATGAACTAATCCAAGAGCACAGCTATTCAATGTTCTGAGTCCATCTGTTGACAATTTCATGATGAAAATAGCATTTAAAGGCTGTTTCCAATTAACTATCACATAACAGCTTGTTCTAACAATAATTCCAATTTCTCTCTGCTTTCTTGTGTGCAAGCCATCAAACAAAAAATAGCTTTGACAGAAAGTGATAAATGGCTAATACAGCGGTGTCTGGAGAAAGAGGAAATGAAGAACCCTGTGCTAGCCAAAAGGAGTTATAGAGTTGAAAAGAGGCATGTGTGGACAGCATGAAGTAAAAACAGCTCTGACGCTTGGAAAGTCTTTTAGATGAAATAAAATAAATTGCATGAAGCACATTACATTTTTTAAAAGAGGTAAATAGAAACTGAGAGTTTGCAAGCAATAACAGTCAATCAAAATTATGCTTATGCCATGTAGTCTCCAATTTTATATTTACATCAAAATTGGCATGTTTAAAATGAGCTGAACTAATTACACACAAGAAAAGTCACCTCACCAAAACTTGGACATTTCAATACTATTTGGTGTCTTTTTGTTTTGCTAGCTGCTCATTCATCTTAACATCATTTTACTTTTTCTTCTTTACCCTCAGTGCCCCCACTGCTGTTTAATCTGTTTGGCTGTGACTGGCATTCCCAATACAGTATCCTCATGCATCATTGTGACCTCTTCAACAAAAAATTGCATGGGCTGCCACACTGAATCAGAATGAACATCAGTGAATGCATATGTGGCTGAGGTCAGTGAAGTCCAAAAGGAAGAAAACTAGCCTAGAGGAAAAAACAGGTGCTGAGAAGCAAGAGAAGGTGTAGTACACTAATGTAACAATGCAATACAAGATTTCAATAAAATGTCATAAATCAAGCATAATAGCTGAAAAAGAACACAAATAGAAATCTGGGTATGCTCTTTCTGGTCAGGTCTAATTAAAATCAAGCTTTTAAAGATATTTTAGCATTATCAGTGGAGGGATTTCATTTCAACATTTTAAAATAGTTCATATCACTGCAAATTATTAGAGGAATGTAAGATAAAACGTTGAAATCTTTAACAAAATCAAAGAACATTTTTATTTCCGACCACCCACCTGAGGTCGTATAACTTTCACTATATTTTTCAGTGCAGTATCTGGCGATGGAGGAGAGCAGTCAGGTGTTGGGCCTGTTGAACTGTTTCTATGGTTACTGGTACCTGGTGCAATAATTGCTACTTGAGGTGCATTCTCTGTGAATAAAAATAGCATTACAGTGAATACAATGTTCTATGGAAAATACATTTAGAAACAGGAAATTGCATTTGAAGGTGGGGATGTGAATATGTTACAGTTATTGTCATCTAAATTATTATTGTTTGTTTTCACTAGAATATGCTCACTTCTGGTTTTGAAGAGCAATATGGAACTGATCAAAGGTGTTGCCACGTATCAAATCTAACTCTTGCAGAAACAAGCTTATGTGTGAAGATTATCCCTCTAGGCATTATTCAAGCATACAAACGAATGCTGTGAAATAGTGACTAGGGATATATTCATTTATATTTGATATATTTCGGCACTAGGGATATATTCATGACGCCCCAATTGGCTTGGAAAGGCTGATTTGAAACACAGCTTTTGAGTTCCAGTAGGTGGTCTGTACTATCATCACTGACAGCATTATTAGGTGGGAGCAGAATTTGTGGCTATGCAAACCAATCGCCAGATCACAGTCAAAAGTCAGTTACTTTGGTTCCTATACTTAATTCACCAAGTGTGCAACTTACAATACTGATTCTAGAAATATTGATTCCACAAACAATAAAAATGTATTCAGTTTGTTCCTATTGTGTGCAATGATAATTTTACTTACAAAATATTCAAAATATACTGCACATTAAACATTTGTGCAGGAAGCACTCTAGCTAAACACAGATGGCATGGACTACAGATACTCAGTAACTATATAAGATAGCTAGCACATCTCTTATTTATTTCGTCCAAATTGCTCTATTTACATCCAGAAAGGCAATGTTAAGCTCAAAGGGAATACTTATTCAGTGGTCTGACCTAAAAAATTTGAATGGCACTAAAAGTTTGGATCAATACAATAGGAAATACATTGGCGAACATCTGTTTCTTCTGATAAATGCAACTATAAAAAACGTTTCCTCATTTATATTTCATTGCATATCCAGGCACATTGTGTCCATGGCCCAGTGAGGGGCCAACCATAAATAACTTTTATTTATTACAGATTTAGGTAGGTTTGGGCCAAGTCATTGGGTATGTATCCAGAATCAAACAGCCCAACTGCTGGTGGATAAGTAGTGTGGGGATTGACCCTGACAAGTGATATGACCGCAGCAGGGCCACCACTGGGAAGGATGCTGTGGCCATCGGTCCCCGCTTGGATTCCTGGACAAAGGCACCCATTCCTGGAGTCCCTAAGACTGTTGGATGGCATCTTGTATGCCTCCTTCTGGCAATGCCTGTAGTCAAGCTACAGCCAAATGTATTTCCTTTAGACTACAACAATGAGGTCAAAAGACTGGGGGGATCTGCAGTCTGGGCAACCCAGAACTTCCATGCACACTGCCCAGGCATGTACTAATGCAACAAAAACAATGTGGAAGGCAGCAGTTATGAGTTACCCGTCTCTGCAGCCACAGCAGGTGATGTGATTCTCCAGTGGCTTGACTTCACCCCTGGAGGCACACTCCATTGTCTCTCAAAACAGACAGATGCCAACAAAATCATTCATGTCTATTTTTAACTGAAGGGAAAAGTGCATGAGTAAGGTATGGGTGGGCTATGAGACTTCATATAAATTACTTTCAAGGTTCATTAAAGGTCTCAGATAAGCTTCTTGTATAGTTGTACTTCTGTAGAATACACATTCATCCTCAATACAATTCCATATTTTATATCAAATTGGAGTAATTTTCATATACACCTCACTTGGTTTGTTTGTTTTTTGTCACAAATGATTTGACTAGGTTAACCCTAATATTAAATTAGTAAAATATGTTTTGCAAGCATGATAGGGTTTTATTTCTTGACATGTTCTATAATTTTGTAAGTAATTCAAAAGAATAAAAAACTTCAACATTTCAACCAAAGAGCAGAACATTGGTTTGAAGAAATCAAAGGGGGAAATGCTGCATAATTATAGGTGTTTAAATTTGATCAAAGGCATGCACTAAAAAAAAAATGACTGCCAATGCAATTAGGGATATGCAAACAGCTTTCTAAGTGAAAGTGTTGTGCCAAAAGTAAACCACACATTAAGCTGATTCACACACATGCTAAGCCAAACTTGGGCTTATTGAATCTGTGTAAACATATAGACTCCAAGAATTATTATTAGCGTTGCCAGATAACTGACTTGGTTTCTACAACATGCTAAGCCAAACTTTGGCTTAGCAAAACCATGTGAGCATGGATGATCCTAAAGAGGAGCACAAATCCACTTTTCCTCCCTGGTACTTTTTACTGCTTGAGCTCGGGTGGTGTTGGGACTGTTTTGTTGGGAAGGGGTTGTTGCTGTTGTTGCTGGTACTCTATTTGTATCTTTATTTTAGATATTTTATGTTTTATTTATTGTTTCTGACTACTTTCGTTATGTTGCAGTTATGTATTTTTCACGTTGTAAGCTGGCTTGAGCATGGTTTGAACTCTGGAAAGGTTGCCAGCAAATAAAATTATGTATGTATGTCTGAATGTACTGCTGCACTGTGCTAAGCTAAGCCAATGTTTGGCTTAGCATGCCATCTGAACTTGTGATGAAGTAGTCCCACACTGGCTACAGCTTGTGGTTAGTGAGCAGACAACTTTACCATGAATATTGGTTTGGATGATATGCAGCATGGTAGGGAAAAGGGGTGGGGAGGACTAAGGCAAATGCAAGCTTCTTTGTTGACACTTTTCCTTTGAGGCATCAATCAAATAATCAAAAGTGTTGGTAGAAGGTTGACATCTTTCAATATAGCAGGTTACTGTCACAGAAACCAGTCATTGTGAAAACTGAGGATTAAGAAAACCCACTAAACACCACACTGTCTAAAAACGGTAGTTGGCAGTACCTGATGATTTGGGATAGACAGAACTATCAGAAATTACACCACATAACTTGTGACTCCACAAGTCAAATAGCCCACCAGCCATGTATAATGGCATACCAGGAGCTCAATAAAGCTTCTGTTTTCGTGGAACTGCAAAATCTAGAGGTGGGAGGGTTTTCAATAACCTGGCAAGAAACAATAGAGAAGGGGAACGTATTTCAAAAGTGCCTGATTACCTCAAGCAGTTCCCTTGAAAAAACAATTTCAGGTGCTCATGAGGAAGAGTTGTTGGACTCAAAATATATTAAGCTTTCATAAACTGAATTCTCTTTATGGTGCCATTTTCTTCTATTTCCTTCTCTCTATCTTCCTTGTCAGACAATACAGTACACTGGTGATGAGCTATCTTCAAATTGTTGAACCATTTGTGTGGGTATTTCCGAAACTAATATTGAACCAACCCACAGTCAATCTGGGAGCAATGTCAACTGACCAATTCCAATGTGAAACTTGAGAGAGTCCAACCCCAATGTGAAAATGGTCCTCCACCACCCATTTCACAGAAGATGGCTAGTGAACCAACCACATCTCTCGCTCCCCTCTCCTAAAGAAAAACAGAGAGACAGAATTTCTCTTCCTGTTATTGAAGAGCAGATCCATTCCTCTCCTGATCAACCTGTCCCTATGAAATAATTTATGTTCATTTCACATGCTGCTTATATATTAGAGAGAGGATGAGTTGGTGAAAGGTGTTTTGCACATAGACTGTGCATTTTAAAATTGTACACTGCAGACTGTTGCCAAGTGCTGGGGGCAGGTTGCAGCAAGGAGCTGCCTTCCTACCATGGTGCTGCTTTAGTCTGTAAGTAAAAAAATAAAATAAGTAGGGGGGAGGAAGGGAAATAAGCTGGCAGCTCTAATGTAGAGCAGAATTTTGCATAGTTCATATGCTGAAGGGGAGAAAATTACAATGGCCACAATTCAGAGTAGCAAACATAGGTATTTCTGGATCTGACAGACAGCAAAAATATTACTAGAAAGAAGTGAAAGAGCAGATGGAAGATCCAAAGATGGAACCAAAGGGTAACAGAAAATAGAAAACAGATTGCATTTATTGTTTTGAATTATTTGTTGTGCTGTACAAAATGGAATCCCTACTGTTGTTCTGAACAGGAATGTAAATACATAACTGAATAGCTATAACAAGCCTGATATTGTCTCTGCAAGTTATTTGGGGGTGGTGCTTAGAATTAATTACAAGTGAAATGCATTCTAGTGGCAGGAGGGAGTCTGCTTAGTTTGTTTTTCTTCTCATATAAAAGAGTATAAGCATGAGGATTACCAACCTCATCTTTCCCCTCATCTTTCACCTGCAGAAACAGATCCTGGAATTGCTTAGTAATGTCAGCCAACTGTCTGGAATAACAATTCTCATTATGTACTAATGAGGGGGAATAATTCATTTCCTGAGTAATTTGTAAATACCCAGTGGAGCATTCCAAACAATGCTACACTATATTCATTTCAAATTCTAGGCAGTCTTTGCAACACAAAGTAGAATACATTTAGAAACTATGGGTGATGTTGATTGTTAATCATACTCAGAATAGAGACCAACTGAAACCAATGGACCATTGTTTTCAATAGGTCTACTCCAAGAACGGTTGATGTTAAACACCACCCAACAATGATTAAAATACAATTAATAATAAGACTGCAATACAATATCTGTAGCATTCAATGGGTTTGGGAAGGTGCAGTTGCACATCTGATACAACGAAGTATTCTGTGAGTTTGGGAAGGGCACTCACTGTGTAAGGAAACCTTGCAACAGGTCTGTCCTAATACCAGGGAGCAGTAGGAGTCAGGATAACATCAACATATATATTGGGGAGGTCGCTGCCACCAATTGCTCAAACACCTGCCCACCCGCCTCACTGCAACTACCAATCACCCACCCACTGCTGATCACCCGCAAACCTCACTCCGGCCTCAAATTGCACACCTGCTTGCTGCAGCCAACCCCACCCCCTGCATTCACTATCCATGTATAAGACGACCCTCAACTTTTGCCTTTTTATTTTTTTAGCAAAAAACTTTGTCTTGGAAAAATACAGTAGTAGCGGTTGTGTGGGTCTGGGTGGGTGTATGATCAACAACTCTGCATAGCAGATGGGACTTGCCTTGCAGAAAAGACTAAGGTTCTCACTTTCCTACTTAAATAAGGAGAGGACCATACCCAGAGAAGCAAGGGGAGACATGTCTCTTTAACAGACACTACGACGTCAATATTAAAATATGGTTAAAGAACAACAGCAGAGAACACATACAAGCATATAATAAAGCACCCAAGGAATAAAATGCCTGAAGAAAGAACTTCATTAATGGCTTCTAAAATATACAAGAAGGCAATCTGGTAGGCCCCATTACAGAGTGTGTTCAATTATTGCAGCCATAAAACAAGACCTACTTTGAGTGTTAGAGGAAAGATCACACATAAGACCCGAGTGAGTTTTCCTTGCAGATCTTAAAGCTGGAGCATTGGTACAATTACTTGTACTCATGCGCTCCTTCTGCTCTTCCTTCATTCTTTCAGTCTGATTCAATTAATTCTTTCTCTTTGACTCAAAACTCAGCTTGCAAATTCAGCAGTAACAACAAGCTAACAAGATTGCAAACCATGGTTTGAAGCTGGTTTGCAATTCCGTTTGTGTGTTTGTGCCAAAGCGAAAGCAACTCATTGAATCATAATGTGTTAAGGAAGCACATGAGCACATGGCTCATCTGTTGGCATCTGTCTGTCTTGAGAGACAATGAGTATGCCTCTGGGGGGTGAAATCTAACTGCTGCATTAGCAGCACTGAAGTGACCTCCCCAGGGCGCAAACTGCATTGAGGTCCCAAGCTGCCCAGACAACAATACCCCTCTCTTGGCCTCATTGACATGGTCCAAAGAAAAATAGAGCAATACATTTGGCACCATCTTGGCTGCAGAAGCTGCTGGAAGGAGGCATGCAAGGGGCCATCCAACTGTCTTAGGGACTCCACTCTGGATTGGTGTAGGGTTTACTCCTTAGCGCACCAGACCATGGTATAGTTTGCTGCTGTGTCTGCTGCATGTCTTTGTATGGAAGGCCATCCAGTTTGCCTGCAGTTGTCACTGCCAAATTCTTTGGCCCTTTCCCACAGCAAGGATTTATATAATCCAGAAATGCATGGCAAGTGAAGAATGTCAATGCAGAGGAGGCCACTTCTTTACAAACTTTTGTTCTGTGTAATATAAAGAATAAAGGTATGTGCTTTTGGTGGGCAGGAATAAAGACTGAAATGTGAACAAATTGAAAATAGTTTTTCTTAGACGAGGAATGTGTGTGTGTCCACTAATGCACAAGCTAAATTTTCTGCAAATCAAGCAACATTTACAGCTTGTATTTTGTTTATAAAAACAAACACACACATATCTGAATAATACAAGTATGTTTTCAAAATATTTGGTTGCTTTTCAGTCACTAAATCCACCAGCTAATTATTCCCTATCATCACCCAAAATGATTAAGCTTTACTTCTTTACAGCTGCCAGATAGTTATCACTTTAGTGATACAATTACTTTGTGTCTAGGGTACCTCAGATTTATTAAATCCTGTAACTTTTCAAAGGATGATTGATTTCTCAGCCTCACATATCAAGAATACATTATGTTTATATATATATACACACACACAGTGGTACCCCACAAGACGAACGCCTCGCGAGACGAAAAACTCGCAAAACGAAAGGTTTTTTCGTTTTCGAGTTGCCTCGCAAGACGAATTTCCCTATGGGCTTGCTTCGCAAAACGAAGCTTGCCCCGGGGACAGCGGGTCTTCTCTTTTGAAGCAAGGGGCTGCGGGGAGATAGAGATCTCCCTGCAGCCCCTTGCTGCAAAAGACGTCCGGGGGAAGCGGGGAATAAGCGCTTCGCTTCCCACTGCCCCCGGACCTCTTCTGAAGCAAGGGGCTGCGGGGAGATAGCGATCTCCCTGCAGCCCCTTGCTGCAAAAGACGTCCGGGGGAAGCGGGGAAGCGAAGCGCTTCGCTTCCCGCTGCCCCCGACCTCTTCTGAAGCAAGGGGCTGGGGGGAGATAGCGATCTCCCTGCAGCCCCTTGCTGCAAAAGACGTCCGGGGGAAGCGGGGAAGCGAAGCGCTTCGCTTCCCGCTGCCCCCGACCTCTTCTGAAGCAAGGGGCTGGGGGGAGATAGCGATCTCCCTGCAGCCCCTTGCTGCAAAAGACGTCCGGGGGAAGCGGGGAAGCGAAGCGCTTCGCTTCCCGCTGCCCCCGACCTCTTCTGAAGCAAGGGGCTGGGGGGAGATAGCGATCTCCCTGCAGCCCCTTGCTGCAAAAGACGTCCGGGGGAAGCGGGGAAGCGAAGCGCTTCGCTTCCCGCTGCCCCCGGACCTCTTCTGAAGCAAGGGGCTGGGGGGAGATAGCGATCTCCCTGCAGCCCCTTGCTGCAAAAGACGTCCGGGGGAAGCAGGGAAGCGAAGCGCTTCGCTTCCCGCTGCCCCCGACCTCTTCTGAAGCAAGGGGCTGGGGGGAGATAGCGATCTCCCTGCAGCCCCTTGCTGCAAAAGACGTCCGGGGGAAGCGGGGAAGCGAAGCGCTTCGCTTCCCGCTGCCCCCGACCTCTTCTGAAGCAAGGGGCTGGGGGGAGATAGCGATCTCCCTGCAGCCCCTTGCTGCAAAAGACGTCCGGGGGAAGCGGGGAAGCGAAGCGCTTCGCTTCCCGCTGCCCCCGACCTCTTCTGAAGCAAGGGGCTGGGGGGAGATAGCGATCTCCCTGCAGCCCCTTGCTGCAAAAGACGTCCGGGGGCAGCGGGAAGCGAAGCGCTTCTTCCCCGCTTCCCCCGGACGTCTTTTGCAGCAAGGGGCTGCGGGGAGATCGCTTCTCCCGGTGCTCCGAAGCCGGGCGGGGGGCAGGGGACACCTCCCGCCGTCGCGGGGACACCTTTTGAAGGCAGGCGGGGGGGGGAGCAAAGACTTTTGCCCCCCGCCCGCCTTCAGAAGAGGTCCAGGACCTCTTCTGAAGGCTGGCGGGGGGCAAAAGCCTTTGTCCCCCCTGCCTGCCTTCCCAGGGGCTTTTAAATCACCCCGGACAGCGGAGAAGTCCTCCGCTGTCCGGGGCGATTTTAAAATGCCGCCCGCCAGCATTTTAAGATCGCCCGGACAGTGGAGAAGTCCTCCGCTGTCCCGGGGTTTTTTAAAATGCTGGGGGTGGGAAGAAAAGCCCTTGTCCCCCCCCCAGCCTTCAGAAGAGGTCCGGGGACAGACTGTCCCCGGACCTGGTCTGAAGGCGGTTTCCCTAGGAACGCATTAATTGATTTTCAATGCATTCCTATGGGAAACCGTGCATCGCAAGACGAAAAAACCGCAAGACGAAGAGACTTGCGGAACGAATTAATTTCGTCTTGCGAGGCACCACTGTATATATATATATATATATGTATATATATATATACACACACAGAATTAATTTGTCACAAAGTGAAAACATGCAAATTAATAGGCCTCATAGAAGTGTCTAGTAGAGGTTATCCAGGTGCTGCTCTGGAACTGGAAAATAATGTAAGTAGGGCAACATCTGTCATGAAGGAAAGGCAACTGAATTATTAACTTAAGGGTCGGATGGGAGACAAATTGCTGAAAAATAGGAGTTGTTTGGTCTTTTAAAAAGCAAGGCTTACTTTAAGCCTCCTCAATACACAGTAAAAAAGTGAAAATAAAAATTCAGTTTCTAAGTAACTCCTCTATGCAACCACCTTCTACCTAAATTGTGACCAAAACACACATGCGCAAGCAAAGGAAGTCAAGCACCCCAACCCCCATGACACTAATCTCTGTGAAATAAGAGGCATTTGTGTTTAGACCTCCAGTAACAGAAGCACAGGTAAATAAAGCCTGCATCCAGTGATAAGGTAATACATATCTAAATCCATTAAAAGGCTTATGAAGCAGAGGACAGTCATTCCATCTATTTGTGGCTAGATTACATTTTGCAATTCCAGTAATATAACGGGCATGGTAACTTGGAAAGAAACTCAGTAAATGCAATGATAGGCACCATTTTGAAATATAGTACCATATTAAATACCAATACAGTGATACCTCGGGTTAAGAACTTAATTTGTTTTGGAGGTCCGTTCTTAACCTGAAACTGTTCTTAACCTGAGGTACCACTTTAGCTAATGGGGCCTCCCGCTGCTGCCACCATGCAATTTCTGTTCTCATCCTGAAGCAAAGTTCTTAACCTGAGGTACTATTTCTGGGTTAGCGGAGTCTGTAACCCAAAGCGTCTGCAACCTGAAGTGTCTGCAACCCGAGGTACCACTGTATGCCAAGCTCAGTAACAAACAGGGCAGTACTCAAACTGATCCTATGAGAAAGGATTGCCCCAGAACAGTCCCAGACTTGCTGCTGCTGCCTCATTTCATCCTCATCCCACAAACACAGCACCACCACCAGGAGAATACCACTGCCTCCACCCACCGCCGGCCAAGACACCATGGCATCTTTGGTTATTTACTCTTGGGTAGTGCCACCATCACTTTCCCTTTTAGCCTACCTACATCCAGGTGAGAAAGAAAGCCAGGCTTGCAGTATTTATAGTGGTCTGAAGGGGGCTGGATATATTTTCCAGGCTCCTGCTTTGCTTGCAGGAAGCTAGAGTTCAATCTGTCATTACCCCAACTCTCCTTGAAAGTACAGTGGTACCTCAGGTTAAGTACTTAATTCGTTCTGGATGTCTGTTCTTAACCTGAAGCTGTTCTTAACCTGAAGCACCACTATAGCTAATGGGGCCTCCTGCTGCTGCCGCGCTGCCGGAGCAAGATTTCTGTTCTCATCCTGAAGAAAAGTTCTTAACCTGAAGCACTATTTCTGGGTTAGCGGAGTCTGTAACCTGAAGTGTATGTAACCTGAAGCGTATGTAACCCGAGGTACCACTGTATAGAGCAGGGACAAACTGGCAAGGCAGGCAAGCAAGCAAGACCATGGCCCGGGGCTAGGAAACTACTTAACCAACTACTGAATTTCAATCAACGGAAAGGATTTCTTTAAGTAAGTATAATTAGTATGTATGAGCCGATGAAAACCAGCAGCGGAATGAAAGGGAAGTACTGCCGCAGCCGCATTTGAGTGACTAAACCCCACCTCCAAGCCTCCACCTGATTGGTTGGCTACCTGGGGGCGTGGCATGACAGCCAAGCCAGCTGGGCAGGGGCTGGAATGCCCCCTGCCAATGGGGGAAATGACTCCTGCTCACAACTCCTCCCCTCTGTAAGGAGGAGAGGCTTAATTAGAATAAGAGAGGGGACAATACAGGAAGCTATCTCATACCGAGTCAGATCAATTGTCCATCTAGTTTCTACACTGACCAGCAGCAGTTCTCTGGGGTTTCAGGAAGCAGATGCTCTAAGATTGAGCTATTGCTGGTGGGGGGAAGACCATATATTCACAAAGGTAGTCTTAGCAAATTACAGATTATTTCCAGCTGACATGCAAATAGTGTAGGCCATCCCCGGTGAATCACGGAATCAAGAAACAAGAACAGTGGAAAACTTACTCCATTAACTCTGGGCATTCAATGGGGAATGCTGGCCTGGGAGGAAAGGGAACCACCAATCAGATGAAGCCAGCATCCCCTGAGATTCCTCATGCGCAGAGAAGGGAATTTGTATTTGCTTCCCACTGTGGGCACATAGTATCTATCCACCCGTCAAAGAAGTACATAGCACATTATTAATCAAAATGTGTGCACCACATAATGGTAGAATGCACTGATTATAAGAGAAAATACTAGCTGCATTTACCTGTCTTTGAGGAATGTCCTCTTGCTATTTCTAAAGAACAGGGTTTCTTTGTAACTGTCGTATCCAGAAAATCACAGAGATCATTCTCATTTTCTACAGGAAATGCCTCAGAAGCAGCAGATGGCACTGCTTCCAGTGTATAACTCTTCTTCTTTGGAAAGGACTCCTGAAATAAAGAAATATAGCTTTTTAATTTTAAAAAATGGCCCTTCTGAAGACAGCAAAAGTGTGTAAATGAGTGTGTGTGTGTGTGTGTGTGTGTGTGTGTGTGTGAGTGATGTTAATAATTGGAAGTTCTAAAAGTACCAGATAAGGAAGCAATTATATACATGCCTATTCAAAGTCAGAAGTAAATCCCATTGAGTTCAATAGGGCTTAATCTCAAATAATCCTATGCATATCTAACCAGAATGTCTCATTGAGATAATTCTCTCAGATAAGTGTGCATAGGTTTGCTGCATATTATTTTCCTTTTGGAAATAATTTCTAGCAATTGTTAAAATAATATTTTCCCTCAAAAAGGAATTCATGGTTAATTTTTATAGCAAGGATAGAAAAACCAGCTAGCTGTCCAAACATTATCATGAACATTATTTTTGTTATACTACGTTACATTAAAGATCATACTATATTATTTTTACAGTAGTGTGCACAATGCTTTATGTAGTTCCATATGCAAAAAGTTCCTACCCCCAAGAAGCTAAATTTGCAGTGTAGATTTTGACCATATGGAAGACAACAGAGGGAGAGGAGGGGGAAAAACTATGTTAAAATCTTTTAGCATGTTTCGTTATTCCTACATCCAAGTAGAAAGTGATATTTTTCCAATATTATTGACAGTTTGTAAAGGTTATTTCCTCAGCTGATATAAACAGGACTTCTGGGCAACAATGATAGAACAGGGTGGATACAGCACATTTTTAAGAAATCTGTTAGCTGTTGTCTTATGATTGAGTAATATACCTAAAATCAAATCCTGACTTTCATTAGAGTCTAATTTTAGTCAATTAGAGATGATTCAGCCTTCAATCTCTACAAACTAATCTGAAATGTCAGAGCTGTCCAAGTTTACATGCAGAATAAAGCTGCGCATATGACTGTATCAGTTACTTAGCACTGAACAGTTGAAACAATAGCAAAAAGCTGTATAGTGTG
Organism: Podarcis bocagei; assembly: GCF_964188305.1. Taxonomy (NCBI): domain Eukaryota; kingdom Metazoa; phylum Chordata; class Lepidosauria; order Squamata; family Lacertidae; genus Podarcis; species Podarcis bocagei. Next base: position 37,611,087 of record NC_138135.1, on the reverse strand, counting down.
TCCAGAATATTGAAAGTTTTACCATTAATAGTGCTCTAGGGCAGTGGGTAAGAATCTGGGTCCCCCACTAGGATGGACCTAGTATAATCGGGTCACTAGATGTTTAAATCACTAGATGGCCTTAACCAAACAACATCCTCTGAGTCCCCATCTGCAATATGAGCACAGTGATACTGGCTTGCCTTACAGAAGTGTTGCAAAGATTATGTATGGGAAATGATCTCAACAATCATAAAAATGCTAAGTATTAAAGTAACTATGAATTGTATGAAAATTGTGTCCCTTTTTCTGTTCTGAACCTATTGATAGAATCATAGAGTTGGAAGAGACCACAAGGGCCATCGAGCCCAACCCCCTGCCAAGCAGGAAATACCATCAGAGCACTCCTGACATATGGTTGTCAAGCCTCTGCTTAAAGACCTCCAAAGAAGGAGACTCCACCACACTCCTTGGCAGCAAATTCCACTGTCAAACAGCTCTTACTGTCAGGAAGTTCTTCCTAATGTTTAGGTGGAATCTTCTTTCTTGTAGTTTGGATCCATTGCTCCGTGTCCGCTTCTCTGGAGCAGCAGAAAACAACCTTTCTCCCTCCTCTATGTGACATCCTTTTATAGATTTGAACATGGCTATCATATCACCCCTTAACCTCCTCTTCTCCAGGCTGATGATCAGTTTTATTGGGTTCTAGTACTGTGGTATGCACATTCTAGTTGGAGGGAGGGAGGGAAAGTCTCTCTCCACACCATTCATAAGTGTCAGTCATTACCATACAGTATTAATAATCATTTTTTAAAATAGCCTATCCCAAAAAACCTTTAGACTTTCTTCATAGGGAATGTGCTCCACACCCCAATCATTGTGGTTGTTCTTTTCATAGCTTTTCTAATTCTATTTTCTTTTTGAGATGCCTGGGACTGTACATTGTATTCCAAGATTATGGATTTATATAAGTGTTTTACAATACCAACACACACACACACACCCCAAAAAATCTCTAGCATGGACTTTGCATTTTTCACAGCTGCCACATATTGGGTTGACATTTTCATTGAGCTACTTTGAGTAGCTGTCATAAGTTCAGATCCAGTGTATATGTTAGGGATGCTATTGAGCAACTAATGTGTTTTAAAAAAACCACCCCTGTCTACATTCATCATACTTCATGGAGACTGTGCATAGGGTCTGTCCATGAACAAGAAATTGTGTACATTTCTTAGTCACTATACATATGTTCCAACATGCCTTAAAGAATATGCAAATCTCAACAGGATTGTGTACATTTCCCAGTAAACGTGTTGCAGACTCCTTTGTGCAGTACATGTCTGCTGTTATGCACTTTAGACACTCAACACACATTACCCCAACATATATACAAAGCAGAATTTTTAAAATAAATATGCATCACTTCACTTTACACTCATTTGCCATTTTGTTGCCCATTCACTTGTTCTGACAGATCCTTTTGGAGCTCTTTACAGTGTGCTTCAGTTTTCCCTTTTCTGAATAATTTGCTCTAATTTGCAAACCCAACCACTTCACTGCTCAGCCGTCCACTCCAGATAAATAGCAATCGTCCTACTACAGAAATCAGTGGGTGAAGCTTTTCAAGGCAGAGGCAAGATCACATGCTAATTGCTGCTGATCAAGCCCACTATTTGAGGCACAGTAGGAAGAACTCCTTCAAAACTGGGAGGGAACTCTAAGTTTAGAAGTAACTTATTTAAAAACAATACACCTCAAAGCTCTGGGAAAGCAATAATACTTTAAACAAATTTGCCCAGAGTCAGAGCATGCCATGGATAAGAGGCACTACATTTCAGTTACTAAGGGAAATTAGCAAAAACAACTAGTCCTATTCTGGGTTCAGAATAAAGTTGTCTAATGCTACCAAAATGGCACTGTGAAGCAAAATGGTATTACAGCTTGAATGGTCAAAATGCAAACAAACAAACAGAAACAATATGCAAATCGAAACATTGCCATCCTTCAAAATACAAACCATTCTGAATTTTGCAATGCAGTTCTCCAGTGAACAAAAATACTTACACTCAGGTGAAGTGCGCATAAAAATCCATATATTGGTGAAAATAACATACAAATATGCATTATATTAGGGGGAAATTGTGTTGCAAACATGTATATAAGGCAAAATTGCACACAAATATGTATATTAGGAGAGATGAATTTTTTAAAAAATCACAAACTAATGAGGAAATGTGGAGAAGTGAAAGACTGGAAAAATAAGAAACAGAAAGAGATTTGCCAATTACTAATCACAAAACTGCACATGGGGGGGGTCATATGGTTGCTGACGTAGAGCAACCTCTCAAACAGGATGAGTTCCTGCTTCTGCTCAAGAATCTTCCCATCTTTTCAGTTCTTATGAGAAACATCACCAGAACGTGTATGCTGACACCTAATATATTCAAGTGTGCAAGGGATCCTTTGTCTCTGTCTGCCCTCTGCCCGAATTAGTCATACTCTTTGGCTAGCCATCCCCCAGATTTCATTTTACAGAGGATCACTGAACCATGCCTGAAAAGAATTCCTGTTGGACTGTTAATATAAGCAAGCATATTACTAAGGCTACACCAAGGCCTGGGGCACTCAGTCTACAGTGGTGCCTCGCAAGACGAAATTAATTCGTTCCGCGAGTTTTTTCGTCTTGCGATTTTTTTCGTCTTGCGAAGCACGGTGTCAGGAAAGTTTTGGAAAAGCTTCAAAAAATCACCAAAGTCTTTAAAAACCTCAAAAAAGGCTACCACACCGTGTTCTATGAGTTGCTCCTCGATGTCAAGTCGCAACTGTATTAACGGTGTTAAGAAAAAGGAAACAAACTTGCAAGACGTTTTCGTCTTGCAAAGCAAGCCCATAGGGAAAATCGTCTTGCGAAGCAGCTCAAAAAACAAAAAACCCTTTCATCTTGCGAGTTTTTTGTCTTGCGAGGCATTCGTCTTGCGAGGTACCACTGTATATGGTTCCTGAAAGCACTCACCCGGAAGCAGAGATGAGCCAATGTGAAGGAATGTAACTTAATAGCTAAATTTGGAAGTGCAACGTGGCAAACTCAGAGAATAAAGCTTGCTTTATATATATACATTTTCTAAATTGATAAAAGTATTTTCACTGCTCATTAACATAGGCTGCAGTCCTAAACACACTAGCTTGTAAGGCCCACTAAACATGATGTGTCTTTTATTTTATTTTTTTTTAAATAAACATGCTATAATGAGAATTCCAGCTTTAAGACAACTTAAATCATTCTTTTCCCCAAAGGATTTTCTGCAGCTTAAAGATTTGCATACTCTTTTTTCCATCAGAACTGGACAAGATGAGCTCTCTTATCTATTTCGTAGTATCTCATAATCTCTAGAACAAAATACAGGAAAAAAACTGCATACCAGCACCTATGCAATACCAAGTGACCATGACACTCTACTTCGACTCTGAGATAATGGAATAGAAATACAAGCCCACCACCATCAAATACACATATGGGAGAGAGAAAAGTTAACTTGTCTGCACAATACCCCTGTGAAGGCTCTTATGATAAATACATTTTGCAGTTTAAGATCACATGATAACAGACAGGTTGACAGTGCTATCTATAGCTAGGTATTAAAACTGGGAGTAAGTAAAGTCATGTGCATAAATCTGTTTAGGATAACAAGGCAATTTTCCAAAAGCAGGTTCAGTGAAGGTATGTTTTTTGGGAGTGACAATAATAGCTTTGTAACACAGAGAGCAGCCCTCTATGCACTGACTGCAACAAAATATATCAGGAAAAAGGAGTTAGATTAAAGTGCTATATATTGTGGTGGTAATTCAGAGGTTTAATTTGAAACCAAGTTGGATTCAAGTTTGTTGGTGTCTCTTGAAATCTCTCTTACATCGTGGATGTTGGTTCATATTGTGGATTTGTTATCTGTATTATTTTATTGGTACTGTTGCTGTAGGTTTGGGAAGAACAATAAACTTTGGCTAGAACAATAAACTTATATCGTTTTGAAATAATAAAAGGGTTGTGTGAAAAATTACCTGAAGGAGCATCTCCACCCCCATCATTCAGCCCAGACACTGAGATCCAGCTCCGAGGGCCTTCTAATGGTTCCCTCACTGCGAGAAATGAGGTTACAGGGAACCAGGCAGAGGGCCTTTTTGGTGGTGGCGCTCGCCCTGTGGAATGCCCTCCCATCAGATGTCAAGGAAATAAACAACTGAGTTTTAGAAGACATCCAAAGGCACCCTGTTTAGGGAAGTTTTTATGTTTGGTGTCTTACTGTGTTTTTATTTTTTCTTGGAAGCCACCAGAGTGGTTGGGGAAGCCCAGTCAGATGGACAGGGTAAAAATAAAACAACAACAACATCATCATTATAAGTCATATAATTTCTAAACTTCTTCATAGTTGTTACCTCATTTTGTTCACATAAGGAGGTAAACCGCCAATACAGCAAAATGTTAGTTGAACCTGCAATGCTACAAGCCCCAGGACATCAAAGAACAAAGCAGAAGAGACTTCCCTGGAATAAGTTTAATTGAACAAACATCCACAGGATTGCTACATATGCCACAGAAGAGGGGCTGCTGGGCCACAATCTGTACAAGGTTTCTATCATTTGACAGTTGTTCTTTTTAATCCTCTGGAAACATATTTTTAAAGTTGCTGAAACAACCAGATATATACTAAATGAAACTTAGTTTAAAAAGAGCACATTTCAAGATACATGTGCAAGTTCAGACAACCAGATTTTCAAAAGAATGAAGGCCTGGAAGGAATCATTTGTACATTTTCTCACCACCATTTTAGGGTTACCAAGGGCATAAAGGAGGACTTCAAGGTCTGGCTTGCCTTCTTGCCAAATTTCGGAGCAGTGTTCTTCTGATAAGATTGACTCAATGTGGAAACAGATCTACAGGCCCAGTACAATGTGTCTGGAAGTCTAGCCTTCAAAATCTTTTTATGTGGCTGCTGGTGTTCTGGCAGGTGGCCTAGAAATCACTAGGGATTTTACAATCATTCAATTATTTGTTTCCCATTCAGTTCTAGTGGCTATCTGTATCTGGCAGGGAAGTGGGGAATTTAGGAACAAAAATATACAATTCTAGTGTGACAACCAGGCAATATTATAGGTTATAAACAGCTGGTCTTCCCAGTCTGAGAGGGTCATGCAGCTTGTAAAGTAATATGTGCTGATATGCTTGTCGTTTCAAATCTCTTTTTCAGTTTGTCACATTTTGGGGAGGACAATGACATAGCACATGCCTTTTATTGCTTTCAGAATAAAGAGGTACATAATTTTGTACCTCTCAACGTTTTGAGCAAACCTCATTGCAGAGAGTGTTACATTTGGTGTCTGACTGTCAGTGGTATCCAAGTCACTGCAGAGGCAAGCAATTTTATTATCGAAATGCCTAGCAAACCTGTCACAGCAGGCTTCTGAGAGCTGCTGCAACTTCATTCACTGAGATTAAACCCTCCAAATAATGCTAGTGGACAACTATTTGAGGACACACTGAGGCAGCAAATTAAACTGCATCATCTAGTCTGGTTTTGTGGGATCGGTTCCAGCTTTTGAGACCTGAGAATGTGGATAAGGTACTTGAATGAATAAAATGAATGAATTTGAGGAGCCAAGATGGCGACGGAGACAGCAGCCTAGTCAGACTCTTCTGCTTTCAGTTAAGCTTTTAAGTAGTTTTTAGCCACTTCTTGGTTTTAAACTCACAGTTCTAACGTCTTACCAGCTGCTTTATCACCTCATCGCTTCTCTTTGCTTTTAGTTTATTGTTTTATTGTTTTACTGCTCAATCTGTCCTATTGCAACAACGGATGTCTGATGAAGCCTGTTGATGTGAATGACTTGCTGTTTTCTCTACTGGCTAAAAACTTGGATTAATACATTGGTGCGGAGACTTGGTTCTGGCTTGGATAAGGTACTTGCAGAAGTCCTGCTGACCTTGTGCCATCGCTATCCTTGCCAGTTTTGACATTCTCTGCTCTTACTAGAAATTAAACACGACTCCCAACTCCTTTGCAAGTATACTAGATGCAATAAAGAATGTAGAATCACACATAAGCAAGGGGAAGGAGAAGGGAGAAGCCTTGTCCAGAAATGGTCATAGTTGACATATCAGCAGAAGGTGGTAAAAAACACTCTTACCTACTGTGGCCTCCAGGAACAAATGAGAACCAAAAAGCATCACAGATATTTATCTGCTCCATTTGGGGACTGCAATCCATCTAGAACAACTAAATTACCCAGTTCTTGGACCACCTTCCTACATCACCTTCATCCACAACCGACTCAGATGTAACAGGGAAATAGAACTGGGTATCAATAGCATACTTGTAGCACCATGTTCCAAATCTCCTAATTACCACCCCCAATGGCTTAATATAGATACCAAACACCACTGGGGACATGATTGCACCCTGCTCTCTTGCTCTTATCAGTTTTCTGCTAAGCAAAGTGAATATTGACATTGCCAAGTTTAAATGGGTGGCTGAAAAGGAAAACAAAACTACAAGGGGAACACTTTCACTATTTTGTTCGTATTAAAATTAAGAAGAGGCACATTTGCTGAAACTCTTATGTATATTATGAGCAGCATGTTATAGCTCAGTTTGTTATCCTATCATTTCTATGTGCATATTTAGGGAATACATTCCACATCTGCTTTTTTATTTTAAAAATATGTGTGAGAAACATAATGCAGTTTTCAGTCAAGTCATCTGAATATTTTGATCAGTCTTTTATGCTTCTCAACAAATACAAACAACTATTATTAAATGGCTAGAAGTAAAATAAGAATAAGCAGCATAAGCATTTCTTCTCCTGCAAAGAACCTGTGCATATAATGGGGGGGGGGGGCAGCAGAGCTGGGGAAGAATAGGATGCTGAATTATCAAGCCATAAGAGCTTTAAAGTTAGGGAGGGTGACTTTCCCAGCATTTTATCTTCCTAACGCACGAGAATTCTGTTCTTCGTAAAATCAAGACAATTTGTCATATCAATATGATATTTGAAACAAGGAATCTATCTAGTAAGGGGTATATTTGGACCTAGTTCCAAAAAAACTAATGAAGGCTGGCATATTCTGACTTCATTCCAAAAAAGTCTAATAAAGACTGGCAAAGTCATAGCAGTTTAAATTTTTGGTGGTGAAGAGCAGCCATTCCACATCTGCAACCCCCCCCCTCTATCTCCACAGCACCAAATCATATCTACACCTTTTCATTTGGGCAATTTAAATTATGGCAGAAATTCAAGGATATTGCCAGGGCATGCTTTCTGTCAACGTAGTGGAAATTAATTGTTATAAGGTTTTAAGTTCCTATTTGAACCTGTCATTTAACTAAGGGCAAGTATTGTCACCCATGTCTGTTTGGCAGATGGAAGCCTCTCTGGTGGAACCCGCTCTCCAAAATAAAAATAGTAATTTTGTCACCAGGCTCTAGCAGTGGAAGACAGTAGATGGGTACATCTGTGTATGTGGTGTACATCTGTGTATGTGTGTAAAAGAGAGAGGGAGATGCAGTATAAGAGTGTGTTTTGCATATGCTGGTACAAGTGTGTGATCTGCTCTTGCATCTGTTTGTACATAACTGCATCTGACAGGCTGCTGAGTTCCCCTCTGCCCAATTATTATATGCAATAGGCTATTATACATCTTTTCACAGACGTATGTGTGATGTATGGCTACATAAAGTCAAAGGCCACCTAACTCTACTCTGACCCTCTGTTTTTCTTTGAGTTATACAGTAGAGATACAGTAGTAGTCAAATGCTATACAGGTGGTGACCATTTTGAGTGCATCCAATTGAGGCACTATTCATGCACACAGAATCGTAGAATTGTAGATTTTCAGTTTAGGGGTAATAATATGATTTAATCTTTATTTAAATTGTGAATGAATAACAGATATCAGAGCTATGCAAGTTTTCTGATCTACTATGCTGACTGAACGTGGGCCACCAATCATGCACAGCACCTTCCTGCCAATCTTCTGCAGTCTCAGGAAAGCAACAAGCACAGGAAGTTTATGAAGTTGCTGGGAAACATCCAGGTATGCCTCGTGAGATACATTCCTCATCACGGGTCAAAATCCACGTAAACTTGCATTAGATGATAGCAACTTTGGCAAAACTATCCCTATTTATAATTACAAAGTAAAGCAAATGAAATACTAAACTGATAACGGCATTAACGTGTAATGTCAGAATAGTGTAGGTGGGTTGTTGTTTTTTAAGCCAAGATACTGCCCACTCACATGGATAGCAGGAAGCAGAGACGTGGAGCCACTGCATGAGCCCTGTGATGCTCACAACCTATATGGTATGGAAACGTTGCCAACAAACATTGCCTTGTGTTCACTAAGGAGGGGTGACGGTTGATCATGCAGAACCTTTCAGTTCAATTTCCAGCTCTGAGTAGAATGTATGTGAAGGCTTGATAGGCATATCTAGGCAGCTTGATGCGTGACTGTAAAACATGAGGGGATTGTGGTGTCATAGACTGCTAGGCAGGGATTTACTTTGCTTAGCCATTGCAAGGAAGAAGTTCCATATATCTGCTACAACGCAGGGTAGGCTTCCTGGCTGTGGTGCCTTCCTACCAGACTTGTGGTTGCCCTTTGCCTGAGAATCTCCCTTGTGTGCTTTTCACAACAGTGTTCTCATGATCGCAAGGAATGCATCATTTTTTCTTCTAAGAAAATGACATAATTAAAAAAACTAAAATAAAATTCATTATTAAGTCTGCATGTTTTTAGAAAAAGAAATGTGTCTCCTTCCTTTAAAATGTAATTAAAATATTTCTATTACTATGGCAACATAAATAATAAATAGCTCTGTGCATAGCTTAGCAAATAATTAAAGAGTAATATTCAGTTAAAGTATTAGCATATTAGCGGTTCAAAAAAAGAAATAATCATGTTAGGGCATCATAAACCTTGAGTCGATAATAAGATTATACTTCATGGTACTTTTTTTGAAGCTTATTATCTGCTATTATTAGACACACAGAGATAAGGCAAAAGGCAAAAGCTTCATTTTTGGTATTTCAGAAATATGATACCATAATATGGTTTACCATATTGATCAGCTGCCACCACTGTTTTCTCAAAATGATAAAAATGTTTTGTGACCCTATGGAAACAATCTGTAGGGCTGTACTGCAGAAAACAAGTTTGCCATATAGAGCAGTCTCCATGCAGATACAGTTCTAAATGGCTTCCACACAGCAGCCTTTCTGTGCAAAATGGGTTTCAACCATGGGTGAATCATATTAATGATGCTTGGAAGCAGAGCAATCCAAACCAAGGCCAGGAAGATGTGGAGTGGTGGATTCACTGCTACACTTGAAGCCTTGCCAGCTCCTGCCAGTCAGGATAGGGAGATTCCCCCCCCCCCTTATTTTTTGCTACATCAGTTCCAGTCTGGTGCTGCTGCCCTAGTGGATTTAATGTGGCTATGGCAGTACACACCTACCACCAAACACCCGATTTCAGTGCTGACTGTTGGCCACCATTTGGGGAAGAATGTGATACTTGAGATTTCTACCACAGTGGAGCCTGTCCCCTCACCCAGAGGCACACCTCTCCACTAGTGCCAACATTCACCACCCTAACACACAGCCCTACCATCAGTATTGGGAGATTAAGACTGCGTTCTAAGTAAGCAAAGGGGCATACCTCATTTCCTATAAAAGGACTGACAATTGAGTGTTTTTACATACTCCCTTGAAAAGAAGAAGCGTGATTTGAGTGTATCCCCAAACAGTCAAGCTACTTTCACATCGCCAACAGTTAGAATTTGATGGGACCTTTGACATACCTTATCAGCATGGCTCGTATGTGCTTAAACAAGGCTCTCAGGAGAAGATGTTGTGGTGGAAAAACAATGCTGAACTCCCTAGTGCTGTAGCATTTTTTTTAATATTTAGTGGGAAACTAGTTTCACTATTTACTTAAACCTTTAATAGCCCTTTTTCTAAATAATTCATTGGCTCGGGTGGCACACAGTAAACCTTTTTATAACCATCAATATAAATAAAAGCCAAGTAATAAAATGACATAATAGCCAAGCAGAACAACAAAAGCGCGTATATAGCAAAGCACAGCCAGTAGCCTGAAGAACAGCAGAGAGCTATGTGTGCTAAGTGGATTCCTCCCCCCCCCCCCAATGCAACTAAAAGTATTACTGGACAGCATTTTGAAGGTATTTAAAAAATCATAGCACAAGATGAATTAGCAAGCAAAATTTTATCTCTGATCAACCATAGTAACCCAATACTACTTCTGAATCAATGATATATATCTATATATATTTACTTTTCATCTCTGATTAGAACTCACCTAGAATACACAGACCACTTTACTGGTCCAACAATATCCTACAGTGGATATCCACGGGGGTTTGGGGGGGTGGATTCTAAAATGAATACCATATTGCATGACTTAAATAATTTACTGTGTGAACCATCCTGAAAAACAGTCATAAGACATCACTGGTTGGAGTATCTTTTTTGTTGGTATAAGTGAGAAAATTGGTTGTCATTTATGTTGCTCAATGATAAAAGTTTTAAAGCAAATTGAAGGAAATTTTCTCTGTGTAGTACGTGATCTAATTTATGTATTTTACAAGGAAAAGAACGTGGGCTACCTGTTTCACAGAGAAATACGAGACGAAATTACATTTATTTTAGGATAACCCTTACTAGCTTATTTCCCTGTTAAATTGCTAGCTACTGCATTTATTATGATAATTACATTTGTTGAATTACTTGCTCATCTGCTGTTTCTGCCAACAACAGCATCTCCTCATGCAGAAGCCAATCAGCAGGAGAGCTAAGTACAAAAGTAACCTCTATTTTCAGATTCCATTATTTCCAGCATATCCTTTGTCTGAAATCTGGCAAACATGCTGAAGTAGAATGAAAGCCATGGTACTCTCCCTTAAATTGATTAAAATGGACTACTATATTGGCAAGCCATAATATCCATATAAACTTCAAAGTGTACACTGTGAATTCTTGACTTTACAGTAGAATTTCTAACTGCTAGGTAACCGAAAGTTTGGGAGTCTTTAAGAGTATACCACCCACACATTCAAGCAGCTACTGAGCAACTGAAAAGGGCACTATGTATTCTACCCTGAAGGAATCAGCAGGCAATGATTATACCCTGCTGAAGATTGATGGAAAATCAGCATAGTGAAAGAGAGCTGAAATTTATTTTAGTGCTTCCTTATATTGATTGTTGCTTTCCAAAGAAATTAAGCCAACCATTTTCTTTCATTTGGTACAGTCTGTGATTTATTTAACAGTTGGACATTCCTGATGTAAAGCACATATTCCTTCACCCCAATTCCCCAGCCAGTTCCATTGAAATACTGCTTCCACTCATTGCCAGAGCTAGCTGAGCAGCTTCCTGCTAACTAGTTCCTAGTTTGGACATACCAAGTGCTCTACAGTGCCAGACAGCTAAGGTGTGGAGCCAGGTAAGCAGGAATCTGCTCATCTGAGTTCCAAAGCTCAGAACTCCTGTACAACTGTGAGTTCCCAAAGCAAACCACATATAAAGTTGCATTTTCTATATGTTCTGTAGAATTCTAAATTTAAAAGACATCCCCCCCAAAAAAGAGAGAAGAAAGCTTGGTAGGAATTGAATATGATCCTTACTCTCCAGGAATCATGGAATGTTGAGGACAATTGCAAATAAGTAAATAACAGTAGACATGGTGGTGGCAGAAAAAAATGATCTGAGCCCCTGACAGCTTATGGAATCCTGAAGATGCATATCTTCAGTGGAAAAATCCACACCTTAGTGAGTCTAAATTTGGTATAGGCTTTTTTGGAATATAGTGTGTGAGAGTGGGGGGGGGGGGCTTTCTATTAAACCTTGGCAAGAATCTCATTCTTGGAATAGTTGGCTAGCTTATTGCTAAGGTAACAAATGAAGTGGCTCTGCACCAGAGGGCAAATGGGTGGGGCCCCCTCTGTCAACTAGCTGGTAATTAGAAGAACAGAATCCAGAGCTGAGGTTGTGAGAGCTAGAAGCTAGAAGTGGGTTGCAGGGTAGACATGCTTGATTTCTGAAAGGAATCCAATGCTGTGGCTACGGGAGAAGCAAGATCTTCTTGGGGGTGTTAATACTGTCAGTTGCTCCACCATAGGCTGAGGTTGGATATATGGTAAATAAACCCTATATCATAAAGACATCATAGTCTCTGCTGTTCCTTGTTTCAAGGAAACCAAACCCTGGGTAAGTGCCTAGGACCTCTAGAAGCTCACACCGCTCAAAGATTGGGGCTACGTGTAACACTATTTTCTGCAGACAGGCACAGCTCCACATTCCTGTTTGTTGCCAGCAATCCCACAACCCAACATTTTGTCTCGTGTGTGTTTTTTGTTCTGTGCTGGAGCATTACTTTCTATGATAAGTTACATGCTGGGCTTTGAGTTGGATTGGGGGGGGGGGCTCCTTTTCAGACTTTTCAAGTAATCAAGTTGTTTTGTTTTGATTTGTGTGTGCATGTACCAAATTTCCATTCCCTAGCTAGCATTAACTATCTGTGTAAGGACATATGCAAATGCATTCTTTCAGAAACAGCTAATAATCAGGTTCTCTTGGTTACAAGTGCAATTTCAGCTTTCTGAATCATATGGAAATACTTTTATCCATTTGGGGATATTCACATCTTCCATTTCAATGGGTTTATAAATATGCTATTTTCAGATTTCTGTTGGAATCGCTGTGTTTTGTACTATATATGCATGCAAAACAACACCTTTCCAAGTTATGTGGGAAGTACTGTGACAATTTGGTACCACAGCGAGCAAGTTAGTGAGACCCAACTCTTTAATACTAAGCAATTGAGGTTTCATTCAGCAAGCATAAGAATGTGTATCTGGCAGATACTGGAAATGTCCCTAAGGCTTGCTAGGGATTGTTGGCTGTATATACACCATACATTTAAAGCCCACTCTCACCCACCCCCCCAAATAATCCTGGGAACCCTAATTTGTAAACAGTTCTGGGAACTGTAGCTCTGTTTAGAGTAAATGACAATTCCCAGGATTCTTTGATGGAAGCAATGTGCTTTAAATGTATGTTGTATGTGCAACCACTTTTTTCTCTGGTATGAATCTGCCCTCCATTCCATCCTGGTTGCCTTCTAGTTTAACTTGGATATTTTTTTAAATTAATTGCACAACTGCGGTTGGGTGTAGTTTTCAGTTCATGTGTATGAGCCCTTCCCCATACTGATGTGCCCACAGATGTATTGATTAAACTACAAAGCAAAAAGGAATCATGATGCAATCACACAATCCCATTATGATTCCTTTTTATGCTGTTATTTAGCAATGCACATCAGTAAGTGGTGAGGAAAACTGCCAACCAATGCATACTCAACTGTCTGAACAAAGTCCAGAAATAAAGAAACAGATGAATAGATGATATCTCACTTATCATTGCTGTTCTAACAAGATCAGGTAATGCTGAAACCACAAATCCAGGAACAAATTTGAATTGGTACAATATTGTAAGCATTCCTAATTATAGTATGTGAAAAAGCAACAGAACTCCCAGAGCCCAACATTCTATTTCCTTAGTTACAAAAATTTTCCCAGTTAACAAGTGTTTCAGATAACTGTTCATTCACTGGAAGATATAAGATATAAAGCAGGGTTGTTTCAATTTCAAAGATTTTGTTTAAAGATTCTGCTATTAAAATGAATGTGTAATCATTAGGTGAATGACAGTTTCTGAGCCAATAAGATACCTTATAAAGTAAATAATTAAATTCACTATTTTGTATTTGTTAACATCCAGGAATCCACTATCTAGTTCTCTTGATTCTCACAAACCTGGCCTTTTTTGAAGTTGTTAGAACTCAATCAAAAATGTGTGCTGCTGTTAAATCAAATCAATGACCAACAAATTTATCTTTGGCTGTATTCCCTATGAGTAAAAAAATAATCTGCACCTGCCAGTTTGACAGACATATGGCAGACATATCAGTCAATGACCTAGTTTCCTTATATTCCATGTAAATGGAACTGTCATCATAATGGACAATTTGCAACATATACAATGCCATACTTTTCAAATATGTATGCTAACCCAAATATATTCTGGAGATTTGTTTCTTTTGAAGACAGGCATTTTGTTCAGTTCACAAAAAATGTATCTTAAAGAGGTATGGTGCTGCTGTTCCAGCAGCTTAAGACAATTAGAATGAACACAGCTTCACTTGTTCCAATCTTGCAACCCAAATATTTTGCTGTCCTCTTCAGTTGTTAGATCAGGACTGTTCCTACAACTCTCAGTGCTTAACATTAGGAAATGAACTGAATGCTGTAGTCCGATGTAGGATAAACCCAGCATTGAATTTTACTTGATTTTAGCATTAATTTAAGCATGAAATATCTGTGAGGAACTGTTGTAGCTAGAACTGAGAATCTATTGTTCTATGCACTAAACTATTTTCCTATTCAATAAAATATTCCTGAATACTGAATTGGCTCCACACATCCAAGCTGGTCATTGGCTTTACTCACCAGGAAGGGTTATAAAATCTTCCTGTGCTGGCTGGGATTTTGCCTGGGCAATTGTTGCTAGTGTTCTTTTCATTGCCTCCAGTTCTTGGTTTGTTGGCAACTGCCCATGGCTCACCTGTGACAACTGCCTATGGCTTTACTTTTCAGAAATCAAAAAGCTATTGCATAATAATTTTAATAATAACTGTGCTGTTTTGTATAGAAGGTATAAAGCTATGACATTTATGCATGATGTGGTCATTAACTTAATCACTAGGTACATTTTTGTAAGTGTCTTTGTTACAAATTATAAGGGGAAGATTTACAGTGAACTGAGATGTCGAACAAAACTCTAGAATAAAAAATCAACATAAAATGGTGTCTTTTCACTAGTAGATTCTTTCTTTAAAGTCTTGTAACAAAAATCACAAGCATTTAGAAACATAGGAAGCTGCCTATGAAAACTGACTGGCAATGGGTCTCCCGGATTTCAGACAGGAGTCTCTCCGGTCCATAACTGGAGAGGATGGTGATTGAACCTGGAATCTTCTGCATGCAAAGCAAGTGCTCTGCCACTGAGCTACAGCTCTTCCTCCTATGTTTTTGTCTAATAAAGCTGCTCCACCACAAGCATCACCAAAGCAAGTCCACACAAGTGTGGCAGAATTATCTAGCTCTAATGCAAGCAGCTCTCTTGCACTAGACTACTAGACAAACAAATACTCTTGCCATTCTCTCTAGGAAATTGCCTAGGGCCAGGAAGTGAAGGCTTGGCTTCAGTATAGGCTGAGTGAATTCCACCCTCTTGCTTTGGAAGATCTGCTGTCTGGAAACTTCCCAGTGCAGCACAACTTAAGTTTAATATCTTTTACCATCTCCATCACCTAAGCATCCAACCAAGGAATAATTTTGATTCCCCCCATCCTCTTTCTCATTGTTGCCTAGCCTTTTATTTTAGTATTTCACAGTCCAGCCAAAATCTCTCCCTTACTGTAGGCTAAGGTGTCATAAGAGAGACTGTATACTTTGCTTGTTTTATTTATTATTTCTCCACCAATCAACAACAAAGCCACTAAGGCTATGAACCAAAAGTGCCTTTTTAATTAATATTGATTGGGGGAAGGATTGTCAAGTGCTCCTTAAGAAGGGTTTTAGTCATCTGCTAAAAGCTTCTGTTGCTCGGTCCCAGCATCTGCCAACCTAGCAGTTCAAAATCACATCAAAGTGCAAGTAGATAAATAGGTACCGCTCGGGCAGGAAGGTCAACGGCGTTTCCGTGCACTGCTCTGGTTTCACCAGAAGTGGCTTAATCATGCTGGCCACATGACCTGGAAAAACTGTCTGCGGACAAAGCGAGATGAGCACCGCAACCCCAGAGTTGTTCACGCCTGGACTTAACTGTCAGGGGTCCCTTTACCTTTACCACTGTATTATTATTAACTGAATTTGTATACTTCATCCGAAGAACACAGAGCAGTTCACAACATAAAAATACAAAATGAAAAGACAAAATATATAAAAGAAAAAGAAATCATTAAACACACACCCCTCCCACAAGTACATTAAAAAAAACATAGAATGTTAATTAGCCAAAGGCCTGGTTACAGAACCAGAAACATTTTTGCCTGGTACCTAAAAATAAGTAATAAAGGTGCCCAGCGAGCCTCCCTGGGGAGAGCATTCCACAAATGGGGATGCATCACAGAAAAGGCCCATTCTAATAGAACCACACTCTAGGCTTCTCATGGAGGAAGCACTCAGATGATGGTTGCAGGGTCTGGGTTGGTTCGTTTGAGGAGAGGTGGTCCTTGTACAACATAATATAGCATGAAGGCAAGACGCTTAAGAGAGCAGTGCAATACTTACCTTGCTCCTAGACCAGGGGTACACTGCCACCATACTGGTAGACCAGCCACTCTATCCTAGGGTTCTCAGCCCAGGAGAGAAGGTAAAAACATATTGTTGCATGGCACCCTAATCTCCAAGCATTGCAGGATTCCAGGGGTTCCAGGTGCTTACCTGTCATGACCTGGCAGGACAATGGGGATGAGGATGTAGCCACAACTAGTACACAGCAGGGCAAGGTGAGGATGGAGAAAGTACTCACAGGGCGACAGAGGACGGTGAAGGGATGGGGGTCAGTGCAGAGGAACCAAAAGAGCAGGACCCATTACCAGAGGGCCCCCCATCTCCACAAACAAAGTGCGCTCTGAGGTGTAGGGAGCTGTGGGAGGTATGCTCTAGGAGGTTGAAGCAAGCAAGGGCCCACAGCCCAGCACTCTAGCTGGCCAGGTGGGGTTTGTTAGCTCTGGGAGGAGGTGTGTGATTCCTCAGCTGGAGTAGGCTCAGGACAAATGAGGATCACATGCCTCATTAAGCCCAGATGCTGCAATCAATATTCAGGTGATAAAAGGGAAGCAGAGCTGAGGTGCTTTAAGTCACAGTTCTGCAGCTTACCCAGTCCCCCACCCCTGGCATGCTAAAAGGTGATGGATTTCTAGCATGTTTAAGCTAGGATGCAAACCTCAGTACCACAGATACATTACCCAAAGGCCTTGCTCATGCTTTCCCTTGTCCCACTGCAGCACAAAGCAGCTTTCACAAAGTTATCAGAATGATTCCTCAAATGATATAAAAGTTCCCATCAAGCACAAGCATGTAAAAAGCACAAATCGACAGCATTTCAAAACACACACACAGACATAATGCCAAACCTTGCAGGAAGGATCTCTGCAGCAAAGAAGCAAACAGTCCCAAAAAGCACAAGCCCCCACCCCTTGCAGTTGCTTGCATGGTTCTTTGCCTTGGAGTTTCAGAAAGTTCTCATTTCAAGTAGATTGACAGCTGCTTTGGGGCTCAAATCACAGGTGGAACTCTTCAATTTGTCTTTGGTCTTCCCTTTGGTTGTAGATCAGAGGCTCCAAACTCAAAATCCAGTCCCAGTCTCTGTGGTTGCATACTGGAGCTCAAGACACAACTGCATGATCAGATTTCCCACTGACACACTGGGGGTCCCCTCCATCTATTTTCCTCTTGCTGCCTCTGGGTAAGTCCACTTCATCCCCTGTGCCAAACTGCAAATCAAAGTTCTGCCACAAGTCCTTATCTGGAAGCACCACCTTCCGGATCAGCTGGCTCAGTTCAGTCAAGTTGGCAGTCAGGAATTCCCCTCACTGCTTACTCCCAACATCTCTCAAACACTTCATGGGCCCAAAGGCAGGCAACCCTTCAAGTGGCTCTTGCCCCCAAAACTCATTGGAACCTGGGTGACCCTCACTGCTGGGGCCTAGGTAAGGGCTGCACCCATTATAAGGACTGGTTCCCCACTCTCAAGGCTATCTTGGGGCACCCAAGGGACAATGTCATTGGACGGTTTTATCTCGTCCAATTCAGTAGGCACCAGCTGCTACCCTGGTGCATGCACACACGTCTCCAACTTTCCCACACATTTTTCTCTACTGCCAACCCTCAGGCGCTTGCTGATCCTTCTGCATTGTTCACACACACCTCCCAATTCCTCCTGTTGCTCTTCTTCTGGCATCTCTTCAGGCACTGTTTCTTCTTGCTCATGCATGCACACCTCTTGCATCACCGCTGGCACACATGGAATGAAGAGATCCATAAGCAGCATCTCTTCACCTCCATCTTGCAGTTCACTCTCCTCTGGAGCACTTTCCTCCTTCACTGGCCTTTCCTCCTGCACCCATTCTTCTACAGCAGGCTTCCAGGGAGTGGAGAACTCATCAGCCAGGGCTCTCACCTCCAAGGAGGCGTCTCACCCACTCTGCTTGCAGCTGGTCTATTTTATCAAGCCACTGGCTCTAATGCAGACTTTGTCACTTCTTCATTTGGTCAAGCTGCTTGCTCCACTGTTGCTCCATTCTCTCAAGCTGTTCAAGGAGTGTTGCTATTCCTCCCTCCATCATGACTTGGGCACACCTTGCTCACAGGTCTTCCCTGAGGAAACCTGAATCCTACTACTGACACCAGTATCACACACCACCACAATCTTTGAGCAGTGTGAGATTCCAGGGGTTCCAGGCGCTTACCCAGCATTCAGTTTCCTTCATGATGTTGGACAAGAGAGACAGTGGTATCTTTATGATAGATGGTTTATTTACACATATACGCAACCTGAGCTTATGATGGAGGGGTTCACAGCATTAATACCCCAAGAGGGTCTTGCTTCTTCCATAGCCACAGCTTTCAATTCCTGCAGAAGTCAGGCATGGCTCTGACTGCCTTCTGAACCTGCTGCCTTGCTTCCAGTTTCTTGCTGGAAACACATAGAACTCTCGGCTTTATCTTTGTAACTTTCAGGGAGTTGAGGGAAGAAGGCCCACCCATTTGTTTTTTGGCACAGAGCCACTTCCTTTGTTACTTTAATGCCCCATATTCAGAGGGCCATTACCTCACCAGGAAGGTGGCCTGGCTATTCCAGGAATTGAATCTGTGCTGGATCCAAGAATTAGATTTGACCATCTCTAGTTGTGAAGCAGGAGATAGAGTTCAGATCCCTCCAGGAAGAATATGGCTCCATTTACCTTTGGAATGCCTGACAATAAAATAAAAACAAATAAATATCACATCCCCAGAGTCTCATTCTGAGGCCTGATCCTAGTTGGGTGTGTGCATGGAATCCTTACCTACTACTCCCTAACACCATAACAGTAGCATTTACTGAACAGCATCTGGGATGGTGATCTAGAAAGGGAAAAGTACATGGGTGGGGTTGCCAACTGGTTACTGCAGCAAGACTCCTTCTCTTTGGAAAGTAGCTCAAAATACATCCAAGTAGTGTGTACAGAGTCCTTTTTGGCACCAGCACCATGGTGCACCTGCTATCCAACACAGAGCCTGTGATGGTACAGGAGCCTAGCATGTTAACAATCCCACAGATGAATAGCCATAAACATCCTTGTCACAGCTGCTGGTCATGGGGTGCACTTCCCTCCTGGCCAGAATGAAGTGGGGTATGAGATGGATTCTGTACCATTAAGTGACCTGTAGAGAGCAAGGGGAGACACAAAAAGAAAGCAACAAGCAAAAGTCAGTGGTTATAGCACAAAGTCCCTGAAACTGAATATACCATAGGTGTTTGTGAGGCAGTGAGAGAAGCAAGGAAGTGGCAATAACAATGCATGTGGTGGGGCTTCAGAAGAGCCATCTTACTGACAGTGGCATCACTGATGCTTACCTGGACAAGGCTGGGATGGTGCAGTGGTTCTGCTGGTACAACCACACAGCCCCAACCTTGCTGTGACCCTGGCCAGGTAGCAATGCCAGTGTTTGGACATGGTGCTACCTCAGTACTCTGACAGTGCTAATTTCTCAGCCTCTCACCCACTGACGGAGACTGTTGTGACTGTGTGCATACATCTCCCTTTGAGGTTACAGGGAAACACCAGGGCTTTTTCAAC
Organism: Podarcis bocagei; assembly: GCF_964188305.1. Classification (NCBI taxonomy): domain Eukaryota; kingdom Metazoa; phylum Chordata; class Lepidosauria; order Squamata; family Lacertidae; genus Podarcis; species Podarcis bocagei. The sequence continues at coordinate 37,591,123 of NC_138135.1, read as the reverse complement.
TGGAACTCACAGGAACTCAATTCTGGCACCTCTTAGGTGAGTGCCATTGCCATAGCACTGGGAAACACTAGTGGCTGTTTGTTTCTCTCCATGCCTTTGGGATGTGACTCTGCAAAGTAAAAGTGCTTGTGTTTGGCCAACAATTGCAATGACTTGAGTGCCAGATCACTGCCAAAGCAGAACTTAACTGAGTGTTTCCCTGTATGTGGGAAACACCGTTTGCTGCTGTTGTGGGGGGAGAAGCAGAGAGAGAATGGCAGTTCAGACAAGATCCCATATTCACGTGAAACAAAGGTGGTGGGTGGGAGAAAGAAGACAGTTGAAGCAGTTATACATTACAGCATGCTTCCGCTTCTGTTACTTACCTGTGTGGAGTGCTTTCTCCATGCATCTCTAGTGGTTGGGGTGCAGTTTGGCGTTCAGTGTCTGGAGTCCTGAGATGAGGAACCTGTAAGGTTCTAGGCAGAAGAGTGTTATCAATGGGCTCACATTCCTATAACTGTTCTGGAGATGGGTTGTTTTGTGCCCCATTTGTGTGAAAAGTACATATCCTCCGTAGTTTCCTACTTCCAGAGTTCGCCCCCCCCCCCCAGCTTGTGAGCTCTAAGGTGCACAGTATGAGGTCAGAGATATATAACCATTTGCCACTTGCTCAGTCATCTGATGAACAAAGAGGCCTTGCATCTGTAGATCCAAGGCTGCCTCTGCAGATTAGGATTAGGATTAGTATCATTCTGTAAACCAATAAACAGTTGGCAAGGATGAGAAGACGCTGATTCCACTGACTGGATTTCCTTTTGCCTTTAAAGTATTGTTTCAGGAACAAAGAAGGTATTTAAGTATTTTTAATAGCTGTAATTTGTTAACTTTCAGAATCAATTTGTTCTGAATGTTTTCCCCCCTGAACATTCAAGTCATCTGATGTTTAAGACATAATGTACTTTAATGTACTCCTTTGTTTTTTCTTAATTCAGGTATAAAAATAAACACTAAAAAGTACAACAGAAAAAATATTACTCAACCAATATTTTATTGTGAAGTAAAGAATTGAATAAAATACCTGAGTAAGACTAGGAAAGCCAAGATTCCTGCATCCATTACAAGGTGTCAGTGCTTCCCACAAACCTGTAGGCCCACAACTGTTTTCACCTCCATCTTCTTCATCCTCTTCTGTTGGTAACAGGTTTGTTGAGGATGATTTCTGAAGATGAAAGAGTAGCATTTCAAAAATTAAGTGTATTGTATATTTTATGAAATAAATAAATAAATAAATAAGTCTACTGAAATAGACCACAGCTGAATTTGTATACACTGTGCCAGCATGAATGAATCTTCAAATGGAACTACAGGAAGTTATACTTTAAATGACTGTGACATAAACATTATTTGGAATTCATTCCGATGATTCAGATTTTAAAATATTGTAACCTGTTCCACAGAGTGAAATATGGAAATGTTTTCACTTTCAGTCTACTTAAATTTCAAATGGCATGTTGAAAAGTGCATTCAACAGTTCTTACTCAGTCTTCAAATGTGACTAACATAGAATTGATCAACAACTGTAATCGATTTAAAGCCAATTAGTTCTGTGCTTGTTGGTTAGCAAAGTGTTTGTTAATAATCTATCAGCAGATTACTGTTAATTTTATTAGTAAACTATGCAACAGTGTCCTTCCTTATCTTTAGAAAGCTTGAAACAATGCCTGAGATGAAACTTCATTTTTTTTACTTTGCGTCTACATTTTGATGCCACTTGTGTGACATAACCTCATAACTAAATTGGCATTGTATAAATTGAGCAAAAATGTCTACAGGCACCCAATATGCCACCCATTCTTGAATTTATAAATATTCTCCAACACTTTTCAAGGAGCTCAACATTAGTAGCAAGGTTACCAGTTTCTAGCTTGCAGGGGTAATAAAAAAATAACTCAGAAAAAGAAGTCAAGTCATTGCTAATGATAAATCCTCTCATCACATTTCTAAGGAAGGAAACAGTGCTAAGTTGTCCTCCCTTCCCACATTCTTAGATGCTCCCCATAAAGGTTTGCTGGTCCTCCTCTTTCCTGCTGTGGCTTTCTTGCTGTGGCTGCAAGAAGGATATTATTCAGCTTTATTGATAAGCAGAGAGAGATGTAATAGCAGTAACTTGGGGTTTTAAGGATATAAAAGGAGTTGGGTGGATTGCCACAGAAAGGGCTTAGCAGGAAGTGAGAAGGTGGCAGTTGGGGAAGCTTTTAGGTGAAATGTGTAATTGCATCAGTTGATATAGTATGTCCTTCTTAGATATAGCCATCAGTCTCACGGTCCCTATAATTCCCTGCTCCCCCTGCAAGGCTGCTGTGGATCCAGGCAACCAGGGTGGAGTGTGAGAGTTTGTCAGCAATAAGGTAAGTGGAAAAAAGGAGGCTCTTGCAAGCAGAGGAAGAAGGAAAAGACATTTGAGAGCACCAAGGAGAGTTTCTTCCTTCACTTCTCCTTTTTCCTTTTTCCCTTTAGTTTTATTTCACCAAAAGGCAGATAAAAGAAGAGGAAGTCATCTGTATAATTTCCAAACCATTCAAATTGCTTACAGCAAAATTTCCAGATGCAGCAAGCATATTCTACTTCCTATGAAGGGTAAGCCCTGGGATAAATGTGGAAAAGGACTTTTCCAAAAAGCTCTGATACTCAGGTGGTTTCCCACCATCTTTACCTTCATCTATATACATATTGCAAAACCAGATGTCAACAAAATTGTCAGTCTGCACCACTCCCCACAGAACTCAATGTTGTTGCATCAACTTTTCTGATACTTTAACTAATGAGTCCCTCTTGGTAAACAAGAACTGAGACTTCCATTGATGGGCAATTTCCAAATCCTAGTGAAATGCTACTAGATTACCACGCATATCTGGGGAAACAGACAAAAAAATGCCAAGAGCAAGCACAGGCACCAATGGTTGTTGTATAATTCCAGGTATTTCAGCAAAGATCTCTGACCAGAAGATGCTAAGCCAGGGACCGCTCAACCACTACTATGGAGAGATTTTGTTTGTTTGTTTATGTGTGCTTATGTTTAATTTAGTTAGAGTTCAATACTGTTCCCATGACATTTTGAGTTTAGTTTCACAAAGTCTAGCCAACATGGTTCTGATGGGTTGCCTGGACCACATCACCTCCCATTTTGTTTTTTTTACTCATCTGCCCAGATCTACTTCCTAGGCTGCCCTCTGAGCACTCATCTCCCTGCAATTCCTAATTAATAATTATTTATGGAAGACTGTGACACCATCTCCTTCATGGTGATATCGAGATGTACAAATGCATGCTGAAAAAAAACCATCAGGGGTCTAAGACAATTTTATGTTTAGGGCAATCATTTTTATGAGAGTCAGAACTTGTTCTAGCTGACTCTCTGTAGCCAGGAAAGTGGCAAGAATGGGATGACACAACAAACTAGGATAAATCAGGATACAGAGCTCAAACACAACAACAAAGTTAACAGAAATTGAGAGTCACAACCAACTTTAGACCATGGTTTTGTTGTCCCCAAACAGGTTAAGCTAAACAAACCAAGGTATAACATTACTTTTGAACCAGGCCAATGAGTTTCACGCTCTCAGTTTGGCTGGGATCAACTGCCATTTTGGGTTCTCCTTTCCAAAATGGTCTCTTCATTAGGTAACAGTTTGAATCTGAATTTGCTATACACAATTATTTTAAACTGTTAAGACCTCTTTAGTGTTTTGGCAGAAATAGAAATGGATAATGAATGAATAAATGAATGAATGAATGAATGAAAAGATTACTATCCTACCTTTCCTCCTAGGAACTTGAGGTGACTAAATAAATACAATACCATATGACTGACCAAGATTAAATGTACAATTTATCTTTCTCATTTAAATACACTGGGTATATTTTACTGTATTTTTGCATTTTAAAAATACTTGCTTATCTGCTATGTATTTGTAAATTAAATTTCAATGCATTTCTTAATGTGCTACTTGATCAAATTATTTTGACAGTGAAATGGTACTACATTATGTGTTGCCATAGAAACAAGCACTCTTGCACAAATGATTAGAATGGCAGGGTGAACTTTGCCGGATCTGGAGTTTGAAGGATTTAGTACATTGTTCATACAAACAAGCACATTAAGATTATATGTCCCTGATAGTTAGAGATGTGTGTCAGATTCACCATCTATCTACACTTTTATAATTAGATCCAATCTTTCTTCTTTTAAAAAAGTTAATCTTAGAGGATATTTTAAAGACTATGCCAAAGGAATGCAAAACACTCATTTAATAAAAGCAGTGGCATTATTATTGGGGGAATTATGTATGAAATTGGTAAAGGTTATCTTTCTCTCAGGGATGCGGGTGGCGCTGTGGGTTAAACCACAGAGCCTAGGACTTGCCGATCAGAAGGTCGGCGGTTCGAATCCCTGTGACAGGGTAAGCTCCCGTTACTTGGTCCCTGCTCCTGCCAACCTAGCAGTTTGAAAGCACCTCAAAGTGCAAGTAGATAAATAGGTACCGCTCTGGCGGGAAGGTAAATGGCATTTCCGTGTGCTGCTCTGGTTCGCCAGAAGTGGCTTAGTCATGTTGGCCACATGACCCGGAAGCTGTACGCCGGCTCCCTCGGCCAATAAAGCAAGATGAGCGCCACAACCCCAGAGTCGGCCACGACTGGACCTAACGGTCAGGGGTCCCTTTACCTTTACCTATCTTTCTCTCGTATCAGTATGATCACATCAAAAAAAGTGGCCATTTGACATTTTTTTAAAAAATCCCACTTCTATCCAACTATTCTGCGAATTTCCTCTCTCTGAAAGTTGGTGTGGCTGGGGGAGGAGAACTTCTAGCTTGGCCTTATTTAAAATAGAAGTTTGATGCACACTTACCTGGAAATAAGTTTTTTAAATCTTACTTTTAAATATGCATGTGTAGAATTACACTGTAAAGCAGTTAAGGTTTTTCTGATCTTTAATGCATTTGTTCACAATTTAAAAAATAATAATAATAATAATGGGAGGCATGGCTAGCTGCAAAGCTAAATGGCAACATAACACAGCATAATCACAACAGGACTAAAATCATACTGAGGGACAACCATAGGTTTTGAAATAGCAAAAACCTTACTGGCAATAATTTGATGATTTTATGGCTTCTAAAAGCAAGTCTGCACATCTTGACATACAAGAGCAAATTGAAGACTCATTATCTGGGGACTCAGGTGAGGCCTCATATATCAATATGTCTAAAAGCAACACTCATCCTCCAAAAGGTGCAAAAGCAGCAGCAGTCATGGAGGCTGATAGAGACTCGGGTCCCTATCTTGATAGACTTCGCCAGGCCCTCATGGGTGATGGTTCCATCTTCTTGGCACCATTTGAAAACCTTTCTAATCAACTAAAATACATATCTCAAACTGCAAACAGAGCACTAAGTCTTGCCACTACTACCACAGAGGATCTTGCCCTGAAGCCTGAGGAACAATTGGACAGAAATGGACACACACACAAAAAAAAATCAATTAGAGGCCTAAGAAGAATCAGGAAGCTGGGAACATGACCCAAATTCTGGTGGATTACCTTGAACATAAATACTTCATACCACTAAGGCCACCTGGGCCTCAAGCGACAGGAAAGGATCCAAAAGTACCCCCAAGATGTGTATCCAGTCCTTAGTGCAACCCCATCAAGAGCAGGCAACTTCCCAGCTAACCAGTCCACTCAGCGGCTTCATGTAGATGTTAAACAATACAGGGGATAAAATCAAACCCTGAGGAACCCCACGCTGAAGCCTCCAGGGGGCTGAATAACACCCCCCAAGCAACCCTCTCTGGAAATGTCCATCAAAGTAGGACTAGAACCACCACAAATCGGTGTCACCCACTCCTATCTCCAGCAGCCGCTCCAGAAGTAAACCACGGTCGATGGTATAGAAAATCGCTGAGAGGTCAAAGAGAATTAACAGAGACACTTTTCCCGTCTCTCTCCCAACAGGTCATCACACAGGGCAACCAAAGTGGTTTCTGTGCCAAAACCGGGCCTAAATCCTGATTAAAATGGAGCTAGAAAATCAGTTTCCTGGAGGAGCGCCTGGAGCTGCCTAGTCCATAGCCCAACCCAGTATCACATCCTCTGGCTAAGAAAGGACAAGATGTCCATTCACCATCCTGCCCAAGTGTCACTGCACTGTTTCTCCTGGTTATTTCATCACACCTGTGGCTGAGAGGAGGGCTAGGTGAAAAGTGAGCCCCTCCTTTATTAATCTGTGTGGTGGGGCAGGCTTTCCTCAACTGTAAGCAGCAAAGTCATCTTTATTTCTCTCTGCTGTTGTAAACGTACTTCAATGGAAAAAGAACTTACTCACAGCTTCCTCATCTGAGTGAAGATCAGAATGAGTAATAATGTTTATGAAACACAGTGAGGGATACATTCTTTGCACACATTCCCACACTTCAGGTACTCATTTGGGGGATCTTTGCTCATATTGGGAAGAACTTTTTAATTGTTACCAACTTCTGCAAAATTCAGGATTCCCTTTAATCTACTGATACATGCTTCTTCTACATAGGTGCTGTCTTCTTGTGAAGCTGGGAAACAGAGGAAGACAACAACAACAACAACAACAACAACAACAACAACAACAACAACAACAACAACAACAACAACGGCCCTATATTATTGTACATGTAAAGGCCTTTTTGGCGTTCAGAGATTTTAAAAGGCATAAATTCAAAGCAAACAAAAATATTCCTATAGTAGAACCTCGGAACTCTTCTTTTTGAATTATTTGTAAGTATGTAGTTGTTGTCTCATTTTACCAGCCAGACCCCCTGGGAATTCTATTCATATAAACAATGGTAGATATGAAATACAACCTAGATTAAAGCAAATTGGCTCAAAAACAGTTTCCCTTCTTTGCTTTCCACTGTGTAAGTGAGGGTGGATAAGTGGGTGGTAGAGTATAGAAAATGCATTATTCTTCATGCTGCAACAGGAAACTTAAATTAAACAAGGGAGAGAAATAATATGGCAAGTGAGTAGGCAATGGTCACAATTTTATTATCTTCTTGCCAACTTTTTTCTTCTAATTTGCATTGGGGGGTACAGTCAGTTCCTTCATGAAGATGTCCTTGCCCTACAAAATGGCTCAGATAAAATAAAAATCTGATTTTTTGAAAATATGCTCTACATGTCCATCATTTAATTATCTGGAGTTAAAGGCTGAAGATGTTATCACAAATAAAGAACATTTATTTGCACTGTATCATTTTTTCCAAGAAACATTACATTCTCTGCAAGACTACTTTATAGCAGTGTCACTATTCTTTCTGTACCTTGATAATTGGAAATGGAGTAGATATCCAGCTGTTCAAGAGTGTTTGATTCAACACCATTTAAATTATGAATAAAAGAGATCCAGAATCATATATTTCTCACTGCTTTTATTATCTACTTACTAACTAACTAAAGAAACAAATAAAAAGTTCTAAATGAATATCTTGGCATGTTGAAAGGGCTACATGAGTGGGAAGTTAGTCTATTGAAATAGAGAAAATGATAAAGAGTTTTGAAGAGAACAACAACCAGCTGTTTTTCATTATTTCCTCTGATCGTCCCTTGACAACAGGTTGAACTTTGCAACAGACAACATATGGCAGTTGGCAGGATGGAAACTGACAGGGAGGAAGAGATTTTAAGACAACAGATAATGAGCTATTTTGTCAAAGTACCATATTTTAAATTAGTTTTAAAATATGATAAATATGATACTGATAAATTATTGTCTCAATATGTGCCTTTAAGGTGATTAAGAGGTATATTAAATTATTCATGGTATGAAAAAAGTGGATAGAGAAAAGTTTTTCCCCATCACAAATAATACTTGAATCAGGACAGACAAAATAAAATACTTCTTTTGCACAATGCACAGTTAAACTGTGGAATTTGCTTTCACGAGATGTTGTGATAGCCACCAACCTAGATGGCTTTAAAAGGGAACTATTAATAAATAGTAGGGATGCGGGTGGCGCTGTGGTCTACACCACTGAGCCTAGGGCTTGCCGATCAGAAGGTCAGCGGTTCGAATCCCCGCAACGGGGTGAGCTCCCGTTGCTCAGTCCAAGCTCCAGCCAACCTAACAGTTCAAAAGCACGTCAAAGTGCAAGTAGATAAGTGCAAGTCTGGCAGAAAGGTAAACGGCGTTTCCGTGCACCACTCTGGTTTCACCAGAAGCAGCTTAGTCATGCTGGCCACATGACCCAGAAAAACTGTCTGCAGACAAACGCTGGCTCCCTTGGCCAGTAAAGCGAGATGAGAGCCACAACCCCAGAGTCGTTCACAACTGGACTTAACTGTCAGGGGTCCTTTACCTTTTTTAATAATAATAATAATAATAATAATAATAATAATAATAATAATAATAATAATAATTATTATTATTATTATTATTATTCAACTTATACACCGCCCTATACCTGGAAGTCACAGGGCTGTTTACAACAAGATAACTACATAAATTCACAGGGGATAATCAATGTCTACTAGTCATGATAGCTGTATACTTTATCCAGGATCAGCAGAAACATGCCTCTGAATATCAGTTGCCGGTACTCAGTGGAATACCAGCAGATAGGATTCTGTGGGAAAATAGTGAAGACAGCCATTTCCCCCCATCATGTCTGCTTATGAGCTCCCACAAATTTTGGGTTGGTCACTGTGGAAGATATGATGCTGTGCTAGTAGACAGGCCTTTGGTCTGGTCTAGCAAGGCTCTTATGTTGCTACTTAAAAGCTGATATGATAGACTACCAATTTGCCCCCAAACACAGATACTGAAAACACTATAAAATTACTGATATCTCACACTAGTCCTAGAGATTATCAGGCAATCTACCAATTTTGCCAAAGTGAAAAACACCTCTTTAATTGGAAGCTGGTTCTTCAGGAAGCAGATAAAAAAACAGGTCCCTGCAAAGGCATATGTGCCTTCAGAAGGTTTACTGGTGTTGGAGCAGGCCTGGTTTGCTACCCTTAGCCTTGCCTCCAGCTCCTGACCCAATGTGTCTGCTATCTGAGCCTCCTCACTAGCATTGCTGCCTGCCAGCTGATCCCTTGGCCCACCATGACCAATATCCCAACTGAATTTCTACAGCCCTAACCCTGACAACTCAATTCTGGTCCCATGAACCATTTTTCCAACATAGAATTCAAGTTGCTCACTCTTCTTCTGAAACTGACACGAACAAAAACCTTCTAACACTGGAGCCAGTACACATCTCACCATCTAGTATATTTTGACATAGGAGGAGAAGGCTCTAAATATTTCAGCTGCATACATGGGCACAGCTGTTGCCTCCAGGTTGTCTGTGACAGCTTGAATGTACAATCAAAACATGGCAGATGAGCCTTTGGCTCCACTCACAATAGAAGGGGCAGAGAGGAGAAGGAAACCCCTAGCCACTTAAAAAAAATTCTTGTAGTAAAACAGCTACCTTGAGCCATCAGCTTTAATAATGTAATCATTATTAATAAAATAATTTAATACATTTCTGCATTATTTACAGGACTCTATACCATTCTTTGTGTTAAATATACATATTTGTTGGTATGCTGATAAACAAAGAGTATACTTACACTCCTGCTTGCTCTCTGAAAATAACTGGAACAAATACTAAAAACTAAGTGCTCATCCAGACTTCCTTTTATGCTGTGTTTCTAGGCACAGGTCTGTGCTTTAAAGGTCCTTGTCTGAGTGCTCCCCCCCCCCCACTGGTGTTTTCCTGTGAAAACACACTATTTACTGCTGAATTGGAGCAATGCACAGAAAAACAATAAAGATCAAGTTTTTCCTGTTGATTCAATGACATTAAACTGAAGCAAAATTTCTGCTTGATGAATAACATGAATGAAAGAATTGCTTTCCTTCTGTGCACTTTACATCTGTAGCCATATAAATTCATTCAGCATCCCTGGTATTATACAACAGAAGGAACAGAAGTGACCAATTTGTTTTGGCAGCAATGTTAGATTCATTACATTATCCACCTCTATCATATCTCTTCTTAATCTTTCCCTTTCAAAAGTGAATAATCACTGGCTTTTAAAGTCTCTTTTGTCATTTATAAGCTCTACATGGGCTATAATCATTTTCATTGCCCTCAACTGGTCCTTTTCTAATCCACTTGTTTCTCTTACTGGAATAAAGGATATTAATAGTACAATAATACTCATACAGTACAACTGCTACTTTAAAATATTTGCAAGGGCACCTTAAGGTATTGCATTTATGTATATTAACAGTTTGTATATGACTTTTCTCGGATTCAGAAAACCTAACTAACTACCAGTGAGTTGCTAATCTCCCTTTCCTGAGCAAGGTTCTGGAGCGAGTGGTCGCAGACCAGATCCAGCGCTTTTGGAAGAAACTCATTTTCTGGATCCATTTCAATCGGGGTTTAGGCTCAGTTCTAGCATAGAAACTGCTTTGCTCACTCTGTATGATGACCTCTGTGGAGACAGAGACAAGGGAAACATATCCCTGTTAATTCTTCTTGTCCTCTCAATGGCTTTCAATACCGTTGACCATGGTGTCCTTCTGGAGTGACTGTTCGAGCTAGGGGTAGGTGGCACCGCTTTATGTTGGTTCCAGTTCTACTTGGATGGTCATTCCCCAAGGGTGTTGCTTGGGGAATGCTTTTCAGCCCTGTGGAACCTTCAGTGTGGGGTTCTGCGGGGCTCAATCTTATCCCCTACACTGTTTAACATCTACCTGAAACTGCTGGGTAGGTTTTTCTGGAGGTTTGGAGTATGTTGTCAGCAGTAAGCTGATGACACTCAGCTCTATTTCTCTTGTCTCTGTCCACTTTCAGAGCAGAGGGGCAGGGATAGTTCTATTACATTCACAATGGCCTTAATGGAACTCCATTGTTTCTTAATGTCTCTGAACTTTTCTAGACAGCTGGTTTGCCTAAGCCAGGGTTCCCCAAACTTGAGTCTCCAGCTGTTATTGGACTACAACTCCCATCATCCCTAGCTAGCAGGAACAGTGGTCAGGAATGATTGGGATTGTAGTCCAAAAAGCAGCTGGAGACCCAGGTTTGGGAAACCCTGGCCTAGGCTAACCCAGGTATTCCTCTGCAGCTTGTATTTTCCCTTCATTATTAAATATTCTCTCTGTCAAGCTTTGGCAAGAGTGTATGGGATCTCAGGTGCCCACGCAGGGGTCTGTGTCCCTTTTGAGAAAAGAAGAGACAATAGAGGCTGTCGTGCTTTAGGAAATAGGGTTTATTCGCCTATTTACACCTTCCATCTGCATGGAGGGGCCCCAGATCTTACAGCATAGTCCACAGCAGGGCAAGCAGTCCTTTCTTTACCCTCACCAAGATGGATCTCTGCCTTTCTTCCTCTTTCTTCTTCCCAGAGGCCCTTGCCCTCCCCCAGAGCAGTTACCCTGGCAACCTTCCAACTCTCCAGTCTCTTGTCACACCTGGGACAAGGAGTTGTTGACCCTCAACTGCTCTCTATTGCAATGCTAACAGCTCTGCTCTTCCCTGAGTCAGCCAGACTGGTTTGCATAAGGCAGCCCAGGAATCCCCTTGTAGCTTATATTCTCCCTTCATATCACAAATAACCCAATATCCTAGCATTTAAGCACTGTGAGACTTGGTGAAGGCTGGGCAGCCTTCCCCAGGCCGCTTGGGTCTGCACTGCACTGGGGCAGCCTTTTGGCAGGCCATGCCAGTCCATGCTGCTTCTCCTGATGTTCCCCAGAGGCTGCAGAGGATGAGGAGGACTGGACAAAGGTAAGAGGGAGTAGGGGTGCGAGTGCATGGGCAAGGAAGGGGCAGTAGCAGGGAGACGGCTAGTGACGGGGTCAGCGGGTGGTGGGGGTGCCCCAAATTACCGTCCCAAAATGTTGGGTGGCATGCATGTGGGCAACTGGGATAACAATATGCTGGACTAGATGGACCTTTGGCCTGATCCAGTAGGGCTTGTGCTCTTATCTCCACAGAGGAAATTGGGATATAAATGTGACAAATTAAAAAAAGGTTTGTAGAAAACTCACTCTGCATCTAAACTATTGAGACATGCAAATACATATACCCACTTTGCTATTAAAGGGAAGAAAAGGGACCTACAACAGAGTTCCATCTTTTTTTTAGGGCTTGAGAGAGACTGCAACAGAAGCCATGTAATCTATTTCCCTGTAAAATTCTTCCCGTGGCATACTAGTTGTGCTGGTTTGTATCTTTTTAGCTTTCGTTAAACTCATTTGCTTCATCTTAAAACTTGACAATATGTAATTTTCTTTCCAACATTGTAGTCTATATTTTGTTTAGTATTATCAGAATAGCTGCTTCTTTAAAAAATCAAATATTTATTTTAAAAATATTTTGCTGTTAATTTTATAACAATCTAACAAAAAACCACATAATTTTTAAAGGCTTTTATAAAATGGCTGATGCTGTTCTTTATATTATTGAACCAGACTGCCACCTATTGGAAAATACTTTAAAAATCTGACTAGCTAAGCATTCTATTGATGCTATATTATTATTTTTGTACATGTTTATTACTTCCATGTGTTATCAGTCCTTATTGATTTTAGGAATCTGCTTCAGTAAAATATAACTATTCTGGACCAGAAAGAGGTCAAAGATTGCAGCAACCCCCTTGGGAAAATATTATGAGAAGTTTGAACTGAAAGTACCCAGGTTGATGACATATTATTTATGCCACGTGTTTCAAAATGGTGGCAGTTTAGGGGTTACAGGTATTAGCTAATTACAATCCCACCATGTGAGTTTGGGGCAATTTTAAGAATGTTTTTTCTCTCTAAACATCCTTCTTTTATTGTTTCTTAACAACATTTTTGCATTAGCTGGTGAGATATCAAACTGGATCACATTTAATGTCTACAGGTTTAACCAGTAAATGAGGTTTGTATGATAAGTTAGAACTGGCTCCACTTCGGTTGCAAGAAAACCAATTAAGCTCTTTCATAAATATTAAATTTTACAATATTGCTTTGAATTTAGCTCTAACTACTTTGGAGAGAATGATTTATGAGCAAAAAGACAGAACAGGTTTACTAGATTTGTGTGTTAGACAGATGAAAATAAAATTTATAGTTTCAAAATTCGATGTTAAGAGAGTAACTGATCATCCACAGACATAGAAAAAAATATTCTCACAAAGGATCAGTATTTTTACCCTGCATTAACCTGAAGAACAACTATAAAATACTACGGCAATACTATATAATATATCAATAGTATATTAATAGAACTTGGAAGAACTGTAAAGATAGGCATGGGCTTTATTCTTTCCACATCACTAGTTTTATGCACAAGTAGGACTGTCCCCTAATTACGGTAAAGATTTCTGAATAAAGGTTATAACTACAAGTATTTCAGTATCATGTGACCTTCTGACAGTGTTCCTTGATGATGAACGGAAAAGTTCCATACACAAAGGAACAGGTTAGAATCTATTGATTTCTGCTAGATTTTGGTCGGTGGAGGCTCAAGTGGCCTCAGTGGCATGGAGTGCCTTTCATCAGCTTTGCCTGGTGGCCCAGCTGCAACACATTGTATACATAGGGCTACCTCTGAAGACACTTCAGAAACTCCAGCTGGTGCGGAATTCATAGACCAGGTTGCTCACTGAGACAAGATGATTTGATTTGGCCTGACTGCACTGACTGCCAATTACGGTAGTTCCCAGGCCCAATTCAAAGTGCTGGTTTTGACCTATAAAGACTTTAAAAGCCCACAATATCTCAAGGACCATCTATTACCATATGAACCAACCCAGACTATGTGCTTGTTCTGCAATAGGTCCAGAGGGTGGCAACACAAGAATGGCCTTCATTACAGATCCTTAGATGGCAGGTGAAAATGTTTCTCTATAACCAGACCATTGGTTGATGAACATTCTATGGCCTTTTAAATGTATTTGTGGGAAGGGGGGAGGTTTATTGGTTTGTTTTTGTTTTATTATGCACTTTGTTCTCATTTTGTATTTTTATATTGCAAACCACCCTGTGATCTTTGGATGATGAGTGGTATACAAATTTTAATGGTAGTAGTAGTAGCACTGGCTCCCGGTGGAGTACAGGGTCAGATTTAAGGTGCTGCTTTTGACCTTTAAAGCCCTTCACGGCCTAGGACCCTCGTACCTACGGGACCGCCTCGCCTGGTATGCCCCACGGAGAGCCTCAAGGTCCATAAATAACAACACCCTAGTGGTCCCAGGCCCTAAGGAAGTTAGATTGGCTTCAACCAGAGCCAGGGCCTTTTCAGCACTGGCCCCAACTTGGTGGAACGCTCTGTCTCATGAGACCAGGGCCCTGCAGGATCTGATCTCTTTCCGCAGGGCCTGTAAGACAGAGTTGTTCCGCCTGGCCTTTGGATTGGAGCCAATTTGATTCCCTCCGCCCCCTTTTTCTTTTTTCTTTTCCTTCTCCTGCAATGAGGCTCCATTTTAATATTTTAATGTTCCATTATTTTAATGTTGTATTTTATTTTTGTTTTTAAGTTATAATCACTCATCTTGTTTTTATTATTGCTTGTAAGCCGCTCTGAGCCCGGCCTTGGCTGGGGAGGGCGGGGTATAAATAAAAAATTATTATTATTATTATTAGTAGTAGTAGTAGTAGTAGTAAGTAGTAGTAATATAGCATTTATTAGATCTTCTATGTTACAAGAAAAACAGAAAAAGAAAAAACCACATTGGGCCAATTCCCTAATTAAGATACATTCTATGCAAACACAGAGAGGTTTAGCTATGAAATAGATCTATTGCATTTGATCCACATTTTCAAACACTGAATGCATAGTGTTTTACCAAGGCCACAGTACAATAAGCATGTGGCAAACGTCTGCTGCATTTTTTCTTTGTTCGTGGAGATCTGGTCACTGATGCTCACGCCCTGGTCACACTTAGATTTTATAACTACCTTTTAATAAAATTGGGAAACTTCAGCTGGTGCAAAATGCAACAGCCAGAGTTGTCTACACTTCCTGGAAGATCTGTACTTTATAACATGCATTGTTTATCATCTGTGCTGGCTTCCAGTTTATTTTTACATGAAATTCAAAGTGCTGGTGAGCACCTAATCAACTTGGGACCAAGTTGCCTAAAGGACTGTTTCCAACTACAAAGATCCAGTTTGCAAGTAACACTAAGTCAAACCATGACTTAGCACGAATGCTCAGGCTCAGAGAGGAGATTTCAGCTACTTAGCTCCTCTAGTCCTGCGATTTGTCTCACTCTAGACAAACCATGAGGTGTAATTTGTTCGTGATTTGCAGCAGACAACCCATGAGCCCATGGCTCAGCTCACATCAGCATGAAGAGGAGCAATGTGACCACAATGTCCTCTCCAGAAGCCTACATGTTTGTATGTTCTTCCTAAAGCATAGTGTGGCTTAGTGTTATGTTCAAACTGAACCATAAATTTCTGTCTCTGCTCTTCATTTGAGGCCTTCCTCTGAATCACTTTCTAAGGCAGAGCTTTCTAAACTCCTGGGGCTTGAAAGGGGTTTAACCTCTGGCTTGCTTGTAAAACTGAATTACTGTGTCGCAAAATGATGTTTGCCTAAAAAGTGTGTCACCGACATGAAAAATTTGGAAAGCTCTGTTCTAAGGTATGGATGGCTGGGGCACAAGAGAGTGCCCTTTTCAATTACAAGGCACTAATTATGTAACTACCTCATAATAATAATAAAATATTTTATAATATTTTATAATATTTTATTTATTTATACCTCACCCACACGGCTGGGTTCAGTTGTTTCCTTTGTTTTGTGTTTTAAGAGAGTAACAAATAATTTCTTATTTTGTCAAGCTTTTAATATGCCTTGCATTTTTAACCTCCTATTGTGTTTTTGTCTCATTTGAAATGGACCTGTTTTATGTTCTCACATTGCTGTCATTAGAAGTGATTGTATGCTTTTTAGTCTTGTTTTTGTTGCATTGTTTGCATTGTTGTTATATTTATTGTATTTCCATGTTTTAATTTAGATGTTCCCTTGTGGGCTGAAAGGTGGGGTAAAGATCTAAATAATAATATTTTATTTATTTATTTATTTATTTATTTACGGCTATTAGCCCATAAAGTATGTACAAACAATAAATAATAATAATAATAAATAAAAATTGTAAAATGTTGTAGAATGTGCCAGGAGAAATAAAAAAAAATGTGTTTGTCATAGTGGACAATACAGGACATACTGCACTGCAGCTTCCTTGGGGAGCATAGAACACTACAGTAATGGAAAAGAGATGTCTAGCTTCATTAGAATGCTGCAGTTGGCTCATGCAGCAAGAATCTTTGCATTCTTGATGGCTACAATGATGCTGATGCCAGTACCAGAGCCACCCTGCTAGATTTTAGCAGAAGGGAAGAAGAAAGCATAGAATCTGGAGCAAAGGGTAGATACAGATATTTTTACTAGAATAAGGTCAGCCAGAAAGGTAACTGAAACCAATTAAAACATGTTCTTAAAAGAAAACTAACCTTATAACTCAAGAAGAAGTAAAAAATCCACAGTAAATGGTGCTGATACAGTGGTACCTCGGGTTACAGACGCTTCAGGTTACAGACTCCACTAACCCAGAAATAGTGCCTCGGGTTAAGAACTTTGCTTCATGATGAGAAATCGTGTGGCGGTGGCACGGTGGCAGCAGGAGGCCCCATTAGCTAAAGTGATACCTCAGGTTAAGAACAGTTTCAGGTTAAGAACGGACCTCCAGAACAAATTAAGTTCTTAACCCGAGGTAACACTGTATTGCAGTAGAGGGGAATAGTGTTATCTAGTTTGTTTTCTGGGATATCTTCAGAATATCAATGTTGATTCCTGGAGTTTTTGTTCTCATCCTGAAGCAAAGTTTTTAACCCAAGGTACTATTTCTGGGTTAGTGGAGTCTGTAACCTGAAGCGTCTGTAACCCGAGGTACCACTGTAGTTTTTCCCATGGTGGCAACTGTACTGTGGAACTTTCATGCGGATCTCTGCTTTTAGGAATTTTTTTTTTTAATCTTCCTTTTTCAACAGGCATTGGACAATAAGCAGAATTTAAAATGACTTGCTACTTTTTCAGACAATTTTCTATGCTGTTGCTATGTTACCTGCTGCTGTTTTAGATTTACTAGAGTAATTTTATTAATTCATAGTTCATATGTTTTATTGTGGTTTTAATTGGTGTCATTGTTATTTAGGTAATGTTTATAGGTTTTATTTTAAGTTGCCCCAAGTCTTTAAGGAGCCATGCACTAGGACACAATTTTTAAAATGAAATATAAAATATTACCTATTAGCTAACCTTAACTGTACCTGCCTTCACCTACATCCACACCCACACACCCCTTTAATATATATTAGCTCCAATCCAGAAAACTGTACAAAGCAGTGAGCAAGCCCCTGTTTCCACAGATGTGTTCACCACTGCTAGAGCTCTTTTCTTCTCCTGAAATGGAAAAGGGCAGGATCGTCTCTGAAGCTCAGAGGCTTGGAAAGCATTGAGGAATCTCAAGAAAGGCCACAGGCACTTGGCACCTAATAGATTGGCTAGCCCAGGCATAGGCAGACTCGGCCCTCCAGATGTTTTGGGATACAACTCCCATCATCCCTAGCTAACAGGACCAGTGGTCAGGGATGATGGGAATTGTAGTCTCAAAGCATCTGGAGGGCCGCGTTTGCCTAAGCCTGGGCTAGCCCAAATGTGCTGATCCATTCATTCCCCAACAGAGACTTAGCACTGTGGGAGAAGGAGGCAGAGGAATCTGGGAAGTTCTAGGATAATCTACGCTATCTAGTAGTAAAACCTCCTGCCTCTCACCACATAATCAAGACAATTTCCTTCAACTACGAAAAGTCCTGCATTACCTTCCGAGGAACATATATACAGAATTTATTGTCAGTCATTCCTATTCCTGTTAAAATGTCACCATTGATAGTTTTATTTAGTATACAATTTTTGATTATGCCAAGTGTGGTGGGATTTGAAGTGTGTGCATATGTGTGTGTGAAAACTAAACAATTTATTAATAGCCAGATACTAAGCCATATCCTGTCTTACTTACTATATTGGATGTGGATTGGCTTTCATTCATCACTGGTTCTTCTTCTGATACTTTGCTACCATTGTCCAGATAGTGGTCAGATACAGTATGACAAAGCTCTTCCAAAGAATAATCCTTTTCTTGGCACAGTTTGATTTCATCCAGTAGTTTTGACAACTCCCCAGTCACAGCTTCACCTTTACAGAAAGCAAAACAACCTGTCATTGTAGTAAGCCAAGCAAAACAAGTCTAAATATAATATAAAATATGTTGTGTTAAGCATGGTCTAACCTTAGAAATAGATTAAGAGTTGGCAACTTGATGGCCTCTCTCTGTAAACATGTAAACTGCTCAGATGTTAATTCTTATTTAAATACTCTCCTTGGGCATTCTTCTAGAAGTCAGGACTTTAGTAAAACACCATGAAAATTTGTTCTCTATCCTGATTTAAACATAGGACTCGCTTTCCCTCATTCAGACAGGATTGGCTGTGTTATTTTCACTTTTGGAAAACTTCACATGTTCAGAAGCACCATACTTTTTGTTGATTTTTACTGGGTTTCAGAAATGGGTTTTTGAGCTGTGGATGAGCTCTGCTTCCCTCACTTTCACTCCATAGCCAGCACAAGTATAACCTCCAGATCAAAAATACATTCCCATCACTCAGGTGAACTCAGTTTTGTTTTTTTCAAAGTGCTCCACATGTTTGGTGCTTCCTTTAAAACTTTTTAAATAGTTTACTGAAAACTTTGAAATTAGCACCACATGAAAACTCTCCTGAGTAAGGAAGGCATAAAACAAGAGAGGCGTGTTAGAAAGCTTAGATCTGGAAATTGCTAGGTGCATGCTGAATGACTCTGGTCTTCCCAAATGCACGTGTGGAGATGCAGTAGCCACTGCAATATATCTCCAAAAAAACTGCCAACCAAGGAAACAACACATACACCTTTTGAACTTTTGAACTGAAGAGTACCTAACCTGTCACACACATGTGTGTGTTTGGCAGTACTGTCTACGTCTCTGTACCACAAGTTAGATTCCAGAGCAGAAGAGACTATCAAGATTGGCTATTCTCCATGAAGCAAAGGATACAAAGTAATAGACTTGTGTACTGGGAAAGTCAGCACAAGACATGTGGTTCATTTTAATGAACACAGGAAAGCTGACAAGAAAGAAATGGTGGCAGACTTTTCAGATGAGTCAGAGGAAGGAAAACAAGCCATGAATTGATGTATAATACCTCTGTATGGTATGGTACCTCTAGTTACGGACTCGATCCATTCCGGGGTGCCGTTCGCACCTCGAAAAGTCCGCAACTAGAGTGCTACTTCTGCACACATGTGCAGCGCAATAGAGTGCTTCTGCGCTCGCGCGAGGTGCATAGAGTGCTTCTACGCATGAGCGAGATGCACAGAGTGCTTCTGTGCGTGTGTGCACAGCGAAACCCGGAAGTATACACTTCCGGGTTTGCTGCGTTCATATCCTGAAAAAACGCAATTGGAGACTGACGTAACAAGAGTTACGGCTGTAGTCCACATCTGCAGATTCCAATAAGCAGTGCAACCAGAGGGGAGGAGACTGATGACAAGATCCCTATGATAAAGAGTGATGAGGAGATGGATGAGGTTTCACAGCCAGATTGTCAGGCGCTCAATGAGACACAACAAAGGTATTCCAGCTCCACGACTGTCCTACCTCACAAGGTACAACCCCTAGAACCTTCCACCTGGGAAGAGACTGAGCAGATACCAGCCACTGGTGCTCATCTGTGGAAGGATGCTGCACAGGAAGACATTGATGCACTACACCAAAACCAAACCTGGACCCTCACCAAGCTGCCCTCCCCCCGCCAATAAGGCAATTGGCAGCAAGAGGTGTTTAAGGTAAAGCAGGGTGTGGAAAGGGAAACTGAGTACTACAAATTATAACTTGTAGCAAAAGGTTATTGGATTGTTTGACGGTAAAGGGCTGCAAGAAGCAAAGGAAATAACCACACTAATGGTGACTGACTTTCTAAAGAGTAAAGATGGGTCTGAATTCTTGCCAGACAACAACCAGTACAGGTCAGCTATTTGAAAAATTTCACAATGACTGTGCTTCTCAATAGTTCTGTAACATATTTTATTATGGAATAATTCTTAGAGAGTATTTACTTTTATTTGTTTGTGTAGGAGAAATCTCTGGAGACAAAACACAGGATTGATGATTTGTCACTGGACATTCCTCTATTGGTTCCTCTGCAACTGTGGCATTTCCAGTTTCTATGTATTCTGTAGTAAAAAATAAACAAGTAAATATACCATACTTAAATTCATCTAATTTACTTATTTTTGAATTTCACTCATTTATCCTAATGCAACATGTGTGTGTTTTGAAGTATTATAGGATATTAAAATGGGATGTCTTAAGACATGCAACCTAATCCTATGCATGTTTACTCAGGTATAAATTCCACTGAGATCAGTGAAACATACTCCCAATGAAGTATGATGCGCTTACTAGAAAATCTTAAAAGAAACATAGGAAACAAAAAAGCATTCCTTCTGTCTCCTGTTTTCTGTCTCAGACCTTCTAATAATGGTGGCACACCAAAGAGAAAAAGGGCCTTTCCCAAAAGGTAAGAAGAGGCTTTGTTTTCCTATGGGGAAGTTATGGGCAGCAATGCCCTAGGCAGCGAAAACACAGCTGTGGTGTGAGTGGGTGTATCTGTTCCAGTTTGCCCCATTTTTGTCACATTGTATAAATTTTTTCATGTTTATCCTTAGGCAAAGGCCTAACAATTTGTATCACACAAGACACAGAAAAAGCTAAGTGACTATCTGTGCTACATACATGACTTTGTTATAGCATTTAAGCACAAGCAGTGTAAAGCAAGGTACATAGAGTAGGATAAAGATTCCATCATTATCTAGGAACATTTAATCACTTCTTTCTTCACAAATTAATTAGTTTCTCTTCATTTAAAAGATTAGACTCTGGAAGGAGTGGTATATCTGCCAGATTACACGTTCATTGAAATGGTGAGAAACTCAGCTGTAAAACAAGGCAATCAGAGAATATGCAAGAAATGAAGGGCAGACTTAACACAGGCATTGCGATTAGTGAAACACAGCTGCCTTCTTTCAAGACAGGAAATGCGAGGGAATGCAGCCATGGATGGCATACAAGCAGGCTCAGCTGGAATGAGCTATTGAATTTCAAGGGACTAATGAGACAACTTTAGAAAATCTCTCACATATCAACTTAGCTGTTCTTCAAATCTAATTTGGCATTGGGTGGATGCTTTGTATATGTGGCAGCTCTATGTAAATAAAAAGATAGAAAATGAGCCCAATATTATGTGGCCCATGCCAGTTTTAGCATCTATAAAAATACCAGTAAAAAATCTAGTAAAAAAAGGAAACTTTCATAATGCATTTTCTGAAAATTAAGTGTTGTCAATAATTTAGCAGCATAATAAATCCCTGCCCCCCATCCAGCTAAGCATTTTGGTAGATGGATTTATATAATTTATTCTGAGTTAAAACACATCACTGATCATTAACAGTAAAGCTTCTAAGAATTTTCAACTTAGTAGAGGGACAAGACACGGGAGTCCTCTGCCAGCCTATTTGTAATATCACTCAAACCCTTCTAGCAATTTGACAGCCAAATGGAATTAAAGGAATAGTAATTCAGAAGAAGGAACTTATACGGATAGTTGCAGATGATATAATCATTTATACAACATATGTAAATACATCAGCTTAGGAGTTCAATAATTTTGCAAGAATACGACAGAGTGGCAGGCTTTAAAATAAATGATGGTAAGAATGAGTTGCTATCATGACATACAAAGGAAAAAGAAGAAAGGCAAATTAATTGGAGCATAACAGTGGAGCAAAACAGCTCAATATTTGAAAGTCTAAATCAAAAGTTGTATAAATAATTATTTCTCCCTTTCAAAGCAAATTCAAAAGCATCAATTTTCTGTTCTGATTACAGCAGCATAGTCCAGAGACTTAGAATATACTGTGCCTCATTCTTAGTCTGAGCAGAAATGTCAATGTAATCTTACTCATCCAAGTCCTTCCATATTTTGAAAGTTCCATCCTCATCTGCATTTGGATTCACTTTGTTAAAACTGCAGATTAAGTGGTGACGTTATTTCATCCAATATTATATCAGTAAGATACTTCATTAAATCTATATTCATTAATTTTCAGTATATAACAATTTTTTTAAAAGGAAAAAGATACAAAACAAAATCCATTCTTCAGGGTTACCAGCGAAGTATTTTATAAAAGGATGCCACATTTCAACAATATCATCGACATCATTTATTTTATATATATTGCTTTTTAAGAGCATGGTCACACAGAAACATTTCCTTATACCCAGTAACACATATATCCAGTTAAATTATCTCTTAAATGTAAAGTTGATTATACGGTGCAACACCAGCTTATCAACTGGTATCATCTACAGGCAATCAGCACTCCCACAGACCGCTGGCTGGGGAGGCGTGGCCAGGCCCCATTTAAACAGAGGCAAGAGCCGGAGAGCTTCCTCAATCTCCCGCCCTCCCTAATTTGCAGGTTTCTACTTTGGCCTTGCTATGGACCGCGGTTGGTCACCGCTGAGGGGCCTGGTAGGAATTTTTCCACTTGGCAGATTGGCATGGGCCATTGGGTTTTCGCCTACCTCATAGCAATTGTCACAACTTTGTAAGGTTTGGCAGTTAGGCATTGGTTGATCTTATGATGGGGGTGGGGAGGTGTGGCCATCACCTGCCCCTCCAAGCTTAAGCGTATTCCGTTAAAGGAATCCGGGGGTGTGGATCTTGTCCGAAGTCCAGGGCTGGGCTAGGGGCATGCCATGACCCCGTAGGGAAACCTGGGGGAGCTTGAGTTGGTTTGCATCAACGGGGCTCCTCCTATCAGTGGTTGACCATTACCGGACTACCTGTGTGACAGGCAGGAGTCGGATATAGCCAGGTCAATTCCAATGCCTAAGCCAATACCGCTCACATTCTGTAACCAATAAAGTTGTGGCCAAAATTTGCCCAGTAACATTAACCTAATATCTGTGTCTCTGACCAAACTGCAGGAAGCAGTGGGAGACAGGTGTGCCTGGTGTGCTCTGGTCCATGGGGTCACGAAGAGTCGGACACGACTAAACGACTAAACAACAACAAATATCTGTGTCCTTGTGTCTCATTCATCAACGAGGGGGTGGTTTCGGGATCTCAACACACAACTGGTATCATCTATGAGCAATCAGCACTCCCACTGAAAACAAGAGTGCAAAGAGTGCTGCATTGCATCTGAAAATGATAAAAATTGAGTGCCTTTGAATTGCCTCTTAAAATAGGAAGTACAAATTTTGGAATCCAAGCCTATAAAGATATCCTATTTTTATATTACAGTAAGTGAACATTTTGGTAAAGGCATGATTAGACATGCAATATTAGAATATACTATAATACATATAACCAAAGGACTTTGCAAAAATTCTCATATATTTTGTACACACAAATTTTATATTTATACATTCCTACATAATGCATATATTTAATCATACCTTATATATACAGAACTTACCTTGAAGTAATGCAGCAATTTGGAGTGATTGTTGAGATGGGTGTTCTTTGAGAATATCTAAAACAGTTCTACCTACACTGTCTTTTATGTTGGCATCAATTCCTAAAATAGAAATTGTGTTTTTTCAATTAAAGATTAAACTTATTAGATAAAATATTTTTCAGTATAAATGCCAAACATCAAGACCAGTAATTTACTGTAAGGCTAATTGATGGCATGTTGAATATCAATACAAGCTGTTAAAAATGTACTAATTAGTATCCTAAATCTCATATATATGTTTATGGACTACATAAAAGTCAAATGGCTACAAAAATTTGAAAACTGTTCTTTTTTCATTTTTTCACCACAAAACAAAATAGCCTTTGCTATAGAATGCCTGGCAGTACAGCTTCAATTATGGGTTACTTTGAGAGGAGAGGTAGCTATTCATTTGCGTGGACAGGCAGAGTCCCCAGATCCTGCACGGTCCCCCCGTCATGTGGAATAACGACTCAAGACAACGTGCTATGGGATTAAATTGGCCACAACTTTATTAAATTTCAAATGTGGGTAGACCTTGGCTCAGGCATTGGGCGTTCTCCCTCCCCGGTCCCCAGCCGGGGACCTAGGGAGCATCAGGGTTATCCAGTGTGTGGGGGGGGGGATGGGCCGGCTCTGGAGAACATATGTTCAAGCAGAGATGGCCGCCCCCATAACGCCGCCGCCGCAGGAGAGAGCAATGACGACCTTTCGGTGTACGGCCAAAGCCTCCCTTCAGAAAACCCCTTTAACGGGGAACCCTGGTATCGCCGCCGCAAGAGGAAGATGGACAAAAGGATTCCGCCCAAGGCCTGATACCGCCAAAGTTGTAATGTTTTGCTACGGGAAAGGCGAAACCTGCCAATGCAGGGAAATTCCTTTCCGGCCCTTTAACAGCGACCTTAACGTAGCAGCGCCCGCATACCTGTGAAGAAAAGTTAACCTGCAAAACCTGTGAAGAAAAGTTAACCTGCAAAATAAGACATTAACTGAGGGTGGGTAGGGTGGGAGAAGCTCTCGAGCCAAGTGAGGATTCCTAGGTAAGATCATCCCTATATTGTGTGGGCAGGTAATCCCTCCCCTACCTGGCCGGCCTGGTCTCCTTGGCAATGCTTCCCCCAGGTGGGATTGGACAACTGACTGAGGTAGGCGGAGACCTCCAGGTATCCCACCTGAGGGAAGGCAAAGCCAAGCCTATGCTGTTGGAGCCGCTCCAGATCTAGGGGCTGCACGCGTCCACGCAAAGGGCGCCCCCCATTTTAAGCGGGGAGCGGTCATTGCCTTAACATCAGTAGACATACTCCAAGGACACTGAACATGTCTTAGTTCAACTACAAGCACCACTCATTGTCTGTCTGGCCACATGGCAATTGGAAACACAGTTTGTTCCACAAGAACCCTACTGGTATTCAGCAAGAAATAGCAACCAGATAAGACTAAATAACATGGTTTGAAATTAGGAAAGTTTGAGATTATTTACAACTCATTTGGAGAATAATTATGATTTACCTGTTTCTAGCAGAATGCGTACCACATCCACTTTTCCAAACAAAGCTGCTTCATGCAGTGCACTCCCTTTTTCTGTCTGGAAAGAAATTAAATACAATAATTAAATAGTTTAACTTCCTAGAAATTATCTCATAACTTGTTAACTTATTATCACTATAGAGTGGGACACTGATTGTGTGTGAATATAACAAAATCATGCATTTTTCTTAACCAAACAGTACATTCCAATAAATTCAGTGAGACTCAGTCTTCAGAACACAAACACGATGCTAACATTCATAATTACATGGTTCAAAATACCAATTGGGCCAGATGGTAATGATAACTGATATCTGAATTTGATCACCATTTCTCCATAAAGGTCCTCTGGCTTAGTATAGTAAACAAGGTTCTACATGGTCATGTTAGTAGTTTAAGCATCCAAGGGAGATGCTTTTTAGGCACATGCAAGAAGCTGTTTATTGTTAACACACACACCCCCATGAAACTCTTAATTATTGCCGTGAAACTCATAATTTATAAAACAAGACTGTTTTTCATGACCACACATTTGTACACCATTCCCAGTTGAAAATCCTAAATACAAAAAGTATACATGATTTTTTTTAAAAAACCATCCCAAGCGGTTCGAGGACAAGGTCGATCTTGGCAGGTTAAAATAAATTAATCACTTTTTGCATGCTTATACTTTTAAAACCTGTAACTTAAAGACTGTTTCACTTCAAGTTAATTGTTCTGCATTTGGAGTCAGTCAAATTCAAAATGAAGATTAGTGTGCATGCAAGCACCTCATTAACTAGTAGATGGACCACCTAGCCAAGCAACCATTTTTGGTACTTTCTTTATTAGGATATTTATGTATTTGTGGCTTCTTTGATTTGCTTCCACAAACCAGATGTAAATAGTGCTGTTATGCCCACTTATGTACTAGTAGCTCCCACCAAGGAACATGATGTTGTACTAGTCAGATGAATTCTCATGTTTTTAACTGTTCTGCAAATGTGTTAAGTAGTATCCCTTATCCCAATATATATGCTAGGTCTCCTCCAGTGTCCACTTGTGAAAGCAATTCTGAAAAACTTAGGATTTTGCTGATACTTTCCTTATTTGTGGGTTGTTTGACAAAATGGGTATTTACAGAATTAGCTTGCTATTACCACATACGATAAATGTTTGGTAGTAAATGCTTGTTGGCATTATTTGAAGGGGGGAAGTTGGTAACTAGGGGAGGAGAGATTTAAAAAGGGAAGTAGTGTGAATTAAAACAAACCAACCCATGATGTCGATGGTAACTTGTGATTTTAAGATGCACATTTTGTGAAAGCATTCCACAAAGAGAAACCAAAACAGAACATTATTGTTGCTTTTAATTTACTTGATAGAAAAATGCACCTTTGATTAATGCTTTCTAAAATATGAATAGTGTAACAGAAAATATTGTAATATTTCCATATAATAAATAAAATAGAATAATGTAGCAAAATGTAATTATATACATTTAATTAAATAAATATTAATACAAACACACTTAGCTATAATTTAAACAATAACAATACTTTTACAAAAATTGAAATAAAAAGTGAGAAGAATGGGGTAATAGGCAATTAAGTCATACTTAAGAGTAGACATTAAACAATGGACCTAGGTCCTTTGCTTTCTGTGGGTCGACTTTCAGTATGATTAACATTGGATGGTACCCATGCTTTTTAACATCAGAAATGTCAGCTAAGGGAAGCAAAACGATAACAAATACAACTGCAAACAAAACCAAGACTCCTGTCAGAAATGATTCTCTGGTACTGTAGTACCATGGTTTCCATGGCTGAAGTAATTCCATTTAGGAATTAGGAATTAAATCCAGGCAGTTGTTTAGTTCATGAACTAAAGCTAATGCAGAACTTGGTAGTAGACATCTTCTCATTGTAAATGCTCTCTAAAGTATCATAGTTGTGCATTGTGGGAGGAAAGTCCATTTCAATCTGTCACTTGATGACTTCTATCACTTCTTTCATATGTTCTGCAATTCACCAAAACAAATAAACAACATTATTTCACTGTTTTCCCCAAATCAATGCTGATATATGAACAGACTTAAAAGAAATCTTCATATGTGTCCCCCTTAGTTCCATATGAATCTGACACTGTCCACTTACAATCTTGAAAAGTACAGCATTTAGAACACAATAAATGGGAAGTGTGGAAATCATACACCCATTTAAGAGTCAGTGACCACAAAATACATTCAACACATGTATGTGGATGTATTATTTCTTCCGGAAATGGTGTCTGTAATATCTTCCTATTAGGGCTGGGATACTCCTGTGCTGTTAGGGTTGGGACATGCCTGGGTTGCTTGTTCCATTCCATTCACAGGTCATGTTCTGCTTAAAAAATTAAAAACCCCCACACATCTGATCATGAGTCTGGTGCAAAGCTCTTAATGTAGCTCTATAATTGTATATACGGGGAAGGGGGGTCCCCATATTGCCCACTTTAAACATAGTATGCCTGAACTGTATGTGGTACAGAGCCAATCACCTATAAATTCTTCATGCTTTTGGGTTGCTGATCCAGCACACTTCATGACTCTGACGGCTTTGTTCTGTCAAACAAACACACACACACAACTTAGAAAAACAGCAGCCAACAAAACATATCAGAGCAGCTTTCAAATGCTCTGCTGAGCTATATATCCCCAAAACCATCACCCCAGCCATAACCCATGGAGCCATCCCACAGGGAATCATGGTCATATATCTCATTTTAAATCTATTTGTTGTGTGATAAGAGACTCACCTTCTGCTCCATTCCATGGATCTCCTTGTTCTGCAGCGGCGGACTTTGTTGTTGTTTTTTTTAAATAATTTTTATTAACTGACCAATCAAATCAAATCAAATCACATCACATAAATTCGAATTACAAAGCCGAATTTTAAATTTTGTTGAGGGGACCCATATTTCAAGATCCGAAGGGGGATTCTGATCATCTTCTTGCTACTGCGTTAATGTCCAAATCAGTCCAAACAAAGTTCATAATTCTATCCAGTCTTATCTTGCTGTTTCCACATCTCATCTTGTTCGTATATTTTCTCTTTTTTCTTTATGATCTCTTCTGATAATGTCCTTAAACCGATAAACACCAATAATAATCCTGTGTGAATTTTTCCGTTCATCCAAACCTCAAATCGAGATGGTTTCCATATATCATCGCATTCATAGATAACATCGCTCTTTCCATCATTAATCACAGAACTGTCGTTCTTAAGTCCCTCTGAGGAGTTTCACCCACAATATAAAAAAAGCTCTATTTCTCTATTTCTCCTCCCAGACTTAAGTCCTCCGACAGAACTTCCCAATATGGCGATGGTATTTTTAACTGCGTCATTCCAAAGCCCTTATACATTCCACGCTCTTCTTAAAAGCATGCTTTGGTTAGAAAGTTTATCTCCACACAGACATAAATCCACAGCTTAAGTCCTTCAAACGACATTTCTGACTTGTGGGGGGGGGGATTCTTGTTTAATCACATAGAGGAAAGAAAGGAAAGTTTTTTTCCCCCTCCCCCATCCAGTCCTTTTGCCATACCGAGTTTTGGTGTATCTTCATCTGGTTAATTCTTGTTCTTCCGACTCGTCGTGTTTATCAGAGATCTCTTCTGTTAGCAGTCTTTACTCCTCCTCCTTTCTTGAAATATGTGCATTCGCTTCGTTCTAATCGTTTCTTTTGAAGTTCTTGCAGCTAGAGGCGCGGATCGGAGGCAGCGTCCAGGAGCGCCGATATCCACAGAAGGGCATTCTGCCTAGTGCCCCCATCCCCACAAATTCGGGGGTGGTATAGGGCACAGCAGGCAAGGGCAGCCCCCCCCCAGTCCTGGGGGGGTAGGGAGGCTATTTACTCCCATCACAGCCTCCAAATTACCTCGTGTGGGTCGGAGAGAGGTTACTGTCAGCCATCTTCTGATGCGCCCCTAGTGGCCCCCTCGCAGCGGTGGACTTTGGGCTTTAAAACTTCAGTGGCAGCCTGTGCAACACCAAAATTTGGCGCACCCCTGCCTCTCCCCTTCCATTGTTTGTCATTGTTGCAGCACCCCCTGTGGCACCCTCTTGGCTCGGTGCCCAGTGTGAGTAAACCAGGGGCACTCCCCTAAATCTGCCTCTGTCATTCTGTTCCACTCCTCCAGGCTTGTGTTAACCAGAAAATGGTGTCTTCCATTTCCCCCATTCTTTTGCTAGACAGGCAACAATCTGTCACGAAATAGCAGTATCCACATTTGCTACAAATTCAGTCATGTACGACAGCAACTTGGACTACAGTTCTCAGAGGCCTCTTGTTCAATGTGTCCATACTCTGACTGGGACATAGAGCAAGAGCTTTTTAGTGGTGGAGTGGTGGCACTCAGTAATAGAAATTTCTTCCCAGAAAATTCATTAGACGAGTTTGATTTACTTCAGCAGGCATTTGGGAGTCTGGCCTGAATAAAATATTTTTTATCAGCTGCTAAAACGTGGTTTCTGATTATTATTATTTTTAGGCTATTTCATATTGTTCATGATCCTGTATATTTAATTGTATACATAAAGTGAATTCTGTGGTTTATTATTAGATTTATTGTAAGGTTCTTGGACATATGTTGATCAGATAGACGGACAGATAAGATTGTAATTCAAACATCTAGTATCTTTGCTAAGGCTATGGTCTTACCTCAGTAATGGACTGAATGAGAACCATTAAACGGAAGCTCAATCCACATAACACTGAGGCACTGTTAGTAAGTGGTTCCCTAGGCCAGATGGATGGGAGGTTGGCTGTTCCTGAGGGGGTTACACTCCCTCTGAAGGTGTGGATAAACAGTTTGGGGGGTACTTCTAGGTCCACTGCTGTCTCTTGAGGCTCAGGTGGACTTAGTAGCATGGAGCTTTGGCTGGTGGTTCAACTGCACCCTTATCTGGACAGAGATTGCTTAACGTCTATCATCTGTGCTCTGGTGACCTCTGGATTAGATTACTGATATGTGTTATATGAGGGGATGCCTCTGAAAACAGTTTGGAAACTACAGCTGGTGCAGAATTAAGCAGCCAGGTTGCTCACTGGGGCAAGATGGTTTGAGCATATAATGTCCATCCTAGCTTGACTGCACTGGTTGTCAATTAGTTTCCGGGCCCAATTCAAAGTGCTGGTTTTGATCTATAAAGCCTTAAACAGCTCCAAACTGCAATACCTCAAGGACCACATCTCCCCATATGAACTAACCCAGATACTGCAATCATCATCCGAGGCCCTTAGTCACGTGCCTCCTCCGTGAGAGGTCCAGAGGGAGGCAACATGAGAACAGTGGTGGCTCCCCACTTGTGGAATGCTCTTCCCAGGTTAGCTCACCTGGTGTCTTCATTACATATCTCTAGATGCCAGGTAGAAACATTCCTCTTGTCCCAGTTTGGCTAATTAAATGATCTATGGTTTTTTAAACTGTGTGTGTGTGTGTGTGTGTGTGTGTTATAATTTACTATGTTATGTATTTTTGAGTTTTTGTATTGTAAACTGCCCTGTTATCCTCGGATGAAAGGCGGTATGGAAAATTAATAATAAATACATACTACATACATACTACATACACAAGCCTGTTTCCATTATGGTATTTCCTTTACGATTGACAGAATTGCTTCATTCTATGCAAATAAAAATACAGTGCATCCTGGACATCAAGCAAATTCAGGACTTACTTCTATTTATGATCAAGGGAAATGAGTAAGTAGAAACATGTCATTTTTTGTGAAAGGAAAAGAGTTTCTTACAGTAAAACTTCAGATTTGGATGAAATTGTACCTACTTTCTGTGTAAGCTTAAAAATGCTAATCAAATGCATCTTAAATAAAAGGTGACCATGGGCTCAAACACTTTGATCTTTGATTTCAAAAATATTAGGGAGGGATTCAGGTGTAGAATGAAGTTTTGGATTATGAAATAAACATTATCAATCCACCCCATGCATTGGTCAGATGAGAGCAAACAGGCCCACCCTTGGGTGAAATGAAGTATGTATAAATGGAGCTTAGTGTACTCTTAGGGAAGTTCAGAATTGCCTCAGTCTGTGCAGCTCAATCAGGTAATAAATGAATTTTTGAAGTCACAATTCTTGGCATTATTAGGATGGCCATGTCACTAAAAGTAGATTCATTTGGACTTTCAATCTATCAATCAATCAATCATTTTATTTGTATGCTGCCTTCCCAAAGTTAAAACCATGCGAAAGGTGGCTTACAACATATAAAAACACATAACTACCAACATAACAAAAGTAATCATAAACCATAAACAAAACATCAAAAAGCACACAACCAAATTTAACAATTTCCACATAAATCATAAGATTCAAAATAAAGATATTAAAATTAACATCAACAACTGTATGTTGAACAACATCCTATGTTCATTTGTGAACAGGGGATGTATTTCATGATGCTTATTCTGCAACAAGGAAAACATTTTCTATTGAATAATGAAGGTATGCCATATTCTGGTAGAATGACTGAGCAGTAGCTTAAATGGAATAAATTACCGTATTTTTCGCCCCATAAGACGCACTTTTTCCCCTCCAAAAATGAAGGGGAAATCGGGGTGCGTCTTATGGGGCGAATGCCTGCAATCCTCGCGCGCCCGGCAGGAGGTCCCACCGGGTGCGCAAGGCTTGGGGCGGCAGCCTGTCGCCCGAAGCACGGGGAGCCCTCCGGAGGGCTCTCCCTGCTTCGGGCGAATGCCTGCAAGCCTCGCGCACCCGGCAGGAGGTCCCGCCCGGTGCGCGAGGCTTGGGGCGGCAGCCCGTCGCCCGAAGCACGGGGAGCCCTCCGGAGGGCTCTCCCTGCTTCGGGCGAATGCCTGCAAGCCTCGCGCGCCCGGCAGGAGGTCCCGCCCGGTGCGAGGCTTGGGGCGGCAGCCTGTCGCCCGAAGCACGGGGAGCCCTCCGGAGGGCTCTCCCTGCTTCGGGCGAGTGTCTGCAAGCCTCGCGCACCCGGCAGGAGGTCCCGCCCGGTGCGCGAGGCTTGGGGAGGCAGCCTGTCGCCCGAAGCACGGGGAGCCCTCCGGAGGGCTCTCCCTGCTTCGGGCGAGTGTCTGCAAGCCTCGCGCACCCGGCAGGAGGTCCCGCCCGGTGCGCGAGGCTTGGGGCGGCAGCCCGTCGCCCGAAGCACGGGGAGCCCTCCGGAGGGCTCTCCCTGCTTCGGGCGAATGCCTGCAAGCCTCGCGCGCCCGGCAGGAGGTCCCGCCCGGTGCGCGAGGCTTGGGGCGGCAGCCTGTCGCCCGAAGCACGGGGAGCCCTCCGGAGGGCTCTCCCTGCTTCGGGCGAGTGTCTGCAAGCCTCGCGCACCCAGCAGGAGGTCCCGCCCGGTGCGCGAGGCTTGGGGCGGCAGCCCGTCGCCCGAAGCACGGGGAGCCCTCCGGAGGGCTCTCCCTGCTTCGGGCGAGTGTCTGCAAGCCTCGCGCACCCGGCAGGAGGTCCCGCCCGGTGCGCGAGGCTTGGGGCGGCAGCCCGTCGCCCGAAGCACGGGGAGCCCTCCGGAGGGCTCTCCCTGCTTCGGGCGAGTGTCTGCAAGCCTCGCGCACCCGGCAGGAGGTCCCGCCCGGTGCGCGAGGCTTGGGGAGGCAGCCTGTCGCCCGAAGCACGGGGAGCCCTCCAGAGGGCTCTCCCTGCTTCGGGCGAGTGTCTGCAAGCCTCGCGCACCCGGCAGGAGGTCCCACCGGGTGCGCGAGGCTTAGGGCGGCAGCGGACTGCTTGCGCGCACCTAGAAGCTTGGGGCGCGCTGAGCTCAGCACGCCCCAAGCTCCTGGTGTAGCGCAGCGATCCTCTAGCCCTGGGAGAGCCCCGCGGCTATCCCAAGGATAGCGGACTGCTTGCGCGCACGCAGAAGCTTGGGGCGCGCTGACCTCAGCTCGTCCCAAGCTTCTGGATTAGCGCAGGGGTCCGCTAGCCCTGGGAGAGGCGCCCAGCTCTCCCACGCTAGCGGAGACCTTGCCTGCACGCAGAAGCTTGGGGCGCACTGAGCTCCGCACGCCCCAAGCTCCTGGTGTAGCGCAGCGCACCTGGGGGGGAAATAAAAAATTTTTCCTTTATTTCCCCCCCAAAAAACTAGGTGCGTCTTATGGGCCGGTGCGTCTTATGGGGCGAAAAATATGGTACCACTCTGGTAATGTACAGAGCCTGGGAGAAAATACTAGAAACCATAGTGTAGACTTGGGCTACTTGACAACTTCAGCTCTTTTGGTAACTGAAAATGTTATTACTATCAAGGGTGAGGTTTTCAATCCTGGCTTTGTTTGGGGTGTATGCAGCAGTACAACTCTGTGCTTACCTATCATTCAGAGAGAGTTCTCACCTGGAAACTCAAGTTGGGTTCAATTTTTCATCGGCTGGCTCTTCTATGAAAGAAATAACCCTGCACAAAGGACTAACTACTGCCCACAATGAAGGTTTGATATTTGACCTACCAGAGCGGAAGGGCCACAAATAGAGCTCAGCCTGGGTTGTGAGAGCTTCAAAAATGAAGCGGCAAATGACCTTGAAGCCAGGTGACTGGGTTCTCTATATATGGTGGTTCTGGCTGAAATGCCTAGGTGATGAAGTAAATAGAAGAACAGAATATTGCTTGGAAAATAAAGTTAAATGTTTCACCATAAAGTGTTGTGGGAACATGGTAGCAATAAAACTTGTCCTGAAACAGAAAATAAAAGAAAAGCATAAAACTGGGAAAACAAAACTGGGAAAACTGATGGCTAAAGCAATACTAATAATCACGAGTATCTGACAAATAAAGCATTATAAAAAGAGTGATTATTGCAACTTGGCTTAAAAAAATTAACATCTGTGCAATAACTATTAGTAGATAAATGATTATATTACTTTTTACTTCTTTGTCTTTAATAAAAAATGCTTTTATTCTTTATGTCAACATGTTTATAGAAAACCAATTCATCAACAGCAGTAAATGTCATATTACAGCTATTGCTTCACTCATCCACTTTCAGAGTTATATTAAAATTTAAAAAAGCCCTCCTACAAATTTGTCAAATGTGACCTTTCACACTTGACGTGTTTTGTCTGTCTGGAACACTGTAGCTTCTAAATAAATGTTAGTACCACACTATTAATATTGCTGCTTGAGACACTCAAGCACGCCCAATAAGGTAAAGCATGCCCAATATGCTCTACAGGCAGAGTAGAAATATGGAATTCATTCTTGGTTGTAGTTCTTGAACTTTATAGAGAGAGATATGGTTCTTTCTATGAACAAACCATAGCTTGTGGAGGGAAATAGTAGATAATTTGTAGAGCATTTGCCTTGCATGCAAGATGTTGCAGGTTCAGTCCCTGGTCTCCAGGTGAGTTGGGGGGAAACCTTAAACCCTAGAGTGCCACTGCCAGGCAGAACAGACAATACTGAGCTAGATGAAGCAATGTCCTGATAAGGCAGCATACTATGTACCTATTATTCAGATAATTTTCAATATTCCGCTTCTTTTGCAAAGCAACATAACTGAAGCATTTTCCCTATTTTAATTTGACAGAAAAGTAAACAAAATTCCACATTGAAACACTTTAAAAATATACTTGTCATTTATTACTTGTCATCAAATAATTTTACACAGATATTAGAAGATGTGGTATTGAACATGATCAACTGAAGCAAAAATTTCCCCTGTTTCGAATCCATAAATGAAAACAACTCAATTTATTCATGGCCACTAAATAAATCCCCCCCCCAAAAAAAAATTAACTTCATGTTGCCTCCAAAAGTTATTGAGGATCAGTAACAGAGCAAAACTTTGAAGGAATTCATAAAGCTGGGAAATACCCCCTCAGAACACATTTATTAGCTCTTACCTATTGCTGGATGCACAGAAACTGTTTTCAAATTCAAATGAGCTTTGAAACCATAGAAAATATGAAGAGAAGGAGGAAGCATCTGATATATATGTCAGAAACACCTATTTGAAATATGCCAAGGAGACACTGAACACTGGTATAATATGCTTCTGGCAGTCAAGTATAGAGCCACTCCAGTTGCAAAGTGTAGGTTGTACTTTGTATTTGTAACAATAAAACATAATGAAAAACAATGTCATCTCTTTATCTAAATGTAACAAAACAAAATTTTGTTTAAATAATAATTTTAGAAATTGTATACTAACGTGGCAGCTGACATCCATTCCAGCTTCTAGCAGCACCTGTACAACCGCTTTGTGACCATTACGTGCAGCAAGGTGCAACGGCGTGTGTTTTCTTGTGTTACAGTTCATCAAGTTTGGATATGCATTGATGATCATCTTCACTACTCGCAGACGGCCATATAAGGCTGCCAAATCCAATGGAGTCTCTAACTTGCTGTTTCTTATTGTAGGATCTGTAAGTTCTTCAAGCAAAACTGCTACCACTTCTGAGTGTCCATATTGGGCTGCACAGTGTAAAGCTGTTTCGTTTTCATTGTTCTGTTACAAGAGGAAGGGGAAAGTCTTGTCAACGACTGTATGATGCTTGGCATAGTCTTTCTAAGTATCTGATTTGAGCACACTGAAATAGATCAAGATACTATTTCCATAATCAATTTTGCCAATAGTCTGAGTCAGAAAGTTCTGGTGGCTTGGTTTCCCCCCCTCTACTACAGTTCAGGAAGCCTGCCTCATCCCTCCAGGAGGGACATAAACCTCGGCAAATACGTGGTCTCATCTGAATGCCGCTCTGCAGATTATGTTCATTGCTTACTGAAGCTAATTCAGACACAAACATTTTCTTGCCCAACTCATTTTCTTTAAATAGTTCCCAAAGCTGCCAACAAATGAAAATGTACAGAAACACAGCCAAATAACACAGTTTTAATGCTAAAATGAGGATAGGATTTTGCACATATTTGAACAATCAAAATACTTTTAGTCTTAAGAAGAAGAAGAAGAGAAGAGTTTGGATTTGATATCCCGCTTTATCGCTACCCGAAGGAGTCTCAAAGCGGCTAACATTCTCCTTTCCCTTCCTCCCCTGTGAGGTGAGTGGGGCTGAGAGATTTCAAAGAAGTGTGACTGGCCCAAGGTCACCCAGCAGCTGCATGTGGAGGAGCGGAGATGCGAACCCGGTTCCCCAGATAACAAATCTACCGCTCTTAACCACTACACCACACTGGCTCACTACACCACACTGGCTTAACTATAGGAACTAATGGTCTACTCAGTTTTATACACAAAGTTTATTATTTGTATATATGACTTAAGGACCTACTAATTGATGGAAACCTGGGTTACACTGTTTTTGATGGCATTTACCTAAAACTACAAAAACTTTAGCTGAGATCCTAGGATTTCAGTGTATGAGCAAAAGGAAATAATTTCTATATATTCCCCAAAAGACATTATGGTGGATCACCGAGCCCCTTGACACCAGTCTTTGTCAGGTAGATGAAGAAGAAACTGATCACACCCCTTCTCTTACATAAAAACTAATTTAGATCCTTTGGCCATGGACAACCAATTTGTCCTTTTGAGCAATGTGATAGGCTGACACCTGCTTTATCAACTCCAGGTGGTTTTGGATAACAGTAAATACTTAGGAAAAAAAATTCAAAATTGTCCAGTAGCACCACAGAGATCAAATAAGTTTGTTATTGGTATTAGCTTTTGTGTGCATGCACACTTCTTCAGATACCTTCAGATATATTTTTATATATATTTTGACTGCGTCAGACCAACACGGCAACCTACCAGAATCTAGTAAATACTTAGGTCCATTCTAGTCTGGGGTCAGGCTGCTTAAGGGTCTGAAACGTGACTCTAGATCTTCTTGGAAGGACCCACTCAGAAGGTAGTGTTGAAGGATTTTTGCTCTGCCCCGTGGGCAATGGCTAGTGGGGTTCCACAGGGGACTAATTTGCCCCCCCTCCCCATTTTTTAACATTTTAACATTACATGAAACTGCTAGGAGAAGTCAAATGAAAATTTGGGCTTCGTATCATCAGGATGCCGAGGACACACAACTCTACCTTTTCTTTCCATTCTCAGAACTCAGGAAGACTGTGGAAATTCTAAAGTGCTGACTGGAAGCAGCACTGACATGGAAAAAATCAAATAAACTGAGGTTGAATCAAGTAATATGGTGCTGTGGATGGGGAGATCCCCAGCTCTGGAAGGTGGTTTACAGTTGGTGTTGGTTTCGGGCAGCCCTTCCCAAGTACACAGGCTGAGAATGCTCCTGGATTCAGCACTGCCTGGGGAAGCCCAGGTGGCACTGGAGACAAGGAGTGCCTTTTACCAGTTTCAGCTAGTATGCCAACTGTGCCACCATCTAGAAAGGATTAACCTTGCCATAGTGATCAATGCTTGAGTCACATTTGTATTGGACTACTATAATGCACTCTACAGGGGGCTGCCTTTAAAGACAAGGAGGTGCTTTTAAAAACTCTTTAAGAACTTCAGATGGTCTGGAAACCCATTGCCTGGATCGGTAAGATAGGTGGTTATGAAGTAGAGGTCCTTCTATATAGTGGATCCACTGCTATGGAATTCCCTTCTATTGCATAAAATTTCTTAATTGGAGGCTTTTCCAACAGCTCCGAAGATCCCTCCCCCCATTTTCCTTCCAGATTCAACGTGCTGGCTGAATTAGTTTATTCCTGGCTCCATTAAAAAAAAGTGGAGCATTGCTGAGTGATAGATTTAAGTTTTTGAAAATTGTATTATTGTTTTTTTCCAAATGGTAGGCTACTTTGGATGGGCTGTGCCCAAAAGAGTAGCTCCAAACACTTTTAAATATACAAGTTCCATCTCTTGCACAGTGGAATTTTGGCTTCGTATATTTAAACATTCTCTATGTAATAAGAACTATTTTGTACTGTACCATCACACAATTCATATACATAATTACCCTAATAGAATGTAGAAATAAGAATAGAACACATTTATTTGCATACACAAGTGCAAAAAAAACCTACACAAATATTTCACAATTACCGTAGATAAGGAAATGTTATCATTTTAAAAATATGTTTAAAAATTAGGCACAGTAGCTTATATAAAGGATTGAAAGACTTGTAATAACTCACATTTATTACAATTCACATTTATATTTTAAGTATATCATATGGTGATAAAATACTCATTTGACAACACAAGTTTATTCATGTCTAGGTAAAGGTAAAGGTAAAGGGACCCCTGACCATTAGGTCCAGTCGTGAACGACTCTGGGGTTGTGGCACTCATCTCGCTTTACTGGCCGAGGGAGCCGACGTTTGTCCGCAGACAGTTTTTCCGGGTCATGCGGCCAGCATGACTAAGCCACTTCTGGCGAACCAGAGCAGTGCATGCAAACGCCGTTTATCTTCCAGCCGGAGCGGTACCTATTTATCTACTTGCACTTTGATGTGCTTTCGAACTACTAGGTTGGCAGGAAATGCGACCGAACAACGGGAGTTCACCCCGTCACAGGGATTCAAACCACCAACCTTCTGATCAGCAAGCCCTAGGCTCAGTGGTTTAGACCAGTGTTCCCCAACCTTGGGCCTCCAGCTGTTTTTGGACTACAACTCCCATCATCCCTCGCTAGCAAGACCAGTGGTCAAGGATGATGGGAATTATAGTCCAAAAACAGCTGGAGGCCCAAGGTTGGGGAACACTGGTTTAGACCACAGTGCCACCCGCATCCCAACATATTTTGAGACGTTCATTTCATGCACAGTTTCTTTTGTATTGCCCATAAGATAATCATGGAAAACTTCTGAGAACTGATGCAACATCCTTCATGTCTGCTTAGAAGTAAACCTCATTGGGTATCTGGAGCAGTTCAAAGCCCTGGACAGCAAGGTAGAACAGTGTGGCAGATCCACCACTGCATCTGAAGCCCTGATGGCCAAAGCAGAAGGTGGTTGATTAGGGGATGTTGAATTTTCAACTTTCAAATTCCAAAAATAAGGGGACTTAATAAGTTGAGACATAACTTGCGGGTATTTTTGATAATTTAACATAATTTAGTTTTGCTTGGTAAATAAGTTTATTGATAAGCCCATGCAAGTTCCACAGTGGCCCTGCTATGGTCAGTCTATAGAGAGGTGTTTGAAACAAGTCACAGAGGCAGCAGGCAGGGTGCATACACAGAAGAAACACGAGGGCTACATCAGAGGCCAAGAAGCAAGATGGCAGCTGATGTCCAAGAACGAATCAATGCAAGACTTGATGAAACGTGTTGCTTAAATTTCTTATTAACATTACTTTCTAATGTTCTTTTTTGATTACAAGGTAATGCTGTATGCTAAGTAGGATATGTTTTATGCCAAAATTCTATTTTTATAGCATTACCTGACTTTTTTTTTTTTGCATTACCTGACATTTCAGATGGTAAAATTAAAATTCTTTGATTTTCCAAGAGCAATTTATGTGCTTTTTAACCAAACATAGTATTGCTCTGCAAGTATGTTTTTCTAAATAAGGAACACTAGATATTTATTTGAGGTTGATAGTAAAATATCATAGAAATTGGAAATACAGTGGTACCTCAGGTTACATATGCTTCAGGTTACATACGCTTCAGGTTACAGACTCCGCTAAACCAGAAATTGTACCTTGGGTTAAGAACTTTGCTTATCGTGCTCCGGCGGCGTGGCAGCAGCAGGAGGCCCCATTAGCTAAAGTGGTGCCTCAGGTTAAGAACAGTTGCAGGTTAAGAATGGACCTCCAGAACAAATTAAGTACTTAACCCGAGGTACCACTGTATACTGTAGACATAATACATTTGAACAGATATGTTCTATACAGTGCTATTGTAGTTTGAATTACTAAGTTAAACTACAAACAACCCCTTCCAGAAGTTGAAAAAACAAGTTCCAAACACTTGTTTTATTCAAAATAGTACCAACATACATGTGCACATTTAACCTACAGGTAACTTTTATTTAAGACAAAGCTGCTATAAGAACTAGCCATGCATGATAAAGTTTGGCAGCTGCATGTTTTTTCTCCAAGTACTGTGTTACTGTTCACAGTATTTATTTAAAATTGTTGTTTATTTTCTGATAAAATAATATTTGCTTCAAATAAAATATTGTAAGTGCTGATCTTATCAAGTACATATTGTGAATTTGGCTAAAATTTCAAACGAAGAGAAATCAGAAGCACCTTTCCTTTTAGTACACAATAGGAAGAAATTATCAGATTTTTAAAACAGATTTGGATGAATGAACTGACAAAGTACAATAAAATGTTTTGTTGTTTGCTGATCAGTTTTGTTGAGAAAAGAACATGGGCATGAATTGGCAGAGGCAAGTATGTGGGATTGAAAATTCAATGCCCTTTATATGTTGAATTAATTTTACCTGCTATAAAGTCTGTCACTAAGACAATACTGCCAGTGACCTAGGAAGAGTATAGTGAAACTGAACTGGGGGAGAAATAATGAACACAGAGTTATAGACAGCCAAAGCAATCAGTCACTACTTCTTAGGAACAGAATAGCTTAATGGCTGCAGAGAATGGCTGAATCCTGTGCCATGTTCTATATTTGGGCCATTTTTTTTTAGTTCTTTGGAGCAGCTCTAGGAAGAAAAATTCCAACCTACCTTGCTCTCCTTTGTCAGTGGAAATTTATGGCAAATAACATGCCAGTAAACTGTATGCTAGCAAATCTTATTTTTCAGTTTTGCCATTTCACCCTGGTTGTAACTTACTCACTTACTTACCTAAACAGGCATTACCACTAACAAAATTACCAGGAATTTACTTGGCCCCACATTTCTCAAGTTATTTGTATTTTAAATGAATATATTTTTAACATAGAGGTCTTTACCAAACAAACACGTAATCTACCTAACCAAAACATAGTGGAACATAGTTTCAGCCACAAGCATAATGAGTATACCATAAGCCATGCATGCATAACCATATGCTTCAAATAGGCAGTGAGGTATACCACGGCCTTGTGTAGATACAGGGAGTTCTAAGATGTGTGTAATTTAGAGGGACAAAAGATGTACTTGAAAAAGCACACATTGAGATTAGGTAATATATTCTACCCAATTCAATGTACATGAAAAAACTAGTGCAGAAGAAATGGAATAGCATGTTGCAAGAAAATTGTGAAGGACATTACCTGGGACTCAAGATGCAGATTGAAACTGACTAAAACTGTGAATGTCTAGTCAATTTCAATCTAGTGTCAGTGTCATTGGTAAAACACCTCTGGTTGCAGTTCTACTGCAACTGCTGAGTTGACCCTAAGAAACAGAAAAAGGAAAAAAAAAGAGGAAGGGAAAGTAGAGAGCAAGGAGGGGGGAGAGAGAGAGAGAAATAAGGAAGGTAGGAAATAACTGATGCACAGAGTAAGACACACAAGGGATAAGAAAAGATGGAGAACAGGGAAATTGTTGAAACCTCCTCTACATTTTCTTATCAGCTAGTTTAAAATGATATCTTCTAGACATATGTTATCATTTCAGAAAGGTTTGCTGTGGTGTGCATTCAGTTCACTTTCATCTGTATAAGATTTTTTAACTAAAGTGCTGAGTTATGTCCACAAAAACTAACTCTGTAATATATTAAATACGGTGCTTTTTTTCAAGAAAAACAGGTGATGGAGCTCCCCATGAAGTTGTTCCAGTAAGTCACCAGGCAACTCAGGGCAGCCCTGAATGGATGCCAATTTGACAACAGCAGTGTTCGCTGTCCACAGAGGTGCTAAGAACTACAGCAACCTTTCTCCCTAGCTGGTTTGGGGTCGCCTCTGGTTCTGGTGGAGGCCAAATAAATGCACCCCGACTCCTTTATTCAAGGGGATGGCAAGGGCAGCTCAGAAATACCCTCGGGTGCACGTGCAGTGGTTGAGGACCGGCTGGAAAGCTTAAATCCTGCCACAGCTAGATGGGAAATGGATTGAATAAAAGGTTATATGAATTGGCCCTGCCCCATAGCTTGACAAATCACATCTAGGAGTGGCTAGGAGCTAGGTGAAGACATAGATCTAAAAAAAAAGTGTAGACTTGCACACACTGGCCAGCATCTGTTTTGACTTGAAATGTTCATTTTGGGCTTCTCAGAAGTATGTAAAGGCAAGAAGCAGGCCGGGGGAGTGCCAGCCCACAATGGGGCCCACCTGAGAGGTGCCAGAACTATGCCCCGGAGCGCTCCAGCTGAAAAAAGCACTGATTAAAGATAATGACCAAAGGTGAACCATATAAGCCCCAATGGAAGAATTAATTCCTTTAAGGAAAACCTGAATGAGTTTTATATTGTTTGTTAAATATAATGTACCAAAATGAACAATAAATACACATGTTCTGATTTTTTAAAATCTTACTATATCTATTAAAAAGGAGCCTAAATAAATTATAAAGTGTGACACTGCTTTTAATGTAATATTGGATAGTTTTTCAAAGCAAAATGTCTTCTGCTTAAGATTAATGATCACTTGATCAATATATAAACTATGAGAACAGACAGGTGATTTTAATGAAACATATTTTAGCTACATTAATTCTGATGTCACATAACTTCAAGATTTTAAAAAATAAAACCCCTGATTTTATTATTTACTCACAATATTTGTTTCCAGCCTTTCTGCCTGACAGCAGGCCTCCAAGGCAACTCACAATAAATTAAAACTATTGACACCTCTGTCACTGAATAGACATATTTAAGATGTCATCGCATAAGGAAGAGAATTACTCAACTTCTTAAATTAAATGAAAGAAATAAAAGATGAAACAAAATACACTGTAATGACACACACAATGATTACACATGCTAGACAGAAGGTTCATCCCACATGGCTTATACATATGTGATTAAGGCATTTCCTTCCTATTAAAAGTGGATGAAGGTAGTACCAATACAATTATCTATTACGTTTCTGTTTCTGTTACAATCTTCCTAATACCTGCCATCTCTGTATTTCATCTCTGTATTTTCTCTATTTCTTCCCTTAACTATTTTTATCATAACTCCGACAGTGTGCCTAAGGTTCCCCCTCCCCAGTTACTGCCCTGATTGTTCCTCCTCAACATATTTCTATATTTATTTCCTAGTTTCACACTCCTAGCCATCATTAAACACCATCCCCTCTACAGTTTATCCTCTGCACTCTCTCCTAGTTTACGTATTGTAGCACCTTTGCAGATCTCAGATAAAAGCTCAACAGAAAGAGAAGCAGCCTCCATTGTTATTTACATAAAATCAAAGATAGCAGATTTATCGTTCTCATGCCGTTGTTGTGAATAGGCCAGTATAAAGTAAGCAGCACATAAGTGGCACACAAAACACTAAAAAATCATTCTATGTTCTAAATCTTATATTAATAATCCAAAAATTGAGAGAGCTATGTACAAGATCTACTACAGAAGCCACAAACAGAAAACTCATCCAAATTGTGTCCAAAAGGAAGATATAGACTTTAAATGTTCCTTTAGCCAGGCTCCTGTAGATATCAACAAGGATACATTTGATCAAACGAAGTGTCGGTGATGTTACGCACAA
Source organism: Podarcis bocagei (assembly GCF_964188305.1). NCBI lineage: Eukaryota > Metazoa > Chordata > Lepidosauria > Squamata > Lacertidae > Podarcis > Podarcis bocagei. Next base: position 37,547,458 of record NC_138135.1, on the reverse strand, counting down.
GAGTTAGACAGGGTGCCGGTGTTTGTCACCTGTTTCGCCCATGAAGAGTCTCGGGCTTGAATGTTTATAAATATATCAAAATCGTGAGAGAGAATTTACTGAAGAAGCCCAAGCCGCCACTAGATCTGCCGCCCTTTGGAGATGGAGAGGCAGGCAGATGGTGGCAGTTATACCCATTGAGAAATATGGGATCATTCTGCCATGCCTCCTGAAAGAAGATGATGTCAAATTGCTTAAGGTAGCACAAAAATTGTTGGTTATTTTTCTTGGCGTGCCAACCCGCGATATTCCAAGACAACACTTTTAGGCCCTGGGCCTTTCGAGGAGCTGGATCTATGTCACCTCCACGTCCAGCAGTTCTTTGGTGTCTAAAAAAACACACCCGTTGGCTCTTTTCGAGGATGACTGCTTGGAGAGAGTGTAGTGATCCTCTCTTCTTGGTGGTTTGGGGCTAGGTTTTGGATTAGGGGGGGAGGCTAATTCATTCGGAGACAGTTTGAGGTAGCTATGCCAGGAGCTTTGAGATTTCACACATTGATTTGGTTTTACTTTATTATACATCACAGGGGGCTCAGATTGTAATTCCACGTTGTCAGGGGTTTAGGAGCAGAGGCACGGGCAAGGGAGGAAACAGAGAGCGAAGGGGAGGAGGCAGAAGAAAAGATGAGTGATGACGACGACCCGAGATCTCCTAGTCTTTCCAGTGAATCAGAGGATTCACAGAAAGGAGCACCAGTGGCCAGGGCAAGGGGGGAGTCAAGGGGGGCACCCCAGGAAGATAGAGCCAGAAGGGACTCAGGGGGGAGCAGCTGGAAATCGGGACCAGCGTCACCGCCAGGAAGCAGGGAAGAGGAAGGGAGCCAGGGGGGAAGCGCTGGCAGCTCACCACAGGAGGGAGGGCATGAGTCAGGAGTGGCCACACCTCCATCGGGGAGCGAAGAAACGGTTAAGAGGAAGGTGGAAGGTTGGGCGCGCGCGCCAAGTTCAAATGCAGAGGAAGGCGGCGCAGTAAGCAGCCCCGAAAGGGAACCAGGTCCTAAAGCCCGGCGCAAGGAGGCATGAGGGTCCGGGTCAGCGTCAGAAGAATCCCGGAAGGAAGAAGCCCCGGGGGGTAGAGGGACCCAGAGGAGGACAGTCAGGCGGAAAAGGTGGAGCAAGGCTAGGATATTAAGTTGGTGCACAAGGGGCGGAGATTCAGACGGAGCTTCGCCGATCTAGCTACTAGACGTAGAGTTTGCGCGCAGCAGCGTGAGAATGGAAACTGTAATTCAATAAAGACTTTTACTTAATGATCGCTGGCTAGCGTGATCCTCTGTGAGCTAGGATCTTCAAGCAGCTCTGACACACGTCTACACATTTAAAGGTACCTCCCACTGTCCTCTTATCCACTAGACATTTGGGAGATATGGGCTGCACATAAGGGTCCTTCATTGTCTCACCTTGGTCATCCTTTTTTGCTAATCTGCTTCGAAGTATATCAAGTCTTTTCAAGATCTCAGTTTGGGCTGGAGAATGCAGTGACCAGAAACGCTTTATCAGCGGGAGTTCTTCCTCCCAAGCGGAGTCCTCACTATCACACGTGAGAGGCCAGGCACCAGTTGGATGTGGGGCTTCCTTTTTTTCATTTGGTACTGTTTGATGTAGCTGATCCTGCTGGAACTTATGCTTTCTATTTTGGTGGTTTTGATGGTTAGTTTTTTTCCTTTTGTGAACCTCCATTCCTATACCCTTGGTCCCCATCAGAGAGGTTAAGGGTGCTCTGTTCTCAAATGTTCTTAATAGGACTATTCTTTCTTTTTTAAATAGGTTTTTAGCTCTAAACATAAAACTGGCCAAATTATGATCTAAAAAAGTAATCAGTGCTCGTACCGAGCAATCATCTTGATGTAGATACTCTATAGCGGCTATGTCAGTTGCTTTTACTACCCCCGGTAAAATGCCACTTATAATGGACAAGAAATGGTCTATACGGTCCGACTCTACATAAAATCTGGGCGGTTTGGGGTAATTAGCAAAGACAAGCTTTTGAGGGGTTAGGACTAAACTCCATTCTCTTTTGGGACACAACCTCTGTCGAGCTTGGGAGGGGTGGTTCCCCTCAGTGGTTTGGAACGCCAGCTCACCTCTGCCTGCAGAATCTGTGGTGGCCATAAGAGGACTCTGAGGCAGTATGACTGTAGATGGATTAGGTCCTTTGTCCCAGCTCGGAGTTAATTCTTCAGAGCTTGGTTTAGATTCTTTTGTGGATGTATCTATTTTGCGTGTCTCATTGATGGCACTCGAGTTAGATTTGTTTGTTCCACTTGTGGAGAGAGATGGGAGCAGGTTAAAAAGCTTCTGCCAATATTTTTTGCAAGTACGGTGAGTTGTCTTAGGCCTCCTTAGGTTTTTCATGTTTTTGCTTTTCTTCGTCTTGCGCTCAGCTTTTTTCCTCCGAGGTTTGGGGGACAGTAATGGATCCGGGCTGACTAGGGGATTTGTAATCTGGTCTGAAGCGCTCACATGTTGTTTAAAATTGTCCACTAGAGTCAGGAGGAGCCCGTTTGTTATCGCTAAGAAATTTTTGACGTTAAGGAGATCCGTAGAAATCTGGTGTATCTGCTCCCGAAGATAATCACCCCGCGTTTCTGTTCCGTTGTCGTTGGCTTTCAGCCAATAGGTTGAAAGGTCACTTCCAAGTTCCAGCGGTGACACCTGAGGATTAGCGTCAGAAGTGTTGGCTGTATTAGCCTTTGTAGCATTCTCTGCTATGGCAAGTTCTTGGGCCAGGTTTATTGGATGGTTTGTCCTCTTGCTGTTTGTTTGCAGGTCCTTTAGCTGTGTTGACCAATCCAGCACTGTGGGTGGCAAAGGCAAGGCTACATCTAGAGTACTCTCGTTCTGAGTTCTCTTACTCGCATCTTTTTGAGGAAAGTAGTTAATAATTTTACTTTGACTCCCTCGGCGCTCCATCGGGCACTGCGGAGAGTTAAGCAAAATTCCTTGGTCCTTGTATTTTTTCCTAGTGAGGACCATAGTGGATATGTGGGTATATGTGGATATATGGTAAAAGCAAAAGTCCCCTTAGAGTGATTGTCGAATTAAACTTGCCTTATGTTTCTTGGGATTGACTGAGATAATAGACAGGAGGTATTTGCAAAAGAGAAGGGAGACAACGTGGTGGAGAGGCAGGGGTGAGTTTACTTCTTCAATTGCTGCAAAGTGATTACCGCAGAGGCTCTGGTACTCCCCGGTAATAATCAAGATGCTTAAAAAGGATTTTAAAATATACATAAAATATACATCTTCTTTCAGGGTCTCAGTGCCTTAAAACGTTGTTAAAAACTTAATTAAACTAAACTAGGATCATTAGCTCCATCGCAGGGCTCTCCGCAAGTCAGTTTTGGGTAAAAGGGAGAGGTTCCAAGGCCTCCCCAGGCCCTTATCAGGTAAGCAATTTTTCTTTCCTCCCAAGGATTTCACTCTATTCACGTTTTTCCTTTAGGGAGTTATACTCACTCGGCTACAGTAAGAGGTCACAACAGGTTTCCTTCAGCTATTAATCTTCCTTCTTGTACAGAAATCCTCCTGGCAAGCTTTGTTGTTCCTCCCCTGCGCCCAGGTTTCCTTCAGATTCAGCCGCTCCTTGTTTCTCGGCGTCTTTTCTCAGGTTGAGCAGTAAAACAATAAAACAATAAACTAAAAGCAAGGCGAGGTGATGAGGCAGCCAGTAAAACGTTAAAAATATAAAATTAGAATTAGGAAGCGACTAAAAACTACTTAAAAACTTAACGAAAGACAGGAGCTCTAACTAGGCTGCTGTCTCAGTCGCCATCTTGGAGCTTGAAGCCCAAGCCTCTTCACAGGCGAAACAGATGACAAACGCCGGCACCCTGTCTAACACTTGTGCGTAACATCACCAACACTTTGTTTGATCAAAATTATCCTTGTTGATATCTACAGGAGCCTGGCTAAAGGAACATTTAAAGACTGTATCTTCCTTTTGGACACAATTTGGATGAGTTTTCTGTTTGTGGCTTCTGTAGTAGATCTTGTACATAGCTCTCTCAATTTTTGGATTATTAATATAAGATTTAGAACGTAGGATGGTTTGGTAGTGTTTTGTGTGCTGCTTATGTGCTGCTTACTTTATACTGGTCTACTATGAGAATTGGCAGCATAGGTTCATTTCTTCAATTGTTGTGAATAGGAGCTGCTTTAATTACTCTGAAACTCCAGATTTAAGAGTCAAACGCCTCCAAAATCTTGTAGCTTTCTCATTAGGATCACTATGAAGGAGACTAATGACCACTAGAGGGTGCAACAAGAATGAGAAGACAAAAGTAATCGACTGTTCAGAGATGAGCAGTTACAGGAGCAATTAACACAAAATTTCTCCTTATTTTTAATCCAAGGAAAGGAAATTACTGCCTAGGTTTTCCTGGCTCAGAAAATCATGATCTTATTACTGCACTTTTATTTATTTTTTAATATGTAGCAATAGGAGAAAGCATCCAAAGGAAGCATTGAAAACAATGTGCTAAGAGACTCCAAACAGTCTCAGCTAAATAAAAATTATCTGCTAATGTAACTATTTTACTGTGATTTTTATGTTATTAAAATCCAAATTCCATACAGGTGATTTCAAAAGACATGAACAAATCCCAGTTTTGCTTGTCTAAAATCATCAGTTTGCTCTCAAGTTCTGAAAATGCTTCTAAATCAAGAAGAGTAAGAGAGAACCATGTGTGATTTTTAAGCATTTAATTAAAGAGGGAACTCAATTAAAAATACTGTCTGTCAGTATTTCTCAGTCTGTTTCTTAGTCATGTTCACCAAGATAATATATAGCCAATATAAATATTTCAGGAAATATATGGTAAAACTAGATTTTTTAATTTTTTGCATTTAAAATAACCCATTTCATTGTTTTAAAATAATGTCATTCCACACTTTTTTATTTGTAAAGTTCTTTTCATCAACTACAAACCTGGACAAGCCATAGGTAAAGGTAAAGGGACCCCTGACCATTAGGTCCAGTCGTGACCGACTCTGGGGTTGCGGCGCTCATCTTGCTTTATTGGCCGAGGGCGTAAAGCTTCCGGGTCATGTGGCCAGCATGACTAAGCTGCTTCTGGTGAACCAGAGCAGCACACAGAAACGCCGTTTACCTTCCCGCCAGAGCGGTACCTATTTATCTACTTGCAATTTGACGTGCTTTCGAACTGCTAGGTTGGCAGGAGCAGGGACCAAGAAACGGGAGCTCACCCCATCGCGGGGATTCGAACCGCCGACCTACTGATCGGCAAGTCCTAGGCTCTGTGGTTTAACCCACAGCGCCACCCACGTCCCGGACAAGCCATAACCGCATGCAAAATCCTTTTTTAAAAGAGTATTCATTTCACCATATTGGGATGTATTCAGTGGTGCCCTTCACTGATAAACAGCTCTTTGATTCAGTTAAGGACAGAATAGGGAGGCAATTTTTACCAGTTCTGCCTGCTTCTTTGAAACCATTTGTGCTACCTCTCAGCCAAAGGGACAAGAGAACCTGAAAAAGATACCTCCCTCCCTGTACCACTGGTGGATGCCTTTGCTGGATTAAGGTGCCTTCCATCATTGAAGAAACCTCTGGATACAGCCCATTTTTATTTCTCTCTGCACTCAGCACATTTTCATCTATTTTACATTTTGACCAGGTATTACTGAATAGATCCTGATGTGAGAGGGAAGTTAAGTCTCCTTCTTTACTTTCATATATATCCCTCCTGAGCAAAACTGAAAACATTTCCATATTTGTTGATTTAACAAAACACTTACTGTCTGTAACAGTATGCAAATGTAAAAGAAAAAACTATCATAGTTATAAATCAGTGTGTTAAAATAATTATAATAATTATAATAATACCTTACATCAGACACTTTCTGTTTTCTGTGTAATACACTACCCTCTTCCTTATGGGTGTGTGTGTGTGTGTGTGTGTGTGTGTGTGTGTGTGTGAATGAACCCTAATTTCTCCTATCCTAGCATGTCTGGCAACTTCTCCCTTAAAGCACAACTCCTGCTGTTCTGGAAAATCTGAAAATAGTATGGCTGATGTTGTGCATTCCTCTTTAAGGAGGAAGTAATGGAACAAGAAGAGGCTAATAAGAATTCCTGGTGTATGAATTTTGTTTTCAGACATTGAGGGATTTCACTGGATACAATATACAGTACATGTTTCCATTAGATTCATGTAGATTCATGATATTGATCAGGAATCCATGTACATACAGTATAGATAATGGCAATAGTTTTGAGTATCACATGCTATGGTAAGAAATATCTTCTAAAAATATACAATATTATAAAGATTTGGGGGGCATCTTATTTCATTTTAAGACATGCAGCCTTGATGTTCAGTATAGTGTTGTATAGTGCTAGGCTGTGAAGAAGTCTGCAATATACAACAGAGCTCAGAGGCCTTTAAAAATGGTATGAAATCACTGGTGTATTATTTGTTTTTAATTTCTTGGTTTAAAAAGATTATGGGTATACAACATCACATCACCTAGGTTGAAAACCTACAACACACAGTGATTCTGAAATACAAAGTTCTTTTAAAAAAACCATGGGACTACACTGCTTGTCTGTAAAGAATTCAATAGTAGCAGACCCTACTACTGCTTAGTAGTACAGTAATAGTACCAGTAGTAGATGATATGGTGGGGCAGCAGTGTTTACCTGTCCTTCCAACAGGTGAGTTGCTGCTGCTTATTGGGATGGAGAGAGGGAGGGTAAGGTGATGAGAAGGTTGATGCTGTGCGAACACACTGGCAGGAGTGCCAGATTGGCTCTGCTAGTGCATATACACCATGCTGAACTCCCAGGAACTACCCCTCTGCACCATCCACTACTGAACAGTATCAATGCCTCAATAGTCATGAGAGCTGTCAAATAAGACTATGCTGAATACAATTCAATAGTAATAATAATGATAAGAACTGTTTAAATGCTAATGTCTGCTATTTTAAAATTAACTGGCCTTTTCATATAGCTCTACAAACACAATGATCCTTATTCTCAACCATAGAATTTTTTAAGCATGAAGAAGCTTCACGAATCCGTCCATATAGCTGTAAGAATAAAATTATACTTACTTGTGTTTTCTGAAGACATAAACAAAGATATTTAATAACGTCACCTGTTCATTCACTCTGGAATGTGATGGCCCATGATGGATAAGAATCTTCACAATCTCTACATCTCCTTTCCAAGCAGCCAAGTGTATAGGAAAATACCCTTTATTATCTGCCACATTAGTTGATGCTTCAAACTGAAGTAATTTGATAACTACATCCCTGAAAAACATAAAATATGACCTAAGGATTGACAACAAGGTTTCATTGTAAAGCTGGTTTATCAGAGCACATATTGTCATGATATATTGGAACCAAACAAGCACACAAATGACAGCAACACAAGTGCAAAGAGCTAGTATCGCTAAGACATTTGCAAATGGTTGTAAGAATTATATCTCACAGGATAAGAGAGTAGATATTTCATAATCAGAGAAGGTTTGTTCTCCTTGGGTATTCCACAGATATTCATAATGACATCAAAAGAGCAAAGATAAGATCCATATTTTAAGAGACAGATTACAGGGAGTATAAACATTTGATATACCCGAGGCTTGCAGCTAAAGTTCTGGATGATTAACAATTTAATATCAGCAGTCCCTTACTTGCCTTGACTCTGCTCAGCAATCCACTAGCTGCAAAGTTTCCTTGAATGACATCAGAAAGACCACTGCATCTTCCTGGACAGGAAGGAATATGAAGGTTTCTAGTTACAGTTGAGTCTTGTCTGAGAAACACAGTCTTTCTGAGCTTTATCCTTTAGTTGGTTCTGTATCCTTTGGATGGTTTTGACTTCTGGCTTGCTCTTTGATCTTGTCTCCTGTTTTGTCCTTCAGTTCTTGCTTACTCTTCAGTCATGCCTCCACATTTGTCCATTAGTCCTGACTGACTATGTCCCCTCACTCTGATATTCTAATGTAATTTCTACCCCCTGACTCCCAGCTCATCTCAGACCACTGCCTATGGATTAGCACTGATACCAGCTTTACTACCTCTTTGGCTGTCCTTTCTCTTTTCCTCCACAATACTAAATATCAGCCCTCGTAACTCTTCTTTTCCCCTTTATTCTGTATCCCACGCTTACATTTCAATTCCCCTTCAATCAGTGGTGCAGGTAGGTAATTTAGGTGCTGGACTTAACAGTCTTATTATTATTAGCATTTATCTTATCTTATCCAGCCCCTCCAGCCCCTATTTCACAATTCTGTGCTTTACAAGTACTTATACATTCCTGGTAGAGTACAGAGACAACCAAAAACTAGTTTACCAACCCAGATTAAAAAAGAATAATACTTTGAGCATGTGCAGTTTTAGGTCAACTGAACAATGGGGAGATATTCTAGCTGGATGGTCATGGATACTGGGATGGTAGGGTAAAAATCATGGCTTTGTTCCATCTTTTGTGGATACTTCCTCTTTCACCCAAACACTTCCAAAGACATGTTATAATAGTACTGTACCACACAGGTAGCTGCTGAAGAAATAATGCAAGAGTACCATGAGGTCATTAGCCAATTTTTGCAAGTGCAGGTAATGGAATATTCTAGCATAAGGAGAGAAAAGAGGGTTGTAAAAGGGGGAAAGAAAAGTGGAAGGTGAGTGAAAACATTTGACACAATTTTAGCTCCAGTTGTGTCAACTAATATAAGAGACTTTGAATAAAAACTCTCTTCACAACGGACTGCCAGATGGTCAAGCTGTTCCACTGAGAAAGTCTCGCTCAGGGTTTCTAGAGCCTTCACACGGCAAGGACCTTGCTTCCTAACCAAGGCAGAGAGCTTAAAAGCAGGTTTCATGTTGCATTTTCCTGGTGTCCTTCAATTACATATAGTTGAAATTGTACAAGTTAAATGCATGTAAGATGTGATCATATTGTAATATTTTATAATTGCCAGAACTTCATATTTCCAGACATTAACTGTTTACAAATATAGGTCAGAATTTATGCACCCTCACTTTAATGTTCTGCCCTCTGCTCTGTTAACTGACCAATTTAAGACGATTCCATTTAATGAACATCTTTGGGTCACATTCTTTTATTCTACCATTGTATAGAAAGCCCAGAGGGAGGCTGACTCTTCCTTTATTATGAACTCTACCAGGAAGACTCACTGAAATTCTTGTTATATTACTGTTTAAACAGGTGGTTAAATTTTTCTATCATCAAGAAACAGATGGTGAAGAAAGAACTTTCTTTTTGCTCTTCCATAAATATTATCTATTTCTTAATTATGTAAACTAATTATTCTCTGTTTATCAGCTTATATTGGTTGGTGGTCATAATAAAATATTCCTTCCAGTAGCACCTTAAAGACCAACTAAGTTAGTTCTTGGTATGAGCTTTCGTGTGCATGCACACTTCTTCAGATACACTGAAACAGAAGTTGCCAGACCCTTCTATATAGTGAGAAGGTGGGGAGGGGTATTACTCAGAAGGGTGGTGGGAATGGGAGATTGGCAGATAGCTGAGATGAGCCTGTTGACGACTCTTAACGACTGTAATAGGTCTTACAGGAAAAGGCAAGGGGTGAGAAGGTGAGAAATGTCTTAGTCATGTATAATGAGATATGAATCCAATGTCTTTGTTCAGACCAGGTCTCTCCATGGTTTTAAGTTTGGTAACGAGTTGCAATTCAGCAGCTTCTCTTTCCAGTCTATTTCTGAAATTCCTTTGTAGTAAAACAGCTACTTTGAGATCTTGTATAGAATGTCCTGGGAGATTGAAGTGTTCTCCTACTGGTTTCTCTGTTTTGTGATTCTTGATGTCAGATTTATGTCCGTTTATTCTTTGGCGTAAGGTTTGGCCTGTTTGTCCAATATAGAGAGCTGAAGGACACTGTTGGCATTTGATGGCATACACAATGTTAGACGATGAGCAATTAAATAGTCCCGAGATGGTATGTGTGATGTTGTTGGGGCCAGTAATGGTGTTGTCCGGGTGTATGTGGCAGCAAAGTTGGCATCTGGGTTTATTGCAGGCTCTGGTGCCAGTGTCCGTGTTAAGTCTGGTTGTAGTATTATTGTGGGTTAGGAGTTGTTTAAGATTGGGTAGCTGTCTGTAGGCAATGAAAGGTCTTCCTCCCAGAGCTTGAGAAAGAGAACTGTCATTGTCCAGGAGAGGTTGCAGATCTCTGATGATGATGATGATTCTGAAGAAGTGTGCATGCACACGAAAGCTCATACCAAGAACTAACTTAGTTGGTCTTTAAGGTGCTACTGGAAGGAATTTTTTTATTTTGACTATGGCAGACCAACACGGCTACCTATCTATAATAAAATATATCACCCAAAACCATGTTGTCAGAGCTGCCCTGGGTCCCAGCTCACAAAAGACCAACGCCACTTCGTTGTTATATACAAAAGTCTTTATTGAAGTTCAGTTTGTCTTTCACATCCGCAGCGTGCAGCTCTACGTCTGGAACTCTAGACCGCCGAAGCTCCGTCTGAGTCCCCTCCCCGCTGACACCAGTTTAAGATCCTAGCCTTGCCCCACCTCTTCCTCCGCTCTTTCCTCCTCTGGGTCCTCTTGTCCGCTGGGGCTTCGCCCTTCCTAGACTCCTCTGACGCTGAGTCCCCTGACTCTTCTCCCTGCCTCCGGCGGGCTTTAGGACCTGGTTCCCACTCCGGGCTTTCTGCTGTCCCGCGCGCCTGTACATTTGAACTTGGCGCGCGCGCCCAGCCACCAACCTTCCTCCGGACCGTTACACTGCTCTGGTCACTGCTTCCCCCTTCAGGGAGGCTAGCTGGACTTGACCTCCCCTCCATTCCCCCACTCTCCGATGGAGGTGTGGTCAGTCTCGATTCATATTCTCTCCCTGCTGGGGGCGACGCTGGCTCTGACACCTGGGACCCTTCCCCCCCACTACGCTCTGGTGGGGAAGCTGGTCCTGATCTCCAGCTGCTGCTTTGGGAGTCCCCGCTGGCCCCCCTTGCTCTAACCATCGGCGCCTCCTTCTGGGAATCCTCTGATTCACTGGAGAGGCTCATGGAATCTCTCGGGTCACCGCTATATCCCCCTACGCTGCTCTCCGATTCTTCCCCTTCGCTCTCCATTTCCTCTCTCCCCTTTGCCTCTGTTCCTGAGGCCCTGACACATGTTATAATCATAACTGAACTATTCTTCTATATAATAATAAGGTGTTCAAATTTTAAGGTTCTTAGTTATGTTTCTGATCAGATCCCAGCCTTGCAAAGTGGCTCGGGGAAGGCGTCATAAGAAGGACACCATGTGCCCTTTGATCCCAGCCCCTCAAGGGCAAAGCTGGCTGTTCCCGAGCCAACCACACTTTGCAAGGTTGGGATCTAATCAGATCCTAGCCTCGCAAAGCAGGCTCAGGGAAGATGGTGTGAGGAGCCCCCCCCCCCCAAAGATGCCTGGAGCAATCACCCCACAGTGCCCCCATACTCACTACACCCTACTGGCACTGGGTATTTCAGCTAGAGCTGCAATAAGTGCAGAGTCAAGATCACTCTGAAGTCAAGTTACTTTATACTCTGTGTATACTCAGAGGTCCCTCACATACAGTGTGAGTCAGTGACCTCTGGACCATTCAAAATAATTCTACCGGCTAGCTACCAGAGGATGCAATGCAAGCTCCAAAATGAGCCTTCTTCACAGCCACAGAGACTGATGATTACATGCTTTAGCCAGTGTTTGGGCAGCTTCAGAGTGAGACTTGGGTCACTTGCACTGAAATCTTTGTCCAGCTTGCTTCCTAGCCCCAAGTTCCCCAGAATATCAAGGGGACACTTGAGCTCCACAATGCCAGACAGGACACAGGAGCAATCACATCAACCACGTGTTTCATCTTGCTGTTCTATAGTGAAACTAGGGCTTCAATAGCACTGACAGCTTTCTCCACTTAAAAATACCCCAGAGCATTCAGAAACACACCAGTTCCATCCGTCTCTGGGGCAAAAGGGCACACCACTCTACATAACAGGTAACGGTCCAACCCTGACAACTGAGTGCATTTCACTACCCCTATTGTCAACCTATCCCTCATACCACTTGGGGCAAAGACTACATCATGCCCTGCCTGATGTGTGGGACAGATGATCATTTGAGACAGACCAATGGTTGTCATGGAGGCTATCAAGCCCCAAGCCCAGTAACAATCCCCACATGACTATTGAAGTCACCCAGGTCTATCCCCCTGGGTCCTTCAACAATACCCCAGAGGATAGAAATTAAGTGGTTTCTAGCTGTAATGCTAAGAGAATATGAAACAAAGGTCTATAAATGGGTAAAAGCTTAATGGTAAGGATTTGCTGAACTAATAAATTTAAGTGGAATACAAAAAAGGGAGGTATGAGGAGGTCCGGGGAAATAAGCTTAAGGAAAACAAGAAACGGAAAATTAATGTGTTTTTAACTGTTTTTATTTTGTATTTTTATTTTTATTTTTCCATTTTTATTGTAATGTATGAAAAAATCTTAATAAATATCTTATAAAAAACAACAACAATACCCCAGAGACTACCAAAGCTAGCTCCATCAGGGGTGCTGATGGGGAACAGGGTGGTCAGTAGATCAGCGGCATCCCCAATCTGTCTCTTTGGCCCAACACCAGGTGCAGACCCTCTAAATCTATATTAGGGTCAAGAGGTTTTAAGTTCAAGGATATTGTAATAAAGTATATTTATTGTGAACAACAGCAAACCCTCCTTCTCAATGCACTAGTATAGGCTGGTGTTGACCCGAGTACCCAGATGGGCACAGCTGCATAAGGTCAAGCCCACCCAGCTCACTCACCCAAATTTCACAATCAAGTTTAGGATGACCTTGGTCTTATAAAGGACTGATTTGGTATTCACTAACAGCACCAGCAGACTGGAGGGCTCAGTGGAAATGCTACCAGTACCTTCCAGAGATGTCGGATGGCTGGAACAAGGAACCGAAACCAAACATATAGGCCTCCACTGCAGATGGTAGTCAGTCCCTTCATTCCAACTTTACCTTCCCCTGCACTGGAATTGGAGCAGCATCTTTGCCACTTTCTGCTAGCTGCCCACCCAGACACATTTCATCACCATTTTCTTCCATCCCTATAAACATCTGGGAGATTAGGCCTACAGATAGTAAACTAAGACATCCTACAATGTCAGATGGAAGATGGTACATCCACTACAACTCTCCCCTCTGCCTCTCACTCAGGGGGAACCCCACCAAATAAAACTTCCCCTCAACCAGGCTGTCACCGTGGGTGAAGGTCATGGGCCTGTCTCCTCCACTGTCTGGCCTACAATTCTATATCCCAGCCGACACTGTGGGACACCCCTGTCCCTGTGTCTCCCTGAAGTGGTAACCCAAAGCAGTGAACTCCTCTAGTGTGGCATATGATTCCACACTGACACCCCAGCTGTATCCACTCAGCCAGCAACCAAATAATACCAGGCACTGCAATCAACCAGAAAATCTGCTTACATGCTGACAGGCAGCTCCAAGAAAGACAACTCTAAGACTGATACAGACAACCTGAAACACAACAACAACAAAATAACCTTGCTGCATTTTATTATGTACATAGCCATGGTCCGAGTAGGAAGATTCCAATCCATCTTCAACCTAGTCACATTGCAAAAGGCCTTTACCTATGTAGAAAAGTTCCATGGTTGAAACTGAGAGGATGCAATGATGGTGGTGATTTCTTTGCCACTATCATTGCCCAGATTAGAACCCAAAATGGGCTCTAAGCTGTGTTTTAAATATGCTTGCTGTTAATCAAATTGAATTTTCTCGCCAAAGAAAGAGAGAACAAAATTATTTTGTACACATGAAAATGGAGGTGGCTGCTACAACAGCAGAAGTGGGGTAGGTATTTTAAGTAGGGCAGTTTACTAAAGTTTGGTGCACACAAAAATATGACTATGTCTAAACTTAATGCAGGTTAATACCAGCATTTTTAACACAAAGTAATACCAGCATAATATTGATAGCCATTTGACACTTACTTGTGACCATTTAAAGCTGCATGGTGCAAAGCAGTGTAACCCGAACTATCTGTGCAGTTTATATTTGGTCCTCGCCAGATGCTGAAAATAAAGCACAAACTTTATTTTATAATAAATACATAGTTTTGTGGGTTTATTTATTTCAAAGACATTAGCCATAATCATTATATACAGACAGAGGCTCACTGAAATGTAAACACTGGCCAACAAATAAAGGTAAATTTAGGCAAGAAAATCAGAAGCAGAATATTCTTGTGGTGGGAAGTATACCACTTTGGTCAGCTTTTAAAGCAATTGAATGTGAAAAGTTTATTACCTCAGAAAGATGACCAATATCCAAAAGCCTTATCTCTAAAATATAATTTTCTTTCACATTCTTAATCAATCTTAAATATCACAACAGAACATACAAGTGGGGCTGTTATTTCAAGTACAGATGCTCAAACACTGATTCTGCCTGGGATGCATCCCACCTCTTATGACTAGGGCCAATGTGGGAAACCTTAGGTCTAGGGCTGGATGCAGCCCTCTGGGTCTCTTCATCTGGCCCTTGGGACTCTCCTGTAAACCTGCTTCCAACATTTCAGTGCTTGACCTGCATTAAAATTTTTGGTTCAAGTTTAACAAAATATAAGTGATTTTTTTAAATAAAAATGTTTTTATTAAAAGAATTTCATGGATAACAAAGGTACATATAATGTTACATTTTTCAATTCACAGAGTCCTTGTTTGAAAAGTATGGTAGAAACAATCTGAGTTTACTAGGTGGAAGAGCTCAACAAATGAGACTTTTCAGGCAAAATTGCAACTGATAAAAATATTTCTTTACAACTGCCCATTCTACTGAGAAATTTATAAAAATGATCTATGCTGCAACCTGTTGTGCTTGGTATAAATTGAACACCACCTGCTCTCTCAATAATCCCTCTTTCAATTTTATAAGTTTCAGGTTGTTCATAAACTAGGGAAACTTATGCCAACAAAACTGTGAGAAAACATGTCTGGAACCAACCATCAAAAGTGGCCAAAATCAACCTTATGTGCCATAGACTTACGAGGCCATCAACAGAACAGTACTCAAGCTACAAGGTATAGCCCTCCAAAATTCTAGGATCCAGCAAGCTTCACAAGTCTCTAAGAGCAGAAATTCTAACTGCATTCCCTCCAACATCCTGGGGGGGGAGGCTAATTGGGACACAACCTCCCCCACGCACCTCAACATCACCTTGCCGCCCTTATGCACCACTGCCGCAGCCTCCCCCTGCATCATCCCACTACCGGCCACCCTTATACACTACCACAACTGCCTCCCCACAATTCACACCATCTCGCCACCAGCCAGCCTTACCCCACACTGCCAACACTCACACACATGCAAGTACTTCCAGAAGTGGCACTGGAGAAATAGGGGAGCACAGCACCAAAAAAGGTGTGTCAACAGCTGCGGTAGAGGTGGTGGCAGAGGGAGCCAAAACAGGACATCCAAGATTGGCATCTGAAACTGGGGTGGCTTCTGTCAATCTAGGATATCCTGCTCAATATGAGACGGTTGCACCATATGGCTTAACTGGTCCAAAACTTCACAGGAGCACAGAAAGGCTGAACTAAGGGCTACCTCACAGTTGCTAGCAACCTCCATATCAGCAACTTGGAAGAATGAGGGACAAGCTTGTGGCCAGTGATATGTACAATTGCAGCAGCTGGAAAAAATGAGCACGTCTTACAAACAATATATGAAGGTGAGTGCAGACTGATCACAGGCCTGCCTGCACCCTACACATTTGTGAGACACATGTGTGGGAACTGCTGGCAAATACAGACATGCTATGTACATCGGGTTACATATGCTTCAGGTTACATACGCTTCAGGTTACAACTCCGCTAACCCAGAAATATTACCTCGGGTTAAGAACTTTGCTTCAGGATGAGAACAGAAATTGTGCTCCGGCGGCATGGCGGCAGCAGGAGGCCCCATTAGCTAAAGTGGTGCTTCAGGTTAAGAACAGTTTCAGGTTAAGAACACACCTCCAGAACGAATTTAGTTCTTAACCCAAGGTACCACTGTATTTCAATATGGCAATCATCAGATGGTTTCCAGACTAGTCTAATCTAATTCAGACTGTGTCCTGCCACAAGTGTGGGGCCACAAAAGTAAACCCCCCCCCATACACACACACACACATCAGGGCAATGTAATTTTCGAGACTGGTTCAACAAGCAGATTATTAGTTCTCCAAGTTGTAAACCAACATTTTTTAATGCAGTGAGATGACAACTTCCTAGACTGAGAGAATAGAATGTTCAGCTTGATGGGTTTTTCTTTCTATAGATCTGCCTTTCAAGCCCCACTACTGCCACCCATAAGCTGTACATAAGTGACCTTTCTGAGGATAAGAGCTTCCAGACACAGGCATTAGCCTCCGCACAAGTCCACCTGACTTTGTGTTCAACTTTTGCTTGGAACTTTCCAGCATGTACTCCCAATCTTGTTCTTTTACACACCCTTTGCTTCATGTTTCCATGCACAACCTCGCTGTCCAAGACTTCATGCTGGCTTTAGTTCCCTCTTGCCTCAGCTGTTGTTTTCTTGCCCTTAACCTCCTTTCTCACTTTCCCCTCTCCTGCTGGTTCTCTATGAGGCTCTTGTGAACCATTTAGCTTATGGACCTTCTGATTTTGTAAGGATTTACCCCGTCAGGAAATTTAATGTGACGAACACACCAACATAATCAAAAGTTAATCTTGGCTTCCCTGCATTAGATACATTTGAGGTAAGGTGGAGTTGGACAATAGTAACAAATTTTCTGGGCAAGGAAAACAAATCTGATTTAATGTATTTGGCTTTCATTAAAGGACACAGTTTCACACAATAAATTATTAAGTAAGGTGACTAATATCACAGGAACTGTAAAACAGGTTCAATCAATATTGTTAACCAAGGAACAAATTACTAGAAATAATCTCTAAGGATCAGTATTGGAACTTTTCTCAAATGACCCTGGCAAATGAAATACAAGGATGCTGCTGAAATTCAAAGAATATGCTGAGGAGACAAAGCAGAAACCATTTTCTGCTACTTTTCTGTGTACAATTTCAAAATATGCTTAGGGAAATTTAACAGTTTGAGTTGCTTTTAATTTTATTTTCCTGTGCATCCAATGCCCTAAGGATTTGGATTTTGCATTGTCAGGATAGGGTACTGAAGTGAATTTATTTTCCTGGATAACTCAGTTGGTTACAGCGTGGTGCTGATAACACCAAACTTGCAGGGCTTAGACTAGACAATCCTCAGAGTCCCTTCCAACGCTACAGTTCTATGATTCTATGATCAAATAGACTGCTTTTATATTCTTAGGCAGTAGCAAGGATATGGATAGAAATGAGCAAAACTAATAACAAAAGGTGTTTACTTTTTAGCATCACTCATAGTCCTTCTTCTTCTTCCTGTTGTTGTTGTTGTTATATCCCTTGCAGCTATACTCATTTATGAGAAAGGCTCTGGGAGTAAATCCCAAGGAATAATCTAGACCCACTCTCCTGTGGGATCTTCAGAAGAAAATGCTAAGGAGTAAACCCTACACAAATCCAGAGTGGAGTCCCTAAGATGGTTGGACAGCGTCTTGTACGCCCCCTTTTGGCAACGCCTGCAGCCAAGTTGGCACCAAATGTATTGCTATTATTTCCTTTGGACCACATCAGCATGGCTGAGAAAGGAGTGGGTCTTGCACCCTGGAGAGATAATTTGGTGCTGCTAACACAACAAAAACAGCATAGTGGAAGGCAGCAGTTATGAGTTACTGGTCTCTGTAGCCACACCAGGCACTGTGATTCTCTAGCCGTTTAACTTCACCCCTGGAGGTACATTCCATTGTCTCTTGAGACAGATGGATACCCACAATATTTATATCCCAGCTTTTTCCCTGATGGGGACTTAAAGTGACTTGTAGTACTGCTACATTCTGAAAAAGATAGTTGTGTTGTGAAGGGATTTCTTGCTTTAAAACAGCATTTTAAAATGATAATGTGTAAGTTACATTTTTTTTTAGGGATAAGAGAGTAGTCTAAACATGCTGGAAAAAATGCCACAGAACTCTGAAAAATTAACCTCTAAGGAAGAAACAATACATTAATTAGTTTTCCAGTGCTGAAGGAACATATTTGGACTAAGTGAAAAAGCCACAAATACCTCTGTGGGATAATAATGTAACAGCTGTCCTGCATACTAATGTGAATGAAATGTGTCCCATATTAAAACAGAAATCAAGTTCTAGAAAAGAATATTTAGCTATGAGTAGAATATGATGATTTGGATTAATGTTTGTGTATCTGCTACCTAATTTGCTTATGTTTACTATTGTTTGCATTTACATGATTCCACATTTACAATAAAACATGGGAAATCTTTTATGACATTTACAGGCCTTACTATTACTTTACAGGTTGTTAGTTTAAAAACTCAGCCATTCGTCAAAAAATAGCTTTTTAACTTACACTGAATAAAAACTTTGTTAACTGTGTCCAACAATGGATCTCTCTCATTAGCCTCCTTCTGAAAGGAAGCACAAGGCAGTTTATTGAGCTTTGTGTATAGTTACATCATCCAAAGAGACTTTTGAAGGAATACTACTTTCATTGTAGTCAGAACACTTCAGGTTCAAAACAAGCAAATTGTGAAATAACTGCTCAGCCAGGCTGTAACTGTTAGTACCTGAAGTCTCATCCACAGGTGGCCTTGTTTACATTAGTTAGACAAAGCACTAATACATTACTGAGAAACACATCAATTGCCTTAAATAGAGCAACAATTTTAGAATTTTCAAACTGAGTCCAATCATCATGCTATTCGCAAAAATCAAAGTATCAACCAGATACAAACATTTCTAAGCCAAAATTAGGGTTAAATAATATGGGTGGAAACCAACATATCACTAAGTGAATGTTCAGTCATTGCGAGGATTTCTGCTTGCACGACGGTACTTTCCACCTCTCTCCTCCCCCATGTGCACACAATCCTGTTCTAGAAACAGATTTGGTGAGGGAATAGGGTACATGGTAAGGACAGAGGGATGATTCCCACTGCATAATTGCACTGATGGATGGGTTAGTTGAACACTGCTGTAAATCTATAACAACAGAATAAAATCTGTTTGTCAGGATTAATATGCAGTATACTCGAAAGTATGGAAACTATTACCAGTGCAGGAAGCTAATTTGGAAAAATATTCCACAATATATGTGAGTTTAAGTGAAAGTGGACAAGAAAAAAATTCCTCTCTAATCATGAGCTAATAATAATGTGCTTATGCAATAATCTATTATACCGTCAAGAAATAACCAAAATTTCATTAAAAAAACTAAGCAACAGTCAAAAATAAGTGTTTTAAATCACATCCCACCTAGGTTATGACATAAATCAACACACATATGTAGTTCCATTTATTTTCATAATATTTCAGTCTTTGATTTTTGCTGCAATACATTTTCCCAAAAACCTCTGTGCATTTGACTATCTGGATGACTTATATATTTCATAAAACTGTCCCACAGTTGTGATTTTACTTTAGTGTTATTAAATTTTATTGACTTCTTGTACTGCTATTATTTTTATATAAACCAATTGGGAATTTTTATTTTATTAAGTAGTATACATTTTAAATAAATAATTCTACATAAGAAATGTAGAATTACATTTTTAGTAACATTACATTACATTGTCAGTATTTCCTCTAGAGTATGAACTGTACATGTCAGCTCCTCAGACAAAGCTATACCTTTTGATTGATAACCCTCCTGCACTTTTCCAGTTTTTTGGTGTTTCAACTCTGGCAACCACTAATAAAAAAACAAAGCAAAACCCTATTAACTCTATATGCAGTAGGCTGAGCAGAGTTAATAGCTGCACCTTCTGTCTGAAGATTGCATATATTTCCTCGTGAACACAGTGCCAAAAAAACTGCACCAATGGATATACCTACCACATATGGATGCAAGAGTTTTGCATCTTCTCCAACAATCTGGGGGAACATAGCCCATAATCTTTGCTAATAGTAATGGAGTCAGGTACCAATGAGCAAAGTTCAGTAGCCAAACATCTTGGCTAAAAAATATCTCTACTATGCCTTAATATTAGACCATTACCACTCTGTTTTGTTTCCCATCTTCAGCTGATGCTTTCTGAGTTTGGAGAAGCAACTAACGTCCACCAGCTTTTTCATAAGTACATTCTATTTAAATCTCCCTGCCCAATCTAAGGGAGCAATTTAGCTCTATTAGATTGAATGAAGATATTAAAACAGGGTTTCCCACAGGCATCTGGTAGGCCAATGTTAGAATGTGATGCTGGACTTGATGGACCATTGGCCTGACCCAGCAGGCTCTTCTTAAATTCTTATGCCGAACCTGTATAAACACCTCGCAGAGGTAGTCCGTTCTCCTCAGAGGACCCTCTCTCCATCTGTGAGTGCTGGCTTCTCCTTCCCAGGTATTTTTCCAGGTGAAGCTGCCACAGTTAATCAGAATCATGGGTGATCTGCAAGCCACTGCAAGCCCTGGTTACCTTTCATGACTTTCCATGGTCAGATGTTCTGAAAGGTTTTTTCCCCGGCTATGCAAAGCTGCCATTTTAGAAATTTAGGATAGGAAGGAGAGGATCTTAATTCAACACAGAATTTGAGGGTTGTAATGCTTGCGTATTCTTTGTTCTATAATGAAATCTGTACAGCAATCAGTATGTCCCAATCAAAATACCAGCTAGTTGCTATAGCAACTCTTACACTGAATCTGTATATTTGTGTGTATATTTTTAAAGGACTGGATTATTTATATTCTAAAGAAATCAACCTGCCACATTCAGTCATCTTATATAGCCTTAAAAGAATGCAAATAAAATGAAATAATTAATGTATTGAAGACCACACACTCAGAAAACTAAAAAAGCAAATGTGAGTAGTTCATACAATCAATTAATCCAACTACAAACATGTGTGGACCCCTACAGTTCTCCAAATAACTTCCAATCTAGTTTAAACTCACAGATCCAAACTCTTAGCTCTCCAACTTTCTCTGCCTCAAAACTACTCTTCCCATTAATGAAAGGCGTCATTTGCAAGGGGAGCAAGATTTTCAGTTGGCAAGGAATATTAATATTTTTTGCTTGGATCCCAAATACCCATTAGTTGCCTGATAGGCCCATTTGCAGGCCAAGGCGCTGTGCTCCACAATCCTCAACCCAGATAAATAAGAGATCAGTAAGACTTGTTTGGATGAAAACATGCCACAACTTTATTGAATACAGATGAAAGAGGTTTGTTTTGGGCATGGGGCAATCAAAATACTTCCAGCCTGCCCACCGGAAATGACATGTAGGTCAATCCAGGTAGGGGTTCCTAAGACTTACATGAAATAGGGTGACCCCCACAGGGACCGCTGTCTGGGGGACTGCCTTCGGTCCTGGCGCTGCCTGGGCATGTGGACATGACCACCCCCACCCCCCAGATCCCTTTAACAGGATACTCGAGTGTATGGAAGGGCAGGCGGATACTACCACCTCCCCTCCATCCAAAACAACGGATTGCCCTAATGCCCCACCTCAGTTGTGATGATTGCTATGAGGTAAGCAAAACCACCAAGTCAGAGCCAATATGCCCAGTGGACAAATTCCTACCCCGCCCTATAAAGAACAGCAACCACCATAGCCACAGTAAGGTCCTTGACTATCAGCCTAAACCAAGGGTGGGTGGGCAAGGAAACCAGATGAAAGAACAAACAGGTAGTGCCCCAGGTGCAGGCTACTTAAATGGCCAGGGGGTGGACCCGAGAGAAGCCTACCTGCTCTGTCAGCTCTGCCCCCTGGCACTGTCCAGATCCCAGCCTGCATCCCCATTCTCTAAAGCAGGGTGCAGGCTAGGATCTAGCTCCTGATAGGTGATGGGGGCTTGTGCCTCTGCTGCCTACCAGGAAATGCACTGAAGCCATGGCTCCATCGTTGGGGCTCCTGTGAAACCTTGGCCGTCCTGCAACGCCGCCGCACCAAAAGGGGTGAGCGGACTTGCAGTAATCAAGAGAGATTCTATTCAGCCAAGCAGTCTCAGCAGCAGTCTACCTGCTGCATGTGACACAGAGCCAACTCCTTATTTAACGGCAGGAAGGCTGCTCCCACTCTCTGTTCCTTTCTCTGTGGCCATTACACGGGTTGGATCTCAGTACACTGCAAGTGGTTAATAATTTAAAAATCCAGTTATGTAATTTCCAGATTTTGTGTAGGAATTTGTGCAAATTTGATAGGACCATGGCCCTTATCATCAACTAATTTTATTTACTTACGATATTTATATGTTGCCACAAAACATAAAGTTATCTGAGTGGCCTACAATAAATGAATATAAAGACAATAGAAAATAGAAAATAAAACATAACACCATTAAAGCAAGACAAACATAAATAGAATAAGAAAACACTCTTGCCTTAACCCCACAGTTAAAAGAGATTTTTAAACCAAGGGATGGGGCCCTATGAAACTGGCTCATGTTTTATTTCATTTTTTAAAAAAATTAAATTTGTATATCACCCTTCACCCAAAGATCACAGGGTGATTCACAACATAAAAATACATAATGAGAACACAAAAACTAAACAATAACTCCCCTCACACAAACACATTTTAAAGGCCTTAGAAAGTTAATCAACCTAAGGCCTTGTTATAGAGAAAAGTTTTCACCTGACACCTAAATATATGTAATGAAGGCGCCAGGTGAGCCACCATGGGGTGAGCATTCTACAATCAGGGAGCTACCACAGAAAAGGACCATTCTTGTGTTGCCACCCTCTGGGGACCTCTCATAGAGGAGGCACATGAAGAACAGCCACAGATGATGATTGCAGGGTCTGGGTCAGTTTGTATGAGGAAAGACAGTCCCACACAGCTATCACATCTGTGCTGACACTGACAACACATTAATGTAGATTTTGGAGAAGTTTGTAGCGCAGGCATAGGCAAACTTGGCCCTCCAGATGTTTTGGGACTACAACTCCCATCATCCCTGACCACTGGTCCTGTTAGCTAGGGATGATGGGAGTTGTAGTCCCAAAAAATCTAGAGGGCCGTGCTTGCCTATGCCTGGTGTAGAGCACTGTCAGGTTGATTTTTTTGAGATCCAGTTATTGCAGCTTGAGGACATATAAGGACAGAGGTCTGTCCAACTACTTAGGCTCTCTTGACCCTTCAAGAGTAGGCTAAAAAGAGCCTTCTTATTAAGAGACCTGGACCCAGAGGTTATAGATAACCACCAACTAGATGCTAATGCCCTTCCTGTGTATGTAGACTTGTGAATCTGGCAGTTCCAAAGGGCTGATTCAAGTATATGTGTTTTTGCGTAACCCTCGAATAAAACACTACTGTAATCACCACATGGAAACAATCAGAATCTGTTTTACCATGAGCTTATGTTCAAAATTTTCTTCAAATTCATTTTGGCCTAAAGTTAAGCTGCTCTTAAAACAACATATATAGGCATAACAGCCAAGAATTGTTTGCTACCAGTGTATATCTGACGTTAAGTTCATATTTCATATTAAAACAAACTACTAGTATCTTCAGAAAAACTCATTGTTAAATTATCTTATTTACACAGCAATAATCAGCATCCATCTGAATAAACAGCACTACAAACTGCTTATAATTACTGCATACATCGCTCCAAGGTGTAATGCAAAGACATGCCTATTCAAAAGTCTAATTGCTATTATGCCTTTAATTACTACATGTAAGTTTCTTCATAGATCTTGGCTGCAATGACCATGACTGTAATAGCAACCTGTCTGAGCGCAGCTTACACAGCTTATAATACAAATGTTGAAATTATGTGCAATTTATTAATCAAACTTTTTATATTGCTGACTGGGCCAGATATCTGGGCCAGATATCCTTTAATCAAATATATAAGATATCCAAGAGACAGTGTGCCAGTCTGTACAATACACACACGCACAGTTTCACATGGGAGAGTAGAGAGCTTCCTCCACTTTGCTTACTATAGAAATTCATCTATCTCATTCAGCCTTTATGGGATAGTAACTTATGGGGACTTGTAGGCTAGTATCTAATCAGGTGTATGTACAAGGCTAGTCTCTGTCATGGCCAACTCTGGGGTTGCGGTGCTCATCTCGCTTTATTGGCTGAAGGAGCTGGCATACAGCTTCCGGGTCATGTGGCCAGCATGACTAAGCCGCTTCTGGCGAACCAGAGCAGTGCATGGAAACGCCATTTACATTCCCACCGGAGCAGTACCTATTTATCTACTTGCACTTTGACGTGCTTTTGAACTGCTAGGTTGGCAGGAGCAGGGACCGAGCAACGGGAGCTCACCCTGTCGCGGGGATTCGAACCGCCAACCTTCTGATCGGCAAGCCCTAGGCTCTGTGGTTTAACCCACAGCGCCACCCGCGTCCCATTCATCACTTACTTTACACTTTTTACAGTGAATTACATTTGCCATTTTACAACCCATTCACTCAGATTGAAGAGGTCCTTTTGGAGCTCTTCACAATCTCCCCCCCCCCCCCCACAGACACACATTAAACAATTTAGTATCATCATCAAGTTACTCCTAATTCAAGATTGTTTATGAACAAGTTAAAAAGTACAAGTTCCAATACCTGTCCTTGGGGGAAACCCCTTTCTACTCCTTCCTACTCTTTGCTTCCTGCAACTTAACCAATTCCTCCTCCCAAAGCCATTGTCTCACCCAAGCATTGAGACCACAAAGCTGTGCCTAGCTGGCTGACCCTCCATGGGACCAGTAGCATTTGGAAGCCCTGGCTTTCAGCATCCTAACAACCTAAATTTGACTTCCAGGACCTCGAGACTGCATTTCCTGATGATGTTGGTGCCCACAAGCACCACAACCACTGTCTCCTCCTCGTCTACCAGGTTATCTAGGTGGCAGGTAACATCCTCAACCTTAGCACCCGGCAGTCAATTCACCCTGCGGTCTGTATGTCCATTGCACACCCAACTATATATCTAAGGATCAAATCGCCTACTACCACAATCCTTCCACCCACTGGAGAAGAGGATAGATGTCCCCCTCATTTCCCTTCTAAGGAAATGTTTCCCTCTTCCTCACTTTCCTTATTTGAGACCCTCATTTTCCCTGACAACATATCAGCTGTCATTGTGGCAGTAGGAAACAGCTACAACGCCCCTGAAAGCTGCATCTACCACTATTTCTCTCTCTTCCCTTTTCCAGGTCTACCACCTTTTCCTCAAGGGAACAAGCTTATTCCCAGAGAGCCAGGAGCTCATTGCACTTTAGACATACTCACAACCTCTGCCCAATGGGTGGGGAATTTATGGATGGTTTGATCTTTGCCCCTTCAGTAGCAAATGAATGGATGAATCAAGCAAACAATTCAGTAAGAAGGAAGCATGTCTCTTGATTCAAGAGGACTTCAGTGGAGAGCAATGGTATCTCATTTGCAGATGAAAGATAATAATTTCTCTTCTGTCCTTTCCTATTGATTAGCTTCCTTCTGCAAATGGGATACCACTGCTCTCCCCTGAAGTCTTCTTGAATCAGAAACATGGTTCCTTCTTACTGAATTAGCTAGATTCTTGCTAGCTTCAAAATTCCTCATCAGCACAGGACATTTCCTCACATGAAGAATCAGAGTCAGTCCTAGCTATCCCCAGGGCATTGGGTTGCTCATACTGTAAATGACATGAATCTTGAGCTCATTCTTCCCAGGAAAGGAATGGGCTTCATAATTCAGCAGCGATACAAGAAATTGATTTTCTTCTCCTCCATCTCTGCAGAGCTCTTTTTAAAAAAGAAAAAGAAACAAACTCTCCATGGTTTGAAAGACACATCATTGGCAAGCCTCTCTGTTAAGTTTGTGTAGCTTTTACAACCTAGCACGAGAATGAGGAGAAGGTGAGAAACTGGAATTGTAACATCTTCACAATGTATATTACTGCAGTCAATCTGAGGCACCTGGCACCTCCACGCTGGACAGAAATTTGCTGTCATGAGCAAATTGTGGGGAGTTCAGCAAGCAATTGGGCCCAGTGAGAATATGTTGTCAAAAAACCCTCCAAAACCTGGAGATGGCTTTGTTCCAAATATGTCCACAAAAGAAAAGGAAGGCCATTTCGCTGGAAGTATTTAAACTGATCCCAAGCATGATGTTTTGAAAACAATCCAGTAAGGACTGAGGAGGAATAGTCCCCTATGATTCTGAATCATCACTGAAAGTGGTAGAACCAGAATACAGAAACCACTAAGAAATCCCACTTACATTTAAAAAGATATAATGATTTTATGTATCACTTCCCTCCCTAACACTACACTTCCCTAGCTAATAAAACGACTTTCTAACTAATGCTATAATTGCAACCTGATGACCAAGTAGAGAGTCAGATACACAGGCTGGGCTGATGTCTGAATTGAGAGTTCATTGCTCCACTTCCACAGTCTGCTTTAAAACATCAGTGGTTTGCTGTATTCTTGAACTCTCAAAGCAGTGTAGAGCAAACTTCAAGATTTCTCCAACTGGGAGGTGTGGGCAACAACAACAACAACAACAACAACACAGATTTCCCATTAATCCAGACTTGTAGAGTTTAAAGGTGTACAGCTAACCTAGCTATAGCTATATCCCTTTTTCATATTTGAAAATTCAGTACTGCAATGATAGGGATTAAAAGTATCACAAGGTGAGACCTCCTCTTCCTGCCACTCTCTCCCTCTT
This sequence comes from Podarcis bocagei, assembly GCF_964188305.1. NCBI lineage: Eukaryota > Metazoa > Chordata > Lepidosauria > Squamata > Lacertidae > Podarcis > Podarcis bocagei. Next base: position 37,520,660 of record NC_138135.1, on the reverse strand, counting down.
TCTTTTTTATATACCTTTCTCTTCCCAGAGCCACTGAAAGCAGTTTCGAGCCCCACTGGAAAAAAAAATTGTGCCCTCCAGCAAGGGCAGGCCAACTAAAAATATTTACATGGGATTTAAAATAAATGTGTGGTCTCATTTTTAGTTTAATAATAAATATAATATTTGTACCTATTGAGAATGTTAAGATCCTAATGACTAATATCAATAAGCACTCATATAATAATTGCTCAACTAACTATACAGTATTTTAAATGTTACACTTGTATGTGTAACACAACACAATGTGTATCACACAACAACTTTGTTGTATTTGCAGTATTCACTTAAAAAAAATACAAATGTGACTTTGTAGTAAGATGAGACTGCACTGTCATACTGTCAAACCACAGAAGCAAATGTTCATATAGAGTCGCAAATGTTTACAGCACAAGTTGGTAAGCTAGTTATTTAGAATTGTGTGTGCAATGAATATGAAATATATATTTTATTAGAAATTACATAAAACAAATGCAAGATAGTCAGGCCCTGGGACCCCTTCTAGATTGCTAGGCCCTGGTAATTTCAACCTGGCCTCTTGCCTTCTATTCCATACCCTCCAACGTTTATCCGATGAAATAGGGACATCTCATTCCATAATGATAATGTTACTATTTGTACCCCACACATCTTACTGGGTTGCCTCAGCCACCGCTGGGCAGCTTCCAATATATATAAAAACATAATACAGTGGTGCCTCGGGTCAAGTACGTAATTCGTTCCGGAGGTCCGTTCTTAACCTGAAACTGTTCTTAACCTGAAGCACCACTTTAGCTAATGGGGCTTCCTGCTGCCGCCGCGCCGCTGGAGCATGATTTCTGTTCTCATCCTGAAGCAAAGTTCTTAACCTGAAGCACTATTTCTGGGTTAGCGGAGTCTGTAACCTGAAGCGTATGTAACCCGAGGTACCACTGTAAAACATTAAACATTAAATAAAACTTCCCTATACAGGATTGCTTTCAGACAGCTCGCGAGTCGAATAACTCCATACACTCTAACATTTAACCGATGAAAATAGGGACGTCCTAAGGAAAAGCAGGACATTTTGGGATCAAATCAGAAGCTGGGATGGCTTCTCTAAATCAGGGACATCCCTGGAAAATCGAGATCAAGCATCTCTATTTAGAGGGTCTAAGTTATTGCTGCAGTGCCTTCTCAGCTCAAGGCTCAGTGCAGGCGAACCAATCACTCTCCCTTAAATCCACCTCTGCCTCAACAAGCTTGTAGGTATTTTTGACAATTATTAAGATACAAACTAAACTAATTTTGTATACCTAGATTCCACCTTAGAATGCAAAAGCTGCTGGCTTATTTCTGAATGGCCTGTTTCACTTCCAAACTTTATATGTACAGGACCATACAAGTTCAGGGTTCCTGTGAATGATCCTTCTCCTAATGGGTCATAATACCACAATATTCCCACTTGCATATGCCAATATGCAAATAGACAGCTGCAAATTTGTTCATCTCACTGTAGTAAGCATTCCAGTTTGAGAGTTCATCAGTTTTCACAAGTGAAATTTTAATTAATACTGGAATTGTACAGAGAAAACTACATATGTGAGTGGATTCACAATTGCCACCAGCATTTGATCTTGAAAAACTGACAAGACAAGTGACTATGATGTCAGTGATACTGTTAAGTCTAGGAATAAGAAACCATTAAATCCAACAGCAATTTAATGCGGTATCAGAGCAATATGATGTATCTGATCATTTATTATGTTATCAACAAAGTTATCAAAAGAAGCTCAAGAGGTACTTGATGTGATGGTGGTGCCTTTATCTGTTTTCTACACTGCCATGCAAATGTTTAGTGCTGCATCTAAAGAAGTCGGGGTAAAGGTAAAGGTATCCCTGCCCATACGGGCCAGTCGTGACCAACTCTAGGGTTGCGCGCTCATCTCGCTCAAGAGGCCAGGAGCCTGCGCCGTCCGAAGACACTTCCGGGTCACGTGGCCACGGAAACGCCATTTACCTTCCCGCTATAAAGCGGTACCTATTTATCTACTTGCACTTAGGGGTGCTTTCGAACTGCTAGGTGGGCAGGAGCTGGGAACGAACTACAGGAGCTCACCCCACCGCGGGGATTCGAACCGCTGACCTTACGATCAGCAAGTCCTAGGCACTGAGATTTTACCCACAGCGCCACCCGCGTCAATGAAGTTGGGGTAGACCTAATGAAATCAATGGACAAATTGATTTCAGTGAGCCTGCTCTATAACTTAGTAGAATACAACCCTGGATGTTAACTGACTTTTAAAAATAAGAAATATTTTTTCCAGCCTTACTGATAAATATGTACATTTTGTACTTGTTGAAGATAGGGCCTTAATTTTGGCTTTGTTGAGTAACCTGAATGACACTTGTCATATATGTATTGTCTTGTTTTAAATAGGTTCCAAAAGCAGGGCTAAGTGAGTGGGAAAGTGCAGCAATATGCAACTGTAATGCGTTACAAAACTATGCTTTCTATTAAAAATAGTGCCAGATAGCACTTAATGTAACTTTCTACTTTTAGTAATCAACAGTTTTCTATAATACCCACCATTGTAGTCTTCAAGCCACATTACAAATGCATCTCTGCAATCTATTCCCTATTTTTAAAAATGAGCCATCAAATTCTCTCAAAGAGATGTGTATAGGAATACACTGGTCTATTAAAAGGAATCCAAAGAAAGTAAACATTTAAGAACTGTACAGACTGATTACAGAAGAGATGGGTGTTAATTGCATCAAAGTGAATTTCTGGTATGTGTAGGGTTGTTGTTGTTTTTAAAATCATGTTTAATTAATGATGCTTACATTAAAATTCATGAAATTAACTGACATTTCCTTTTTGACCCAAGTTATATAATTATACTACTAAAAACAATCCTATATATTCACTATGCCAACCAATACACTAACAAAAATGTTGTTCTTATTGAACCATTGCAAAATATAAAAATAAGAAATAAGTGGGTGAAAATAATAACCTTTAAAACAACTACATTTGCAAAAAGATAATGTGGCAGCCTGACAAAATATTAAACCTGTTACTATGGAGAATCCTGGAAACTACATGACCTTTTTTTGCTTGTCACTGAAACAATTTTCATTACTTCAGGCCTGCTTCTGTTCTTGCAGTGGAACACATTTAATGATTAGTTCAAGTTTTAGGTCAATAGCATGCCAATTCATTTTCCCTTGCTGCACTTGTGTCTGTCGTAACAGAGAACTGTGTGCTGCAGACCTTCTTTTATTTGACTAAAGTCAAATACCTGTAAAAAAAAATATGTTCTTCTCACCTGCAGATACTGTACTGATACTGTACCATTCATGCTTTACATTAAATGCTATCCCACACATTGTATAAGCTCTTTCAGGATTAGAAATTGGCCCCTTCCACCTGGAAATGCCTAATAACCTAGTCTCATATAGTTCTGAAAATGTTAATCACTGACTGAATACATTTTGCACCTATTGCTTGTAGCTGACCTCTCACCAGGAAGTTCAAATTTCTTAACAGTATAGTCCTATTAATGAGACACATGGCTAATTTCTGTTGCAAATGAGGGCAGTAAGCATAAGGCAATGGAGGAAGGCTATTTGCTATATAGTTACAAATATGCAAGCATGCCTTTAATTACCAAATGAACTAATTTTTTATTATCCTGATGAAAAAAGAAAACCTGAGAGAAATAATGTGCATGTACACATCAAGTTGTCCAATATATTCCAAAGTTCTGCCCTAGTACAAGTAATGAAGCCAATACAAGTTCCTACCGGTTCACTGAAGGAGATAAATGCAAATATTACTACTGTATGTCAATAACATCATGGCCAGTTGCTTTTAAACTCATATAGGACACACACCTCTCCCTCAGCTGTACATACTCAGGAGAAAGACATATTTTATAGTTACTATAATACAGCAAGAATGAGGGTGGCAGTGGTTGTGGTGATGATGATGATGATGAAGGGGAGGGGGAGGAGGAGGTTACTATCCCCAGCACCTGCTGGGAAACCATATCCCTACCTCAGCAAGTTGGATAAAGGAATAGGTCCAGATCCACTGCCCAGGAGCCCTCCTTTCCTGCCAGCCAAGAGTTTTTCCACCAAAGCCACATTCCCAGTGCGAGCAGCTTCCAGCAGTTCCTGGTCCTTCCCCATGGTCGGGAATCATCAGAGAACCTTCACACGAGACCACCCCCAAAACGCCGTGTAAGTTATCCCCGCCTCCCCACCCAAAAATGGACCATCGCCACAAAAAAAAATTTCCCTGCTCGCCTGTCAGACTGAGCGATTTAGGGATATTCCTGAAGCCTTCACAAGAACACAGCAGAAAAAGGAGCAGCAGGAGCAGTGGTTGGGAGAGGGGAAATCACCTCCTCCTATTTTCAGCAGATCATTTCTGGGTGGAGTGTGGAAGAAAAATAGAGGGAGGAGGGGGGCGCAGAGGAAGAAAGACTCTTCCCCCCACCCTCTGCCCAAATTCTAGTTTGGTGAAGCGGGGAGAGAGAGAGAGAGAGAGAGAGAGAGAGAGAGTGCTCTGAGCTCTCGTGCCAGGCTGAAGCGGCTGAAGAGTGAGGGAGATCTTAACGACCAGCAGGGCGCGAAATAAGGGGAGACGCAGTCTTGGCCACCCAGGCCCGTTGCTGAGGAGACAAGAGTTCTCCGCTTCTGAATGGCTGGCAGACTATGTGGGTCTCCCCCCCACTCCCTCCCTCCCTCCCCTATCTGGCTCCCGGTCGCGTGCCCTTGCTCCGGTTCCCGCTGCGTTGAGGGATTCTGCTGCCCTCCCTCAGCTGTCCAGCCCGCCCAAATAGCGGCAGCAACTGTAACAGGAGCTCGTCTCGCGCTCCACTGCGGTGTCGCGCGCGCACACATATACATACGCGCGCACGGCTCGATCGATAACGGCTGCCCGAAAAGGGGGGGGGGGACGAGGAGCTGCGCGCGCACGCGCGCCGTGGCTGTAGCGCGCGCTCACCCACCCTCACGCAGGAATAGCGTTAGGGAGGGAGTGGGAAAGGGAGGAGCTCGGAGGGTGAGGTGGGGTGAGACCGCGGTGTAGTCCCGTCAGGGTGGGGAAAGAGAAGTAGGAAAACAACATTTCGAAGGAGGAAGCTGGGCCGCCCGCTCCCCGCCCTCCCCACATTGCGACGGGAGTGACGAGGGAGGCCAGGATTGCCCATTGGGAGAAGGGGAGCGGGGAGGGGAGGGGAGATATATATGGGGGAACTTGGGGTTCTCCAGAGCGGAGGCGACTCATAGGGTGCATACCAGCAGCAGCAGTAAGCATTTGCTGTCGGTGCGTGCGTCCACACTTTTTAAAAGGGTGTCCTCACACCACACACCTCACCCCAGCCACTAATCAAGGCATATTTGCCTCTCTAAACCCACTGGGCTGTTACAAAAATGGCACCTTTGAATCAATGGTGGGAATATTATGGAATCCATAGATTCCCTGTCTTAAAATATGGGTTGCCTGGTTCCCCTCCCCAGTCCATTTTTTTTTAAAAAAAGAGGTTCAAGTTCGCAGGGCACTACTACAGCCAAGTCCACTAACCTGGTGAGTATTAGAGGAGGAATTATTTTAATAAAAAAATAGCTATCCTGCTGCAGGTGGTTTCTTCTCAGCCAGTAATATAAATAATTATCAACATCTGAGCAGTATGGTGGCTTATGTACTTCCGTTTCATTTTTATTGGCTCCTCAAAGGGAAGAAACTTAATATTTTTAATTAATTCTCTGAATTGAATTATATCTCTTGCTTCACTCTGTAGAGTCATTATGCTGGAGAGTGGAACTTGCATTATGTATATCTGAGGCTATTGCAATGGGGTCAGATTTTAGTACATCTTTAAATATTTAACACAACTTTTAAAATCAAATTTATTATAACATTCTTCTTAATTTCCCCTAATCTTTCTTTTGTTTCAATCTGTAAAGGTTTAGCCTTCCTAGTTAATAATGTCTAAAACAGTCCTAGATTTTCGTATCACTACCTTAAAGCAGCGTGCCCATCACACAAGCCTGGTAGGTAGACCATATTCTTGGTATTGGTTATTAGCATCGTATTCTTCCATACCCTTTTGGAGAAGCAAGCCATTACGCTATATCCACCCCTCCAAGCACTGTGATTGGAGTGTGTTGGGTGAGATTCTAACTCCCAATGATCAAGATCCAGTTCCTTTCCTTCCTTCCTCTCCCCCATCCTGGCACTTATAGTATGTTGTTCATATTTTTTTCTATCATTTTAGAGATGGGCTGACTTTTTTATAAAATAAAATAAAAAACAATCTCCAAAGAGCTTTGGTGGGGGGTATTTATTTTGGATCACTTTAAGCAGGCCCCACTTGGGTCTGAACACAGTCACTTCAGGATTCTGATGAAGCAGTTGCACAGCCCTAGTAGACAACACTGAGTAAGGGAGATCTGTAGTCTGATTCAGTGTAATCTACCTTCCTGTTTCTAGCAGGATTTTTTTTTTTTTTAAAAAAAAGTCTGTCTCAGATTCCACCAATGGTAAGCCCCCAACAAAACACTTTGAAAATATTCATTTCTCCCCAAATAGCCTTGTTTTTTATATGCCTTTTGTCCCTGCCCTGACAAACCTCAAGATAAAGCATTCTATACAGAACTTTCAGCTCAGCCTTTAATATTGTACTCTTCCCTATTTGTTGCATTTTTTTTTCAGGTTTAGTTCAGCATTGGTGAGGGTTGCCCTCTACTAGTTTTAAATTCTAAAAAGGAATCAGGATTACCATCTAACAGCACCTGAACAGAAAGTAGGGATGAGGAACATCAACGAATGGCATACCATAGGGGTTCTCAAACGAAAAGTATTGCTATCCCACATCAACCTGTTCTGTTTAGCAGATGTCTTTTTCTCTTTTTCTTTCTTAAAAATGTTTTCCAAAGCAATAACTGATTATACCATAGTAAAACAAGGTGTTGCTGCTGAAGCAAATGACAAATGACTTACTCAAAAAGATAGCTGTAGCTGCTAAGCTTAAGTTGATACAGGCTAGCAGCAGCTCCTTTTCTTTCTGAGAGAGCATATGATGGTTATCTAGTACCTGTATTTGAAATCTCTTCTGCTATGCCTGATGTTCAGAAAGCAGGTGAATGGTATTGTAGTCCCATTCTACTGAAGTAGATGACATACTGGAGAGGGTATAAACTGAGCTGAGAGTGAATAGACTTCCTACGTTCTACTATATGTTGTTTTTGTAGCTAGATGTTTCCAATGCTCAACCTAAGTGGATGGCTGAGAAGGATGCATTGTACCAGGACCCAGAGATGGGGCAGATACCATGCTTGAGCTCTGATGACAGAAAAGTCCCGCGTAATTTTAAAAATGTAGAAAAAGTAAATTTAGAATGAAATTAGACCATTTTCTTTCATGACTCATGCATTGCTATGTGTGGGGAATGGGGACTGTGCTTCAAGCTTGTACTGAGTCTAAAAAAAATGCTTAGGACCTGGATGTATGAGTGGTTTCTTCTGTTTTGATCTATTTTGCTCAGAAATGGCACATCATGTTTTTATTAGAATCTGCTCAGATTATACACACATACGCGCACACACACACACCACAATGCCAGTATTAGTATGTGCCTCCTCAAATCTGAGTTTTCAGGAGCTGCCACTCTCATGTCAAAACCTTGAAATTATCCTTGCACAGCAAGGCTGTCTTGGAAATATTGTCTACATAATATGCTGGATCAGCTCCAATTAAATTACATGTTTACCAAACAGTATTGCAGAATGAGCATATTAATGTTTCAGAGGGCAATTCATAAAAGATGTAACATGTTCTGAGATTATTTTCAAGTTCTATTCACTTGCTTTTTGTAAAATGAAAGATACACATAGAACAAAATCTATACCCCCATGACTTCCCTAACGTACCTATTCCAGAAAAAGATTAATAAGTTTAAAATATGAAAGCTCTTTTTCTGTTTCTCAGCAGAATGACATATTAGAAGTCCCATAAGTCAAGGCAACTCTTGCCTATGACCCTTTTAAACTCTTCCACTGTAAACAACATGGTTCATTGCACCTCCTCCTTCCCTCTCAGAACAGCTGAACATGCAGCAGCTGGCAGTTCCTGGCATAGAAAATCATGAGAGTTATATAAGTACCTTAATCCTTCCATGTTGCTTCCTGATTGGCACTTAAAATGTAGTGACTCAGCCACTGATGTATGATCCCACAACAGTAATATGCAATTTATGAAGAGCCCCTTTAAGTTCCTCCCTTTTCATCAGCAAAAAGCTTTTCTCACGCTTCATCTCAAGAAATCTCAACACTGTAATGACTGGCAAAACCTCTGATGTCAAATAGGCTTAAATGTATTTGAAAACTAGAAGAAGAATTGAAGCATCTCTCTTCATTCTATAGGTTACCACTACTTTTAGAGTTTTCAGTGAAAAGTATTTCAACTTAATATTCTATATTTGTGGTGATAAACTTATCAGACATTACTGATAAGGGTTCAACAGAATTTTGATCTAACTTTAGATTGAATAGAAAACTATCAATCTTAATATAGTGCCTTGAACAATTTCTGTACAGTTGGGTATAAACCAGTAGATTTTTCTGTAAAGATTTTGTGTAAAAGCTTTACAACTCACTGGGGAAACTTTGAATGACTTCTGTGTATTCTACCATTAGACCTCTAACTTTAAATCCCCGACCCCCAGTGAGGGTATGCTAAAAATGGGTTACGTGCAGTTTCTGACTAAGAAAGTTTTTTCAAATAGCAAGGTTTCAGAACCTGCTTGAGGATGTGTGTTTTCCTCTGTCCATAGCCCCTCTTAGGTAGAATCTCAACACATATAAAAAACGCTGTGAAAATGCTTTTTAAACAAACGTTTTGAAAAATACATTGAATTTGACATAAGTGTACTATCGACATCCAGTCTAGTGTCTATAATGCGCTTAAAACACGCTTAAAACCTTATATTTGCAGCTGTATAGCTGAGTCTTTAGGTTCATTATACCAGTTCCTTTTCCCCGCCTCAGAGACTATTAGGGAACAGTTTCCTAGATGACTGTATGATTGATCTCCTTCAACCAAAGGTTAACCAGAATACAACTTGTACATAATTTGGGCAACAGGTTTACAATTTCTGTCAATCAGTTGGAATCAGGAATTCCTTGGGGTCATTCCAAATACACTCTTTGGTTTCCAAGTTCACAGAACAACAGCAGTGGCACCTTGTATTAAATCTGTCACTGACTTTGCTATTAACTCTTCTTAGGTAAGGTTTTGTTTCTATTTTATCTCCAAGGTTTTTTCATCCAGGAGAAGCAGTGAGTGAACAAGCTGAAAAGACAAGTGTGACTTAAGTGCTTAAGTGACATTATGAACACTACTTCATGTATCATGTTTGTTTCTTTAAAATGCAAAGTGTGTCATCTGCTATCCTGGAGCTGTCCATGGTCTAGCAGAGCATGCTTTGGACCTTGCTATCTATTCTTCCCTTGCAGCCTGCTTTCTTCCTATTACCGTACTCTTGATGCTCAATCTATTATTAGTTCCTACCAATGCTCTGATTCTTCCTCTGCTTTTAGCTTCTTGTTGTACACCTGTAGGGCTTGTCTGTCCACAAAGATAGCAACATTTTTCTGTTTGCTTGTTTTGTGTTTCCAACGAGGTGGCTCAGATAAAATCAGTTGGGGTTTTTTGCAGGTACTATAATGGGTACTTTATATGACCATAACCTTTCCAACATTCTATGAGAGATTAAGACTATTGCAAAATACTAGGCACAAAGGTTAAGCTGCCAGTGAACCATGCTGGGCTGTGATATGACCTTTGGGGAACTAGTAAAGCTCACCTCTAGTAAACCATATGCTACACAAGACCCACAATTCTTACCTTACCTTCCTGCACCCTCCATTTCCCTTGATCTCCCTTTCCTTCCTCTCGGGCACATTGCAAGCATGATCGAGATGACCTTTGGGAGTTCTGTTTTCATGGGTTACTGCTATTGCTGAAACGAGGGGGCAGGGCTGAAATCTGATTTTTGTCCTTCCCTCTGTAATCCTGGCTGCAATGCTGCTGTTCCTTCTGTCATGCCTGGTAGGTTGATTTAGAAGGAAGAGGGAAGGTGTTTTGAGGATTGGGTTGGCTAAATAGGAGGAGCTGGTTTTCAAAAAGTGTTACTATGTTTAGGTTTGGAGTTTTCGCCAAAGGTGCCTCTCTTCCCATCTTTGACATGTGTATTTAACAAAGACAATACATGCATGCCATTTTCCAAATTTTACATTTCAAAATAAACTGAAAGACTAGTGGCTGTGTTCTATATTCTGGAATAAAAGCATTAACAGTTGCTTGCGAAAATGGCTCTGCTGATCTCACATTTCATTTGGGGTGAGGGGAGAAGCAGAATGGTTTTTGTATAGGTCAAAAGCCAAGGACTGTTTTTATATGTGAGAATTAAATTGCATTTGAGCTCCTGTGCTATTTATGTTAATATCAGATCACTTATTCACATAAAAAAGAATTTGTAATAAGGCTGACATTCTGGTCAATGTAGGTTTTACATTCGTAAAACCCTCATAAAGACTAACTATAACAGTTTACCCTTGAAACTAAACTAAAAATGCATTTCCAATTTCCAAACCCAAGAGGAAGGTTCAAAGAGTTCTCACTAGATGGAGCTGGTGCTCGCTGGAAGTCCTTCAGCTTGCTGTAATTGAAGCAACAATGAATGTTCCTTGGGAATCTTTTTTATAAAAAAATGTTTAGTAAAGCATGTGGCTAAAGCCTAATTCGAAGGGCATCAAAGTATTTCCAGAAAGCAAGGCTTCATATTTAGGAGGCAGTGAAACTCCTCAACTAAATCAATTTGTTTAACTGGAACTTAGATAATGCACTGATGATGTCAATATAAAAATATTTTTTGTACAAATTAAATACTGAAAGATAACATGGATGGACCAAATGATCTCACTGTCTGGAGTTACAGGAACTGGATGAAATGTAATAATACAAACTGTAAGATCATCTGTTTAAAGACTTTTGCTACTTAATGCAGAATCATCTACTGGGAATGACACAAGAAGAGAGCTGGAGTTCTTCAGAATTGACCAGATGACTGAGATGATGTGGTGTACTGAGTACAAATGCAATCCCAGAGTGTACATATGACACTTCAAGTTAGAGATAAGAAATTATTAAAAATGTCAAGATCTTTTTTGGAAAAGTGTTATCTCATTTCAACCACAATATCATCACTGCAGCTGACCTTATGAGAGGAAGCTGGAAGCTGGACCAGCAAAATGGAAAGTATATATACACTCTCCCATTTTTGCTGTCAGGAGAAACAATTAATTAAAGACACTTCCACCCAAGCCAGTTCTTCACTTTCCCACACACATAAAACTCCAACCACAGAACTGTAGATATTGGGACTCTGGTTTGCACTTTTAAAAACAAGGTATTTCCCAATTCCGTAAAACATTGTATAATTCAGACGAAACAAATACCAGACAATGTTTTCAACAAAATGATTCAGAAAGGTCTATCCAAAGTGAATTTTCCTATTGGGCGTAGTCTTCATTATTTTAAAAACTTAGAACCTCCTGCACAAATCTGTGCTTTTTATTTATATATTTGCAGCAGTTTTCAGCTGAAAACTAGAATTTGAATTTTTACAAGTAGCCCATAGTTTATAATGCAGTTTTACATTTTTAATGGAATTTCACAAGTCCAAGAGGGCAGTTATTCGATTTCCCCCCTCCCAAGTGCATTAATATACAGTTAGATTACATTTTTACAAAAAAAAAACCCAACCTGTTAAAAGGTTTAAGTAAGGAATGTTCCTACAAATGACCAGTGATCATCTCTGAAGAGCCCTGGTCTAATCATTAATTAGTGACAGATCAGCTGACCAAGCACCACTCCAATATTCTTTACTGTATAATGGTCACAAATACTGGATAAAAAGAAACCAAACATTAGCATGGTTCCAGCACAGTTGGAGTGCTTCCTCATTTTCTTGGGTCACACCTTTCCAAGAGTGGTTTCAACACATTAACACAGCTGATAATGTAGGGATAAAGGGGGTGCACAGTCCCAGGCAAGTTCTGTTGGTGTTAGACCCAGTCTCTGGATGATCACTTCAGTATTAGTTAGCTACGATGGAGCATGTTGTGCCCACCTACAGTTAATAGTGCAAATTTAATCTCCCTTGAATAGTACTTTTCTTCTACCAATAACAGAACTTTATCTTCACAAATGAAGATAGCCTAACAATGACACATGGTACATTTTATTCATGCCACCACCTATTAAACAAATTAGTAACATATAATAGAAATTGATTTCCCCTGCATCACTGCATCTTAAATTCAGGCTAAAGAGAAGCACATCCTAATTCCTTGAAGATGTTGACAGAACTGATTATTCTGCAGAAATTTTGTTCAGGGCTCAGGTTCCAAAAACAGTCTAAAATGTATCCCTTTTTGTTCCAGTGCAACATTATAGAGTCTTCTGTCATTTATTTTCAGTATTCATCATTTTCATTTGATGAAGCAGGGTGTCTTTTTCCAAGTGAGCTTCAGCAAGAGCTGTCTTAGCTTTGGCTAGTTCTTGTTTAAGACATTCATTTTCTTCAATCAGCTGGAATAATAAAGTAGAAATTAAGAATTTAATAAGTGTTATATAGACTCCTCTTAACAATTTCCCCCCCAAATAATGCTTTCTGAACAAAAAACAAGAACAAATTTCCATGAGTTTGAACCAAAGGTATTAGTTATCTAGAATTACTTCATGTCCCTCTTTCAAAATGCTTTGTAAAGTTCATTTTGATGGGGGAATAGTTTGAAAAGGAATGGCCTAGAGCAGAAGGAAAAAAATCATGTTAAAACATACAATTTTTGTCAAGAGACCTGCACAATGAAATGTTCTGTAGATTTATGGTTACCTGCTCCTTGATCGAATCAGATAAATTCCTAAAAGGTTTAAGAGACCTGCTAATTTCTGGAGATGTTTGTGTAGCTTGAGACAGACAATTCTGTTTTTTGTGCGCATCAACTTCAGCAGTTTGTTCTCTTGTATCATTACTTGTCTTAGTCTTTGGAACATCACTGCTAGGTGTTCGGTTATCTGTTAAAAATAAATAATAATTAAAATGGGTGATACCCAACAGTAACAGCTCCACTACTACCAGTCTATTTCTGGGCACAAATCAAAGTGCTGCTTATGACTTATAAAGTCCTACACAGCTTACGTCCAAGCTATCTGAAAGACTTGCATTCCCTCGTTGCATTCCAGCCCAGGTTTTGAGGTCCTTCCCCCGCCGAGGGACCACTGGCTAATGAAGAGGTTTTTTTCCCAACAGGCATTTGGAAACTGGCTGCTCTTAAAAGGCTGGTGCCATGCTGGTTTTTATTGTAATTATTGGTATGATTTCAATAGATTTTATATATGTATATAATTTTAAGTCAATCAGTGTTTAATTGTTATTTAATCATTGTTTTCTCTGTGTTTTAGCAGTTCTTATTCTTATCTGTAAGTTGCCTTGAATCAGGAAAAAGGCAGAATATAAGTAAATAGCAATATCAGTCATACTGAGTAGAAAGAGTGAAATCACTTGATAGCATCCAATGATTGTATCTCAACAGCAATTTATTTCAGTAACTTGAATTGTACAGTGTCAATATAAAAAAATTAAATAGTTAATGATCTACAGCTAAAAAGTATCAAGTACTCTGAAACTAAGCTGTATAGCATAAGCTTTCGTAAATAACTAATCCTTCAAAAAGTGCATCCTTGTACAATCACACCTTCACATAACTATATCTCTGCAGACATCTTAAACTGAGGTGCCTTTATAAGACTAGACTTCTAATGGCACGTGTGTAGCCACCAGATACCCTTAAAAGGATAAGCTAGACTGGTCTAGTGGTTGTTACGATATTACAGTTGTGTGAATAGATGTAGCTAACCACTTTACCCCATCAGTCTTTTGGGGGATTCATTTTTTACTTTCCAAAATATCTGGATTGGAGGGAGTTCTACTGTTTATAAAGCAAATTATAACTCTTACTACTCAAGACCACCTTTGCCTTAGTATCTCGCTGCATCCAACACATAATATTATTGATAGTGAAATGAGTCAGTGTTCACATCTTTGATTTACCATTTACTTCTTCCTGTTAGTTTGCTAAATACAGATTTATGTCTTTACATGTCATACTCCCAAATCAAATATCAGAATTTAAATTAATCCTTTGACACTTAAGTATCAGCAACTTCTTAAGAGTTCTGAGCCATATAGGGGCTAGGAATACATTTCCAAATTATGTGGCCCTCTTGTTACAAACGGACATTTGAGATATATTTGGAAGCTTAACTAGTTATCCTTTCATATGTTAGTTTCAAGCTAGTCTTTTGCATCTTCAACTTAAATCCTTTATAAATTTAAATGAGGCTGCTAATATCACCTGTAGTGAAAACTACACCTATGTTGCATTTTCCAAAGTCTTAATTTAAAAGTTTCTTTCTGTTTGATTTAATGCTATTTCAGTGTCCAAAATTACAAAAGCTATTAAATTCTGCATTTGATATTTATGGTGATCAGGCAAGCAGCAACAACAGGGTAATAATTTAAGAAATTCAATACCCTCCTTGTGCTGTTGAAGATTGTTCACCCACTAATAAAGCTTGACTGATCTTGACCTATATGGTTCAGTCTATTAGTGTAAAAACTTAGTCATGATTCACCAATGATATCAATCTATATGATAAAAAATGATGTTTATTTTTGTTATGAATAAATATCATCCTTGCTTCATTCCATGAATTGGGAAAATCAGATGTTCTTCAACATTAAACAGTTGAACTTATAGTTTAGTATTTTAGCATTCTCCATAGTTTAAATGTTTTATTGAACTACCTGCATTCCCGCCCCCCTTATATAGCCCAAATGGGAAGGGCAGGTGGGCCTTGTCAACCTGGGAAGGTGGCACATCCAGGAGAAAGAAAACTCTGATCTAAACCTTCACTGCCTTACGGGATACCTTCAGGAGAATAAAGGGCTAAGGAGTAAACCCTACACAAATCCAGAGTGGAGTCCCCAAGTTGATTGGATGACACCTTTTACACCTCCTTCCAGCAACTCCAGCAACCAAGCTGGTGCCAACATATTGCTCTGCTTTCCTTTGGACCACCATCAGCGAGGCTGAGAAGGGGGTCTTCTTGTCTGGGCAGCCCAGGACCTCCAGACACTTCCGAGGCTTGTGCCCCAGGGAGGTCACTTCAGTGTTTCTAACGCAACGCTTTGACTTCACCCCTGGAATGTGCACTCCATTGTCTCTCAGATGCCAACAACATCACAAATGATAGAGGCTTGGACTAGATTGTGCAACACATGATTTTTCCCCATGACGGTATTAGACTATAATATTTATTTCTATTTTCTTATGAGTTTTATCCCACTTTCAATACAAATATTTCCAAACACTAAAAATAATAATTTGGTAAAATAAAGGCAGGCAGGCAGACCTCTGATGCAAAATGAACCGTCATCTTTCCTCTCCACCATAAGGAGGTCAATATTCAGCGTTACAGGGGCTGGTTCAGGAGCAGTTAGACTGTCACGTGGGCTGTCATCCTAGAAAATATAAGTGATACGAGCATATTTTTTTAAATATATCACATTAAATTCAAGCAGACTGTAAAGTTCTCTGTGATATTTGAGTCAATGGCAGAACTCCCAAAAGCATCAAGCAGAGAGAGACAGAGACTTTGCTTGCCTCTGAGAAATGGCTGCTTCTGCATGCCCAACTCTCCTCTTTTGCAAGCAAGTTTCTGACAGATGAACTCTGAGACTATACTGCAAAGAGTTCATGAGAATATGCTTCCAAACATCCAACTAAATATCTCTAAAACAAGGCAGAACATTGAATTTTACTTCATCTAATCTTGCAGTTTAGCTGAAGACAATATACAGCACTTATGCTAGGATAGCTTTCTATGAAGCCAAATTTTACTCAATAGTGCTTGCTTGAAAACATCACATCATTTAATAACTTTAAAACTATTGACTAGTACCTAACAGGAGCTGTTAATTTAAGCTTTTTTTTTAAAGCAATGCTTTCCCTCAATCCCGAATTATCAATATTTACTCTGAACTGACATCAATCTCACTCCAAAAATTACATACTTTTAAGTTGATCCTTGTATTAGAAATTTTTATATTCATAGGCATCACTTCTGCAACCATTTCATCTTCCAAAAAACGTTGAATGTTCATAAGTGAAGACATTAGGAAATCAGCACTCAAGCCTTCCACATGACATTGTAGAAACCCATTTTTTTCTGATAGCAATGAATGTATTATAGCACTGGGTCCACTTTCCCATCTCAGTCTGATTTCAGGAGTTGATTTAACTGGCCCAGTCACAGTCTTAGGATCTGAACCTGTTATAAAACCAGTACAGAATCAGGTAAACCAGTTTTACATGACATTAAATGACTCTTGTTTATAGTCTATCCTCCAACATGATGTAAACACTGACTATTTTGAAACAACACAAAATATAATGGGGCTATGTCATCTACTAGACAGCTAAGTTGCATTAGGTATTTTGATTTAAAAATCTATAAAAGGATGGAAACTGCTTCCATAATCTTTATAGTCAAAGGGAGTGTAATCAGATAAAGGAAGTAGTCATAATTTCCCCTCAAATGCCTATTTTACAAATTAATTTCATAGCATTTCTTCCTTTTAATGATATTTCAGATGTACTGAATACGCAACAAAGTATAAAATAAATCCTGCAGAATAATCTATGGGCTGTATCCAATGCTGTCCATGAATGAATGGAATACTTATTCTTGCTGATCGAGACTTTCTCTATCCCCTGCAGCCCCACTGCATGCCTTCAAAATCTGCTCTGCAGAGGTACAGAACACTTCAAAGCAGATTTAGGGGGCATGTGAAAGACGGTAAGGTACGGGAAGCTGAAGTGCCATTGCATGGGTGATAGTCCCATTTGCTCCACATGGGATTCCACTGTATGCTAGTACCTAACTGAATACAGATAATCATTTAATGCAGGTGGAGAAGTCTGAGGGGGGGGGGGAATCTAGGTTCTGGCCTTTCTTCAGATAATTCCAGAAGAGTACACAGACACACCTACAAATCCACTAAAGGCAAACAGTTTTCAAGCCCCTTTAAAGTGTTTAGTTGTCCAAATCTGTAGGCTATTTCATAACATACTAAAACTAACAAAACAGAATCCTTAAACATTTTCACTAGTGTGAAAGCACCAGAAATGCCTTTTTATATATTAAATTAGTTCTTACCTGCTGTTCGGTTGCAAAGGTAATGCCGAACACTGATATTGCCCAACTGATTTGGTACAACCTGGTTTACCTGAAGGCATACATCTGTGTCATTACCTCTGATGTCAATTTCACCATTAACACCAAATATTTTAAAAACCACAACAGACATCTGTCAACAAAATGAAAATACAATTAGTAACTCATCTGGGAAAGCTCATATTATGTTGACCTCCCCACCCACCCCACCCCGACAAATGTGCAGACTCAAAGAATCACATAGTCAAAGTAACAGAAGGGAAATAAAAACCAATTTCAGTTAGAGTAGGTTCTGTAACCCATTGGGAACTTTTGACTCATAGCACTGAGTATAAACATAACTATTGTGTGTTAATGATATCTGATACATCTGTTAGTCATAGCTGCTTGGATGAATTTCAGTTGTTTTATTTCAGGGATGCTGATTGAATATTTGGGCTGATCAATTATTTTTAGTTAATTTGGGAAATTTATATCCTCCCTTTCCATACAATATACTCAAGGCAGCTCACAACATTACAGATAAAACAATGAAATAGCACACATGTCAAAATACAGAAGAGAAGCTAAAGAACCACGAACTAATAAAACATGTATTTTGCAGGACAAATAACATAATCAACCCAGTAGGCATCTGAAACAAAAAGGTCTTTGCATGCCAATGGAAGGCCCAAGAAGGGAACAGACAGCTTTCTTTAGGAAGAATGCTTTAGAGCATGGGCACAGTACTAAGAAGGCTCTCTCTCAGATAGTGGATCACTGAAAAGGTCTCACACAGATCTTAATGTACAGGTTGGTTTATACTGGAATAAGACAATCCTTCAAATAACTTGATTCTTTTAGGATTTTAGGTCATAACCAGCACTTTGAACTGGCATGAACTCTAATGGGATGTCAGTGCAATTGTAATAAGGGCACCATCTGCTCTGCTATCTGGCTCCAGTCAGATACCTGTATTCTCAACCAGAATGAGTTTCTAAACACTTTTCAAAGGAAATACCATTGCCATTTTATTGTGGGCGGCTCTGAGCATTTTGCAGGGGAACGAGTTTTAAAATAAATAATTAGAACTGAATAATTGTGAATGTAACCCACAGAAGCTCTATTTTGGCAGCAGCTCATCAAAAAGCCCGTTCACATTCATGAGATCCATGCTGAAGACGGACTTCATATATTTATTTGCTTTCAAACATATGGAGCAATTTGTTCACCTTATGCTAGTTCATAAGCTTATGATTTATGCATAATGAGAAATAAATATATCAATTGAATTTTCCTACTCTAAGCACTGTTCGGGGTGTGTGTGTAGATAATTAAATCCACAAGCCCCATTCTCACTTTTTAAGGAAATACTAGCCCCTCTATAGAGTAGTTAAACTAAAGAGGCTGCCACAAAAGGTTAAAGTTACATAACCTTTTGTATGATTCCATGGCTGTCTGCTAATTCCAAAATTGCTAGGGGAAACATTCTTCAACATATACAATTGTACCTTGGTTTTCAAACAGCTTCATTGTCAAACGTTTTGGCTCCTGAACGCCGCAAACACGGAAGTGACTGTTCCAGTTTGTGAACTATTTTTGGAAGCCAAATGTCCAACAGGGCTTCTGCAGCATCTGATTGGCTGCAGGAGCTTCCGTTTTGGAAGTCAAACAGACTTCCAGAATGGATTCTGTTTGACTAACAAGGTACAACTGTACTTTCTTTTTATGTAGTTGCTAAAGCAGAGTGAACTTTGTAGCCTTCTCCCCTATTTCACCGAGGACCATTTTTTTTTGTCCAGGCTGTGCCACCCTCATTTGCATACTTTCCCCACCATCCCACTATTTTCAAAACAGCAACGCTTCAATTCTCATGACCAAAGATCTGCTCAAACAACCCCATCCAGTAGAAACATTATGAAAGCATCCTCCTTATTGGGAGACCATTACCATTTCTTCTTCGCTAGCATCTTGAGCACTCTCTGAAGCTGCGCTGAGGACATCCGGAGATGATCCGCCATAGTTTTCCATCACTGTGTTTTCATCAGGAGTGTTTTCCAATGGTTTATTTGACAAGATAGCTTATATATTCATAAAAAGACAGATGTGTTTACATTTGCTGTACATTTTTATAAAGATACTTCATGCAGTTGTCACTAGGTTTCTAAATTTTAAAGGGGGATACACACATACTGCTGTGTACACTATCTATCTTTTATGGATATGGCATACTGACCAGCTCAAATTCAGTTCATCTAACCATTATCTACCTACAGCCTCTTCCAAAAATACCGCACAACTTAAGCAATTCACCCAGCGTTTGAATAGTCTTTCATCTTAGACTGCAGGAAGCAGCTCTCAAACACAAGGTGGCATCCACTTAATTATACTCAGAGTAGAACTAAAATTAATGAACCCAACTTAGTTATGCAATGAGACAAAACACAAAGTGCATCACTAAGGAACACCCAGGAATTTTTTAATCCAACAGGCTTTTTAACTAAATTCTGATTTTATAGTTTTAATTCATTTTTAATCTTATTGTATTGAGTCTCTTGTGTACCATTTAGAAATGTCTAATTAAGCAGTATACAAATTGCTGAAATCAATAAAATTGAAATAAGGTACTGTCTCCAGCAGAA
The DNA here is from genome assembly GCF_964188305.1 of Podarcis bocagei. Lineage (NCBI taxonomy): Eukaryota > Metazoa > Chordata > Lepidosauria > Squamata > Lacertidae > Podarcis > Podarcis bocagei. Next base: position 37,500,665 of record NC_138135.1, on the reverse strand, counting down.
AAATACTCAGAAAGCTAATTTTTTGAAATCTTGCTCACACTTTAATCTATACATTTCTCTCAAGTGAATTTTTCATAATAATTACCGTATTTTTCGCACCATAGGGCGCACCGGACCATAGGGCGCACCCAGTTTTTAGGGGGGGAATTCAAGAAAAAAAATCTTTTTTCCCCCTGCAGCCCCAAAGAGCAGCGTACAGGCTGCACACAACCTCTCCCTGCCGGAGGGGTTGCGTGCAGCTATGGATCAAGCCAAGGCAGCGAGCGGGATGGATCCCGCTCGCTGTTTTGGCTTCCCCTAGCCCCGTGCAGCCTCTCCCTCCCGGGAGAGGCTGCGTGGGGCTAAAGAATCCATAGCCCCGTGCAGCCTCTCCTTGGCAGAGGGGTTGCGCGCAGCTATGGAGGAAGCCAAGGCAGCGAGCGGGATGGATTCCCGCTCGCTGTTTTGGCTTCCCCTTTAGCCCCGTGCAGCCTCTCCTTGGCGGAGGGGCTGCACGGGGCTTTCCTGGCTTTACTGGGAGGTGGGGGGATTCCCTCACCTCTCCCAAAAGCCCGCAGAAGCCGTGCAAACCCTTTAAAGAGATTGCGGCTTCTCCTGGCTTTCCTGGGAGGCGGGGGGATTCCCCCGCCTCCCGCAAAACCGGCAGAAGCCGCGCGCCTTTTAAAAGGGCTGCACGGCTTCTCCTGGATTTCCTGGGAGGCGGGGGGGATTCCCCCGCCTCCCGCGAAACCGGCAGAAGCCGCGCGCCTTTTAAAAGGGCTGCACGGCTTCTCCTGGATTTCCTGGGAGGCGGGGGGATTCCCCCACCTCCCGCGAAACCGGCAGAAGCCGCGCGCCTTTTAAAAGGGCTGCACGGCTTCTCCTGGATTTCCTGGGAGGCGGGGGGATTCCCCCACCTCCCGCGAAACCGGCAGAAGCCGCGCGCCTTTTAAAAGGGCTGCACAGCTTCTCCTGGATTTCCTGGGAGGCGGGGGGATTCCCCCACCTCCCGCGAAACCGGCAGAAGCCGCGCGCCTTTTAAAAGGGCTGCACGGCTTCTCCTGGCTTTCCTCGGAGGCGGGGGATTCCCCCGCCTCCCGCAAAACTGGCAGAAGCCGCGCGCCTTTTAAAAGGGCTGCACGGCTTCTCCTGGATTTCCTGGGAGGCGGGGGGATTCCCCCGCCTCCCGCGAAACCGGCAGAAGCCGCGCGCCTTTTAAAAGGGCTGCACGGCTTCTCCTGGCTTTCCCGGGAGGCGGCGGGATTCCCCCGCCTCCCGCAAAACCAGGCTCCCCCCCGCCAGCCTTCTAACCAAGTCGGGGGACAGCGGGAAGGGCGCGCTGCGCCCCTGCCGCTGTCTCCCAAGTTTGCGGGGCTGGCGACGGGGAGGAGCAGGCTTCTCCCCCCGCCAGCCTTCTAGCCAAGTCGGGGGACAGCGGGAATGGCGCGCTGCGCCTCTCCCGCTGTCTCCCGAGTTTGCGGGGCTGGCGACGGGGAGGAGCAGGCTTCTCCCCCCGCCAGCCTTCTAACCAAGTCGGGGGACAGCGGGAATGGCGCGCTGCGCCTCTCCCGCTGTCTCCCGAGTTTGCGGGGCTGGCGACGGGGAGGAGCAGGCTTCTCCCCCCGCCAGCCTTCTAACCAAGTCGGGGGACAGCGGGAATGGCGCGCTGCGCCTCTCCCGCTGTCCCCCGAGCTTGTGGGGCTGGCGGTGGGGCTCTCCTGAAGCCTAGAGAGCGAGAGGGGTCAGTGCGCACCAACCCCTCTCGCTCTCCAGGCTTCAGCGAAAGCCTGCATTCGCACCATAGGATGCACACACATTTCCCCTTCATTTTTGGAGGGGAAAAAGTGCGTCCTATAGTGCGAAAAATACGGTAAACATATACATGGCAAAGTAAATTCAATAAAACTTATATATATACTGAATATCCATTCAAACTCTGTCCTTCATAATAAAATGCCTCATTTATATAAGGAAAAATTAGTCATGCAATCACCAACAGCATTTAGTTATAATTAACAATTATCTATGAGGAATACTCTAAGGATCCACTGCTTGGCTGGAATTAGATATGCTGGCACTAATGTCAAGTGGAAACTCATTAGCCATATGGTAAACCAACTCTACAAATCAATGGGCTCAGCCTGTAATGTACAGTATTTTCACAACAATGGCAGTTTCACAAGAGGTGGAAAACGATACCTCTGAGATATACAAATGTAAATAAGACATTTCTCTCTTTTTCTACATACAGTCTAAAACTAGTACTAAGCACTAGTGGAATCAAGGAGAAAAGCTCAGAAGATTATTTGATTCACTATCACTTTAACCTCCCAAAACTGGACATTTACTTACCTTTCTCCAAAAAGCTGTGGCTATCACTTCCATCACTCTCTAAATACTGTTCCTCCAACAACATGCTATCAATAGACATGGTATCCAAAGAGGCTTGTGATGGACTTTTCTTCATGTTCTTATAAGAAACAGAGAATGCAGGGAGATTGGACTGGCAGCGTTCCTTAGGCTTTCCACTTTTTAATATAAAGATATTAGGAAATTATTAAGGTAAAAAACTAAAAAACAAAGAAAATAAAAATGTTCCAAACCATTAAATTAAGGCAAATGTTGGTGAGAATTTTGTATTTCTACAAGGCAATAATTAAATCCAGTACAAAAATTTATCCTGCTCTGACTTCTGTCAAAAACAGATTTGTTTAATTAAAAACAAACAAACAAACCTGGCAATTGAACAGCAAGAAAGGAAAAGTGTTCCAAGATGGCACAGGGCTATGGCAATGGCACAACACCTACTTTGCAGGTTGGCGGCGGCGGCAGGGGGGGGGGCAACAACCCCTGCCTGAACCTCTGGAGAACCACTGCTAGTCAGTGAAGCTGAGCTAGATGGTCTAATGGTCTGAGACTCGTATAAGGCAGCTTCCTATGTTCCTAAGCTTCCTAGAGCAACTGTTCTGGGAAGGCTGCACAATGTGCATAGCCAACCAGCATCTACGAAATGTTTTGCTGCCACAGCTATAGGGCATATATTTCTTAGGTGTATAGGCCTTCTAAACCTTTTCTAAATATGCTTACGTCTACCCGTTTCTCAAAGACCAGGAACCCCTTTCAGATTCCATCCTGCCTTTCCACCTCCCTCATGGTTTGTGTTTTCTCTCCTCCCATACTATGCATTACTTGGTTCTCTATCTTATTCATTGAAGCCATGCCTCCCATTTATTTCTCCTGGCAGCAGCTGGCACTTGCACAGTACAGCTATCACAGAAGAAGCTACCATAGAAATCCCATTGCCAACTTCCTAATGATGGTAACATGTTAGAGTAGCCTTAAGTCTCAATATATGGTTATCCGCATGGGCCCCCCACTTTACTGAATCTAAACAAAGTTAATTTTCTATAAGTTTTCTATACCTTAATGAAGACTGAAATGCAAGCGTTTTGGCTGTAGCCAACTTTTCTTTGTCACTTTCAAGCTCTTCAGACTGCCAAGCAGCATCAGATTCGAAGTCTCTGACTTTAAGAGGTGAACCTCCTGCTCCACTTTCCTTATTTGAAAACACACTTTTGTCATCCTCCTTCTCTATCAACATCTCAAGAGAATCTTCTCTGCAATTCAAAACATTCACCAAATCCCTGGGATATGTATTACTCTTGTCACTGAGTGACTCACAAATCTCTTCTGAATCACTTCGACTGAAAAGCCCACTATTTTCTTCATTTATTTTCCCCCAGAGTTTTTCTGAGGCATCATCAGAGAACGTACTTCCCCTTCGCGAATCACTATCTGATTTGAAAAGAGGGTCTGTCAGAATGGCTTTGCTAAAATCAGCATTCACAGGCCTACTGTCAGTTACAGCATTCATATCTGAACTGCTTATCTGTGAAGTATTAGTAGGAATTGGCTTGCTCTCCGATGCATAAGCTTCTCCATTCTCCAGGGGTGAAAGGTCTGATGCCACTGGACTTTCTCCTTTTAAAACAGGAGACTTGCAGGTGCTTCCTTGCATCAGTGGATGAAGCAACAGAGCTATGTCTGCACTTTTCAGTAAGATCCCAATGCAGACATCTGCCTGTTTTGCAGGTTTGCCTGTCACAGTCTCTACATCTTTTCTTAAGTTATCCAGGAGCAACACAAGAGATTCTTGGAGGGAGAGTAAGAAAAGATACTGGTAATGATTGATTTGCATGCTCACATGTTTTTGGACGTGAACAAGAACATGAATATCAGCGTCAGATATAAAATGTGTAGATTGGGATCTCATAGTGCACAGGTTTTCAATACCATTGGCCAAGGCTGCAGTCTCAGTGCTGTAATACTCTTTCAGAAGCTTTTTGCGCTGCAGTCGGTTTGCAAGGTCACTAGAGTCAGGTTTTGAGGTGTGGGGCTTCTGATAAGAGGGCTCTTTATGCAATTGCTCAAATCTTGTGGGCTGACAAACCCAGAGTGTAAGTGGAAATGACTCCACAAAGCTCACTGGCCGTCCTTTTCCACTCTTCATTCCTTCAAAGTCCATCCAAAATTGGGAAAAATGAATTGCCCAGACATCAGAAGCAGCAGATGTTTTAAGTGCAGATTTATTCAGCTGGGGAGTGATAAAACCTTTATAGACATCATGCATCTTAGTATCTTGTTCATGGGCATGTCGCTGGAAAATTGGATGCAGAAGATTAAAACAGTCAGGGGATTTTGGAAAGCCTGTGAATTTTCTACTGAAAAATTCACAGTCTTTGAAGTTTTGGAACACTGTTTCCAAATCGGAGTGCCTACAGTTTGGTGAGTGCCTTGTGTTTGTACAAATCATTTCAGAACTCTGAATAGAAATTGCATGTGGATCATCCTTATGGTTTCGTTTCCTTTCAGAAGGTATGATGAACTGCAACAAAAAGCATAAATATTAATTTTAAAATCAGAAGCGATTCAAGTGCAGAATTTTTTGAAAAAGTGCTTCTCAAATTACTGGAATATATGCCAGAAAGAAACATGATCTACCGCAGGGAGTGCCTACATTACTGATCAAAGCACACAGAAATTCTGAGCAATCATAGCTTCCCAAAGTTCAGGTTGCAATTCCACTGGAACTGCTGAGAAATTGGAATGAGGTTGACTGTCTGACTGCTACATTCTTGGCTACTTCACACTAGAGCTGAAGTGACACTGGAGTGACTACATAAGCTAAAAGTAGGGTGAAGGAATACAGTAAGCCCACAACTTAAGTGCATTTAACTTGTACTTTATGCATGTGGCAAAAAATTAAAAATAATTAAAAAGAGGCAGAAAGGGGCAGGATTCCATTAAAAATGACATGGGGAATCCCACCCACCAAAGAACCCATGGGGTTTTGACCAAACACAATTTTGGCTTTACGCACAATCCCTGAAACATAACCCCCACATAAATTGTGGGATTGCTGTATGTGGGTAGCACAAAGGCTGATGTCCTTAGTGGTATAATTCCACAAAGTATAACAAGCTATCTTAATAAAAACTAAATAAGAGGATAAATATGCATAGCAAATAAAAATACAAAAGGGTGTTTTCTGACACCTTAAAAATGAACAGATTTATTGTGGTTAAGGCTTTTGTGGACTAGAATCTTCTTTATCAGATGCCAAGTGGTTTTGCTTATAGTTGGCAGGTTATATATTCTATTCTTTAAATGGATTATATATTCCATTCTGGGCTGTTTTCCACTTGCGTATGCACTAAATTAGTACACTGTAAGCTACTAAAATACTTTTCAGATCTAAATTGTCTTCTCCACAGAGTTTATTCCTCTTTAACTTTGTTTACTAGACTATTACTCAGAAGGGTAATACCCCTCCCCACCCTCTCACTATATATAAGGGTCTGGTGACTTCTGTTTCAGTGTATCTGAAGAAGTGTGCATGCACACGAAAGCTCATACCAAGAACTAACTTAGATGGTCTCTAAGGTGCTACTGGAAGGAATTTTTTATTTTGTTTCGACTACAGCAGACCAACACGGCTACCTATCTGTATTACCCCATACTCTTTTTCCCTTATATGCTTACAGAGTTAAAGTTGTGTGGTATCTAATGTTCCACTGGGAAGTGCTTCTGAAAACCTGCTCCAATTAACTTTTTTCAGCCAAATGAGCTGGAAATTAACTTTTAAAGTAAGTGAAGCCTCAATCTCCAACAACAACTTACCCCTTTTATATCATGTGTGGTTTGCATTTCACAAGTTGCCCTTTATTGGGCAATACATATTTTCTCTCTAAAGTGGCTGCTCCCATGCATCATTCATGGCAGGAATTCAACACTGAGCAATGTTGTGCTGTATCTTTGACAACATTACCTTTATCATTAACCCATCAACTCGAACGTCAACATGTTCTTCCGGCTTTGAATTATCATTTAACTTGTATATGGCCATGAATTGGCTGAGACTTTGTTTCAAGTCCAACACAAACTGGTTAAGCCAAAGAACACTCCTCTCATCCAGTGTGAATTGCAGAGCGTTTAGCTGAATGTAAAGGTTTGGACTTGGAACTAAAGGAATAAAAACAAAATTATTATCTTAAAAACGTTTTTAGAAGTAGCACCATTCTCTCTAACAACTGGCTGAGAGCATTAACAAAATCTAAATCCAATATTATGGGCATAGGAAAAGCCAATCTTGAAAGCCAATGTTCTGGCTGTATACAGAGTACTATTTCTGAACAACTGCATTCTGAACTCTGCATTCAGTGGCTACCGAGTATGCCAAGTTCTTAATGGGTTATTTTGAGATTTTTTTTCTGCTTCCACAACTGGGGCTCTCATGAACATGCTTTCTCCCTCTTGTCCCCAGTTGCCTCATTTGACCACATAGTGGTGATATCTTAGTCCCTGAGTCTATTCTAAGTCTATAGTCAATGTGGGTAGCCAATGTAGTGCCCTCCAGATGTTTGAACTACAACTCCTATCAGCCCCAGCCATCATGGCCAATGGTCAGGGATGATGGGAACTGTACTATAAAAAATTTGGATAGCACCATGTTGGCAATCCCATATATTGGGGGGGGGGGCAGGAGAGAATGATGGAGCGATACAGCCTTATCACAGGAAAAGTAAGGTAATTCTAAGTTACAGCACTTTTCCTAGTCCCATCTAAGTCCCATGGAAGAGTAAGACTGAATGAACTCAATCACACACCAATATAATGTTCTCTAATTGAGCTATCAAAATCTTGACCTTTTTTATTCTCCTGTCCAGTATATAAACTGACAGAACTAACTGTGAATCACTAGGCTTGCAACAGCTTCCTTTGTAACTGTACCAACTTTACTGAAAGTTATCAGGTTACCATCAGAACCTGATAACCCTTGCATATAAGGCTTCACCTCTCACTTGTTAACCTCCTATAATCACAACTGTAGCCTCTTCAGGTATTAAAGTAAATATGTGAAGAGAGGCAATAAGGATGAAAGCACCAGCCTCACCCCTGTTGCCATTGTTGTCACCTGAACGCCTGAAGAAAACTTATGCTGAATTCAGCAACACATTTTTGTTTTATTTACATACAACTTTTAGTTAACATTTTACTCACAGACTGATTCTACACATTGCAAAGCTCATTTTGGATACAGAATATGTTGGAAATAATATGCATGGGTAGTAATCCCTGTGCAGTATCCTCTCCAATTGTCATAATCTGAGCACAGCACACTTTTGTACATGAGGGATGAATAATCTGTGGCTCTCCAGATGTTGGTCTACAACTCTCTCTTCATCCCTGACCACTCTAGGGCTGATAGGATTTGAGAGTCCAACATCTGGAGGGCCACACATTTCCCATCCTTACACATAGCTTTCACTGGTATGGAAAAACAGGGGGGCTTTAAGGACCACACCAAGTTAAGAGCACTCTGAGCATTGGGCTATTTTGCCCCGCATTTTTCACAATGAAGCCCATTTGGATGTAAAGGAGAGTAACAGTTTGCAAAATAGTCTAACTGCCCTTGGCCAATGCTCTATTATATAAAAAAGTAACACTTTACAAGAAGGAAAAATAAATTAAAAACATCTTACTAGGAAAATCTTTTCCATCCGGATAGTAGTACTCAGTGAATTCAATATGAATGGCTGGCATTTCTGATGGAAGGTACAAAGACTTTTTATTGCATGAAATAAGCGTTTTAGGAGAACTACGGCACTGGTCAGCTGTAGAAACCTGAAATTAGGAAGTTCAGCCTTTAGCAGTAGAATATTTTAGATTTTGTGAAGTACCAAACGTGAACAGTTGCTTCTCTATTTATCATAGTGCTGGTATTCGAACATTTGAAAGTATTTTCACTGCTTTGGGAGCAGGGTTGTAAATTGTTTTGTTACCTATCCTACTTTTCCACATATCTGGATTTATACCAAGAACAGTTCAGATGGTATCAGCCTTAAAATGCTCAAAATTCTGAGTGCTGATTACTTACAGCTGCCCTACTATAGCCCGTTTTGTCCCAATTTTACCAATAGGCTTGGGAGGGGGAAGAGATCAGTGATAGTTTAGATAATTCACTGATGTACTATAGTGATCAAACAAATGCCTAAATTACCCAGTGTTGTGGTTCGCGACGGGACGATGAAGAATGAGGCCGCATCGCTGGCGCGGCAGCGATTTACGCTGCCGTCCACGCCCCCTCGAAGGCACCTGGTTGGGTGCCTGCCCGTGGGTGTGGTGCGCCAGCCAGGTGAGTGGGAGGCAGGGGGCTGACGCCCCCTGTTTGAGGCGGAGACCAGCTCCCGCCCACAACCACTCCCCTCTTTTTGCAGGAGGAGAGTCTTTATAATGTTGGACTAGGGCCTGAAGACCTGGGTTCAGATTCCCATTCATCAATATGTACATTTTTTAAAAGGGTATTTATGTCACATAAGGGAGAATAAACTTAGAAAAGAACTGGCATTTTCTATGTAATTATTTTCTAAAATAGAAGAGGAACAACTTAACATCTAGGAGCAAGGGTTCCTTTAACAAACTTGTACCATACCTAACCAATTTCACAAACAAAATTGAGTGTGAAATCCAGCTATGTTTCCCGGCTACATTTCTACAGGACCCAAATAATTTACAAGACCCTGTGATTGTGAGGATGAACCAGAGTTAGGAGAAGATATTAAAACATGTAATTAGCACAACTGGAAGCCCAGATTTGCAAGAGATAAACATTTTAATGCCCACTTGGCAAAGCCTGTGTCAGCTTTCATTAAAGTCAGCTTCTGTATCAAGAAAACTTCAACATAGTTGCAGATATCAACAAACAAAAGAACTGATATCAGCAATTAGTACTGAAATATACCTGATAAATATTAATATCTGCAAGTCTAACTACCACAGGGCTGGACATCAGTTTATCCTTTGGTTGCTGTGATGACACAGGGGAAGGCTTAGCGATTCCTTTAGGTATCTGTTCCTTGCCTGTAGGAAACAGAAGGCATATAACCATGTTTAGCATTAACTCTTTCTCTGTCTTTGTACTAAAACACTACTTATAAAATCTCACTGCTGCATTATTTGTTGCCTTTGGTTGTAATTTTTGCTTTGTAAACTGCCTAGAAAACCTTTGTTGGGTAGTCAAAATATAACCTAATAGTGGAAGATAAATGAAAGAGAAGCATGTTAAGTAAAAATCAACAGTATCAAAATTAAAACCCATTCATTTGCTAAATATAAATGATTATTCTTGTAATTTGGGGGTTGCACACTTGCCATATCTGTGCAGGCTTTGGAATCTAATCAGCTATTTTCCTCAAATGAGTCTAAGCATCACTTTCTAAAAATTATTTTACAGTCCCAAAGGAATTAATCACAATGCAAGTGCACTATTCCTTCTGATGTACTGAAACTACTGTGGCCTATAGCCATGAAATCAATTGTAAAGATTTCAGTAAAATATCTTTATATAAACCATCTCATATAAGTTAACAATGTATGCCATAATGTACCTGTTTGTATGAGCTGTGGAGACCCCTGGGGTGGGGATTTACTGGGAGAATCTATATTATGATCCTTCATAACCTGCTTAAGCAATTCAACATTGCCTTTGAAATCGTGTAATAATTCTTCTGCCCATCCACTTCTGGCTTTGGTAGCATCGCTAAAATGCATCCAATGGCTGCAGCTCTCATCTGTAAGTATGACATATTTGGACAATAATTAAAAATAATTTTAAAAACATGCCATTAAGTATATTTTTAAAAACTCTTTTAACTCTTTTATTTAAAGCATATGCTTTTTCCCCAGGTGGTACTCAAGGGTATGCAGTACTGGCACTTCTTTTTTTGTTGTTAAAAAGTGTGGCACTTACTGTAGCAACTTCATGGTGAGTACCGGCACCTTTAAAGCCATTTAAAAATATTCTCAGTCTGTAAATGTGTTCTCCATTAATTTGTCTGACTCTCTTTTTCAAAGCCACATAAGCTACCACCTCCTTCCCCCAGATGCTCCTCCCTGTGGAAATGGAAGATCACTCCCAGAGGTTTCCGCATGACTAACACAGGTGGTTCTGGGGTGATCTTCCATTTTCTGGTAGAAGCAGCACACAACCAAGAAGAGAGCTGAAAGGACTTAAAATGACATATGAGCAATGTTTCATTAATCATGCTATAATTTTAATCAAGACATGCCACTTTGATAGTTCAATTAACTGATTAATGCTGCAGCCCAAATTTTAACATATGCTTTGAGAGGTAAGAATTTGAGCTGTGAATCAAAGACTCCGATGGTGTTGCTTGGCAATCCTACAGGGCTAAGACTACACACACACACACAAAATTTCAGTCAATAACCAGTAGATAATATATCTTACAGACTATTGAGAATGTAAGTGAAGTGCTCAGAACACTAATTTAAAAACATATCTAAGCATATTTTCAACAGGCAGAAAGCAAGGTGCAATACACCTTTTTGCACAAGATATTGAATCTGCAGCGTCCTCATTCCATTTCCTATTATATTAAACTACATGCAAGTAGTTTAATAAGTTGTACACAGTACAAAAAAACATTTATTTCAGGATCATACTGGGAACTAATTTTGATCAAATATGACTGATAAAAACAACCACTCAGCATATACTCTTACCTGCTTTATGAAAAGGGTAGTAGTCTACAGTTAGTTGACTAAAGGAAAGCTGCATAGCACCTCCTGAAACATGCCTGTTTGCATCTGCAAAATAATACAAAGCTTAAAAATACTGCCTATGTAGTGTTTCTTATTTGTTCTGTGAGGAAGTGCCTTTTAATGGCAACTTTTAAGACAACATGCTTCCCTTCTTGGGAAGTCTCAAACTGCTTTATTATGAATACCTATAGGGAAGTGTGGCTATATCAATGCACATTTCATGCTCTGTGCTGTTGAGGACCAATTAGCATTCAACAAATATTGCGTAAACCTGAAAGTGTATGAACACAATTGACTAGTAATATACTGCAATCAATCTTCGGACAGCCATAACAAAAGACTAGCAATGTTAAACAGCATAAAGGAATCACACAAAACACTTACCCTTTTCCTTGGCGTGAATATCATCACATATATGCAGGTCCAAGTGGGAAATTGCTAGATGATAAGAAGTTTCCTTAACATCAAAATCATTGAATAATTTCACAATTGCATCATTTTGATCACTAGTGGCTGAGGACTGCTGTGTTTTCACCTGCTGAGAACTGGATGCAGGAGCAGAACTCTGGAAACATTCAAATATATAACTTTAGCAAGAGCCTCACCACAAAGCACTGGGGGGAAAAATCTCAGAGTTAAAAGAATTCTCATAAATGCTTATTGTTTTCATGTTAAGGAAAGCTTTCAAATGTAGCATCTGAAACACACCTTTAATCATCAAGGGTGTATGACATTTCACTGCTATCCAAACTTAAAAGTTAGGTGCTTTCAACAAATCTAAAAGCATTTCTTTTCATACTTGTTTCTTAGTCATATACTGATAAACATGTGGGACAGAGGATAACTTTGCAAAACTACTGTACCTTGATGCATCATACCAAACTTCTCCCACACAATCACCCTGTTCTTTGGAAGCTCCTTCCTCACTTGCCTGGCCAATAATTTGTAATTACTGTATTACTCCATGGGAGTAATTTGTAAGTGGAAAATTTCATTAAAGGGAATATCATTTTTTAAAGCAGCATTTCATCCCGCCCCCAGGATAAAAGCTTTTCTATGCATAATATAATTTAGAGGCAGAAAGAATACTACAAATACATACAAGACTGTTACTCCTAGGGCTACCAATAGATCCTAACGCAATCTTAACTGTGCAGTACTGTACATATTCACTCAGAAGCCCCATTCAGGCAAAATTTCTGAGGCTAAAATTATGTGTTTGAGTCCCATTAGATAAGACAAACTTTGCCTGAAAATATAACTACTAATATTAAGCCACAATAACGATTGCTTTCCTTACCTGTGTGGGTTCAGAAGCTAGACTTTGTCTCTGCTCAGCTGATTTTTCAATAGCTTCGCTAAGAGACTTAGCGTATTGGACCATAGCTTTCAACTGGGAATCGGTTAGAACCCACAGCAAGTCATCTAGTATTAGAATCAGTTTAGATGACACCACATTGCAATCCTTTAACTGTTGTGAAGAGAAAAGTAAAATTGGAATATTGGTAACATTGATTTTGATAGAATATATTTTATATCAAGATTTGGGACTACAGTCAATGATTTTTAAGCAGAACACAAAGCAAGACTTAACAGTAATCATAGCATAAAGCAGGAATCTTTGTTCAATTATTTTTGTTCTTTCGTACTCCTGCTGAGAGTGACCTTTTACTAGCAGTGCAGTAAGAGTAGAGGCAAGCTGGAATTTGCCTCATTAATTTACACAAGTATTTTTCAGGAGCTTAATTTAACAAATATATACCTAATCAATTTGTCCCAAGAAATTTCAGGGAAAAAATATTTTTGAGTTAGAGGCAAAACAATGCCTCTCATTACCTAGGATTGTCATATTTAAAAAGTAAATTCCTGACACCAGCAAAGTTGTTGAGCTTTTTTTTTAACAAAGCATGCTCAAGGCAATTAACAAAATGAACCATACAATACAAAATAAATATATATAATAAACCTTGTGATACATTATCTGAAAATTGAAAGCTAGCCTCCTCATTCTGATGACATCCAATGTTGGCAGCAAAGATGCCAAACTGACTCCCACCTGTTGCAAGACTTTGTTTCTCATGATAGTAGAAAATTATTGCAAGTATGGCAGATTAATATCTTCCATTATCTATGACTTAACAAGCACAAATGAGTATACCTGTGAATAAAGGACTACAAGCTTTAGGAAGCCTTGGACCACTAGCTAATCAAACCTTGCGCTCATCAGTAATCCTGCCCCTCATTCCTGTAATCATGTTGGATATGAGAGGTACTACAAACAAGGTACTTAGGGGAAAACCTCCAGGGCCCAACATAAGCCTTGGAAATCCATAAAGGAGCAAGCTCTCTCTCTCTCAAGCTCTCTCTCTCTCTCTCTCTCTGTGGTACTTTTCCTCTCCAAGCTCAGAGAAAGGCAGGATATCTCACCAGAAGAAAATGGTGCTAGCTCAAACATGTCAGCATAATTGTGGATCCTGCTTGTACAATAATCTTCTGTGTTTTAACTAAAATTTCTACCCATTTCATGTCAAATAGAATGTTAAACAAATCTAATGCTGAACATAAATATACATATTTTTTGCAGAATCTCCATCACCTTTGCCGTCATTAAGGAATATACAAAATCATCACAAAGCAATATTACCCTTCTTTTAAGTGTGACCCGGATTTTGGACTGGTTAGTAATGAGGCGAACTGGAGCACTCATGATTTCATGCTGAGAGCTTTGGATAGCATCTGCTTCTATTCTGATCATCTGCCAGTTGATTTCTTTAAATGTCAGTACCTAAAATAAAACACACGTACCCTGATTTAAAATATCTGTTTGAGAACTGTAAAAAGGCAGACTTGCTTCCCTAGATCCCACAGGCCTGTTGACTTGTCACATCTGAACTTGGGTTCAATTTTCTACCCTTCATACTTTAATTGTTGAACAAAAAAAGATTTCTATTTAAATTTGCAACTTACCTGGAAGAATAATCTCATAAATTAAAGAAAAAGAAATTGACATCAAGCATCCAAAGCTTCTTCCGTTGTTTTATTTGAACACGTTTGTATCAACTTTAAATGGGTCAGATATATAATGGTCAAACCTATATTTTGCAGGTTGGGCCAAGTTAATCATGTCTAAGGCCTGTTGAAGTCAGTGGAGTTAGGCCAGGCAGAACCAGCTTTCTTTGGTTCTAAAAAGTCCCTTTTTACCATTATAGTTATGCTTAGTGAAACACAGTATATTTCTGAATGTTTATACTAAACACATATTATGCATTTCAAAATATACATTTAATTCAAAGGCATGGTTTCACTTTCAGACACAAAGCAAGGGACATGCCTATTTTAAAAAGGTAATGTCAATTACTATTCTTTAGTTTCATAGATAAATCCTTGCCTGAGCACATTTTTTCACTGTATAAGCATGTTGCCCATGTTAAACATAAAGGAAGATATTATGGTATCTATGTTCATCAGTAGCAAATAACTAATAGCTGAAGGACTGTCATTCATACTGGGCTGTATCCTGCTCCATGCATAGGAATTGTTCTTTAGACATGACATGGTTTCCAGTAGACTGGCTAGGGTCCACAAAAGCCTTCCACCCCACTTACACTTCACTTATCATGCTTAGCAAGGGCCAGAAATAATGAGTCATATGCCAAGTATGCAAACAAAGTCAGCAGCAACTATGCCAACTAAAGGCCATGCCATAATGGTGATAGGGGCCTCAATACGGCAAGTTGCTATTAAAATAATGTACGTAGGTTTAATGGTAAAATTAAAGCAAAATAACCAGGTTAATATTATTGATTAGACAATGCTGTAATAGGAATGTGGATTCTGTAATGTGGTTTTTTTCTTTGTATAAAAGAAAATAAACTAGTTACAGAAAGAGAAAAGAGAGAATAAAATAGCTTGTTCTAAATTTAAAGTCAGCCTTACCTCTCCACGCTGAGATTCTTGTAATCGAGTAAACCTTAGATCACCATGTTCCCAGTTTGCATTTACACTATATATTCTCAACTGGGAGAGTTCAAATGAAGCATTGAATGCTTTTGCTCCAATTCGGATTATAATGGAGTTTACAGAAACAGATATTCCTTCTACAACTTTTTCAGCAAAACCATATCCACTGGTGAAATAAAATGCAAGCATTTAAAACAGAATTTCAGCATAGATTTAACAACTACTTCAAATGAAGATAAAACTAGCACTGAAATCACTCAGAGACCAATAAAAGAAGAACTTAGAACAGATCATAATCCGGGACTATGTAGACCAAGAGTCAACACCCCTGTTTTAGCTTCTGCAATTGAGTGCCAAACTAGAACTACAGGAAGATCACCTTGAAAAAGTAGGTGAGATAATAGATAGGATGTTCTTTGCCACACTGCAATGCATCCTAAGCATTTGGGACACAACACCACGAACCACATTCCTTCACACTGAGCCATTTGCAGGGGTGGGTGGAGAGATATGAAAGAGCCATATACCGGTTTGCCTTTTATTGTACACCACCACAATCCCCAAACACTATTATGATTCAATAAGGCCCCTTTGTGTACGTAGTTATAGCAAGGCTGTTTCCCCCTCCTACAGACAACGTTACAAGCTATATTTAATTCTCTCCAAAGCTTTGTAAGTGCAATGTGGAGCTGATAAAGGAAGAGGAGGGGGTCTTTTTATCACTTACAGAGAAGACACACATGAGAAATAGTGCCTATTTCTACATATAATCTTTGGATCGCTTCAAGAAATGTGAGCATGAAACAGATAACATGTGGACTACTGACTAGCAGCCATTTTCCAGTAGTCACAGTGACTTGTAAAAATGCACACACAGTTATGGAAATCACTACTGGCCTCTGTGGGCTATACTTGCATGCAGCCCACTTCACACCATGGTCTCTCCATGTGATCCTTTACACAGTGGGGACCACATGGAAAAGACAAGAACTAGGATCATATGCATAAACTGGGCTTTGATTACCTTTATTCTACAAATCTAGCTAACCTAACCCAGCCCTTCTCAAGCAGATCTGCCATTTAGCCCACTTTTAATTAACAACTATATATAAGCCTATTCAGCTTGTTTTCCTCAGTACTACCTGCATATGTAATGCTTGATTCTATTGCAGCATTTAAATTATGACTGACCTTTGCCCTGATGCAGTTGCTATAGGCGATGGTCCATTAGGAGGGCGTGGTTCTTCACATGTACTCATTTCCATTATTACTTTATCCAGTGACTTTAGATATGCAAGAGAAATTTAGAACAATTGAAATGTTTTACATTCAGTGACTAATTTAAAGCCAGAATTAAAACGTAGAATGAGAGCACATGAAAATACATGACAAAACATTTCAGAAACAATTTGGCTAGTTACTTTATAACACTTTAGAATCATGTAAAATGCAATGGGTTGTATCCAATCACATTGTCCTCTTTGTACAAGGCCTTCGGTATGCACAATGGGATTTCTTCTCCTTCCACAAGCTCCCCATATCTGTTCTGGGTTTACCCCCAACCCTCTGGGGAAGATTTGGGGGGCCTGGCACAAAAGACAAGGAGGTAAGTCCTCAGCTGAACAGAACAACTTCATTGGATACAACCCTGTATTTATATTGCCAGTAATAGGGCAATAGGGTGGCGCTGTGGGTAAAAGCCTCAGTGCCTAGGACTTGCCAATCGAAAGGTCGGCGGTTCGAATCCCCGCGGCAGGGTGCGCTCCTGTTGCTCGGTCCCAGCACCTGCCAACCTAGCAGTTCAAAAGCACCCCCTGGTGCAAGTAGATAAATAGGGACCGCTTACTGGCGGGAAGGTAAACGGCGTTTCCGTGTGCTGCGCTGGCTCGCCAGATGCAGCTTTGTCACGCTGGCCATGTGACCCGGAAGTGTCTCCGGACAGCGCTGGCCCACGGCCTCTTAAGTGAGATGGGCGCACAACCCTAGAGTCGGACACAACTGGCCCGTACGGGCAGGGGTACCTTTACCTTTAATGGCAAAATGTTCTTCTCTCCACTAGCTATTACTTAGTGATTTCAGTATGATTGCAAGGAAATTACAAATGCATCAACATTCTACCATAGTTAATTTGGGAAGCTGATTTCCATACTCACCAAACAGATTGGATGTGTTTTCAATTTTGTCCATGGTATCTGCAAGATAAAATAAAAGCAAAATCATTAAAGAAAATATTGCATCATCACCAATCTGTTTTGAAAATGCTCAAAGCAACTGTGAAATATCACGTTGCGTATAACAATACACATAAAAATTAAATGTCTCATTTATACCTTTCTGCAAGCCTAAAACCAGACTTGCCTCTTCTTGTTCATAAGGACTGGTGTTTGCAAACTTACCAAATGAAGTCAAAACAAAATGAATTACACTACAATATAAAAACCTATAATCTGTGACACTTAAATTAAGAAAACAAAAAAAGACATACAAATCTGATTCAGTAAGGATCAGTTCCATACACTTTACTACATATGTCAAGAGAATGTGTGTCCATGTAGGTCTACATACTTGTATGCAATATATATGCATGTGGAAGGGAGGAATTCCCTTCACCAAGCTTCTGAAGCTAACATGGTGTTAATCTTATCCAGAGATATGCAAACTAAACAAAAAACTGGTGTATGCCTGTAACTCAATTCACAGTCAGAGTAATCACCACTGTTAGAAGCAAGGGTGCTGATAATCTCACCTATATTTGATAGTGAATGCACTTCCGTTTTTTGACACAGACATTTTCCTAATCCACAAATTACTACAGATTATAGTATATCTTAGTGTTCACATCCCCACATGCACCCTCCATCCTCTAATGGATGGTGACCATGTTATGTACTATTCTGTCCATTGCCAGCACCGTAGCTCTAGAAAAAGGACACAGCAAATAAAAAAGCAACAAGGGAGGGAAAAATAAAAACCTGCAAAAGAGAAGGGGGGAAACAGACACCATACAGCTATATGGGCAGAAGAAGCTACTGGGGCTATCGATTCCCTCCACCCCAATTTTTATTTGTACAAAACAATTTGTAAATCCTGATCTGATCTGATTCAGTCTGGACCAATCCAGCTCCCCCCCCCCCCCGCCCCCGGAAGAGGAAGCAAAAGACTTCTGAGGACCCTGCCTCAGTCGTCCTATTAACCAAATGTCCTCCAATCCACTGTGGCAAACTGGTCTTTATTCCTGTGTCAGGAAAATCACTTACTCACCCTAATAGATGCTTTATTGCAAAAGACTTTGTTGATGGCAAGCCAAGTGGGAAGATCCAGCATATTCTGAAGCACTTCTTCATCAAGCTCTAAATTGGTTAGCTGACCTTCACCTTTTAGTGTGCTCAAGTTGATTTTGTCAGGTGACAGGTTTTTGGTGAACCTAAAACAGAATATCAACACTGCAGTTATTTCACAACAAAGCAAATACTCAGCTTACAATTGATAAACACATAAACACATAAAACATCTAAACATATACAATTTAAAAAATATTTTAAAATATATCTAATGGGATTTTATTTGTGCAAAGCAGCTTTGGGCACAGTCAACAAAATATCAAAACATCAGAAGACACCAACGTGGTTTGTCTCTTGACTACAACAAGAAGTCTGAAGTTCATATTTGAATATAACTCTACTCTTCCCTTTCAGTTTAAAATGGTTCATTGACCTCCTAGGCTAAGTGACAATTAACAGACTTTGCCTGACAAAGACTTTGCCACTAATAATGGCTTGTGCTCCTCTTGGAGATGTCTGCTGTAATAGCAAGTAGCCTATATCTGAATGTCCCCAACTGCTGCAAAAATGGGAGTTATGTCTGCTCTTGACAACAAATGAAACTTTGTTGAATTAAAAGAGAAAAACTACCTAATGATATTTTTTGACTATTTAGTCGCTGTCAAATATTCAATAGCTTATTGACAGTATTTGACTACTATGCCATCCCTAAAGCAAAGTCTAAATTATGTTATTGAAACCTAATTTTAGTCAGATTCTGATCTCTGGGTGTATTACTTTTAGTTACAACATTTTACACTTTCACATAAATTTTCCATCCTGTCTTCTCAAAACCCTTAAGTTCTCTTCCCTGCCAACCTCTCCAAAAATCATTCATCTTCCTCTCAGACTTCTCCTCCGTTGTGAAAAAGCTTTTCCCAGCAATCTCCAATTACTGTAGTAGGTATATAGCAATTCATTTAAAGCCTGGCTGCTTTGTCATCCTCAGGTGCTGCCAAACACTGAGATGTTTTCTTTGGAAGGAAAAAAGAGATTACAGGAATAGTTACCCTAATTGAAAAGAGAGAAGGAATAGATTTTAACAGAGGATATCAAGGATGCTATTTATGGAAGGATAATCTGTTAGCAGAAAGTGCCAGTGAACCTATAGGGGTCCAGGAGATTTTACCCTCCCAAGTGACTGCTGATGCCAACACAAGTGAGAAAAGAACTATAGCCCAAAATAAATCAGAGCAGTAATGAAAGGGGGGGGGGGAGGAAAAATATTAATGTTTGCCTCACAGAGGAAGCTCAAAAGCAGAAATAAGAAATGATCTGAAACAGGGGGGGGAATGGGAAAGTAGACTAACAAAAGAAAAGTTCCAACAAGAGGGTCTGATTAATGAAGAAACAGTGAACAAGCAGAGAGACAGAGGGCTGACAGAATTCTAGTGATGGAATATGAAGCATTGAGAATCGAAAACAGATTCATTGACTGAAAAGGATCCTGTGCCAATTTTCAGTACTACAATATCCTTTTGAATGCTACACAGCTTCAAAAATCAGTAGTTCAAAGGCATACCCACAACATCTCTATTCTATGTTTAGGTAAAGATATGGCTCTGAAACTAGAAATAGGGAAAGCCAAAAAAGCAACACAGCCCTGAACTCTTAAGTCTTATAAGAGGCAAACAAGGAGAACACACAAATAGAAATTGAAAGAATGCAAAGAACCAAATGGAGCTGGGAGAAAAGCTGATTAGCCTGCCGGAAGTACAGATATGCAGTAATCCTGTCAACTTGGAATGTAAGTCTCATCACATGGCCAACATCTATTTATCTAAATATGGTCCATAGCACATTTATTTATCTAAACATGGTCCATGAAAAAGTGTCTTTTGCATCATCAGGTACTCATGTCCAAGCCTGGATCTTTGTACTAAGTCCTTTTAGATTCACAGCCAGTTCACCAGTAAGTTTATCCTATAACTGGGTACACATTGCACCCCCAATTTATTCAGGCCTTGGGAGCTACATTAGAAAGCTGCCCCATGCTGCGCTTTTTCAGACACTCTACCACACTTGTAAATGGCCACAGCATCTGTCTTCCTTCTCTCTTTTCCTAGAAAAAAAATTAGCTCAGTTCTTTCCTTGCCTCTAAACTCTTCAATGGAAAGGCACCCACCAGTACAGTATCTTCCTAGAAGTGGATTTTTTACATTTTTAACTGGAAACAAAATTAAAATTCAACAGAGGAGGCTTAATGTACAATAACATGATGAGAACTGTGGTGGATTAGGGGATCCCATAATTCTACAAGGCTTGCTGATTAAAATTCTTTATGTAAAGAGAGCCACATACTGATCTCTCCCAATAGCCCCAAAATAAACTATGTCTGATATCAAACATGGATTCCTATCCTATATTTGACAGTACTCCTCTTAAGTTATAGTGAAGTTCAAGTTTTTCATTTCTCCAGTTTTCTTTAAGCACGGGACAGATAAATATTCATGTCTTGATTCTTTTGCTTCTTCCTATTTTCTTTATTTTCCTAATTTGCTACTCTTTGGGAAAGTTGCAAACTTAATGTCCCTCCCAGTTCCATTTGCAGCCAAGTCTGCAAGGCTCAGCCTCCTACTTACGTTTATGGCAAGTTTCCACCTGTAGGCCCCTGCCCTGCCCCATGTGCAACAGTAATTAAACAAGAAGGTGGGGTTAGCTAGCCTGTATAATGCATTAGTTGTTGGGAAATAAATAACTGGTGAATACCAATTAATTCTGAAGTCCCACATGAGGGGAACTACAAAGAAAAAGTGACTCTGAATTTAAAAAGCATGTGGGGATTGGCTTACTCTTTAGCCAAAATAGCCTCCAGCAGAATTTAAAGCACAGATCTGTGCAGCATTTGTAAAGCACGGGAAATATAAGTGGTTAGACGTTTCAATGTCCCAGTATTAAGCGCTTAAAATTCGGGGGGGGGGGCTGCCTCTACCACTCTCAAGTACGTTTCAGTGATTTACTTACAGTAATCACAGGTCTCACTCATGCATCCTTCAATGCTACAGCCGAAACAACACAGGCAAGGTATTCTTGGTTTCAAAATACATAAGTTAGTCTCAAACATGTGGTCTGAATCTGAAGTCCCAGTCTCAGATGTCTACTGGGTTGACATGGTTCAAAAGGAAGAGGAGAGAGTGAGAAAGGAACAGAAACAAACAACACAGCCTCCCACCACAAAGGTGAGGAAGCATTAACTGTGCCTTCTCTAAACATTTACAGCTCTGTGATCATTTACTAACCAGCATAGATATGCAAAACTCCCACATTATTAACCCCTTCTACTCTAAGTCTCTGTATGAGTGTTTCAAGCTGCAAAGCCATTAACCTCTAGTAAAACTCAATGTGCTTTCATGGAATATCATAATTGTTTTACAACTGCAACTTCACTTTGTTTATTGCTCACTCTCTGGAGAAGTTACACTAATATTGGTCAATCCTAGACTTCCCAAGCTAAGCAAAGTGATCACAACCAATGCAATCCAGTCTGTAGAGTACAATCTCCAGCAAAGATCCAAAGAATAGTATTGCTAATTCCCTTATGGTTTCTTGTACATGAGTGCATTGACACACTAGCAAATCTGATAACAACACTCTGTTCTACTGAGAACTCATTTAAATCCTCAAAACACGCCACTGTCAAGTTTCCCAACCTACAATCCCCAATTACCACAATCATAAGGCAGAGATCATGGTTTGTTGCTCCTGCTCTCCCTAATGGAGGGACGAATCAGAAGCCATCTGCACATTCATGGCAAACTTTTAGTAATGGATTACAATGACAAGCATATTGGCAAGGCACCTACGGCAATGGCTCATCTCTCCAAAAGAGTATGGGAGAATATGATGCTAATGTTCAATACCAAGATGAAGGTCTACCAGGCTTGCGTGTTGAGCACACTGCTTTATGGAAGTGAGTTGTGGGCAACTTACAACCAGCAGCAGCAACACCACAATGCCTTTCACATGCGCTGCATCAGGAAGATTTAGGGCATCACAGGGCAAGTCAGAGTCTCAAACAAAGATGTGTTCTCCCAAGCCCACATTCCCAACATGTTCACACTCCTGTCTCAGCAACGTCTATGCTAGCTTGGTCATGTCCACAGAATGGAAGATGTGAGAATCCCCAAGGACATGCTCTATGGGTAGTTGGCTTCAGGCACGAGGCCCATTGGCAGACCAACTCTGCATTACAAAGATTTCTGCAGAAGTGGCATGAAGGCTGGCAACATCAACCCTGCTATGTGGGAATCCCTTGCAGGCAACTGCAGTGCCTGGAAACAGACAGTAAAGTCATACATCCATAGCAGTGACCAGAGAAGGGTTGACCACTGGGAGGAGCACAGAGAGAAGAAACGCCATGGTGCATCTGCAGCAGCGCAACTGGACACCTCCAGCTGCAACAAAACATGTCTCTCCCATATCAATCTCTACAGCCACAGCAGGTACTGTAACCTTCCAACAGTTTGACTTGATCCCCAAAGGTGCACTTTTCCATTGACTACCAAGATGGATGGATTCCAACAGTGAAGAAGAAGAAGAAGAAGAGTTTGGATTTGATATCCCGCCTTTCACTCCCTTTAAGGAGTCTCAAAGCGGCTAACATTCTCCTTTCCCTTCCTCCCCCACAACAAACACTCTGTGGGGTGAGTGGGGCTGAGAGACTTCAGAGAAGTATGACTGGCCCAAGGTCACCCAGCAGCTGTATGTGGAGGAGCGGAGACTCAAACCTGGTTCCCCAGATTACGAGACTACCGCTCTTAACCACTACACCACACTGGCTCTCTCCAGTGACATGTAAACACAGTCAAAATGCCCTTTCCGTTCATCATATGCAGGTCTTCAGATGAAGGGTAATATACAAATTTAATAACTAACAACAATATTATTAATAAGCAACACTGGGTAATAATTTACAATGAAGTTTCTATTTCATCTCAATGGCTTAAAATGAAGCCTTCAAATTGTGGGTGGGGAGAAGATAAAGCCAAGTCCTGATTTTAGATTCTATAAAGCTTAAATAAATAGTATAGCACCAACAAACAGCTATGCTGTTACCATGTAGTTCAGGAGTTACAGGGGAAAATAAGTCTGAGCGTGTTTTTTACCACATATGCTATAAAATATATATGAATTAGTACACTCTAAAGGAAGTAATAAACATGAATTATTTGGTCTTGCTTCCTTTATGCGGACCAAAAGGAAATAAATTAATTCTGGCAGGTACTTTGTCAAAGTACTTCCTGCCTCAGATATGATCATAATATCTAATGAAAGTAAAAACCAAAAAGAATAATTCTAGTCAATTTTGTCTTGGCTTTTTATTGATCTGTAAGCTGATCTGAGAGCTGAAGATTGGGCCAAAATGCTTTAAATAAATGAATGAACACCAAATTCCATTGAAAAGAATTAAATAGAAAGTAATTGTGTATTCTCAGCCACAGAGTAGATCTATCCTTAACTGCAGTTTTTCAATCCAAAGCAATTAGAACTTCTTTCTACACCAGTCTCCTTCACTTCCTCATTTATTTCCTTGTTGCATCTCTCCATTTATAAGAGTTCAACAAAAATAGAAAGGCTTGCATTTGCAGTTGGTCAGGAATTCTACAACAGGTAGGATATGCCCAACCAGTTGTTAGCATACTTGTTCCCACCTTGAACTAGGACTAACATTCACATCACTGTACAGTGGTACCTCGGGTTAAGAACTTAATTCGTTCTGGAGGTTTGTTCTTAACCTGAAACTGTTCTTAACCTGAAGCACCACTTTAGCTAATGGGGCCTCCTGCTGCCGCCGCACCACTGCTGCGCGATTTCTGTTCTCATCCTGAAGCAAAGTTCTTAACCCGAGGTACTATTTCTGGGTTAGCGGAGTCTGTAACCTGAAGCGTCTGTAACCTGCGGTACCACTGTATACATTTTCACACAGAATCTGAAAAACATTTCTCACTATATCTGAGTATGCACCTATTCGTGACAGTCCAATGTCCATAGAACATCCAGATAGAAAAGGTACAGACTGTGTCATGCTGACAGGTAGGGAAGGAAACAAAGTAGGTTGTGAAAATGGCGAATGCACTGAGAGTAGTCAATGTAAAAACTGCTGGGACTGCAACACACTGTTATCTCAAAGGACATTCGCATATACTAACAACGAATATTATACTACTTCATCCCCAAGTAAAAATGAAAAACAAAAGCACACTAATCCCAACTAAAAATAGGGCACATGGTATTGTGTAAACAGTCCAAGCAAACACCTGTTTAGGCAGATCAAATGAAATCAGGGCAAAAATGCTCTAGCGCACTGTTCACTTGATTACTTAAGAATCTTAGACCATGGTTCACAGAAGGAGATGTGAAAGCTGCCTGGGGCAATCAATTGCAATCCCTTGTCAACATGCAGAACTCTCCAGATCATACAGACACATGCCTATAATCTAGACTAGGGAATGCAGAGAAGAGATGAAAGTAGGACAATTGATGCACTACAGAATAGAGTCTGCAGAAGCTCCAAAAAGCAAGGGAACCAAGCTACACATTACAAGGATGATACTTGTCTACCTATTACTTACAACAGGAATAAACAGTGGTTTATATTCTTACCCCTAATACTCTTGCACAAAAGCAAAAAAGGTTACTGCACACAGGAGGAAGAGGTTGAACTATCATCTTATGTTCTATGATGGAGCAGAAAGATAGCTATATTTCACCCTGTTTTCATCATAGAATTCAAAACAGCATACAATAGAATTTCAACTCTATGTTGAAATTTCAACTCTATGTTGAAATGGAAGTACAGCATACAGTACTTAGCCTAGTACTGTTTGCTCCGATTGGCAGCAGCCTCCCAAGTCTCTTTCCCATCACATACTGTACCAACTGAGTCCTTTTTAAACTAGAGATACTAGGGACTGAAACTGGAGTTTTCTGCATGCAAAGCAAATACTCTGGGAAACCAAAGCTCAGTAATATTTTTCCAGAAAATCAGGGCATCCTTCAAGACGATGGCAAAAAATAAAAACACCAAATCCTACCACACAGATCTGTTGCCTTTAATATGCAATATTTAGATTCCATAAGATGCTCTTGAATGTGGTAAGGAAGGACTTTTGATTTTACATTCTGCTGTTCCCCAGTTCTTCATTTCTTGGCAGCACAAGCCAAATAGCCTCATTTGTGTGTGTTCCTCAATGCCTCATTTGTGTGTGATCCTATCATGCCAACCTTTGACTGCAACAGCGAATACACATCCCTCAATCAAATCATCATGGATTACAAATGCATAGCAAATATCAGAGATATTTGAAAAGGTTTGCTTATACGGCCAGAGAAAACAGCATAACCCAGTTCCAATCACCATTTTTCTTCTTATTGTTTTTGTGCGCCTTGCCGAATCAAAACCCCGGACAGACATCTCCTTTGCCCCGGCGTGATGCACAACTTGCCAAGCTTCCCCCAACCCCGATTTGTCATTCATTCCCACACAAATCTGGCGTCTCCAGACCCGTCTGCAACAGACAATGTGCAGGGTGACATCAGCCAAGCTGCCGCTCGCCCCTCCCACAGACAACGTGTCAAACACAATTTACAATCCACCCACTTCTGCCTCGGGCTCCTGCCTGCTCGGCTCCCTTCTCGAGACACCTACGGCTCGGTTGCCTTGTCGCCGCCGCGCGCTTAGCACCGGCGGGGACGGGCGAAGGGGCTCAGGCGCCGCCACGCTTTGCCCGGCTTTCCTCTAACGCCGCGAGGGGAAGGGATTCCTGTGCGGGCTTCCCCGACTGCGGCAAGAAGCAGGATGGGGCGAGAGTGAGATGGGGCGGCCAACCCGCTCCTCTCCCCCTCCTCAGTTTTCTTGCTGCTGCAGGGCGAGTGTTCCCCCCCAAACACACACACCTGCCCAGTTTCAGGTGCAGACACGCAGTGACCCTCCGCGTCAGGGATACGTTTTTTCTGGTAGCCCAACGCCTCCAAAACATACAAGAGGGACGAACAGGTCCCAACCTCGGGGACTTTCCCACCCCTCGCCTACGGCCCCACGGCGAAAGGGAAACGGGGCACTATTACGAGGCGGTTCAGTTTTGCCCCCTTCCCTCAGAGAAGCCTGTTGAGAGCGGCCCCGGCAAGGGCGCCTCCGACGCCCCACTTCACTGACCTGGAGAGGTGCTTCAGGATCTGCTTCTTGATGATGCCCGCCATGGCCAGCGCGCCTCACCCCCCGCCCGCTTCAGGGAAACCGAAAGAAACCCGGCGCTCCTCGACCCATCCCGGCGCTTCCTGCCGTCCTGTGCCAGGGAGCGGAGGCGCCCCCGCTCACCCGCTCTCCGGCCCCGCCGCCATCTTGATTGCAGTATCGCCAGCTGACAGGCTTTCGCTAAGCAGAGCCGGGCGGGGAAAGGGCGGCACCAGCGCCAGGAGAGCCGCCCGCCTGGAACCCGGGCGGGGGAAGCGGGCGGCTCTCGGCCGGGATTCGGCGGGCAAGGGCGGCGAGGATCCCGCCACAAGGGCTCCCCGGGAGCTGCTGCCTGACGCTGGTGTCACCTTTTGCCTCCGGTGAATGACGCCCACTAAATCCAAGCTTTAGTGGAATAATTTCACGGCAGCGAGGCACGCCGGCCTGGAAGCTTCACCGCCCCACTCACAAAATTCCGTTTTCCATGCTGCGAAAGAGAAATATCTTGAGGAGTTGGTTTTTTGTGGTTGTTGGATTTTTTTTGGAACGAAGAGGGGCAGCTTTTACACAATAGCACTTAACTACCTGTTTTCCAGGTCCACTTGCAACGTTTATCAGGAGCGTAATACAAAAACACGATTTATTTTCTTGTGTTCTCTCTTCGCGATGAACCCTGTCACCCAAATTCGCTATGAGAGGGGAATGAAGATCTGACTCCTTAAAGCAATTTAGAACTCCTTCCCTATTGCCCCTCCCCACATTATACTATTTTTCTCCTCACCAATTTTAGCATCTAATTACCATCAAAATCCAAGAGCACATCCTGTTTACAATTACTCTGGAATAATAAGTACTACTGAAATAATTGCAAAGTGTCAAGCTGAATAAAATCACCTTAAGCCCGCAAACTATCCAAAAGCCTGAAGGGAAAAAGTCATAGTAGAATTTTTAAAAGTATGAAGACAATAGCTACCCTCAACTAAAAGATAGGATTTTGTTTATGTAGTGTGGGATAACTAGTGTAAGTGAAATACTGCCTTTTGGCTCTCCAATTTCTGACCTTCCACTTTAATAAATGTTTAAACGTGTTTAAAGGACACAACATTTGGCAGCAGAGTAATCTTTCCAGATTGCCTTGTATGGGTGAAAAATGAGACACACAGTCACACATTCCTTTAAGATTTTTTTTTTAATGTCCTGGGAAAAGTCTGTTCATCAGCAGCGAATAAATAAAAAGTCTATATATTGGACTATATTGCAGATGACGAGAGCTGGCTCTGAGCGACATAATTTTCCCTACATTGCAGAAGTGCTGGAGGCTGAAGTTTTCCCTTACAGAGGTTTCCACGATAATTATACACAGTACTCGCATATTATATAGATGCGGAAATATAAGGCTATACAGATATTGTAAGTGAACGCTGATGCTATCCGGGCATCTCACCCGATACATGCCTAAAAGGTCCCCAAAACAGAATGTTCCCTTCACACCACGGAAGAGCCGAGTTTCAAAGATCAGACATCCCCCTTTCTTGTCTGAATGGACTTAACTGAAACTGGAAACTGGGATGAAGCAGTCTAAGTTTATATTAAAACTGACTCTATTAGTCTAAGATTACAAGTCTACGCCTAATACTCAAACATAGGAAGCTAGAGCTCTTCTATAATTTCCTATCTCTATGACTTTCCCCCTACAGTATTTTCTCTTACGCCGGGAAAGTCCTCCACTATCCCATCATTCAACGGGCTAAGTTCCTTTTACCAATGAGAAGGCGAGAAAGAGAGGATCCGCCCGGTGGTGACTAAAGACGTTTCAGCCGCATGGTTATTTAGCGCTGGCTTGCCGATGGGGCGGAGCTGAGGGACCAAAGGAGAAAAATGGCGACTCTCGTGTTAGATAACGGCGCCTACAATGCCAAGATCGGATACAGTCACGCTCATGTCAGGTGAGAAGCCTCATTCGCTTGAGGTCTGGATGGAGTTAAATTCTTTTGGAACAGGCAGTCGGTTCTCCTATGGGTTTTCTCGCATGTTTTGATATGGGCATCTGTGAGAATGTAATCAATTCACTGGCAGTTATGAATGAATTAAGGAATTATTCCTAATGTGCAGGAATTGTCCAAACAAGCGTCCAGTGAAAAAGTGGCTATTACAGGAAACATAATCCAGGTACTAAATCCAACGAAAGAATCAAATCAGTATGGTTTGTTTGGAAACAGCTAGTGTAGGAGTGTGCAAACTTCTGAGAGATCTGGGTTACAAAAGGTGTTTCCAGCAAATTGACATGTTAAAGTAGTTTACTGTGGAACCCACTCTCCCAGGAGGCAGTGATGGCCACCAACCTAGATGGTGGGAGGAAATCCAACCTAAAGGAGGATTTGAAAAATTCATGGAGAGGGTTTTCAAAGGCTTCTAGCTATGATGGCTATACTCTGCCTCTGAAGTGAGAGGAGGTAAGGTTTCTGAATATTAGTTTCTGGAAACCACAGCAGGAGAGCACACTTGTGGGTTTCCCACAGGCATTGGTTGGTCACTTACGTTACTGACCTTTAAAAATGTGTATAAAGCTGTTGGGTTTCTTTCCCCTCCCCACAGTGTTATTCCGAACTGTCAGTTTAGATCAAAGACTGCTCGTCTGAAAACATTTACAGCTAACCAACTGGATGAAATTAAAGATCCATCTGGACTTTTTTATATACTCCCGTTCCAGAAGGTAATTTAAATAGCATGGATATGGTTTAGTCAGATTTATGCATGAGTAGATGTAGTTTTTGAACAATAGTCATGAAGAATATTAATGAAATGAAAATCAGAAAGGAGGGAAACATTTCTTTCTATATAACGAAGCCTTAGATGGAAATTATTGTTTGTATTTAGCTGTGCAGCTTAATAATAATAAATTAAACTTGCAAACCTGTTAACACTTATTTGGGTGTAAGTCCCACTGCCTTCAGAGGAATATGCTTATATACAGTGGTGCCTCGCAAGACGAAATTAATTCGTTCCGCAAGTTTTTTCTTCTTGCGAGTTTTTCGTGTTGCGAAGCACGGTTTCCCATAGGAATGCATTGAAAATCAATTAATGCGTTCCTAGGGAAACCGCCTTCAGACCAGGTCCGGGGACAGTCTGTCCCCCGACCTCTTCTGAAGGCTGGCGGTGGGAAGAAAAGCCCTTCTTCCCACCTTCCGCCCCGCAAGCTCCGGGGACAGGAGGGCTTTGCTGCCGACCGCCAGCATTTTAAAAGCCCCTGCTGTCCCGGGGCGATTTTAAAATGCTGGCGGGCGGGAGCGAAGCCTCCGCTGTCCCGGGGAGATTTTAAAATGCTGGCGGGCGGGAGCGAAGCGTTCGCTGCCGACCCCCAGCATTTTAAAATCTCCCCGGGACAGCAGAGAAGCTCCGCCCCGCTCCCGGTGGCCGTGCAGAGCTGCCTGCGGTCCTGGGACCAGCGCAGCTCTGCGCCGCCATCCCGAGCGGGGCGCTAAGTCCCGCCCCGCTCTGGATGACGGCACAGAGCTGCCTGCCGTCCCGGGACTGCAGGCAGGTCTACGCCGCCATCCCGAGCGGGGCGCTAAGTCCCGCCCCGCTCTGGATGGCGGCACAGAGCTGCCTGCCGTCCCGGGACTGCAGGCAGGTCTACGCCGCCATCCCGAGCGGGGCGCTTCGCTCCCGCCCGCCAGCATTTTAAAATCTCCCCGGGACAGCAGAGAAGTCTCCGCTGTCCCGGGAAGGCAGGCGGGGGGGAGCAAAGACTTTTGCCCCCCCCCGTCGGCCTTCAGAAGAGGTCCAGGACCTCTTCTGAAGGCCGGCTGTGGGCGAAAGTCTTTGCTCCCGACCGCCAGCAATTTAAAACAGGTCCCCGGAGATTTCCCTATGGGCTTTCGTCTTGCGAAGCAAGCCCATAGGGAAATTCGTCTTGCGAAGCGCCTCCAAAACAGAAAACCCTTTCGTCTTGCGGGTTTTCCGTCTTGCGAGGCATTCGTCTTGCGGGGTACCACTGTATAGAAATGGTCAGAATAAAGTCTTAAATAATGTATTTATTATACCTGATCATAAATAAATAACATGGAGTAAATACTACTCTAGGACAGGAGCCAAATCATCCAAACACCTTCAAGAGATCAGGTTTCTTCCAGTAGGGTGCTAAAGAAAGTTTGAAGGACAGTGTAAAATTATGCAAATATCAAATGGTTAGAGCAGTAACTTTACTTTTTCAATAACAGGGTTACTTGGTAAACTGGGATGTTCAAAGACAAGTGTGGGACTATCTTTATGGAAAAGAAATGTATCAGGTAATTTAACACTTTCCTATATCTTGAAGGTAGCACCAGAAGAATATAAAAATGCAGGCTGCTTATTGGAAGTCAGCATAACCTAATAGTTGAAGCTTGTGCATCAGCTTTAATTTAAACTGTGAGTGTTTTGATTTCTACAAATGAGGGCATTTACTGTTTCATTTAAAGCATGGGTTTTTATTTTTACAAAAATGTTCTTGTTCAGTGTAGGTGCTCTAAAGAATGATGTATCAGCAGATAAAATAATCCATGTCTGCTTGTGGGATCTGTCAAACCTTCATAGAGTATTTTATCTCAGTGTTGCATATTTTTCTGAATTGGAGTTTGACCTACCCCGATGCACCTGCTGATTTTACATCCCAAGATGCATCATGGCAAACCCATCTCAGCCAGTGTTTACTCAAGACTTTTATTGGTTACTGTCTTTAACATACAGGATGATACATTTTAGCAAGTACATTATAGAGTTTAGGATATAGTTTAGCATGGGGGGGGGGGTTATTGCAAGTTACCACTCAGTTTCCTAAAGAATTCCATAGAACACAAGGGAAATAACATTGCTGAACCAGAATTCAAGCTCACACTAAGGTCTTACATTCTGCACATCATGCAACAATGGAGGGCGGGGAGAGGGGACGGGAAAGGGATCCAGCAATCGACCGCAAGCTACCAAAAGCTCCCAGGGATCAACCTGCTGGACATCCCTGCTGTACCTGTATACACAATAGTAAGTCCCTCTGAGTTCAGTGAAGCCTACTTGCAGGTAAATGGGTAGCTTGAATTACTTCATCCATTAGTCACTTGCCCACTCACTAGTTACCTCTGTAAAAATATGTAGGTTTTATTAAATTTTGTATAACCTACAATTTTTTTTCAAGTAGGTGTTCCTGCTGTCACAACAGAAAGCTACTATACTACAGTGGCAAGAAGTGTGAGCTGTGAGTTAGGAGAAAATGTCACCTTAGCCATTGATGACCCTTCATCAAGCCACTTTTACCCAGTCTCTCATCTGCAGCAGAGGAGCATTACTGGCCTATCTTTCTAAGACAGTTCCAAATACTATTGAGATAATTTATGTGAAGTGTTTTGAAATATTCTCTGTACATATTATTAAGAACATATTTATTAATAGTCGGACCCTAATTTTAGATACACTCTTAAAAAAAAAGATTGCTTCTGAATCTTGAAATATTTTCCTACATAGGTAGATTTTGTAGATACCAATATCATCATCACAGAACCTTATTTCAACTTCAGCTCAATACAAGAGTCCATGAACGAAATATTGTTTGAAGAATACCAATTCCAAGCAGTTCTCAGAGTAAATGGTGAATGGCAAGTCCTCTTACTGTTTATTTTTGGGGGAGAAAATGTTTTCGTTTGGCATTGCTACAACACTTTGTTTGCTAATAATAATAATAATAATAATAATAATAATAATAATAAATAATAATATATTTATACACCTCCCATCTGGCTGGGTTTCCCAGCCACTCTGGGTGGCTTCCAAGACATGTAAAAGCATAATGTCAAACATTTAAAACTTCCCAATACAGGATTACCTTCAGGTGTCTTTTAAAAGTTGTGTAGTTCTTTATCTCCTTAACATCTGATGGGAGGGTGTTCCACAAGGATGGTGCCACTGCTGAGAAGGCCCTCTGCCTGAAACACGTGTTAAGAATTGTATCTGACACTATGATATGGCTCTGTTTTTCAGCTGGGGCTCTCAGTGCCCATAGATACTTCCGGGATAACCCATCAGAACTGTGTTGCATCATTGTAGACAGTGGGTATTCTTTTACACACATTGTACCTTACTGCAGGAGTAAAAAGAAGAAGGAGGCCATTATAAGGTAAAAAACCATATTTTTTAATATTTTTAAAAAGATGTATTCGTGTTTTTACAATATAAAAAAGAAAATCTTTCTTGTTCTTAGGATTAACGTGGGAGGAAAGCTCTTAACCAATCATCTAAAGGAGATAATCTCTTACAGGTAAAACACTAACTAGAATTTATTACAATCTTATCTGGTTCACAGTAATAAAAACATAGTTTATTTTATAGGGCAAAAATACTTGTTTAAAAAGATAAAAGAGAAGCTCACTTTTGATATCAAGGTTTGCTGAAGGAATGTGAAGGCTTACTTTGCCTAGATTATGGTGCAATGTATGCAGGTTAAAATTAGGTTTTTTGCAGCAATAAATTAATTGCAGCAGAAGTTAAATCGGAAAAATAGATGGAACACTCCAGAAAATGAGCAGTAAAATTATTCTGTGAATTGTTTTAGGTATGGTAATGAAACTGCACCATAATTTACTGGCATATCTTGTTGGTTGTTTCCAAATGCTACTGGTTCCATGGAGAATCTGAGTGAATCTGTAGGTATGCTAGGCCACATGAGTAGACTATAATGGGGTGAGGTTCATGAACTTGAGGGCTACCTCTTTTTGTATACACAAACTTTCATAAGCTACACCCTAGAAAGTTCATTGGGAATATACAGATGGGCAAAACCAGCTGGGTTCCTCACAGTGAGTTAAGCTGCTCAACCTAGATTTCATGGCCACTTGTTTCCCATGTCCTATCCCCCATCTCAACAGTAGTGAGAACTTTTCTATTCTGAAGATCCCCCTGCATCCTTAGGTCTTGCTGGTTCTATTTAGAGGGCTGGTTAGTGTTAGATACTACTCATGTGCCAATTCTGAATGTCTTCTGTAAAGGTGTACAACCTCCTTTTTTAAAAAGCCCCATCAAACAGTACCTTTCCTATATACAAAATAAAAAAATTCCTTCCAGTAGCACCTTAAAGACCAACTAAGTTAGTTCTTGGTATGAGCTTTCGTGTGCATGCACACTTCTTCAGATACACTGAAACAGAAGTTGACTATATACGTAATTTTGTTCCTCTTGTATAGAAAGGGTGGTATGAGAATATTATTAACTTTTTCTACTAAAAACCATGAACTTCATCTGGTTTAACAGATTAGTTCCTAATCACAACTTAATGAGAACTGAAAGAAGTGCAGTGTTAAGAACGTTCATCCTCCTCTTACTGTTCTTTGGTTTAATAGCATGCCCTACTCCACAGAGGATTAAAGGCTTAAGTGAGTTTTCCACAATTAATCTAACAGCTTTACTATAACATTTAAGCTTCAATAAATACTCATATTGAATACTCATAACAGACCAGCAATGAAAACAAGATAAAGTAGCATTATTTTCTTTAAAAATTATAGGCAACTCCATGTTATGGATGAAACCCATGTGATTAACCAAGTGAAAGAAGATGTATGTTATGTTTCCCAAGACTTTTTCAAGGATATGGAGACTGCCAAGTATGGGTTTTTTTTTATACTGCTAAATATAGTTAATGGTAATTTTGTCTATGGCCTGAAGAATTTATTATGTATTGCCTTGTGGTGAAAAAAACCACCATTCTGTTGACAGTGGTCTATGAATACATTAAATATCAAATTCCTTTACTGAAAGCATCTTGTGTCTGGGGCTTAAATTTAAGCTTGGGTTCATTAAGGGTTAGCTCTGAAACATGTTGTTATGAAGACTGCCTTTGAGCATGTATGGAGTACTGTTCTGACCCAAGTCCCCATATCTGGAAACAGGGATAATGATCTTTGAGGTCCCATTTCAGCCAGACTTGAGTTTAATAATAATAATAATAATAATTTTTTATTTATACCCCGCCCTCCCCAGCCAAGGCCGGGCTCAGAGCGGCTTACAAGCAATAATAAAAACAAGATGAGTGATTACAACTTAAAAACAAAAATAAAATACAACATTAAAATAATGGAACATTAAAATATTAAAATGGAGCCTCATTGCAGGAGAAGGAAAAGAAAAAAGAAAAAGGGGGCGGAGGGAATCAAATTGGCTCCAATCCAAAGGCCAGGCGGAACAACTCTGTCTTACAGGCCCTGCGGAAAGAGATCAGATCCTGCAGGGCCCTGGTCTCATGAGACAGAGCGTTCCACCAAGTTGGGGCCAGTGCTGAAAAGGCCCTGGCTCTGGTTGAAGCCAATCTAACTTCCTTAGGGCCTGGGACCACTAGGGTGTTGTTATTTATGGACCTTGAGGCTCTCCGTGGGGCATACCAGGCGAGGCGGTCCCGTAGGTACG
Source organism: Podarcis bocagei (assembly GCF_964188305.1). NCBI lineage: Eukaryota > Metazoa > Chordata > Lepidosauria > Squamata > Lacertidae > Podarcis > Podarcis bocagei. Next base: position 37,465,682 of record NC_138135.1, on the reverse strand, counting down.
AGGGTCCTAGGCCGTGAAGGGCTTTAAAGGTCAAAAGCAGCACCTTAAATCTGACCCTGTACTCCACCGGGAGCCAGTGCAGCTTGAAAAGCACTGGATGAATATGCTCCCATGGCAGAGACCCTGTGAGGAGCCTCGCTGCAGCATTCTGTACCCGCTGGAGTTTCTGGGACAGCTTCAAGGGCAGCCCCGCATAGAGCGAGTTACAGTAGTCAAGCCTGGAGATGACTGTCGCATGGATCACTGTGGCCAGGTCGGGGCGGGAAAGGTAAGGGACCAACTGCTTGATGCGGCGAAGGTGGAAAAATGTCGCCTTGGCTGTTGCTGTGACTTGCGCCTCCATGGAAAGGGAGGCGTCAAGGATTACACCCAAACTCTTAACGGAAGGTAATGGCACTAATTGGGCCCCCGCAAGAGAAGGGAGTTGGTCCCTCATCCCCATGCTATCCCGACCTAGCCATAGGACCTCTGTCTTTGAAGGATTTAGTTTCAATCGGCTCCCACGAAACCATCCAGCCACAGCTTCCAAGCATCTGGTCAGTGTGTAAGGGGCCGAGTTGGTGTGGCCATCCATCAGTAGATAGAGCTGAGTGTCATCAGCATATTGATGACAGCCCAGCCCAAAGCTCCGGATAATCTGAGCAAGGGGGCGCATAAAGATGTTAAAAAGCATTGGGGAGAGAATTGCGCCCTGCGGCACTCCACACACCAAGGAGTGGCGTGACGACATTTCCCTCCCTAGTGCCACCCTCTGTCCCCGACCAGAGATAAAAGAGCACAACCAGTTACGGGCTATGCCCTGTATCCCCACGTCTGCAAGGCGATGGTCCAGAAGATCATGATCGACCATGTCAAAAGCTGCTGACAAATCTAAAAGGATCAGCAGTCCTGACCCGCCTCGATCCAGTTGTCTACGGATATCATCTGTTAGGGCAACCAGAGCCGTCTCCGTCCCAAAACCAGGACGGAAACCGGACTGAAATGGATCTAATGCCGATGTTTCCTCCAGAAACCTACCAAGCTGTTCAGCAACCGCTCTCTCAATTACCTTACCCAGGTATGGAAGATTTGAAACTGGGCGGTAATTGGATAGGTCTAAGGGATCTAATGAAGTTTTCTTTAGGAGTGGACGCACCACTGCTTCCTTCAGTTCCCCTGGGAATGTCCCCGTGTCAAGGGACAAATTGATAAGTTTATAGTCTTGATTCCGTTACTAAAGCATCTGCAATGTTCCAAATCATTTTCAAGCTCTACATATGCAATTAACTTACGTGGTTGAAATTGCATGCAATGCAGAGCACACACAGGTTCTGGCATGTTGTTGCAAGATCTCACAGGAACTCAGACAGTCCCACAGGAACTTGCAAGAGCACCCCAAAGCCTATGCAGTGTGCGGGACTTGCCCAGTAAGCATGGCAGAGCTTAAAAGCTGTCTTCCCGGGATGTGGGGGATGATGGTAAGGCTCGCTTGGCAAGGATACCTATGTGGGGATGGTTTGAATTTACACAGTTTTGCATATTCCTGCCATCCCCAGAACATAAACCCCATGCAAGGTGTGATTGTCCCGCTATTAAGTTCAACATCTATATGCACTGAATACCCCAAATAGCTTTACATGGTGGTGAGCTGTCTTATTTAGTTATCATCAAAGCCTCCTTTTGAGAGGTCTCCACATTTGAGAAAGTTGGACTTAGACCCATATTAGGGTAAATTGTTAATTATTTATTTACAATGAAATACTTTTTTGTGTGGCTCTGAAGAATCATTAACTTAGGATGTATTCTGAATTCCAACCTGTTTCAGATTGAAGGGGGAAGAAAATACAGTAATGTTGGACTATGTTTTACCAGACTTCAGCACAATAAAAAAAGGGTTTTGTAAGGTAATTGCATAAAATCAGTCTTCTTCTTCATTTCATTTTTATACTTACATATATTTTTAAGAAAAAGATCTCAAAGCATTTACAACCTACATCAAATAAAACAACCCAGAAGAAGACATTACAGAAGAAAGTCCAATACAGTGGTACCTCACAAGACGAAAAGAATCCGTTCTGTGATTCTCTTCGTCTAGCGGTTTTTTTGACTTGCGAAGCAAGGCCATTGAAGGATTAGCGGATTAGCGCTATTAGTGGCTTTTAGCGGCTTATCTGCTGATCGGATCAGCTGATAAGCAGCTTAGCGGCTTAGAAAAAGGGGGGAAGGGGAAAAAAATAGCAGGAACTCGCAAGACATTGTCGTCTTGCGAAGCAAGCCCATAGGAAATTCGTTTTCCGAAGCACCTCCAAAATGGAAAACTCTTTCATCTAGCGAGTTTTCCGTCTTGCGAGGCATTCGTCTTGCGGGGCACCACTGTATAAAGTATATATACAAAGCAGCATAATTAACAGGAATTAAAATATTGCCTTTAAGATTTTGAAACTAAAACATTACAAAGGAGGTCAACTACAGAATGCACATTTAATGCAGCAAAGATAATAAAAAATTATATTAAATGTGTCAAAAGGAAACATTATTAGAGGAAGTCAGATGTAAAATGCAAATTTAAAACAAGGTAATTAACACATCTGGAGGATGAAAGGTTCTCCAACACTTATGCAACCTAGTTAGAAAAAAAATAGTCTCTATTGAGAGAGGGGGGGAATGTGAAATGAATTGCCATTTTTCGTTTGTTGATTTATCCTCTTACTGCTCAGTCATAGCATGTTGGCTGCAATTTCTATGTTATTATGTGCTGATATAGCTAGGTATAATTGTATGGAAGAAATATACAAGTTTCAGATTCCCATACAGGTTTTGGATCCCAGCTACTACATGGGAAAAATCATGCAAATAAGGTGACTGATGTTGATATTAAAAGCTGGTTTCATTATTACATGTGTGTTAATTCACATCTGTTTGATTTAGCCAAGGGAAGAAATGGTGTTAAGTGGAAAATACAAAACTGGTGAACAAATACTTCGTCTTACAAATGAGCGATTTGCTGTTCCAGAGATACTCTTCCATCCTTCAGATATTGGTATTCAAGAAATGGGAATTCCTGAAGCCATTGTTTATTCAATTCAGAACTTGCCGGAAGGTATTCTTATTTAAACAATGTAACTACCAAAATTAACTGTAGAACATGTTGCATAGTTAGACTTTTTGTTTTGCTTCTAAAGTTCCCATATCAAGGACAAAAACTCAGTTGTCTAGAACAGTGGTTTTCAACCAGTGTACCATGGCACCCTTGAAGGATGGTCAGGGGTATTATGGGCAACACTGACTTCTGTCCCTTTTTCCTTCCCTCCTTCCTTAGATGCCCTCTTGCATCTCTGCCTCCCAAAGGCTTGTACAGCTGTTTGTTGCAGCAGTCATGGCTACAAGCTCTGCAGGCGAATGGTGCCTCTGGGGCTGGTAAAGAGGTGCTGGTTGCCAGGAACTGAGACACCCTTGGAGTAAGCAAGCAAACGGGTGAGGGAGCCCAGCCCGCCAGTCCACCAGCCATTGCTGTTGGGAATGGACAGACAAGTTCCAGGCCCTGTGGGGCAGTGTGAGGAGGCACATCTCTTTGAGGTGGGCGGGGGGGACAGCTCAGAGACCCGGGATGGCAGTAGTGGCTGCCCTGAGGAGAGGAGAGAAGGCTGAGGGAACACTCAAGGGAGTGTTTGAAAAATGGTGAGAGGCTGGGCTCCTAAGCCCCACAGGGGTGCTGCAGAAAGAATGTAGTTAGTCAAGGGAGCCACGGACTCAGGACAGGAAAATTGGCTTCCAGGTGGAAAAATCAAAATTAGAGACTGAACTGTTAGAACCCAATACTAAGAATTTGTCAAGAATGTATAATTTGCTGCTGAAATGGAATACACAAGATGAAACAGTTAAATCAGCTATGATTAAGTGGGCACAGGACATTGGTCATAACATTATGTTTGCTGACTGGGAATGGTTATGGAACACTGGTATTAAATTTACGGCATGTAATGCCTTAAAGGAAAATATTATGAAAATGATCTATAGGTAGTACATGACCCCAGTCAAGCTAGCAAAAATTTATCATTTGCCTGATAACAAGTGTTGGAAATGTAAAGAAACTGAAGGTACTTTCTATCACCTTTGGTGGACATGCCCGAAGATTAAGGCTTTCTGGGAAATGATATATAACGAAATGAAAAAGGTACTTAAATGTACTTTCTCTAAGAAACCAGAGGCTTTTCTCTTGGGCATTGTCGGCCAATTGGTGTCAAAGAAGGACAGAACTTTCTTTATGTATGCTACAACAGCAGCAAGAATACTTATCGCAAAGTATTGGAAGACACAAGATCTACCCACCCTGGAAGAATGGCAGATGAAAGTGATGGACTATATGACACTAGCCGAGATGACTGGCAGGATCCGCGATCAGGGAAAGGAGACGGCGGAAGAAGAATGGAAGAAATTCAAAATTTATCTTAAGGACTATTATAAACTTGATGAATGTTAGAATGTCGAGGTTTTGAGCAAGAAAGGGTTACAGCAACATAAGATTAGACTGGAGGAAAGTTTAAGAGGACAGAGTATCGACAGAAAAATTTACAGTTGCTAAAAACTTTTGGTTATTGGGATGCAGAAAGGGGAGGTATGGGGGAGTCTGAGAAACAAGGTTTATGAAGAAAAGGTTATGAAACTATACATGTTCGTATGTCTTTTTATATGTTTGTATTGTTTTAAAAATTTTTTTTGTAAAACCAATAAAAAAAAATATAAAAAAAACAAGGGAGCCACGGACTCAAAAAGGCTGAAAACCTCTGTTCTAGTAATTCTCCAGTAACAAATTGTAATAAACACTATTTCTTGACATGTTACTGTTGTAAAATTGCTGAAGTTACCTATGCAATATCCAGACTTCTGAATTAAGTAGTTTAATGATTGGGAGCCAGAACACTTAGCACCCTCTTCATAAACTTGGAAGTAAGCAATTTGCATTAGAAGAATATTTAAACATGTGACTGAGGTACCGCCTCCAATGCAAGTGCTTTTCATTACAGACTCCGATGCAAGTGCTTCCAAAGCTTTGCATTGCAGACTTAATATAACTATATAAAATCAAGCAAGTTATTGTAGAATTATAACTTGTTTCTTTCTGGTCTTCATAGAAATGCAACCACATTTCTTTAAGAATATTGTTTTAACTGGTGGAAACACACATCTCCCCGGCTTCAGGGATCGTGTTTACTCTGAGGTCCGATGCCTCACTCCCACTGACTACGATGTTTCTGTTGTTCTGCCAGAGAAGTAAGTAACCTTTCAGTTACAAATGTGGATTCTCAATTGACAGTTACCCACTCTGTTTTTATATTCCATATTGTCATATAATGTAGTACTTGCTGATACTGAAAATCAATATTAAACTAACTTTGTAAACTAACTGTATTTTACAGTTTACACAATTATTTTATTTACTTTCCAGCCCTATTACTTATTCCTGGGAAGGTGGAAAGCTGATTTCTGAAAATGATGATTTTGAAGATATGGTAGTAACCAGAGAAGACTATGAAGAAAATGGACATAGTATATGTGAAGAGAAATTTGATATTTAAATGGTTCACAAGATATGGACATTATATTGTATATGTTAAAGACCTGGGAAGTTTTCTTAGATTGGAACCCTGATGTAGTTTTTTTAAAAGAATGAAACTGTACTGTCAATTAATATATATGTAAGGTTTTATTCATTTTTATATACATGTAGCTTATTGGGTTTTTTCCTTCATATTCTTTGCCACTCAAATGCTGGTGGAAACTGAAATCTGGATGCAAATGGCTGAACTGAAAATATATCCATAAAAGTACATTTCTTCAATTAAAAATATGCTAGAATATTTAGTAGGAAATGAAATAAAACATTTGAATCCAATGTTTATTTGGAAAATAGTGGTTGTATTGTAACTGAACACAAGAACACTAGATCATAAATCTAGAAGGCTAGTTCCAGATTTATTCAAACACTCTGCTTAACCAATTCCTATCTACTATTACATTAAAGAGGGATTTAAGCAGGAATGCTTTTATTTTCTGTGAAATGGAATAAAGAGGACAACAAGTTAAACAAAAAGAGTCACCAATTTAAAACATTTTTATAATAAAAAGTATTATGAAGTATTTTATTAGAGAAACAGCTCAAATCAGCTACAGGCCATGTGTTGCTTTTTAAAATAAAAAACTGCAACTCTTCAACCCACCTTGGATTTTGTTCGAGGAATAATTTGTTTCCCCCATTGCAGAATGACAACCCATTGCTCATAGGTGTGGTGCAATCTGGACAGAGAAGAGCATCCAGACACCATTGCTATGTTTACTTGAGCTGTTCTACACTTACAAAGAGGCATCCAATTTGCGTGTGTGCACATAAACAGTTATACCTCACAAAACAGTAGTTTGGAAGCAACTCCTGTCCACAACGCCAACTTGTTCAAGACGTATGCTAGTGGATTAGAAGATGTGGGAAAGGTTACTAATCGTGAAATATACCCTATGATGTTGCTTTCTATGGAAGACCTTTATTTGGAACATCAGCTTGTTGGAAGACTTGAAAGACTTTAAATCTTAAAGCTGGAAGAGAGCCCAGAGCCCTTGAAGATAAATGACTATTGATTCAAAACCCTAAAATGTATTTTATATCATTGACTTTTTATTTCTATTCTCTGTATATCATATTGTTGTTTTATTGCTATGGCCGATGGCTGGCGCAAATAAAGATTCATTCAAGCTGTAGCTGCAGCATAAAGGAATAATTGAGGAAATGGGAAGAATCCCACCCCATTGGCTGAATCCTGCCTATTCATCTTCCTAAAAAGCTACACCTTGACAAATAAAGGAGATGAAACAACCCTAAGGTATCTCTGTGGGTAGTCATTACTCCTTATGGTCGCCTACCACAGAACCTTCATGTTTGTAGGCTTTAACATTTTCATAGGAAACCATACACTGCCTGAGGGCCAACATTATGCCTTGGGGCTCCTTGCCTTAGAAGTAAAATATATCTCAATACTCATAGAAAAAGCAAACAAACCTAGTGAAGTTTGAACACCGTCCACATACATACTTACACAGAATTCCTTTTGCCGTTTTTGTGGTACATTCACTCAGTATGTATTTTAATAATACAGTGGTACCTCGGGTTACATACGCTTCAGGTTACAGACTCCGCTAACCCAGAAATAGTGCTTCAGGTTAAGAACTTTGCTTCAGGATAAGAACAGAAATCGGGTTCCGGCGGCGCAGCAGCAGCGGGAGGTCCCATTAGCTAAAGTGGTGCTTCAGTTTAAAAACAGTTTCAGGTTAAGAACGGACCTCCGGAACGAATTAAGTACTTAACCTGAGGTACCACTGTAATGGGTCCGTTATCCTGCCCCACTTGCATGGACCACTCTGCTGAGAGAACCAAGTCCGTATATATTCCTCCTCCTCGGCCTTAAAGCTGTTCCGCCTTTTCCTCCTCTCCCATAACTTCACCGCTTTATTTCACTGTGAGAGAACGGAAAGGTAACCGCGGAGGCTCGAAAGTATCCGGGGGGGGGGGCAAAACAAACACACCCGCCGCGTCGCTTCTTCGACGGAGGGCCAGGCCGGTGCTTCGTCGCCCTGACAATCAAACTTGCCGCCCTCGCGGAAACCACCGTTGGCGGCGCGAGGCGGAGGGGGCGGGGCTTCCTAGGGCTCGACTTCCGGCCTCAGCTCCCGTGCCCTGTTTTCTCTCCCAGTGACAGCAGCGGAGGCGGAAGCGAGAGAGAGAAATAAATAAATATATATATACTGTGTTCGAACCGGTCAGGTTAGGTTGTGCTGAGGTGGCCGTCATGGCGTAGCAGAGCCGGGGGTCGCGGCACGGTCAACCACGCCCCGCGGTGGGGCAGCGCTTTCCCCCCCTTCAGGTTGAGGTGAGAAGCCCGCGGGGCTGTTTGCTGCGGCGGGGGGCCGAGCGTGGCCTTGAGACCGCGGAGAAGGGAAGGGCTCGCTCGCTTCCTTCCTCAGAACCGTAGGGTTGGGCCTGGGCTGTTCACAAAGTGGGGCAAGAGGGCTTGGCGGGTGGGGGAGCTTCCCTTTTGTGCCGCCGCCCACGAACAGGCAGTTGCCGAGTGGCTGTCAGCCGACTTGGGGAGAGGGAAGGCAATGGGCCTATCTGCCTGCGGTGTGGCAGGAGCTCTCAAACCCTTTCTCAGGTAAGAGGGAGGGGTGCTCTGCCGTGCTGAAGAGTGGCCGGTCGAGGTATTGAAATTCCCTAATTGCTCTTTAAGGTTTCTGCTCATACTCCACTGTCGCTCTGATTTCAGCAGCAAAGGTTCTTCGTTAAAAGATGAAACCAGTCTCGTTGTGATAAATGCAAAGTATCCCGCACAAATATTGCTGAAGTGTCCAGTAACGGTAGATTTTACCGTGAAAATATATTTGAAGGCTTGTATTGACAGAAGCACACCCGAGTGACTTATGTAGAACATTAACTGCAGCTTTTGTGATTCCAAATGGGGCGTGAGAGCATCTGTGCACATATTATGTGTACTTCCCTTGCTTATTACAGGACTGTATGTGACAAAGCCCTTGTGAGGATTGTCAGGTGTCTCTTCTAAGCCACACCTCTTCTTTTAAGGGAACAGCCTTCATTAGGCTACTGCTGTATAGGAAATAATGGCTTTCCGGTGCCTCCTACACTGAGTGTTCAATGTCCATTCTGAAACTTTCTTCTGACAATTCAGTTTAAATATAGTCAGCAAGCCTCGGAGGCATGTTGGCAGCAGTAAGCAGTTAAATGGAAATCTTACCCTTTGCAAACACTACCTGGGGAAAGTTGCTAGTGGCAGTAGTCTGAATTCTTTACTAAGAATTCCCATAGGGACCACTAAATTCAGTGCTGTAATGCTTATAATAATGCCACAATATCATCAGAGTATGTTTTCTTGAATGACTTAGTAAGTTTAAAATGTAGATACCGTACTGTGAGAAAATCATAAGTAACTTTGAAAACTAAAAATTATCCTTCTGCTAAAAGTAGGATGGCATTACAGTCTTATGGGTGATACTATATATTAATAGATAAGTAGCATTCATTAACCTTTCGTAAAGTATAATATTGTGTGTGAGGGAGAAAGACAAAGTTTGCACATGTATACTGGGATATTTCACTATAAATCCTCAACATTTTAAGAAAAAACAACAAAAAATGCAGTAAATGATCCATTATAAGCTCTGAATTGCTTATGCAAGTAATGCATGGTTTTTATAAGGAAATCAATTGGAAGAAGAATGTTTTACAGTTTAAATGATATATTGGTACTATTTTATCTGCTGCTTATTGCAAAGCTGACATCCAACAGTTTTATGTGAGTAAGATTCAATTGTGAGGTCAGCCTGCATTTCTCACCTACCCCCTGCAGCTCCCCTGTTCACCCCCAAAAGCTGTACAAATATACTCTGCTACACAGGTACAATAGGTGATAAGATAAGAGTATTGGATCCAGTGATTTGTTTGTGTTAGGTAATGGATAGAAACTATTTAAGTAGTCTCAGCACACTTGGGCATACTTCTAAATTTGTTAAGCAGACATTTAATGCTCAGCTTAAAAAATTATATTTGCTGGCCTATCCAACTGCAGCAATTAAGCTTTTAAATGAACTCATTCTAAACATCCAGGTATTTGTCAATTATGATAACTAATTCACACCCTGAACTTTCTTCACTTGTATTGCAATCAATGCGATGTTAATTCTACTGGTTAATTATTTTTTTATAAATTCTGTGGCAGACCTAACTGGCATATTAACTTTGTCTGCCTATTCCTGTGCATGATCTGTTGATTCATCCTTTTTTGGATACAGTTTTTCTTTCACTTGCCCAAACAGCTGATGTCTTTAACACCTAAATTATAACAGAAAGTGCTAACTGTGTTAAGATTTGTTAAATGTAGCAACTTAGTTTTCATCTCTCATACTGACGCTTCAAACAAGAATAGAAACTGATTTTCAACTGCTGCTTTTTGCTCTTATTTGTGACAGCATATTTCAGTAGATATAAGTACTGAGATTGAATGCCGGCTAGAAAAACATAGACTTAAATATTTATATCATTTACTTAATAACATTTAGAGTCTGTGTTCTGCTTAGCAAAATTTCCAAGATGGATTCTGAGATTTATTTATTTTTTTGTAGGCAAATGTACTAGCATACATTCATAACAATGGAGTCCATGCTAAACAAATTGAAGAGCACGGTTACGAAAGTGACTGCAGATGTCACTAGTGCAGTCATGGGAAATCCAGTTACCAGGGAATTTGATGTTGGACGACATATTGCTAGCGGTGGCAATGGGCTTGCTTGGAAGATTTTTAATGGGACTAAAAAATCAACAAAACAGGTGAGGTTTTAGGAGGGAAATACGTATTGCTTTTAATGTAATTACAATGATGTTTTAAGGACCAATTGCCTAAGAATACATGGTTTAACAGGTGTAGAAAAAGAAATCACAGTATGTGTAACTTATCATTTTTATGTATCTACTGTATAAGTTGTATGGGGTGTTAAAGCAGGAGGAGTACCTCTGCTGGGGATGTATTATGCTCCTTCTGAGGTAGTTTGTCCACCTTTGCTTGCCACTCAGCACTCATCTCTCACCCATGACTCCTAGAAGCTGTCAGCATGCCACACCCCAGAAATGGCTTTGACTGGCCAGTTAAACCAAGTGAGGGTAGCCAATGGATTTCAAACCCTCCGTGAGTTAGGGATTTCCCCTGCATGCAAAGACAGACTTCATCTGCCTTGCGGTACATTCTTGGGAGAAGAAAGGGCTAAAGAGTAAACCCTACACAGTTGGATGTCGCCTTCTACGCCTCTTCCAGCAACTCTTGTAACCAAGCTGTTGCCAAACATAATGCTCTGCTTTCCTTTGGACCACATCAGTGAGGCCAAGAGGGGGTTCTGTCACCTTGGCAACCCAGGACCTCCAGACACACTGCCCAGGCTTGCACCCTGGGGAGGTCACTTCAGTACTGCTAACACAGTGGCTTATTGACTTCACCCTCAGAGGCACACTCCATTGTCTCTCAAGACAGACAGGTGCCAACAGTGTACCGTATGCACTCATATGGTTTGCACAATGTCCTTGAGGTTAAACAGATCTTGAAAGAATAGCAAAGATTTAAATGTTCTAGTCATAGTTTCTCAGATTAGTCACCTCCAAGTAGCTCTGGCTGTGTGCAAAGAGATACATCAAGCCCTTTGTAATTTATATTGGGTTTTGTGTGTACCTTTGATTTGTTTCGAACAAATTGCTCCGCTTGATTTAGCAGTTATATATTTAACTTCAGAACAAAGTAGCTCAATTGTTTTAAGGGACTGAAAGTTATAGGTTTATTCAAATGTCTTTCAGCAACATACCTTTGAAACTTAGTTTCCAGTTCTAGGCACTTATACCAATATATGTATCTGCACTCTGGTATAACAAGTATTAAAGTAGATAAATAACTAATATTGTGCATCTTTTCAACAAAGAGCAAAAATTATTAATATAATGCCAGTTGTAGTGGTAAAATGTCAATAGGAAACTTACTAAGATGAAACACTATTGGAATAAAAACATAGCAGCTTGGTAAAAGGGTTGCAGTATGCTGAATGCACTTGTTTGGTAAATGAACCATACTATAAATGTGGACTGCAAAGGAAAAAATAGTATAAACAACATTAGCAATCTGTGTTTATTTAGCAGTGCAGTTCAATGTGCAGTTTAAAGTCCCATTGTGTTCAATAGGACTAATTCCCAAGGAAGTGTGTTTTAGAATTGCAGCATTTCATGCTTTGGTAAAGTGGGTGTGGTTTCAGTGAGTGGCATTGTGACTGGTGGCTGTTCCAGAGTTGCTGTCTGTCCAGTGCTCCTACATTCATTTTCGTTACTGCAACTCTTCTTGAGTAAGCTTAACTGCTGGTTGAACAGAGGATAAATGAGCACATTAAACTGCCAGTAGCAAATTGCCCTGCCTACCACTGATGATGAGAAGCAAACCTTAAAGTTATTTAAAACAACAACAACAACAATACTGGTAGCTATGCAATTCTGTTCTGAAGAAAAATATTTTAGAGTATTTTGAAATCTTGTAACAGAGTTGGCTCTGACATGTTTCTTCCATGAGAAATGCTCAATGTGAATAAGTCCCTTCTATCTGCTGTAGTTTTACTATGTGTAACATCCTGATGACACTTTGAGCAAGACCTCCTGGATAATTTTAGAAGTCTTGTGGTGTTCTAATATAGGGTTGCCATATATTTTTTTAGGAAAACGTTAAAGTTGTTGAGTTTTTGTTTTGTTTTGTTTTGTTTTGTTTTGAGATGTGCCCCGAGTTGTTGAGCTGTTGGTAAAAAAAAAGTGAACATAATTATTCAGTTGTGTTGCTGAAGATCCAGGGCGAACCACTGCTTTGCAGCAGAAATTCCCCCTGGACGTATACGTCAGACATATCCAACGTATGGCAAGCCTATCTAATAGAGATGCAGTCTGACATTTATCTGTTTGGACATTATTGGTAATTAATATGTAGACATTGTGGGAATCTAACACAACACCTTTCGTTTTGCTTAATTGTTACTGGAAGAGAATATAATATGCAGTTTAGACAAACTATTGTTCAATAGAATATTGAACTTGTTAGTACAACTTAACATTAAGGAGCAAACTTTCCATGTTAATATGGTTGCTATGTGGGGTAGGGCAGAATTTGGCATTGATGGGCTGCAAAGGAAGGGTGCATTTTCCTGCCATTTTCCCTCTGCCAAATCTCCAACGTTTCAAAATTTCCTTGGGTGTACACACACACACACACACACACACACACACACAAAATACAGTGCTATTTTTCTAGAAAAAGAGGTGCTGGAACACACTACTAACACTTCCCTAGTTCTTAGAATGGCAATAGCACCCACCTGAGAGGTGCCAGAATTGAGTTCCTGTGAGTTCCCCCTGTAGTTACACACTCACAAACACACCTAACTTCTGAAGTGGCCCACTGCAATAATGTAAAGACAGGATGGAAACACTATTATAGCAGTGGCTAATTTATTTTAAAATTGAAAGACAACAAAAGCTATTTATTATTATTGAAAAGTATTTTATTATTTTGTAGCATTTTAGTTTTTCATATAGTTCACTAATAATATTTTTTGATTAATTTTTAGGAAGTGGCGGTTTTTGTTTTTGATAAAAAGCTGATAGACAAATATCAGAAATTTGAGAAGGATCAAATTATTGATTCCTTAAAACGAGGAGTTCAGCAGCTAACAAGGCTGCGACATCCTCGGCTGCTGACCGTGCAACATCCATTGGAAGAATCCAGGTAAGTTTATTACTAAAACAATTATAGGTTTGAGTTTTCATACATGCTCAAAACTTTCCAAAAATTAAATAATCTACACAATCTAATTTCTGGAAACTGTATCCACGTCTTCCAAAAGAAATTGTGTAATTGTCCAATGTGTATCCGTATTCTGAATATATGCCAAGTATTCACATCCTCATTATTATTTTAGTGATTAAGAGATACAACTGGTGTGGTTTATTCTGCTTTCCTTTCTGCTGTTTGGCAGAGCAAAACTCACCAAGTTCATGTTGTCCTTATTTGAGTTCTGTTCTTCACTTTCTCATCGTGATTCCCTGAAGGTCTTGTGAACCTTCCCCCTCTCTGGTGCAGGAGAAATTTATATTATGTTGAATGCTGATTTCACTGTCATGGAGTTTCATTTTTCAGGTTGTTAAGAAGCCCAACACCTGGTGCTTTTTCTTGAACATCCTGCACCATCATAATGTCTATTTCCTAACTGTTGCTGTTCACAAAGTCAAAGTCTACCTATATACCTACTTACCTTTTGTTGTGAAGTATATTTGGGGTGTTTACTAAGGATATTTGTTTCCTTCTAGGGACTGTTTGGCATTTTGTACAGAACCAGTTTGCGCAAGTTTGGCTAACATACTTGGCAGCTGGGACAATCTTCCCTCACCTTTACCATCTGACATCAAAGAATACAAACTTTTTGATGTAGAAATGAAATATGGCTTGCTTCAGGTATGCACATTGGTGACCTGTCTGTAGTGCTGGTAGTCTTACACATGGGTGGGTATAATGCACTCAATATCTAGCCATCAACCTATATAAACCAGGCAATAAATTTACACTATAGCCACCTGCAGAAACATTTTTTCTTCCCTCGTCTGTTTAGAAGGCAATGTTAAGAAGTCACAGCAACTAATTAGCTGTAGCAGAAAACCTTTATATTTTATTCCTCACACTTTATATGCTCTAGTTTAGGTATGGGGAACCTCTAGGCTGCTGGATTCACCTCTCCTGCACTCCCCATATCATGCCCACTTTCCCACCGTACCATCCTATTTCAGTTATTTATTTAGATATGACTGAGCAGGACCTTTCTATCAATGGTTTTAGCCTTTTTCTAGTGGTCACTGTCTCTTGCATAATTTTTGGATCCTCTGCAGTGCTTGAATCTGTGCACATAGTTATGGAAACATTCAAAAGTCCTCAACAGCTCTCAGCAGCTTCCCCAAGAAATTCAGAGACCCCAGAAATGTGGTTTCCAGTAAAGCACTGAAAACATTGTTGACACAGATAGGAATGTCCTCTGTCTAAAGTAAGAGATCAAGTGTGTAGGATGGGAAGATTAGGAAGAAGGTATGTACAGGGAGAATGTGATTTTCATCCCCATCCCAGCATTGCAATGAGGATTCAAACAACCCTCCAAGTAACCCTAATCTAGGCTGATCTGCCAAGATTAGCCGGTGAGAGGGGTTGAGCAGAAGGTAAAGGGTGTGTGTATTCTGTAGGGGGCAGTGATTTTTGTATGGGTAAGCTGGATATGGGACAGGTGGGGGGGCTGGTTAAAAAGACCTGTATGTTCCCCCGACAACCAGTCCTGAACAGTGTTCCACTGAGGCCCTCTGACCCTTAGGATGCAAAAAGGTTCTCCACCCCATTCTATAAAAACAAATGGCTGGTCTCTTTCTTAACCACAAGTGAGGAAAATTAAAATGCCAAATTACGATCTGCCAAATCCTGGTGCACACTGTGGTGTTATCAAGACAAAGGTGGGAATATTTAGATAGCAGCTATGCAAGTTATCCGGGTCTGCTTCAAAACCACTGCTGCCATGGACACAGCTGTGCCTAATGGCTGTTGCTGTGGCAAAGGATTGAAGGTAAAAGTGTGTTGGTCATTGATCTGGACTTGAATCTCCCTACTTTGTTACCCCTTTCTTTTTTACCCCAGCCGCAGCACTTCTAGGAACAGTTCACTTCTGTGGATTATTTGTTTCTCAAAGAGGAAAACAACAAATACCATCATATCTAAGCTTATTCCAAATGCTCTAAAACAAACACCCTGACAAGAATATCTTCCTCCTAACAGGTTTCTGAAGGCTTGTCATTTCTACATAGCAGTGTGAAAATGGTCCATGGCAACCTTACTCCTGAAAATATAATTTTGAATAAAAGTGGAGCATGGAAAATTACTGGATTTGACTTCAGCATCTCATCTATAAATCCATCTGAGCAAGAGGTAACAAGGTTTCAATTTGTTTTTCATTGTCAGTAAAGGATAACCAGGAAACATTGGGACTCTTAATTAAGCTCTTAATGTTTAGCTACATACCTGCTGAGTTCAGGATTAAACTTTAGGGATACGACCACAGTCAAGAATTAAACAGCTTACTCTTCCTAAGTTATACAGTCTTTCTTGGAGTAGCATATTGCCCATTAATATATGTGAAGTCATGAGTTGTTATAGTAGAATAATTCCCTCACGCAAAAAAACAACAACACATTGAGTGTTTCAATACCAGTTAAGTGCTTTTAATTTATGTTGAAGGTAGGCTACCTAACTGCTAATGGATATAATCTTGCTACCTAGCCAAGAGCTAATGTGAAACAGACAAGTATGTTCTGTTTATATTTTCTTAATGTGTTATGGTAAAGACCTCATATACTTAACTTTAAAAATGGATGCACTCAGAGTAAACACAGGATTTACTTACCTTATATAATGGATAACGTCTCTCAGGTATCATGAGTGATTTAGATCTCTTTAGGTCATTATTAATGTAAAAGAAAATCACTCCAGCTACGTTTCTTTAAACTTACACTTTAAATTATGTTTCTGTAACCTTTTTGCTGGTTTTTTCCCCCAGCCAAAGTTCTCTTGTAAAGAATGGGATCCAAACTTACCATCTTTGTGTCTTCCAAATCCTGAGTATTTGGCCCCTGAATACATCCTCTCAGTGAGCTGTGAGACAGCCAGTGACATGTACTCTCTAGGAGCAATTATGTATGCTGTGTTTAATAATGGAAAACCTATTTTTGAGGTCAACAAACAGGATATTTATAAAAGTTTCAGCAGACAGCTGGATCAGGTATTTTATGGGTCTGTTTGTTAAATTCACATTTGAATACATAAGTATTATGAAGAAAAAGTATTAAAGTGTCTACAAGTATTTTGGTTCTATGTTAATGAAAAGAACATTTAACTTGTACTGAAGGAGGTGGCTTGTCTGTCATCATGGAAAGCAATAATGTGGGGTAAATAAAACTCTTGCCTCATGCTTTAGAGCCTGTTATCACCACGTTTCAGGGTACTGGGTTCACCTGTGTGTGAGAAGACCCTATTAAAGTTTCTTTCATCCTTGCTGATAAGGAACATCACCAAAGTAGAAATATGTGTTTTACTCCCATTTTCATAAGTTTGATTGTGTTGTGTTGGGATAAGGGAAATCAGCTACAGGACCTGTTCTAGTGTCTCTGAAACCATCTAAAATGGATGTAGAATGGGTGCAGAAGTGGGAATATTTGCCACACTGGGGAAGCTCTTGGTTTGTCTTTCATGAATTGAGCAGGGGTATATTACCCCCAAAATGAACTTAACACATATTTCGTTTATCTAGCAATTAAGTGAACTACCTTCCATGTAGTTCAGGGATTTTTTTAAATGATTTTTTAAAGTAGATCAATGAATTCATGCAACTGAACTACATAATTCCAAGCGCTATTCCAGTCATGCTGTATGCAGGGTTTTGTTTTAATGCTAATGCATGTGCTTTATTTATGCAGCTTAGTCGTTTGGGCGCCAATAACCTTCAAGACATTCCAGAAGAAGTCCGTGAGCATGTAAAACTACTGTTAAACGTAGCTCCAGCAGTCAGACCAGATGCTGACCAAATGACTAAGGTAAAAAGAGTACTTAAAATAGCTGTAGAATATAAGAAAAACCTTTTTTAAAGTGCTTTAATAAGCAGCATTTAACTGCTAAATTTTGAAGGGTTTTTAAAAACAACATTCTGGTTTAAAATTTTCAACTCGGGAGATTAAACCTTCTTCTTTATTGCCCGATAACAAGCACTCATTGATTAACTGAAACTGTTATTTTGCAAAATGTTCTCTTCTTTCAGAGGAGGATGTTTTGCCAAAGCTAGATAATATGTATTTTCTCTATATATGAAAAAGAGGGGAAAAAATCCATTTAGTGTTATTCCCATCTTTGTTATTTAATTGAGATTTTATATTTGTTCTCTTTCATATATGCTTTTTCAGGTTTAACTTAATTGTATTAAGTCTGCAATTGTATACCTACTTACTGGGGAGTAAACCCCAGTGAATTCAATGGTGCTTTTTTCCAAGTAGACATAGAAAAGATTGTGCTGCAAATGTTATGGTGCTTTTGAAAAAGTTTAATATATAGCATGCTTATGACCTCAAATATCACTTTCTTTTTTTAAAAAATCTGTATTTTTAGATACCATTCTTTGATGATGTTGGGGCGGTGACACTACAGTACTTCGATTCGTTATTCCAAAGGGATAATCTTCAAAAGTCACAGTTTTTTAAAGGGCTGCCAAAAGTTCTACCAAAATTGCCTAAGGTCAGCAATCTCAGATTATTTTACTAGACATGTGTACTGACACAGAACTCTGTGTCTTTTGTAGCTGAAACATGCATTGCTGCTCTATTATAGTGTTCTTGGAGTAAGAACTAATAATAATAATAATAATTTATTATTTATACCCCGCCCATCTGGCTGAGTTTCCCCAGCCACTCTGGGCGGCTCCCAATAAATTGTTAAAAACAATACAGCAAATCAAAGGCCTTAACAGTTCCTCATTTAAATTGGCATTTTATAAAGTGTGCTATAAGGCAAACTGATATATACCAATATTGTTAACATTTTGAAAAAATTCTGTTTTCCTTGCAATACATAGGAATAGCATGCTTTTTGCAGGTTTCTGAAGAAATTTCATCTCCTTACAAAATAATATCTGTTTTCTTTCAGCGTGTTATAGTGCAGAGGATTTTGCCTGCCTTGACATCCGAATTTGTGAACCCAGACATGGTACCTTTTGTTCTGCCTAATGTTCTGCTCATTGCAGAGGAATGTTCCAAAGAAGAGTATATAAAGTTAATTCTACCTGATCTCAACCCTGTCTTTAAACAGCAGGAACCAATTCAGGTACATTTCTTTCTTAAACATAATTCTGGTCCTATATGAACCATCTACCCAATTTTTTAGAGCTAGCTTGTTTAGTGCTATCTTTTGAACACCAGGTTATTAAATCTTGGGGGGAGGCCCTTTTCTCGGTTCCACCACCCTCGCAGACACACTTGGTAGAGATGTGGGAGAGGGCCTTCTCAGTGGCTGCTCCCAGACTAACTCCCTCCCTAGGGAAGTTAGACTGGCTCCCTTCGTTCTTCTACTGGCAAGTGAAGAACTTCTTTTTCCAACAGGCTTTTGGGAACTGACTGTTTTAAGGAAATAGCTTGTGTTATACTGTTTTTGTTGTAATTATTTGTATGTTTTTAATATTATTTTTATGTTTAATTGATTTTTAATCATTATTATTTCCATGTTTTTAGTTGTTCTTATTTTATCTGTAAGTCACCTTGAATTCCTGTCAGGGAAAAAGGCAGGGAATGATGATGATGATGATGGTGATGATGATGGTGATATTAAGCTTAACAGCCAGTAATATTTCCAAGCAGCCACATATTTCAGTATGTGTATTGGCTAGTTGTATTGGTTAGGTACTAGTTGGACTTTTAGTGAACGGGTATATATTGTCTGTCAATCTAGAACACTGCACTTTGTATATGTACTCTTGGAAAGTTCAAATGTATGCTATTGGATTACTATCTTTAAATAATGTCAGAATGTTCTTATTTTCCATGCTTCCAGGCTAGCAACATGGTGAGTGTGTGCATTTGCTATGTTTACATGAATATTTGATTATATAAGGTAATAGCAAATGTTACCCTGGAAGTGATTAACAAAAATTAAAGCTTTGACACATGTCAATACTGCATTTCTTAAAAACAGATTCTGTTGATATTTCTTCAAAAAATGGACTTGCTGCTAACCAAAACACCTCCTGAAGAAATAAAGAACAGTGTTCTACCAATGGTTTATCGAGCATTAGAAGCACCTTCGATTCAGATTCAGGTCTGGTAATTTCAGTTTTTGTTCAGCTTCATTCTAGCTGGAAAATCTAGCTGGAGATTTGGTTACCGAAAGGAACTCCCTCTTCTCACATTTTTATTTGTTTTTTTATTTGTGCTTACTCTACTTGCAGTAACCCCTGAAAATGCTTCCAGGGAGTTGAGAGAAGCTCTAGGAGATAGGTGCGGGGGAACAGCAGGGGGAAGAGAGTACAGGCAAAAAATCACATCAGTGGTGCCAACACTAAATCAGAAGCCCTTTCTGAGAGAAAAGTTAGGAAAATTAGAATTGATAAAAGGATTCCCTCTACTAAATATTCTGGTCATGATTCATGGAACCCATGGAAGTTTACACTCTCTCTGTGATTGTATAAAGTTCCTAAAACATTTGCAGGCAGCATTCAAGCTTAATCATCTTATTTTGGACATTTTGTTACTAGAGGAATATTTTAATAACATTGATAAGGGAGGCTTTCCTACACCAGTAACGGGGAAGTTGTGGCCCTCCAGATGTTGTAAGTTTGCAACTCCCTTTATCCCCAACTATTGGCTGTGCTTGCTGTGGCAAGAGGGCCAAACATTGTTGTTCATTATTATTAGCGGCTCTGAACTCTTAAGGATGTGGAATTCTAAATTTTGTTTCAAATAAATAAAATGCTATGGTTTATTTAGTTTTAGAGACAGAGAGAAAGACAGAACTGTGGACTTAGTATTATTTTTAAAAACTGCATATTGTTCATATATATTAATTGTGATAC
This sequence comes from Podarcis bocagei, assembly GCF_964188305.1. Taxonomy (NCBI): domain Eukaryota; kingdom Metazoa; phylum Chordata; class Lepidosauria; order Squamata; family Lacertidae; genus Podarcis; species Podarcis bocagei. The sequence continues at coordinate 37,445,444 of NC_138135.1, read as the reverse complement.
TTTTATTTTCAGGAACTCTGCTTAAACATAATTCCTACGTTTGCCAACCTTATAGACTATCCATCAATGAAAAATTCACTGATACCAAGAATTAAAAATGCCTGTTTACAAACATCATCTCTTGCTGTAAGTTGAAAATTCAGAAGTCTTTAAAACCATATTGAAATTGTTTTGGTGTTAATTTTCTTTTTTTAAAAAAATAATATCCTGATCAATTGCAAGTTATGCTTCATTATAAAGGGATTCAAATGAATCCTCCGTCCCACATGAACAAATGGAGAGGGAAGTTCCCAACATCTCTGCATTCAACTTCAGATGTGGGGGCCTATTTGCACACAGCTCTGTGCACATAGGCTGTCTATTCCATTGAGAACCCCAGTTTTGAAGGATTTATATATATAGTGAAAAACTGGACTTATACTATTGTGTGACCATAGACCTGCCTTTCCTAAGTGGTACTGAATGTGGTGGATTCATCAAATCAAGAATTATATGATAGAGCATTTTCATTCTTCAGATTAAGGTAGGGCAGATTAACCTGTAGACCACAGATTGTGCCCAGCAGTGTGTTTTTTTTTTTTGGGGGGGGGTTTGTCAGAGCCCTCCTAATTTGTCATTAAACAAAAGATTTTTCCTGGGAGGGTCCCTGCTGTGATACCATGAATGCCCAAACTTTTTGTAACTCTCCTGAGCCCTTGAAAACATGTTTATTTTAAAAAAGAACTTTTTAAAAAAACAACAACCCTGATTCCTCTTGCAGGTTCCCTACTCTGATGCCAAATTATGTTTTTCGTACCCTCAACACCCTGTTTTGTTGTTCATAGTCATAGTTAAGATTTTGTTAATTTCCAATGTTAGTCTTACTTGGAGTAGGCCCAGTGAAATCATTAAGTTCATTTGGTCTACTCTGTGTATGACTACTGTTGGATGTCACCCATAGTTTGGTTGTTTTACAATATTCAAAGAAGTAAGGACATTGGGTTGCTTTTTCTCTTATATATTGTGTGTTGGATAGTGTTTTATCTGTTGGCAACCAAAATTGGGTTGAAAGGTAGGATATATTAAATAAAATGTGTTGTGACTTATACCACTGGTTAAGTAATAGTACACAATTGAGTGGGAGAGCTTGGCACATGGATACTGTTTGCAGCAGTGTATGTTTACTGTAACATGTAGTTCCCAACCAGCATGTTCCTGTGTGTGTAAAAATAGATAAATCACATTGCTTCCTAAATCCTTTACTTTGGGAAATTAGGTCTATTCAGAAGTCAGTCACATTGAGTACAATGGGGCTTACCCTCAGGCAAGTAAGTTTAGGATTGAAGCATTAATTGTTTATATGAAATTAACTCAAAATTCAAATCCTGTGAACATATGGCTATTGAAAAATCTTAAAACTCCTGTGTTGATATTTTCAAGCATTTTCTCTATTTTTATAAAAGTTTAGTTTAGAGGGTTTGTTTTTATATTCATTAGGTACGTGTAAATTCCTTAGTCTGTTTGGGAAAGATTTTGGAATACTTGGATAAGTGGTTCGTTCTTGATGATATTCTGCCTTTTTTGCAACAAATTCCTTCCAAGGAACCCGCAGTCCTTATGGGAATTCTAGGTAACATGATATTTTGTTTCTTGTGCTGTCTGTAGTAGTCTCTCTGTGGTATTAATCTTTGTGGTACTGTTAAATGTACAATACCACAAGGTATTACAAGTCTGTAACTTTTAAAAATAATATCCCATATTTTTTGTTTTCTTTTAATTTGGTCAAACGCTGTAAAGACTTGGTTTAACTTTTAAAGTTCACACCAATGCCCACAGTTATAGAAATAATTAATATAGCATCTTTTTGTTTCTCCATTTCCGCCTTTTAAGAAAGGTGTAAATTGTAGTTTGTGTGTGATAATTATTATTTTTTTAAAAAAAATACATTTAACCTAGCCTTTGGTTCAAAGGAATATATAATGATCTTACTTTGTGAAGGCACGATTATTAGATAAATCATTGTGTTTAATGTTTCATAAAAGGTATCTACAAATGTACGTTTAGTCATAAGAAACTGGGAATTACAAAAGAGCAACTTGCAGGGAAGGTTCTGCCCCATCTGATTCCTCTCAGCATTGAGAACAATCTTAATCTAAATCAGGTAGGATAATGTTTCTCCTGTGTTTATTTGTAAGTATCCTTGATTTCATTGGGACTTAGAATCATAGAACTGAAGAGTTGGAAGAGACCACGAGGGTCATTTAGTCCAGCCTCCTGCAATGCAGGAATCTTTTGCTCAACGTGGGGCTTGAACCCACCACCCTGAGAGTCTCATGTTTTACCAAAAACTGCAGCTATAGGTAAGATTGCAACACTTTTGTAAAATGCTATTCATTTTGTACGCCACTATAAAGCAGAAAATATCCTGCTGCTATCCATTGCAGTTCTACATAAATATGGTGAACCATTTCTTCTCACATGTACTTGGATGCTAATTCTGCTGCCCAGTTTCTTCCTTCTCTTTCAACAACTCTTATCTTCATTTGCTGATAGAAATGTATTTCCCTCTCTGATCCCAGTACTCAGAACTTCTCTCTCTAGCTAGTGGGTGTTCTAATGTTCAAGGGATCCATATTTAGTTTCCAGTCTCATATTCTGTCTTAAAGTCAGCTATTAAGATATATGGATCAAATGCATGGACGAGGACAAATATTTATAACTTCATTTTATAGGCTGCTTTTTATATCATCTTTGACTTCCCTGCCTTGTTTGTTTCATGTTTTTTACTGGGTTTGTATTCCATTATTAGCTACTTTGATCTATTTTCTTAGAAAAATAAAAGCATATGCCTTTTAAAATACTTTAAAAATTCTGTCTTTTTACCTCAACTTAAATCTGAGGGACACAATAGTTGCTGTGCAACGTTTAGCTTTTAATAATTTAATAAATGAAAGCAGATCTAGGAACTAGTTTGAATATTTCTTGTTTGCATACAGTGGTACCTCTGGATGCGAACGGTACCTGTGTCTGTGCATGCACGGGTCACGATTTGCCGCTTTTGCGCATGATATCATTTTGAGCGTCTGCACATGCGCGAGCGGCGAAATCCGGAAGTAACGCGTTCCGTTATTTCCGGGTCACCGCAGAGCATAACCTGAAAACGCTCAACCTGAAGTGACTTAAACCCGAGGTGTGACTGTATTCTGCTCATGGTGGCACAGCCTTTAAAATAATAATTAAAAATACATGTATTTCTTTTCTAGTTTAATTCCTTCATTTCAGTCATAAAAGAGATGTTATGTAAATTGGAAGCTGAGCATAAGACCAAACTTGAACAGATCCATATTATGCAAGAACAGCAAAAGTAAGTGTGCATATTGTTTGTATGTACAGTGAATTAGAGGATAGTTTACAGTCTTATAGTTTCCAAACTAATTGGAAAATTTTCACTGTTCATTCAAGATTCAAGTGTCTTTGTTATACCACTCAAGCTTCCTTTTTATATTTTTAGTTCAAATTTTTAGTTCAAATATTTTTTAGTGTGGTTTTCCTTATAATAAATGGGTTTTTAACTTGGTATCTGCATTTCTTGCATATCCATCCAGTTCCCAGTATTGGCAAAGACTGGGAATTAACAAATTGGACCAACCTTTCCTTAAATGCCATTTTTGAAGAACCCTTCTTTGGTTGGTTGGTTATTTGTATTCATCTTTCTTCTAGAAGTTCAGAGCACGTTTTTAGCTTCACAACAACTCTGTCAGGTAGGTTAGTCACCAATGATTTTCAACAGCAGAACTTGGAACACCAGTTTTCCATGTTCAAGGAATCAATCCACTATGTCTCCCACTAATTTAAATATTATTTTTTATGTTGCAGATCAACCATGCTAACCAAATGACCCTTCTATGTTGTTTAGAAATGAAATTGCAGTATCTAAGACCAGATAGCAATCTCTTCCTTAGCACAATTGTTTCAGTCCTAGCTCTGCCGATACTGTATATATATTTTGAGTATACTTTTTATTGGTTTTGCTATTTTGTCACATGAATAAACTATTATTAAAGGGAAACAAAATTGGGAGACAAGTTATTGCTCTTCAGCAGGGATGGAAACTCTCCAGCTAAATGCAGCTCCCAGACCACTCCACATTGGAACACTGTCGAAAAGGGAATGCGGCTTTCAGGCTGAAAAACACTCCCCACCTACAACATAGATTTTCTTACTAAGGATGACATGAAACCATAAGACTTCCATGAGTGAAACGGAGAAGGCAGCAATTTTCAGCTCTCATCCTGCCCCTGCAACTCCCCAAGTCTGTTCCAGAGGAATGGGAAACACTCTGCAGCAGATTTAGGAGGAGCATGGGAAGCTGTCCCATTCATGGAATGAATGACACGTTTGGATACAACTAAATATATTTTTCAGAAGTATGCAATGACATTTTTTGTATTATCAAGTAAAATAGATACTCTTGGGCAAGGTGCTGTCTATTTAACAGATGAAGCCGAAGAGGTGAAGATCTTTTTTTAAGGATATTTTTTAAACTATCAAATAGTAGCTAATGTTGCTTATATTTTAATTATCTGATAAGCTTTACTTCATGAAGTACATATACAAATTAATATTAGAAATCATTTTGGATTTATGCAAAGTAAAGTAGCTTGCAAATTCTTCACCCATAGGTGAATCAAAGCACATATTCTCTTACACTGAATTAGAAGTTCATTACAACAAATTGTCTACCATTTGTCTGGTTAAAGATGGGACATATAATTTGCATTTTTTATGGGGTTGGTTTTATGCTGAAACTATTTGCTAACACCTTGTTACAATTGTATTTTTGCATTGTAGATCTTTCGATATAACTAATCCAATGAGCCCACCTGAAGAAACAAAAGCCAATAATACAGGCAATCAGGCAAGAAGCTGTCTTTATTGGATCATTCCAGTATTTGCTTAATCAAATTATTTTTAAAGTTAAATGCATCTTCATCCATCTTTTTTAATTTGAACAGATTGACAAGGTGTTTAGCAGCCTAGGAACAGATATCTTAACTAGTGGACCTGATTGTAAAGAGAATGGAATGTTGGCAAATAAGAGAAAGGTAAGCTTTTATAAATTATTGTGCAAGGTATAAATAAGAAGGAATTTTTCATCGGTATGTTTATCAGGGGTTCTATGTCCTGAGCTATGTATCTTGGTCTACCAAGGCTCCCGAATAAACCCAGTTTAAATGGATCCTGGTTGACCCATGTGCACTCCTTCCTTCTTGGTGTTGCTAGTTCAGGGTTTCATGAGTTCAGAATCTAGATTTGCGAGGTCAGGAATAGGAAGTACTCAATTGTTCACCTTTATGTAGAGGGGGTGCTGGAGAGAGATGGTGTCCCCTGTGTTTTTCTGATAGAAATAATCAGCATTTCTTCACGAGATGATGCTGAGCCTTGTATGAAATAGTGGTCCTGATTGTTGCCAAACTGGTTTTTTTACAGCAAAAGAGTGGAAGCACTTATCAGAATGACCGATCAAATTATTTGTTGAATTTCTTGCATCTTTAAATCAGATTGAAATATTGGCTAGAATTACTTTTAATCTAGAATGCGTTAAATAGAAGCCATGGACATCCAGTGAAGCTGATTCAGGACAGATAAAGTACTTCTTCACCCAGCACAGTTAAACCATGAAACTCCCTTCCTCAGGATGCAGTGATGGCCACCAACTTGGATGGCTTTAAAAGAGGATAAGAGAAATACAAGGAGGAGAATGGCTGCTAGCCATGATTATTGTGTCTGCTTCCACAGCTGGAGGCAGCAATCCTGAATCCCAGTTGCTGGAAACCACAGGAAGGGAGTGCTCCTGTGCCCATGTTCCGCTTACTGGTTTCCCACGGGCATCTGGGGGGCTGCTGTGAGAACAGGATGCTGGACTAGATAAGGCCATTGGCCTGATTGAGCAGATTCTTCTTATGTTCTTAAAATGGAAGCTTGGATGGGGAAGCAGTGGGGAGAAGAGAAACCAGAAGTCCCATTGTACAAACAGATTTTCGTGGGCGTTATTGGAACCAAAAGAGAACTTTGTAGAAAAGGGTTAAGAAAATACTGGCCAAGCAAGTTACCCGAAGGTTTCGTTTTCATTCTTTATATATTTATGACACTCAGCCATCAGCTAGTTTCTCAGCCACCTCTAATATCAGGGCTTGCACCTTAGGAAGATGACCACAACCCAGTGAGTAGTAAACATGCTTTTCACGTCTCAGATTCAATTCCTGATACGTTCAGCTAAAAGTATCGGGTGCAAGGTGATGGAAAGAACCTCAGCCTGAGACCCAGGAGAGCTGCTGTTAGTCAGTGTGTAGACAGTACTAGGCTAAAATGGACAGTTTTCTTGTTCATCTTGATCAAGCACCATCCTCAGTTGCAGGCTGAATGAAACAGTACTTTAATCGCTCTGTAAATCTGCAGTGGGAAAATGAAAAGGCCTGGACTGAGAAGATGTGCATTGGGAAGGGAGAAGTCAGAGATATGTTCTTCTCTAGCACAAGCCAGAATAGAGGAAGGTGTGAGGAAAAAGAAAAGAAAAACAGTGCAGGTGGAGGGGACTATATCTGGATGCAACCTCTGCTATACAGCTGCAAATAAAACGTTTTAAGTGTGTTTTGAGTGCAATATACAATGTGACACTAGATGGTGATGGTGAGCCTTATGGAAAAATCAGTATTTATTTTTTTAAAAAACCACTTTAAATAAGCATTTTAAGAACGGTTTTTATATGTGTGTAGATTCCACCTAAGTCAGTTTATTATTACTTATTATTATTACTATTATATACTATTATTATTAAAACTGATACTAAACTCACCTGTTAGGAGGAAATATAATGTGTGTCTACTGAGGAATTTATTTTTTTGTTCTTGAGAAATTCTTTTGCAAATATAAATAAGCAAGGCTCTTCTCTTTTTGAATAATTTTTAACACTTTTGAAGGGATCGCTTACACTTGAAGAGAAGCAAAAGTTAGCAAAAGAGCAAGAACAAGCACAAAAAATGAAAAACCAACAGCCACTTAAACCTCAGCCTCACACAGTTACTGCCCCAGTCAAACAGGTATGGATTCAGTCTTCATTGTAATCTTTGGTCCTATTGCAGCTAACTAATAAAAATAAGTTTTATCCTGTAAAATTTGCAGTAGTTGCAAATCTCAATTTGCAACTGCATATAAGCATCCAAAGTCATTGTTTTAATAAAGTGATTGGGTTGCAAATGTGTGAATGCAAAAAGCGTAACCACGTACATTTACTTGTAAACCAGGAGTCGTTAATCTTTTCCAACTTGAGGGCTACACTGGCACCTTCCAACCTGTTGTATGAGTGTACATGCCTATGGTGGGCATGGCATAAAAGGGACTTGTCCACCCCACAATAAGCATGCACATGTACACACATCCCATACACAACAGAGTGTGCATGTATGTCTCACAAACATGCCAGGGAACATACACATGGATTGTAGCATACTCTCTCCAAATGAATAATCTGGTAAGTGGAAGGAGGGAGCAGTATGTACTCAGTCTCCCTTTTGCTGTTAACTGCTGGTGTCACACATTCTCTGTCAGCTGGCACTGACCACCCTGGCCGCAATGATGCTGAGCAAAGAGATCCAATCTCTAGGAAATTATGTAAAGCAGAAGCACCCGTGAATTAAGGAAGCATGAGACAACTTACTGGATACAGTGCTGCTATCACCTGATTGAGGGTGGGTGTTAGGACATTTTGGAATCCTCCCCAAGCCCACAGAACTACTGAGCATCACAGCAGCAAACCGAATGGTTAATTTAAAAAAAAGAAAGAAAGATAAATTTTGGAAAGCTGTGAAAAGGTTATTGGTAGGTCATAGGTTAGCATCCCCTGTTGTAAACTCATCTTGGAGTTGCTCATACAATATGGCATTCCAGCCTCCTAAAATGATCTTACTGCACTGTCATCTATTTTTCATCCTTAGAGCTGCTGCTTATGTTGAGTGTTATTGCAAAGTATTTTAACCATAGGTGCTTTTTTTTTCCAGACCAAGGACTTGACTGACACTTTGAGAGAAAGCATGGCATCACTGACCAGCCAGTCCATCAACAAACCTAAAGTTCCCTCTTCAAATAGCTTTTCTTCAGTGGGTATTGGAATGGGGTTTTCATCCCCTGTTGAGAGCGCTAAGAGAAATGGACTAAATGCTAATATGGGATTTCAGCCGTCTGGATTTGGGATGGGAATTGGTACTACAAGCCAGAATTACTTCAGTACTGCTAGTGCCACAGGAATGGCCAACATGAATATGATGCCAGCAGCAAACATGGCACCTTATAGTCCTATGAACACTACAGCTGCAATTTCACAACCAGCACAACAAAGCAGACCACCAGATATGTCAGCTTTAGATAGCCTATTTAGGGCTCAAAAACCTAAAGTTAGTATGAATCAGTTGTCGCAACAAAAAACAAACCCATGGCTTAATCAGTTTGCACCTCCTCAGGGTTCCAACAGTACTGCCTTAGGAACGCAGATGAATGCGATGGGACAATCTGGCTTTGGCTTGCAGGGAAATCCTTTCTTTAGTCCTCAAAACTTCACACAACCAACAAACAGCATGACAAGCAGCAGCTCAGCTAGTAATGACTTAAAAGACCTCTTTGGGTAATAGCTCTGATTGTGAACGAGTTAATGTATGGTTAAAAACCTGATTTGAAGAAACATCATATAGCAAAATGGACAAGAGAAAAGCTATTTCCAGGATGCGACTTAGTAATACACTTTCATTTGCCTATGCATTTAATTTTTTTAGGCACAAAGTGATCTCTCTTGCCCCTAATTTCAAAGTTTTGAGGTCAGGTTGTGTCAATCCAGGCGCCCAGAGTTAGAAAAAAATTAAAACCGCATACCTCACAACTTCAGAAATGTGTCTTCTGACCACCATGTTATGTTACAAATAAACATCTTAACTAATAAAAATTAGCAGTAGGTTGTAATTGCTGATAAGCTGTTGGAAGACTTCAAACCCTGGGCTCTTGTTGATCTTGTATTGTCTGAATTTGATATGATACTGAGTTCTAAATACATCTTGGTATAATATAATACCTTATAGTAGGGTGCATACATTAGTCTGGAACTTGCTATAAACATACAAGACTGAACATGATGACACTAGATTGCTACTTACAATCTTCCCAGCAGAAAATAAGGTATGTAGGAGTGATATTTTCCCAGTTGAGATGTGTTCCTTATCACTGAAAAATGCTGCTTAGGTAACCATGCTACATAACCTGCCTCCAGTTGATTATGCCAAAATTTCAGTCCCTACCATAGAAGCCGCTATGCTGGCATGGTGATGTTAAAGTCAGGTCTTTTAAAAAGTAAGTAAATAATCATGCTTATGTCTACACTGAAAATCTAGGCACTAAAGGAATACAAGTGCAAATTAATCTGTTTTGGATCATCCTAGAAGCAAAGGTGGATGACCTCAGAATTTAGAAGTCACTTTGATCACATTGAAATTTGGCTTGCTAGTAGGAAAAGAGCTTCAATTCGTACTCCAAGTTTCTGGTTACTTCTAAGACAAAAGTAAGAGGTTGCCATCCCTCCAATGCATACTTCTTTTGAATTTAAATTTGATCACATTCAACAGACCTCAGTGAATTGTTTTAGTTTAGTTGAATAAATTACAAAGTTGGATGATGCACCAGTTGACTAAGGCAGGTTGTTTAATGTATGCCAAATCATTGTATACATAATGTTCAGTCTCACTTTAAAGGCTAATATAAAATTTTCTGCAGTCATATTTGGAGTGAACAACCATTTTGCATCTCCCTTAAAGGATTCTTTCAAATATAAGTTTCCCCCAAAATGGAAGCAACAGTTTATGTGGTTAATTAACAGTTTATGTGGTTAATTAGTTGGGGGATGAACCAGTCTCTACCCTGTCTGCTATTTCTACTGTACATTTAACTCTTTCTTTCCTGGGATCTTTCTTACATAATACTTTGGACTATAGCTGGCTATTTTGAGAAGGAAAGAATTAGTTACCGTTTTTATAGAAAGCCTACATACTTTATTTTTCAAAGCCTTTCACTGATTGAATCATTTTCATTTGCTGCTTAAGAAACCAAAGGGCCTTATGCTGTAAATGTGAGCTGTATTTTGTTAAATTATATTTCCAATTTTAAGCTGTAATACTGTTAAATGTATCTTAAGAACTTTGTATTATAGCTGCTGCCTTAGTACTTTTGTTTTGTATCTCTGGGACCAGTGGTAAAATTGTGTTGTTGTTTTTAAAAAAGAAAAACACACACAACACTTGTGTTATTTATGTTATATTAATACTCTCACTGAATATGCTCAATTAGCTACATAACTCTGTGTGTAAATTCATGAATATTAAATGTGTTAGGTTCCTTGTATGGTCTCCAGGTTTCTTAAGACTCAAACTTTACATTTTTGTGTAAAGCTTTTCTTTAAAAAAGCAGAACAGTACAGAATATGAAGCTTCCCTATAATATGTGGAAAACAAGTTTCTTTAACGACACAAGGCTGGGGGTGGTTTCTTTCAGGGGTGGCTAAATTTGGGCTCTCTTGATGTTGCTGAACTCCAACTCCCCATCATGACCCATGATGAAACATTATAAGTTTTGTATTCCAGCCACAGCTCCCTGCCCCAGTTTGTTGTAAAAAAAAAAAATGTATACCCACATGTGAGATTGGCCTTGCTTGTTAACCTTTATATTTTTCAGCCTTTCAGATTTCATTATTCCATTGAGACTGCTTGAGAGAGAGCAGGGGGAGGGAAATCATTGTGTACTAATACTGTGGAGACTTTACCTTACAAACCTTTGAGCCTAAGGATCAATGGCAATTTTGTTGGCCACTTTTTTTTTTAATAGTGACAATTATATTTGAGCTAAGGCTGCAAGCAGAAAAAACATGTAATGAGGAAACACCTTGATACATGACTAAAGTCTCTTACAAAATCAACATGTTATGTTTTTGTTTATAGAAGCATAGTGATTACCTTTCATAAGACAACAGATGAGAAAGACACTTGTTAAATATAACATGTGAATAGTTCTTTCTGAGATTATCAAATAAATCTCTAGTAAAGTTCTTTTTCAAGATAATTTATGTATTCTTGGAGTCAGGAAGGGATTTTTTTCACTGATTTGCTAGCAGAGATGTTTGTTCAACTTTTCCAAATTCCACGAAGTTGCCATTTCCGCAAGAAGATGTTGTGAATTTGGAGATAGACTATTCCTTGTAGAGTTCATTTATGAAAATCTCCCTGACCTGTTTTTATGCTTTTATAGCTGGTGACTTTTTCCTTTACCGTGAGCTAAACAAAGGAGCTGCTATGTGCTCAATAGGATGTTTGGATAATGCTAGTGACACCAGTACTCTCACCTTTTCATAATGACGGGAAATCTACACATGATATGTCAACACCTTTAGATCACTTGACAGGTGTCACTAGCAAGAGTGTGATGGTTGAAAAAACATAGGGTGAAGGAGTATGAAAGACACAATGATTGTAAATGCTTGATGACAAATGCTATTCTTATTTATTGTACTCTTATGAATTGTAATACCTTGAAGTATGAACTTAATTAGTAAAGCAAGCTGTAAATCCTAGTTTCAGCTTCTCAGGTTCCTTGAAATACAAAAATTATTATGTAATTTGGAAAGCAGATGCAGCAGATAATAAACCTGCTTATTTATGCCCCATTTGTATTTAACAGGGATCAAGTCCTGTTTACTCAACATGAGCTGAAATGTAATTTGTTTGAATGGGCCATCAAGTTGGGCAGTTAAGAGGAACGCCTTTGCTATAGTGTTATTTATACAAATAGAAAGGAAGGGATGTAACTAGAAGTAACCTCCCTCTTTCAAATAGGAGTAGTTCCTAACGAAAGTTAGGAGTTCATGTAATGAAAAAACACTTATTATATTCAGATACTTTCATGATATTCCCTTATTAAAATTACTAACACTGGGGTTTCATTTGCACAAGAGACTTCCATGTGCACAATGGAACTTCCTCTCCTGTCCCCTCCAACTTTCTGCACAGTCTCAAAATTGGCTGCAGAGAGTTGGGGACACTCCAGAGCAGATGGTGTGTATGTGTGTCATTGTGTCAGCAGATCCCCAATTAGATATAACCCAATATACACCCTTATAAATGGAAGGAATGAAAGTTATAGCTTGACATCAGTTTAGCTGGGTCTGTAAAGCAATATTATGGTAGAAGTCTTAATTCTTGGAAAACACGAATCACTGAAATTCACAGGCAGGCTAATATTTCAGTAGCCTTGCTTTTCCCTCAACTATATCAAGGCTTTTGGCTCTCATAACAGTAAAACAAAACAAGTAAGCAATATTGTCGTTTGTACATTAGAAAATGTTGAGGATTATTTCAGTGTAAACTTGTGACAATTGATTTGCAGTTTTCCACATGTATGTTTCACATACAAATAATACTTTTCTATCTTTGTATGCTGTAGTTTCATCGATCTAGCCTAATTGGTATGAGGTGGATATTTCACTCTAAATAAACAACTGCTCTCTCGCTCCTGGTTACGTGATGTTTCAAAATTGACTTGTGGATATCTTCTGAATTTTGCCGGGTTTGTGCAGTTCCAGATATATTTTTTAAAAGAACAATTTACCTGGGTCTGCCTTTTTGGCATTGTAATATATACCGACTGTTACAATATATGATTGCAATTTTAATTGACCTGAACTTGGATGCACCAGATTTGTTGTGACAATCTGCATTCAAAGAGAAATTGACGGGAAAGCTAGGATTACTCCAAGCAGGTTCTGATTTTGAATTTTGGCTTCCAGTCTAAATCTTCAATGGCTCCCTTTGTACAGAAATTTGTAAAAAGAGGTTCTCTTTGAAATACTAAAATTTCAGGCAATTTTAAGTGTTGTATATATCTCTCAAGTTGGAAGTTGTATATCCAATGGCTTTATATGTATTGAACTCAGGCCTGATTCAAAATATTTAATGTCCGTCTAATTGTACAGTCCTTCCTTAGTTGTGGCAAATTTTATGTTTAGACTGTAAGGCATTCAATTTTGTGTGTGTAAAGTAATGATATTACTCTAGTGTTGCTGTGGTTTGTGATCAGCAGAATGGTTGGAGCATGATACTCTATTTTGGTTTTATTGGACTTTGCTGCTTTTCAAAATAAATCTATTCTTTATATCAACTTTTAAAACTGGTAATACTTAAAATATGTAAAATGTACAGTGATGGTTACAAGAAATTCCTACAACTTTGTACTGTGAATGAATAACTGTGTAGTTTTCAAATCTTGAATGATGTTGCTTTATTGAAATAATAAACTTTTCATATTTTCACCTTTTAAGGTGTGAGTGTAATGCCTCCCAAATGGTTAAAATTCAATGTTTCCCACATTGAAGGACTAAAGGACTAAAAATGTACCTAATATTTCATCATTGTGGTGGTGTTTTCGCTGCATATACATTGTTACTGCAGCATTTCTGAGTACCATAAATTTCAGCACTCTTGAAATGATACAGTAATGTTTGTATTAAGCTGAAACTACAGCAAAGAATAAGGTACATCATAGGTCCAATGAATTTAGAAAACAAATGAACCAAAAAACACACATCCAATATACATGGAAACTAAATGGAATAAAACGACCATAAGATGTCACTATAGCATAACAAGTGTGAGGTTCTAAAATGGAACATAATACCAAAAGTTCTTAAGTCAAATGTAGTTTCATGTCACATTAACAGCCAAACTTCATTTATGTGTAGCATAGGCCACTGAAGAACTTTTGCCCCCCCCCCCGAAATTAAAAATGAATCTCAAGTTAAATGGATGAGTAAGCATACTTGGGGTCACAACATCATATTCACTTTCATAGGGGCTTGGTATATATGTTCAGTTTCATATTATTTACCGTAAACTTGCTTCTAAGTAAATATATGTGAGCTGGACAAAAGCAACTTGAAGGAAAGTTTTCGGTGACTTGTGATCCTCATAGACCTATGTATTCATGTGTATGTTTAATTTTATTAAGAATTTTTGCAAGGGATAACCATAAAACCTTCAAATCTTTAGTCGCATGAGCCTAATTTGTTTCAGCAGCAAGCAGTTCCCCTAATTGCTCACCTTATGAAATGATACAGAGTTGGATTTTCAAAAAGTATGGAAGTTGGCAAATTGAGAGCAATGTGGCTTGGTGTGGGTGTGTTCTGTTTTGTTTTTTATTCCATATAGGAGTTTGATGTACTTAACAGACTGCATAGTTTTCAATCTCCAGGATAACTTACAGTATTTCTGAAACTAATATTATCAGTCTTTGTCATAGAATTGTAGAGTTGAAAAGGACCATGAGGGGCATCTAGTCCAACCCATCGCAATGCAGGAATCTTTTGCCTGACAAGGGACTTGGGCCCATGACCCTCAGATTAAGTTTTATGCTCATGAGCTCTAAAGATGGAGCTTTTTATACTCTGGTAACTGAGCAAAAGTGCTGGGCGATAGCAAAAGCATTGAATTATACAAAATATAGTTTCATGTACCTCATACAATACAAACATCTGAAAGAACAATTATTGGTGCAGTATTTGGTATAACACAGCCAAATGGTTTCGAATTAGAGTAAGTCCAGAAGATTGTATTATTGATCTATCGTGCCGATAATGAGAAGTGAAGCAGTCTGTAAAGACTTAATGAGTTCCAACAGTGTGCTAGTGGATGTGACAAGGCTAAGGAGCACAGTTGTACCTCAGGTTACATACGCTTCAGGTTACATACGCTTCAGGTTAAGAATTTTGCTTCAGGATGAGAACAGAAATCGTGCTCCGGCAGCGCGGCAGCAGCAGGAGGCCCAATTAGCTAAAGTGGTGCTTCAGGTTAAGAACAGTTTCAGGTTAAGTACGGACCTCCGGAACGAATTAAGTACTTAACCCGAGTTACCCGAATTATGGGCTGCATCAATAGGAGTATAGCATCTAGATCAAGGGAAGTATTAGTGCCACTGTATTCTGCTCTGGTCAGACCTCACCTGGAGTACTGTGTCCAGTTCTGGGCACCACAGTTCAAGAAGGACACTGACAAACTGGAATGTGTCCAGAGGAGGGCAACCAAAATGGTCAAAGGCCTGGAAACGATGCCTTATGAAGAACGGCTAAGGGAGCTGGGCATGTTTAGCCTGGAGAAGAGGAGGTTAAGGGGTGATATGATAGCCATGTTCAAATCTATAAAAGGATGTCACATAGAGGAGGGAGAAAGGTTGTTTTCTGCTGCTCCAGAGAAGCGGACACGGAGCAATGGATCCAAACTACAAGAAAGAAGATTCCACCTAAACATTAGGAAGAACTTCCTGACAGTAAGAGCTGTTTGACAGTGGAATTTGCTGCCAAGGAGTGTGGTGGAGTCTCCTTCTTTGGAGGTCTTTAAGCAGAGGCTTGACATCCATATGTCAGGAGTGCTCTGATGGTGTTTCCTGCTTGGCAGGGGGTTGGACTCGATGGCCCTTGTGGTCTATTCCAACTCTATGATTCTATGATACCACTGTAAACCCTACACAAATCCAGAGATGGATGGGGCCTGTACGCTTCCTTCCGGCAGCTCCTGAATCCAAGCTAGTACAAAACGTATTGGTCTGCTTTCCTTTGGAATACATCAGCGATGCCCAGAGGGGGGTCTTGTGGTCTGGCCAGCCCTCAATACACACTGCTCAGGCTTGTGGACCGTGAAAGGTCACTTCAGTGCTGCTAATGCAGTGTTTGTCTTCACCCCTGGAGACGCATGCCATTGTCTCTTGAGACAGATGGATGCTAACAATATAGACACCATAAATGTTGTTACTGAACCTGTCCTATCTTAAAGGCTGTGGTAGATAATCCTGCCCATCTCTTGGTGTCATGGTGAATGAGGCCAACAACTAGGAATGGTTATATAATGTCTTTCCAAGCTGAAAAACCATACATCACTGAAGCTGGGAAGGAGCAAAAGTCAACATCAGGATGTTACACTCCCTATTCATTCAATATATACTGTATCCCAGCCCACATTGACCCTCCAACAACAAAATTAAATTACCACATCTGTCTGTCGCTCCCGCTCTTCTTCTTTAAAGTCAACCTTCATAAAGGTGGCTTAGATAGGTTTTAAGAGGATACCCAGAATGTACAGCAGATCAGAAGAAGACACCTATAAGGCCTCTCTGTGAACACCTGGTGCCCTGTCAGCACATTGTCAGTAAGGATAAGATCCAAACTGGCCATACTGAAGCCCACAACTAAGAAGTGAGGACAGTAGCCGTCTTTTGCCACTGTTTCCCAGAAACCAGTATTCAGTGGCTTGCTACTTCTGATCCTGGTGACAGTATGGCCAGCATATCATGGATGCTTTAGCTGAGGTTCATGCATTGCAGGGGACTGGACTAGATGAGCCTTTGTGTACCTTCCAACTGTACAGTTCTTTGATTCTATGTCTTATCCCCCTCCTGAATTTGTCAAATTCCCTTTTAAATCACTCTCAATTTACGCCCATCACCGTATCTTGTGGAAGCAAATCCCAAATTAATTTTAGAGATTGTAATGCAACATTACCAATACTACAACTCCCCTTAAAATTTATTTCTCTTGGTTAAGAAAATTGCTTAGCCCTAGTGAATATAAGTAGGCCTGAAGTGCTTTGAAGGGGCTGTGACTCACCATGATAATGATAAGGTAAGAGTGCAAGAACCTCTTCAATCGTCCTTGCCTTCAGCCAGTAATGTAGCAGCAGCAGCTGTTCTTAGCTTCAGCTTGTCAGTCAGTTTGTTTATCCTTCTTATGACCCCATTTCTTGATTCCTACCCCCAATTACTTGTACAGTGGTACCTCGGGTTAAGAACTTAATTCATTCCGGAGGTCCGTTCTTAACCTGAGGTACCATTTTAGCTAATGGGGCCTCCCGCTGCCACCGCGCCACCACCACACAATTTCTGTTCTCACCCTGAAGCAAAGTTCTTAACCTGAGGTATTATTTATGGGTTAGTGGAGTCTGTCTTCTGAAGCGTCTGTAACCTGAAGCGTCTGTAATCCGAGGTACCACTGTATATGCTTTATAATGCAGTATATGATGTGTGTTGTATAAATGACATGCTGTAGAAAATGCAATAGTTTGGCCTAGGGGTGGACTTTGGTAATACAGTGGTATCTCGGGTTACAAACACTTTGGGTTACAGACTCCGCTAACCCGGAAGTAGTACCTCAGGTTAAGAACTTTACCTCAGGATGAGAACAGAAATCGCGTGTTGGTGGTGCAGTGGCAGCAGGAGGCCCCATTAGCTAAAGTGGTACCTCAGGTTAAGAACAGTTTAAAGGTTAAGAATGGACCTCCAGAATGAATTAAGTTTGTAACCAGAGGTACCACTGTATGGCACCATGAGTAAAAACAAAATTTGGTGCCCCTCCAGACCTCTATATAAATATAGGCTTGTTGTTGTTGTTGTTGTTGTTGTTGTTGTTGTTGTTGTTGTTGTTGTTGTTGTTGTTGTTGTTGTGTGCCCCCTTGGCTCAGCACTCTGTGCAGTGGAGCACTGCCCTAAATCCAGTGTTGAGTTTGGCCTATTAAGAACTTGAATTAATTGAACCTAGAGCTATGGGTCCTTATCTGACCTTAAGAGAGCACAGTTGGCTGAGCTAGTGCTTCAACTTTTGACCCACCCCTGTATTTTCTACAAAAGGTGCACTTTTGTTAACTCCAATAATAAGTATAATAAGATTAGAGGTAAACACACAATGTGGCCAGTTCAGAAAAAGAAGCAGATCTCTGTTTTTATAACTCGCTTTCTGATCCATTTTTTATGATTATAATAAACAGATAAATAAGTAAATAAATGACCCATGTGTTCTTGTTTGGATTAATGCAAATGACTACTCACACAGCGTTTTAAAGCAATTCTGTTTCTTGGGGGTTTTTTTAGACAGAGCTCCTAATGATGTCAATCATAAATGACATGCCTATTGTGACTACATTTCCAAGAGACCAACAAAAGCTGTTTGTTGGGGGGTTGGGGTGCAGAGGAAGTTTGAGAGTAAAATGGAGCTACAAGTCCATGTCCTGTGACAGGGAGAATGTATAAATGTTTAATAAAGTTTGCTGGGGATGAGATCTATTAATAAGCTTGAGTGGCCAGAGGGACAGGTATTGTGTTCGTTACTATAGCATCACCTCGCACAGGATCTGTGTGAGAGAGACGGCGGAAGAAAGCTGGGAGAGAGGATGAGCAAGTTATAGTGTGTTTCAGTCGGGTGCACCAGCTTGAAGCGCCAGGTCCAGCGTTTCTAACCTCCAGGTGTAGCCCTTTGTTCTTTAATGATGATCAGCCGCAGAACAACAATAGATGAAAAACAGAGCCACTACAATTCTGCTTGAGCTATTGGCAGTTCTGAGGAGACTCTGCTGAAATTTTCACTCTGACGGATATTTTGGAGTATTAACATTGTGTGGATCATCCGGTCGTCGTACCAGGGATAACAGGGGGGAAAAAATAGAGGAAAGCACTGAGGCAGGCTACTAAAGTCTGGGGGAAACTGGCGATGACAGCAAACAAAATGTTACATTAAAGGATTTATTTAAGGAAGACAAGATGCCTTTTGAAGTGTTTAACTCATTAAGGGAGAGGTTTTTAAAGCCTGGGAAGGAAGAGGTGAAGAATACTGTGAGTGATTCACTGGGACACTTCCAAAGGTAAAAACTTAATGTAAACTTCAAAAATGTAAGCAAATAAAGTTTAGGTTTAAATTTGGAAAGGAAATTTGTAAGCATAATTGAATAAGCAGCATATGCAAGGAACTGTACCTTAGTAACAAAGTAATGGGATAAAACACACACACACGACCCCACTATAAAATATGAGCTGCTAAAATATGAAATAATTGCAAAATAGGCCTAGTGTTAAGCATTTTAAATATTGTTGATAAAACTTAGACAAAGCTGATTTAATGCTAAATAATATCCAGAAAGAGAACCAAAGGAAAATAAAATATCAATAAAAAAACTGAAATAAAAGAAACATATACTGAAAATAAATGTGAAAATTTCATGTGATTTTATATCTATACATGTATCTAAATTTATATCCATGTCATGTTTTAGAAACATAGAGGTGAAACATAGAGCACAATTCAAAAATTGTAGCTTGTGTAAAACTGAAATTGCAAAAGTGACCATGAATCTGATTAAACTCTTTGATCTTCTGATACAGGTAGCTAGATAGTCCAACTTTACTTGATTTTGTCAGTACAGGTGTACTTAGGATCGTAACCAGCATCAATTTAAATGCAAGCTTTTTAGCTTAACTGGATTATGTCTGTTTGTCTATAATATGCTTGGATATGTTAAAAATTGGCAGCCATTTAAAAGTTTATAAGAGAAAAACCATAGGGGTGAAAGTGCAGAAATTCACAATATTCACATTGTTTCAAATACACGAATTTCCTGAGGGGCAGCTGTTTCAGTTTGTCGCAGTAAAAACAACAGAGTGTTGTGCCACTTTAAAGACTAACAAGTTTATCATTAATCTTCCAAAAAATTGAAAGATTCAGACAGTTAGACTTTTCTTTTACCAGCCAAATAATCAATTGATGTATTGTCATGGGGAGCATATCATTTTTGCAAAGCAGCACAATTATTTCTTAATAATAAAGATTCTCTTTATGTATTTATTTATGTCATTTCTATGCTATCCCTAAACAATAAAGTCTCTGGGCAGCTTCCAATATTTTACAAAACCACTAACAGGACTCACTGTGTGTGTGTGTGTGTGTGTGTGTGTGTGTGTGTGTGTGTGTGTGTACACACACACATTATAATATACTATTATATTATCATTTATGTAGCTTGCAATGCTATCTAGGTTGCAAACCTGAGATGAAGCATCACTAAAGACAACAGATCTACTTCTGAGGAAGCATGCATTGGTTCATGCTGCTCATATATAATGACTTATTCATACTTTCTGAATGTACAGATATAGGACTTGTAGTTTTCTGTTTCATCCTTGGTAGCCAACTTGTCTCATATCTTATTTTCTTGTAAACTATTTTAAAAGACCCAAACAACCCACCATCTGTAGATATATAATAAACTGCAGTATCATTTTTGAATTTTATTACATGCAAAGCTTTAAAAAAATAAACTTTTAAGAGATGCCTCTTCTCAGATAATATATTTCTGTGCCATGTTAGGACAGGACAGGTAGAAGAAAATTTCAGAAATAAAATGAAAGATGAAATAAGGAGCATTTATCACTCAAAATCATGCTTTGATCTGGTTAAGGTGTTTGTCTTTTAAAATAAGACCTGTTAAACTATAAAGACATCATAAGCAGTTAAAGATATTAATATAGTACATGCTATTAAATGTAAGAACTGCTAGAGTTCCTAGGATTATTTTGAAGCTTTCCCAGTTTTTCTTCATAAATATTGTTAGGAAGATATGTTATGAGGAAGATATGTTTTCATTGGCCAAGGACATTTGGTCAATATACCTTCATACACCTACAGGTTTCCTTCATACACCTACCAATATACCTTCATACACCTACAGATTTCCTGCTTTATCATATTACATGTTGACGTCAAAAGTGAGCTGACGTCAACAGTGAGCTGACAGTAAATTAATATATATCTATGAATTATTGACAAAGGTATCTCCAGTAGGTAGGATGAGTAGGTCATACTCTGGCTATTTTGATACCCTTGCAAAATATTTAAATGGTACTCAGCTCTGCATTGGTTCATTCATTGCTTTGACGATATAAAGTCACTCACTGTACGGTTTTCAAACTTCTGCTCCATTTCCAGTCAGCCAGAAAACCTGTTGTTGGGTCTCTCTTCTATAACCCTTGCACCAATAAACCCATCTATTCCATGTACTTTTAAGTCCCAGTAGATTCCTGCTGCTTAGGCCCTCTCATTGTCTCTGCCTCAAGCACTGCTCCCTACATTGCATCAAACCCATATATATTCTTTAATGCTCTAATTTCTGCGTAGCAAACCAAGAAGCATCAAAGCAACCTAGAAAGAAAAAGTCACTCCCGTATGCTGCAACAAAACTGGTCCCATAAAGTGCTGCTCTAGATAGTCACCTAGGATCAACAAGGCGCAAGACTGGCCCTGCAGAAAATGTTTAATTTGAATTCAATAATAATGAGGCAGATTGTTTTGGTTGAAAATTGTGCATTTAATAGTTTGAAATTATTCAAAGAAGTGTTGTATTTTATGACTGCATTACAATCCTTATAGCTCTAATCAGAATTAGCCAACATGGTGCCCTCCAGATGTTTTTGACTTCACTTTCCAATATATCTGATCATTAGCAATGCTAGTTAGTACTGATGAGCATTCAGCAACATCTGGAAGGCAGCATGGTGGCTAGCCCGGGAGGGATCAAACAGAGTCTCCACAGGCAACCAAGAGTGAAGGCAAAGTATACTCAAACCCATCCATGGTGGAGAAGACCCACCAGAAGACAGTAAAAAAGTGAGAGAGAAGTGCATCTTTGGAGAAGATAGGTGCTTCGCGCTTGCCATTTGAGTATACTGCATGGGGGGGAGGCATAAATTAAAAGGACCCTCCTCATGAGCCCCTGGTAGACAAGAGGGAAGCATCATGTTGTGTATTGGAAGGTGATTAAGATGTCTTGTCCCTTTCCTAGAGCAAGACAACTTTAGCACCATAATTTGGTTTTGTGAGTTAACTCAGATGGGTACACGTTTTACACATTTCTAATTGACGGACAAGAAATCACCATGTTTTCAGCTAGATTGAGTACTGGTCCCTGAATCTGAAAACCACATTCAGGTTACCTCCTGAAAAGTCTCATTTAATGGCATTAGAAAACATGGGTTACTTCTGTATAGAGCTTCCCAAACTGCTATGCCTAGATACAATGCAATGTTGGTATTCTACATGGATTAGATACCATCTTGTCCTTTGCCTCAGGAACAAAATATCTTGGGCCAACCCTGAGAAGGTATGTATACACATGGTCGTGGTGGGTGGTTTGTAGACAGTGGGATAAGAGGGAAATATAACGCAGAAAGTATGCACAAATACAATTATGTTATTTACAGCAGCCATTCAAAAAGTTGTTGATAAGAACACAACTTGCTGCTCTGGAAATTGTAGGTGGGTGGCTCATTTGATCTGGGAGGGGGTATTCAGCCCCCTCAGAAGCCATTAGGGCCTCCAAAGTCAATGAAGCCATCTTCAGCCCCTTCTGGACTGCATTCCTTCTAAATGTTCAGGTTTGCCATCTAGGGGTGTTATTAGATCTGGCCTTGTCTTTGGAGGTTATGTTGCTTCTCTTCATATCCCTTTTAACTTTTGCATTGTGTCATATTTTTATTATGTCATATTATAAGACTGAAAGCATGTGAGCAAAGTATTTTCTGCTGATGACCTTGTTCCTGGAAGAGGTCATGGAAAGGAGTAAGTGGTTATTTGAAGAAGGGCTTCATGAATTGTTAAACTACTTTGGCAACAAGGTATTGCCCCTGCAAGTTCACAGTTCTTTTTTTCCAGAGACATCTCACACCAAACATGCCTCCCAGTTGCAGCTGTGGTGGCAAAGGCATGTCTAGCTCAATAAATGCCAGACCAGTGTAGCAAGACAAGAAAAGTTCTGAATTACTGCAGGAAAGGAGCAAACAGGAGGTGGTAAACATCACTTGAGAGTTCCAGAAAGCTCAAGGTTAGCCCAGATGGCAATCTAAATATCCCTGTCAGTTCTTCTCCTCACTTGACCTAACTGCTATTGCTTACATAATTAATTTTGAGGAGGCAATTATTCCAGTCAAGATGAAGAAGAATGTATCTGAACAGATAAACTGATTTGAACCTAATTAGGAGAAACCCTCTATGGCCAAGAGCACTGTGGTTTGTGACAGATGTTCAGCTATTGCCATGCCAGGCAAACTTTTTCATCTGATTTCTGATGTCAGGTGCATTTGCAATAGAAGTCTATGAGCCTGCATAATGCTGTCAGAATGGTGGCTCCAACATTCTCTTGAAACCATGGGTAATATTCAGTTGGGTTGGTGCAGAAACAAAATGGACTTCTGCTCGTGCAACTGGGCTTCTGGTGCAACTTGAAAGCTGCTTTGGAGGGTTGGAGGACACCTCTGGAGCAGATTTGTCAGTGGGGCAGGAAGAGGAGGAACTGCAAGGGAAAGAAGAGAAAGAGGAACTACTGCACAAACTGAAGTCTATCTGTTTATGCACCAACACAATCTATTTCATCAAATCCCTTTGGAAATAAAGCAGGCCAAAAGGTAGTGGCTTTAGTGAGATCCAAAACTAGCATATTTGAAGGTTAGATTGCAGGTCCTCATAACAGAAACAACTAAACGCACAGAACTTGCTGGATTGTGCCTCATTGTTTTAATAGCTGCCTATGCATATATATATAGAGAGAGAGAGAGGGACGCGGGTGGCGCTGTGGGTTAAACCACAGAGCCTAGGGCTTGCTGATCAGAAGGTCGGCAGTTCGAATCCCCGTAACGGGGTGAGCTCCTGTTGCTTGGTCCCTGCTCCTGCCAACCTAGCAGTTCAAAAGCACAAAATGCAAGTAGATAAATAGGGAAGGTAAACGGCGTTTCCGTGCGCTGCTCTGGTTTCGCCAGAAGCGACTTAGTCATGCTGGCCACATGACCCGGAAGCTGTACGCCGGCTCCTTCGGCCAGTAATGCAAGATGATCGCCACAACCCCAGAGTCGTCCGCGACTGGACCTAATGGTCAGGGGTCCCTTTACCCTTTACCTTTATGCATACACACACACACACACACACACACATTGCTGTTAGCCCTCTTGAATTTATTAAATGAAATGCAGGAAAGAATGCATGTTTCTTTATTTCAAAGAAATGTTTCAAATAAATTAATACAGGTTTTTCTGAGGCATAAATCTCCTTTGGGAGCAGGGGGGACGGACCCGTTCTTTGTAAAAGCAGACCATTTTTTATTTCCAAAGTAGGTTTGCAAAGTCTCTTACACACACTTCCCAAGTTCCCAACCATCAGCTGATTGCCATCCACTTGGGAAATGCTGGGAATCATTTGGTCCAAGCCCTGCCTTTACCTGTCTCTCATGTGATGTCACAAATGATATCAGGTGTAGAGCAAGTGGGAATGGCTTGGCCAAAACAGCTGCCCAAGGAAAATGGGGAAGTCTAATTAGGCCTATGGGGTGGGTGTTTTTCATCCATAGTTACCATGATGTGTGAATGGGCCTGAGACGAACCTGACAGCTGCCCCAGTATTTCTCTGAAATCTTCAAGGCCTTATGCAAAAACCCCAGCTGCTTTCTTTCACATGTTCCGGTTACAAT
This sequence comes from Podarcis bocagei, assembly GCF_964188305.1. NCBI lineage: Eukaryota > Metazoa > Chordata > Lepidosauria > Squamata > Lacertidae > Podarcis > Podarcis bocagei. Next base: position 37,421,064 of record NC_138135.1, on the reverse strand, counting down.
TAATTGGGAACAGCTAACATGGGAATGTAATTGTAGCAGCTAATCAGCGTATTACTTCAACTACACATCAACAGCTTGTCCTAAGAACATCTTTTTACTTTTACTTTTTTTAAAATCTTCAGAAAAATTGATGGAACCAACCAAGAAGAAGATAACATTGAACTGAATGAAGAAGGGAGGCCTGTGCAGGCCGCGAGGAAACCTTTATTTGACTGCTATTGCTGTGGACTTCCCAAACGTTACATCATTGCCATCATGAGTGGCTTGGGGTTTTGCATTTCTTTTGGAATTCGATGCAATCTTGGTGTTGCCATAGTGGAAATGGTTAACAACAGCACAATCTATGTCAATGGAAAGCCAGAGATTGAGGTGAGTAGGGACATATGTTATTTGATACAGAGAAATGTCATCCCCATTTAGCTGGGAAGACCTATGTAAGAAGTCCGTATGCCAGATCAGATGTTTGAAAGATGATAGCTAAGGGCTTTCATTTTTGTATGGGTATTCAGATAGTATAAGGGCTCGTCCATGCTTCTGCTTGTCTTCTACCTAGAAAGCATGGGTAGGAGAGGTTTTGCCTTTGCCTTATGGCTTTCCCCTGGAAAACCCACACTTTAGTCCTAAATAGGAACAAATATGCAATATGCGAAAATACCTGATTACCAATTGTTTTAATTCAGCGCCAAAGAGCTGAATAATAGGTGAGGCTGCTATCCTAGGCACACTTACCTAGAAGTAAGTGCCACTGAACACAGTGGGAGCTACTTCCTAGTAAAGAACTATATGATTGTAATGTAAATATGATAATTATAGGGACCACAATTATAGGTGGCAGAGATGTGTGTGCTTTGCCAGAGTTGTGGAACAAGCAACCCACTTTAACTAGCTTGCCTATTCAGGTAGATGATCCACCCTTGTTAAAACTTTTAAAATAGCTAAGATTTTGCTTTTGTCTTCTGTCTCCAATCTATGGTTATGGTCAGTAAAATATTTCACATAGTATGCCTCAAATAAACAAAAGCAAATCTTGTTAAATGGCACTTGTGCATTTAATGATATCTTTCTAAATGAAAAAAAACTTTAGAAGGGAAATTATATAGTGGCCCTTATAATATTTGATAATTTAACTGCACCTCGACTAACTGATGAAAAGGTAGTTGCAACGTGACACAGACAAGGTAATTTTCATAGCTTTTGGCAAAACAAAATTCCACAAATTTTGGTTCAGCGCTCTGCATGATATTGCAACTCCAAAGTGAGTGCAGGCAATCATGTGACAAAATGTATCTTCTAAACACTGGTGTGCAAATTTCATATGTATATGTCTTATTTGTAGAAAGCACAATTCAACTGGGATCCAGAAACAGTAGGACTTATTCATGGCTCATTTTTCTGGGGTTACATTGTAACACAAATTCCAGGAGGCTTCATTGCAAATAAACTTGCAGCTAACAGGTATGATAAGATAATATGATGTAATAAAGTAATTACTACAATTTTATGTGTTATCTAATGCTGTATTTTTTAAAACCAAGTTATATTTCATGAACTCCACATTAGTTTTAGCAACTGGGAACAGTTTGTGAACTTACACAATGGATGTGATGATGATACTATCTGTGACATTAAAAGGCAGAAGTATACTAGTTTCTATTTAATTTTAATGATTGTGTCTAAGATGAAGGTATTCTGCTCCTTGTGTAATAAGCCCTGGATGTCAACTTAATAAAAGGAAAGCCATTTCAGTTGCTCATCTCACTAGAGAACATAATTCTAGATACACAGTGATCTACAAAGGGTCTACATTTTCCTACTGTTAATCTTATCAAAATAAAAAGATACAAACTCATCCACAGAGGGGTAGAATGACTTGGGGGCTGTATTTATGTATGGCCATTTGTGGAGCAGAGTTGTACTGTGTTGTACTGTATATATGTAATCAGATTCCCACTGTCCAGCACTCAATTTTGGCCATTGCTCAGGATGAATCCTGAACCCTGTAAGGCTAGATACTGGCTGTTGGAATATCTTATGACCAAGATATGTAGTTGGCACTGAATCACCCTTGCCACTTTGCCAACCTGCTGTCTTCCAGATGTTTTGGACTACAATCCCCATCCACCTGCACTGGCTGGTGATAATGGGAGTTGTAGTCCAAAACTACAGGTGGTTGGCAAAAGCTAATCTATCCTATGTACGCATTGAACAAAGCACAACTTAACAGTAGCAGTTGGCAAGGATGTCAATGTCTGTCATAGGCAGCGCCTTTGCAGCTTATTGGGAGGGTGAGGTGGCAGTGAGGTTGTCATGGTTCAAACACACCAGCAGAGCCAATCCAGCCAGTGCCTATGCACTGTGATGACCTTATCCTCCAGCCGTACCCCTGGTAAGCCTTAGCAACAGGAGATCAGGCAAGCGCTGCTGGCCACCAAGTATTGCAATTCAAAAATAATATTCTGAGAACAACTTGGCTTCAGGTTAAAAAACTTTTTTTGTCTTATGGGAATTGCAAAAGGTTAAGAATCTATTTCAAATCATAGTTTAGTATACATTCTACAAGGCATTCAGTTGTCTGGTATTTGGTAATAAAAGGACGAGGAATGTGACACACGTGGATATTGTCTTTCAAGAACAGAGTCTTGTTGATCAACATCATACATAATTTAAGAACAGATTTCATGCTGGCAACTTCTCATCATTTCTGGATTGTCGAAAGCCACCTCATGAACAAGTTAAAAGCTGCTTTTTAGGATGATTCCCCCACTATTTGATTCCTACATGGAAGGCATTTTGATGTAGGAATTAATATGTAAACTGTGTGAAGATGGTTAAGTGCAATTTCTGTGGGTCTACTCTGAATAAAACTTGAATATCACTCATTGTGTTTTCTTCTGTATGTACAAGGAAGATATGGCCAAATAAAATCCAATCCAAAATAATTGCAATAATAGCCTTTTTTGTATTTAATATTCCACAACTTAACAGTAATAATTTTGTACAGAAAATAATTTGCCTTCTACACCCTTTCACAAGCCATAGCCATAACTAAATAAATTAATTAATTTAATCCTGCTGAAAACTCCGTATTCAGTGAGTAATAGTTAAAAAGATAATAGATGTTGAAACATCTTTTGTCAATGAGTTGTTGTAATCTGATTCCTTAAGAATGATAATTGCATTTTATGCAATATTGCTTTTGAAAAGAACATCAGTGTGGCTTGCTGACACCTCACATCACTAAAGCACATGCCCAGTTTCCTGTGGATTTGCAGATAGTTTGTTTTTTGTGAGATTATGGTTTTTGCACTCATTTTAAGAAACCAGGAAGCTGTCATCTTAGGTCAGACTCTTTGTCCATTTATCCCAGCATCTTCTACTGACTGGCTGACAGTGGGGTCTCTCTGGTACTTTAGACATACGCCTTTCCTGTCACCTGCTAACCCATCCTTGAGATTTCCTGAGATTTAAACTTGAATATTCAGCATGCAGATCAGCCCCCATGTACTTTATTGCTGAGACACAGTGAAGAGCCATCTACAAAGTCTTCCGAAGAGCTTGACATGTTCAGGTTTTAGAACAAGATTACTTAATTCTGAAGTTTGCCAGATTAATATGTTGAACTAATCACAAAATTTTACCCACCTTAAGAATGTGGATCAATGCAAGACGAGTCTTATTCACATGCAAGTCAAGTAACTCAGATGTGTCCATGTAAAAAATTGGCAAAGTCATCTAGGGCCACTGTTTCTGAACATCAGGTCTAAAAGAGGAGAATTTTCCCAGGAAGCTTATGAACATAATTCACATATTATAGAATTGTGTTGATATAAATCAAATGATAATTTATGGGCAGGGTCTTCACCCAGACACAGAGAAATCACAAAAGGCTGACTGTAATCACCCTTCTTTTAGTTGCTGATGGATGACATGGTTTAGCTATGCACCTCTTAAGACTTTATATCATTAACAGCTGTTTAGATTGTTATATATGTACAATATGAAGAATTATCTCTCTATAAGATAATATGGGGAAAATATTGTTCTTTCTTTACAGGGTATTTGGAGCAGCTATTTTCCTAACTTCCATGCTAAATATGTTCATTCCTGCAGCTGCCAGAGTACATTATGGTTGTGTTATGTTTGTAAGAATTTTGCAAGGTCTTGTGGAGGTAGGTATCCAATATATTTGTCTAAGATATTTCTTAAGAACATATGAAGAGCCAAGATAGATCAGGCCAAAGGCTCATCTCGTTCAGTATCTTAATCTCACAGTGGCCAACCAAATGCCTAGGAGAAGCCTACAACCAGGGCATGAGGACAACAACCCTTGCCTCACATGTTTCCTAGCAACTGGTACTCAGAGGCATAGTGTCTGCAATACTGAAGATGGCACACAGCCGTAATGACTAGTAGCCACTGATAGGCTTTATCAATGAATTTATCCAGCCCTCCCTTGGAAGCCCTTTTAAGATTGGTGGCCATTGTTATCATATGGCAGCAAATTTCATAGTGTAACCATGCTCTGTGTGAAACATATGACAAAAATACTTTCTTTTGTCTTTGCTGAATCTTCCAATACTCAGCTTCATTAGATGTCCGAACTTCTAGTATAGGAGAGGGAGAAAAACCTTTCTCTAAACACACTTACATGTCATGCACCATTTTGTACACCTTTATCATGCCCCGCTCACTCCCCCCCCCCCAATTAAGAAGCCCCCAATCTTGTGACCTTTTCTCACAGGCGAGTTGCCCCAGCCCCTGCATCATTTTGCTTACCTTTTCAGGTATAGCAAACAGAACTGGATGCAGCGTTCCAAATACAGTCACATTAGAGATTTGTATGAGGTCACACTGAACGTTAACTAATTTAGAATGGTTCACAATAGTTTTTAAAGTTTCTGTATGGTAGGTTGTACTGTGCAATCCTCTACATGTTTACTTATAAGTAAGTCCCAGTTGAGCACAGTGCAGCTTGTTCCTTACAAAGGGTGTTTTGGGTTGAATTAGTACTTGACACCAATGTGGTGTAATCATTATATAGCAGACGTTCAACATTACCACAAGTGGGCACTATTTCAAAGTCCTGTTAGCTGCTGGAATACTGAGGGAATATTAATTTTGTGGTGACACCTACCTTGTGAAAATGGTTATATGAGAACCAAACTATATTTGCTGTTCAGTGCCACACCATGCACAAAACTTTAACAGTACTCAAACATAGCTATCCAGTCAAACCTGCACTTCTTCGAATTTTAGGTGGTTAAACTGAGGATGTTCCCCACTCCACCAAACCCAGGGCTGGATTAAGACCTTTAGAGGTTCTAAACACTTAAAAGATTTTGGTGCCCCCCATACATATATCTAATTCAAAATATAACCAATAATAAACCATAAAATAACATTTTATTTTTCAAAATGAAACAAAACCTACAGTAAAATGGAAAATGTTTATTTTTGTATACTTCCACTTTATACCTGAAAAATTATCCTACTTATCTAATGGCAAATGAGATTTTCAAAACTAATGTTATGTAACACATCTGCTTCTATACTTAGTTGAGATAAGGCATCCAGCCCGCCATGTGGCATAGTTGTCCTGTTGGGATTATTAATATACTTCAAATGAGAAAATGAACACTCAGCTGAGCAATTTGTGATAGTTAATGTTAAAAATCTGGCAATGGAAAATTTATGTGGTGCCCCCTTTCCCTTGATGCCCTAAGCATGTGCTTGTTTTGCTTAATGGTAATCCAGCCCTGGCCAAACCTCTTAATTCTGCTTAATTTGTAGTGTGGATTCCCCTGCTTACTAAGATGCAAGTCCTTTTGTGTGAAGTCGGGCTTATTTTCTTGTGTATGCATAGAATTACAGTCGTACCTTGGATCCCAAATGCCCTGGAACTCGGACGCTTTGGCTCTTGAACGCCGCAAACCTAGAAGTGATTGTTCTGGTTTGCGAACATTCTTTTGGAAGCCAAACGTCTGACGGGGCTTCCGCGGCTTCTGATTGGCTGCAGGATTCTTGCAGCCAATCAGAAGCCACAATTTGGTTTTCGAAGATTTTGGAATCAAACAGACTTCCAGAACGGATTCCATTTGACTTCCAAGGTACAACTGTACTGCCGTAAAAGAAAAAATAAATAAATAGTTAGTTGAAGAGGAGAAATACTGTGTATACAAGTGATGGAATTAAATTGAAATTGAATGCTTTTTATCTGATACATTTGCCAGGGGGTGACCTACCCAGCGTGTCATGGAATGTGGAGTAAATGGGCACCTCCACTTGAAAGAAGTAGACTAGCAACCACATCTTTCTGTGGTAAGTTTTCATACATATTTTTGAGAAAAAGTTTGTGTGTACTGTGACTTTAAAGAAAACATAACATTAATTATAAATAATAGGGTCTCAGGTCACTCCTCATTTGAGGGCTTCTGACTGTTTCCATTTCAGGGGTTGAAAGGCATAATCTAGTTCCCTGGAGGAGATCTCTTAATATCCCAAGAATGCATAACCTGTCATCAGTTTCTTTCAAAATGGAGTCAAGGGTAAAAGTATTATCTGCCATATCTCATTCAAGGGGAATTCTTCCCATTCCCCCTTTCAATTGTGAAAAAAAAAATAGAAGTATATCTTAGTTCTTCTCTCTCCATTTAAATTCCTCTAATTTTTTACCTTTCCACATTTATTTGCTAATTCAGATTTTTGCTGGCCTGTTTACCACTCACCCACATACTTAATTTTCAGACATTATTTTTCTGCTCTGTCTTTTTCTAGTGGCTCCCCATTTGTGCTCTCCCCAGCGAGGGTCACCTGGCAACTTCATTACGTAGCTTTAACTGCTAGGCTAAATAAATAAAGAAATCATCTTCTTCCAGACCTCAGGCTAATTAAACAATTAAACAAATTAATTAAATTTTGCCTTTTAAACAGTATTATCTCTTTGTTTGTTGCTGTGTATTTATGTTGTTATGTATTTTGTGCTCTTACATTGTAACCCTCCCTGTGAGCCTCAGATGAAGGGTGGTATAGAAATTTAATAGATAATAATCTGTCTCTAAGCTCTGGTCTTCTCACTTATACCTCTCTCTGTCTCTTTTGGCATTATCCTGCTAGAATAATTCATTCTCCCTCAGTGTCTGAACTGCTTCCCTCTTTTAAGTTCCAGTTTGTTTGCATACAGTGTGAATATTTGACTGAGTGTGCAGATATAGTAAGCTAAAATCTATTTCTTTCATTAGGCAATTTGCCGTGTTTGATTTAGTTAATGCTTTAAAAAAGTGGTTGGAAAATACCTTTTAGGTTATACTACACACATCAAGCATGAATAATCACAAGTTAAACGAGTTCGGTAATGAATTATTCCAAGGGTAGCTCCTAGTGAGGTGTTCTCAACATGCCCAACAGTGGTTCATATGTAGGTTAACTCTTCATTAACAAAGTATGAAGCAATGTCAATTGAGGAAAAGAAGAACACCTGAGTCTGTTCATCCCTTGGAATAATTCATTAGCAACACTAGTAAAGGCCAAACTAGAATTTCATGGCTTGTCTATATGAGTTCTCAATATGATTGAAATAACGTGTATTTTTTTTAACCATTCATCACTGGCATCTTATAATCACAAAGTCTATTAAATCATACTCCTTAGAATTGTTTTTTTCCCTAACTTCTTATATTTTACAGTACATTTAGAAACATTTCCCCAAAGGGCTTCTGTCCCTTTAAGACCTCTCAGGATGACATTCCACAAGTGTAAGTTCTCTTCCCCATAGTGCTACAGCAATGAGCTGTACCTGCTGAATGCTGCTTCTTAAAATCTTTTGTTCCTGTTATGTCAGTCATGGCCAAACTTGGCCCTCCAGCTGTTTTGGGACTACAGTTCCCATCATCCCTGATCACTGGTCCTGTTAGCTAGGCATGATGGGAGTTGTAGTCCCAAAACAGCTGGAGGGCCAAGTTTGGCCATCACTGTGATTATATGCACTGGCATGCACTGTTTAGGACGATTGTAAGTCTCTCCTTTTGTCAACTGGCTATGGTACAGTTTTTCAGCAGAAGACCCTGCTGCTGTGAGCTACCTGAATTAATAAATGATAATGAGTTGGAGGTGTTGGAACACAATTATTGACCTATATACACATGCCTTTTATCTGCAGGCTCCTATGCGGGGGCTGTGGTTGCTATGCCACTAGCTGGCGTATTGGTGCAGTACATAGGATGGTCATCTGTCTTTTATATATATGGTAAGTTGACTAGTGGCAAAAATGAATGCAATTAAAACTGTACAATAAAGTTCTAAACTATTTTAAATATAGCAGCACTCCAGACTTTTTTGGGCTACTTTTTCTTTTTTTAAAAGGGTGGGGTTATTAGTTTAGCTTTATGCTGCATGGACTTTGAAGACACTCGAACTCAGGACGCAAGGGAGAAACGTGCTAAGAGGAAGGCACGCTTGGCAAATCCACACCGTGATCAACTCCTGCCTGGAAACCAATGTCCCCACTGTGGAAGGACGTGTGGATCCAGAATTGGCCTCCACAGTCACTTACGGACTCATTGTTAAAACTGTGTTTATGGAAGACAATCTTACTCGGCTACGAGTGATCACCAAAGAAGAGATGATTATTGAAATAATATTGCTAGATGCCTTGACTCTTACATATTGTGCTCAACATGAAGTTGACCATTTCATGTTTCCTTGAATTCCTCTGTAGGAATGTTTGGGATTATCTGGTACATGTTCTGGCTGTTGCACGCCTATGAAAGTCCAGCTGTTCACCCAACAATAACCACCGAGGAAAGAACTTACATAGAAACAAGTATAGGAGGAGCCAATCTTGTCAGTGCCAGTGTAAGTTAAAATACTGTGGTATTCATTTCATTTTTTGTTACATTTTCATCCCACCATTCCTCCAAGGAGCTCAAGGTTGCGTACCTGGTTCTCCTCCTCTCCATTTTTATCCTCTTAACAATCCTGTAAGGTAGGTTAGGGTGAGAGACTGTGACTGGCCTAAAGTCACTCTGTGAGTTTTATGACTGCGTTGGGGATCTGAACCCGTATCCTAGTCCAACACTAGGGCACCTATGCCATACTGGCTGTAGTGCACCTTGTCATTTCTTAGCTGCTTAGTCTTGGCAGATGGTTCGTTCTTCAAAACTACTGTACAAACATTTTACAACCCTACCTCATAATTTAGTATACAGTTTCCCTGGTCATTGTTGCAAGTTCTAATGTCAGATTAACACCCCGCTCCTAAACTTTTATGGCCATGTGATATCATTGTAATGTCCCTATATCACTGATGTTGTGTCATATTTTATGCTGATATAGCTGATAATATACCCAGCTTGAAGCTTTTAGTGGTTCCCCCACCCCAAAATGAGTAATTCCAATTTTTTAAGCTATGTTTTCTTATAGAACCATAGTGCTACAAATTAAAAAAACTTTACAATAATGTATGATTTTGCTGTTTTCTGGTGTGTGTACAAAGGGACTCTAAGAATGCTTAGAAGTGTGGCATCACTTATTGTCAGCCTTCCAGTTTCTGGGCTTCGGCAATGCAAACACATCAAAAGCGGGTTTGGATAACACAAGTTCTGTAAATGTAATAGACCAGAGTACTTTCTCCCTATTTTAGTTTCAAAGCTTTTAGCATACAGTGGCTGACTATTCCTCATTTTTCTCAGAACATGAAGGTCCGAAAACTTTTTTTTTAATTGAATATCTTGGTATTAAGTATTACATGAGTATGTAAGTCTTACATTACTTATGAAAACCACGGCATAGTGTTTGCATTCTATTGCTGATGTTTTTCAATAAGGTTAAAGATGTAGTCCTAAATACACATACTAGTAAATGAGCCCCACCAGAATTGGCTCGCCCAGTAGGGCAGAACCACAGCAGTCATCTCCCCGTAGTAGCAGCAAGGTTGTGTTGCCCGGATGCACCAGTGGAACCAATACTGCATTCCTGCCAGTTCATTGGTGTAGCTCCCGGGTTGCCCATCCCCCTAGTAAGTGGCATTGATGCTGCTACTGGGAGACTATTGTTGTGGCTGTGCTCCACAAGGTGAACTACTACTGAGCCACAATGCACAGTGGAACTTTCTTAGTGAGTAAACACACATTAGGATTGTGTGGTACAATTGATATTAGAGGGGACATTCTTATCAATATAGTTATATAACAGGTGTAACTGCTGCCACACTGCAGATGATTCTTCAAATTGGACATTCTCTCTTCTAGAGATTTAGTACGCCATGGAAACAGTTTTTCACTTCAATGCCGGTTTATGCAATCATTGTGGCAAACTTTTGCAGAAGCTGGACTTTCTACTTACTGCTGATAAGTCAGCCTGCTTACTTTGAAGAGGTCTTTGGATTTGCAATAAGTAAGGTATGTGAATGAATCCAAGGTCTGGTGGGGTTTTTTAGGACTCTGATGATAAAAATGTGAGAGAGGAAAATATAAATCCCTGTGACCCACATGTGTGGGGTAAATAACAAAAGAATCTGCTGGGTGCCTGGATTCAGAACATAGGGCATAACATACTCTCCAACAGTAGTGAGCCACCAGTAGCAGAGTTTAAACACACGAAAGTCAAGCAGCAGTGTAGTATTAGGAATATAGGTAATTAGACTCTTTTATCCCATTTAGTTGCATACAGTGGTTGCCCCTTTCTACCCTTCTTGCAACAAACTGCTAAGGCCACACACTGCTAAGTAAGTTAAAAATGCTTTACTTACAAAGGTCAGATTTATGGATTTATCCAAGCAGCAGCAAGAAGAACACAGGCAGAATACTCTAGAGTAGAATAAACAGAAAGATAGCTTCAAGCATGTGCTTCAAGTGCTTAGGCACATCTTTCTTGCTCAGTTACATGGCGTAGAGAAAGAAAGATCAGGAAGAGAAAGCTTCACTTCATCCCTCATCAGAGAAGATGGAGCTAGCTTTATGCATGCTAGTTTGGCTAGTTTGAAAAATCAGTAAGGTTGAGGATCCTCAGAAGTAGCCATGTTGGATTTCTCCATTTGTATCATTGTTTCATAATCTGGTAACTTATATCTCAGTAGAGACTCAGTAGAGTCCCAGCCAGGTACTGATTATATCCATACATTCAAACTCCGCTTTAGCATGAAGTGTTCCCAGATCATTCACTGCACTGGTTTGACTGGATAAAGCAGACAAAACATGGGCACCATTGCATTCATATACATACAGTACACTTCCACAGAATTGTGTGTATTTACTTTCAGGTTGGCCTTTTGTCTGCTGTTCCACATATGGTCATGACCATTATTGTGCCTATTGGAGGGCAGCTGGCTGACCTTTTACGCAGCAGAAGAATTTTAAGCACAACTGCAGTAAGAAAAATAATGAACTGTGGAGGTATGGTTACATTTTATAGATAAAATGTTTGAATTATATGTTACTACCTAATGTAGAAATGTATGGTGTGCAGCTTATTGTGTGTAATTGTAGATCAGCTTTGGCACTTGCCAGTGCCAGTGTCTTGGAACAGATGAACTGGGTATTACTGCATGGGCCACATGGATGGTCATTTTCTGTTAAAGAACACTAGCCTTTCAGCGGCTTTCTTGGTTGCTGATAGTGGATTGGAGAATGGGACTCATTTACCCAACAAATTTACCACTATTAACTTTCTTTCTGCATAACTGGGTTGCATAAAGCAACACCATTACTGTCTTTGATTTATATACCTGGTTCTGGTTGATGCAGAGCCCCAGAATATGTGAGATGTCAGTCTTGGTACCTACACCTTCTAGTAATTGATTGGACTGTTGCAATAGTGAAACAGGATCACGTCACTCTTCCAGAGGCTTGCTTCATACATCACAATAAGTAAAAGTTTAAAACACATTGGTGTTTAACATGAGCAAGCAGGGTTTGGTGCACACCACGCAAAAGTGTACCTCGTTCATTCCTGCCATGCCACAGATGCAACAAGTCAGAGTCATCTGAGCCCAGGCTTGGTTACTGCAAATGGTTTGAACAATCTTTAATTACCATTGATTGTTTATTATGAGGAAACAAACTACAAGCCCTCATGCAGATGACACAGCAAATCAGTGACAGAAGGAGCAGTGGAGGAGCATTTGAGCTGCATGCAAACTGGCCAGTGTCAGTCAAGATATGTTATTGGGGTGAAATACAAAATCATTACCTATACTTGCCCAGCATATTACTCTCTTTCAGGACCATATTTGCAAAGACATATGGGGCATTTCTATGGAAAATATCAATGAGAAGACTCAGATAAAAGCTTTCTTAAGATGCTCTTTTAAAGAGTATGGAATGTTGGGGCGAGGGGGAGGCTTGGCTGAAGGATATATTGCATCAAATCTAAACCAAAATGGGAGAAAAGAATGGGAAAGGGGAAGTTTGTGAAGAGGGGGAAAGAGCTGATAAATACATAGGTAAGTGCTAATGGTACGAATAAAAGGTGTGATTTTTCATAGAGTTACATAATATACTGGGATGTGGGTGGCGCTGTGGGTTAAACCACAGAGCCTAGGACTTGCCGATCAGAAGGTCGGCGGTTTGAATCCCCGTGATGGGGTGAGCTCCCATTGCTCGGTCCCGGCTCCTGCCAACCTAGCAGTTTGAAAGCACGTCAAAGTGCAAGTAGATAAATAGATACCGCTCCGGCGGGAAGGTAAACGGCGTTTCCGTGCGCTGCTCTGGTTCACCAGAAGCGGCTTAGTCATGCTGGCCACATGACCTGGAAGCTGTACGCCGGCTCCCTCGGCCAATAAAGCAAGATGAGCGCCGCAACCCCAGAGTCAGCCAAGACTGGACCTAATGGTCAGGGGTCCCTTTACCTTTTTACATAGTATACTGTGAGTTTAGCAACAGAGAAGAGGGATCACAGTGAACAAATAACTCTTATTCAGTAGGAGTATGGGAACAGAATGTAATATATTGCATTTATCAGTGAATTGTTTTCCCCCTCTGTGTTATTTTCTGCAGGTTTTGGAATGGAGGCTACTTTACTTTTGGTAGTTGGCTTCTCTCACACAAGAGGTGTTGCAATCTCTTTCTTGGTTTTAGCAGTAGGCTTCAGTGGATTTGCTATTTCAGGTAAAATGAAAAATATTTTTGGTCTGCTCAAGGCATTTTCTCTATGACTGAAGAGAGTAGCCCTGCATTGTTGACTAATTTTCTATGTTACAGGATTTAATGTCAACCATTTAGATATTGCGCCCCGGTATGCCAGCATCCTAATGGGCATCTCTAATGGAGTGGGGACACTGTCAGGAATGGTGTGCCCCCTCATCGTTGGTGCAATGACTAAACACAAGGTAAGATGTTTAGATTGTTTTCCCTGGAAATATGTTCAAATGCATTGCAGTCAATTATCACTATAAAGGATTGATACCCTTGCCTACTCCAAACCATCCCCAGTCATTTTGAAAAATCTTATTGACATGTTTAAGGGCTGAGCCTTCACTTCAGTAGGTGTAATTTAGCATTAGTGAATACTTGACGTGCTGGTTGTTGAAAAAGGCTGAATAAAGGAAATATGATTTTCTCTGATTTTTACTCATGTGTTCTCTTAAAATAGCCCAAGAGTAATATGGAAAATTCTATGAACTTTCCTGTGTTAAACCTGTGATAAAAGGTTACAACAGGACATGTCAAAAAAGACTTGACTTCCATGGGATCAGGCCCAGCTGCTGAGGTCCACACACCCCAGCAAAGGACTGATATCTATGCTCCCATTTCTCACCCTGCATGGGCCTGGTACCGCTAGGAGCAGGGCCAGTTGGTTGCCATGTTATATAATGGTACTTCGGGTTACAAACACCTTGGGTTGCAAACACTTCAGGTTACAGACTCTGCTAACGCAGAAGTAATATTTCAGGTTAAGAACTTTACCTCAGGATGAGAACAGAAATCGCATGGTGGAGGCACGGTGGCAGCAGGAGGCCCCATTAGCTAAAGTACCTCAGGTTAAGAACGGTTTCAGGTTAAGAACGGACCTCCGGACCGAATTAAGTTCATAACCAGAGGTACCACTGTATTGCCCAATAAGGACACCAGGGGTTGAATTTTGGAGCATATCACATGATAACTGCCCAAGCAACCACTCAGCTCACATTCCAACAGTCCCAGGGACACCAGGAATTCTGGTCCAGGGAAGGAGTGAGTCACTTATGGCCACAGAATTGCCACAATGCTAAGAAGGCCTATACTAGCACTCTGGGGACTTCTCACGAGCCCCGTGCTGAAAGCCCCACTCAAATCTAATGCTGGACCTGCACCAAATGCTTCTCTGCCATTATAGCAATCCATATTTCTGTGAAATAAAGCATGTTCTGCTATGTATTTTGGTAATCCATAGTATCAGAAAAAAATCATTCTTTCAAAATTCAGGTTAGAAAATAGAATGGATAACAGTCACTTCATTTCTCTAACTTCTGGCTTTATTTTGGATTCTTACAACCTGTTCCGAGTAACTTGTCCTATATCATTCCTCCAGACCCGCGAAGAATGGCAAAATGTTTTCCTAATAGCTGCCCTAGTTCACTATAGTGGAGTGATATTTTATGCCATCTTTGCTTCTGGTGAGAAGCAGGAATGGGCTGACCCAGAAAGCTTGAATGAAGAGAAATGTGGAATAATTGACCAAGATGAACTGGCTGAAGAGACTGATCTGAGCAATGAAACCTTCGTTAGCCCGAAGAAAACATATGGTGCTACTGTTCAAGATGACGAATGGCGAAGGAAAGCATTGCAAAAGCAAAAGGGAGTGGTGCAAGATGCAGAAGAAGAGACTTCGTGTCAGTATGAAAATGGGACTTATCAAGATTCATCATAAATCTAACTGTGTATGATTTGTGTGATCGTTACAATCGCTGTACGAAACAAAGCAGTATCTATATTTATTTGGTTGGGTTCTTTTTGTAGATAATCATGCCAAATGGCTAGATGTAAGATATTGTCATTTTCAACTTGTAGTACAGCAAAACTGGGTTCCCAGAAGTCCCTGTGGTAAACTTACGGATTTAGATCTCTGTGTAAAGGTCACAGTCCTTTACATCACATGAATTTTCACTAAAGGCAACAAAGTACTGGATGTACCATGTCACCCTTTAGTAATATAATTATGTTATTGGCTCTTAACACTATGACTACCCAGTCCTTTAGCAGATTCCGCCCCCCACCCCCACCACCGCTCTGTTCATCCCTTTCCGTATGCAACAGAAAATGTATTATGGCAGGGGAGAAAATGAAATGTTTAACCAAAGACTAAATCATTGACAACGAAGGAAATTTGTTAGAGACCATTTTGGGAAACCCACTGGAGAGCTTATTTTACTTCTCAATTTTTAATTGCTGGCAGAGATAACATATGGATCCCCAAGACTGGGATTTATTTATTTTTTAGCCTCTCCAAAATGTATATGTGTGTTATAAATGTTGATGTGTATTATATAATTGATCCTCAGCAAAGGATGTACAAGTTTGCTTGTTTATTAAAATGGTAATACCCCATTTTTCTATTTAAAAAAATGTCTCCAAGAGAGCTGGAAATATGAAATCGGATAAAACGATGTTTAAAACGCAACTAAAGAATAAACAGGAAACAATACAACAGCAAGAACAATCTTTTCAATAACAGTCATTCCAAGCAATACTAAAACCCTGTTCAATTCAAAAGCCCTCTGGAATAAGTCAGGATCTTACTGCATAGTGCAATTCAGAAGGGAGCAATGATGGGCCAGGCAGGTGCCATGACTGAAAAGGTCCTGCTGTGTACCCTCCCCCCCCCCCACTTCAGATGGTGAATGAATATATATCAGTTCTTCATATCGGCAGAGGAAGTCCTTAACAGTCTGGGACCAGGTTATCTTTAGGTTCATAAGGGCCAGCAATTGGCTCTACAAGGTGGAAAGGAAATAGGCAGTTTGGGAGCCGAATGCTGTTCTTTGCTTCTGAAATCTGCTGTTATATACTTGCTTGTAAACTAAAGGCCCAGGCTAATGGAAACTTGGAGTGGGGGCAGGGAACCCACTGAAATCCTTTTGTGCAATTCTTTTGTGCAAGAGAACAGTTGTCCTCTTTAACTCTTATTTATTTCAGTGTAGTTTGCATAGATGATGTTCGCTTTAGGCTGGGTCCTATGTATGTTATGCAATGTATTTTGAGGAAGCAAACATGTATTATTTAAAAGGGGATCTGCTGGTTATTAAAGTTCTTACAATAATATTTTTACACCAAGTAGTATGTTTGATATTACTGAAAGGCCTAAATCTTTTCCCACCAACTCTGACAACCACATGGCAAGCATGCTGTATCACTTTCAAATCTCTACTGGCTTGTCCAAGGCTCACAGTGTTTTCTGATTGAAGAATTTCAGTAAATGATGGATTCATTTGTTTTCATGTTATCACTCTCTCAGTAAAATTCAAGTGAAACCATTTTGTCACATTGTGATTCTTATTGACTCTGTCACGTTGTGCAACTGTGACATTTTAACAGAAATAGTTAAAATGCTGCTACAATTCCTTCAAGGTTCTTAGTGGGAGGCAGAAAATAGTCAAATTGAGGGTGATTAAATCTGCCTATAACTTTAAATGTTGTTACATATATAGAGTTATAAATTAATAAAAATGGTAGAATTTAGATAACATTTGGAGCATTGAAGGGAAGATTCCAAGACAATGTAAAGATGCAGGCTAAGTTTCCTTTCCCGGTCCGGGCCTCACCTGGAATAGAGGTTGTAAACATGACAAAAGGCGTTGATGGCCCATCAGAGAGAAATCCTTGGGTCTGTGCAAACAGAAATCACATGCCAAGGTTAGGGGAGGGCATGATGCCACACAGCAAAGATTCTTGGGGAGGAGAAAGGAGTTGCCGGAACTCTGGGCAGAGGCCATGCAGGGCAGAAACATCTCAACTGGCTGGCTGAAGGCAGGGAGAGAAGCCCTGGGATGTCTGGGAATCCAGCGCTGGGCTGCTGTGAAAGAAGGGCTTCTCCTGAGATGTGAATGCTGTGAAATCTCTCTCCACTGAAAGCTGCTGGTGTAAATATGTGTAGAATAAACCATATTTCTTAAAGACACAGGAGTCTCTGCCATGTCTTGATTCCCACCTGGAACACCCTGGAATGTTTGCTACCTGCTTGGCAGAGATTGGGGGTGGCACACAACCTTTGTAGCAGTATATATGTCTGATATTACAGCTGCCATTATTGAACTGGATTTTCCACCCACAATTAAGATACTAGCTGATATGGGATAGATTTAGGGCCAGTCCAGGCGCATTCTTTTGCCTGAGGCAAAAAATGAAACAAGATGGAGCTTCCTATTCCGTGTACAGAAGCTGAATGGACTGATCGTTGAGTCTTACTTCAACACAACACACCTTCAGCACAACACACCTGAGGTGAGCAGGCTCTTGGCTTTTGAGCTTAGGTTTTCTATCCCAGGGATGTCCAACAGGTCAAGTGGGATCTACTGGTCGATCCCTGGGAGGTTTTGGTAGATCACGGTCGATCGCTGGCTCCTCCATCCACCCCTCCATACTCTAGATCAGTGTTTCCCAACCTTTTTTGGGCAAAGGCACACTTGTTTCATGAAAAAAATCTCGAGGCACACCACCATTACAGCCCCGTGACGTCAGCGCGCAGTGTCACGCCGGGAGGGACATGAATTGCTAGCAAATTACATAATCACCTCCTTGAGGGCTGGCTCATCTTCTCCGAAGGCAGAACCCCATTAATTAACAGGACAGACTCACACCATAGCCAAGACGAGGGGGGAAAACCTCAGTCATGCACAGTCATGCACATGTGGGGGCTAAATGAGGACGAAGACCGGGCAGAGAGCAGGGTTCAAATCACCCCACCTGGCCAGGACAATCCCTGGGTGCTCCCTTGGGCCACTCGCCTGACCCACCTCGCAGGGCTGTTGTTGCGAGGATAACACGGGGAGAACCACGCGCGCCCCCGGGAGCTCCTTGGAGGAGAAAGCGGGCGATGAATGCAATGCACGAAATATATGAGAGGCGACCAGGTTTTGCAGGTGAGGGGCCCCCGCCAGCCTCCGCTTCCAACACCCGGCGCAACGACGCCAAAGTTTCCCCCGGGCTAGGCTCGGGGAGCAGCGCTGCTCCCCCCCGGCTCCCCTTCGCCCTCCCGGCTCTCTCTGCCGCCCACTGGGGACCCCCCTCACCTGCCAAGTCCGGAGCGCCGGTGGAAGTTGCATGCATGCATGCAGGGCGCCGCGTTGCCATTGCATTGCACTGCACTCCATGCAACGCCTGCACGCATGCATTGCCTTGCATGCCCGCCAAGGGGTCTCCCCGCGGTCCGATGTGTCCCCTCCGGCGCGGATGCAGCATTGCAAAAACAAAAAACCCCCGACGCAGCCCTACCTGGGGGGCAGCCTCCGCCTCCGCCGCTCCGCCTCCGCGGGGATCCCCCGGCTCCATCCTGCCGCCCGATCTCCGCGGGGGCGCAGGCAGGCTGCGCGGGGTCTGTGCGGAAGAGCCCCTGCCCGCCCGGCCGCCGCCGCTGCGCTCATTCCATGGCCGGGAGAAGAGCGCTTCAAACAAAACACCCGGCCCGCCAGGCCACGCTGGGAAACGTAGTTTGCGCACCCCGTGCGGGCGCGGAGCCCAAGGGCGAGGGGACTACGGATCCCGGCAGCCCCCGCGCCGGGGACGGAGGGGGAGAGGCCGGGTGCAGGGATGGAGGGACGGGTGGGCGAGCGAGTGAGTGAGTGGCAGCCGCCAAGCCTTGGCCGAGAGCCAGGAAGGGCCTCCCCGGAGGAGGAGGGAGGCGCAGAGCGGGAGGGAGGGAGGGAACCCCAGGGGTCATCTAGTGACGGCGCCCCAATCGAAAATTTGACTTAAAAAAAAAATCTTTCGAATTTTTTAATTTTTCCCGCGGCACACCAGGCAACATCTCGCGGCACACTAGTGTGCCGCGGAACAGTGGTTGGGAAACACTGCTCTAGATCACAATAACAGAAGATGCGAGTTTTCTCAGCGAGGCTGAGTGTCTCCTTAGCAATCAATTGTTGAACGACTTTTTTTCATTTATTAGAACTGAACCCCCCCCCAAAAAAATAGGACATTCCTCCCTAAGAAAAGCTCAACAACTTGGACCTGAATCCCCCCCAAAAGGAACGTTCCTAAAAAAAAGCTCAATAACCCAGGTAGATCACTGCCAGATTTTAATCATGTGAGTAGAAGTAGATCACAGTCTCTTGGAAGTTGGACATCCCTGATCTATCCTTTTAGCCTTGAACTTGAGTGGTCTTTGGCAAGTATCTATTGCTTACCCTCAATTTGTAAAATAAGAATTGGAGTAAGCTCCGCCCAGTTTTGCAAAGCTAAACAAGACAAAGATGGCATAGCAGTTTGCCCAGTACAGAAGAGATCAGAAGAGATCAGAGTGCACCTCAGATATTTAAAATGACTGTGCAGCGAGTCTTATAAATACTTGTTTCAAATGATGTTTCTCTTTTCTTACAAAGACTAGAATAATATAATAAAACTAAATATTTTCCATGTTTTAGATTATGATAAGACTTAATCCTGGCAAGGAAATATG
Organism: Podarcis bocagei; assembly: GCF_964188305.1. Lineage (NCBI taxonomy): Eukaryota > Metazoa > Chordata > Lepidosauria > Squamata > Lacertidae > Podarcis > Podarcis bocagei. Next base: position 37,401,480 of record NC_138135.1, on the reverse strand, counting down.
CTCTGGTCTTCATTACTTATAACATTTTTTGCATCCTCTTCCTTGAAGTGTTTATATTATTCAGCATATGGTGTTCTGAAATTTTCCTTATCTTCCCGATAACACAAGAAAATATTGGAACAGCATAATTAGAAACATAAATATAACCTTTTGTCTAGTTTTTGAATTCATGCATGCTTTTGAAACGACATACTTTGTTTGCACCAATGATAATGTAATGCATATTTATTAATCCTTTTTTATATGAAAATACTTCCATACCACCCATTTTCCTGTTGGACTGGGATTGGCTGCTCCAAGAACCAAACTAACCAGGATGTTGGAAATTTCTAGCTTTCTATTATAATTTATTTTAAAAGCAGCAGTGTGTGTGTGTGCGCGCACATGTGCAGTGGGGGTGGGTGGGTAATTATATCAAGACTGGAGAAGGAGGAATTAACCTTTTCGTTCTCCACAGATTCCCCATTCTAAATTCCAGTCATTAACTACGAACCCCAAAATTGGGATCCCCTCCAAACCTGTTCCAAAGTTTTGTAGTTTTTTTGCAGTGATTTTCAGCATTAACCCCTGCGCTTTGCAGCACCACCCCCAACTGAGTAATTGATACATCAAATTGTGGTTCGTGGTTAATACAGTGGTACCTCGGGTTACAGACGCTTCAGGTTACAGATGCTTCAGGTTACAGACTCTGCTAACCAGGAAATAGTACCTCGGGTTAAGAACTTTACCTCAGGATGAGAACAGAAATTGCACGGTGGCCGCACAGTGGCAGTGGGAGGCCCCATTAGCTAAAGTGGTACCTCAGGTTAAGAACAGTTTCAGGTTAAGAACGGACCTCCAGAACGAATTAAGTTCTTAACCCGAGGTACCACTGTACCCAGAAACCCATGGGGCATGGGATCAGTTGCAGAATTTGGAAAAGAGAAGGTCAACAACACCTGCAGGAGAAGGTGTGTAGAAGAAGGTAAGACTTCCAGAAGAAATAACACCAGTGTTGGAAGTGTTGGTGAAGGGAAAAGGTAAATGGCCAATTCAGTGGGGGCCAGTAGCTGATTGGGTTAAGAGAGGAAAAGATCATGGGGCATGGCTGATTTTTCTAGGTTCTAGAGGAAAGAGAAATGGCAATCTTGGTAGGGGAGAAACAGCAAATGGGAATGATTTTGAGAGAGAGAGCAGGTAGTTGCAACAATGGTAGAAGCATCCAGCATCAGGCACACTCTACCTGTTATTGTATGAGTAGTGCTCTGTCTTTCATTTATGGATCACATAGGAGTTTGTTTATTTACTGGGAAAAAGTCAAGGTCACATGGATTGTTAGCTTCAGATGCTGACAGTAGATTTATGACCCAACCCTATGAGCCACTTCGCTAGGCTGCTGCCATTGTTCTGGTAGTGCAGTGCCAAGAGCTAAGGAACTGGGCTGATGATGCGCACCAATCCAAAAGTAGCTCGGTTATCTTTTTCTATCAAAAACAGGGACATGGAAGCATAGGAGGTAAATAGCAGGTGAAATATTTGGGAGACCCCCTAACTTCTCCTTCTCAAACTAGCTCTGGCCATGAATAACTTCCCCTTCCCCTCAAACTGGCTATGAAACATCACTGGGGGCGAAGGGCAGCACAAAGGAGGAGGGATGAGGAGTTGTGTTGGCTGAGAAAAGCAGGTGCCACCAACACAAGGAACTGCAATCCTTCTACCCAACAGGTGTTTCTGGGGGAAGGGAAGCTGGACTCTCCTATCCCCTCTGAATTCACCCCCCCCACTGTGATTTTTGTGGGGTCCCTATTACTTTTATTTTGTAATATTACACCCTCCCTCAAATGAGCCCAAAGTGGCATACCTAGGTTAATCTAAATTCCCTGTCACAACAGCTCTGTGAGGTAGGCTAGGCTGTTATTGCCCCTCAAATCTCATTAAATGTGAGCAATAAATTTGATCATCCCACTAAAATGTCCAGAGTGGGCGAGGAGTGCAAAATGTATTTGATCTTAAAAGGTCAATTGCTGAATGACAAGTCTCATAGTAAATGCTAATAGGAATGCTTTTTATCAGTTGGGCAATCTAAAGTACTGACACTTATCACTGCACAATGACTGATAGCAATCTTGGCTTTATTGTTATATGAGCCTTAATAAAGCTGCACTGTGAATGTGAGACATGCTTTGATTAGGAAATTTTATCAGGGTTTATCAACAGGCTTGGCCCAAGGTTTTTTGCTGCCTGAATCAGAACAGTAAGCGGCAACCCTCTTCTCCAAGTTAAATTATGTAGTATGCAAGGCCAGCCAAGTTATTTTGGTATTTGAGCTAGTAAATCCCACAAGCACTTCTCTTCCTCTCTGTTTGTTAAAAAAATACAGCAATAATGAATTGAGTAACTAACACTTTGCTGCCCTTTTATGACACACAGAATGTGCTGCCTGAGGTGTCTGCCTCACTGTGCCAAAAGACAGGACTGGCCCTGGTGATCAGTCAGTAAGTGAAAAGTCAGAATATTATTAAAGGCACCTGAACCACTATTATTGATGACCTCTAACTTCCTTCTGAATGTGTTTCTACCTCATCTCTTGTGGCAAGGCAGAAAACAGAGCAGTAAGGGGAAAGTGCTCCTTCAAGGAGCGAGAAGTGAGATGCTTTTCATCTGAAAAGGCTCCCAGAGCAGTTTACATATAAATAAAAATGACGCAATCCCTGCCCTCAGACTTACAGAAACCAAAGAAAAGGAAAAAGGGAAAGGAGGGAAAAGGGAAATAATCAAACTCAGTAAGCAAATCCCTAACATTGCAAAATTCTTATAATAATCAGCTGGGATAGAAATATATACAGTATTTGCATAATCTAAAGATGAAAGAAAGGTGGCCTTTTTCTGCAATGCTATCATTTTAAATCATATGAAAATTTGTAGAGCTTGGATGAATGAAATCAACGTATCAGGAAGAAAGATGGAAATGAATGACTGAATGAATGTAACCCACCCATCTGATTGGGTTGCCCCAGCCTCTCTGGGTGGCAATAAAAATTATAAATGAAACAATGCAAAAATGACCCAGCATGATCAAAGCAAAGCCCATCTAGTTAGTTAGTTATTTCATTTATTCCATAAAATTTATATACAGTTTGACTGTAAGAAAACAAACAAAAAAACCTCAGAACAGTTAGGCATCGTAGTTAGGCATACAGTTTCCAGTTATTGCCACCCAGAAGCCTTTGGGAGCTGACACACTAGTTGGGAAGCGAGCATTCTGTCCTGTTCTTTGCTCCTAAGTAACAGGGATACTGTCTTTGTAAGAAGGGTTTTTAAAATTTACATTTATATTCCACATTTTCTCCAAACAACAACCCTGTGAGGCAGGGTAGGAGGCGAGGTATGTAGTACCTTGCTCAAGGTGACCCTAGTGAGCTTCATGACTGAGTGGGGATTTGAACCTGCGTCTGACTTTCTAACCACTACAACTGCAATCATCAGCTGACACCCTGCTTCGTGAGCCCCTTCCACGAGAAGTCTGGAGGGTGGCAACATGACAATGGGCCATTTCTGTGGTGGCTCTGCATTTGTGGAATGATCGCCTCAGGAGGCTTGCCTGTTGCCTTTGTTACATATCTTGAGGTGCCAGGGAAAAACATTCATTTTCTCCTAGGCCTTTGGCTAATTAAACAATCTAGGTCCTTTTAATCGGGGGTGGGGTGGGGTGGGATACTGCTTTTGTCTCTTATTATAGTGTATATTTTTGTGTTCTTATATTGTAAACCACCCTGTGATCTACGCATGAAGGGTGGCATACAATTTTAATAAATAATAACAATACACCATACAGCAGAGCTTTCCAAACTTTTTATGTTGGTGACACACTTTTTAGACATGCATCGTTTCATGCAGCACAGTATTTCAGTTTTACTAGTGGAGGTTAAACTAACCCCTTTCTAGCTCTGGGAGGAGTGCTGAGAGCATTTGCACGACATACCTACATATTGCAGCTGACACAGTAACGTGTCGCGGCACACAGTTTGGAAAGCTCTGCCATACTGGCTACACCAACCATTTTGAAAAGCTATCCAACCTAGTCATCCTCACTACATCTTCCAGCAGTGAATTCCATTAGTTTATTAGCCGTTGTGTGGAGAAATGTATTGTGAAGCAACACATGAAGGAAAGGATTACATACAACCAAAGCAGTGGACTGGAGTACTCCAAGTAAAAAGCAAGCAGAGCTAGCAAGGCAATATACAACAGGTGTAAAACTGAAATTAATTAGAACAACACAGGAAGAAACAAAGACAGCAGCATTATCCTTCAAAATTGAAAGAAGTCATGGAAGGTCCTGGGTAGAACAGAGAAGAACAACATGACATGACATGACATGACATGACATGAAACATGTCCTTTGTAGAAAAGGTTTAAATATGTGATTAATTCCTGGAATTAGCAATACCTTTCCAGATCAGAGTTGACTCAATTCTTTCTAATACAGTGTGCATTACTGGCAGTCTGTTCAAAGGTTTCTCATTTTTAGGATAGTTACGTAACATCTTATGCAGCAGTGGGTGACAAAGGTTTTATTTATTTCACATTATTATCTGTTGACTTTAAAAGCCTAAGTACCGGAGAGATGAAGCAACATGTAGTCAATGATTAAACTGATAAAATAGGCATGTATACAGTAAAGTCTTTAAGAGATTTTTTTTGTTGCATCTATTTTTCAAAAACCCAAAATGTTCTGCTCCACAATAGCCTAGTCACTAATAACATACCACTTAACATAATTATCCCTGCACACCCATTTCTGTGCATATTTCCAGGCTACCACTGTCATATTTAATTAACTCTAACGATTCTTTGTATAAATTTTTGGTTCCAATTTGGTCATGTTTATAGCATTGGGAAATTCAGAGAGTCTACTCTGAGTAGACTCACAAATAAATGAACCTAAGTTAGTCACACTTATTAACTGCAATGGATCTATCCTTAGTAGGACTAGCATTGAATACTATCTAGAGATCTTGAACAGTTGCAGATATAAGAGGCAAAGTAAAAATATGAATAAAGGAAAAGTATAATGGGATCCATAGCAATGAAGAAACTAAATATAGAGCCCCAAACAATATTATGAGAAAGGGAAGGACAGAGCATAATATAAACTGTTATTTACAGTGTTAAAAGACCCACAGGGTATCTTAGAAATGAGAAGAAGCAGGGCCAAGGAAAAAACGTATTGCACATTTGTGTGCATATCTGTTTCGGCTTTTGATCCAATGGATGCTTCCCTCTCAATACAATTATTGGATTTGGAAAAGGGAATTTATCTTGCAGCCACAGCAAGATAGAAGGGTTAAACTACCTGTGATCTCACCCCCATCCAGCCCACCCCCATCCCCATACTGATTTTTACCCATGCCTAGTATGACCTCCTTCATTTCACTGGACTATGACTATACATTTAATGTGCTGGACAGCTCAGTTGGTTAGAGCGCGGTGCTGATAATGCAAAGGTTGCAGGTTCAATCCCCTAGCTGCATATTCCTGCATTGTAGGAGGTTGGACTAGATGATCCTCAGGGTACCCTCTATGAGCATTGCTATCTTGGCATTACACTAATATTCGCACATGCAGTATACACAATGTCTCTAGGCACAGCACAGCGCTTCATGATGAATGTCCGAAAGGTCCTTTGAAAAGAAAATTTAACTGCATGGCCACCATGTAATGTGATCATAATTAAACAGCAAAGTATCCTCTTTATCAGAATTACTTATTTACACTGGGGCTATTTTGAGTGGAAAGGGTTAAATAGTCCCTCCCTGCTCTCTTTTAGGGAGAGAAGAGCAAAAGAGATATAAAGGCAGGGCCTTTCGGCAAAGGAAGGGCTAAAGTTATACAGTTAGTTCCTAGGAAGGACCGACAAACCATAGAGAAGGAAATGTTTCGACACAGTCTGGAAAAATGGCCCTAGACAGGCCATAATCTGACCAGATTAGCCAGGAAATGGATTGCCTACACCTGGAGAAAGTGCACACTTGTTCCCTTAAATGAAAAAGTTCCGTTTCTGAGGTATGAACAAAACAAGACAGCAGAAGCTGAACAGGAGAAGAATATATTGTGTACTGTATTAGATTGTGCAGCTGCCTGTGAATAAGCAAAGCCCGGCTCCTCCTCAGTACATACCCCATGTGTAAACAGGCTTGAACTGGAGAAATTCTCCTTTCCTATTGGCATTTTAAGACGTTTTGTCTGTCATTCGGAGAGCGGTTTCTACAGGACTGTCGTGTGACTCAAAAAGTGACCCATGGAAGTCTCACGCAACCCAGTCCGCTGACCCGCTGAAGAATCAAGATGGTACACAACATGGATTGGGCTGGACATGACAAAGAAGTGGTAATTCCCACCTACAAAACACTTGGGTGGAGGAAGAGGTCCAAGCCTCGCTGCTAGGCTTAAGCATTCAGGTAGGCCAGGAGGCCTCAGGCCTACAGGGCGGTTACAAATCTGCACACCCCTAGGCAAGTTTACTCAGAAGTAATTCCCACTGAATTCTGTGGTTATTACTCCCAAGGAAGTGGGGTTAGAATTGCAACCTAATTCTGTAGTCTTTTCCTGCCTATCACTCGGATGTGAGACTTGAAAGCGAGATTTCCAAGACAAGAGTCACAATTTGTCACTTTGGGGGTGGGAGATATTGGTTAGACAAATATAGATATGAAGTGACAATTATAATCTTTTGTTGTAATTTGACCTCTGTTCAGTCTCTGTTTTCAGCAATATTGTCATGATTTTATTTATGTTTTCAGAAGGTGAAGACTAGTGTTAAAAATGCATCACTGAAGTCATAGGTGCCAGTTCCCTGGGGTCCTGGGTGCCTGAGCACCCACAAAATTCCCCCTGAAGGGGCCAGACACCCACAAATTTCATTGCCTGTGCCATGCATGCTGCCCAGGCACCCACGGCCGTAGGGCCAAGCTGGTACTCCTGTCTGAAGCTGTGAAATCTGAAAGGTCTCTGCTTTCTTTCAGTATCTGCAACTCCACTTTGTATTGGATCCATACAATAATTGTCTCATGCAAGTTGAAACGTAGCAATATGGTTTTTAATTGCTGTCCCAGACGTATCTCCTACCCAGGATTTGCTCCCTCTAGTTTTTATAAAGTTCCAGTACTTCAAGTCTGTTTAGACAGTTCAGCAAAGAAAGAACTGTTAATGAGTAATCGTTGTCCAAGACAGCGCTGAGCCAATGAAACGAGGACTAAACCTAAAGTCAGCCTGTTATCGTTGAAGCCTTCTGTAAAAGTGAGAAAAGCAACACAAAAATGTTCTTGCTTTGAAAATCATTAGGATTCTGAGCTGAATGCAGAACTACTGAGTGCACTGTGTCTCTACTGCTAGAGTTCAGGAAGACACCAAGTGTAAGCTACTACTTTTAGTTGTTAATTTTAGTGGATAATGTTTTGGGGATAATACTGTGATAAGTGCATCATTTCCCTGATATGTTACATACAACTGTTTGTGACTCTTCTCTGTTTTTATTGCTTTGTTGATTTTCATCGATAGTTTGTTTTTGTTACTATTATTTATTATTTTATTTATATCTTGCCTTTCTCCCAAGTTGGATTCAAGTTGGCTTGGAACATTTGAAAACACTGTTATAAAAGTGTGTAAATTTTGTTGTGTTTTATTGGTATTGAACCCAGTTTGGGGATTATTTTCTATTTAAAACTGAGCATGAAATTTTATAATTAAATAAACTCATCATAACATTTTTTTTTAACAAGTGCGGGAATTTGTGTGCTTCATAAAGAGCTCAAAAAAACAAATAATCAAGAAGCTTAGGCTGCAGTCCTAAGCCCACCTACCAGGGAGCAAGTGCCATTGAATTTAATAGCGCTTCTGACTAAACACTGTTAGGATTGTGCTGTTTCTATAATATGGTGTCTCATAATAAGCAGTCTCTTCAGAAGTTAGTACTTTGGTGGGATTGAATGTAGCAAGGTGAGGAAAAAGAAATCACTGGTGAGTGAGCATAGCATTTCCTGGAACCTCACTTTTATCATTTCAGCCCATGTCAGTCGTAGCGATCAACTGTTATTTCCCCATTGTCAGAATAAAGCATGGAGAAATATTGACTAAATAAGTATTACAAAGGAAATTAAAAGTTTACAAATACCAAACTTTCTGACTGGCTTATCATAATTACTTTTTCAATTACAGTTAAAGATAATAAGCATGTAGGTGCATGCTTCCTATCTCTTTTATAACAGTCAGTAAAATGTACTGATTTACCAAAGTACAATTTTTTCCTAAAAACTATGGCGGAATAATGTATTATTAATATTACTGTGGCATCTAAATTTCCCAGCCAAGAATCTGATGTTACTGACATGTACTATACACTATGCACACCCGATTAAATTCTGTTTCTATTTATTTATTTATAAAAGTATTTATATACTGTCGTATCATAAAACATCAGGGACGTATACAATGCTAAAACATAAAACACCTTTAAAACAATACAAAATAAGCATTAAAGTGACCGGCTAATTAAGAATTTCAGCAAGCATTACAGTAACTGGCAAAGCTGGATTGAGTTCTCATTGCTATAATCCTTCAATAAAACATAAATCACTAAACATCAGTGCCTCCAATGAAAATTATACTTTTAATAGAATTGGGGACTGAATGACTTGATTGAATTTTAATTATTTTTCTTTTGTTTTTTCTTTAATAAGAAGCTTTAAGTTTAGGTTTAAATTAATTGCACCCTTTTACTTCCTCTGAATATTCATAATATTTCAGACGCAGAAATCTCTAGGCCATCACTGATCCCAGCAGCAATCACCCTGGTCTGCTAGCTGGATAGCTCCAGGCCACTTGCACCTTGACATATACAGTGGTTGACATTCAGCAAAAGGACAGGTGTAATTGGGTGTAGAAATAGTCTGAGAGACCCAATCTCTTTTTTACAGCTTTATCTTCTGGTTAACATTATTGATACATACTGAGAACTTATCCTCTCTTCAGGGTTTGGACCAATATATTTTGTTGCCTCAGGTGGAGCAGTTAATGGTGCCACAAATTGTAGTACATAGTTCCCAAGGCCTGGCAAACATCTCAAAAGCCCCCCCCCCCGGTGCCAGACAGTAAAAATATAATAATATATTAAATAACAATTTGCAGCCCTTTAATGATGCCCAAAATCAGCTGCCAGAAACCAGCTGCTCATCATAAAATGGTTGATCCTGTTCTCTTCTGTGAGGTGTCATGCCATGACCTACTCCTTCTGTAGGAAAATAGAAGATTTCTCTCATATTCCAGTACATAACTCCACAGGGTAGAATCCTAGCGTATTTTCATAGGTGTTGGACAGGAAGCTAGTATGTTGTGCTGGGACATCCAAGGGAATTATATGATGGTGCTTCTCATAAATTTAATCTGACAGTTTGTTTTCCAGCCATAAGAGGTCCCATTGGTATGTAGTACATGTGACATTCAACAAACACATTTGATGTTTTAAAATAAATTGTTTATTTTATCCATGCATGGATAACCTCAACTGTATTTTAATTAGGGAGCCTGATGTTTCATTAAGAGCACCTCCCCCCTAATCCTAGCGAGTGACTCATTCTACTTTTTCTCCTATCTAGCATAAACAACTCACTGATTACGATTAACAGCTGGAATTCCCAACATGTTGACAATTATCCCGATAATTATATTATGAAACATACCACAGAGCAAGGGAAAATATACAATCCTGGTCTGCTTCATGTACTACAGCAACTATTAGGTTAGAATACTGCCCCATAGTATGCTCTCTCTCTCTCTCTCTCTCTCTCTCTCTCTCTTCCATGGATTTACATATGTAAAAATAGTTCAGATGCATCATGGGAATGTGTGACCATTTCAAATTGATAGTGGCCTTTCTTGGTGTGCCAGCTCAAAAAAAAAAGGAAAAAAAAAGGCTGCTGTGCTCACATGAATAACAATTAAGAAACAGGCCTCTCCACATGGAAATAATCACACAGTACTCCCTCCATACAACTGCATCTGTGGAGATGCTCCACATTGAATGTTTCTGAAAATTTGGACAGGCCCTTTAGAATGACCGCTGTTGCAAGCAGATGTAGCATTTTGTTTTTCTTTGTGTTTTTAAGGTTTCCTTCAACACTCAGCTTAATTTGCTGCAACTCAGCCTATTCAAGAGTCTATGGCATCAGAGATGAACCTAATTGGGCATCCCCACCTACCTTCAGCAGATGGATTTTCTCTTTCCGAAGCTCCTCATTTATTTGGTAAATAAAAAAATATATTACAAGCAAAATGCTAATTCAGTCCATAGAATGGAGTAACGCTGACATTTTCTGATAAACTCCTTTGAGCTACATGTGATTTTTTTGTTCAAAGTACTCAGTTTTGCTAATCTCTTACAATACATTTTTGTGTTATGATTTGTAACACAACTGTGAAAAAATTATAAATGGCATAATGAAATCAGAATATAATGGGAAAGAAAGGACTGTAGATCATCCACAGAGTGCATAATCTGCATGCAAAAGCTCCTAGGTTCATTCCCCAACATCTCAAGGTAGGGCTAGGAAACACTCCTGTCAAACACCAAAGAGGCTCAGTATACAGAGTTCTGAACTGGATGGTCAGCTATGATATATCTGTTGCTGTTGTTGCTCATAAAGCAAATCTAACAATTGAAAGCAAAAGAGAAAGTCCTATACTCATAAGTAGTGTATAAGACTTCCAGAGAGGCAGCTGTTTAATTTGTTGCAACAACAATGATTACTGTATGTCTTATAGCAGGATGCATTTGAGAAGTGGACTGTAGGTGACAAACACTTGTGCCACACTAAATGTGTTAGTCATTAAGGTGCTACAAGATTTCCATTGCATTACTACAGGAGAAAGACAATGATCAAATATGTTTTCATTAAATGCTTTGGTTTTTTTCCACCACCTTGATCATAACTTGTGTGTGTTGTTATATTTTTGTGTTCATATGAAGGTCTTGCAATGCCTCCCTCCCCATCATTATATTTAACAGCCATATGCAATTTGAGTGTGTTCCCCTACAAACCCTGTGGCAAACCTGGGATTTTAATGAGCAGCTGCTGGATTTTATCAGAATACATATTGCTAAATTTGTGCATTCTTTTGCTGTTTTGTTTTTACTTTCAGAAGCGTTGTTGCTCCCTGGCACAAATATTACAGAAGGCTTTTTAATTTTTAAAGGAGCAACAAAATGTAACAGTGCTACTATATAATGTAAAATTATTTTAGGCTCTTCTCCCACTGCCTCCTAAGACACTTAATGTTTCCTTCACCATCACCACTTCCTGCAGGTCCTTTGTACTTCTATTGTGTGTGAAAGTGGCTTTGAAACATTTCTATGAGTAAAATGCTTTAATGATGATGATGATGATGATGATGATAGTGAAAGGCAGCTGCCTCAGATAGAGTAGAGTAAGCCGCCTGCTTCAAGTAACAAAGCTTGGGTGCCATTAAAAGGCAGGAAACTGAAAGCTCTGTAATTTTATTACTATATTTGTAAGGGGGGGTGGCAATTAGAATTTTATACTCCATACATCAGGCTTCCCCAAACTTGGCCCGCCAGCTGTTTTGGGACTACAATTCCCATCATCCCTGACCACTAGTCCTGTTAGCTAGGTATGATGGGAGTTGTAGTCCCAAAACAGTTGGAGGGCCAAGTTTGGGGATGCCTGGCATACATATTGGGCTGGCCTGAGCAAGGACATGATAAGCATTGCCTCACCATGGTCACATTCTATGAATGACTGGCTTTACATATGGTACAAACTGAGGCCAATGCTTGTCTGTCTTCTCTGAAATGAAGCAGAACTGTAGGTTTAGCACGTTTTCTATTGGGTAATATTACTTCCCACCAGTGTGAACAGTGTGCTGACACTTGGAGAGCCCCTGAAAATCTACAATATTCTTGGCACTACAGAGAGGGGTGAGAAAGATTGAATCCTTTTGTTCGTTGTGTTGAGAGAGAAAGAAATGCAATTTCTCAAAGGTCAAAAATGATTAAACAAGAAGAAGATCATAAGGCGGGTTAGCTAACTGCTTGTTATCAAGCTGCTTCTGGCAGAAAATTCAACATCTGGCTTTTGCTTTTTTATATAGCAGAGATAATAAACAGGCTCAAAAGTGACAGCAAGATCAAAGGCATTAAAAAATCAACAATTAAATTACAGTTAAATGTTGAAAATAAAATGACTTGTGAGAAAAGGGGTGAATTCCCACCAATTCCAATGTAGCCAGGACCAGCAGGCTACCTAGACATGATCTCCTAACATACCAGTGCTCATACTCTGGCTCAACAATCTTTCTGCAGGGGAGAATAGTACCATTCAATATTATCTGACTTGCAACTTGAAATGTGCTTAAAACATTATCTGAGATATGTATTTCCTTCCTTTCCCACCATTTTTAGGTCTTTAACATGGTTTACAAACATGTTTGAATGAAACATTATTTCCATTCTCCACAGGGATGTGCTGCCAGCTGTAGATCTTCCACCCTAGAAAAAAGGGGCAAATTCCTCACCCTATACCTGATTTCTTCTTTGATTCTGGGTGTTTTGGTTCTGATGATGAGATAAAGAGCAATCCCTATCTGGAAGCAATCCCCCAACATTCCCTCTACACTAAATAAAGGAGCAGAACATTAGTTATATGTCCATTAGTTATTTTTTGCAGGCAACTGGCTAGATAGCGGTCAGAATCCTTACAGGTGTGTGTGTGTGTGTGTAGGGGAGGGGAGCAATCCTTACAGGTGTGTGTGTGTGTGTGTAGGGGAGGTAATGCAACATATATTTACCGTAATCTTAATTTTTAAAAAAATCCAATAAGTGAATCTGAATGGTTGTACAAGTTAATGGAATTATCCACACTCTTTTTGATGTTCTGAGATCAACTTTTCCAGATTTTAACAGATTATGCTGGAAATGTTATATAGCAATTTTCTCAGACTTTTTCAAAACAGCTCCTCATAATAAAGTTAATCAGTAAACTATATAACCTCTGGCCTAGTGTTTCCTTGGCTGGTCTTAGAGGAAGTTTTTATTTTCACTTGCGAGTAAAGTATTGGGAAGTTAAGGAAGCGGGAGAGAGCCATCCTGGATGAAGGAACTAGATTTGTCTTTTAAATGGTCAGATTAACAGCCCCTCAAGGTAGGATACTTTTCCAGCTGACTTGTAGTTTGTGGTTCTAAATACTGTACTAGATAACATCGTTTTTGCTATACATAAATCAGTATCTAGAAACTGACCTTTGTTACCTGAAGCACCCAACATTTTAGAAGTTCTACAGCATCTGCTTTGCTTAGAAATATATCAGGTTCAATTCCTGGCATCTCCAGGTAGGAATGGGGGGCGGGCACTTGTCAGATTTCCTAGAGAGCAGCTGTCAGTCATAGTAGATAAGACTGAGGTGGGTAGACCAAGAGTCTGACTCCGTATAAGTTTCCCTACACTGTTGCTTTCAGGAAGCTGATATCTTTATGTCATGTAACGAAACTAACTCACTTGCACAGCGCATTTTGCTTTAGTTTGTTACGTACTTTCCTTGCCCTGCATTTTATTTCCTCATATGGGTTATTTTGGTTTCTTTTGCTCTGTTCTTTTGATAGACTACCATGAATGAGTTTATATATGCTAGCAGTTCTCTGTGTGGTAAACTTATAAAGCAAAAGTACAATTAGGTGAAACTAATCTGTGTTAAATTATTATGAATATGCACCCTTGCTTCAGAATGCAAGAAGTCTGTTATAGGATTAGTTCAGCATTCCTTTAATTAATACCAGGAACTAGCAGCATTTGCTAGCTAGATTTTGGCCTGTGGATCATTTGTAAAGCATGCTCTGCCTTTGCCTGCCCCTACCATAGAACCCCCCCCTTTTTTTTTTGCTTATGTGTACAGAGGATGTGTAATTGGAATGTATTGGAATCCTGACAATTTTCCGCTCCAGAATTTGTATTTATTTTAAAATATTTATATCCCACTTTGTTATCTAGAAGGACCCTGTGAGGGTTTGATTAGCTGCTTGTGCGTGAAAACGTGCTCCCTCAGAGTTTGTGCGCCCCCACAAACCTCCGTGTGTGACGGAGCTCCTCAGACATGTCTGCTCTAGTCACTAGTAGAGTCCGACAGTGGCTGTCTGCGGAAGCGTTTCCAACAAAGAAGTTCCTTAACGGAAACGCGTCTCCTGGACTCACGGCGTGACAGTTTCCTGCGAGGTATGGGTCTCCCTATGGGAGACTCCGATACCTCCCCACTGTTTTCGCTGGAAGCCTCCCTGAGCCCTCCCTCCTGCTCGCATTCCCTCAGAGACCCACTCCTCCCCCTGCTGGTCCCTGCTTCAGCAGTTGAGTCTCTTTCATCCTGCCTGAGTCCCTCCACCACCTGATGCTCTGATGGCAGTTCCCTGACATCCACCTCCCCTCCAGGGCCCCCCTCACCCCCTCCCAATTCCTCCCCCCTGGGAGGTGAAGGGCTAAAACCCCGAAACGAATCTTCCTCATCTTCTGACGTCTCGAACAATTCTCTCCATCGATCGTCGTCCTGGCCAGCTGAATCCTCCTCCTCTTCAGAATCTGGGAACCCCTCCAACTCCTCTTCCTCGTCGGTGGTGGCAAAGTATTCCCTTCGGAACCTCGCTACAGGCTGAGGTTTACGTGGGAACCTCTGATGAAAAGTCTCTATTAAAACCTCGTCATTGACATCCTCTGCCCTAACCCAGGTGTTTTCCGACTCCGGTTCCCCTTCCCACATTACCAAATACTCTACTTGATCTCCCTTCCACCTGGAATCGAGGATCTCCGCTACATGGTAGCTGTGTTCCTTCTCCTCCATTGCTGGTCCCCTAGTGACCCTCCCCTCACTGTCTCCTCTATACGGTGACAGCAACGACCTGTGAAAAACTGGGTGCAGCTTCATGTGGTTCGGTAACCGGAGCCTGAAAGCCACTGGATTGACCTGCTGTATGACTTCAAACGGACCCAGCCTTTTGGGTCTTAATTTCTTACAACCTCCTTTGAATGGCAACCCTTGGGTTGACAGCCACACCTGGTCCCCCACCCTGATGCTTTCACCTTCCCTTCTGTTTTTGTCTGCTTGCCTCTTATATTCCTCCTTAGCCCTGTTTAAGTTGAGTTGGAGCTGGCGATGGATCGCTTCCATTTCTTCCACGAACTGTTCTGCAGCTGGAACGCTCCAGTTCTCCCCCTCCCCCCCTGGGAAGGCTCTGGGATGGCACCCGTGATTAGCCAAAAAGGGGCTCATCCCCGTGGACACGTTCTCTGCATTGTTGTAGGCAAATTCTGCCAACGCCAGCTTCTCCACCCAATCATTCTCTCTGTCATTAACATAACACCTCAAATATTGTTGGAGAACCCCATTTGCTCTTTCCGCCTGCCCGTTGGTTTCAGGATGACGGGCCGTCGAGAAATTAACCTCTACATGCAGTAAGCTCATGAGCTTCCTCCAGAACCTGGAAGTAAATTGTTTCCCTCGGTCTGAAACCACCCTCAAGGGGGCGCCATGCAACCTAAACACATTCTCTACAAACAATTTGGCGGTTTCTTCTGCTGTAACCGCATGTGAGCAGGCTATGAAGTGGGCCATTTTAGTTAACAGGTCTACTACAACCATGATGGCTGTTTTCCCTCTAGACCTTGGCAGATCAGTCATGAAATCTATTGCCACTGCTTCCCACGGTCTCTCAGGTGTGGGCAGTGGTTCTAATAAACCAGCCGGCGCCTGCCTCTCCCCCTTGGCTCTTTGGCATTGTTCACACCCTCTCACATACTCCCGCACATCTTCCCTGACCTTGGGCCACCAAAATTCCCTGGTAACCAGCCACATGGTTTTGTGTTGCCCAAAGTGCCCTGCTGTGGGGCTATCGTGCAGCTGCTTGAGTACTTTCTCCCTCAATTCCCCTTCAGGTATATATAACGCTCCCTTATAATACAATGCCCCATTTCTCTCCTCAAAACCACCGGGTTTGTCTTCCTCCCCTCTGAGATCCCTGAGTTTCCCCTGGGCGTATGCATCCTGCACCGTACCCTCTACCAATTCCCTTTGCCCCACCAAAGTCGCCCCACACACCCAGCGGTCCTCTGGAATGATATGGGTTTCTTCGGGTGCTCCCTCCCCCTCCAAATATTCAGGCTTGCGTGAGAGAGCGTCCGCCCTAACATTCTCTGGGCCTGGCACATAACAAATCTCAAAGTTAAATTTGGAGAACTCTTGGGCCCATCTCAACTGCCTTTGGTTGAGCACTCGCGCCGTTCTCCAGTACTCTAGATTTTTATGGTCCGTGCACACTTGCACTTTATGTTGTGCACCAACTAGCAGATGCCTCCATCTCCGGAACGCCTCATGAATAGCAAGCAGTTCTCGGTCGTACACCGTGTAGTTCCTCTCGGATTTGTTCAGCTTCCGCGAGAAGAAGGCACACGGACGCCACTCCGACTCCTCCTTCCCCGGCTGCAGAAGAAGCACCGCCCCTATGGCTCTGTCAGATGCGTCTGTTTCAACCCTTAGCTTCTTTCGTAAATCCACATGCAGAAGTTGTTCTTCAGAAGCGAAGGCCCTTTTCAGTTCCTCAAACGCTCGCCCCGCCTCCGCCGTCCATACAAACTTCTTCTTACTGCTGAGACAGTCAGTGATGGGCGCCGTCAGATGGGCGAAGTTGCGGATGAACTTACGATAAAAGTTTCCAAACCCTAGGAACCTCTGCACATCCTTCTTGGTTTTGGGTGTTTTCCATTCCAGCACTGCCTGTACCTTGCCGGGATCCATGGCCAATCCCTTGTCTGACAGGCGGTACCCCAGGAATTCCACCTCCTTGGTATGGAACCGACACTTCTCCAGTTTGACCCACAGCCTGTTGGCTTGCAGTCTGCTCAACACTTCTCTGACGTCTCTCACATGTTGCTCCTCATTCTCAGAATACACCAACACATCATCTAGAAAGGCAACGCAATTCTTGTAGAGCAAAGGGCCCAGCACGTGGTTCATAAAAGATTGAAAACACGCGGAGCCTGCTTGTAATCCAAATGGCATAACGAGGTATTCAAACGCCCCCAAAGGGGTAAACATGGTGGTTTTCCATTCATCCCCTTTCCTTATGCGTATCAGGTTGTACGCCCCCCTTAGATCCAGCTTTGTAAAAATCTTTCCCTTCCTCACCATGGTCAAAATATCATCAATTCTGGGCATAGGGAACGCCACCGGTTCAGTCACTGCATTCAGCCGCCTAAAATCACATACAAGTCTCGGCTTGTCCGCATTTTTTTTGTCCACAAAGAACACTGGGCTCCCCCCTGCTGCTTTGGACTCTCTGATGAAGCCTCTCTTCAGGTTCTTGTCAATGAACCCTCGCAACTCCTGCATTTCCCTGTCTGACATGGCATACAACTTGCCCACGGGAAGCTGTGCTCCAGGGAGTAAATTGATCTGACAATCAAAGGGTCTATGAGGTGGTAGTTGGTCAGCTTCCTTCTCGCTGAACACGTCGCTGAGATCTGCATACTGTGGTGGTACCTTCACCTTTCCCATTACTTCAGTCCCTGCTAGGGTGGCTTGGGCCCCTACTGAACCCTTCTCCCCTTTGCAGTGTTCTAGGCAATGTGCTGAACCAAAGGACACCACTCTTTGATGCCAGCCAACCAGCGGATCATGTAGAGCTAGCCAGCTCATTCCCAAAATAATGGGAGCGCCTCCCAGGGTGGCCACATTAAACGCTATCAGTTCTGTGTGCCTTGCCACCCTCATTATCATTGGGACAGTCTGCAAGCGGACTCCTCCTCCCAACAACTCCCTGCCATCAATCGTGGTCACCTGCAGGGGGTTGCTTAAAGGGATGGTCTGTATCTGGTGTTCAGCAACAAACTCCTTGCTCATAAAATTGCAGGAGCTGCCTGAGTCCAATAGCGCCTTTATTTTTAGGGGGTGCCCATTCTGCAGCTCTAGCGACACTTCAATCACTAGAGCAGGTCGAGGAGCTTCTGGCACGGGCACTTTCACTGCTCTTTGGCCTGGCTGCAGTGCCCCAATTGTGGCAACCAGGCGTTGGCTTTTACCTGCTCCGCTCCCCCTTCTTCTCCCCCCTCAACAGCTCCCACCATCCCTTGCCATTCCTTCCTCTGGGGGCAGACTCTGGCAAAGTGGCCTGGCTGTTGGCAGAGATAGCATTTCCGGGGGCCCTTTCCCTCCTTCTTAGCTCCCTCGCTGGTTTTTGAAAATGCGCGCGCGCGCGCTGTTCCGATTTCCATCGGCTCTGCCGGCGGGAAAGCTGGCTCAGGAATGTCTGGAATGCGGAACTCCTTCCAACGTTCCCCTCTCCCTTCCCGCCTCTCCAAGGCTCTTGCCTCCTGCCGCGCTCCTATGGTCAGCGCAGATTTGGTCAGCTGATCCATAGACTCCGCCCTGGGGCTCCGTGCCAGCTCGTCTTTCACCCCCGAAGAAAGACCTTCTTCAAATAGCATTTGAACGGGTGCCGCCGATAAATCCCAACTCAGTCTGTGAATCAGCATGGTAAACTCAGTCCAATATTCACGGACAGATCGACTCCCCTGCTTACAAGCCATTAGCTGTCTGCGCACCACCCCTTCCTCAATATCGCTGGAAAACATGATATCCATTGCACGAAAGAACTTCATTGTGTCCTTTAGTATGTCATTGTGCGTTGCCATTAGGGGTCGCACCCAGTCTCTAGCCCCTTTCTCAAGATGCCCAATTACAAAAGCAACTCGCGATTCCTCATCAGGGAACTCATCGAACTGCACATTAAGGGCATATTGCATCTCTGTCCTAAAAGCATGGTAGTCCTTGGGGTCCCCCCCAAATTTCTGCACCAATCCTGGTACCTTTCTGTGGAATTGAGTGGCTCTCCCCTTCTTGTCTGCATCCTGAGCCCTTCTCTCCTCCAGCCTCGCCGTCTGCAGGGCCAGTTGAACCTCCAACGCTCGGTATCTATCTTCCAAGCTTGGACCAGCTCCAGCCCCTGCTCCTCCGGTTCCGGTTGGTTCGCTCATGATGCCTTCTCTTGCACAGGCAGCGTACAAAGACTGTCGGACTGCTGTGAGGGTTTGATTAGCTGCTTGTGCGTGAAAACGTGCTCCCTCAGAGTTTGTGCGCCCCCACAAACCTCCGTGTGTGACGGAGCTCCTCAGACATGTCTGCTCTAGTCACTAGTAGAGTCCGACAGTGGCTGTCTGCGGAAGCGTTTCCAACAAAGAAGTTCCTTAACGGAAACGCGTCTCCTGGACTCACGGCGTGACAGTTTCCTGCGAGGTATGGGTCTCCCTATGGGAGACTCCGATACCTCCCCACTGTTTTCGCTGGAAGCCTCCCTGAGCCCTCCCTCCTGCTCGCATTCCCTCAGAGACCCACTCCTCCCCCTGCTGGTCCCTGCTTCAGCAGTTGAGTCTCTTTCATCCTGCCTGAGTCCCTCCACCACCTGATGCTCTGATGGCAGTTCCCTGACAGACCCCAAGGTGGCTTTCAGAACAATAAAATTAAAGATTAAACTGTATGCATTTTTACTTTGTTTTTACTCTTTTTGTAAGTTGCCCTGAGAATACTGTTACTGGGTGTTTTATAAAGAATTGTATCTATGTGTGTGTATGCACTTCTGTAAGCATGGGTTGGTCTAAGTCATCTGAGGTACCTTCCAGTTCTGGCTGCATTCACATTGCATTTTATTCTGTTGATTTCTGCACTATATTTGAGCTTTCACATGATGTACAAGCCACTATGTACT
Organism: Podarcis bocagei; assembly: GCF_964188305.1. Taxonomy (NCBI): domain Eukaryota; kingdom Metazoa; phylum Chordata; class Lepidosauria; order Squamata; family Lacertidae; genus Podarcis; species Podarcis bocagei. Next base: position 37,381,691 of record NC_138135.1, on the reverse strand, counting down.
GGAAATCTAGTGGAAGTGTTCGTTTCCTTGTCAGTTACTTGCAGAAAAAATCTGTTTACAGCCCCATTAACCCAGAAAATCATGAGAGTAAAATGACTAAATTTGGCCTACAGATCTTTCCTGCCATTTTTATGGGGGAATCATGGAGGAACAGAAGCATGCATGAGCGGAAAGGGTGGGGAAGATACAGCATTGCCCAATGAACTTAGTTGTTGTGTCACAGCATGCCTGCTGTTGTGAATGAAATTTAATGCATCATGCCAGTATATCAGTCAGAAAGCCACAGTTCCATAACACAACCAGTACTGCAGTGTGAAAGGAATATCGGAAAACAAGGTGGAAACACTTGCATTATAATCAAGAAAACTGATGCAATATAACCCACATTCTGGTTATTGGGTATGAAAACAGAAGAAAAACCTAACAGAATTGCTTAGAAGAATAAAGTGATGATTAAACCAAAAGGGTTGCCTGAATACCAATAGTGATATTTGATATGCATGGGTGCTAAAATATCTATTAACAGAACAGATTAAAATGCCCAATATCATTCCAGAATTTCAGATGAAAAGAGTGTCACAAATGTTTAGGACTGAAATGTAACATTACACTTCTAAAGGTAATTAACTATAATCTTCTGATCTCTTATTTCTTGGGTGATTCCATCTCTGCTCATGTATTAACTGCAGACTAAGCAACCATAGAATTTTATTTTAACTGCCTTTTAGGTTTTGAGTCTTAGGACCAAAACACATGACAATTCTTCTGAAAAATGTATATTGATTTTGAACTGCTTGTGAATAAATGGTTCAAAAAATTATTTGCATGTCAACCCACATTTGATCAACTCAGATCAGCAGATTTCATAAATGTTAGTTTATGCGAAAGTACTGAAAGTATAATATTTTTGTTTATATGTCAGAATGCTGTAGCTTTGGCTCCTGGTGAGTCTACACTGGTCGGTTATAACGTTAAAAATTCATTATAAAAATGTGACACCAGAGAGCGCTGCAGAGCAGCGATCTGTTGGCAATAGGAAATTGCACTGAGAACTATCTAATGTTTTTAATAGGCTTTAATAGTGTTTTTACAGATCAGTGTATATCCAGCCTATCTTAAGAATCAGGTGGAAAAGCCAAAGTCTTAACAGAACAGAAACTTTTATTATAGCTTAAGGTAAAGGTACCCCTGCCCGTACGGGCCAGTCGTGTCCGACTCTAGGGTTGTGCGCTCATCTCACTTAAGAGGCCGGGGGCCAGCGCTGTCCGCTGACACTTCCGGGTCACGTGGCCAGCGTGACGAAGCTGCTCTGGCGAGCCAGCACCAGCGCAGCACACGGAAATGCTGTTTACCTTCCCGCTATAAAGTGGTACCTATTTATCTACTTGTACTTAGGGGTGCTTTCGAACTTCTAGGTGGGCAGGAGCTGGGACCGAAAGACGGGAGCTCACCCCGCCGCGGGGATTCGAACCGCCGACCATGCGATCGGCAAGTCCTAGGCACTGAGGTTTTACCCACAGCGCCACCCGCGTCCTATTATAGCTTAGAACTTGGCTAATTGAGAGAGACATCCAGGAAGTGGATTGCTTAAAGATACACTCATACATTTAAAGCATATTCCTCTGCAAAGAATAATGGGAATTGTAGTTTCCTCCTACATAACTACACCCTTAACAGGCTACAGTTCCCACGATTCCTTTGGGGATGGGATGTGCTTTAAATGTGTGGTGTGTACACAGCCATGGACCCATTCATGGAAGCTGTTTATCTCATTCACATTGACTGAACATAAATACAGGTTGAGGAGGAAGCAGCAAAAGAATAAAAATAAATTATAATGAACATTATGCGATTATGGGTTTCTTTTTAGGGAACAGAGCTGTTGAAGTAAGTTCCTTATAAAAGAAAATGTTCTTTTGTGTTGTTTTCTAGGTTTACTTCCCGAACCAATGACTTCCCCAGTGCAAGATTCCGATGTGTCACCCTATTCACAGTACAACGCTGTGCACTTTTCTCCAGTGCAGCCTCCCGTTTCTTCGCCACCTTATTACTCCAGCTTTGGCTTCTATCCCCAACAGCCTGAAGAATGGTATTCGCCTGTAATGTATGAGTTCAGAAAACTACCCTCTGATAACTTTCCCCTAAAGGAGCCAGACCTTGAGGGAATGCCTGCAGCCAAGAAGACTCGAATGGGTCCTTCAGGAGGGAGAACGAAAGGAGAGGAGTTGTGCGTGGTCTGTGGTGACAAGGCCTCGGGGTACCATTATAATGCCCTGACTTGTGAAGGATGCAAAGGTGGGATGAACAAAATCATTGCAAGTAGAACAAGATAGGTTATTTTTGTGTGACCATGTAATTGGCCCCAAGTAGTTTAATTGGTCTGAATAGGAAGTTCTGTTTGCTTTTATTGATCAGAAGAAGAGTTTGTGAATGAAGGCAGGGACTATGTGGTGGAGCCATTTGTTATTTAGCAAAGGATTAGCAAGTGAGGCAAGGACTGACTGCACATTGAAGTGAATGCACCCTATGGCAAGTTAGGCTGGCTGAAAGCTTCCCTTTCCTCGGTGAAGACATATTGATCTTGTAATCACTTGGATTTCTAACGCATGTTGGTGGAGTTCCTTGCCTGGAATGGCCGCCCCAATAATGTCAGTGAAGTGAGTGGACTGGCCTGCCCATTCCTTTGTTTACAGAGATCTATGTGTGCACAGAGCATCACTGCTTGAGGTAGCTCTTAGTAATCTATTACAAATGGAATTGCATGTGACACAGTATTCCTAACTGAGAGACAAATATGCACGTGGTTCCTAGGAGATTTAGGGGAGCCTTGCTTAATAAACCAGATGATAAAGTATAGTGGTTAGCAGGACTTTTTTCAGTGGGATATCTTATAAACTTCTAGTGAGATAGCATTACATATCTGAAATAAATTGGTGTATAAATGCTACCGTAATTGCACTTGCTTCACCAAATGTTTTCAGTAAGACAGATATTCTGTGGGCTTTGTATTTTATTTCTCACCTCAATAGAATGTAAGATACCTCTTTATCCAATCAACTCTTAATAAAATCAACCTGTTTGCTGCTAATAATAATGTCTGCAGGTACCATTTTTGCACTGATGATGAATTTTTGATAAAACATAGATTTTAAAAATGTGTTTAAGATAAAAAAGCAGATTATGATTTATTTTAAAAGTAGGAAAATGTTTTCAACAGGCACTGAAGAACTCAGCTTTAAATCTAACCTTTTCCTTCCTTAATCTCCGTATGGAAATGTACTAAACTCTAGGGAATTATAAAACAGCAACTATGTGGCTCTGAGTGAAAGCACCACATAATTTGCATTTCAAAAGTGGTCAGTGTCAGTCAAATATATTTCAATGGAGACTGTGCACAAGACATTTTAGATTCAATGTCAAATGGACAGTGAAGTGCAAGGTTTTTGTTTTGTTCATTTTTAAATAAAAGAAGCAGTTTTATTATTCTGCAATAAAAATGGTGGCTGGTTACTGAGAGGCATGTCTAAGCTGGGAATTATAAACTAGATACACTTTAGAGGTGGTATATTTCTGTTTTACAAAGGAGTGATATCCAGTGTTGTATGAGTGGGCTTCTTATGCAACAGGACTTCCCCTTGTCCCCCCACCCAACTGCTCTGGAAAGTCCCCCAACCATTGGGGACACATGGTGTGTGTGTGTGTGAAAAGGATGGAGAGGAAACTGAAATCCCTTTGTGCACACAGAAGACAATGCACTTCCAAGAATAGGATGCTGGGGCCAAGTGACTTCATCCTGCCCTGCTTTTAGGAAGCACCAAATTGCCTACTTGGGAGAAAGAGCACTGAACTTACTGATCCCTTTTATAAAACACATTCCAGATTTCTAAGCTTTTACATATATTTCTGTTGCACACACATCATGATCCAGGCCTCCAGGTACTTGGATAATGGCAATATAAGATCAGCTACATCTCTTTATCATAAGGGGCAGAAATAAATATCCATTAAAGCAGAACATATGTTCTACTGGGTGAAAAGGTATTTGCGTTACTGAAGAGTTGATACTAATAAATTCATTCTTTTAAAACAGAAACTAGTTTCATATTGAGATCTTATTTTGCATGTATTGTTTTTTCCCTAGGCTTCTTTAGAAGAAGTATCACCAAAAATGCTATATACAAGTGCAAAAATGGAGGGAACTGTGAGATGGACATGTATATGAGGAGAAAGTGTCAGAAGTGCCGTCTTCAGAAGTGCAAGGAAGTAGGAATGCTGGCGGAGTGTATGTATAAATATATTTGCATTGCATAATCAGTGTCCCTTGATTCAATTGTGTCTCCTCTGAGTGTGAGTAAGCTTGGGCCTCACCCTGTGTAGTTTGCATTCCCATTTTGTAGGAGCTGCGGAAAGGGTAGTAAAACCCAAGATAATCTTCAGGTTATGGTTGCATAGAGCTGAAGGTGCTCTCTCGGGGACCTCAGAGAGTGCAATAAAAACAATTTGGCAAACTGGGAAAGCAAAATCTATGTGATTTATTTAGTGAAGTGAACAATTCCATTCAGTCTTTTCTAAAAATGGGACAGTTGAACATAAGCCAAAGTCAGATCATTGGCCCATTTAACTCAGCACTGCTGACCCTGGATGACAGCAGTGCTCCAGGATTTCAGACTTCCCTACCTGCAGACGCCAGGTACTCTACTGGTGAGCTACAGTCTCTCTTCAAAGGGGACTGCATATATGAGAAGTAAAACTGAGTAATATGGTAGCAATATCTAAATAATATAGAAAACAGTGACAGAAGCCAGCATTTATTGAGGAGCATATTACAGAAGCTTCTTTAAGTGAGCATAGCACATCATGAGGCCTGAAAAGGGACATAGGTACTGACAACTGCCCTTAAGGAAAATGGATAATATAATAGGAAATAGCAGGATTGGCTGAAATACTTTGAACTGTAGTCAACTTCTTGGTATCCGTCTGTCTCAGGGGACAATGGAGGAGTGTGCCTTCAGGGGTGAAGTCAAACTGTTGGAAGGTTGCAGCACCTGCTATGGCTGTAGAGACTGATGTGAGAGAGACATGTTTTGTTGCAGTCAACTGCTTTTGGAGCAAAAGGGGCACCCTGGTCTTTATTTTCCTAAGGACTGTTTTTGGGACTTACATCTGCACTACCGCCACCACCATCTTATATTACTTATACCCAGCCCATCTGGCTGGGTTTCCCCAGCCACTCTGGGTGTCTTCCAACAGGAGATTAAAAATACATTAAAACATCAGTCATTAAAAAACTTCCCTAAACAGGGCTGCCTTCAGATGTCTTCTAAACGTCAGATAGTTGTTTATTCCTTTGACATCTGATGAGAGGGCATTCCACAGGGTGGGAGCCACTACCGAGAAGGCCGTCTGCTTAGTTTCCTATAACTTTGCTTCTTGAAGTGAGGGAACCGCCAGAAGTCTCTCGACGCTGGACCTCAGTGTTTGTTAAGGACTGGCTAATTTGATAATCTGACTGGAAGCCTCTAGTAAAGGGATCCTCAGGTCTCGATAAATATCTCTTCAAAACTCAGCAATGAACAAGAGACTGTTTTCTCTTCCTGATCAGTTCCTATTTGCACTCCCTAAGCCTTTCCTACGTTGATCATGCCCCGTTCAGCATGCTAACATTTTATTGAATGCCAAGATTGGACACCTGGCCTCCCATCTGTTCGAAGAATCTTTTTGTGAGTGAGCATGGTGGTGGCTGATGTAGGTGGATTTTTTTTCTGATTGGGTGGGGCATGGCTGCACCATGTTGCGTTCCTGGCTTTTTCTTTTCTTCTAGATGCGCCAGTCATTTTGTATTCTGCCACATTCCTACAGCAGACATTCTCTGATGGCTGCCCATTGCACTTTCTGAAAATTCTGAATGTGCCCATTGGTCCAAAAATGTTGGCATCCCCTGCTCTAATAAATGCTTTGGCCTTTGTTAAGTTTCTGCAATATTGAAATGCTGACATTTAAGCATTTTCATGATCTACCGTATTTTTCGTTCTATAGGACGCACATTTTCCCCTCCAAAAATTAAGGGGAAATGTGTGTGCGTCCTATAGAGCGAATGCAGGCTGCGCCGCTAAGCCCAAAGCCAGAACAGGAAGACGGAGCACTGCGGAGCGCTCCGTCTCGCTGCTCTAGCTTGGGGACGGCTGCCCGCACAGCCTCTGCAGGGCAGCGGGGTGCCTTCACCCCGCTGTCCTGCAGAAGCTAGCAAGGCTGTTCCCAAGCCAGAACAGCGAGACGGAGGGCTCCGTCTCACTGCTCTAGCTTGGGGATTGCTGCGCGCAAACCTCTGTAGGGCAGCGGGGTGCCTTCACCCCGCTGTCCTGCAGAAGCTAGCAAGGCTGTTCCCAAGCCAGAACAGTGAGACGGAGGGCTCCATCTCGCTGCTCTAGCTTGGGGACGGCTGCGCGCAAACCTCTGCAGGGCAGCGGGGCGCTGCTCTCCAAAGGCTTCAGGGATCTTTGAGGCTGGCGGTGGGGGAAAGCAGCGCTTCGCTCCACCGCCAGCCCCACAAGCTCTGGTGAATGTACCTTGGACGCACCTAGTTTTAGAGGGGGAGAACAAGAAAAAAAATTTTTTCCCTGTTCTCCCCCTCCTATGGTCCTGTGCGTCCTATGGTCCGGTGCGTCCAATGGAGCGAAAAATACGGTAAATAGGTCCCCCCCCCCATCTGTTTGCTCCTTGGTGGAGTAGATGGGATGAGGAGGAGGAATATGGAGACAAGTTGTCCTCTAACTGTAACTCAGCAAAGGAGAAAAAAGTTGGATGTGCAGTTGCAGGTCTCCCACATAATATGCAGTTTGGTCCTTTAGACTCTCCATATTAGTTTAACTGTGGCATGAGAGCTATAGCTATACTTCAGTTAAAACTTCACCATGTTGCCTTTTGTAAAAATGCAAGGATGGGATTAAGGCTGCATTTTGTGTTCCCTATTGATAGCTCCAATCATCTTGGCACAACTGTAGTGTCAAACCAATTTAGGTCCCTACAGGAAATTAATCTACTCTGAGTTTTTAATATACTTCTATCCTCCAATCTGATCATGAGATGCTATATTAACTGTTAGGCTTTGTGGAAAACAACAGCCTCTGTCAGCGTTTGGAATTCATGCAAGAATTATAATATAATTAATCTTCCATTCTGCAAATTTAACAAACCACAGAGATCTTGAGAGATGCCCTATTTCCACCCAATGCATAAAACACACAAACAAAAGTGCTGCCAATGTGATAGGAACACTTAGTGAATCTGTAGGTGTTGCATAAAAATAAAACCCCACAGTGCTGAATCCAGAACCAGCTTTATCTGTTTTAGAGAGATGGAGCTGGGAGGGAGGACTACCATACTGTTGTGATGACTAATAATAGAATAAACTGGGAAAAATGGGCCATTGTAAACAATACGGACCAAGGATACTGGAAATGGAAACTTTTAAAGCAGCTGATCGTTTTCTCAGATTGTCTTGTGTGAAACAAAGACCAACAATAGGTGCTGCCACCTGAATCATCCTCTGCAATGGAAACCTGTACTTCGTTACGATGAGGCTCATATAACTCATAACTTAAACATAAGCATCTTCTTGTGAAGTACAGCAATGAGGACATTTTGCAAACTGCTTGCCTAACAACCCTGAAATAAGGAGTGGTAGTAGATATAGATTTAATTCAAGGTCTGCCAGAGTGTTTAATCTTTAAATTCCTGTTTGTCAACTGACTTCAAGTGAAATGTTTTATTTGAAATTAACATCACCTTGGACTTTGCTTCATTGACTCAGACGACAGTGCTGCAGTTATCCCTGTGCAGTTTTGCTATATTGCAAAAAATGAGAGAGATGAAGTAATCTTAGCAATGTTTATGGTTTTACTTGTGTGCTCCTGATTAGTCATGTATCACAGACAACTCAATGTATAATAATGTCTTTCTATGTATGTAAAATACAGTTTTTAATCCAAAGCTGTATACCTAATTCAAAGAAGCAGAATTTGAAAACGATCTTCTCTCAAATCCACTTTGCACACTACAGAAGGAATAGGGAACCTACATCTCTCCATATATTGTTGGACTCCAACTCCCATCTGGAGGGCTGCAGTTTCTCCATCCTTGCATTACAAAAAATACAAGATTGTCTTAGAAGGCCTTCTCTTAGTAACCTGTGGAGGCCAGGAAGGTGGCTCTGGGAGAGACTCCCCTTGCTCCTGTAGCCCAATTATGGCTCTGGTTTTGAAGTGAGATCCTCTTGACAACTTTATTGCTATCCTTTACGCACTACACAAAATCTGTTGGGCTTTTGGTGGGTAAAATGGGTTTGCTTCAGTCTTAGGTGTTTTCTTAACTGCTATTATTAATTATTATTATTATTTACATATGATTTTTGACCACTGTTTTATATATTTTATTAAACAGCCATAAATGGCACCTATATGGTAGCATACACATTTTAATATAACAAATAAGAGTTTGTTCACCATGCGTTTCTATGTGTCACTATAGTATATGGAAGGAGAAAGATGCACATCAAACAAACAGACCCGCATAAACACAATGTGCTGAGGTTCCAGTGTTTGCGTGTGGCATGTGTTTTGAGATAGAACTTGCTTCTAAAACATTCCAATGTTTTATCTAAACCATTCCAGAGGCATGTGATAGACATATAGGAACAGCTTGGACCGGTTAAAGATGGTGAAAAACTCCACACATCATACAGCCAGTAGTGAAACGATGAAACTCAATGTCAAATCTAGTGCTTGCGTCATTATCATAAATACTATTTTGCTCCTTCAAGATATTTTAATCCTTTAAATTTCCTCTTCTTTCAGTGATAGAGGAAGCTTGCTTTCTATGATGCATAACTTTATAATATACAGGATATTAAAAGCATTCACCACTGAATTAGGTATTTTCATTGATATCTTCCTTAACAATATCTAGTCACTGAAAGAGGCTATTTTCCTGTTCTCTAGCCTCAAAAGTAGGGAACTAAGGTGACCCTGTTTTTAAAAAAACTACTTTAATTTAAATTGTTATGATGATTCTGCCTTTGGATTAATATTTGCCTGCTTCTGTGTAGTGGTAGGATGTCATCTGAAGTTAAGGTAGATCTTATTAACACAATGTAGCAAAAGATGCAATATTCCATATTAAGGAAATCATAGCCTTTCATACCATTTATTATTTCTGAACAGTAAAAAACATATTGCCATATATTAACTGTGACTGTGGATGTTCCCTTGTCCAGTCTGTGGGGACAGCCAACCTTGACTCACATGATCATCTGGATGCATGGAGATAATCTGCATTTCACGTATGGAACTAACACTGTTTACCAACCTTTCTTCTGGTTAGTAATTGTTTCAGCTGAAATAATCACTCCGTATCTGCTCTACTTACTTAAAAATATTGGCATTCAGATTCAAAGAATAAAACATTAACCTTACATACTGTGTCCAACGTGTCTTTATTCCCCAAGCGGGGATTGGGTCCTCGAATCACAATTTGGAAGGCTGTGTGTTTTATTCTTTGAATCTGAATGCCAATATTTTAAAGTAAGTAGAGCAGATACGGAGTGATTATTTCAGCTGAAACAATTACCAACCAGAAGAAAGGTTGGTAAACAGTGATAGTTCCATACGTGAAATGCAGATTATCTCCTCCTACTCCTACCAATTTTTTGTGTTCTATTAATACGAAAGAGAGAGAATTAAACACCACATACACACACATATACACATATACCGCTATTCATAAACAATCAGAGTAGTTTACAACAATTGTACATAAAAACAATACAATAAAACCATATTAAAAAGTTAAAATAAAAATCAGCTAACTGTTATGAAAATATGTATTCTTAATTTCCTGTAAAGCCAGATGGAATGGGAAAGTTTTCAGAAGGCTTTTAAAAGTTGAAGCAGAAGATGCCTGCTAATTTGTAGAGTATGAACATGGGCCAATTACACTAAAGGCTTGATTTCATGTTGTTTTCAAATGAGCCTCGGCAGCTTGGGGAACAACTAAGAAAACTTCTGCAAATGATCTCAGCGATTGAGCTGGAATCTAAGAGTTCAGGCAGTCTCTGAGGTACCTTCGCAAATGTAGAACTTAAACCATAGTCCCCTTTTTTAATCCAATCAAAAATGGTCCCCTACAGATATTGCTCCTCATCCTCATATTTAATCTGTACCTAGGAGTGGTGAAAGACAGTTCACTATACATACACAGTTTAATGCTTTAATTTATTCAGGCAATTTTATATACTACCCTTTTAAAAAACCTCATAAAATAAAAACCTAAAATACAATCAACATAAGAACAAAAGAACAAAACACTGATTGAAACAGTAGACTGAGATACAAAGGGCAGGGAGAATAAAAATGGGTTTGCATGTCATCAAAAGGCTAGTTACAGGTGTCACCAGATAGGCCTCTCTGGAAAGGCATCCCACAAGCTAGAACAATCAAAAGTACCATTTGCCTGATCATCTCCTGCCTCACTAATAGCAGGGAAGAAACGCATGTAGCTTCCAGGCAGATTGATAGGCATTCCTTTCAGTACTTGGAATCTAAGCCGTTTAGGGCTTTAAAAGGTCAGCATTTGCAGCTTGAATTGGTCTCAGAATTAAACTGACAGCAAATGAAGTTATTTTAATACCACCGAGGTATGTTCCCAGCAAGTTGTTTCATTTAAAAGCCTTGCATATGTTTTTTGTACTAGCTGCAATGTCTTAACTGTCTGAAAGGGCAGTCCCGTGAACAACACATCTCAGTAGTCTAAGAGGTGACCAGAGCATGGATAGCTAGACTATCACTATCTAGGAGAGGTTGTGCGTAGTTGTAATGCAAGCCTGAGCTAGTAAAATGAATGAATGCTCAGAGAATATATTAAACACATGTGGACCAATGTTTATGTGTAATGTGGCTCATACACATGCTGAAATGTCTGATGTATATATTCTTTCTGCACAATGTTTCAGGTTTGTTAACAGAAATACAGTGCAAGTCGAAACGGCTTAGGAAAAATATATCACAGCCTGTAGATCAGACAACTGGTGAAGATACTGAGGGACCTGACCTGAAGCAAATGTCATCTACAACCAAACTCTACAAGGTAATAAAATTATTGTAACATATTGTTGTGTAGTTGGCTACAACTAATAATCATGGAAGATTGCATGAGAATAATTACCTATTAGTAACTTCCTGATTTTTTTATAGATCAGTCACTGAGTTTGTTAATTATTCATGCAGATAGTTAAATATGCTATTTGACATTAAATATATTTGGTCTCTGTGTTCAGCCTTAAAGATCACACTGGAGAAGCATTGCAAGATGTACCGCTGTGGCTTATTTTCATACTTTGTAAAGTGCATTACTTGCATTTAATTTGCGCGATTGTGCCCCAAAAGCCTTGTTAATGGTCAGATGTTCTTTAAGTATATTCCATCAGTTTCATGTTGTGGTTTGTGATTGTCCTAAACCATTGCCATCCCAGAGAGGTGACAGCTCAGGCAAGAGGACAGAGAGTCAGCTGGTTAGCTGGATCAGGGAAGTTTCAGTCTACAGTTCTACAAGTATTGGCTCATAAATCTTTTGGCCAGAAGTCAGCTACCTCAGCAACTACCAGGGTTTTATAGCCTGGCCAAGAGAGTATTTCTGCAAGCTCTAGTGCTGTATCTTTAGGGAACATATATAGTTTTTCAGTTGCTGGCTTCTTCTCAGGAGTATAATTCAGTGACCTACCTGATTGGGGAACATTTTCCAGGGCCTTCCTGCTTACCTTCTCAGAGTTTGTGGGCAGTGATACTTCTCAAAGTTTTAGTGCAAGGGATTCAGGGTCCAAGGTAGAGGGTCGTGCTTTAGAAGGATGGGAAGTGGGTCTGACTCTTTCTCTGAGCTTCTGCTGCTGGAGACACCGGTCTCTAATACTTCTCAGTCAAGGGCCATGACAGTGATGTAGCAGTAGGTGTGGTCCACCTGAAGTATTCATTTATTGGTAGAAGGTGTCTTACTATGGCTATAATGGGATCCCCTTCCCCTATATCATTGAATAGAATATCTAGTGCTGGTTTTGGAAAGACAATTGTCATCTCAAGTGTATGAATCCCCTGAAAAATGCATCTGTATCATATTCAGGTTTACATGCATATATAATTTAAGAATGCAATTACATTCATATATAATTTAGGAATAGCTGCTTCTGTTCTTGGCACCAAGTGGCTCAAATCTGTACAGTACAGTTTAAAATATGAGGCAGGGAATCTTATCCAGCTACTGATGCTTATGGTTTCTTATTGCCAGTATAGGAGAAAGTAGAACTAACCCCAGAACAGCAGAATCTTCTTCACTATATCATGGATTCATATAATAAACAGCGAATCCCTCCCGAAGTGTCTAAAAAGCTTGTAAGTATCCCATTTAATACAATAGATACATAAGCATTTCAGAATCCAATAATTGCTTGAAGCATTTCCAGTTTAAATTCTAGCAGTTCTAGAAATCGTCTCCCCTTGTAAAATAGTAAGGATTAATAGATATTGGGCACAAACCTGCTCTCCAAATACAGAGCGCTGAGTGTGGAAGTTCTGTATGCAGGTAAACAAATGCATGCAGGTGGGAGAGGAAAAGACGGGCCACTTCATCTCTCACTTCCCCACTTCCTTTCACCTGCCATTCAGCAAATGCAGCCTAATGGTGACGGCAGCATACAGAGGCCGCTGCCATTGAACAGCAAATACAGGACAAGTAGGGAGGAGAAAGGAATAGGTCAACCAAATCTACTCTTTTCCCTAGCTCCCCCTTCATGGTTTTCACTTCTCCTCTGGATTCAAGGGTGTTTCGGGCTCCACCACGTTCAGCTTCTTTTGCTTCTTTCTCCACGTGGTCCTGAGTTGGTACATGAATTTACAGGAGGTGCATTTGCTCTACGTAGTATGATGTGGAAAGAGCCATCACACTCCACCCACAGAAAGCAAGCCTGCTATTCTTCTTCACCTTGCGCAGCAACACTTGACCTCCAGCTCCTTTAAAAAGAACTTTAAAAAAACACTTGTTAAATGCTGTCAGTCTAGCATAATCAGTTTTCTCAACCTTTCATAACCCATATTATCTTGAGTCATTCAGCTGAAAGGAGCCACCCAATTCTAAAGTCTTTTTACGCACCATATCACAAATAAAGCTATTACTATTACTAGTACTATTATTAATAACAACACAATTCCATTTTAATTCTCAGTTGCAAGAGGAATTCAGCGCTGAAGAAAATTTTCTTATCTTAACGGAAATGGCCACCAGTCATGTACAGGTCCTTGTGGAATTCACCAAAAGATTACCAGGTATAATATGTTAAATACATTTGGCCTAACACTTCCTCTCTGTGTTTTGGTTAGACAGCTTCACTGCTGTATGTCTGTGTTGGTGTACTTGTTTTATTCACACCGAAAAAGGGGGGAGGGAACTACCTCCAAACTTAATCAAAAACTGGAAACTATCCTCAAAATTTAGAAACTTGAGCAGTTTAAGATCAAATGCTCTATCAACATTAATTCCATTTTACCATAAAGTCACCATCAACATTCATTGCACTACTCCTTTGCAATGTACATGAGCACAGGTATTTGCCCCAGCAATGTACAGTCTATTTTTTGTTTCTCCCTTGTTAACAAATAGTTTTGTGATATCCTTCAACTTGTTTGTGCCCATAAACCTCAAAAGCCAGCTTTGCTAGATTCCTATTGTTAAGCCACCATTTCCCACCATTTGGTTCTATATGGCTCTCTCAGTACAAGTGGACTGGATAGGTATTGGTACTCTTTCATTTGGCGCAGGTTCTAGTCCCCAGATGTTGTTGGACTACAACTTCCATCATCACTGACCTTTGGATAAGCTGACTGGGAATGATAGGAGTGGTAGTCCAACAACATCTGGATACCTAAGACCAAGGTTGAAGAACACTGATTATCACCCATGTTTACATGAGTTGGCTTTAGGTAGCCCAGCTCAATGTCTGCTGCTGACATGCTTCTATTTTATTTTGATACCTCTGCCTGGCTTGGAAAAAATAGGACACATTCACAGACCTCTGTATCTTTTGGGGATCCATGTCAGCTGACTGAAGGCAATCATGCTTCCTTTCAAAATAATTAGTAAAGAAATATACTGATCGTATTGTGCATGTTTGTTCTCTCATCTACATGCTGCTTTATATTTTCATTGTTCTATTAAAATCCCTTTTTGTAACCCCAGTTCCTTTTTGTAATATAAACAAAACCGGGGGCGAGGGTGGTAGTGAGGGAAACGAGGCCAGTGGGCAAATGAAAGCGCTCAGAACTACTCAATTGAGTCCTGAATGAGGATAATGCAACCAGCTCTCCTTTAGCTGAAGCAAGAATTTAATTTATAATATGCTAATCAAGTTGAAAGTAATCACCCTTGCAATCTTAAATAAGATTACAAGCATGTGCATGTGTGAGAAACTTGGATGGATTCTTGCCTGGTGGCTCGAGAAAGAAAACAGAATACACTCTTCAAACACAACTGCCCGTAATTAGATAGTCAGCTGGTCTTGTGCCAAATCTGCAGACGTGCCAACCATCTTTAGGTGCCACCACCCTGCACAATATTCTTTGCTGGCAGAAAGATGCTGGCTTCTGGCTTGATATTGTCACGCACTTTAATTCCAGGTTTTCAGACCCTGGACCATGAGGATCAGATTGCTTTGCTGAAGGGTTCAGCAGTAGAAGCCATGTTCCTTCGGTCAGCTGAGATCTTCAACAGGAAACTTCCTGTAGGACATGCCGACCTCCTGGAAGAAAGAATTCGTAACAGTGGTAGGTGCCTCTGATGGATAGCAAAAGGACTACACCAGTCCTTGAAATGCCAGGCAAAAAAAAAAAGCACCCATTTTGCGAATGTTACACACCTCAGTGTTGAGTAGCAAGCTTACTTAGTCAGCTTTGAGTCCAAAGGTTATCAAGTAAATGTTTAATCCTAAAAATATAAGCCCCAAGAATAAAACCGTTTCTTTGTAACCAACTATATTTGTTCAAGGATATGCATAAACAAATTAGGGCAATGAAATGTACTTCTTGCACATTCATTCCAATAAAACCATCTCACCCATTTCAGTTATTACTATGTAAAAAGATAGTGCAAGGTCTACCATTGCTAATGTGTACCTTTGGGAGGGGAAGCCTAGATTAGTAAGGTAAAAGGGTTCATTTGGAATAAATTGCACTGAGTTACAGTGGATGGGTAAATACATTCATTATATATTTTGCTCTAAAAGAATGGTTAGATTTTGAGTTTAATGCTATGTGCGGATTATTATTGTTTTACAGTGTGCTTCTGTACCCAAAATACATTTTAATTCTAACAATTCTGCAGCAACTCAACTCACAGAGTTACTGACTTTCTCAAGGCCACCCAGTAAACGTCACAGCAGGGTTGGGATTTGAACTCATGTCCAACCTCAACACACCAACCCTTGCACTGTAATGGCATCATTACTAGGTACACACACGCAAAAGACTTCATCTTTTAATATATAAATGAGAGGGTAATGAGGTGTTAAGGTGTGTCGGTCAGATAGTCACACTGCCATATATGCTGCCTGTTTTGCTACCATGATTTCAAAGATAAAATTGCTCTTCCTTGGCTGCTGTCTCCCATCCCACCAAACCCCACTAGGACCAGGCATAACTATGTCTTCTAATGCTGCAGTCCTATGCACACCCACCTAGAAGTCAGTCCCCGTGGACACAATGAGGTCTACTTCTGAGTAAATATGCAGAGAATTGCACTGTATACTTTGTTATATCTCTGGAGGGTTTTTCAGCTGCTGCCCTTTCTAACATGTTACAGTCAATACACTGAAAAAGAATTATTTTGATGTATTTTGACTGCTGTATTTTCTCAGCCTGAATTGACATGCTGCCTGTCATTGGGTTGACCTATATAGCTTATCTGTAGAAATAGAGACATTTCTCTCCCAAATGTTTCTAAGCACAGCTTTAAGGACATCTGATAACTTCTTCTTTGTGGTCTATCTCTTGCTTCTGGGGATGTCTCCTAAATCCTCTAACTGGATCAGGGGTATAACTGATTGGATCATGGTTCTTGAGGAGGGGGAGATGCTTGCAGATAAAAAGTAACAGTGCACAAGCTACATACAATGAGTTTAATCGGTACGCAGTAGCTTACATTTCCAAATTGTTTTCTTTTTCATGTTCTTCAGAATATAATGAGTGACAGCTGTTTTCTGGCTAAATGGCTCTGGTCCTTTCTGGTCCTTATCAGGCCATCTTTGAACAAGAGGAAGCATGCAGACTCTGCAGGGCAACTGTGATTATGTAGGCATCTTATGTTTGAACCAGCTCTCATTTGGTGGCCTGATTTTAAACAGTGAGCAACCTGTTCCACCCCCCACCCCAAGCTGGTTTTTATATTTTAAAAAATAAGCAATTGGGGCCTAATTTTGCCTGTTTTCCTCTTCCCTCCCCCTCCCTATTCCTTTTGTGATGTGTCTTTTTGTGATAATAGATGTTCAACAGGTGGCAGGCACTGTCTACCTGGGAAACTTGGTCTCTAAGATTAAAAATACCCAAACAAAACAAAACAGTTGCAATTCATGACAGATATATATCCAAGAATGACTAGAGGTTCAATATGCCTTACCTTTAACAGACTGTTCCCCATCTATTAGCAAGAGCTCATGCTAATCATAAATACTATAACTGTAGAATATACTTTCAATTTAAAATGAATCGTTTCCAAACTTTGAAGGAAAAATGTACAGAGATACTTCACTGGTTTGTGTTAAGATTGTTTTTATGTGAATATGAGTGTCAAGCTGTCGGCTCGGTCTTATTGTCAGGCTTTGAGAAATGCAGCTACAAAAGCTGAAAATATGAAAATGCTTCAGAACCACAGAGCTGTTTGCTGTTTTGTCACCTGCCACAGCGCTGACTCTGAAGCTTCTGCCATTTCTCAGCATTTGCACTCTTCTCCCTCCCGTTGTGACTGTTTTGCATGACAATTTTGTGTGTGGTAGATAAACTGGAATGGTTGCAGAGTAATGATAACCTTTCTGCACATTTATGCCTACGCTGCTTCTGTTTGTGTTGTTATTAATGCAAGGCTACTGGCTTAATAGCTTGTGAGATATAATGCTATCTTGTCTACTGCCCCGAGTTCCTTTGCATAAACTGTTAGGAAAATATATTTCTATCTAACATCAAGACTCTCACCTACGCTAGCAACTCTCGTTACCTAATTACAGCATGTGTTTATTTTCAACAATAAAAGCTTGTATCTATTTTCACTAGAATTAGAAAAACAGACTAGATCATCTTTTTGTGTGTGAGAGAGGGAAGATATTTACTATATCAGTGGTTTAATTCCAATTTTAATTTTTTAATAACTATGTTATCACTTTGCATATATTCTAGAAGCAAAAAAGGCAAAGAATTTTTTAAAAATCAAAGCTTTTTCAAAGCATATATTCTGGAAACAATCTAACACGCATGCAGGGGATTGCATTTTTTTATATATATATATGACATATTTCATTGTGCCTTACCATTACAAATTACAAGGGTTCAGTAAAGAAAAACGATAGTAAAATGCATATCAAAATAGCAGCAAGAGTCATAAAAACACAGAAATGAAAAAACCCATTCCAGATGAGACAGTATGTAGGATTGGATCCAGACTGGGAAATACTTAAAAGTAAACCCGTGGATTTGAGTGGGTCCACTAAGGATGACTAGGTCTGGATCCAACCCAAAATGTTTTGATTGCAAAAAGCCTGGGTAAATATGAAAATCTTAGTTTGGCACCTAAAACTAATCAAAGGGGCACCTGTGTAGACAGCCCTGATGGAGGGTTTTTTTTGGGGGGGGGCATGGTTCTCTTACACAAAAGATTTCTCTCTTATCACCGCCTACTGAAACTCTGGTGCGGGGGGAGGGGGCGTACTCAGCGAGACTGAGTAAATAGATGGTGCTGACAAAGCAGCCTCAGTTTCATATGGGAGCAAACAGCCAGTTAAATACCTGTGTCCCAAGCAGTGTGGGCTTTAACATTCAGAACCTAGCACCAAAAATATTATGTCAGCCCTAGTTGAGCCGCTGTTGAAAGGATCTGCCGAAGTTGAGATGCTGCCACACCAAAAGGCCTTCTCTTTTGTACAAACAGAACCCATGTCATCAAGCGTCTCAGCTGGAGAAGCGTTTCATGCACTGGCAGGATAATATGGGAGGGCGCACCTGCCTTCAGTAGTTTGGAACCCAAGTCACATAGGTCTTCAAAACAGGCACTGGCATCTTGAATCGGCCTGGAACCTCGGTCGTCGAACGCCTCAATTGTCGTATGTTTCGGCTCCTGAAAACCTTGAAGTAACTGCTCTGGTTTTTAAACGCAGCTTCCGTTTTGAGTTTCCCTATTGTATTGAGGCTTAAGCTTTCAGTTTTCGGTTTTCGAACGTTTCGGAAGTCGAACGGTCTTCCGGAACAGATTACGTTCGAAAAACCAAGGTTCCACTGTATAAGGCTGTTCTTTGTAGATTGTAAAGAAATTTCAAAACAAATGTTCCCTGATGAAGAGCTGTCGCCTTGAGAAGTGTTGGAACCTGTCGCTTAGGAATCATTTTGTTTTATGCTGAATGTGACTCTGGGTCAAACATGCGCTGCTGGGCTGATCAGGACCAAGGGGGAAGTTTGGCTCATTGCCTGAGCAGTCAGTGAAAGCTTGGCAGAGCTTTGGGCAAGATTTATAAGGATTTAAAAAAACATATTTCTCACGATAACATTTAAATAAAACTGAAGTAAATTTTCTAATGAAGGGCTTTGAATTGGGAAACGACTTTGGTTAGATGAATACTGTGAAATTAACTATAATATAATGAGTAATTAACATGTTTATTTCCCAGTAAAACAAGAGCTCATTTATTCCTTGATTTAATATCCACCGGCAGCTTCAAACCTATCCAGATGAAAGATCTCTTCATCCATATTAACAATAGTCTTAGTCATAATTAATTAGCACGAAACATTCTTCCTCACAGCTGTTTTTCTTCTTTTCTTTTAATTTAAACATCCAGCTGTAATAAGCACCCTGTCTTCAAGTACATAAATCTAAAACTTATTACTCCAAGAAGGGAAATTAAAATAGCATGTATAATAAAGAGCATAAGCCTGAAAGCGGAGATAAAATTTGACTTGTACCATAGAAGAAATAAAAATTTAATCTACCATTGATTTAAGACCTGACGCTAGGTAACACTGAGACAGTATTTTCCTTGGGCATAATCATGGAAATCATATATATTACTTGGAGTAGTACAGATTTCCCTGACTACGTTGCATGCACTATTTTATGCATGGGGGAGAACCTTTTTTTGTTTTCTTTTGAGGGCTGTGGAGTGAAATGGGCAGGTCCAGAGCTGGCAATGGGAAAGCAAAGTGTGTAGAGATACACCCTCTCTCTGCTACCCTTTTCTTTCCCTCCCTGCCACCTCATTCTCTCTTTCCCTCCCTGCCCGCCCAGTGAGTCACCAGGGGAACCAGAGACCTGAACTAGCCCGTTGCAGAGGGCTTTTCCCTGCTTCTCCTTCCATCTGGCTTCTGCCCCCTGTTTTCTCTTTCCCTTCCAGGTTACCCCACCCAAGTTAAAGCAGGCTGGGGGTTGTAGTAGACAGCCTAGGGCATAGACTGTCTACTACCCCTGCTGTATAGGAAGGAAACAGATCCTACAGGACGAGGGCTTGTTTGGCTAAGGAGCATAAGACCAAGTCCATTCAAAATACAGTGGTACCTCGGGTTAAGTACTTAATTCGTACCGGAGGTCCGTACTTAACCTGAAACTGTTCTTAACCTGAAGCACCACTTTAGCTAATGGGGCCTCCTGCCGCCGCCGCACCGCCGGAGCACAATTTCTGTTCTCATCCTGAAGCAAGGTTCTTAACCTGAAGCACTATTTCTGGGTTAGCGGAGTCTGTAACCTGAAGCGTATGTAACCTGAGGTACCACTGTATAGCAAAAGATAAAAAATGAGTAGCAAGAGCCTACCGTTGATAGGCTCTTCACAATGTCTGGGAGAGGAAATAAAATTATATACATTTAGCGATATATTTATTTGATTATTTATCCGATTATTGAACGGATCTGTGAGATCCGTGTCGTCTCTTTAGATAATACGCATCTAAAGGCAGCCAAACGAAATAATGAGCAGAGAACAGGACATGGTCCTTCATAATCAGAAAGATATGAAGAGTTGTAAAACAGAACAAGCAGGCACTGATTTTACAGTGGCAGTGTTATGTACTAAAGATCTCACCCTGGGCCAGCAGGGGGATAGTGTAGATAGTTTTCACTCAGGTCCACGTCAGTTATTTTAGGCGAGAAACCCTGGATTGCTGTTGCTACAATGTTGATAGCCGGCTGCCTATAAAAGCAGGCCGGCTGAGCTGTTTGCTGTTCAGTTCTGTTCCAGCTTACAAAATAAAGAGCTGCTTTGGAGAAATCGCTGTGTAGTCTGCCATGTCTACCCACTATTTAACAGGCAGCATATAGTGAATTAAGACAAGAGTATTCACATTTAAGCCAGCTGCCAGCCCAGATTAAAAATATTTCTGCCAGTGCTTACAATAGCACAATAACACACTGGGTGGCTGTTTTTTAAGCTGCTGTAGCACAACAGGTAGTACACCCCAGTCCAGCCACATGTTTCTGTTAAGCAAGTTTTTTAGAGGGTGTACACATCACCTGCAACAGGTTCGGTATAGTGTTTCACCTTCCCACCTCATAGCACCACAAGAGCCCTGGCATGGGGAGATACAGTTTCCTCACCAGCAGTGGCGTAGCGTGGGGGGTGCAGGGGGGCCCGGCCGCACCGGGCACAACATCTGGGGGTTAGGGTTAGGGGGCACAAATCCACGGGTTAGGGGGCGCAAATCCATGGGTTAGGGGGCGCAAATTACTTGCCTTGCCCCGGGTGCTGACAACTCACGCTACGCCACTGCTCACCAGCTCCAGCTCTGGTGCAGGAATTTTCCAAGTAATGTGTCAAAGCCATGTGGATAGTGGTGCTGCATGTTGGTGAGGCATAGAAGAGACAGGTATCAAAAAAGCAGGTGCCATGTGGACTAGTACTCAGACTCAGCTTATAGTCCCACCTTGGTCAAGGTTTTCAACCCTTCCACTCTTCTCTTTCCCCCTTCATGGACAGAAGGGGTGCACATAACACAACCATCATGTGAAATGGCCACCAGGAGGACAAACTGCCATCTTGTGCGTGCTGCATGAGCTAAGCGAGAAAATTCACAAAGCTCATGGTGCAGACTAGTGATTTGAGTAGATCCATATGCCTAATTAACCTCAGGGGTGTGGGTTTGAGCCCCACATTGGGCAAAAGATTCCCGCATTGCGGGGGATTGAATTAGATGACCCTTACGGTCCCTTCCAACTCTACCATTTGGATTCTATATAATTCATTCACAAAGTGGGAGAAAGTCCCAATGGGTCTTAAATCCTAGTATATTGTTTTAAGTGGTTTGTGTGCGATGCTTTTGGAAACAAACTGAGGCAGAAAAATTTGTGTTTACGTGGTATATTTCTCTGCTACAATAAAGAAGAAAAAGCCATCCTTTAGAAAAAATAATAGTGTTTTCTATACAGTAGACCCACAACTTCCCTCTGATTTACTTACGCAATGGCAGCTTTGTACGAGTGGCAGGGAAATAAATAAATTAAAAAATGGAGAGCCGGCAGGGTCAGGGTATAAGTCAGAAAGTGTTATCCAAGATCTCCCGAAGGTCCCACAAGATCTCAGATGACCTTTCCAAAGGCCAATAAGCAAGGTGGAAGGCTTAAAAGGTTCTTTCTGTGCTGGGTTTTCCTGCTGTGAATGGGAGTTTTTAAGCCCTCCACCACACTTCCCAGGCTCTGCAAATGTAGGAGCTGGTGTGCAAAGGCAAAATCATCACACGGGATGGTTCCATGTGTGTGTGTGTGTGTGTGTGTGTGTGTGTGTGTGTGTGTGTGTGTGTGTCTTCCTGACTTTGTGTGATTTTGCCCTTGCACACCAACCCCTGCATTAAGTTGTGGGCCTCCTGTACTTATACTCTGCTTATACATGAAGCCTCCTGTGTTCTCTCAGTCAGGGAAGTGATCCACACTCACTTTTCTTTAAAACTGCTGTGCCATCAGGTGTTCCCAGACCTTTTACGAGGCCCTAACAAAGTCCCTCTTTCAGTAAGAGTACAGCTCTCAATCATCAGACACTCAAATAAACTTGTTACAGTAATAAACTGATGTTTTCTGGGCATGATATTATAATGACAGGAACAGGAGAAACATATTAACAGATAGTGGCTTGAGCTTTCAATTTTGCAACCTGAGTCCACTGAGATGAGGAAAATGAACTCTCAAACAACCAAATTATCCAAACGTATTTCCCCTCCATTTATGAGACTCACAGAACAGGCAGTGGAGTAGCTGGTTACAAAGGAAAATAGCCCCCTCTTGTGGCTTAAAAAGGGTATGCAGACGAGTACTGTACAATGAAAGCAGAACAGGTCTGTGAATAAAGATGAATAGAACTCTCTCTCTCTCTCTCTCTCTCTCTCTCTCTCTCTCTCTCTCTCTCTCTCTCTCTCTCTCTCTCTGTGTGTGTGTGTGTGTGTATACAACTGATACATACAAATTTTCCCACTGTGTGTTCTTCCTTAGGTTTCAGGCTGTTGCTTAATTTGGGTGTTGAATCATGCTGAGTTTCTATTACGTTGGATTGCAACATAATTCTAATGTTGTGTTTGTGCTTTACTCTGTTTCTCTCTTTATTCTCCTTTCCACTTGATAAGGATAATGATTAATAGTTACTGCCAAGGCGTATACAGGCCCTATGAGGCCCCTTATTGTCATGGGCCTCACTGACGCTTAAAATGAAATATGATCTCTTCCTTTATAAGCCTTTCAGTTTCAAGACTATATCTGCACATTACTCATGATTAGAAAATGCATCTATTTTGGACTTGAAATGAATTGGAAAATCACCACATACTTGAAACTTGATGTGCTTCGGAAACAAAATTCTCCCCATCTTGGCCCCAATACAGATAAAGTCCGTTTCAGTCACATTGAAATCCATAGTAGCTACCATGAACGTAAGTCAATTGATTTTGATGCAACGTGGAGCACAGTTGCAAAAACTGAAGAAGTGTGAACTTCAAAATAATGCTGCATTTTGCAAACCAAACCAAATTTCTCCCTACTTTAAAGTATTCCTTTCCCAAGCTGTTAAATAGATGCTCATTGCATCTGTATGTTCCTTCCTGATTCTTTCCATTCTTAAAATTTACCATATAAACTGGGGAGCTGCATGTAAGTGTTGGAACCTGAACTCATGATCTGATGTTTTGCAGCCAGAGGCCCTAAGATGCTTAACTCTGCAGGCGAAAGAATCAGCTCACAACTGATACCCTTGCCAGAAGGTCTAACTCCAGCACCAGTAAATCAGAACAGAGTGAGGGACTTATGGCTCTCCAGGTGTTGTTGGGATACAGTTTACCATTGGCTATGCCATTGTGAATGCAAATTTCTCTCAGCTAAGGAATCATCAAGATAGCCCTGGGAAACTTCTTTGCAGTGGCAGATTTCTAGCCCATGGGCCTAATTAGGCTTATCAGGTCTCTCCATCTGGGCCCACAAGGCTACTTTGGCAAAGCCACACCCTACTGCCCTACACCTGATATCATATACATGTGGACAGATGTGGAAAGCAGGTTTTCCTGTACAGTTTCAAGCATTCACTGATCAAAAGATCATTGACACATTTGCCATTGTAGGCAAATGAAAATGGGTTGCTTGACATCATTGTGATAGGTGACTGACAGGTTGGCAACCCTGCCCATCTATCACACCAGACCTTTGAGGGCCAGGGAGATAATGATGTGCCCCACTGGTGAGGTTTAGGTGCTCATCCCTGCTTCAATGTGCCTTAGCTGCATTTCTTGATTAGCCAGATGTGAATAACTGTGTGAAAGATGAAATGAAGCACCTCAAATACCAAAAGGACTAAATATATCATAATAAATGATACATGATACTCTGTCTAGTTTCATGCTACTCAAATACATAGTGGTAGAACTATATTTTTTATTGATGTTTAAGTACTTCTCAATATTTTGTATTACAGGCATCTCAGATGAATATATAATACCCATGTTCAATTTCTATAAAAGTGTTGGGGAACTGAAGATGAGACAAGAAGAATATGCTCTACTCACAGCAATAGTTATCCTATCTCCAGGTAATTTCAGTTCCTCTGTTATTAGATCAACGTGAGAAGAATAAAAAGTCAGGTGAATGACAGAAAGATGTGATTTTGATGTCTCATATTAAAAAGCAACTGAAAAACCATTTTGCTAATGCAGTTTAATAATAAAAAGGTCTAATTACAATGAACGGGAACTTCATTTGCTACTCATGAGCAGGAGTAAGAATATTGAGCTACAAGGATTTCACTTTAGCTTTTATTTTTATAACTTACAATTTTAGATGGGTTCATAATACCAGGTCTAGAGTTATACAAAGGTCAAAGGACTGCCTGAGCCCCTTTAGTCCAGCTTGATAACTGAGTTCATCCGGAGAAGCGCTGTACATTGTCCCTCATGTTTCAGAAGCTTAACTGACTACAACACTCTTGTTTGTTTTTAAACAGCAGTCACTGGGGGCAGTTGATCAGTGGTCCTGCAAATACATAATCAGAATTAATGCCAATGAAACTTGTGACAAGTTTTTACTGGTGCACAACCTGGTACCACAATGGTGTATATGTGAACAGCGTAGCCTGTGAAGAGAAAACCCATGGATTTCACTTGCAGTTATGAACACTGTAATCTTATGAATTGACAAATGAGAACTAACCCTCGTAATTGTTTTCCCCCCTCCTTTCCCACGTATCCGCCCCCCCCATAAATTTGAAACCAGACCGGCAATACATACAGGACAGAGAGTCTGTGGAAAAGCTTCAAGAGCCACTGCTAGAAGTTCTGCAAAAATTCTGCAAGCTTTATCACACAGATAGTCCTCAGCACTTTGCATGTCTCCTGGGTCGTCTTACAGAACTGCGGACTTTTAATCACCACCATGCAGATATGCTGATGTCTTGGCGAGTGAATGATCACAAGTTTACACCTCTTCTTTGTGAAATATGGGATGTACAGTGATAAAGAAAAATGGGTTTGAATGTAATCCTAAACACATTTACTTGGAACCAATGGAACTTCATAAACATGTGTTCAGGACTGGGTTCCTTGTTTTGCATTTTTTAAAGCACATGTAATAAGTGTATCTTATGGGAGTTTGCATTGGAGGGTATTTTCCAAGCATTATGTAAAAGACTTTCACATGGGAAGATGGACTAAGTGCCCTGGCCTCTAAGCCTCTTGGAACCAAGCTGAACTCCTTCCTGCCTGAAGCAGGCATCCTGTTATACCTTTCAAAATTAAACTGATTGTATCTCACTTTCTTCATTTCAAATGCCTGAGAAGATTATCAAGCTTGTTCATCACATTATACTTATTCTAGATGTTTCATTAATATACAATGTTGTAGCTGTTGTAAGAATTCAGTAAAAATGACTCTGCCCAAACATGTCTTGGTTTAAACGTCAAAATACCAAGTTATGGTTTTAAGTGTTATTTTTTTCCTCCTTTCCAGAGGATGACTCTAACAAAAGTGGTGATCTATTATATATTTTGGAAAGTGGTTTGTTGGTCTGTCTGTCCATTCTCTATGCATTTGGACCCCTCTTTGTCACTCAATTTGGTATGACATATCCTGAGATAGAGGATTTTGAAAGTGCATTTTGCTCTACATTTGGAAACTGTTAGGTGCCATGTTGAAACAAGATAGCTGACCAAACCATTCCAAATTTTGCTGATTTGGACATGTTTGAAGGTAGCACTGTACAATTTGGTGTGTTGGTTGCTAAGATGTAGGGAGAGGTTTTGATCTATATTTGGATAACTTTGGGTGTGGTTTTTGAATCAAGAAGGTAGACTGAATCATTCAAAACTGCACTGATATTAACCAAATTTGACAGGAAACGAATAGGACTTTGCACCTAATAGCTGAGTTGGGCCAATTCAAGCAGATCTGGGCTTTGACTGAGGTGGAGTCAGCCCTGGGTCAGCCTGGTTTGGGCTGCCTGCAGCAGTCTGGAGTTGTTTGGGGTCAGGGCAGTAGGTGGGAAGAGAGGCATGGCACCTCTGCAAAGAGCAGTGAGGGGCTATTTCCAGCTGGTGACTGGATGGTGCTATCTGGCTGGGTGCAGGGCCCTGCTTTGCCAGCATGTTACCCACAGGGAACACACTGGGGAGGCAGATCTTCGCAAGACTGGAAAACGGGTGACCAAGACTGTTGTTGATGTTTGTGCAACATCATGGACTTGAAAGATGGAGTCCTAATCCAGCTGCCCATCACAGAAAGTCTACCCTAGCACAATGGCCAGCCAAGACATTGGCTCAGGGTGAAATACACCCTACAAAGCAGATGAGGAATCATTTGGCTGGGCTAGATCTTAGCTCTAACACTAGATGTAACCAGCTTGAATTTTGGGACATATCCCAAACACCCATGTTGTCTGAGCAGAAAGCAAGTGTTCCCAAAACGCCATAGAGTGCCAATAGCTAATTCCCATAATTGTCAACTTAAGTCCTGATCCTGAGCAGGGCTGGAAGGTGTTACAGACACTTTCTATCTTTAACAAGTCTTTACCACAAAGTATGGTTAACGTGGCACAGCTACCAGGTAAACCTCCTGTTGCCTGGATGATACACATGGAGGCAGATCACATCCTCCTAGATCAGGGATTGGGAAGCTGTGGCACATACCTATGTACATTTATCACATGACATGTAACAAGTCACATAGGTGCTAACAGCCTACAAACATCCTAACCGTGTGTACTCAGAAGTAACTTCTATTAAATTCAGTGGGGCTTACTTGTAGGTAAACAGGGTAAACATATTTCCTTGCATGACACGTTTATATTGGCCCATACAGATAATCTATGTTGTTATTATCTGTATTTTTAATAGATTTTTGATATATACTGTTTTAATTCTATTAGTGTTTCCTTTCTATTGATATCTTTTCCATGTTTTTAGCATTTTCTATTCTATCTGTCAGCAGCCTGGAGTCCCAGCCTGGGGAAAAGGTAGGATATAAATTAATATCAATATCATCATCATCATCATCATTTAGCGTTCTTGCCACCCCAGTGGTTGGTCTGGCCCTGGATGGTATGCAACTGGCATTCTAAAGCATCCAATGGACCATGCGGAGAACGCTTACAGGTGTAGGCAGGCCGGGTGCTCGTTTCCTATCAGGGTAGCGAGTTCCAGCGCAAAAGCCTGCGCACACGCTTCCTTGCAATGTGCTTCGCTTGCCTGGTTCCGCCTGGAGCCTAGGAGAGACGGCATCACCAGGCAGCTCCTCTCTGGCTCCGGAGTCCAGAGCGGCCCGTCCCCGCAGGCGAAAAGCTTTGCTGCGATGAAGCATCTTTCCTCGCCCCACTCCCCTCTCCCAGCTGGGCCGCGCGGAAGCTTCGCAGCTGCGGGGCTGGGCTGGGCTGGAGAGCGCGCAGCGGCGCCCCCGGGAGGCCGCAGACTGGAACTGCCCGGCTGGCGTCGGCGCTTCCTCCTCGCGGCCCTCGGCTCCTCCTCGCGTCGCCTGATTGGGCCTTTCGAACTGTGCGGGCAGACGGAGGCGAGTGAATCAGCGCGCGCCGCAGCTGCGAAGGGGTCGCCGCCGCCGCAATCACAGCGTGCCTGGCAGACGATGTAGGGGGAGCCCGACGCGGGGGGCTGTTGCCGTGTGAGTGAGTAACCTTCCCCGTGTCCTGTCCTTCGAGGGGATTCGTGCTTTCCTTCTGGCTGCAAGCTCACCCTTTGCCCGGGGAGTGCGCAAGCAGCCGGTGGACAGTTGCAATGGTCACATGCTGCGGGCAAGGCTGTGTGACTAGGTTGCTCTGCTTCACGCAGGCATTGAGCTTGAGGAGAGCGGCTTTCCCTTTCCCTTTCCCACCTCAGACAGCGAGGGTTTAAAAAAGATTGCTTTCTCTGGCTACCTAAGGCTGCTGGGTTGTTTACATTGCGTTAGGGAAACAAAACACCAGCGCTTTGGATGGGCGTTACAGTGCTACAGATGCAGCTTGTCTTCAAGCATGTAGAACGGAGAATGTGAAATATAGTTATTATGAGAGAAGGGGGAAAGTAATGCAGAGCAGTCCAAAGGTTTTAGGACCAACTCTGAGCTGGAAGACAGTACTGGCATACATAAGTGTGGGACAGGCCCTCTTAATTCAGTAATGTTTGTGGCAGTCTGTCCTTTGTCCTGCCTCCTGCCCTAACAGGCCTGGGAGCGTGCAGGTTTTTAAGTGGAGTATGCCAGGCCTAGTGGCAGGTTAGTTTACTAAAGATTTTGGACCAAGTGTAATTTTTTTCTTCAAGTAGCAGTAAGTTCATACAGTTGCAAGGTATGTAGCTGATGCGTAGCTTTGTATGTGTGATTGTATGCAGCGCATGCAATTCCCAAAATATGAATCTGATTTTTAGGATCACAAAACCCGATGGCATCTTTCAAAACAAGGCTACCGGTATATCTTTGGGAGTCTTAAAGCAAACTATCTGCACAACATGGAACAGTTCCTAAGCATACTAATACTTGAATGATGAGCCTTCCAGGGAAGCTTTATGGATCTTTGAAAGTAGGCTCTTCAGCTGTATGGCTGCAAACATTTGTCTTCCAGTGTGAAAAACAGACCTTAATAGTCTCGATTAGCAGTTTTGAGTTCAGTAGAGTTAGGTTTGATTTCCAGAGTATTACCTTCCAAACAGCATGTTATTCTGTGTAGGTTTGATTTGATTAATTTTCATACTGCTTAATATATTAAAAATATCTCTAAGCAGTGTACAGAAAATGGAATCAATAATACACAATTTGAACAAAAAAATTCAAAAATGCACAGTTATATATGTTACATTTATACAAAGTTACTAATATATTGATTGATATCAATATCCATTCATTTTTCTTCTGATGCACCATCCCTCTCAGTCTCTGGGTTCTCACCCAGAATCAGGTCAAAACAAACTCTCAGCTCACCCACAAAAGTCTCACATTGAGAAGGGTTCCTGGAAATAGCAGACATCACCCTAGTCTCTCACTCTAGACTAGCTTTTCATGGACAGACGCAGGGTGGATGGTACTTCCTCAGGCTGCCCACAACTGTGTCCCATTCAGCTGCATTATCCACACCCATTTGTGGGCAGCCTGGGGAAGTACCATTCCTATCCTCAAACAGCTGGTGTGTTGAGTTTCCCAGGGGGTCCAGAGGATAGGAAAAGGACCCCCTTCAGCTCACAGCTCTATCTTCACCCATGTCCTCTCCTCTTCCTCCAGCTTACCTCCTCCTTGCAACTATGTATAAGCATGCCTACTTCCAAGTAAGATTCCAGTGGAACCAATGGAAACACATTTTGCATCCTTATCTGGAGACGTTATTTTGCATCCTTATCCGGAGACGTTCCATAAAAGCTGTGGAAAATTAATATTCCATGGTTTGTCCATGGGCAATCTGATGTTGCAGTTAAGATATCTGATGCGGTCTAAGGATTACTACAGTGTATCTGGCTACAGTATGTGTTTTAAGTGTGGTTTGCACTTCTGAAAACTTTCACACCAGCAAATGATAAGGAGGATCAAGAGCAGCACTGGGGAATTGGTTGGGGTAAATGTATAGGATTTGGGCTGAGTTATGCTGGTGGTTAGGTGTATACGAGAAGGGAAAAACACTTTGCTAGCTTTGTCTGTGATGAAATACCCTAAATATCTCTTTAACCTTTAGGCATGGGTGGCTTCCACATTTGAATCTGAAGCATTGTGTAAAACTGTACAATATAAATCATTGCAACATAATAAGCTGCTACTGCAGATTTGTTCAAAGCATTGTTTACTTACATGGGTTGTAACACAAGACTCTCAAGTTGTGCTCAGTAACAGAAGTGGTTTGGGCTCTAAGTATCTAAGGCTGCAATCCTTCCTTACTCCTAGATACAGTGGAATTTACTTCTGAGTAAACATGCATAGGATTGCACTGTTAGAGACAAGCTTTTGTACCATCTCTTATTGTGGTCTTTGCAGTTATTTGAGAACAGAGGGCTTTGTGTTATATTTCATCTATTTGCTAAGTAGAACTGAGCATGTATTTCCAGAAGTTTATCAAAGCTCATCATTTGTTAGCGTTAGGAAACTAGTGAGTATCTGGATTCAGACCACCTGCTCTTGAACTGTGTTGTCTGTGGGGCTGCCTTTGGAAACTCTAGTTAATACAGAAAATGGCAGCTGAATTGCTAACTGGGAATAGATGTTAAGCTCATAGTACACCTGTATGATGCCTGCTGCACTGGTCCTAGTCCATTTCTGGGCACGTTAAGAAGTGCTGGTGTTGACCTTTAAAGCCCCTGGTAGGTATTTGAATCCCCTGTGCATGCACTTGCCAGCAGAAGCAAGATAGGTGCCTAGCACTGAAGAGACTCTTTCAGTGATGGCGCTCCAGTTGGGGTATGTTTCAAAGAAGTTTGCCTGGTGCTTACCTTCCTGTCCTCTCCTGAGTCTTTTGGAGATGCAGTTTCAATCCTACTAAAAGCTTCATGCTTTTGATTTTTGTGGCGTGTGTGTGTGTTTAATTGTTTTATTCATTTGGTAAACTGCCCTACTTCCTGCCAACTTAGCAGTTTGAAAGCACGCCAGTGCAAGTAGATAAATAGGTACCGCTCTGGCGGGAAGGTAAACGGCGTTTCCATGCGCTGCTCTGGTTGCGGTGTTCCGTTGCACCAGAAGCGGCTTAGTCATGCTGGCCACATGACCCGGAAAAACTGTCTGCAGAAGTGGACAAACGCCAGCTCCTTCGGCCTGTAAAGCGAGATGAGCGCCGCAACCCCAGAGTCGTTCACGACTGGACTTAACTGTCAGAGGTCCTTTACCTTTTTTAAACTTCACCACTATATAATTTTGGGCTGGTATTAAAATGCTTACAATATTTTATTTGTTTGCTTATGTATTCTCTGGAAACTTTCATAACACTCTTAAGAACAGAGGTAAAATGCCCAACTAATAGCCACTGAATTAACGCCCAGTGCTAAACTTACTGTGAGCTACTTGCTAATTCAGAAGTGGTGTTGGAATGATAAGCTGCAGCAAATGGTGGCTTTAACTGCTGATAACTTATGGCACTAGTGGATGAGGGACATGGATACTGAATGCTTTTGGTGAGTCAGCATTTGAAAGACATACATAATCCAAAGTGGGTCAGCTGATACCTGTCATCGTGCCAGATGTGTGGGTGAGAAGCAAGCTTCTGAGTTGCACATATCACTTCTTCAGGCAGGAATTTGAAGTAGTAGTGGCAGTATGTATGTGAGTCAGATGGGCCTCTGTGAGTGACTCAGGCCACATACTTCCTTCCCTCAGGCCTAAATCAGTTTTATCTCCAGTTTCTTGAATTGTGGTCACTTTTGAGGAAGAGTATGACTGTTTGAATTTTTTCTTCTCTTACACAGGAAGGAGGAGATGTCTGGCCTCAGCATAGCCTGCCCACTTTCTTTAAAGAATTCCAATAGGCTTGATGCAATTGCATCATGGTTCATACTATGATTGTGCAGTTGTGGCTGGCGTACTCCACTTAGCTGGCCTGTGAGTGACCACTACTTTAGTTAGTTAATTTTGTTTTCTTTTTGTTTACCTCCTTATTCCACTTTTTAAGATTTTCTTCCAAATGGGTTCACATTAATTTTAAACAAGAATGAGAGGCCAAGCTTGTCCTTAAGTTTACACACTTTTTTTAAAAAAAAAGTTGAGTATAAAGATACTCAACAAAGGTAGAGAAGTAATATCAGCTTCACAATGCCAGAAGAAAGGGATGAATTACAAACAGGCATTAACAGTGTGGACCAGGGCAGTGTGCAATTTTCTTCCTCTTTTTGGTACTAGGACAAGCTGCAGTTTGAGTTGAGTGTGTTCTTTCTAATAAAAAAGGGAAGAGCAAGTACCTTTGTTTGGCCAATGGACTTGACCAAGCTGCACTTCCCTTTGTCATGGTGTTCTTCCTGGGTGGAAGGCAATAGTCCGACCTCCCAATGGCTCTTGGTCCCCTTGCTGGCGGGAGATGCCAGAATGTGCTTCCTTTCAGCTCTGCAGTCCCATTTAGGATGTGAAGATCCCTGTTTCGTGGGTGGTGCGTGGGTGTCAAGAGAAAACCCACAATCGCACGCAGGGAATGGAGAAGGATGATGGTTCCGTCTGGCAGTATTTTCTTTCTCGTTCCTTATTAGAATGTTTCCTCATTTCCTTAAGCCACAATTCATATTCAAACTGTGATTTGAGGCAACAAGGATATATATATGAAGAAGGGAGGAGGACAAAAGGACAGAAGGTAGCCTGCAAGCTCATTGCTTGCTCCCAATCCGCTAAACCATGGTTTGGAGGATCAGGAATATGTCTGAATAGAAGCTCTGATTATATCTCTAGAGTGCCTGAGCAGCAGGAATCCCGCTTCTAGTTGACAACATATGGCCAATTCAGTGATGACATTTTAATAGACTTCTATGACAGACGTGGTGTTACCCAGTGAACTGTTGTGAAAGAACTCGACATTTTCTCTGAAATGCCCATGCCCCCCCTCCAAAGATTTGTTTTGTGAGGCATTCCTGAAAAATGAAGATTCTGGACATTCTTCCAATGTTCATTTGTGAATATTTCATTTTATTCAGGCGCCGAGCGTGCCCTCCACATTAGGCTGTCTTTTGTTCTTACTCTGGCGATTGGCATGTTAAGGCCCTTGTCTGATTGTATGGGGCTCCTTATTTTAATGAGGGCAAGCCTCTTTGCTTGCTGCTCCTGCCATATTTTCCCCTTTCTAAAAAGTCAATGAACTCTCTCAGGCTTGTAGTTAGGACAAAGGGCTTTTTATGCTGAATGAAATTTATTCCCTGTGACCAGCTTGTGGGAAGCATAATACATTCATTAGTAATGTTTTGCTTTTTATATTCTGCCCTCTTTCGTATGGCGCAGAGAAGAGAAATATCAACAGGAAAGGGGCATGTGCTATTAACATCCAAGAGAGAAGTAGTGGAACGTCTGCACTGACAGATATGATTAGTTCAGGATATAGCTGTGCTCTCAAACTGACTATGGCTCAAAACCCAAATCAACCTCTGACCTAGTCGTAAATCTGGAGTATAAGCAAGGTTGGTATTGCAAAGAATTAAAATAAGAGGTGATACTCCTCATCAGTAGCATATGGATTATTGTTTTAATTAATTTGCTAGCAAGGGTTTTTAGTGTATATGTGTTTTTAGCACTATTTGATCTTTTTCTTTTCTTATTCTTAATGTACATCCCCCTGGGCTCTTCTGAGGAAGGAGAAATAAATAAAATGACATGATGATTCTGCAGCTTGATGTGAAGGAAAATTTAGAATAGAATGATGTTTGTGTTCTAAACATTACAATCCAATTGGCAATCCTGAGAACTATGGTTTGATAGTGCAAGAGTTTTATGCAAGCTGAATAATGATGTTATTTCAATCGTGTTGCCTTAAACTCTGTTTCAAGATCAAAGTTCTGTCAACTTCCTGTAAGAGACTTACTGACCAGGTTTGGACAATCTTTCCTGGGTTCCTGAGCCATGATTTAGAAAGCTCATCCAAACCGGGCCATTTAAAACATTTCTGCATTCCTTAAATGTGTGCTCGAGCTTTCCCCAGTCTGGTAGCCTCCAGATGTTCTTGGGTTATAATTCCCTTCATCTCTGACCATTAGCAATGCTTGTTGGGGCTGATGGGAGTTTGAATCCAAAATGCCTGGAGAGTGCCAGGTTCAGCAAAGCTGATGTGCACCCTTGCTGCTAAACTGATTTTATTTTTTCCTCTGTTGCAATTTTCTGTTACTGTAATTTGTTTTTTTATGACTGTACTTTAATATAATTTCTTATTCATTTATTTCTGCCTAGCGATTGCATGTAATTGGATGGCTCATATAAATATAATTAATGTTTCTGAGTCTTTTTATTAGTTTTCCTTGTTTGTAGTTATTGCCATTTTTGCCATCGGCTTTTGAAACTTTTGCAGTCATGTAGGAGGAGAGAATTGCTCCAGACCAGTTGCCTATCACCTCTTTTGCACTCTGTCTGACAATGTCCTGGAGGATCCCTGACCTCCCAGAGAGGCTGTGAGGGATTGCAGTTGGCTGCAGGGAGAGAATGGATGATAAACTTTCTGTCCATGAAGGATTTTCAGGTTAATTTATCTTAGGAGCTATGTATGTATCATATGAGACACATAATATCTTTGCTCATAGCAGTTCATAACACTAAATTTGTAGGTGCTAGGTGGGACTCCAATATAAAATAGCCCGTGAGTTTTAATTTAACATGTCTCCTTTTTCCATTCCTAGGAAAGTACAATCGCCATGCAGCATGCGGTTCAGGTAGGCACAGTGAATTACTGA
Source organism: Podarcis bocagei (assembly GCF_964188305.1). Taxonomy (NCBI): domain Eukaryota; kingdom Metazoa; phylum Chordata; class Lepidosauria; order Squamata; family Lacertidae; genus Podarcis; species Podarcis bocagei. Next base: position 37,347,091 of record NC_138135.1, on the reverse strand, counting down.
CGTCTTTATTATCATTTTCCTACCGTAACGAAGTCAAAAAATATGCTTCTGAAGAAAGACCTGTGACCATTTTATAGCAGAATCCTGTGCATGCCTACTCAGGAGTAGGTCCTATTGAGCTCAGTGCTCCTGGAAACTGGGAATAGAATTGCCACCCAAATGTGCCAAATATATGTGTTGTAGTAACTCGCTGTTTATTTTACTTGCTGTTCTTTTAAAATGAAAATTCAAAGTTTGGAATCCAGGCTGCATGCCTGTCGTGGACCATACATAAAACCAGCATCTCTGATGTTCAGTAAGGCTGTTCTAAAACAAATGTGAAGCGTTTGGGTAATAGATTAGATAATGCCCTTACTGACTTAATACTACTTTTGTATTTTTTTTTTGGGGGGGGGGAAGGGCTTAATAATGTTTAGCAATAATGTTCAACCGTTACAACTCACAACCTGTATTGCAGGTTGCAGCCTACCGTATATTTCACAGTGTGTCCAAGTTGTCTTGTTTAGCTGTTAATGTCTCCCCTTAGGTGTGGTTTGGAGAGGATCCCCCTCTAAGTCCACGAAGTCCGCTGACTCCGAGGCATGGCCCAGGCTTGGCAGATGTTTTGCTCTACGACCAGTGGATATCTGTCCGACATGAGGCAACTCTGGTTCCTATGCAGGAGGACCTCTCCATCTGGCTCTCTGGCTTGTTGGGTACAGTACTAGGAATATTTGTCTGTTTGGAAGAGGCATTGCCCTAATTATTGTTGTCCTTGAGCCTCATTCAGGGATCTGTCTCCTACATTTATTTATTTATTTATTTATTCATTCAGGAATATGTATACAGTGGACACTTGGGTTGTGAATGTGATCCATGCGGGAGGCACGTTTGCAACCTACGGAGTTTGCAACCCACAGTGCCGTGTCTGCGCATGCACGGTTGCGATTCGGCGCTTATGCGCAAAGCGCAATTTAACACTTCTGCGCATGCGTGACTGCCGAAACCCGGAAGTTACCCGTTCTGGTACTTCCTGGTTTTGGTGCGCCCCTAACCTGAAAAAATGCAACCTGAAGCGTCTGTAACCCGAGGTATGACTGTAAACTGCTTAATCAAAGTGCGCCCTATTCTGGCTAAGAACTATAAGAGCTGTATTTAATAAAATTGCAGATAAAAACACAGCTAAAATGGTCAAAACTCTCTCTCTCTGTGTGTGTATAAAGATATGTAAAATAATCAGCATTAAAACACTGTTAAAATAAAACTAATAAAGTAACTAAATTTTAAAACTAATAGAGGTAACTAAATGCCTGGGTTGGCTTGCTGAAATAAAATACGTTTTTAACAAAAGTCTAAAACTAAATACAGTCGTACCTTGGAGCCCAAACGCCTTGCAAGTCAAACGTTTTGGCTTCTGAATGCCAAAGTGAGTGTTCCGGTTTGCGAACGTTCTTTGGGACCTGAACGTCTGACATGGCTTCCGATTGGCTGCAGGAGCTTCCTGCATCCAATTGGCAGCCACGCCTTGGTGTGGAAGTCAAATGGACTTCCAGAACGGATTCCTTTTGACTTCTGAAGTACCACTGTATATTGAGGGTGCCATCCTAATGTAAATAGGCAGGAGTTTCAGAGCACAGCCGCTGCCACAGTGAAAGATGGACTCTGAGGAAATGACGGTTGAAGAAGAGAGTGGAGGTGTGCTAGCCCCCTCTCCTGAGTCCCATCCCACTTTCCACATGCTGGAAGGAAAGCATCTGAAGGTTAGATCCTGCTGCATGCTTGGAGCCTCTCTACAAATCCCCTGCTGCACATGATTGCCTTCCAGTGCCTGGCAGGCAGTGGGGACGCACTGAAGGCAGCAATCTTAGTAAGCACATTCCTGCTCTCTTCTCATGTGATTTGAATTGTGTGAGGAGGAGAAGAATGTCTGCTTTGGGCCAAAGTTTAGCACAAAAAAAGTCAGAACCATTACTGTACCCAAGGAATTGCAGGCACCTCTTCCTGTTCAAGGTACTCCCCCCCCCCCACCCCGGGTCTCTTTTTCTCTTTCATTTGCTAAGAGCATTTAATAATGCCTTGCCACAATCTTTTTAAATGTTTGCATATTTCAAAAAGCACGGACTAGTTGAACAAGTCGGTGAATTACCATTATGCAACTTGTAGCCCATAGTATAGACTGCAATGATTGCTTTAAAATTCAGGAACACAATCATATGCAAAAAAATGAAGAATGTGAATGAAGTCTATGATGCTGTGATTTCTAATGTGTTGAGTATGAGGTCATTTATCGCTCGGTTTAGGATGCCACATGGTACTTCTACAACCTTCCACAGCTTCTTCTGTTGTTGTGCTGACTCTGCCACATATAACATCTTCCTGGCTAGCTGTGTGCATCCGACTTCCTCAACTTGGTGTCTTCCATATGTTTTGGACTACAACTCCCATCACCCCCAGCTGCTGGGCAAAGCTGGCATGAAATGTTTGAAGTGCGTTTTAAGGTTCAGTTGGAATTGGTCAAAAGCTGATGAAATACACACACAAAAAGGAGCATTTGGAGGTTATTCTCCTGTGAAAATGGGCTGGGTTTATGTCTATGCATGTCTGATTTGTCCGTTCAAGTTTATTATTCATGACTCTAATGAAAAAGTGGCTCTTTTACAGGGGTAGAACTTACAGCCGACCAATTGTTGGAAGATCTTGATAACGGTGTGTTGCTATGCTTGTTAGTTGGAGTCATTCAAAGCACAGTAAAAGAAATTTGTGACCCAAATAGTTTAAGGGTAAGTACAGCATTCATCGCAGCTTATAAAAACATGGAAGTGAGATTTTCTACAAATTAATTTCACTGGGATTATGTATGCTCAGGTTCACATGAAGGATATAGCGTGCAAACTGAAAGTATACGTTTACTTTTTTAAGATGCAACTATGGTAGCACCAGAAGGTGCTTTTGCATCAACAATGATAGCATGTAGCCAGATGCGCTTGTGCTCCTGGTTCAGATGTTGCTTTTTCCACATGAATGTGGGCAAGTGCAAGCCCAAGAGTGTTCTCATGTATGGAACTTTGGTAACATTGTTGCATCTTCGAATCCAAAGCTTAAGGCTATTATACTTCTGATGAGATCTCATTTTCAGGTAATGCATTCGGGACATGGGCCCCTGGAGTCCATCTTTTATGCTCTGCCCAGGAGAATCAGCATCATGTTGTTGCCTTGGCAACATGTCATGGCAAGCATGTATGTCATAGCTCCTTACAGAAAATGACACTGGAGACAAGACACGGGTATTGCAGGAACCCTTGTCCACTGCGGAGTGGGGGGAAGGGAGGGGTTGTTTATGAAGCACAGGATACACAGAGACAGTTTGAATCACTTCCCACCTTGGGCTCCTTTCAGGGGGAAGGGTGGTATATAAATCTAACAAATAAGTAAACAAATATTTACACATCTCAGGTGCACCTCCTTTCCTCTTGTGCAGTACAGGTGCAATGGGCTGTTGAAAGGTGCAGATGCAGGAGCGTAGGAAGACAGGTGGTGGTTTAGTTGTGGGATGTGTGGCTTAAAAGCTGTAGGGTGAAGTAGAGTGGCAAGAAGCTCTGAAAACAAAAGTGCTACAGGTGCTACATGCCAAAATGCATGTAAGCCTTCTATAACTGGAGAGGCAGGCGATTCCTCATAGGTATGTGGGAGGAGAAGGGATGGGTGTGAGATGAGGGCAGTACTGAGCAGTCCAGGGCAGTGCTGGCAGATGCCCACACCAGTGGGGCCAGATTATACGGGGTGGAAATGATCAGCCCCCAATTTGGTTATGGGTTTGATTATGATGCTTCGAAACAGATAAAGGGTGAGACATCGTTTGATTTTTATACCGCTATGAAAGGGGAAAGATAATTTGGAATATTAAAAAACAAACAAACCCCACAACCTTTCTGATCATAGTGCTCTGAAATAGTTTATGTATTGGAATTCATTAGAAATATTAGTGAATCATATGTTAAGTCTTCTGACAACCTTCTTCTACATTTAGATTACTGGAGCATTATTTTTTATACCCTTGGGGCTTTGTCCTGATTTCTTTTCATGTGATACTCCATTCTTCTGTATTTTGCTGATAAGATATTTTTAAACCATCTTTCAAATCCTATTTTCAGCAGAGCAAGTAGCAAGTCAGTCAGGTATGGGTGGGCTCCCATTTTGAGGAAAGTGTTTCTGACAACTAAAGGCTAACCTCCACAAACCTTGATACATGGTCTATTTAATCCTGTTTCAGCCAAGTCCTCAACAGTGCCAGTCAAAACCATTTCCATCACTGGTAATACATACCCAACAAGATTAGTTTCCATTGCACTTCTCTTCCTTGGAAAGCAATCTAAAAGTGCTTTCCATGTGCTCACAAAACCTCTCTTCCTGTGACCACCACCTAGATGTAAATACATTGTGTTGGATCCAGGTTACTTTAGTTGTGCTTTCATTTCATTGAAATCAACAGAGCTTCTATCCAGTAGCACAGATTTCAGTTAGACTAAAAGAGTGACTACGAGAGCAATCCTAGGTGCCAGAAGCTGGTGTAGTGCAAGATTTTGTCCTTCCCCCAGAATATCCTCTTTTTGGGGGTTTACAGCATCTTAAGAACCACCAGACCTGGTTCAGCTAGCTGAGGGATAAGCTGGTGTATCTGCAGCTGAATTGAGGATGAGGGGGTTAAGCTGGTTTAGCTGGCTGTGTCAGGAACCCCTCAGCAAAGCCAGAGATCTGCTGGATCCTAACCCTGCTCATCTCTGTGAATCTTCCTGTAGCCTTGCTGCCAAAATTAATCTGGATCTAACCTGCTGTCTATGTAGATGTAAGGACTTTGCGATGGTATAAAAATGAATTTTTTCCCAAGCCTTCTGATGGTTATAGATAAACCGTTATACACAACCATTTTCCTCTTTCCAGGATTTCCCTTTGAGAAAAGTGCCCTGTAAGAAAGATGCGCCTTCGGGATCCTTTTTTGCTAGAGATAACACTGCCAACTTTCTCAAATGGTGTCGCTGCATTGGTGTGGATGAGACTTACCTCTTCGAATCTGAAGGCTTAGGTAAATATCGCCTAATGAGGCCAGTCCCATGAAATGACATGGCCATTAATTTCTCTGGCAGGTTGTTGCTGTGGCTTCTAGTTAAAAGGGGTAGAACTGTTCATAAGAACTGGTTCCTATGAGTGTGTTCCAGAGTTCCTTGATTATGAAACAGGTGGTGCACATGTAAAAGACAGAGTTAAGGTATAACCAATGCATGCTTCAATACAGAGCAAAATAACCTGATGGAAAGAGAGCCAGGCTACCAAATATATCAGGGAGAGAAAGAGGAGGACTTTCTTGCTTGTTGCTTTTGGGGATAACAGAGGGGATCCTAGAATAGCTTTCAAGCCAGCTGCAGAACAAAAATATATTAATTGTTTTAAAACTAAGCTGTACAGATTTACTGAGGGTGTTGTATCATGCTCCTCAGTGGAACCAGGACTCATTTGCTTAAGATGTTGGGATTTCCTTCCCCCTCTGTTCCATATGCTGACTTATTTGGGGGACTTCAGTATGGTTCTTTGCCTTATTAATGCTCTGATACACATAGATTGTGGTTCACCATATCCTGGAACACTTTCAGATTCTGGGTGGAGTCAGCAAGCAGTGAGTTGCGATGTTGAGGTCTTTTGCCACATTCACCATGACACCAACTGTGGCAGCTCTTCTTATGAACTACTACATGTGACTCTGCTATTACTGGTGACATTGGGTGGTGCTAAGAAACATTTTTTGGGTGTGTGTGGAAATTTTGGTGTGCTTTGTTTGCATTTTGGGGTGTTTTTAAAGATAACTATACTTGGAAATGGGAAGTAAGCTTTTTCTAAGTCAATAAAGCTCAACGGTTGGTTGGTTGGTTGGTTTTCTCTTTCAGCTTGCTTTTTTTTTTTTTTTTACCTTGGAATCCTGCACTGGGGCTTGACCACTCAAACCTACCCACCCCACATCAACATCAACATGCAAAGTACCAGCAGAGCATGCGTGAGATTTGGGGGCTCTGTTGGACTCCAGTCCCATCTAGAAAGAAAGGGTGATATAGAAGGCTGATGTTCTAGCAACAGTGGTAGGAGAGGTCCCCAGAGGGGCTGGCATTGTCCTGTAAAGCTCCACAGAATGGCTATAGAAGCTTCAGGTGTTACAAAGTGTTAGGGACATGAGGCAGTAAGAACGGACACAACTGGTCAGGATGCCCAAGGCTTGCATAACCACCCACCCCCGGCCATTAGTGCTGATCAAAGACCTTCTCTGAAGAGACAGGGATTCCCGCTGTCAAACTCCAGCATTTCTTAATGCCTTGGGAAGTGTTGCAGAATGCAGAGCCAGGCCTTTGATGCGAAGAGAAGGGACTTGCAGAGAAAGGGGCAGCTGTAACAGGAGTTAACAGTACCTGTTTGTCCAAGGAAAATCTTCCTCTTTCCCATAGCTTCCCATAGCCACTCTGGCCCCTGGGTCACATGCATCAGCTCTCTGGGTGTGCATAAGTAAGTATGATCATAAATATGAGTGATCTTCACCCAGGATTTAGGAACCTGTGGTCACACTGCTGTTGTTGGGCTTCAACGCCCATTAGCCCAAGCTAACATGGCCAGTGAGTTGTAGTTCAAGAACAGATGGAGAGCCGCAGGTTCCCCACCCCAAATCTATGCTTTCCCTCCTGGTAACAAATGTTATTCTTGGCAATGGAGATTGGTAGTTAAGGGGGATCCTGCAGGTTGTACAGGGTCATATAATTTCATGTTTAGGAGCTTTCTATGTTCCTGATTCTAACATCTGGGGAAAAAGAAGGTAGCATGTTGCCATGCCAGGATTTTTTACTTGTTCTCTTTCCATGCCTACTGTACCTATTTTACCGATGGATCTGTGAATGGTGCAGATGTGATTTTTCAGGAATTGGATACAAATAACTGGATGCAGTTAAGTTCCTCTCTCAAAGGCAGATATGCCCTAAATGCCAGCTAGGAAGCTGTCTCTGTTTCAGTTTTCTTTATAAAGTGCTTCAAGTACATGACTGCTAAAATTAGTCAGCCAGTTTAAGGACTCTGCAATTTGTGAGTAATTGACATTTTGCATCAGAAGAAAGAGCTTTGGATTTTACCGCCCTACACTCCTCATTCTAACTAGATGGATATGAAAATGTAAACTTTCAGGCAAGTTCAGGATTGCCACCTTCAAAACACTTCCAATGTAAAATTAGATCTTGCGCTGGTTTTGTAGCTGGAGGATGACACTATCTGCCTCTAGTTTCAGACCGGACTTTGTAACCAGCAGCTGCCAAACCAGGTTTAACCTGATGGAGCAAAATCTCTGACTGCTCATAAAGAAGAGTAGCTCAAAACAGAATTGGTTAATTAAGGTTTTGGTATTGTTCTTTTAAAATAGATGCACACCCGCCTAAGTCCCAGCCCTGCAGAAGAAATGCTACTTAAGTTGTTGTGAAATTGCTTGTGCTTGTTGAAACACAACCTTTAAATATGTTTGCTGCATACATTTAGAAACCAAACATCACCACCACCTAGGACTGACTGGTTGCAATATGCTTAGTAATTTTAGTTTATAAATGCTGATTTTGCATTTCAGGCAACTTAATTGACAATGGCAAGTGTTCTGTTTTTTGAATCCCACCAACTTTAGGTGAAGCATACTTCTAGGAAACTGTATATCTTTGTTCCAGGTGTGGCCAAAGTGGAGCCCTCCAGATACTGTTAGACTAAGTGCCTATCATCCCTGACCATTGGTCTGGGCCTGATAGAAGTTTGGGGGCACCACAGTGGTTAGCCCTGCTTTCAGAGTCACCATTTAATTCCCCCCTTCTTCCATCAAGCATTTCTCAGTAGCAAAATCAGAGATCATATTGGGTAATATGACTTCATAAAATAATATGTCTAATAAAGAATAATTTCATTTTCATCTAGGTAGAATGGAGTTGGCAACATTTATAATTGGAATCAGTCACACCATATTGCATCGTGTATGTAGCTCAGAGTATTGGGGAGGCTGCTGACTAGTTAACACAGTAGCTGGCTTCGCAGCATAAATGCGTGCTTTGTATGCTCCTGGCAAAGAGCCTCCTTGGAGGGGCGAAATTCCTCTAAGCTTGCTGTGCCCTTTTACATTCAAGCATATTTGGAAATAAGGAGTGGCTGTTTTGTTTGGACACTTGCGCAAGCATACAGCTCTGGCTTGCCACCCAATTTCCTTTGCATTTGAACAGTGCAGGAACCTTAATAATTTTTATACTGCCACTCCATCCAAGGATCACAACATAATGATAATGATATTAAATTTGTATACTGCCCTTCATCTGAAGATCCCAGAACGGTTCACAACAGGAAAATACAAAATGAGAAGAGAGTCTGTATCTGATATAGAACCCTAGGAAACTTGAACTGTGGTGTCTGTTTTTTGTTAATGTCTGTTTTTTTCTTCACACATCTGTATCTGGCATCTTTCCAAATCTCCTGACAAGTTCTTACAGTTTGAATTTCTGTGGGTGTGGTGGGGTGAGGATTTTCATTGAAAAGTAAGTCCAGAAATGTGACTGCTAAGCAAAGTGTTATATTGGCACAGCTGTTGTTGATGCCCTGGAGAACAAAGCTTATAGGAGTAATAATTCAGAATTTGGATATTAGATTAATCATCAGCATCATCTCCTTCCACATCCATGTCTCAAGGTGATGTACAAAATACAATAAAGGGTAATGGGACCCCTGACTGTTAGGTCCAGTCGTGGACGACTCTGGGGTTACGACGCTCATTTCGCTTTATTAGCCGAGGGAGCTAGCATACAGCTTCCGGGTCATGTGGCCAGCATGACTAAGCCGCTTCTGATGAACCAGAACAGTGCATGGAAACACCGTTTACCTTCCCGCCAGAGCAGTACCTATTTATCTACTTGCACTTTTGATGTGCTTTTGAACTGCTAGGTTGGCAGGAGCAGGGACCGAACAACAGTAGCTCACCCCATCGCGGGGATTCGAACCGCCGACCTTCTGATCGGCAAGCCCTAGGCTCTGTGGTTTAGACCACAGCACCACCTGCGTCCTACAAAATACAATAGAAACAGCTAAAAACACAGAAGATAACAGCAAGTTAGTTTTAAAACAATACCAAATAGATGCCCACGGCAGAGACCAGCTGAGAAAACCTATTGAAACAAAAATATATTCATTTGTTTCTGGAAAGTGCAAATGGTGGGTGCCTCTCATATTATAACTTGTCTTCTGTTGCACGAAACAGAAGTCGTGCTCTGAGTTATTCTTCTTTTGTCTTGCATGCAAGTTATTTCTAGTCTGCAGTTGATTTTTTTCCCTTAAATAAAAATTAACTTACTATGAAATAAGGCAAATCATTAAGTTTTCAAAATTCTCTTCACAGTTCTTCATAAGGATCCCAGACAAGTGTACCTTTGTCTACTGGAAATCGGACGCATCGTATCAAGGTGTGTATTCATTGCAGTTTTCTAGATAGAATATGTAACGTAGAGCAAACCTTGAGAAACCTTAAATGAAGGGTAGCCAATGTGGTGCTTTCCAGATGTTGTTGAACTACAACTCCCATAAGCCCCAGCCAGTGTGGCCACTTGTTATGGATGATAGGAATTGTAGGCCAGCTACAACTATGTTGGTTACCCTTCATTTAAATGGTTTCTCAAGGTTTTCTTCAGAGATCCAGCCTCTTTATCCCTCCTTGACACTCAGGGAAAGAAAGCCTACCAAATTTTAATTCAGTATAAATAGTTCAGCAAGTCATGGCTAGAAGGGGCAGTGTTCTCTCATTGGATTGGGCAGCATAAATCAAAATGGCAGAATTAGATTCTGTAGGCAGTGGAAGGTTTTTTGGTTTTGAAATCAAAGATGGCATTGTTGTCAAGTCCCAGCAAAGGGGGCACACCATCAGGGATAACACTGACATCCCAGTTTGATTCTTCAGTCCCACTCTCCCAGCTTCCAGTTCTCCTGCTTACAAGCTCTGATGTGTTCACGTGGAACAGGCATAGGCAAACTCGGCCCTCCAGATGTTTTGAGACTACAATTCCCATCATCCCTGACCACTGGGCCGGTTAGCTAGGGATGATGGGAGTTGTAGTCCCAAAATATCTGGAGACCCAAGTTTGCCTATGCCTGATGTAGAAAATTGTTTCCAGGCAAATACATGTTCTGAGAGTCTGGCTCTGCAGCTTATATGATTGAACCTTTGGAGAGCACTTCCTACATTTCTCAGGAAGTCAAACCTATGTTTTAGATACTTCACAGTCTGCTGTATATGCACTTAGACATGCTAGAGACATGTAATAGCTATACACTATTTTTCATTTCCTTGTTTCAGAATTTTATTTAACCTAAATGCAGTACCTTTTCCTCCCACCCCTCCTTTCCTTTTTCTAGGTATGGTGTTGAACCGCCTGTATTAGTAAAATTGGAGAAGGAAATTGAATTGGAAGAGACCTTATTAATGTCCTCTGATCCTGTTGCTCCTGCCGTCACTCCCAAGTCGTGTTGTCAACATGGAGAATTAGACGAAGCAGTAAGTATCGCTTGCATTTTGTCCAATGAAGTTTTAGCTTGCTTCAGTGAATTACCTTGTATTGTGTGCTCCTCTGAATGTGCATTTAAAAGGAGCTCCATTTGAAAATGAGCTTCATCTGTGTAATCTCATCGAGTTGTATCCAATTTAAGTCGGACTCAGTAGAGTCATCAAAATTTACTTGATTTCCCCCACCTAGTAAGATTTAAGCAGCCTAACTGCACAGGATTGCCATCTGATAAGTGCAATCCTGTGATTCTTCACTGAGAAGTAAGTCCCACATAGCTTCAGTGGAGCTAAGACTGGCTGCAATCTTCATAATAAACATCCAATAAAGTAGGAAAGGAAATTTGATCACAATGCAGGAAGAAGAAAATGCATCTGTTGCAACAACTAACAGTGCTCTTTATTTCCTCTGAAATTGTGTGAGCTTATTATCAGCTTGGCAGTTTTGAGGAAGAAGGGTGAGATCTTCACATTGGCTTTCAGTGATGTCATTCTTGTAGCAAAACAGGAAGTTCACATTCATTATTACTTTTTAAAGATAACAGGGAGAAATTAACAAGAAATGTTTGTACAAAATAGGTTAAGCACATTGCTGAAGATCCTCCTTGCAGCTGCTCCCACAGGTTTTCAATTGAGTACCTGTCTGAAGGACGCTACAGGTTGGGAGACAAAATACTCTTCATACGTGTAAGTTCAATTTCTCAAAATGGTTTCCGACCTCTTGCTTTGGAATAGGCTGTCTCATCTGGGCCGGGCATAGCCCACATCCCCACAGATAGGAATTCAGTCTCATGAATGGAGACATCACGCTGGTGAAGTTACTTTCGCAATTTCCTTGCCTGTTTGGAAGACTGTCCCTAGCACTCTACAAGCATTCAGCCTCAACACACAAGAGCAGAATTTTTTTGTAGGACCCAGAGACTCATGCATCAGCCCTCCCCCCAGTGCCCAGTGAGGGAAGGTCTAAGTATATTTGACTGGTAATGCAGGGCTCCTGATCGTGAGGAATCTTCAGTGCCCTTCAGACATTCACATCAAGCATATGAAGGTTGGTAGCAGAGGGGAAAGGTCTAGCATGATCAAGGATCTTGGGGGCAGAGGCTGGTGCATGCACTCCTGGTCCCCTTAGCACCTTTCCTAGAATCATAGACTTGGGACTCCAAGAGTCATTAGTCAAACCCCTGCAATGCAGGAACCATAGCTAAATAATCTCTGGGAGATGGCCATTCAATCTCAGTTTTAAAACTTCTAATGAAGCAGTCTACCACCTTCCACGGTGTAGTCCATTTCACCACCAAGCATCTTTTGCCATCAAAAAGTTATTCCACAGACTTCGTTGGAATCTCTTTTCTAGTAAATTGAATCCATTGGTTTGGGTTCTACACTCTGGAGCAGCAGAAAACAAGCTTGCTCTATCTTCCATGCAGTATTTTTCATATTCAGCCTGAATGCCTGGCTGAGTGATGCTAGGGAATGCTTGATCAATAAGTCCCCCTGCTTTCTGCTGTGGTTCTTGGCAGCCTGCATTCCTCTGTCCTCTTGGTCTGCACTTGTTTAATGTTTTTAGGATTTGTGGAGTGGTCTTCAGGGACAGTTAGAGATCATTCTGTAATATATGAGGAAAGCTGTTAAATGGGAAACTATGATAGAGTCCCAGAGGGTGGATTAAGGCCCCTCAGAGATCCTTCTAAGCCTAATATACTGCAGTACAAAAGGGCAAATATCCCATTCTCTACTCTTTCTCCCTTCTTCTGCTAGATGTTACACGGCAAGCATGTGATGGTACGTGTTGGTGGAGGTTGGGATACTCTTCAAGGTTTTCTACTCAAGTACGACCCTTGCCGGGTGCTGCAGTTTGCAACGTTGGAACAGAAAATCTTGGCGTTTCAAAAAGGTGCTTCCAATGAGACTGTTCCTGATTCATCTGCTAGAGCGCCACAGCCTCCACTCATGAATCCCATATCTGCAGTGGATACGTATCAGAAACAGAATTCAAAGCCCTGTACTCCTGTTTCAGATCCAAAAACTCCACATGTAACTAACAGAAAACAGGCAGTAGCCAAGTTTCCACAATCAGGTGGTCTTTCTTCCCCCAAAGTAACAACGTGTACGTCTCCTACAAGCCAACTTGGACCGGGGCACACCAAGTCAAAAGGCTTAGTAGTGAATAACAATATGCCATCTTCCAAATCTTCAGCAGTTGCATCAAAAAAATCAGCACCTCCTCCTCATAAATCAACTTCGGTTTCAAAAGTTCGGCAACCTGTAAATAAAGGTTCCTCCTCCTCTTCCTTGTTGAGAACTGCTGTAACTTCAAATTCGCTTCAGAAGCGTGTCTTGTCGCCAGCCAAACTCGCACATTCCCAGAATTCTCCAGCTATTTCGGATCCTGCCCTTTTTTGTTCAGCGAGTAAGCTTTCTGAGCTACCTGGAACGAAAGCTAAAAGAGTGGCTGTAGAACAAGATTTCGATTCTCCTAATAGCAGAGTTCGGCTTGATGCTGCAGCCAAAGCTAAGCCTCTTTCAAAAACCTTAGCAAGACCTACAAGGCCAGCTGACAGAAATCCACATGTCCCGAAGCCAACATTGTCTCAACAGCCTTCTGCAAAACCAGTTCCCAAAATCACCACTCAAACATTACCCACACAATCCCAGTCACCCAGAGGCATGCCAGAAATTAGCCAGGCCAAAAACATCAAACCTGCTGTTAGCCCTGCTTTGGTTACAGATGGTAAATCAACACAGCTGATGTCTTCATTGGGACCGAGGGGTAAAACTGCAGCCTCATCTGTTAACAACCAGACATCTGTCAAAAATGTTCAGGTCCAAAATAGCACGGCGAGAACTCCGGTAGGATCCAGTGTATCAAAACATCCAGAGCGTACCCCACTCTCCGTGGTGCGCCTTCCCCAAAAATCAACCAAAGTCGAAACCAGGAAAAAGGCTATGCAAAGTGCTAACAGAGGTCAATCAGCAGTTAAATCTTCTCTGAATGAGAAAAACCTTCATCCATCCACTAAGAATCCTCTTTCAAAAGTTAAGACTACCACTGTAACTACCAAGGGGACACCTGGAAGCTTAAAGGACCCAACACTGAAGACTAAGCAAGATGATAATTATTTTGTTATGAGTGGAAATAAGAAACTCAAAAAGTTAAAATAACTAAGGATATTAACTATTGATGTTGCCTGCTCTTCCCGTAGCTACTTCATTCAAGTGTAAAATGTTTAAATAACAATACGGTAATCAAGATATTAACTCCCTTGTCTATAAATGATGATGTTTGATAAGCTCTGCTAATCAGCTAAGCGTGTTCACCAGAACTTATACCAGTCTTCTCTAATACAGTAGTACATTGATCTCTATAGGGCATCTTACTTTAATCTGTATTCTATGCATCTTTAGTACAATTCTGGCATTCATATTTGATGTGACAAAGTGTTCATTTCTCATGACAGATATTTCTGAATGGATCCTATGTGGCACCTAGTATTTTTCTTACCAGGGAAAAACAATAAGGAGCAGGATCCTTTATAGGAGCCTGTATTAGTGGGCACCGGAAGGTACATTTATCAGGAATGTGTACAATCTCCTGATGACATTAGCCCTTTTAGGAGACACTCTTGTGCATTGATTCAGAACTTTGTCTGAAGATGCTTTTTGTCAAAAGTGGAATTGGGAAATTGAGCCTTGTATTCTAAACACTAATTTCAGTAAGAATAAGATGTGAGTAAGTTTTTTTAAAAAAACAAGGTAGAAGTAGCCAACATGTGAGTAGCTTTATATTGGGGAGAGATCAGAGTTATTAGTAGTAGTAGTTTGGCTGATCTTGAATGCTGAACAGAAATGGTTAGTTAGCTTTAGGGCATATCCTGTGCTACAGCTCTGTTCTGCGATGGACTTCCATACGCACAACAGACCTTCCTCCTTCGCTCCCATCCCCTCCAGCTCCCCGCTCAAAATCTACTCTGGCGAGTTGGGAGAGTGTCCAGAGGTGAGGGGTTTTTGGGGGGCGGGGATGGCAGGAACAGAAGAAACAGAAGTTCTGCTGGGGCACTGGAACTACACATGTGAAGCACTGGATACAACCCTTCATTTTTAAGGGGTATTTATTCTAATTTAAAAGCTCTTATATAAGTCCCATTTAAGCGTTCAATACAGATCCCTAAGAACACTAAAAATTTCTGCCTTAAAACATAACTTCAGTGCCTTAGCACACGATGTGCTCTGTTGTAACACAAGATATTTTAAATATCTGGGTTCAGACGTGTGCCCTAGTTTATTCATGTGGGCTGAGTTGAAGCCTGTGCTGATCTCAGCAGGGCTTAAGCAAATGAAACTCTGGGTCTGATTGCACAGGAACAATTTAATGAACGCTGGTGCTTTGTAACTCTTCTGCGTGTCAGTCTTTCTGAGGCGAGTGGAGCTTGTGCAGCCACAGTGCTTAATGGATTGCATGCTTAAAATGCATTAGCCAAACCTCCCTATGGGAGGGAGAACACCCTGTAGAATTCTAGGAAATATGCTTGTGTCTGCAGAAGTGGGCGAGCAACCTTCAGATAATATGATTTACATCTGTAAGCACAATTCAAATGCCTTTCAAATAAGCTGCCTACGTCGTTTTTTAATATTTATATTGCACATTACTTCATGCTAGCTGCATAATTCATTCCTTGTTGCATTTAATACAGCATAACCTGCCATATGCAGCAAACTTTGGAGCGGAAGTAGCTCGATCTAAGTGTCTTCAGTACAAAGCTGTACATTCTCAAGCAAGATGGTATTAACTGCATGTGTATACCAGCTTGTATACACCTGTACTTCCTAAAGCAGTATTTTTTAGACATTTACCTTTTTTCAAAAAAACCCCAACAACTTCGCAGTTCCTTCTCCATGGACTTTTTTTCCCTTTCAAATGTAGACGTCAGGAAAAGCACTTTCTCACGAAACTCTGCATGTTGCACTACTGAATATCAAATCATGTCTTTAATTGCAACGTACATTGCGAACCCAGGTGAAATTGATCTTGAGATAATGGATTCTGCCCAAAATCACAAATTAGTAAACCATTATTGACTGAAGTGGAAATAAGCAGCCATGCGCACACACCCCCACCCCGCTCTTCACATCTGCTGTAGCTGCACTTAAAAAAGAAAGATCTGACTAGATGAGGCAGAATGCATGTCCCATTGAAAACAATGCTGTGTAGACAAAATATATCCACAGTTAGCTTTACATTCTAACAGTGCGCTGCCAGTTTACACTCCTCCTTGATTCTGTACATGATAATTCCACAGGAACGTGTCTATAAGCACCCTTCCCCTTAGCTGCTTTGAAGTGACTAGTTATATATGGCACCTATATAGCTCTTACATATACGGCAGTGGTTGGGAGACAAAGTAACTGTTGTGCCTGAAAACTACTTTTTATTTATTGGAAAACAGCAGTGAAGAGGTATTCACACAAGTCAGTGTCCGATCTTTCCTGGCCATAACATGAATATTCATTTCTGCACTACCAGTTTCTATTATTTATGGATTTTTGTAAGTCAATAAACTGCAATCTGTGAGAAATGTGGCAATGTTGTCAAGTTTTTTTTTTTGCTTTTTGGTGCTTAATTAAGGCTCAAGCATGGAAATCTTTACAGCTATTTAGTCGCCAAAAAAGAGAGAAAAAAGTCTCTGTTACTGAATAGTATGCACATCAGCCTCATAGCCTGATTTAAAAAATAATAATAAAGTGAACCCTCCCCTGTTCATTGCTATAATGATGCGTATATGCCAAGTAGCATGGGATGGGATTATATGTAATTTGAAGAGTGGTGTAGTTACCCAACTAGTATTTAAATGGTATGTCCATGAAACATCTCTCTGTAGGCAACTGGGGGCTACTAAGTCTGAGCAATGGTGTTTGAGGCTTGTGTATGCTCTATGGAGCTGTCTCTGAAAGTTTGGGAAAGATGGAAAGCTCATGTGACAGTTCAGCTGGCAGAACATGAGACTCTTAATCTCAGTCAAGGGTTCAAGCCCCACATTGGGCAAAAAGATTCCTGCATTTCGGGGGGGGGGTTGACCTAGATGACCCTCGTGGTCCCTTCCAACTCTACAATTCCACGATCCATGCGAGTTCTAATGTGTGTGTGGAAGCTCATCCAGAAATGGTCTTTAACAAATGTCTTTCTACATTTTTATTTTTCCCTTCTCCTGAGGAATTCGCATTGGCTACAAAGTCCACCCCATTTTATCTTTACCGCAGCCCTGTAAGATTATCTATCTATCTATCTATCTATCTATCTATCTATCTATCTATCTATCTATCATCTATCTATCTATCTACAGTGGTGCCCTGCAAGACGAATGCCTCCCAAGACGGAAAACCCGCTAGACGAAAGGGTTTTCCGTTTTTGAGCTGCTTCGCAAGACCCTATGGGCTTGCTTTGCAAGACGAAAACGTCTTCCGAGTGTTCCAATTTTTTTCGCTCCCCCCCTTTTTCTAAGCCGCTAAGCCGCTAATAGCCTTTTAGCCGCTAATCCGCTAAGCCTTTAATAGCCGCTAAGCCTTTAATAGCCGCTAAACCGCTAATAGCGCTAAGCCGCTAATAGGGTTGCTTCGCAAGACGAAAAAACCGCTAGACGAAGAGACTCGCGGAACGGATTAATTTCGTCTTGCGAGGCACCACTCTATCTATCTATCTATCATCATCATCATCATCTATCTATCAGCTTTATCTAAGCTGAAAGGAGGTGACTGTTCCATCATCATGTGGTGACTCTCATGGTTAAGTGCAGATTTGAACCTGGATCTCCCTGTTTAACACTTGCCACTATGTCACACTGGCTGCCTAGTACAGGTTGGTTGGGTCACCTTCATCCCTTTGTGTATATAGATATATTTGCCACTACCGAAGGCAATGGGAACATCCCCTTGTATAGCTAAGGGGAAGGGCTTTAGCTCAGTAGAGCATCTGTTTTCTTTGAAGAAGGTCCCTGATTCAAATCCTGACATCTCCAGGTAAGGCTGGGAGAGAGAGCACTGTTCAAAATCCTGACGAGTCTCTGCCATTCAGTCACCAAACTAGGTGGACTGACGGTCTGACTACATATAAGGCAGCTTCCAATCAATTCATTATATGGTCATGGACACACTAAAAAGCTTCCTGTGTTCTTGCTGCACTCACCCACCCTCAAGGAACTGCTGAATTTTACAGTATACTTGTATAATATGATTAAAGTATGCAAGAAACTGAGGCATCAGGCATAAGCCTGCATTTTATTAATGTTTGATCAGGACTTGTATATTAAAGAGGGCTTAGATTTGGGCTTAGATTTTCAAAGGTAGATTTTCAAATGTTTCATGCCAGGCAGAGAAAACCTTGGCCATTCTCCTAAGACAAGGGGCCCCCCCTTTGATTGATAGCAGAAAGCAATTCTCAAAGTCGTAAAAGCTGAAATTACAGACTGAGTAATGACACTGACCCTACATGTTACAGAAGATAACAAAGGCAGAGATAAATATAATTAGGAATGGGCAAATAGTAAAATGATACCATGGGCCTCTCTTAAACCTTGAGCTGTATTTTCTAAGGCCAGAGGCAAATGGGGAGAAGCATCTAGCTGACAGAGAAAGAGAGGCTTTTTTTTTTTTTTTTTTTTGGGAAGTCTTTTTAAAACTGTTTCTTTCTTAAACTGAGAGAAAAGGCAACTGGCTTGGCTGGGGAAAAAGAAGCTTCTTCCTATTTTGTTTTGAGGCTGGAAAGGAGGCTGAAGGGGGGGGGAATGTAAACTGAAGAGCCTTCTTTAAAAACTGTTTTTTTACTGAGTTCCTTCCTTTCTACTTTGAGAAGCTTTTACTCTTTTAAAAGGTTACCTATGATAATGTATGAAATATATTAGCTTAAATATATTGGCTTAAATGTAATTATGCAAAGGATTTAACAAATGCTAGAAGAGTTGTATTTATCCTGGAATTAAGTCAGCCAGCAGTTTAGCCCCCCTGCCAGACAGGAAGACGCCATCAAATGCTGTCCAGATATATTAGCTGTCAGACATTTGTTTAGAAACCTTCAAATGAAGGATATCTTTCAATGTTGATGTGAAACTCAAGATCCTTGACATATGTTTAAGATAAAAATTTAAGATTAACCATTTGTTTTAGAAGGCAATAGGGCAGGGAGGGCAAGAGGTGAGCTGGTAATTAAGATTCCTTGTTGAGACACATGTAAGATATATTACTACTTATTTGTCATTTATAGATGTAACAATATATAGCTGTTTGTGTTCCATATAAGGACAAGAGGATGTGGGTGTATCTTTTAGGATTGGATATAGCAATCAGCCAATAGGAAATCCAACTAGGTTGATTGGACAGAGGCAGCCACAGGAGGAGCAAAGGGGGCTGGATTAAGGGGATATAAGGGCTGGCCATAATGGCAGGAGCCAGGCCAGAGCTTGGTAACCATATACCACTGTGCCTCTCATTTATTTGTCTGACAAATAAATAATTATTTTAATTTCTCTATTGCTGCGTTGAATATTTCATTCCAGCTAAGCGTTAACCACAAGCAGGGTGCTACATTTTATGGTGCTCCTGTGACTCGGATAAGTGGTCTGCTGGAACGCAGCCCCTTCGCTCTACTGAGCAGGGTACAAGAGAGAGGATCTCTAAACTGCTTACCCAAGCGCGCACTGGTAAATTTTTCCAGGGGGAACGCAGAAGTCTCGTCTGTCTGATACCCTGCTCACTGGCGGCGACGGACCGGGGGGGAAACGGAACCAACCAGGGGTAAGTGCACAAAGGGATTTTTGGCCCTCCAATTAATTGGGAGGAAGAGAAGTCTTGATCAAACTTCTGCGTCTCAGTAAGTGGGAACTGAGTACGCTAGGTGGCTGGGTACATCAGATGGTGATCTGGTGGGGGGAAAGGGAAGAATGGGAGGTAGTGTGTGGTGAAGTATCTAACGCATTGTATGTGTGAGAAAGTACAGAGCAATCTGTAGCTGACCTGAGTGTGGAGTGGGCAGTACTTCGGTTCCCAGTGAGGCGACTCCATCTGGGCAAGGAAACCCACGAAGCGTGTGTGTGAGTGACTGAGTGGATACTTCACAGGGCCATACAATGGGAGTTGGGGGTTCAAAAGGGGAAAATACACCTCTTGAATGTATGTTAAATAATTTTAAGAAAGCCTTCTCAGGGGCGTATGGAGTCAAAATGACGCCAGAGCGCCTGAGAACGTTATGTGAATTAGAGTGGCCGAAGCAAAATACTAAATGGCCATCTCAAGGAACCTTTGATATAAATTTAGTAAGCAAACTTTGGTCTGACATCGCCAAAGAGACTGGAGGGTGCCCAGAACAATTTTCATACATAGATTCTTGGCTGAGCACATTAAATAAAAATCCTCCATGGATAAGGGAATGCAAAGTCCAACGATGCAAATTATTGGCTGTAAAAGCCGAAGCTAGGAAAGGAATCTTGCCAAATAAACTCAAACCCATTTTTGAGGGACCAGAGGAAGAGCTGCTTCCACCTCCACCCTATGCTCCACACCGAAGGGAGCCTAATCCAAACACTCCACCAGTTGTAACCCCAAGGCAAGAAAGTGGAATGAATAATGGGGCTGGAGTCACAGAACTTGATTCCTTGATAGATTATGATAAATATCTTCAGGAGGCATTGGAGGCCTATAATAAAGCCCAAGCAGAAGTGGTTATTCCATCTGTGAGTCCCAGTAGAACTCCATCTACAGTCTCTTTTAGTGAAACAACTGATTGCCTACCCCAAACCCCTGTACATCCAAGTCCTAGAGAATTATTACAGAAGTTACAGGGAGACCTTAATCGGTCAGCAAGCAATACAGCCAGGCGTATAAAGCTGCTAAAAGAACGCCTTGGGACAAATACCATCCCCTATGATTTGAGGCCCCTAGAGCAAGGCGAAGAGAAAGATCACGTAGTAGCCCCTCTCAGAAGAGTATTTGATGCACTTGAGGAGCCTGTGCTGGTTAACGGGCAACCCGGACCACGGCCACCTCGAACTTCGACCCTGCAATATATTCCATTCACGACTACAGATCTGATGAATTGGAAAACACACACCCCATCTTTTGCAGAAAAACCTCAGGCTATGATGGACTTGGTGACTTCAATAATAAATACTCATAGTCCTACTTGGACAGATTGCCGCCAGCTCCTGAATACTCTGTTCACCACTGAGGAAAGGAGAGACATAATTGAAAAGGCACAGATATATTTGCGTGAGCAGGCCAGAGTGGGAAATATTTATAATATTGACCGTCATCTCCAAGACAACTTTCCCTTGGAAGATCCTAATTGGGATCCAAACAATGTAATTCACCTGGCCAGACTTACCACCTACCGCCAGACGCTTGTGCAAGGTATCCGCAGGGCATGCCAGAAGCCCACTAATATGTCTAAAGTCTCAGAAGTAGAACAGAAACCAAATGAGAGTCCAGGAGACTTTTTAGAGAGGCTGCAAGAAGCCTATCGTATATGGACTCCTTTTGACCCTGAAGCCCCTGAAAACAGCAGAATGATTACTGCTACATTTGTGGCCCAGTGCGCTTCTGACATTCGTAAGAAAATTCAGAAATCCGAAGGATGGGAAGGGATGCTGATGAGCCAAATTATGGCCATTGCACGCCGAGTTTATCGGAATAGGGATGAGGCTGAGAAACAAGAGAAGAAGAAGTGGCAGAAGGAAAAGATGGTAATGCTAGCCACAGCAGTGAAGCAAGACTACCGCCCCTTAAATGGAGGAAGAGGGCGGGGAAGGAATCCACCACTGGGAAGGAATCAATGTGCAAATTGCAAGAAGGAGGGTCATTGGAAGCGGGAGTGTCCTGAACCCCTGAGGTTGGAAGAAGTACGCCCAGGCCCAGGCCCAGGCTCCGGCCCAAGAAACCAGGGACGGGGACGGGGAATGATCCGAGATGGAAGATATCAGAGACCTGGACAAGGACGGAGTAGGGACAATGTCATTGGACTGGCAGAGGAGGATTTTACCCAAGACTAGGAAAGACCGGACTCCATAAAGTTAGGCTTCCAGGAGCCCACGGTCACGATCCAATTAGGAAGCCATTTAATAGACTTTATGATTGATACTGGGGCTGAATACTCAGTACTCCCAGAACTATTGCAGAAAAAGGCATCCAAAAGTGTAGTCATTAAAAGTGCCACTGGTCAGTCAGCTAAGAGGTCTTTCCTCCAACCTTTGGAATGCCAGATTGGGGGACATCGTTTAACCCATCAGTTTTTGTATATACCTGAGTGTCCAATACCTCTCTTAGGTAGAGATATGCTGTCCAAATTGCAGGCCCAAATCACCTTCACTCCTCGAGGTCCAGAAATGAAACTGCCATCAAAGGCAGCAGGAATAATTTCCCTCTCAGTACCTAAGGAACAATCATGGCGCCTAATGTCAGCCCTGCAAGTCCAACCCACATTGGATACAGAGTTAAACAAGCTCCTCCGAACTCTACAGGTGCCACCAGGAGTATGGGCCGAAAATAGCCCACCAGGAATGGCCAAGAATATAGCTCCAATTGTAGTAACCTTAAAACCTATGGCTACCCCTGTATCTGTAAAGCAATATCCTTTACCCCGGCGAGCAGCAGAGGGCATCCAGAAACATTTGGACCGCCTATTAAAATATGGTCTGCTTAAGCCCTGCCAATCAGAATGGAACACACCCCTTTTGCCTGTTCGAAAACCTGGAACAGATGAATACAGGCCAGTGCAGGACTTGAGGCTCGTAAACCAGGCTATCGAGACCTTGCACCCAAATGTACCAAACCCATACACCCTGCTGAGTTTGATCCCACCAGAAGCAACATTTTTTACTGTATTGGACTTGAAAGATGCATTCTTCTGTTGCCGGCTGGCACCACAGAGCCAACCTATATTTGCCTTCCAGTGGGAAGACCCTTTGACAGGAACAAAAGGCCAGCTAACCTGGACGAGATTGCCCCAGGGATTCAAAAATTCCCCAACTTTATTTGGCACTGCCTTGGCGAAGGATCTAACAAGTTACCCCTCAATACCTGGAGAAAAGGTGGTTCTGCAATATGTAGATGACCTTATACTAGCAGCAAAGGATTTTGATACCTGTAAAGAAGGTACAGAGGAACTGCTCCACTTGCTCTGGCAAGCTGGCTACCGAGTTTCCCAGAAAAAGGCACAGTTATGTTTAGAAAAGGTCAAATATTTGGGCTTTGACATCTCACACCAACAACGAGCATTGAGGCCAGAGAGGAAAGAAGCTATTTGCCTTATCAAGGAACCTACCACAAGGAAACAACTCAGAGGATTCCTGGGAACAGCAGGGTTTTGTAGACTATGGATACCTGATTTCAGCAGTCTGGCCAAACCCTTACATGAAAGCACTCGAGGTGCAGAAAAGGACCCATTCGTATGGGGACCTGAGCAGCAACAAGCCTTTTTAGTTATCAAACAACGACTTATGGAGGCCCCAGCCCTTGGACTGCCTAATTCGGAAAAACCCTTTCAGCTGTATGTACATGAACAGAATGGGATTGCAGCGGCAGTCCTGACCCAGAGATTAGGAAGTTGGAACCGTCCAGTAGCTTATTTGTCAAAACAATTGGACTCAGTAGCAAAAGGATGGCCTCCATGCCTAAGGGCAGTAGCGGCCACTGCCAGCCTTGTCAAAGAAGCTGATAAATTTACCTTCGGCCAGACGATGTATGTGAATGTACCTCATGCTGTTCTGACACTCATGGAATATAAGGGTAGTTATTGGCTAACGAACCCAAGGATGGCTAGGTACCAAGGCCTATTGTGTGAAAATCCCAGGATTCATCTACGAGTAGTGAATATGCTCAATCCAGCGACTTTGCTGCCCCTACCAGAGGTAGATGATGAAGAATCACATGATTGTCTCCAAATAATGGATGAAGTTTATTCCAGTAGACCCGATCTGAAAGATGAACCATTGAAAAATCCAGATGTTGTATATTATACTGATGGTAGCAGTTACCTGCATGAAGGTGCCAGACGAGCAGGATATGCTGTGGTCACCAATGAGGAAGTTGTGGAAGCTGAAGCTTTGCCTGCTGGCACCTCGGCACAAAAAGCTGAACTTATAGGTTTAACTAGAGCTCTGCAATTGGCAGCCGGATGTAAGGCAAACATCTATACTGATTCTAAATATGCCTTCTTAACCCTGCATGCACATGGTGCTCTATGGAAAGAAAGAGGTCTAATAGGAGCCCACGGGAAGGCCTTGAAATATGGACCTGAAGTAGAAATCCTGTTAGAAGCAGTATGGGCTCCAGAACAGATTGCTGTAATGCACTGCAAAGGTCATGGACGAGGAAGGGATCCAATAACCAGAGGAAATCATGCTGCTGACAAAGCAGCTCGAGAGGCAGCCCAAAAGCCTGTGGGAGGATTTATAGCAGCCCTCATACCAGAGGTAGTTCCAGAAGAAGTTAAACCTCACTATACCCCAGAAGAGAGGAAGTGGGCTGAACAGGAAGGAGCAGTTGTGAAGGACGGTTGGATGATCCTGCCAGACAATAGGATTTATGTACCTCATCATCTAGCAGGCACAATTGTAAGAAATTATCATGAATCTACTCACCTTGGCGGTACTGCAACCAGAGAGAGTCTCAGTCGGAAGTTGTATATTATTAACCTATCACAATTAGCAACTTGCATTTCACAGAAATGTGTTCTTTGTGCTAAAAACAATCCCAGGCAGGGACCGGTACAACCTCCTGGAATCCAACATGTGGGATATGTCCCCATGGAAAGCCTAATTGTGGACTTCACAGAGCTGGTCCCTTCTAAGGGATTCAAGTATCTCCTTGTGTTTGTAGATACTCTTACCGGATGGGTTGAAGCTTTTCCCACCCGAACTGAAAAGGCACGAGAGGTAACTAAGAGACTCCTCACTGAATTGATCCCGAGGTTTGGATTACCTAGATGCATTGGAAGTGACAATGGGCCAGCGTTCATTGATCAAGTAGTACAAGAAGTATGTCGAGTCCTACAAGTGAAATGGAGACTGCATGCAGCCTATAGGCCTCAGAGTTCAGGGAAAACTGAGAGAATGAATCGGACTCTGAAAACCCAATTGGCAAAATTAACCCAGGAAACGGGATTGGGATGGGTAGATGTGTTACCCATAACACTGTTTCGTGTTCGGTGTGCACCCACAAAAAGACTTAAGTTGTCACCTTTTGAGCTCCTGTATGGGAGACCGCCCTCCTTTGTTCAGGATATTTCAGCTGATCTTAAACAAATAGGAGACCATGTGACACAGGGACAAGTGCAATCTCTCTCCCGTGTTTTTGTTTCTCTTAACAGGTGGGCCCTCGAGCGCACGCCGTGCAGCATTGCCGAGCCGATTCATCAGTTCCAGGCTGGCGATAGCGTATGGGTGAAAGAGTGGAAACGTGATCCACTTGCACCTAAGTGGCGTGGACCTTACACCGTCTTGCTCTCTACTCCAACAGCGGTGAAGGTAGCTGAGGTGACCCCCTGGATTCATCACTCCCGTTTGAAGAAGTCCGAAGGCAGTTGGACGTGCAAAGGTGACCCTTCTAATCCTCTTAAACTGACTCTCTCCAAAAACCCCTGTATCTAGCCCTACCGGGAACGGGCTAGGTCACGGGCAACATTTGACGACCGGCCTGCTGCAGCCACAACCTGGAAGCTGGCTGACCTGCGCACGCCTGAAGCTTGAGGAGCATCTGAACCAGCGATTGTGAAAGGAAAGATTCTCTTATACAATTAATTGACTGCCCACCCCCTTGTGGAACAATTATCAGAGATATTACTCATTGGGGATCCTCGGGATATATGTTTTGGTCTTGGTGGTTCCCCATTCCTGTCACTGGGGGAATTATATTGGGACTAATATTTATTTGCTATCACAATAAGGTAATCTTTTGTGGGAGGAATGCATATGCTAGACATCAACATGATTCTATTAATCCTGATCCCTTGGGAAGGGGAAGGGTCCTTGAATCTGGCCAAATTGACTAAATATGGATTCCACCATGACCACAATATGTGGGTAGGTTTAGCTGAAATGGTAGCCAATGTTGCAAATAGGACCAATTGCCTTGTTTGCTCTCTCGGGCCAGATGATTCAGAGGGAGGTATGCCCTTATTACCGATACCATTAGATGCCATTGGTATGGTAAGCGAAATACCACACCAAACAGAAGTACAGAATTTCCCCGGATGGAACTCAACTAAACCATTACGAGTTATACCTGTACAAGGGGAATTCTGTGTACATAGATCATCAAATGCAGCTGATTCTACCATGATAGGCTCTTCTCATTGTCACTATACTTGGGATAATATTAAGAATACCTGGGCACACGATACTACCTATCGAACTCGGGATGCCTTGCCCTGTGCACCTCCTTTTATTCATGCATGGAAAGTGGTATGGAACATAACTGTGACAGAAAAAGGCAATCTAACATACTGCACTGTGAACTCTCTACCTCTTTTGCTATTCCGCCTTCTGTACTCCACGTACCAAAGACCTCAGACACGATGGTTGTGGTGGATATGTGGAGAATGGGCATACAAGAAACTCCCCTCCAAATGGAGTGGGACTTGTTTTCTGGGATGGGTATTGCCACCAATGTGGATTATGCCCACTAATTTGGCCAAGCGTACACGAAGAAACGCTGATATTTCTCATATAGCAGGAGGAAGTACCCAAAGTTGGAGCGGTACTGATGATTGGCCACCAGAGCGCATTATAGCCTATTATGATCCTGCCTCCTGGAATCCTGGTGAGCTCATACAAGGGGCACGGGATCCTATTTATAATCTAAACAGAATAATTCGATTGCAAGCAGTAGTGGAACTTGTAACCAATGCAACGGCCAAGAGTTTGAGACTTATTGCACAACAGTTGGATGAAAGTAGAGCCGCCATTTTGCAGCTGAAAATGGGAATGGATTATGTACTTGCCAAGCAGGGAGGCCTATGTGGAGTCTTGAACTTGACAGGGAATGCCTGTTGCTTTAACATTTCAGATAATGGTGAGGCAATCCGTGTGTTGGCCACAAAGATGGAGAATATAGCACATGTCCCAGTACAAACATGGGAAGGATGGGATATGGGATGGCTCACCAATTGGTTACCTAATGTTACAGGACTCAAAGGGATACTATTGTCTTGCTTGTTTTTCTTGACAGTAGTGGTAATGGTTTTATGTATGATGCCATGTATCATTTCATGTTTTAGAAGTACAATTAGCAAGATGGTTTCAAATGAAACTCTACCTCATATCATGGCCCTATACAGAGCTTTACCTCAGGAATATGATGAAGGTCAAGCTATCAAGGACACTTGGGATGAAGGTCCTTGAGCTTGAAAGGGGGGAATGAGGCATCAGGCATAAGCCTGCATTTTATTAATGTTTGATCAGGACTTGTATATTAAAGAGGGCTTAGATTTGGGCTTAGATTTTCAAAGGTAGATTTTCAAATGTTTCATGCCAGGCAGAGAAAACCTTGGCCATTCTCCTAAGACAAGGGGCCCCCCCTTTGATTGATAGCAGAAAGCAATTCTCAAAGTCGTAAAAGCTGAAATTACAGACTGAGTAATGACACTGACCCTACATGTTACAGAAGATAACAAAGGCAGAGATAAATATAATTAGGAATGGGCAAATAGTAAAATGATACCATGGGCCTCTCTTAAACCTTGAGCTGTATTTTCTAAGGCCAGAGGCAAATGGGGAGAAGCATCTAGCTGACAGAGAAAGAGAGGCTTTTTTTTTTTTTTTTTTTGGGAAGTCTTTTTAAAACTGTTTCTTTCTTAAACTGAGAGAAAAGGCAACTGGCTTGGCTGGGGAAAAAGAAGCTTCTTCCTATTTTATTTTGAGGCTGGAAAGGAGGCTGAAGGGGGGGGAATGTAAACTGAAGAGCCTTCTTTAAAAACTGTTTTTTTACTGAGTTCCTTCCTTTCTACTTTGAGAAGCTTTTACTCTTTTAAAAGGTTACCTATGATAATGTATGAAATATATTAGCTTAAATATATTGGCTTAAATGTAATTATGCAAAGGATTTAACAAATGCTAGAAGAGTTGTATTTATCCTGGAATTAAGTCAGCCAGCAGTTTAGCCCCCCTGCCAGACAGGAAGACGCCATCAAATGCTGTCCAGATATATTAGCTGTCAGACATTTGTTTAGAAACCTTCAAATGAAGGATATCTTTCAATGTTGATGTGAAACTCAAGATCCTTGACATATGTTTAAGATAAAAATTTAAGATTAACCATTTGTTTTAGAAGGCAATAGGGCAGGGAGGGCAAGAGGTGAGCTGGTAATTAAGATTCCTTGTTGAGACACATGTAAGATATATTACTACTTATTTGTCATTTATAGATGTAACAATATATAGCTGTTTGTGTTCCATATAAGGACAAGAGGATGTGGGTGTATCTTTTAGGATTGGATATAGCAATCAGCCAATAGGAAATCCAACTAGGCTGATTGGACAGAGGCAGCCACAGGAGGAGCAAAGGGGGCTGGATTAAGGGGATATAAGGGCTGGCCATAATGGCAGGAGCCAGGCCAGAGCTTGGTAACCATATACCACTGTGCCTCTCATTTATTTGTCTGACAAATAAATAATTATTTTAATTTCTCTATTGCTGCGTTGAATATTTCATTCCAGCTAAGCGTTAACCACAAGCAGGGTGCTACAAAACAATGCAAGAAATCATGTTTTTCATGGTGAAAAAGAAAGCCCAGTGGGGGGCGGGGAGAGAATGGATGCCAATAACCCCAGTACTTTAGGATGGAATATTTAGCCATGCCAGCCACTGAAATGGGCTAAACATGTACATACCATGTCACCTGATCCTCCCCTCAAAACAGGAATTTTGTTCCTGATTTTTTCCCCAGACCCTCCCAAACCATTCAGAATTAGATCACAATCTGTCAAGATATTCTGAAATATACAAGACAGTTGATCTGGAAGTAGCCTTGCGTTCCCACCTTAAATACCCTGATGTACATAGAAATCAGCTGTTTCATATATTGTGTTTAGTGTTGGGCAGTTAGTCTATGAATTTAACCTAATTTGGATTATTATTATTTTCTATTTAAGAACAGTGGTACCTTGGTTCTCAAACGGCTTAGTTGCCAAACGAATCGGCTCAGGAAGCAAGTGTTCTGGTTTGCAAACGTTTTTCGGAAGCCAAACATCTGATGCGGCTTCTAATTGAGTGCAGGAAGCTCCTGCAGCCAATCGGAAGCCACGTCTTGGTTTTCAAACAGTTTTGGGAGTCAAACGGACTCCCAGAATGGATTAAGTTTGAGAACCAAGGTACCACTATCTGAGAAGAGGTGGAATGCTAGGCCCAGGTAAAACTACTGCCATTTTAAGGTCTTCCGTTCCTTAAGGAAGGGGCGGAGTCTGTGAGAATTAATCAGGACCTTGAATGTGTGGGGAGCATTAGGGCTAAATGTGGTCACCTGGGCCTCTATCTGGTCCTCTTATTGCCCTGTCATGCTCCCCTCTCCCCAGCCCTGCTTTCCTGCTTTGCACCATAAGCTTTTCAGCACTTAGGCCTCCCTGCCTGTGGATTTTTGCATGAGGTAAAGTAAGGAAGTGGTATGTGCAATGAGCTTACGCTTTTACTTCTCCCTTTTGAAAGTTAATCAGTACTTTGGGGACCTCTAGTGGAGAACTTAGAAATATATCACTGAAGTAATAGGATTTTCCTACATCTTTATTGTCTTCAGAAATCAGTGTGTGGACACTGCAATCCTATACATGTCTACTTGGCAGGAAATCCTTTGGATTTCAGTGGTACTTATGCTCAAGTGGCTGGATTGCAGGTTAAATATATCCTTTATGCTAAACTATTACAGTGGTACCGTGGGTTACATACACTTCAGGTTACAGACTCCGCTAACCCAAAAATATTACCTCAGGTTAAGAACTTTGCTTCAGGTTGAGAACAGAAATCGTGCAGCTGCAGCAGGAGGCCCCATTAGCTAAAGTGGTGCTTCAGGTTAAGAACAGTTTCAGGTTAAGAACAGACCTCCAGAACAAATTAAGTTCTTAACCTGAGGTACCACTGTATTGTCATATTCCTATTTTAGGAAATTTGGTAGAGAAAATAAATAAATAACTGGCTTCAATGTTAAGTCCTTTACAACATGAAAGTGCACACCCTACTTTCCTCTTTCCTATATGCTTTATATCCTCTTATTCATCTGAAGTATAGACCACAAAGTATGGAGATGGAGAAATAGAGATTTGTGATTGTGAGACTGATTGCCTTTCACAATACAGTATAGGAAGTTAAAATTCATCCTGGCTTAGTAATTAAACACTTCCTATTTAACTTCACTATTATAAATACAAATAGCTGTTTTGCTAGTAGGAGTAATAGTTGGTAGTTAAAGCCCCTCCCCCTCCAGTCGCTCAGAAACTAATTTGGGGGCAATTCAGAGAGGTCAGTCAAAAGGGCAAATAGCAGAGCAACTGGAAACAATAAAACGAATTTAATCTGCAGTCAGGAAGTGCTTTAGCTAAAGTAACAGGGTCCCTGCAAGCTGATGCTGCAATACAGGTATTTTGCAAAACTAATCCCCAGTCCATCCGCCCTGCCATGCAAAGTCTGAAAAAAACAAGGGACAGCTAAACAGATTAGTCTGCAAAGCCACTTCCTGCTTGCCCAGGAGGTGGGGTTGCGGGCTTCACGCCCACCCCACGTGAGCGGGGGCTGGTTGCAGCCCCCGCGAGAGCAGGGGAATCCCGGCCGGGCCTGCCCCCCCCCAGCCAGCCAACCAGCTGGCTGGGGGGGCGAGGCCTGTCCTATTTAGGGCCGGTGCTGAGGGGGCTCGCCCTCTTTTCGCCGGCTAGCCCTCACGCAGGGTCCAGTATTGGTTCAAATTGGATGGGTGACTGTGTGCCAAGATTGCTGCATTGCAGGGGGTTGAACTAGATGACCCTTCTATGATTTCATAATAATAATAATAATAATAATAATAATAATAATAATAATAATAATAATAATAATAATAATATATTTATACCTTGCCCATCTGGCTGGGCTTCCCCAGCCACTCTGGGCAGCTTCCAACAAAATATTAAAATACAATAATGCATCAAACATTAAAAGCTTCCCTAAACACGGCTGCCTTCAGATGTCTTCTAAAAGTCTGGTAGTTGTTGTTCTCTTTGACATCTGGTGGGAGGGTGTTCCACAGGGCAGGTGCCACTAGTTGCTTTAGAAATGCCAATAAAAGTATTGATTCAATATTACATTGTGCATAAAGTGTTTGGTTTTAAATAGCTATTAATGGATCGTAGGTTACAAGAACTGTGGTCGTTGTTGTTTACCCTTCAAAAATACAGATGCTGTGAAGTCCATTGTATGGGCCAACGTGATTGCAGCTGGAAAAACCTAATTATTGTGAAGTGTCATTCTGATGAATAGTATGTCTAATAGCAGCTCAGTTCTGCTGAGTCCAGCATTCTACAAGAACCCGTGAAACAGGGCCATAATAAATTATGTGTATTTGTGTACGCGCTATGAAATTGAGCCTTTGAAGTACCTTGAAAGTATTTATTGCTGCTGTCAAAACTGAGCAATGAGCGCAGCAAGTTTTTAGAAAGCATGCTAAGCAGTTTTGGCTTCCTCATTGTCTCCTGATATTAGACCTGGGTGCGATCTTAAAGAAAGTGGGGGTTTTGCATTGATTTGGGTAGGATGTAGACCTTTGTGCTTTAAGTGTGCACCTGATATCAGGCATGTGGGGCCAGCATTTTGATTCTTCTCGAATTGGCCACTGCAAGCAATAGAACCACTGCTTTTAAAATGTGCAAGAGCATGATGTGAGTTTGGTAGAGACTGGTGTGTTCTCACTGCCAGGAATTATGATCTGGAGAAAGACAAGTGGTCAAGCTGGGGAGATTGCAGCTCCGCTTCTGCCTGAGCAACAAGAGGTGAAGAGGGGGCAAGAGAGAGGTTCTTTATTTATTATTTATATTTATTCATAAAAAAATATCAGAGCAATTTACAACCATCCAATAAAACCCATATTTAAAGGTTAAACTCTGAATTCGGTTAAAAATTAAGGAAAGGTGTCTTTTTATTTGCCTTCATAAGCCTGAGGGAATAGGATAGTTTTAAGCAGGCATTTAAAAGTTGAAACAGAAAGCACCTGTTGAATCTGTATTGGCAGAGTATTCTACATGAGCGGCCAGTGATACTAAGGGCTTGTTTTTTTGTGCCTGTCAGATGAACACCCGATTCTCAGTGGTGGCACCCTAACTGCAGAAAAGACACCCTGCCTTTTTGTGCCGCATGAATGAACACCTTTTTATTCTTTTAGGCTTTTGGGAAAAAATTGTGACCTTCAAATATAGGCTCTTAACTGGTTTTGCCTCTTCCTTTCTGTGGCATAACAATAGCAGTTTTCATGTTGCCCTTTATTTTTGGGGACTTGCATTAATATCAGCATCTTATATTTCTTTCAGCCAAGAGAGCCTATGTTAATTGAGTTGCCTATATAAATACAGTAAATAATAATAAACAGTCATGATAATAGTTGCTTAGCCTGCGGGGCCATTCTAGATCTGGCAGCAGCATTATACGTCAAAGTGGAACTATATCTGTCTCTTGTCTTGTGATAAGCTGACAGTTGCAATACCACCTTCTGGTTCTCTGCAATGGTGTCGCTGCAGCATAGCAGACAGCAGCTTTTTCTGCTGTCAAATTGTCTTGGGAAGTTTTCTGTGAACATATTACCATTTACTCTGGCTCCCCTGCCCTCATGGCTGGTGTTTGAAACCATGTTCACATGAGGATAGCCACTATCCATATCTATCCTGTAGTTTCTGCTGTCTGATGTGTTTCCAGTTTCCTCTTATTTGAAAACACAATCCACATTCACTTTGCACTTAAACTGAGGTGTGTACATTTGAGACAGCCTTGTGCATGTGCAGATGACAGCTTCATGAATAGGAGGGGGTTTGGGGGGGCAGGTACAGGGAAACCAAGCAGATAATGGAAGAAGACATCACTGCCTCATCTCTGGTGTGTTAGCAAGGTGCACCATGGAACGCGGATGGCGCTGTGGTCTAAACCACTGAGCCTCTTGGGCTTGCTGATCACAAGGTGGTTTGAATCCCCACGACGGAGTGGGCTCCTGTTGCTCTGTCCCAGCTCTTGCCAACCTAGCAGTTCGAAAACACGCCAGTGCAAGTAGATAAATAGGTACCGCTGCGGTGGGAAGGTAAACAGTGTTTCCGTGTGCTCTGGCTTCCATCACTGTGTCCCGTTGCACCAGAAGCGGTTTAGTCATGCTGGCCACATGACCCGGAAAGCTGTCTGTGGACAAACGCCGGCTCCCTCAACCTGAAACAAGATGAGTGCTGCAACTCCCAAGTCACCTTTGACTGTACTTAACCATCATGGGGTCCTTTACCTTTTACCTACCGTACTAGCCCGAATATAAGCCACACCCAAATATAAGCTGCACCTTTAAAATTCAAGGGGAGGGGGGAGAAAAAAGACAATACCTGAATATAAGCAGCTCCCATAAAATTCCGCAGGCACTCACACCCATTCCGTTTTACTGTATGTCTGTTTCAGCAGTGATATCGTAAAAGCAAATTTTGTAAGGTCGTGAATTTAAGCCGCACTTTACCTTTTCACGGTCGGAATTTGGGGAAAAAGTGAGGCTTATATTCAGGCCAATATGGTATTAGCAAGGTGCAAATACAACTTGAAATGCAGTGAGGGGAAAGGGCCTTGCTGAATTTCAAGCCACTAACGTGTACCTAGTCTGAGATGTCTGGGTCCTGTTGCTAGCATTCCAGTTTGAGATTCCTTGCCTCTTACACGGGAATTCTTGGTGGCTGTGGCAGTTGCAGAGCTCCTGTCCTCAAAAGATTTGTCAAAACCAGAACCTTCCAGTGTCTCATTCACTGATACTTCTGTGCCACCACCTGCCATTACTTGTACTCAGACTGTTTAGGATGGGATGAAAACACTGTATGTAAAAGTGTGGAGTCCAATGAAGCAATACTACTAAATGTCAAAAGGAACCTTCTTGCAAGTGTAAATCTCACTCATTTTTACCCAAACCCATCCACGGTCTAGCCAGATCAGCATTCTGTTTCTGACAGTAGCTAGCCAGCCAGATGCCTCTGGCAACGTCACAAGCAGGGCATGAAGGTATCTCTGATTATGATGGAGCCCTCTGACTATAGTCTTCCTCCTGTTGGCTTTGGTGAATATCTCTGCCAGCTCCTAAGGTGCCTGGAGTCCTCGGAAACTGGAGCTAGTTCTTTTTTTCTGGGGAGACACAGGGGTACGCATACCCCTAAACATTTTGTGAATCTTTGTACTTTTGTCCATTTACTGTATTTATTTCCCCCCATTTGAACTATAAAATGGTGATTTTCTTGAGTCAAAATGAGAGTACCCTTAATCTTTTTTTTAAAGAAAAGAAGCACTGCCCTCTGGTGGTCTCTTACCTCCAGAGAATCAGCTGGTGGGGAGGCTTGTACTTCTTGTTTGTTTTTACTTATCGTCTCTGGGCAGTTTAGTTTCTCACATAGCTGTCAACCGTCCCTTATTTGGCGGGAAAGTCCCTTATCCCAGCGCCGTGTCCCGCTGCTGTCCCTTATTGATGATGTCCCTTAAATTTCCTGGGTTTCAAAGGAAGCAGCTCCTCTCCCTCCCTCCCTGCCGGCCAGGGAGGAGGGAGGCTCCAACTGTGTTGCTTGGCTGCGTTGCTCACCCAATAAGGAGTCTAAGAACAACTGGGGGGTGGAGCTTGCATGCCTTGTGTCGATCAAATTGGCCGCGTTGCCTTTGCTCAGCGCTTCCCAGCAGAGAGGTGATGGTGGTTTTCCTTGCTGCATCCCCTTTGCCAGGTTGCTGCGCTGTGGGAACCACCGCTTGAGGCTTCGTTTGGCTGCTGGTTGACTAAAATCCCTTATTTTGGCTGCTGATCCCTTATTTTCGAGGCTGCCGGTCCCTTATTTTCAAATCTGTAAGTTGACAGCTATAGTTTCTCACCCTTTTTTTATACTACCTGAGCAATAGCTTCTACTTGTCCTTTCTTCTTTTCCCTCTTACTGACTCATCTCTGGAGTTGGGGGCCAGACCCATTTTATTGTTTTCTCTTCGCTTTCTCTGTCTTCCAATAGTCTCTTTGCAGCAGACCTACTTCCCTTCATAGTTGGCCTGTAACTCGCATCAGCCCCAGGCAGCACAGTGAATGATTGGGGATGATGAGAGTTGTAATCTAATAACATATAAAAAGCCGCAGGTTCCACATTCCTGGATGAAATGAAACTGCACTCTGGATGTGTAGAACTGTGCTATATTTTGTAGGGGAGTGATCTGAAAATATAAGTTACTTTAATGTGTTGAATGTATGTATCCATAAGGTCTTGAGATATTTTGTAGAACTTCCCATGTTCATAATAGAATGCAAGTCCCTTATGTTTCATAAGGTATATAGATGTGCACCTGTAAAGTATTTATTCATTAAAAGCAGTAAGAAAAAGTCAGTTGGAATGTCATACGGGGAAGAAACAGAATTAATCTTACTGACTTGCCTGAAAAAATTGTCATAAAACCCAATTGTTTTCTCTATTCAGGTCACTTAGCAGCTGCTTCCTAGCCAATAAAAGAACAGAAGCTTTCAAATAGATGTTTTGCAAAAATAGATCTTTTAAAAATGGAAGCAAACAATATAAATGGAGAATGCAGTATTTTGCTAACTGTAATAGAATAACAGCTTTACTGCTTTGGAAATTTATGTACTTGGTGATGAGTGTTTATGTGTGCAATGAAAAGAAAGTTTAAATGAGAACCATATAAGATCATTTTTAATCTGCTTGGTGTATGACGAAGAAAATGCACTTTTCACATTTCCATTCCATTACATCACAGATATATCTACATTCCTTGGCATTACTCAACAATGGGACAAAGTCTCTAGAGGGAAATTTCAGTTGGGGATGTGCTAGCTCTGGATTCCTTGCATTGAGCAGAGAGGGTTGGACTACAAGGTTCAACTCTGTGATTCTACTTGGATGGCTTTAAAAGATGAAGAGACAACTTCATGGAGGATAATGTCTGTCAATGACTACTAGCCATGATAGAAGCTATGCTTTGCCTCCACAGTCATAGGCAGTATGCTTGTGAATACCCTCAGTTGCTGGAAACTGCAGGAGTTGAGAGTGTTATTGGGCTCAGGTCCTGCTTGCAAGTTTCTGGTTGGCCACTGTAAGAAGAGGATGCTGGCCTAGATCAGCCATTTGCTCCTTCTCTGTTCTTACCATATCTCTTAACTTGACTACACAAAGCTCTTCCATTGGAAACCATTTTGTTTGGGATAATGTCTGATGTGAAAGCATGGATGCTGTGAAAGCTATTTCACATCTGCAAATGATTGCTTTGGGGAAAAGAGCGTCAAAAGGCAATGCTTCCTAAGAAATGACAGGATAAAGATAGGGCAGATATGGATTGTAGCTGACGTCGTGTGTATACCACTTCCCAAAACAGCGGTAAGAGTGGATCAGATGCAAAGTAAACAGCAGTGTGTATGCAGCTTATGCATCTATACAAAAATTCAGCTTGCATGGCTTATTGTTAAGCCTATGTTCTGTATTTGTTCTTTAGGTGTAGGGTGTGTGTGTGGGGGGGGGGGTCACTTCTAGATTGTCACCTTTTTCCAGGAAGGATTCAATCACATACTGAGAATTTAGGTTTGTGCAAGAAGTGGATTAAAGCATTCTGGTGCAACAATTTGTCTTTTTGCAGTTAGGAAAGTAATGGGGGAAATGTACTAGAAAGTGTGGGTAGCAATCAATTGACAGCAAAATGCATAACTTCCCCACAGATCAGAAGGACATAATCAGAACTGAACGCTGATTGTTTTACAATCTCCAGACAAGCAAATCCATGTAAGATTTGCACAAGCAAATCAGGATCAATGGTCTGTAAACATGTCATCTGGAGGAACCCCATGTCAGTATGTTCATGTTTGCTTAAAGGGAAGATATTTTTAGTGAGGATCTTGCTTGAGGATTCTTGTTCTTTTTAAAGATATATCTGTATCTATTTATCTACCTGTCAATTTAAGCCGCTTGCTTTCCTATCCCCTCCAATCCAGAACAGAGCACCTTACCGAGAGCTGTAAAAGATCTGACTCAGAGAAGCAGCAGCAGCAGTAGGTGCATCACGTGAAAGGAAAGCAGGGCACACGTTACCTTGCTTGCTGAAAGAGGAAAATACCTCCAGTTGTTCCAAGCAGTTCTGAGTGAAAGAGAGAGAAGGAGAGAACTTTCAGTGGAGAGGCTCTTTGTTTAATATGTGGCCCCTGTGTACTTTGCCATTTGGAGAAAGAGACTGGAACCTACCAAGGAAACTCCAACCAGGTAGACGTCCAGGGGACCAGAGGTGCTGCAAAATGGGACCTATCCAGAAGGCAGCAAAGGGGGATGACCTGCAGACATCTCAGAGAGACCTGGCGATGTTCTGTAGCCCCGGCAACAGCCCCAAGAAAGTCAGCAGAATGGCTTCGCTAGCTGAATATGGTAAACAAACAAGCAAACAAATAGAAACCAGCTTACTGCGTTTGAAATGTGCACTGCTCACTTTACTAGTTGCAACTGGGAGAAGCAAATGGAGCTCTTACCTTATTTTGCTACTGAAAATGAGTCCTGTGTGGATGTGTGGTCGTTGTGGACATATTTCCTAGGGGAATTTTGTGCTAGATAGATTGTATTTCATGCTTCGGTGGGAAGAAAGATCCCCACCTCTCTCCACTTGTAGGAACTTATCTTGATTGAGTACCTTTCTGAAACCCCCTCAGCGTGAGGGTCTCTGTGAATGGATATGACAGATAGACTCGCTTCAGTTAACTGAGGTGGGAAGAATTAATTATAGTTTTGCATCCACATGTGGGGGTTTCAGAGGGATACAGTGAGATGCTAGAATCATGGGAATTTCATAGCGACAATGAGCAGCATTCTGTTCACTTACCTAGGAGTAAGCCCATTGAATACGGTAGTGCTTCTGAGTAAATATGTGTAGAAGTGCTCTGAACATATATGTCTGGGGGCTCCTTATTTTCTTTACATCTCTGGTAGCATAGTTAAAAGTTAATTTTTAAACGTGCAACGTATATCACTCACCTTTGTCATTGTATTTTGCTTTAACTGTCTACGGTTCAGGATAGGGTTACTTGCCCTATTATTTTGCATTTCTGATTGTTAATAATTTATTAGTGTATATAGTCTGAGGAACATTCATAACTGCAAGGAGATCTGCTGGGGTGCTGATTGTGTGT
This sequence comes from Podarcis bocagei, assembly GCF_964188305.1. Classification (NCBI taxonomy): domain Eukaryota; kingdom Metazoa; phylum Chordata; class Lepidosauria; order Squamata; family Lacertidae; genus Podarcis; species Podarcis bocagei. The sequence continues at coordinate 37,309,169 of NC_138135.1, read as the reverse complement.
TGGAAAGAGAGCTTTAAATCACTCTGCAGCAAATTAAGAGATGGAGACTGCATAAAGCATGGTTTGGTTTTGCTTTTAAGAAGCTAGTCAATTTTGTAAAACCGAGAATATTTTGTTATTTCAAAAGAAGAAGAAGCAACAGCATTTATTTCAGGCAAGTGCTTATAATCAGCCATGCTAGATATACTGCTAGTCAGCAACCTGAACATACAGAAGGTGTGCGTGCATAAATCAACTTGGGACAGGCAGCATTCTTTGGTTAACAAATTTAGATTATTTATTGCCCATCGCACTGACACACAAATATGGGCACAGTTTGATGGATTAAGAGTAATGTATATTGATATATTTCTTAGGCATGAGATAATAGCTGAAACAAGTCTGCACATAGGTATAATGGCTATTAATTACAGTGATGCCTTTGATTTTTTCCTTTACAATTTAAAATCTTTCCTTTTATCTAAGGGGTTTCCACAAAAAGCATTCTTCAGCAGTTGGAATTATTGCAGAAACTGCTGCAGCACATCCATTGGTATGAATGGGAGCTTTCCTATTTATATAGATAGCAGGTGATGTGCCCCCCACCACAAAATCCAAATTGGGACCCCAGCAGGGGGCACAGAGTTACAGCTCTTGAATAAAGGTGTACTTAATGCCTTCCGCGTTGTTTATGCTGTGTTAGTGGCATCGAGGTAACCCCTCCAAGGTGCAAGCCTGTGAAGCAGTGTGTATGGAGGTCCAGGGCTGCCCGGACAACAATATTCCCCTCTCAGCCTTGCTGATGTGGGAAAGCAGAGCAATACATTTGGCAACAGCTTGGTTGCCGGAGTTACTGGAAAGAGGTGTACAAGACGCTATCCAACTGCCTGGATTTGTATAGGGTTTACTCTTTAGCCTTTTCTTCTCCTGAAGTTGTTCTACAAGGCACAGGGTAATATACCCATTATAACTGCTGACCATTACAAATACACACAGGTGCTGCTATCTGAAAAGTCACTTATTTGCACTTAAAGTATTCTGTCCAAACCTCACTATATGCTCTGGAGGTTTGCTTATCTGAAGAGCTGCCTTCCTCCTTATTCCCTTAATTTTTTTGCTTTGCTGGTTAGCAATAGCCATTTGGGGGCAGAAACTGCAGAAAGGGTGGGAGAGTGAGATGGGGCTGCACTTCGCCCATCGAAATCCCAATCCATGTCAGCCCCCTCATCATTTTCTTTTTTGAAATATTCCTGCAATTATGTAAATGGTGTCACATAGTTTTTGCTCTTTCCCCACATTTAAAGTAGGTGTGCCTTGCATGGGTGAGGGGGAAACAAGCCACTGTTTTCCAAAATGATGGCTTTAATGCTGTGACCTGGAGGATGGGAAACCAAGCATGGTTTTTTTTTTTTAATAGAAATTTTTATTGGTTTTTCACCTTTTATAGAGACATATACACACAAAAAAGACAAAAGACAAAAACATGTACAATTTCAGAAAATCTTACTTTCCTAACCTTATTCCCTGACTTCCCCCCACCCCCCTTCATGCATCCCAATTCCCAGAATTGTGTCAGCAAATTGGTATTTCTCTTCTTAGTCATCTTAAAGTTACCTCTTCTATAAAGAAAAATAAATTTTTCCTAAGTTGGACTCCAGTTCTCTTCCATTGATTTCCCAATTTGTCTTAAATAAAAATCATATTAACTAAACCCAAAAGTCTTGAGTGTTTTTACAATTCTATTCTTCCCTCCCTCCCATCCCCGGTTTTCGTCCCTTCCTAATACATGTCCAAAATATCAGTTCTTAGCCTGGGTTCCTCACGTCCGAGGCTTTCAAGTCTCTTTCAGTCTCTCTCCGCCGGTCTTGTTGGTAATCCTTTATGTCGGTCATCGAATCTCGAAAAAATTCTGTCACCATCCAACCATATTCTCTTCCCACAAGTACATTTGGAAGCAGCTGCTGGAAAATTTCCACAAAGTCTGCCTCTTCAGAGTCAAAGTCAAAGTGGAGGCCCCCATCATATTTCTTTATTTTAAGTTCTTGTGTTCCATAAGCTCCCGGGGCCTCCTCCTTCATCTTCTGCATCTTTCGCAGGTTTGTGGTGAATGTAATCCAAAGGTCTCCTTGTTTATATTCCACAGATGCCAGCTTCTGGTTGGTGCTTCCCAACTTTACTTTCTCTTTTTCTTGTTTAGTCTCTTCCACTTCTTTAGATATCATTTCGAATTCAGCTGTGGATTCTTTCTCATCCAGGTCCTCAATACATTCAGCAGAGCTGCTTGTTCCAGAAGTCAAGGTCATAAGTTGTTTATTCATAGCCAGACTCTGCTCTTGCAAGACTCCCACCAGATGAAACATTCTTTCGATTTCCACTAGTAACTTTCCATCCACAGCCATTGTAATTTCACAGACTTCCCCCTAGAGGGAATCTGGTTACTTGGTAATCTTTCTCCAACAATCCTCCAACTTGTTATTATTACTTTGTTTCCAACAATTTTAACTCAATCGTAACTCATTTTAGTCCAGAGGGATCTTAAATAACGATTTTTCCACTTGAACTGTCCGTTTGACAGCTTTGACAGCTGTCAAACTCCGCACCTCTTCCACAAGCTCAAAAGCAGGACGCTCCCGGGCCCGGGGGGGGGGGTTGTTTACAACAAAAGGAAAGCTTCCAACACTCCACTCTCCAGTTCAAAATTTCTTTACCAAATCTTGGAAGTTAATGTCTTTTTCAACTCACCCCACAAAGGGTAGGCACTCCAGCTTAGCTCTTATATCGTTGCTTTAGATCGTCTGCAAGAAGGGGGGGTGCGGACTTCCTTTTAGCACACCCCCCGGTCGTCTCAAATTCACGGGATAATATTCTTAAAGTCCAATTCCGTCTTACTCACGGGTTGTTGTTTTCAGTCCAAATTTCAAGGAAGAAAGTCAGCGCTCTCCAGTCATGGCTCGCGGCTTCGCTCCGCCGAGGTAGCGATCGACTCTCAGTGCCACGCCGCCCTCCGTATCCTCTCCGCAGCCTTTAAAAAGGCTCTTCGTGGATCGGGGGGCGCTTAAGGCACCCGCCGAGTCTTCAGTCCGCAGGCTTCAGCGCCTGCGGTTTTTAAGGGTCCCCGCGTCGCCGGCGCGGCAAGACCCGTCCTCGGTTGAGCCGATTCCCTCCGCAGCTCGGAGGGAATCCGCCATTTCCAGATCGCACCAACCCGGAAGTCCCGGGAAACCAAGCATGGTGATGGGTTGGCAGAGACGTGGTATATAAGCTAATGCAGAAAGCACAGCTCTTTCTCTCTTGATTTCAGGAGACTTTTATGTCTTATGGTGGACTGGGGCTGGAAAATAGAAGTCGAATGTGATCTTGACAATATATGTAGAAATAATTGATATGAAAGGGATATGAAAATGTTTCCATCATTAGGGAGTTGCATGTATTCGGAATATATGTGAGGAATCACAATGGGCCTTTGCAAAGGAGGTTTGTAAGGAGATGGAGAAAGCAGGATTGGGTTCATAAGGAGAGGGGCTTAACCCTTCCCCTACATGCTGTGGTTCCCCCAAAACTGACCACTGAAGCTTTTTATTAGCTACAGGAGAGAAGCTTTCATTGGTAGCCTCTTAAAATAGCAGTGGGTGACAGAGGCAATCTGTGGTTTATAACCGTTTTTGACACCTGAAGGCAGCCTTTGGCAACCTGGTTTCCTCTGCATGTTTGGGATTCATAACTCCCATCAGCTCCAGGCAGCACAGTTGCCAAAGGCTCCCTGAAGGGGTTTCTGTCTGACATTTCTAACTTTAAATTTTCTTTTTCTTATTTAGAAAACGAAACTTCCTATGACAGCAGTAGTCTTTCTACTGGAACCAGTTGCATCAGCCAAATTACAATGGGTAAGAAATTGAATGAGATTTCACACGAACAGTCATACACACACATGCTTAGTTTGTTTATTTGCAGAATGCAATAGTATTTCCCCCCTTTATAAAAGTTCTCTTTACTTCAGCTGAAAAGACGAACATTTTGTTTTAATTTAAGTGCCTTGGTTATCCTTCTACAATGCGCAGTCATGAATTGTACAGCACCTTGCTGAGGCCCGTCTTGTGACAGCTAAGACTTCCAGGCTGTGGACTTACCAGCGTTCTGAAAAAAAGAGGAAAGTGCTTGGGTGCTTGCTAGAAACATTTTGTTAATATCCTAAAGAAGTTTTAAGTAGAACTATACATGCTAATAAAAACATCTGTTATCTAACGTTATATATAACATTAGATAAACACTAAGTTTATATAAACTTAGTATAAACATCGAATAAATGGGCTGTCTGGTTCTCTGCCCCCCTCCCATGAATCTGCATGGTGTCTAGGCATATATGTAAAATGTCTCTAAACACCTTATCTGTGTTCTTAATAGTCAATGTATTCTACTTTGTTAGCAATGATATTATGAGCTACATTTTGCAAGCTAAAAGACATGAAGATAATAGATTCATTTATTACCTACCCCTCAACATCAGAAAGTTTGATCTCCTTTGTTAGATACTGTTTCAGTGCTTGATGTTGGAAGACTGGTTTCTAGTAGTTGGAACACATGTAATTTTAATAGCGCATTTATCATAATTTTAAAACTGGCCAGGCATGGCCTATTCTACTGTTTCACCATGCGGAGAGGATTTGTTTAGTTCAATTCATTGTAGCAATTCCAGCTTTGCATATATTTGAACGCAGCTGAATAGATGGCAACCTGAATAAAGTCTACGAGCCTGAACAACAGGCCTTAAAGGAAGAGTGCTTAACGTGTTTAGAAGGTATGTGAAAGTGAAACCTCCCACTGGTGTGACTTTCTGCTCAAATCAAGTTGCTGGTTGTTCGTGTCACATAATCATGGTTAAGTATATGGGACTTCCATGTCTGGGAACAGAGTGCTTCTGAAAAAGTGTGGCTAGCGCAGAAAGAAAATAGGAGATGCCTGCTGCTTCCATTCCCTGCTCATGGGCTTCCCCAGAGCACTCGGCTAGCCACTGTTGGAAAGATAAAGCTTTGGTCTGATCCTGTAAGGCTCGTCCTATATCTTTATGTTTATTAGAAATGTATTCATTGTTTACTTTCAGGATATGATGCTGCTGGTCAATTTGCAGTTGGATTTTCTCACTGGAAGAATCCCTCCTCTCAAGTTGGTCACCATCTCCCTCTCTGGTTTCATGAAGATACTGGCTTGTGCCAACATTTTGAGCCACAAATTGATTTATCTGCTCCTTTGTCCTGCCCAGCTTCACTGTCTATCACCCCAGTGCCTTCTTACAGCAGCAGCAGAAGCAGCAGCCAAGATACCCTTAGCCAAGACCACACAGGTAAAGGATCTTTCTTCAATAATAATTTTATTATTTATACCCCGCCCATCTGGCTGGGCTTCCCCAGTCATTCTGGGAGGCTTACAGCATATCTAAAAACATAATAAAAACATCAAGAATTGAAAACCTCCCGATACAGGGCTGCCTTCAAGGGGGTACAATGGTACCTCGGGTTAAGAACTCGTTCTGGAGGTCTGTTCTTAACTTGAAACTGTTCTTAACCTGAAGCACCACTTTAGCTAATGAGGCCTCCTGCTGCTGCTGTGCCACCGCTGCACGATGTCTGTTCTCATCCTGAAGCAAAGTTCTTAACCCAAGGTAATATTTCTGGGTTAGCGGAGTCTGTAACCTGAAACGTACGTAACCTGAAGTGTCTGTAACCCGAGGTACCACTGTACTTGGTTGTCGCCCCGCCCCCCGGGCATTTGAGATTATGCTTTGAAACGTGGAGATGGTGAGAGCAGCTTTCCTACCTTACAGCTTATATGTGTCAATATAGGTTTGTCATTTCTGAATGTGTAGTGGTAGATTCTCATTCATAAAAGTTCTCAGGCAGATATTATTGAATTTTGTAAGTTTTGCAGTGTTAACATGTAGTCACTCATATGTACACAATGGAACATAGAGGAAAGACGCAGCAAGGTCTTGTGGTGCAATGATGTCTTTCTTGTCAGTGGCATATATATATATATATATATATATATATATATATATATATATGTGTGTGTGTGTGTGTGTGTGTGTGTGTGTGTGTGTGTGTGTGTGTGTGTGTATATGATTGCAGAAATCTGTGTATAAGGAATGAAGTACTGTACTTGCATGAAAGTTACACTGTTTGAGGCTAGGATTCCCATTAGCCGTCAGACAGGAACAGGCTTCCAAACTGCAGGCTGCTGTTGTATTTACTGGCAATTAATAAACAACAAGGATGAAGAGTATTACCAGGTAGCAGCTTTTCAAATACAACAAATATTTCATGTTAATGCGTAGTTATCAAAAATATAAAAAGGCATCACTGCACAACTAAACTTCTCAGTGAATGAGCTCTTTTCAACACCTGGTTTTATGTTAAGTGGCTTCTCAAACTGCTCTCGGTTTTGGCACTTGGGTACTTGCTGGCCCCTCTGGGTCAGCCTCCCCGCACCCCAATTCAAACACCTTCCTGCTGTTCAAAGGCAGCAGCCAATGATGATTGGTTCCCATTGGGAGCACAACAGTAGGTGGCGCCAGAGTCAATGAAAGGCGTGGTTAACTAATTCTAGTTTTGTTCCCATTCTTCTCCTTCCAAGTAGTACACAGGGGAACACTGAGACTCAGGAAGAAGCTTAGTGTCATTTCCTGGGCTGGAAAGAAAAATAGGCAGGTGGGGGCTCCCTGAGCACAGCCTAAAGTTGGTGGGTCCATGTCCTGTTCACTGTAATGGATCACCTTCCAAAGTTGGCACTAGGATTGTTCAGAGAAAAGCCCATGGAGAACTCTTTCGGTATGGATATTTTAACACTGCATTGCTCTCCTCAGCCCAGTTACAGTAGCCACAGGTCCATTTAAATTCCAATTGAACAAGCGCAAAACCACACAATGCTTGGCCAAAAGTTCATTCATTAATCAGTTTGTTTCAGCACATTAGCATTACACATTTAGCAGTAAGCAGCCAAACCACATAGAACCACATAGAAAGTGAATTATATCTGTCCTGTGTAAATTGTGTGCTGCCCTCTGGGTTGGGCAGCTGTGGGGCTGCTAGATTTAGTCTGTTGGCCATAGGCCTAAGGCCCCACAACCCCTAGAGAGCCCCCCAAACAAAGCTGCCACTGTGGTACAGTGGTACCTCAGGTTACAAATACCTCAGGTTACAAACACTTCAGGTTACAGACTCCACTAACACAGAAGTAGTACCTTGGGTTAAGAACTTTACCTCAGGATGAGAACAGAAATCACGTGGCGGTGGCAGCAGGAGGCTCCATTAGGTAATGTGGTGCCTCAGGTTAATATCAGTTTCAGGATAAAAACGGACCTCCAGAACAAATTAAGTTTGTAACCAGAGCTACCACTGTAGTCCCCATGTCGTCTGTCTTGTATAGCGTTGATGTTAAACTATTCACAGTAGGTGTACTGCTTCCAGAATGAAGTTCTTGACAAGCCATACCACCATACATCTTTAATTCGCCAGAGTGCCTGTGGGTCTCACATGGGGCCCAAAGTCAGTTGGACAATGGAGGGCAGGGATGAGTTTGGTACTGGTGGTGGGATCCTGGAAGGCATGTTGTCAAGTCTCGCAGCACCACTGTGGAAGAGCTGTAGCACATGCCTTGCATGCAGAAGGTTCTGAATGAAACCCCTGGTGTCTCCAGGAAGGGCTGGGAATGGGTCTCCTGCCTGAAACCATGAAGGGCTGCTGCCAGTCAGTGTAAGAAAATGAAAAGTGCCCTGCTGGATCAGGCTGAACATCTAGTCCAACATTCTGTTCCCCTTTCTGGCCAACTAGATGCCTATGGGAAGCCCACCAGCAGAACCCAAGTGCAACAGCACCTTCCCCATGTCTTATTCCTAGCCCACTGGTATTTGGAGACCTACTGCCACCAAACTGTGGAAGCAGAACATGGCTATCATGAATAGTGGCAACTGAACCCATGGTATGTTTTGGTATTAGGCCACTTCCTATCAAAGGCAGATCTAGGGGACCGTGACTGGTTTGGTTGCACCAGGTGCAGAACTTCTTGAATGCCACAGCAGGTGCCACAGCTATGAAGTCCAGTGGAAGGCGAGAGGCAGGGTAGGGTGGTGGATTTTGGTGTCACAGAGTGTGCCACTGAAATCTGAGACTCCAAGGTCTGCCACTGTTCCTATGTCTCTATGGCAGGTGGCCAGTCCTTTCACTTCAGTAGCGGAGAATCAAGATGGACCAGGCTGTGCCTGTTCTTCAGTTTTGCAGCACTGGGCAGAGCAGATCACAAGTACCCACAGTTGTACTTGAGGTTTTTCTTTTCCTTCCTTATGATGGCTTCTCTCTGTGCTTGTCTGCCTCCCTGGCTCTCTGGCCTGGCCTCTGTCCAGGATGGTTCTTACAGCGGGGGGAAAATCCATATGGTCGAATGTCTGTGTGCACAAAGGTTAGCTGCAATTTCCTCCGGCAACACCTTTCACAAATATCTCTGAGCAATGTAGATTTAGCTGTCCTGCTTACCCCTCCCCTAATCTTTCGCACATTGATTTGCATTTTCATGCACCTGTGCATTAGGACCAGGACCTGGGAGACCAGGGTTCAAATCCCCACTCAGCTGCAAAACTCACTGGGTGACCTTAGGCCAGACACTATCTCTTCGCCTAATCTTCCCTGTAGGGCTGTTGTGAGCATAAAATGGGTAGGGGGAGCTCCTTGACCTCCTTGCAGAGGGCTAGAAATGTAACAATAAAATAAATAAGTAAGCTACATCGTTCAGGTTGGGGGAGTTTCCTGCTTGCCAATGTATTTCCAGCAGAAGATACTCAAGACAATGGACGTTGTGCCCATGACCAGTTTAATCACAAATTATTACTTGTGTTTTTGCTCCATTAGGCATAGGAAGGAGGCTGTCTTAACACATAGACTGTTGGAAATGTTCTATCCCCAGGGTTTCACTGACAGTCGCCTGTTTTTTTTTGCTTAGACCCATCTTTTCAGATCCTGGGAACTTGTTATAGCCCTAGGGGTTTGGACGTTCCAGCTTCATTATGGTGTGGTTTGGCACTCCAGAAGAAAGCTGGATTTTGCAAACAGTGTTTCTATATTATGTGGAATGTGCTTTGGAAAGCGAGGGACAAAGGAAACTATACTGTCATGGCCTAGCATTGTCCATGTTGCTAAGTCTATACTGACTGGCAGCTGTGCTCCAGGGAGGGGTCTCCCCTAAATGTCAGGGGTCAAATTTAGGACCCCTTCAAACCAGCTTCAGTCAAGCATCATCATCATTACCATTTCGCTTATGCTTATTCTTCTGAACTAAATAATGACCGAGTGCTTTCAGGATTCAAGGTGGAGGATGCCGGAAAGTTGTTTAGATTTCAGTGAGAGATGTAATCGGATACGAAGGCAAGCTATAAATGAGCTTTCAACACAAGAAACTGCAGCGAAACATGATATAATGGGAGGTCCTAGCAATGAAATCACACCGTTACCTAGATGACTGCATGCTAGCATTTTTGTCTAAAATGTTTTCATCTAATTTTAGAATTTAGATCCCATTTAATTGGTCTTCAGTAAGGGGAGGCCTTTTTCACAGGAGGAACTTAATTCCTTCTCTGTTCAGGAAAGTCAAAGCCTATTAGAAGCCAGTGGAGAGCTTATTTTGAAAGGACAAAATGGCTCTGCCCCTCCCTCCCTCCCTCCAGCTTTTTAAGCAAAAAGAAACAGCAGCTCATGCATCATGAAATGAGCCCAACACGAGGGCTTTCTCCAATTAGAAAATAACGAGTAAAACAACTATTCTTTTAAAATCAAAAATAATGTAATGCCACAAACATGATAGTGATAGAGACTAGATTGTTAGTAAATGGTTATGTTCTCTCTGGAAAAACATTGGTGTACCAATCCAACAATCCGGTGTGGAAGTAACGAGGAGTGTATACTCCTTTTGCCAAAGCAGGTATCTAGAAAGCTACTATTTTCAGTTTTCACTCTTATCCTTAATGGAGATAAACAAAAATGTTCTCAATAGGAAGCCAATCTGCTGCTGCCTTCCAGTGAGAGAGACAAAACCTGTGCATAGACTGATGGTCAGGTAAAAAACGCAGTGATGTATTGCATAATTCCTCCCATTCTCATGTATCTGCTCATGAAAAGGGACTGCAAGGTTAGAAAACTCCCTCTCCTATCAAATTACAGCAGTGGTTTTGCTGGCTTATGAGGATGCCTGGGGAGGGGGGACACGGATTCAACACATCATGTTTAAGAAAGGCACTCAGCTTCAGTGGAGTTGAACCCTTGAAGGTCCAAGCTCAATTCAGCAGCAGAATAGTTAGGTGAATGAATCTAGTTTAACTTAAAATTCCATATGCGCAGGCAAGGAAGTAAAGGAAAGAAGCTTTTTCTTAAGTGGACTGGGGCAGGGAGAAGAAGGTGGTGATGGCCAAATGTTTCAGATGACAGTGATTTATTTATTTTTAGAGCACTTATGGAATCCTTTGCTGTTTGAGGTGAACGTCCAAAGTGGCCAACAATAAATATAGAACTGGCATAAAACAATCAACTGCAAAGTGAGACAGCATAAAATAATAAGAATGAAAGCTGCAAAGCAAACACATCAAGCAAACTATAGCCCACCCCTCAAAGCCCCCCAGGACAAAAGAAAAGGAGGCCCGAAGTGAGGGACCTAGGGGAACAATTTTAGTTTCAGAGCCTGGGTGCAATGGCAATAAAGACCTATTCCTGAGTATCTACCCAATTAACCTTCAAAGATGAGGTGATGTGGATCAAAGGTGCAGGTAAGCTTGAATCCTGAATATATCCTGGTCCAAAGATTGCTTTGAACTTTAAAGAGAATACCAGCACTTGGAACTGGAGGTGGAAGCAAATATCATTTGCTCCATGCAGTGGGTTCAGTTAGAACTCTCACCATGACATTCCATACCAGTTCAAAGCTTCTGAACATGTTTCAGGGCAACCCCACACAGACTTTGTACAGTAAACGAACCTTTTCAGGTGCTACAGTGTGTAGGGTGTTGAACAGAATACAGGGGCTCTTGTTCAGAGAGTTTGTACATTCAAGTTCCCTAGGTTGGAACAGAAGTCTAAAAAAAGGTTTTGAATGCTAGAGGAAGTATTAATTATAGCACAAGTTCATTTGTCTTACTATACATACTAGTAAATGCACCTTGTGTTCTGCAAGCATAGATAGAAGCTCCTTGCTTCAACTCTGCCAAGACAGAGTTTGAAAATGCAAACAAAACTCCTAATGTTCACCTTGACATGTTCTGTCTTGGTACACTGACTCTGTTATGAGGTCAACTTGCCCCAGGTGTAAAAATGTTCCATTTTCAGAGTTTTCTGAATCACCATGTCTTGAGCTACATGTGCACCATCTTTCAGGTTTCTGGTCTGAAAGCATCTTAGCTATGTTGCAGTGTACTCTGAGTCATTCATTTTGACTAATCCCATTTTCAGATTTTTTTATTTGTTAGGGTAATTTTTTTTGGGGGGGGGAGTATTTATTTTAGTCATTTTATCCTGCTTTAAAAATATTTTTGCCATTCAGGAAACCTACGTATCCATTCTCTCTCTCTCTCTCTCTCTCTCTCTCTCTCTCTCTCTCTCTCTCTCTCTGGAACATGTTTAAACTCTGAAAATCTTGTTTTCGTAACACACTAAATCAGTTGTCCTTTCACCAGTGCCCTAATGAATAATTATTACTGAAGCCAATAGATTCTTATTAGCAGATGTATTATATGTTGAATATAAATGGAATGTAACAGGATAGTTCAGAACATAAGGTACATATGAACATATCTGTAAGTTGTATATTTGTTTAGATGCTTCCATGACGGTTGGTTGGCTCCCTTGAAATCAATGGGTCAAGTTAGTCATGATTAGCTTAAGTTGGATCCAGCGTAACATTTGTTACTGGCGATGTATATGACTGGAAATTACTGATTGCAGTATTTTATATTCATGTATGTTGTAGAGGATAGTCCTTTAATTCTTTCTCCTACCTTGGAATTAAGGTAATAATGCTATATGTGGATCTCTTAGTAACGTCTATAAATAGTACAGTGACAATGAGTCCTTTTGCTAGACAGGAAATGCAGACAGTGCATCATTATTATTATTATTATTATTATTATTATTATTATTATTATTATTATTATTATTATTATTAAATAGAACTCTACAGATTTGTATCTAGACCCAGATAACCTTGCCTGGTGTAGCTAGCAGAAACCTGCCTTAAGCAGTGTATGTCGACAAAGAATAAATTGATATATATTCTAAGATTCTAAGATTATTTGTGCTGAATATTACCTCTGACGGGTGGCATCCAGGAGATCCCAAATATGGATGGTTCCCAAGTCTATGCTCAGATATTCAGGCTATGGGTACCTCCAAACTATTACTATTTCAGGGTGGGATTCAATCACATACTGACAACTTCAGGTTGATCAACCTGCTTCTCCAAAAGAGAGGATTGGTTGAGAGTTGTTTGAAGACCCCTTTTCCCTCATAGAGCTATAATTTCCAGAGTTCCTTGGGAATAGGGACTGGTGGTTAAACCACTGTAGCTCTGTGAGAGGAACAGGAGTCTCCAAACAACTCTCAACCAACTCAGTCTTTTGGGTGGTTAACAAACTACACTTCCCATAATTTTTTGGGGAAGTCATGGCTGTTTAAAGTTGTATGATACAGCTTTAAGCGTATAGTGCAGGCGGAGCCAGAAATAAATCAGAATGAATTCTCAATTAAATAGCTGACATCATCTAACACCCCTGAAAACAAATCAGAATAACTGAGCAATAAGCAGGTCATCAGGAAGTGATCTAATGGGCACAATTAGAATGTGTGAAACAGTGCCCCTCTTTCCCCCCCGGATGCCATTTGATTTTACTTGCATGAGAGAGGAAAAGATGTGCTCTATATGGGTTGTGGCCTCTGCTGTGCTCATGTCCAGTTTGCAGGCTTCCCACAGGGATCTGGATGACCACGGTGAGAACAGGGTGGGCCATTAGCCTGATTCAGCAGGCTGGTGATAGGTTCTTATGCTCTTAGTTGCTTCATTCATATCTTGCTTTTCTTCCATCTGGTAAGGTGGCATACATAGAGTGATAAGACAGTCTGCCATCTTGGCATTGATCAGACTCAGACCCTGCCACCAGCAAGATGGCTGCATATGTCTCCTCAGAGCATGCTCTGGAACCCTATAAGGAGTCAATTATTGTTGATGCAGAAAACTGTATCGCCTTACAGAGCATCTCCATTGTAAAGGCTCTCATTCGTCACTCTGGAGCTGACAGAATTGTCTGCATAGTGAAAAGGCTGACATTCCCTTTTAATTAATATTTTATGCAGCCCATAATGTTTTCAAAGGAAACAGGATCTATTTTATGAAACATTTTACTGGAAACGCTGATGCTCCAAGCTCTGTCAGGACTTTTATATTTGCATTAGTTGTTGTATTGAAACAGAAACAGCTTTCATTTGCAGTTGTTCAGCCTTGGCTCAGTGAGTATTTTGGCATATGTTCCCTCTACTTATAAAACATTCTGCTTTCACTTGATTCTAAGATTCAATAATGTGAATCAGAAAAAGGGAAGAGGAAAGATTAATGGGTTGTTTGATTCCCCGCCCTCCAGTGAACTCTCCTTTTAATAGTAGGGTCCAGATCCTAAGATCTAGGCAGTGAGATATTTTACTTTCTTGGGCTCCATGATCACTGCAGATGGTGACAGCAATCATGAAATTAAAAGATGCCTGCTTCTTGAGAGAAAAGCGATGACAAACCTAGACAGCATCTTAAAAAGCAGAGACATCACTTTGCTGACAAAGGTCCGTATAGTAAAAGCTATGGTTTTCCCAGTAGATGTATGGAAGTGAGAGCTGGACCATAAAGAAAGCTGATCACCGAAGAATTGATGCTTTTGAATTATGGTGCTGGAGGAGACCCATGGACTGCAAAAAGATCAAACCTATCCATTCTGAAGGAAATCAGCCCTGAGTGCTCACTGGAAGGACAGATCCTGAAGCTGAGGCTCCAATACTTTGGCCACCTCATGAGAAGAGAAGACTCCCTGGAAAAGACCCTGATGTTGTGAAAGATTGAGGGCACAAGGAGAAGGGGACGACAGAGGATGAGATGGTTGGACAGTGTTCTCGAAGCTACCAGCATGAATTTGACCAAACTGCGGCAGGTAATGGAAGACAGAAGTGCCTGGCATGCTCTGGTCCATGGGGTCACGAAGAGTCGGACACAACTAAACGACTAAACAACAACAGATCCTAAGAGGCTCATTAATAGTGCCCGACTTTGGGCAGTTACCTCTCCCCACTCAGCCTCCTATACCACAGCCCATCCTGTTTAGGAGGGTCTCCTGACACTCAAGAGAGTATTTGGGGTGCTGCAGAACAAGATGGATTGGGAAAGCCCCCTTCAACCAGCCCCCCCCCTCCATGGGCCCTTCTTAGTATCAAAAAGATTGCATTTTTATGTGTTTGGGGAGGTCAGTCTGAATGATGCCCCAAGTCCCTTCTAGTATCCTATATCCAGTGAGGGTTAGAGTCTAGTAGGGGAGGTTGCTGAACCAATCTTTGTAATACAATGACCGTGGGTGGCCACGTAAGTGCCCTCCTCAACTAGGTTGCAACTGCTAAGTGAAGGAGAACAACAGGCCAAAGTGTGGCTAGGTGTTTGTGTGAGAGAGCTGGAAGAGGCAGGCTGGAAGCAGGGGGCAGAAGCATGTCTTGCTCAGTGCTGGATCCAAAGCTGTGACAAGCAAGCTATTTTTTTGATGGAGGGAGGTTAATGCTGGAAGTCCCTCCATCCTATGCTCAGGTTGTAAATATGTGTAAATACAAGCCTATATCCTAAAGACACCACAGTCCCCACTGACCTTCATTCCAAGGAAACCAAACCCTGGAAAAGTACTTGGGACCCCCTGGAATCTCTTGCTGCTTGGAGATTGGGGAGACACAGAATTATGTCTTAAGATACTTATCTCTGCTCTTAACTATTTTGTACTCCCGTTCACTGGGGTATGCCTGCCTGCACCTGTTTGTTTTTATGCAAATGATCATTAAACAGAACACGTAAAACTGGTGCAGTCTGTACCTTATTTCAGTTTGTATCACCGACATTCATTTTCAAGCAAACGCAGTTTTCTTGTCAAAATCTAAATCAGCGTTCTCCCAGTTCAAAATGGTAAAAGTGGAAGTGTGGCTCAGCAGTGTACTCTTCAGTACTTCTTGTAACATGGAAGTGCTTCTTGGTGAAAGTAGGCATAATTAATGATTGGCATGCGGCATGGCAGGTTTTTGATTGCATCTCCTGATGTACGCTTTTTAAAAAAGAGCTTTAAAAGTGCCAACAGAGCAATGGGGTGGGGGGTGGGGGCAGCAGGGCTTGGAAGGCGGGTGCTTAATGAGGGTCCCAACAGAAGCCCTGTCTCCAAAGCCACTGTTAGCTTCACTCTGGAAATGCTACTAGCAGTTTTAGTAAGGTAAAGGTAAAGGGACCCCTGACCATTAGGTCCAGTCGTGGCCGGATCTGGGGTTGTGGCGCTCATTTCATTTTATGAGATGAGGGAGCCGGCATACAGCTTCCGGGTCATGACTAAGCCGCTTCTGGCGAACCAGAGCAGCACACGGAAACGCCGTTTACCTTCCTGTCTGAGCGGTACCTATTTATCTACTTGTTCTTTGACGTGCTTTTGAACTGCTAGGTTGGCAGGAGCTGGGACCGAGCAACGGGAGCTAACCCCGTCATGGGGATTTGAACCGCCGACCTTCTGATCGGCAAGTCCTAGGCTCTGTGGTTTAACCCACAGCGCCACTAGTAAGGTAAAGGTAAAAGAACCCCTGCCCGTACGGGCCAGTCTTGACAGACTCTAGGGTTGTGCGCCCATCTCACTCAAGAGGCCGGGGGCCAGCGCTGTCCAGAGACACTTCCGGGTCACGTGGCCAGCGTGACATCGCTGCTCTGGCGAGCCAGAGCCGCACACGGAAACGCCGTTTACCTTCCCGCTAGTAAGCAGTCCCTATTTATCTACTTGCACCCGGGGGTGCTTTCAAACTGCTAGGTTGGCAGGCGCTGGGACCGAGCAACGGGAGCTCACCCCGCCGCGGGGATTCGAACCGCTGACCTTTCGATCGGCAAGCCCTAGGCACTGAGGCTTTTACCCACAGCGCCACCTGCGTCCCTAGCGCCACCAGTAGGAGGGTACAATTTTGATTCTGAAAACAACACAGGAAATGGTTAAATCTCTCCTCCAGCTATACTGCTTCCCTGAACAAGTTCTCTCTCTCTTATATTAAAGCTTTAAAAACACATCAGAAGGTATCAGTCATGTAGTTTGACACTAAAGCAAAGATAGGGAAACTGTGACTGAGATGTCGCTAGACTACAATGTCCAGCATCTCTGACCGCTAGCCATTGTTAGTTAAAATGGATGCTTCATAAGGCTGAACTCACTTTGAACCCAGTTTTATCTGAATGCTGTAGATTCACCAAAGTGGTCAGAATACTCTGGGTCGACTAGCATGTCTGGTTGGTTTGTGGCTTTCAGGTCTCTTTCAGAGCTCAGTTCCATGATCAGGGCCAATACAAAGGATGAAAAAAATACAAACATATTTGTACACATACAACCTACCTTTTGAATTTTTCAAACTGTTTCACAAAGGTTGTTCATGGCATTTTGTGACAAGTATTATGCAGTAAGTGCTTGGCAGCCATCTTTATGGCTAGTGTTATAACATTAGTTATTGCAGCAACAGTAATATTACTGAGCAAGTATATGACACATACCTTCTCTTTTCTGGTATGGCAGGCCTAGAATGGTTATGACTAGTAACACTATTAGACTACTAAGAAGCTGCTTGCCAGGATCTCTCTCAGCGAAAAAAATACTGGGGTGATCAGCATCATTCCAAGCAGCTTGCTACAGGCAAGCTTTCAAGCAGAGTGAACCAAAGAGCCTTAAATAGCCTGTGGATTAGAAGGTGCTGTCAAGAGTAATAGATCAATAGACAATTTCGAAGAATGAATAGAATCCTATACAAAATTAGGTGCATACAAAGCTGGTCTGCACACAGGACTTTATGAGACACATTATCTCAGGGTTATGGGTTCGAACCCCGCATTGGGCAAAAGATTGTAGGGGGCTGGACTAAAGGACCCTTGTGGTCCCTTCAGTTCCATGATTCTGAGATCTAGGTGGAGGGCTGTTTTCTATGCTTCATTGAGAAGTCTAGTACAGTATGCTACATGGATTCCATGCCAGCTGCAATGCTTCTGGGATCTGTCATGGAAATTTTCTGTGCAATCGAATTCCCTGTGGGGATTTCCTTTAAAAATACATGTTATGAATTATGCCCTGAACCACACATCGGTCTGGGAGGGGTAGATCAGGTTGGTTGGTTCATAGCGTATTGGCAAAGATCAAATGCCTCAAGGCATCCCTAAAACTGTAGTGGTGACTTATTTATTTATTTAATTTATGAACTATTTCCCATGAAACATCCTGAAGCAATCAACAGTCAGAACATATATGAAATTATAAAACTTTAATCCAGAAATTTAGAAACATGAGTCCATCTAGGAACAACAAATAGACTCATTTGTAATATGTTAGTCTGTTCTGTATCTGAATTTCTCATCAGGCTGTTTATAAGATCTGTGGTCTTTTTTCTGAAAAAGCTGCTATTATTCTTATTCTTATTATTTATTACCTTAATTCAAGTTGGCTTCTCACTGATTTACCCTGGGTTTCACATGCCATTTATGGAAAGGAAAACCCAGGTTGGATTATTAAGATAGCCACCCGGTCGCCATGCTGTGTCCTCAATCCTTGGTAATTGAATAATCTTGTATCTGAAGCAGATAATCAACTGTATATGTAATTAGACCTTTCTCCCCTGAAAATATAAAACTATTTTATCAGAATAATGAACGGATGAAATATAGCTAAATTATGTCTGCAGAAGTCCTATCATCCAATAAACTAAACCATATTCTTTCTTTCTTTCTTTCTTTCTTTCTTCTTCTTCTTCTTCTTCTTCTTCTTCTTCTTCTTCTGACAAATTTTATCTGTCAGTGTTTATTTAGATATCAGCAATATATTTTAGTAATCCTATGGACCTTCTTCATCACATTGTTGTTATGTTATATGTTCCAGGCTGGGTTGGTTTTGCTTTCATTGCTTTGGGTTGGTGTGTTTTTTGCCCCGGGTGTGGTGTGTGTTTAGTAGGGCTTGACTTGCAGTCAGTGGCATAGCGTGGGGTGTGCAGGGGGGGGGGCGCACCGGGTGCAACATCTGGGGGTTAGGGTTAGGGGGCGCAAATCCACGGGTTAGGGGGCGCAAATTACTTGCCTTGCCCCGGGTGCTGACAACCCATGCTACGCCACTGCTTGCAGTAGCAAGGGAAGTTGGAGAACAGAAGAACTGCAAGATAAGAAGCTGAACCTTCAAGGCCAGCTGGCTTAATTGGCTCTACAAACAAGCTGCATGTCTTTTGTAATCTGCTCACTGAGTAATTTTCTGACTTTGCTAAATATAGATATGTGATGCTGTTTCCCTCCAAACAACAAAAATATTGACAATGTATTATATTTTGTTCTTCCCTCTGAATGAGCATGTATACCTATAGCTTAGGTGTTGTGCATACAACTTAACAGTACTTATTTAAAAACAATTATGAGATAGTATGGAAAGGAATTAAGAAAGATATTGAAGCGTGGGGCAAGCTGAAATTGTCATTCTGGGGCAGAATAGCCACAATCAAGATGAGCGTACTCCCCAAAGTGTTATTTTTGTTCCAGAATATCCCCATAATTAAAGGTACAAAGTTATTTAAAGAATGGCAGAGAGTGATCTCAAAATTCGTCTGGCAGGGCAAGAAACCAAGAATAAAATTTAAATTGTTGACAGATGCGAAGGAGAGGGGGGGCTTCGTCCTGCCAGATCTGAAATTATATTATGAGGCGTCATGCCTATGCTGGGTTAAAACATGGATAAAATTGGAAGACAAGGAAGTGCTAGACCTAGAGGGATTTAACAACAGATTCGGGTGGCACGCCTATTTGTGGCAGGAGAAGAAAAAAGTGCACAGGGGCTTCGAAAATCACATCTTTAGAGGCCCACTGATTGAGGTATGGGAGAGGAATAGAGATATGTTAGAACCTAAAACACCCCATTGGCTATCGCCACTAGACGTCATGAGCGTTAAAAAGATTAACATGAGAAATAATTGGGCCACTTATGAACAACTGTTAATGAAAGAAGAAGGAAAGTGGAAAATGAAGCCGTATGATCAGGTCAAAGAGAAAGTCTATGATTGGCTGCACTACTTCCAGATAAATGGAATGTTTAGAAAAGACATTAAAGACAAAGGATATGCTGATAAAGATTCTAGATTCCAGACAGAGATACTGAATAATAACTATAAAATCCTATCGAAAATGTACAATCAGCTATTGGAATGGAATTTAATAGACGAGGAAGTAAAGTCGGTGATGATATATTGGGCTAAAGATATTGGTCACAATATATATTTCGAAGAATGGGAGAAACTTTGGAAAAAACATCTTAAGTTTACAGCTTGTGTGACATTAAAGGAGAACTTAATGAAAATGTTCTATCGATGGTATATGACTCCTGCAAAATTGGCCAAAATGTATGGAATCTGCAATAAATGCTGGAAGTGCAAGGAAAGGGAGGGGTCCTTCTACCACATGTGGTGGGAATGTCAAAAAGTTAAAGGGTTTTGGGAGAGTGTATATAATGAAATGAAGAAAATCTTAAGATATACCTTTATTAAAAAACCCGAGGCTTTTTTGTTGGGATTGGTAGGAAAGGAGATAAAGAAGAAAGATCATAAGTTGTTCCAGTATGCAACAACAGCAGCAAGAGTTTTACTAGCTCAAAACTGGAAATCAGAGGGCTTGCCGACTATTGAGGAATGGAGAGCAAAACTGTTAAGATTATGCGGAGATGGATAAGATGACAGGGAAAATTAGATACTCAAAAGACCAGAGGTTCATTAAGGATTGGGAAAGCTTTACGAAATATCTGGAAAATCTAAGTGACGGACAGATAACACTAGTGGGCTTTAAAGGAGCTCTGTAAAAAGAAAAGGTTATTGTCTAAAGAGAATTGGAAGAACTGTGATGAATAATGGCAATATAAAACAGGAAATGCGAACCTTCATAAAGATTATAACGGATGATTTGTGGAAAGGTTGAAGGAAGTCATACCAAAAGTCTGTGAAAATGAGAATTGAATCTTTTTCTGCATTTTGTATTTTGTACTACGCAAATTAATAAAAATTATGCATGGGAAAAACAACAACAACTTAACAGTACTGAGGCACATCGAAGTCTATCAAATTTACATAGAGCTCTAAAGTGCAGACCTATCCCTAGAAACATGGCACCAAAGGAAATCTGGATGTCATGCTTACAAAAGACCCACTGAAATCAATGGAATTTAAGCCTGAGTCCAGTGAATTAACTCTAAGCATAACTAAGTCTGGATCTGATCCAATCAGACTTGCATTCTTTGGGAATAGATGCACAAATCTGGGAAAGAATTCTAGTAGCAAAGAATACCAATAAAGGAAACAGCCAATTTAAGTGTGTGAGAGGGCACAAAGTACCCTAATATTCTGTCTATTTAGCTGACACGGACAGCAGCTATCAATAAGATGTTGGGTGTGAAGCTTTCACATGGCTTAGCACCATGTTTAAAGTCTTTGCACTCTATATGGTCTTCCTGACCTTTATACCGTATTTTTTGCACCATAACACTCACTTTTTTCCTCCTAGAAAGTAAGGGGAAATGTGTGTGCGTGTTATGGAGGGAATGCCTACGGGTGGCATGCCTACGGATTTTCCTCCTCTAAAAACTACGTGCGTGTTATGGTCGGGTGCGTGTTATGGAGCGAAAAATACGGTACATGCCAGCAATCTATGGCCTGGATGGATGCCATGCTATATGCAAACTCTGTGTGTATACATGGTGGTTTTAAATGTTATAGTGAATTACAGAGAAAACTGCATCCATAGGGACTCTGATGTGTCAGGGATAATATTTAATAGGTGTCTTAAGAGGAGATGGTTAAAAGAATGATTGCTTTTCTGTCATGCCTTTCTTCCAACAGAAACTCAGGGTGTCCCCAGAAATCACACAAATGCCACCATTGTATTAAAACAATAGTTAAAATAGTAACTTAAATCTGTATCAAAACTCAAAAACAGCAGACACAGTGGAGTGTCTGGCATAGCAGCATACAAGTTAGTACTTCAACTAAGGTAAATTAAGTTGTTATATTAGCTAGGAAGTTGAAACCTCATAAAAGCATAAGCTTGCAGAACTATTCTCAGAAGTAGTTTTACCTTTTAATAGAGGCCAGAAGGGATTTTGCTGGGTGTTTAAAAGTCTCAGGGCATAGGCCCATGATACGAATTAGCATAAAATTTGCAATTTATATGTAGAGATGCAAATGCAAGTCTCTGAGCAAATTAGGTTGGTGGGTGGCTGAGGTCTCATTGGTGCTGCACTTTGAAGTATGCAAAGCCATCCTTTAATATTTAAAAAATAATAAAGGAAAGTGGTAGAAGACCAGGTGCTCATTGCAAAAGACCCAGGGCCACCCCCCTAACAATGTTCCTTGAAGACCAGCTCTCCTACACAGGGCAGTTGAACTGATTTCTAACAGCAGCTTGAAATATGTGTATTTCTTTGCGGAATGCAAACTGAATTAGCTTTTTTCACATAAACCTTTTCTCAGCCCCCCCCAACCTTGCATTTGTTCATAAAGAGTGTCAATATAAATTCTGATCATCTGACAATGGTTTTGGGTTTTCTTACTGAAATATATATTTGGTAAATTGTGGAGCACTGATTGCAAATTCATTATTCATCATGTAAGTCTTTGAGGTTGATGAACCACCATTTTAGGAACTGCACCTGCAGCAATAAGCTTCATGTGACAAATGGAATCTATTTTAGTTTTAGCCTTGGCTATTTATGCTGGCATTTGTTTTAGAGGCTTTGATTTAGATATGTATATAACATAGCAGCTATGACAACGATGTGAAGATGTTGTAAAAGATTGTAAAAGACATTGTGGAGTTTGAGACTATCATCTAGAGAAGCAAGATTCTAATCACAGTAGCAGATTCAAAGTATAAGGCGAGAAATGCCATGGGATTAAAAAAACACACACCTGCCTATGTAGTGTCCCATCCCACCCCATGGTCTGGAAAGAGAATCTTTGTGTTTTTCTTGGAGGGCCAGCCCTACTATTAGCAGAGTGGGATAGCTGTTTCAGGCAGCTGATTTTGCATGCCATGAAAGGACAGCTCATTGTTTCCTTTTTAAGTTGTTATTATAATATTTTTTTACTGCCCCCATGTTCTCATTGTAATCCATACACTTCATAGCAGAAAAACAAAAAATAAAACAATTTTTTCCTAAGTGGATTAAAACATTTATTTGCGTTAATGTTGAGGGACACAGTTTATTCTGAGGCCAGATTTGGGTGTGGTTGACGGCAGAACTTTGTATGTCCGTTGCAGAAATCTAGACTCCTTCATGGTGTGACAACTGTCTTTATTTTCCTTGTGGTTAATTAACAAGGGCAGCTCCCCCAAACTTTTCATCCTGTCAGATGTTGCCCTCTCTGTGGCGTAAAGACACTAATGCTTTAAATGATGAATAATAGATGGAGGTTGTATGTACACCATGGAAGAAAATTAACTTTCAGCTGATGGTGGGAAGCAGTGCAATCTTTTGCATTCCTACTCAGAACCAAGAAAGGGTTGAGTTCAGCGGGACTTGCACCCCTGTTGCCCAGGACTGCACCCCGACTCTTTGGCATGCGCGAGCATCATGCTTTGGTGCGACTGCGGAGGTGGTGGAGAAGTAGTAGTGGCAGTGAGTGATGAAACATCTTTGGGGCACTGGTTTTTACAGCTCTCTGCCCCTTGTCCAGCATCCACAGTTCCCGTGGGCAGCTCATTTGTCTGCAGGATCAAAAGACACAGATTGCCCTAGGAGTGTTCTTGGCCGGGCGAGCGGTGGTGGAAATGTGTTGCTTGCCTCAGCCCTGTGCTGTCAGGGCTCTGGCGAACTGTCATGCTGGCACCGCTCAAGTGCCACCTGATTGGCTGCTGGCAAGGGCTGATTAAGAATACTGATGCTGGCTCAGCTGCTCTGTGGCTCCGTTCTCTCCCCCCCCCCAACCACTCCTCAACTCCTCCCCCACCCCCCCTCCACATCATATCTCCAAATAGCAAGTAATTGTGAGCATATGAAGACAGCAAGGGGGTGGGGGAATCCACATCGCTAGCTTGAGTCTCTCTCTCTGTGTGTGAGGGAGGGAGACACAGAGGGGGAAAACAACGGTCTGTTTTAGCTGCAGTGCTACAGCAGAGTCAGACTTCTTCCCTGCCCCAGGTTTTGTGCCAGCACGCAAACTGCTTACAGGTTTGACAAGCTGTGAAAAGACTTGCCTGTTGTTGTTGTTGCTCCTGCTGCTGGTGCTGCTGCTGTGTGTAAATTGAGCATCCTCTGCCTTGCCTTTCGCTGGACCGGCGGATCTCTTGCTCTTGAGAAAGGTGTTTTGGAAGGGCCCCCTACTAAAGTGGTTCTCTTCAGTTCTTTCTATTTTTATGGTGAGTACCGGCATGTGCACAGACAATGTTTGCTGCAGTGCTCGCTAGCTCTCTTCCATCCCCGCTCTCTCTCTCTCTCTCCACCCCCCCCCCCAGTGGATCACAGCTAAGCCTCTTGACCTTCATTTACTGTCTCATTTTCTCTACCCTCCTCCTGCACTGGCATGTGTTTTATGAAGTAAATGCAAGTTGCTCTTTGGTCGGGCTCCTGCGCCTCAACGCCCCTCGCTTGAAATCCCCTTTTGTCCTTGAAAGAAGGAGCAAGCATGCTGCTGGCTGACAGCTTACAGCAGTGTGAAGGAATCCTGAAGAAGTGGAAGAGGGGGACTTGGGGAAAGACATAGGTCTGCCGCACCACAAAAATAAGCTTCATGCTTTACAGGAGAGGGAGGGAGGAAAAGCCATCCCTGGGCTTTCAGAAGGGGTGGGAGCTCATGTCTTTCCTACCAGCATTTTATCATCTCTCTTCAGGAGGGCCTCTTGAGG
This sequence comes from Podarcis bocagei, assembly GCF_964188305.1. Taxonomy (NCBI): domain Eukaryota; kingdom Metazoa; phylum Chordata; class Lepidosauria; order Squamata; family Lacertidae; genus Podarcis; species Podarcis bocagei. The sequence goes on along the minus strand of NC_138135.1, from coordinate 37,285,013 downwards.
CACCAGCTTTCTAAGTGCAAATATCTGAGAAGATTAACTGGGCATTAAAATGAGCTCTCCTTTGTGCTGAGGAAAGCCAACCTGCGCTGCTTCTAGAGGAGGGAGGTGGGGGGGGGGGAAAGAGATAACTTTAGTGAGCAGGACTTAGACACCTCTCCTCTCTTGTCCCGAGAAGCCTCAAAACTTAAGTGTTTTACAACGCTTCAAGGAGAAGGAAAAGTGCACATATTTCCAAACAGAAATTATAATTGTTTGGGCTGTACTTTGTCCTGTGTTAACAAAAATTTGATTTGAATATGCCTGCTGTCAGTTGATAACATAGCACATATATAGTGTATAATGGAATATAGCAGTCTCCTTAGTGTCTTTCCAACTTACCTTTCTAAAGGGAAGAATGCTTGTACTGCAGATTAGTTACTGTGAGCTCATCCTCCACAATATGTTTTTCAGTATGAATTTTATGAATACATATGATGCCCAGCTTAAATGATTCCCTTGGATCATTATTTCACTGTAATCATAACCTCAAGCCCCAAACCTACATAAAAATTTGAAATGAGGTGACCGGTACAAGGAGAGGAACCCATGTGGTTTAATACAAGAAGAGACAGATTCCTTAGCATAGATCAGGTTTGCCACCAGCATAAATGGCTGCTGGGGGGCAGCTCAGGGTCATGTTGTGCAATACACTGCCAAGGTGATCAGGGTGATCAGCTTTGACAGCACTGGTCATGTCTTGTGAAGAGCAAGTGTCCATAAACACATTAGTTGGTGTATAACCTTCTGTTCTTTCTTAATGCTCCCTGACTTCACCTTGGATAAGAGCCAGGGCATTTCTTTTACCTGCCCCAGGCTACAATCCTATAAACATTTTCCTTTGAGTAAGCCTATTGAACTAAATTGTGCTTACATATGAGTAGACATGCATAGGAGTGTGCTGTTGGTGTCCTTTGTTTCCTCCCCAAGATCAGAACAGAGATGGAGTGTCATTTTAAGCTACATATTTTTAATAAATATGTGATTTTTATAACACGGTCCCTTGGACCTTTAATATTGATTCAAGCAATTTAATCCCTTGGAAACTGATGGGACAAACTGGACTTTCTGGCTTAACTAGAGCGCAGATTGGACTGCTAATAAGAAAATCTCAATTAGTGATTTGACCTGTGATGTGAGTAGTACAGGAAGTAGTACAGGAAGGAGCTATATTATTTTTCTGATAATTATGGGCATGCCTGCAATAGTGAAAAAATACCAAGATTACCATTAATGGGTTTTGGGTTTGTTTGTTTTTAAGAAAAAAGAAGCAGTAACACTGCAAAGTTCTTCACATTTAGTGTGACAGCAAATCTGGTGCACAGACATGGGCACTTGCGACCAACTATAACTTTGGCATAGTGGAAATAGTGATCTGTTGGAGCGGTGCTGGAGAATCTGAGCTACAGTGGTGATGTCAACATCTGAGTAAGAAAAAAGTGCAGTGAGGTGAGATGCTTCTTCAAAACAAAGGAGGGGTCTTCCTCAGACCAGTACAAACCAGGTTATAACTCAGGACACACTACTTGTCTTACTTTGTGTTCCCAGCGGAATTGCGTGAGACTGCCCTGTGTTAACAGCAACAGAGAGCAAAAAGGGACAAAAAGCCATTCAGTTCCATCCTTCCTACATGAGAACGCGCACACGCCTAAATACAAAGGGAGCAGATGCACTGCAGAAAGATTACTGCAGAGCAAATTGTTCCAAATGACTGAGCGAGTGAACCAGTTCAAACAATGCAGGAGGAACTGTTGGGGTTTAAGCCCAAACAGTCTGGTGTCCTCCAAATGTTTTGGGACTGCAGCTCCAGCCAGCACAAACATGCTGGCTGGAGCTGATGTGAGTTGCAGTTCAAAACATCAGGAGGGCACCAGGTTGGGAAAAGCTGGTCTAAACTTTAGGCATCTAAGTTTTCTCCCTACACTGCAGATCTGAGAACCTTTGAAGCTTGCTGCACAGGGTTGCTAAGACTTAACTAGTAGGTTCCTTGACCCTTCAACTCAGTGTTTTCTGGTTATAGCGTAGGTTTGCAATTTATGACGTATTTCTTTATTAAAGTACTTGCACAGTGGATAATTCTTTTTTGCATTGTAAACATGTTGTGTGTTGCAAAAATCCCTCTTTAGTCATCACTGCTGAAGTGTTTGGGTGCTGCACAGCGACGTAAATATGTGATGCTTCTAAAACTCTCAAGATTTGTTTCAGGCTCACTGAACTAATAATATAGCATTGATGCAATTGCATTGTATCACTAAACTTTACATTGGGTTACTGAAGCCCAGAGGAATCTCAATGCATTCCATCAAAATGACACCTCAAAATTATAGCAGGTAACTAGGATGCTTTTTCAGACCCAGTTCACACCACTGTTCATATGTAGCACATGCTGCATGAAATTAGCTAGCAGCTCTGAATATATGGAAATTACATTTGTGCAGGCTATTTCCCCCTAGAACCTTTCTTAGAAAGTTATTTTGAGCATGGGATGTTCTAAAGGCTATTACATGCTAGATACATAGGACAAAATTTGTGTATTAATTTAATCATTGGTTGATGAACAATATTTTATTTGACAAGTTCTATCCTTACAACCAGGCTACAATTGACTAGGGTTCAATTAAAATAGGAGCAATACATGCATAAACAAGGAATAGCTTGCTTGCATTATAACAGCCAGTTCCTGGGGTCCCTCTGTCACATTCTAGCATTACCAAGAAAGGCAGTCCAGGACAGGTAAGTCACATGAAGCATCAGGGCAATGCAGTTATGAGCAAGTGTGGTTATTGGTGGTTCCCATTGAGCTTCTAGGGAATAAAGTAAATAAGTTGCTTCCTGGCACACAGTTTAGGAGGCAAATGCTGCCTAGTGCCCCTAATTGGAATTTCACTGGTAGGGAATTCCACTTAACTTCCTTTCAGTTCTCTGTGGTTTCTATCACCTGCCTCATGACAGGTGTTAATACAATAAACTTCGTAATTATCACTAACTTGGAAAGGTTAAAGATGTGCCTTCTGAAGATATATTTCAGCTCTAATTATCACTGTCTGTAATTTTTGCATCTCATTGCCACACAACTCCCACCTTACAACTTTCCACTTTGTTTGTTTGTTTGTTTTATTTCATGCATTTATGTCCCACCTTATACTAAATGCATTCTGAGGAAGAGGGTTTGAATCCACAAAAGCCAGGTCTCAAGGTGCCACCAGCCTCTTTGGTTGTCTTAGTTATTTCCTAGAGCAGATGGCATAAGATAAGTGGCTTGGATCCTAGCTATGGTTCCATGAGCAAAAGAGCTCAACCTGTTCATGGATAGGGCTGAGAGCCAGTAGAGCAGGCATGTTCAAAGTCAGTTTCGGGGGCCTAATCCGGACCGCTGGTTAGTTTAATCCGGCCCCTGTAGCAGTTTATTTCCTGGGTTAAAATCCCTCAAAAACCCTCCACAACCTTAATCCTAAAAAAAGCTCAAAGCTCAACAACTTCAACCCTCAAAAAACTTCAGTCTTAAAAAAGCTCAACAACACTGGGGTACAATCATAAAAAAGCTCAACTACTTCACTTCAATCCTAAAGAAAGGTCAACAACTTTGGTTGGCCCTCACGGCCCTTCACTTCATCAAATCTGGCCCTCTTTAAAAACAGTTTGGACACCACTGCAGTAGAGGATCCCACTGGTAGACCAGGGGGAAACAATTGTCACAGATTTCCCTGCTCTAGTCCTTTGTGTGGCCTTTCATGATGTCACACCCTTCAGTATTCCGCCGATTAAAAGTGAGATGCGTATCTTTAAGTGCTGTGCTCCTGTGCAAGCCAACTCAGGTTTCCCAGCCCCTGTCTCCATTACTGGCAGCAGTTCCCTCCATGAGCACCACACCAGCTCCTCCTCGTCGTCCTCCTCGGCTTCTTTTCCTCCTCCAGCGGGCAGAGGAGGCATGGCTTCTGGGCCCAGCGTGGTTGGTCTGGCCTGCACAAGCAGCAGCTCCCCCCCCCCCACTCCACCTCCATGGGCTCTGGCATGGGCGCCCTCACAAAGTGAGGCTTGGCATGGAAAATGAGACATCCAATCAGAAGCTGGGATGGCTTCTGTAATTCCGGTATGTCCTGGTCAAATTGGGACTGTTGGTGGGTATGTGTTGTTCCAGAGGCTTCCTAATTAGGCACAAGGGGCTGCAGGAGGAAAGAGCCACCAGCAAGAGCTCCCCCCTCCGATTTTCTCCTGGCGGTAGCATTCCGTAACAGAATACTGCATGTATTGCATATTTTCTATTAGAACCTAGATTTCACAGGGGAGATGGTAGCATGGACCTCTATATACACAACCAATTTAACTGATATCAGCAATACTTATGCTGCTGTCCCTTTGCACCACTAGGAGCTGTTGAGCCCAATGCACCTAGTAAAATCAGCCTTGCTGTAGTTTCGTAGCCTTCTGTACATGCCCAAGTATGCACACAAGTTTAAACAAAAGGTCAGCATTCAGTCACAGTGTTGCAGGCTCTATTATCTACTAGGCAACAGCAGTAAATGCACTCTGCCAGTTCGGGGGCCCAGCCATGCTAACTGACCACTGACACCAGCCCTGCAGCAGTTCTCACAGAAAGATCAGTGTGCATTAAATCTAAAAGCCAGAGCAAAAAAGCGGCGAGTGTTATTTTAACAGCATCGTTTAACTATTCATGAGTATCAGTGCTTTTAATTGACAGATAGCTTCAGAAGGACCACTGTAGGTTTTGGCTCTGGCTGCATGTAGAGTATTTCTTTTTCTCGCAGCATGGTGTCATGTTAATTTATTTGCAGGGTGTCTGAATCCTGCATAGAAAACAACTGCAGAAAGAACATTTTAAAAAAATCCATTCTGTTCTTCATTCAGTGAGCCAACAACACGAACTGGACTGATTAGGCAATGTACACACACACTCAGTGTGGCTGAATGACCACAGGACTGTTTCATTTAAAAGAGTTTTATATAGCTTATTTTTGTCCTATCTCTGCAAGAATACTGGATACTACATCCAGTATTCATGTTCTGCTTCCACTTTATTGTGGCTCATATTTTTACCTGTATCCATTTCCTGTGTACATGACTAACCTTTTGACATTGTTACCTAGGTTGGCAATTCAGCCCTCAAATTAACTATATCTGGATCTGAAACACTTATGTATGGATATAAGTCAAATCAAGTTCATAGAAAGGGTGCCTAGTTTTGAGATTTTGAACTGTATTGAAGTTTAGAGATGTGCAATGCAATTAGATGCAGGTTTACTTGGAAGTGAGCCTCTCTGGATTCTGCTAGCATAACCTTCAGAGAAAGAACTAGGTGCAATTTCACGCGTTAAACTTATTAAATATTAAAAAATACATCCTCAAAATAAGTCTGATTAGTCATAATTATCATTCAGCAACATCTTAAATCTGTAGGTAGTATGGTTCGAATGACTAAACTGAAAAAGCTTTGTGTGTGGGAAAATGGACCATTTTCACATTTAAAGCACAAAGGGTCTTGTAACAAATTTACCAGGTCATATCCTTTCATGGGGTAAATTCCATTTGACAGGTACTCTGGTCCATAAAGTGTATACCATAGTAAAAGAGTTACTCTTTAAGGTACTGCAAAATGCTATTTGTTTTTGTTGCTACAGGCATGGCTACTACTATGGAATTTGTCTGTTTTCCATACACGGAGGAAAATATGTTTTGGGTACAATTCTTAAAGTTTTGTCTTTTTAACTTTTTATTTATGTGTAAATTGCCATGAGACCGTGGATTAGAAGAAGATTAATAAATTAATTGCAATAATAATAATAATAATAATAATAATAATAATAATAATAATAATAATAATAATGTTAATTTAAATATCAGTGGTTCATATTTTCTGTAATCTTGGCACTAATTTTTTTTATACTTCCCCTGGTACTTCAAAGAAGATTTCTCACTTCAACCTGCAGATGTAACGGAAGAAGTAATAAAGTGTTCTAGATGAAGGCTCCAATTGTAAATGCATTTATGATGGATTAAGCCCAATTGATCATGGTAGAACTTAGTTTTGAGTAAATATTATATAAATGCCATTGTTGACTCTACAATCCTGTCCATAAACACATATATGTGAGTAAATCCCATTGAACTCAGTGGGCTTTGCTTCTGAGTAGACATACACAGGCTTTCTAAGTGTGTGGTGTTGTGGTTAGAGTGTTGGACTAGGACCTGGAAGGCTAGGATTCAAATCTCCACTCAACCATGAACCTCACAGGGCTAGTACTTCCTCTCAGCCTACCTACTTCACAAGGTTGTTATAGAATTGGGGGGGGGGGAGAGACCATGTACTTCATCTTGAGCTCCTTGGAGAAAAATATGAGATATAAGTGCAATAAATATATTACAAATGTTCCATCTTCAAGAATAAAACCAATACAGACAAATACAGACAACTTAATTGCACATTTCTATTCTCATCAGATAGGTGGATTTAAAGTGATGTGAGCACAAACTGTTGCCTAGGTAGGAATTATATAGATGTACCCTTAAAAATAAGGGACACAGGTGGCGCTGTGGGTAAAACCTCAGCGCCTAGGGCTTGCCGATCGCATGGTCGGTGGTTCGAATCCCCGTGGCGGGGTGAGCTCCCGTCTTTCGGTCCCAGCTCCTGCCCACCTAGCAGTTTGAAAGCACCCTTAAGTGCAAGTAGATAAATAGGTACCGCTTTATAGCTGGAAGGTAAACGGCATTTCCGTGTGCTGGCTCACCAGAGCAGCTTCATCACACTGGCCACGTGACCCGGAAGTGTCTCCGGTCAGCGCTGGCCCCCGGCCTCTTAAGTGAGATGGGCGCACAACCCTAGAGTTGGACACGACTGGCCCATACGGGCAGGGGTACCTTTACCTTTACCTTTTTTACCCTTAAAATGATGCCTATGAACTGACTTGCTGTACCATGTATTCCATTATATGGCCGTACCAAACATACTCAAAAAATGTTTCTGTAATAAGTTCTGTAATAGGAACATAGGATTTTTAGGTTCCCAGCAGAATACTCTGACTGATTCCCAACTGAATACTCTGACTGTTTAACAGCTGTGACTCAGTTTTGTGATGTGTCTGGTCTTCTATCTCACACCTTTAATCTCTGTTATGTATGAGGGCCAGCTCTGATCAGGCCTATTAAATGTCACTTGGCTTGTCATCACACTTGTGTGTCATCGGGCAAAGAATGGGGGGATGATTGTAGACTGCAGTTCTTGATCACTTACCAGTTTATTGGGGTTTTCTGTTTACCTGTGCACCTTGAGGGACATACAACAAATACACTCATTCTCACTGGGACTGGTGGCTGCCCCAGTCTATACTTCATTACCAGTTTCCATGTATGCATTGCATCCGCTCCCCCCCACCCCAGTTTCCCTCTTTTTGTCAGCTGCTACCCTGAGTCCTTTGCCTTCTCCAGCAATGGTCACTTGCCCTCCCCCTTTGTCTCGATACCCAGGAAATGCAGGATTTTGCACACCCTTTGGCCTTTCCCACCCAGCTCTCTAATCCTCACCTCCTTTGACTCCCATAAGACTTCTGACATCACAGAGGTCAGCCATAGTTATTTGATGAATTGTTGTTGTTGTTTAGTCGTTTCCGACTCTTCGTGACCCCATGGACCAGAGCACGCCAGGCCCTCCTGTCTTCTACTGCCTCCTACAGTTTGGTCAAACTCATGCTGGTAGCTTCGAGGACACTGTTCAACCATCTCGTCCTCTGCCGTCCCCTTCTCCTTGTGCCCTCCATCTTTCCCAACATCAGGGTCTTTTCCAGGGAGTCTTTTTTTCTCATGAGGCGGCCAAAGTATTGGAGCCTCAGCTTCAGGATCTGTCCTTCCAGTGAGCACTCAGGGTTGATTTCCTTAAGAATGGATAGGTTTGTTCTTCTTGCAGTCCATGGGACTCTTAAGAGTCTCCTCCAGCACCATAATTCAAAAGCATCAATTCTTCGGCGATCAGCTTTCTTTATGGTCCAGATCTGACTTCCATATATCACTACTGGGAAAACCATAGTTTTGACTATACGGACCTTTGTCGGCAAGGTGATGTCTCTGCTTTTTAAGATGCTGTCTAGGTTTGTCATTGCTTTTCTCCCAAGAAGCAGGTGTCTTTTAATTTCGTGACTGCTGTCACCATCTGCAGTGATCATGGAGTCCAAGAAAGTAAAATCTCTCACAGCCTCCATTTCTTCCCCTTCTATTTGCCTGGAGGTGATGGGACCAGTGGCCATGATCTTCGTTTTTTTGATGTTGAGCTTCAAACCATATTTCTCTCTCTCCTCTTTCACCCTCATTTGATGAATATCTAAAACAAATGGACCATTTTGTGCTGACAGTGCAGCTTCATTTTTGCATGTTCACATTCTCAGAAAGTTTTGCCAGGAATATGGTCTTCACACAACAATAGAGTCCTTGCGAACGCAGATGTTTACAGTATTCTTACTTGGCTCAATACATTTACTAATGGAACAAAGAGGCAGAATTAAATTTGGCTGCTTCTTAACTTTTGCATCTGTGGCCAAGGGCCTGTTCCAAAGGACTTGCTTTAACGTTGCTGCAGTGCAAAGACAGGTAGTGGCCTGGTTTGTTTGCTCGTGGCAGAGACATTAATCTTTTTTTCCACCTCGCATCACCTCGCATTTGTAAAAAACTCCTCTGAATCAGTTGCGAGCACAGCAGGCTACCCCCTCTGCTCCACATTCTTTCCTACCCTGTTGTACACCTATCAAATACACCCCTAGCAGGGAAAGGCTTCATCAGAACTAGAGTTAGGATTGACTCAAAGGCTGTGTACACATTAATGGTTAAAACCCAGCAAAGTTGCACACACACCCTGCTGTTTTTCAAATCACATTTGTGGTTTGATGTGTTTCCAAGTTGTGTGCTGTCTGTTTGCACCTCTGGGGGTGAAGGGTGGGTGGGTGTCTTCCTATGACATTTCTAAATTTTTAAACCAGTGATGGGAACATATTGCAGAATAAACAGGAGCATTACACAGCCAAAGTCTTCTCAGTGATATTGGTTGTTCCTTTGTACTAGTGCTGATCCCAAAGTGCCTAAAACTATTATCTAAGATCAGATACTCATAAGTTCCATCTTGAAATTATTAATGCCTTAATAGCAACATGAGGGGTTCATAGTTTTAGTTTTCTTTTTAAAAATGTACACATGGGTGAAATAGGAGACTATTCCTCCAACTATATTTTCCCAGTAATTTTAAACCATCTTTCCTCTTTTATATTATGCTTCCCTCCACCCCCCGGTCTACTTTACCACCACCCTAATTAATTAATTGCTTCATCTGGTAGCATGGCTTCTTCACCCATTGAAATGTATTCTATGAACCAAGCCCAAAATTTACAAAATAAAATCAACTGAGTAAGCTGGCTTTGGAGAAGTTGGCTGGCTGATTATCTAGAACTTGCTTACTTGCAATTCCCAGAGGACATGACCCTCTTTTGGATCATTCCAAGCAGGGAAATCACCTTTCATACACAATCTTTTTTGTCCTTTAAACATGACAGCATTCTGGATGCTTTTCCAAACTAAGCTGTCTTTGGATAGAGATGGCACCAAAGATAAGCAGAGTTCAGGGTCTCAGACCTTGACTGTGTTTGCGTTCCCTTTGTATGTGTTTGTGCACTCACTGCATTTCCAATGTTGGGTTTTTAATCCTTATTCACACAATATTATTTAAGATGCATACGTAGTACCCAGTACTTTGTTTAAGACACTACAGTTTGACGCATTGTTTCTCAAACCAGCTTCAAACCTATTGAGGTCTTTAAGCTAGGTATTCCTAATTTGTTTTACTGGGTAAAGACATCCCCACCTGGTGTAGAAACAAAAAGAAGCAGCTGCGGACTCAGTTATACAGCAGCAAATAAAATGTTTTAAGTGTGTTGTAAAGTGCAATATACAATTGTCACACTAGATGACAACTGTGAGCTATAGCAAATTCAATGCATTTTTCAAAACGATTTAAAAAAAACCAACACAACATTTTCATAATGTTTTTAACATGTGTGTAGATTCTGCCTAGATTACTCCCGAGTTGATATAATCAGTCAGGGGGAAAATAGCTGTGAAATGCATTGCATAGCAGGAAGGGAAAACAACTTTCCTGCACTCTAAGGTGTAAAGCCAATACACCCTTGGTCAGCTCAAGAGTCTAATCTCATGTAAAACAATGACCTTTCTGTAAAAAAAGGTATTTTATTATTCCAAAAAGGAAACCTTCCTCTGCTTGTCCACATTGAGAGGATGCCAGCAAGGCTGAATCTTTCTGTAAAGAAAGGATTTTATTATCCCCAAAAGAAAACCTTCTTTGGTGCCCAAACCCCCTGTAAGAGTGCCCCCTCCGACCCATTTTTGATTTTGTTTTATACATTTTGAATGTTTTCCTTAAATACCTTCTGCCATTGTATTCAATTTTGTGTTAAATACCATCTGTTAAACATCTTTATCCCATTTTCCTTTATCACCTCGCAAGCTGCAAATCTCCAACTCTCCATCCATAATTTCCCCTCATGATGATAATCAAATCGGTTTACCGATATCTGTAGCCCATTGGATCATTACCTCTTTTACATCCCATTGCAATAAAATTCCATTTTTTTTGGGGGGGGGGGAGAAACAATGGATACTATTATGCTTTTCTCCATTTCTGACAATCCCTTCTCTCTGGGGAGAGACAGCTTGCTCTTGCCAGAGGTGCGATCTTCTTGTAAAGGGTTCCTGAAGTTAGACTGGGACTTGGGTAACCAGATGCAAAAAGAGACAGCGATCCTGAACCTTTAATAGTTGCGTGGCAGTTGAAACTTCAGTGAGTGTAGCCTGTGTGTGGCACCTGCTCAACTATTAAAGGTACAGAAGTCCTGCCCTGCCTTGCATCTGGCCACTCAACCAAGGGGAGCAGATTGCTCACTCTTGTTGTACTGGCACAGTACTTGTGGCATTTGCTGGTAATGACATTTGGTGCAATGGCTCATGTGGAAATGTCAAGAGTTAATTTTAAAGTTTACACTTTGTTGACAATCAGAAAAGGAACTTTTCTTTGCCTTTATTTCCAGAAAACAAATTAAATGTCTCTATTAAAGGCCATATTTTCAAACTGATATCATGCACTACTAACTCCATCTCAGATAATATCTCTGTTTGTCAAAGTAGAAGAATTGCACTGAATCATCTACTTCAGTGGAAAAACTAATTTTGGGTCAGAACATTGAGCATTTCAAAACTTACCCTGGCTTATTATTAGTATCTACATATCTGCAAATTACTTGGAGATCTGCTTAGGCATTGGAACATTAACTGGCAAAATATTGTACATGTATATGTGTGCTGTAAATAAAAGTACCTAGCAGAATGAGTATCTGTCAGTTTTGCAGCCATGTTTACTTAGAAGTAAACCCAATCAGTTTAATGGGATTTACTCAAAGTGGGTTTCATTTTAGGATTGCAGCCTTAGTTTCAAAAGTGATTAGTTAACCATTCTGAAAATGAGGATACACTTCAGGGTATCAGAGCTTTGGTACTGAACATCATTTGCTTCTTATTGAGAAACTTGAGAGTTTCAGAAAATACATTGCCATCCCTCTTGTCAGTGTCCTCTGAAGCATAGAGAACTGGAAGTTGATTTGATTGGGCTGAATCCTAGGCCACCGCTCACATCCTGTCCTAAGGCAGGATATTTGGTGGCAATTTCTTATCTCGTATGGTGCTGTGGGTTAAACCACAGAGCCTAGGACTTGCTGATCAGAAGGTCGGTGGTTTGAATCCCCACGACAGGGTGAGTTCCTGTTGCTTGGTCCCTGCTCCTGCCAACCTAGCAGTTCGAAAGCACCTCAAAGTGCAAGTAGATAAATAGGTACCACTACAGTGGGAAGGTAAACGGCGTTTCCGTGCGCTGCTCTGGTTCGCCAGAAGCGGCTTAGTCATGCTGGCCACATGACCCGGAAGCTGTACGCCGGCTCCCTCGGCCAATAAAGCGAGATGAGCGCCGCAACCCCAGAGTCGGCCACGATTGGACCTAATGGTCAGGGGTCCCTTTACTCTTTACCTTTATACCTATTTCAAATAAATGAGACATAGTGGATGGCTTATGCAGTTGCATCTGGACCATCACACCCCTCCAAATATGTCAGGAGAGTCGAGAGTTGCCTTGTTTCTTTTGAGGATAATTTACATGTGATAGTTGGCCTCACAATTGCAGCCTTGGTCACTGACCTGGCCAAGATGATCTTGCCCTTCCTTCTTCCTTTTGGCAAGTGGCCTTATCTGTCAGGAAGAGCTCGCTACTCAAAGCATATGAAGTTACAGTAAAAGTGCAAGCTGACATTGCCGCCTCCCCCAGCAGTACAGCACAATGCCAGAATATGGTCTTCATCAGGGAGAAGTTGCCCATCCTCCATCATTATGGTTGCCTTGCATTATTCAGTGCTGAACAGATAATTATGAAATGATGTTGTGTTTGAATGGGTGCTCCATTGAGAAGGGAATGGTGAACACGTGGCTCCTTGACCACCGGCCTCTGGAAGTCAGAGTCCAGCAATATCTGGAGAACCACAGGTTCCCCATCCTTTCCATAATATAAGGCTGCAATTCTGTGCACACTTACTTGGAGGGAAAGGGAGAGGAAAAGGACAGGCACACCTGGACTGTCTCCTTTCTACTCTCTCATCATTGCTGCTCCTTTGATGCTCTTCCCCTCACATCAGGAGTAGAAATGGCTCCGTGTGCAGGTCTGAGATGATGGATGTCAACAGGAAAGGAGCATTATGTCAGCCACTAAGAGGAAAAGTAAGGATGCAATTCTATTTAGACCTTGTTTGCTGGCTGGCTTTGTATCTTTACTTAAGGAGGCTTTCTTCTGAGTAGGCATGCTTCTGAGTAGGTTGTCTCAGTTTGGTGGGATTTTATTGAACACGTAAAAAAAAAGAGAAAATTAACATTTGTCTCTTCCACATCTCTCAAGAAATTTGGGATAAGTGACACCAAACTGGTTGAAATTTTTTATAGAGCCTTTTATTCTTAGTATTCCTTGTGCCACTGGTGGTTTCAGCCATAAATTTATGGTTCTGTATATCTTGCAAGTAATGTGCACCACACCTCTTGTTCTCTCATTTCTTATGGCAGTCCACTCAGTATTTTTTTTAATAAAATACTATTAAAAAGAGAAGGAGTATGTTAAATTTATCATTTGATTTATCAACATCTTAATGTTTTGTTTTTATGTTTTATGAACAAGTCACTTTGAGCATATTGGAAAGATGGATTATAAAAAATCAATAAGAATACCAAGTGAGAGCAGAAGATTAGCTGGGATGGACTATATATTTTCATGTATTTTTGCTTGAGTGCTTTCAGTGGCGGGGGGGGGGGAACCTTTCAGCTCAGTAGGGCTTCTTTCAAAGTAAACATGCATAGGATTGCATGGGAAATATTTTAAGGCTTGAAGCAGCAAGCTTGAGGGACATCAGTGCTTATGGGTACATAATGGAGTATGATAGGACTGGCACTCCCATGACACCAGATTCAAAAATAATTTTGCTGCGGTTTCCTTTTGGAACAGACACATGGCATTGATGTATTGTCTTCTTTCTTTCCAAGATAAACCAGTGCTGCATTTCACCATAATGATATTTCATTCAACTGTAACAGCATTAGGATTTGAGTTTGTTATATAAATATACAACAAATTGAAATCCTAATGTCATTATCATTAAACAAAGCAGAAGTGGTTAGATTCTGTACTGTATTGTAGACTGAGAAAACCTTTAGTAAAAAGGCTGTTAGCTAATAGAAATATTGTCACATTATCAAAATTCAGTCTCAGTAAGTATAGGTGTGTGTCTATGTGTACATCTATCGATCCACAATTGTCCAGCGTTAATTCTAGTTTCAATAATTTTATGTTTTTGCAGAATATGTTCTGACAACTGAGATGAAAGTGTTTGGAATTAAGTTTTTTCTGATAATCGAAGGGCTGAATAACAGAGGGGGTTTCTTACGCTCTCACACATGTAAGACTATTAAGTCCAGGGTCTAAAAATCACCTAAGTGGGTTTCATTAGGATTGCACTAGAACCACATTGTGCCAGGAAATCAACTAAAGTGTAAAGCTTGAACAGAGGTTATCATTATTTCATTAGCTTGGTGCTGATCTGACTCATTTATCTTACCTCTCGTACTGAAAGCAAGAAAGAAATTATGTCAAGTGTTGCTAACTTGAAATGGTTTTTTAAAAAAGTTTTAAACGGTATACTCTTTTTATCTTTTAAGTGTAAGCTGCTTTCAATGGGCATTTTTTCAGAAATGCAGCCTAAAGCTATTTTAAATAATATATTTTTAAAATGTATTTAAAAGAAAATGGGAAGGAGTCAGGGCAACAACCCAGGCACATACCTCTGACCTGCTTTTAGAATAATGTTTGAATGGTGACCATACTCCTTTTTTCTGCTATAGTATTTTAATATGGGTATAGTACCTGCAAAATGCATTAGAATCCATCTCTCCAAGCCTGATCATCAGGAAGGGAGCATTCTCAATCTGTGCCGCTGTTGCATGTAAGCACTGAGCAGATTGGGATTCCCACTCCCGGTGCTGACGCAAAATATTAGTGCTTCTGCCAGGGTTTGAGAGGAGAAAGCTAAGGGGAATGGAAAGGAGCATAACAGAGGCCACATTCTCACACCAGTAACTTGTCCTAGTTGCATGCAACCTTTGCCCATCTGGAGGACCTAATGGTGTGTCATCTGTCTCTATTCCATCCTGCAGTGATTCACGAGGAATCCCTAATTAGCTAGCCCATATTATCAGGTTGTCAAGCCCTGAGCTAATTTTAGACCTGTTTGTACGCCAGATCTGAGTCTGTATGGGCTGACTATGAGAATCCAGTTGTGTACAAATGCTCTCATGCTGGATTTTTTTCTGTATCACTTTCTGAGCGTTGGTGGTAACATGGCAGCACCTGAATCATACAGGTATTGACAAATGCATAGACATCTTGCCAAATGTTGGGAACCAGCACAAAGACTGCTATTAGGCATCCCAGTGTCATGTCTCTGCCTCTGCCAAAGGAATTGACGTATCCCCAGAAATACTGTTGTCTGGGTCAAGGCTGTCACAGTGTGCTTTGATTAGCTTTACTCTCTCATTCTGCAGTGCTGGAGTCAATGCCTCCACTTCCAACGGAGTCTTGTACATTTAATAGTAAAATGACAAAGCTTCTCATTTTCATTGCTTCCCGGAATGAAGGCCTATAACCTTGATGAATGAATGAATGAATCTTTATTTGCGTCAGCCATCGGCCATAGCAATAAAACAACAATACAATATACAAAGAATAGAAATAAAATGTCAATTATATAAAATACATTTTAGGGTTTTGAATCAATAGTCAAATAGCGGATCTTATTCTGATTGCCCCAGCTAAAAACCTTGCAACCTTTGCTGTCACCTGCTCATCTTGATCTGCCAAGAGAAAGGACACTGTGGCAGTGGTTGGGTGACCCAGAATGGACAATAAAAGAAGGGTAATAATTTCATTACTCAAGTCTTTATAAAGAGTGCAAGCCAGAAGGGCATGTGCCACCAATTCGGTACTGCCATCTCCAGATAGGGTGCCAGAGAGTCAAAATGTGAAGATGGAAAATAGTCATACCATGGGCAAAATTTCTTTATTGTGGCCAAATTGTTCTGACGCTTGATATCATTTAGGCGCTGACAAATTAGACTGTTTGCTTTACTAAAACCCAAAGTGAGTAGCTGGTGTGGTGATAAACCACAAGAGTGAAATTTTTGATAGGCAATTTTAGTCCAGGTGCTCTTATGACAATCTTGCAGCACTAAGGATATTAGACCTGGGGGATTTGAGTTTAAGCGAAGCCAAAAGTTAAGTGTCTTATGCCAGATCCGTAATTCTACTGAGGGAAGATTAGCCTCTAGGCGCAATGATGCATTTGGGACACAAGGTGGTACAGATAAAATTTGCCTTAAAAACTTTGATTGGACAGCTTCCGTAGACCCAAGGTCCAAATCTGTCCAAATCTGAGCCCCATATAATAACTGTGCTAGGGGTTTAGCTTGGAACACTTCCAGGACTGGTGGTATATGTTTACCACCTTTTGTGTGGAAAAAACGTGTCAGAATTCATGCACTTTCGGACGGTTTTTCTTTTGCACATATCTGGTGTGCTTCCCATGACCCCGTAGACTGGAAAATAAGGCCAAGATATTTGTAAACTTTGACCTGTTCAATTAGCTGGTTGTCCATATGCCATCTATGGGCCCTATAGTTTCTTGAGAAAACCATGACTTTGGTTTTCTTGTAATTCACGGCCAGCTGCTCTCTCTGGCAATATCCTGAAAATGCTCTGGTCAGTTTTTTTAGGCCTACTTTTGTTTGGAATAGAATAACCGCACCATCTGCATATAATAGAACTGAGATGAGTTTTGTGGCCATGATACTCTGGAGATGTTAGACACTGGACAATATAACCTTGATGTTCAAATTGAGAACCAGTGACTTGTAAGGGAATGTTAATGTGTCTTGTGTATCTCGTACAATGCAAAGCAATTGCCGTGTTTTTTGAATGGAAAAACCGTAGAAAAGGCTAAGCACCCTTCCCTTTCCCCCTGCTCCTGTTTGCTTAAGATTGCAGCCATACTGAGGCTGCTTTGCATTTTTTTTAACAACAAAAAAAAAGGTTGGAAGAAAGTCTATAAAGTCCAGTTTGATGCAGAATCTAGGTTGAGCCAGACACAGGGACAGAGAACTTTTTTCAGCCCAATGGGTAAAAAAACAAAAGCACTTGAGAGGGCATGGAGGAGAGTTGATGTGACCTGCCTCTATAGAGACATTTGGAGGACTGCATTTGGGCCTGAGGGTTCCTTACTCCTCTGTGAGGCCCAGTGGGGGTTAGGGTTAGAGGGCGCAAATCCACGGGTTAGGGGGCGCAAATTACTTGCCTTGCCCCGGGTGCTGACAACCCACGCTACGCCACTGGTGAGGCCATGTACAGCTTCTCCCAGAGAGTTACCAGAATTCAACAGAATCTTTGTATCTTGGTGTCAATGATTCCCTCTCTCCATCTATCAGTGGAACACAAACAAGGGCTTAAAGGGAATACACTTTGGTCCAGACCATTCACTCCCTGGGTGCTCTTGAGCTTCTTGTGGCATGTCCGTGGAAAACTTAGGCAAAAATTTATGGGAGAGCAATAGAGCCTTGGACAATCTGTGTTTTCTGGATGACTTAAAGTTCTCAGGTAGCACATATTAAGAAGTTCGTAGGCTTGTCTCAGTAGTAGATCTTCTTTCACAATCTTCTTCCACAATAAGATCCATAGAGTGCTCCTGTTCAGATGGAGCTATCATCTATTTCCCTTCATGTAAATTTATTTTTCTGGGTCAGGAACCAAGCTGCTACTGAAGCCTAGGGACACAGCAAAACCTTGCCTAGAAACTGGTAAAATGATGTTATATTCCTTTTGAGGATACATTGAGAAAGGCTCATGTGAGGATACAGGAGAGCTTTGGAGACAAAGACTATTATTATAGAGCTTTAGATAGAGCATTGGCTATCATTTTGAGATTATGGGTGGAAGCACCGCTGTTCTATTGTGTGTGAATCCCCCTCTACTTGAATCATATCTGGGCCACTAATTATGAGCTTCCTCTGAGAGATATTGAAAAAAATACATAACTTTTTTAAAAGACTCTAATTTGGCACAATGTTTCAGTGCATGTGAGTTTTTGCAATGCCACTAGGGAATTGCAGCATGGGGGCAGGCAGCAGCAGCAGCAGCAGCAGCATGTTGCCTAAGCAACTGTGCAGAGCTCCTCTCTATTGTGCACCATGACACCTATTTTATTTTTATTTTTTTAAATGGGCTTCTGGAATGTGTGAGAGAAGGAGGAGCTATCAGCAGCTCATGTGTAAGCAGCTAACTTATTCCCAGCAGGGGTCTGTCAACATAGAGATGGTGCCTGCTCTGCGGTGCACATCCTCCACTCTCCACAGCCACTTGTCTTCCTGTGGAACCTAGTGCTGGAAAGTGATAGCTTGGGAATTTAGGTTGGAGAGCCACCCCACCCCTAGCACTGAGTCTAAAGCCCTGTTCAGACACAAGTGCTCATGCATTCATGGAAGGTATGAGGAGGGAGCAGAGCTGCAACAGCTCATAACTCCCCTGACATTGATCTGTGTCCCTTTGGCTGTGCATCCTGCTGAATACATGAAAATGCGCCTTTACAGTGGTACCTCTAGATATGAACGGGATCCGTTCCGGAGCCCCGTTCGCATCTAGAGGTAAACGTATCTAGCGAATAAGGTTTGGCAGACAGCCAGAAGGCAATCTGAAGGAGTAAGTCTGCCTGGTAATAACAGAGACATGGAGAGCGCTCCCTGATTGGTCAAGCTCTCTCAAGGGAGTAATAATTAATGGCCTACTAACTGGGAGTTCAGTGTTCAGTGTTCGTGAGTTCAGAGTTCAGTGTGTCAGTGTAGGAGTTGTGAGTCGTGTCAGAGAGAGCAAGCTAAAGATCCGTGTTCTGTTCCTGTAAATAGTCCACACCTAACTACAAGTTCCTGGTTCCTGCTTCGTCTATCCTGTCTGCAGCCAAGTCGCCAATTACTTCTGTGGATTCTGCATTTACTCCGCTAGGTCTGGCTAAGGTCCTGCAACTAGTCAGAAAGTTGCGAAACACCAATAGGTTTTGCCAATAGTGTCCAGACAGAGCAGCCCCACTTACATATCATGTGAATGTGCAAGTGTTCTTGAATCTCGGTAAAAGTTATCAGATTCTGAGCATTCTGAGCATGTGTTAGCAGTAAAATCAGTACATCAACCTGAAGCAAGTCTCATTGTTAATGACAAACAGAACAAGAATGTCAAGATAAGGGTGCCTGCCTTGCAATAACTACTGCTGGCAGAAAATGCATGTGCTTTCACTGCCTGTTATTTGTGAATTTCATTGGTGCTATTTAATAATCTATCTACATGCTCAGCTGTCTGCATTTAAATTTCCTTATGCGAACAAACTGCCTGAGGCAGGTTGGGTGAGAGCAAACTTTCCAAAGTGCAGTCCTTTTTAGTTTAAGATGGGATGTTACCTCTCCATCGCCAATGGCGCTTGAAAGATAACTGTGCTCAGGCTTAGAAGAGTGAAGGTCATTTCTACAGATCAGCAGGTTTATTGGTAATTCCCTGCAGTCCACTAAATTGACCATGTGCTCTGCATCAGCAGCACCTTATTCACTGACACATCAATGCACATTTGAAAACCAGCCCACAAGGCCAGCTGTAGGGCTTTCGGCACTATTAAAATGGTGTTTGACTTCTTACATCTTTTTATGCACTCACCTCTTTTCACAAAATACAGATATAAATATATATATATATTTCCTGAAATTGAAGTGTTAGAAAGAATATGTAGGCTCTGGGTGTAGGATCTATTAGCTTATTTTTATATCAGTATCTTTAAGATAAGTTAGAAGAACAAAACAATGTTTTTTAAGATTTATAAACTGGTAAGTATTCTGACAGACTTTAACTTAGTTTCCAGGGTTCACAAAGCTGTTGTTTGTCAGTTGCAGCTATTAAGGTGTAAATATTGGGAAAATGTCTTCTCTGGCAGAAGCACAATCTTAACAGATGTGTGTACTTTTCTTTAAATGAGGAATTGCAATTAATGTTCTAAAAAAAAATGTGCATGTGAAAAAGGCCTATTCAGTACATGTTTACTGAGAACTAAGGCCCATTGAGTTCAGTGAGATATCTTTGAAATGTGACTATAAATAATGAATTGCCATTTTTGTATTCTAGTGTTTTAGTTTGTTGCACTGTTTCCACTCTTCAGTTCTCCTACTCTCCAGTTTAAGTAAGTGGAGGCTGGTCTATTAAGGCAGGGGGTTTCTAACCCAGCACCCATGAAAGCCTTCATTGGTGCCCCACTTTTATTCAGTGGGTCTAACACCCAGGTATCCTTACTTGGGATTACAGCATTGGTCACAAAAACTAGCTGCTTGTACACATCCACTGTATAGCATTATTAGACCAAAGTTTTCTTAGGGATAATTTTGTCTTAAATTTGGTCTAATTGAAATCAATATTTGGAAGTTTTATATTGCAATATAATTGAAATCAATAACATTGACTCCTGAGTAAGTTTTAGGACTGTAGCCTAAGGACTCTGGTATTGTTCCATTGCCCGTTGCAGGACAACAATTCTGCAGGCAGCTTCTGTTTTTGCATGCCTTTCTGATTTCTTTGGAGTCCTTGTTCTTTTACTTAATTGACTAGACTTGTGCCAAAATCTGTTTACTTTGGAGGATACTTAAACAAGCTAAAATTCTGTACATTTTTACTAGGGCGTTGCTTTGTGATGTTATAAATCTAATTGGATAGCCTTCCGTGTACTGTACTGTTAATGTGAAGCATTATTTGAGGATCTTCACCAGTATTTTGCCACTTAGGCATTTGTTGCTGGCTGTGTAAAGATTTAAGTACTTTGACTGGCTTGGACCATAAGCATCACCCAATAATATTTAGTTACACCCTTAAGTGCCTAACCAGGAGTAAGACCCATTGAATTCTGTGGCTATTATTTCCAAGTAGACTTGCATAGGTGTATACAGTTAGGATTATGGGGAGCTTTAGGTGAAACCACCATCCTCATGCTGTCTGCTTCCCCATTTCACAATGGATTACGTTCGAAAACCAAGGTTCCACTGTATTGTGTACTAACACCTTTGTCATCACATCAAGATGTTGTGCATTATCTGGGGTATGGAAATGTGCAATATTATGGCAAGGTTACTGCATGTTATGGAGGAGACAAGAAAAGTTGACATATCAATACTCTTTGGGGAGTGCAAGCTTATGCCCCCTATAACACTGGCCTTCTATAACACTGATCCAAGGTGGGTTGCAACAGGAACACTGCAATCATATGGTAAAATAAATATATGGTGAAAGTAACATATGGTAAAGATTAAGAAATGGGTCCCCAAATGCACTGTACTGCCGCTGAGCCTGGGTGTGCTATAATGCAGCACATAAAGATTGCTTCTGTCATTGTAAACTTAAAATCTGTAGAGTGCAGGAATCTCTGCGATCTATAGTATTTAGTATATTTATCTCATGTACTCCCTTCCAGCAAAAATGCTCTTTTATATACAGTTGTAGACTCATTAAAGGGCATGTGCATGGGGAAAATCCACCTACACACTATACCACATGTGCACAACCAAATGGGCATTGTTGCTGGTCTTTACAACACCACTCGGCTGGTAGGGTGTGATAGTGGGCATCCCATCTCTCTCCAGCTGGTGAGCCATACGCTCAAGTCTGTCTGCCAACCATCTGTTAAGCAGTGGAGATTTTTTTACATACAAGAACGCATACAGCTTGGCATTGCAAGAAGGAGATCTGAACTGCAGTCAGGCAGAGATGCTGAGTAGGTAGCTACTATTGCATTTTGTTTTCCTGGTTTTCTGTGATTGCTCCCCTCGCTCCTTTAAGGCTCTCATGATCCAAGCCATCCATGTGGCCCTTAGGAGCCCTTTTCCTGGCTGGTTCAGCTGTAGCTAGATTAAAAAACATAGTGGAAAAATGAATGGAAGGTAATACAATGGACCACTTGGTGGGGAAGGCTTGGGAGGGTTGATTTGGTTATCAATAATGACACATAAAAGAGACAGTATAGGCCTTGTTTGGATTTATTATAATGTACAGTATATGTGTATGTGTGTGTGTGTGTATTTACAATGGTACAACTTTTGCAGATGTTTCAGTGTGTTATATCTGTGAATTAAATGATGCAACATCTCTTTTAAAAATCCTTCCAGTTTTGCATCTTAGACTTTAAATTGCTTGTCAATGTACACTAATAACTTATTCTGCATTTATTGACCTAATATTTCCACTGCTGCTTATGTTATCCTGATCAAAGAACCAAGCTAGCCATAACTCTTTGTGTGAAATCATTTTTGAAGCTCTTTTCGTTTGTGCTGTCATAGTTTAGATACTGTTTTGATATTTCAAGCTATAGATTGAGAAGATTAAACTCCTGGCAGCTGCTGGAAACCCTAGCAATGGTCCAAGTTCTTAACCAGCAGTACAGTTTGCCATCTTAAGAATTAAGGTTGGTGCTTTATGTTTTGAAAAGTTGAAAAAATATCACTGACTTCAGCAACAGCTTCAAGCTTCTGGTTTTATTTGAGCAAAGAGCTGTTTTATTATCACTTTCAGGCACCCCTAAAATGCTCCAACTTACTTGATTATTTACTTAAATGTACAACTGCTTGTGAGCTTGGATGAGCACTTTCTTCTTTAATAAATACTGGACAGCCACATCAAATGGCTACAAATAGTCATTCTACTTCCGTAAGACCATCTGCAGAAGAAAGCCTGATTTATTAGCAATTTGGTGCTACACTGAATAGGTGCAGGAGTTGTGTGGTCTTGGCTTGATTATTATCACCAGAAAACACATTTTGTCTAATTCAGAAGTGAAGATGTCATATATAGGGAGGAGCCATCACACAGTTATAGGCTGCGTGCTTTATTGAAGGCCCTATATTCAATCTCTAGCATCTCCTGCAAAGGGATCTCAGCTAGCAGAGTTTGGAAGGGACTCTGTCTCAGTACTGGGCTGAGTGGACCAGTGTTCTGAAACGATCCCAATATCTAGTTTTCCGCAGTTCTGAATTTGGTTGTATGGTTTTTTGTTTTATACATATACAATACACCAAGCACCGTATTATATTATACATACACTGGTACCTCGGGTTACGTACGCTTCAGGTTACAGACTCCGCTAACCCAGAAATAGTACCTCAGGTTAAGAACTTTGCTTCAGGATGAGAACAGAAATTGTGCTCTGGCAGCACGGCGGCAGCAGGAGGCCCCATTAGCTAAAGTGGTGCTTCAGGTTAAGAACAGTTTCAGGTTAAGTACGGACCTCCGGAATGAATTAAGTACTTAACCCGAGGTACCTCTGTACTACATACTACACCCTGGGTTTACACTAAAGTGGGATTATCCTGGGCATGACTTGTAACTGTTACCAGTAAGGTTGAACTCCACGCCTCAAGTATGAACTTCCCTTTAATGCAGGCACCCCCAAACTTGGCCCTCCAGATGTTTTGGGACTACAACTCCCATCATCCCTAGCTAACAGGACCAGTGGTCAGGGATGATCGGAATTGTAGTCCCAAAACAGCTGAAGGGCCGAGTTTGGGGATGCCTGCCTTAATGTAACAAAAAATCAAGCAAATTGTTAGTTCAGTATATTCACAATACAAACGTATAGATGCACACCAAAGGCATATTGCTTTTTTGTTCTTCTTTTACAATTTCTTTCAACATAGTCTTCACACCAATGCATTTTTGAAGCTCACTATGTAAACCCAGAAACCTCCTGGCCACAGCATTTAAAATGCTTAATAAAAAAAGATTAACTTGAAGTATATGAATCAATCCAACAGTGACTGGAGAAATTTAGGTCAAATCCTGAATTAGTGTTGAGCTTTCTGCTGATTACCTTCGTGCTTCTCTGCTTATCCATTGCAACTTGCCTTTGTTATTTAAGCCTCATATTTCTCTTATTAAGAGATACAGAATATTTCCCTGGCAGCACTTACTGCACTGCATTCTTCTGATGCATTTTTGAACATACTGTTAAATAACCATTTTACAGGGCAAAACATTTCTTCTATTTAGAGGAACCTATGTAACCGGTGTTTCTGTCAGGAGTACTGAATAGAGAAGGGATTGAAATGTCATGCCCGATTGGGCACCGAGAATGGTCTGTGGTAAGCAGAATTTGAAGAAGAAGAAAAACTTATATGGGCCTTTTAGGAGTCCTGGGGCTGTTCTAAGTCTTCCTGGGGCCTGCATGCTTGCATTCTGCCCCTTGCAGTTTTGGGAAGTCCCCCATCCGGGCTATGTAAAAGGGCAAATTTCCACATGTATCCAACTTCCACCTGCAGTATGCATCTGTAAACTTCAGAAAGAGTCAAAATATTTATCTCCTCTGTTTGTCCACTCATGTGCACAGATGTAGCACATCTTCTTTCTCTCCAGTATCAAATCCTAGAGACAAGCTGCAGGAGACTGCTGTTATCCTTACGTTCTGCTTGACAGTTTCCCAGATGCCTTTGGCATTCTTGCAAATTGAGTGCTTGACAAAAATGGAGACAAATTGCCCAAGGCCCCAAACTCAAATACAATGCAATCTTAGCCCCCAAACACTGCGCCTCACCTTTGCCCAGAAAGATTTGCAATTAAATATTGCTTCCCTGTTAATTCACACAATGAAACTTTTAGCTGAGCTGAAAGCTTTGGATGTTCAGATAATACTGAAACTATACACGCTGCCTTTACCCCGCACCCAGTATGAAGAGTTTGGCATTAAATGTCAGAGGGGGATTTTCACTGGTGGCAGATGACAGAGAACTGTGGCTCCATGAGACAGGTGTAAAACCAACTTAAATAAAGCTTTTATTTCAAAACAACAAACAGTAAAGCTTGTGGGTGTTTTTCCTGCAGGCAGAGTTCAAACTGCAGCTTTTCTCCTTTTGTAGCCATGGCCAGCTGCAACCAATCAGCCCAGAGCTCACAAAAACTGTTCTTAAAGGTACAAACATGTTTCAGTGCAGAATGACTCCAAACATTAAAATCCGGACTACAATTGCAGTGCTGCCTAATACGACAGGCACTCTGATCCAGGAACTTCATCTAATTAATTAATTTCTATACCGCCCTATACCCGAAGGTCTCAGGGCAGCTCACATAAAATATCAGATACATAAAATCAAAACAAAACCAACAACCCAATAACTCCCCCCCCCCAAAAAAAATAGCCAGCATTTTTAAAAAGGGTATAGGATGTAGATCAACTCAGGCAAAGGCCTGATTGAAAAGGAACGTTTTTGCCTGGCACCTAAAGGGGTATAGTGAAGGCGCCAGGCGAACTTCCCTGGGGAGAGCATTCTACAGACAGGGAGCCACTGCAGAGAAGGCCTGTTCTCGTGTTGCCACCCTCCTGACCTCTCATGGAGGAGGCACACGAAGAAGGCCTCAGAAGATGATCTCAGGGTCTGGGTTGGTTCATATGGGAAGAGGCGGTCCTTGAGGTATTGTGGTCCTGAGCCATTTCTATAGGAACATCCCTAACTGGATGAGGACTCATTCATCCTAATGGGTGCTAGACAGTGGCCAACCAGATGCCTATGGGAAGCCTGCAAGGTAGACATGAATGAAACAGCACTCTGCCCACCTGTGATTCCCAGAAGCTGGAATTCTGAGGCATTATGCCTCTGGAGGTAGAACTTAGTAATTGTGGCTACTTGCCAATGATAGCCTTGTCTTCCATTCAGACACCCTCAATAGCACTGACATCAAACAGGGGCTGCATTAAATCTAGCTTTCTGGTGAGCAAATGATTTATTTAACAAAATGCTGTTTAACTGTAAATAAAACTGAGCGGTTTACAAAAAAAGTTGACCAAATTAGCAACGTTATTGCAGGCATCAAACTAGGGCTAGTTATGTGTAGTCCCAGCTGCTGTAGGCATGTAGCATTAGAATGGGGGCATTTTGGGTGGCAAAAAAGTAAAATGGCCACAACTTTGATTTCCAGAGAATTAAAATGGTGGGCCAATTAAAAATGGAAGTCATAAAATCAAAAATGTCTTTGTAAATGAAAGCACCTTCCTGTATCTTGTACCCTTCCATTTTTAATCTCGCATACACTAATAGCATGAGTAGGTATGTTTTGTGTTTGTCATATTTTTCCGAACATTTCCTTAAGTTGCTGAGAAAGCTGCAACAGGAAATGCAACACTTTCAGTTTTTTGGTTTGGCTTTTTATTACTCCGTTAAAATAAGCAACTCCACATTACCCCATTAATTTTCTGGGAGAGACAGATAATACCCGTGCCAAGCAAGTCACTTGTTGATCATTACATAAATTGAAGTCTAGGAGCACCTTGTGTTATATGTTTGCCTAGATTTACAGAAAGTACTTCTTAATCTGCACTGCCACTTCTTTTTTGGATTGTTTCCATCAAAATTAGCTGCCAAATGAAAATGGATTTTTCACTGTCAACGTAAAGGGGAAAGAACAACTTGAGTATCTTCCAGGGAAAATAGCATCTTTACTGTCTAACCATATATCCTGGTGCTTTTATATCTGTAACACCCAAGAAAAGAAGAACATGACAGAGAGAAGGGTGACAGGCAATTGAAACGTTAAAACATGTTCATCCCCACACCCATGCCATACATTCAATGTGCATTTAAACCACATGACTCCCCCCCTCCAAGAATCCTGAGAACTGTAGGTGATGGGAACTGTAGCTCTGTGAGCTCTCTGGTGGAATACCTGCCAGAATTTTGAAAAAGTTTTTCCAGCAGGCTATAGCTTTAGAGGGGAAATTAATATCCTAATTCAAATGTGGGCAGGATTGTTCCCACAAGGGCACAGTGTCTGCACATTAATTGATCTGCGTAAGATTCAACAGAGCCCTGTTTTATCCCTTACCCCTCAGTCCATGCACAGATGCAGATGGCAACAAGGGCAAGCTATTTAACGGGTGGTTTGGGAACATATTGCATACCCTGCCCTATTTCAGCCCTTTCCTGTGCAATCAGGTTCCACATTCAAGAATTAGGAAGGCTGAAAAATGCAGATTAAGAGGACAAAAATGTGAGCGTGCAATTCTTGTAAATAGGAGGGAATTGCTTAAGAAATTTGCCTGTGAATTTTTCAGCTCTAGTTCAGCCCGCTTCAGATATTTAAAGGGCCAGTTTCAGATATTTAAAGGGCCAGTTTCAGATATTTAAAGGGCCAGTTTGCTTGCATACTTTATATTCCAGAAACACTGCAGAGTGTTGAAAAGTTTAAGTTTCATTGTTTTATTTACATTGATAGTTTCATTTGAAAACATATTTGGACGTTCCTCTTTTGGTTTTTAGTCACTTTTAAAGGATTTAAAAACAAATATATGCTTTCCCAAAACCACTTTACTCCTTCATAAGCTGAGAAAGCTTTATACTGTACAGTGGTACCTCGGGTTACATACGCTTCAGGTTACATACACTTCAGGTTACAGACTCCGCTAACCCAGAAATATTACATCAGGTTAAGAACTTTGCTTCAGGATGGCAGGAGGCCCCGTTAGCTAAAGTGGTGCTTCAGGTTAAGAACAGTTTCAGGTTAAGAAGAGACCTCCAGAACGAATTAAGTACTTAACCCGAGGTACCACTGTACTCTAAATCAGTGTTTCCAAACTTGGGTCCCCAGCTTTCATTTATACTACAACTCTCATCATCCCTGGCTATCAGGAGCAGTGGTCAGTGATAATGGGAGTTATTGTCCAACAACAGCTGAGGACCCAAGTTTGAGAAACACTGTTAAATAATAGTAATATATAGAATAAACAGGAAGCAAAGCTAAGATCTCTGCAACTACTCCTAGTGCTGCCTCTTTTATGCATCACTTAACATGCTCTGACACTAAAGGAGGCCGGGTTTTGAATTACAGCATCGCCAACAGGCAACATGAATAAGGAGCAGCAATGTATTAGTTTTATTCAAGCATGATCTTTAAAAATCATGATACTGTGGCCCAAGGTGTAAAATGAATGTATGCATGACGCTCTCTAGTCATACAAGTTAGGGAAACTGGAAACAGATGCAATGGAGCAGTGGTTGAATTAAAGAAGGGGTCCTTAATAAATTCCACATGTACGGCTCCAGGTCTCTCCTTAGTTTTTAGCCAAATTGTGATCCCTCTCTGTACCTTCTAAAATGGGGGGCCATAAGAGGATTGAACTCCTTATGTAATTTAAGTACTGTAAATGAAGACAGGGCTCCTGTGCCTTTAATAAGGTCGTGGAAACAGGAATCTCGGCAGCAGCTGGTGAAGATTGCACTGAAGGAGTTAGAAAATCTGCAGCTGCTGAAATTCTCACTTCCACACAACTATTGGAGGTACAGGTAATGAAATACTGTGCTGCATTCCTTTTCTTTATTTTTCTTTATATTTGTAGGCTGTCCTTTGAGAACTCTAAGAAACCCAAAAACCATTGTAGATTTAAAATTGGTGCAGTTTGAAAAGTTTGGTTTGGCACTGTGATTCAAAATGGCACCCAGTCAAACAGGCAAAGAAAAACAAAAAACAAAACCCACTGCTTGATTTCAGAAACCATAACAAGGGTCATAGGAATAATAAATGATACAAATAAATAGACCAAGTCTTTTCATATCATTTATATATCACAAAAATAAATTTGAAGTAAATTGCATTAAGTATGAAACTTAATATAATATTTGAAGATACCTGGGCTCTGCTGTCGCCCACTTCATGTTACACTTTGGTTCTGGCTGGAAAAGCACATTCCTGCTGTGGGATATGTCCTTACAGTACAGTATTTCAGAATTAAGGGTACTGGTGAAAGACCTTATTCCTTAGTTCCTTCCCTCCCTATATTGGAGCATTAGAATTCACTTCAAAGAGTCAATTTGACAGCAGTAAAATCATTTTTATTTTGTCATGACAAAATAATGGTACAGACATGCGTTGCCCAATGTCTGCCCCCCTCTCTGGGCTTGCCAGCCCTTTTTATACCCTCTGGGACGGATAATCATTTGATTTCGGAGAAAACATGTGATTTACGGGAAATGGTACAGAATTTAGCTTTCGTTTCTCCATATTTGGACTTCCTTGTTTCACGTATGTCCAGTCCCTCCTTCTGGGGTTACAATAACATCCATTCAACCTTGCTCTTTATCTTTTACCCGCCCAAGCCAGACATTCCTGAGATAGGCCTATTTTCACTGTAACATCTAAGCAAGAAAAAGCCTTGTTCTTCTGGCTGGTGGAAAACCTCCCCCCTTTGGAAAAACCTCCCCCCTTTGGGATAACATATGAGAGAGGAGAAAATGCCTTAAACAGTTTTGGGGATCATATAGAGAACAATATTCTAATAGCCCCTTCACTGGTATGATTTAATCTAGTGCCCTATAGTACAGTATAGAATAGTATGGCTTGAAGGATAGAAAAACAGAATTCCTTCTTTGCAAAAGGGGTAGCTGGGGAGGATAGCAGGAAAGGGAGGCAACAGCTGAATCGAATGTGGAAGTGGAAGAGAAGGACTGGGATGTTGGAAGTTGTTTTTCTGGGCCTTAGAGCAGAGCTTAGAGTTTAAGTGGCCATCTTCTTTCCTTCATGGCCCCCTGGACACTAACTTCACTTTCACTTTTACTGCATTCCATAGAATTTACCCTGGAGCCTTCGGTAAGGGATTGTTCTTAACTGTCAGTATTTACTATAAGCTGTCACTACTTAGTACACCACGGCTTGAGTCACTTTTAAGAATGGGAAATTTGCAGACTTAAGTCAACAATCCAGTTTACACACGTGTTGACTTCTTTCAAATGATTCATTTCAGACACCTTTAAATGTCAATCTATGTTTGTAATATACATAAGCAAAATTTGCCTCCTACATCCAACTTGGTTTTTTTTTTAATCTTTCTGGTAGGTAGAAGCTTATCTATTCATGGGGCTGAAAAGTGTGTGCAGATCTACCAGAGAAGAAGCACAGCAAGCCATCGCATATCACAGCGCCCGTCTGTGGTTAGGCATTCTTCAGTCCCGCAAGTCAGAAGGTCAATAAAAATGGAGGCCTCATCTTCTGGATCTGATGGGAAGCCAATCACTCATCAGCCAGGTAACAATGTTTTCCTGATTGCTTTACACAAATGATACATGCTATGAAATGAATTCATAGCATCTGATCAAGCTTGCATGGAAATCAATCTATAAGCCAACATCCATAGATTGATGTTCACTTCGGCCTTTCTCCGTGTGCTTGTCCATAGCTGCGGTGGTTATCAGTAGTGTAGAGCAAGTTTGGGAATTTTAGAAAAGAAGAGATATTTCACAGCTTTTAAGGTTTCTGCTCATAAAATCACCATCAAGCATACTTACCCAGTTTGCTACTTGCTATTTTTAGACCCTTAAAGTATGCCAGTATCAGAGTTACCACTGTAGTGTTATTTTCCCCAAACTCTCTTTTCAGTACAAACAAAATACTTTATTTCCTGTATACCAGCCTGCATTTATCAAAAGTACTAATAGAATCAGCTCTCTTTGTGAGTTCTTGCATAAGCCAATGTCAGCTTGGCAGTGTAGGTGTTTCAAAAGGGCCTGTTGATACATTTTCACAATATAGGGCAGCAAGCAGCAACTTCCGGAGATGCTGACACCCAGTTTTTGTTTTTAAATGTCATTTAGCATACCTGTCTATTTTATAAGCTACCAGGCAGCAAGGGTGACTCTTTCATGTGTGTTTTTCTTCATGACCCAATCTGTTTTCATTCAGCTGACCAGTGTAAGTTATGCACAGGAACTCCTGCACTTCTGTCCCTTTGTCACTTCCTCAGTTCTCATTACCAGCCACCGCACACACAGGCCCCGGTGGCATAGTGGTTACAGTGTTGGACTAGGACCTTGGAGAGCAGGGTTCGAATCCCCGCTTTCCCTTGAAGCTTACTGGGTGACCTTGGGCCAGTCACCAACTCTCAGTCTAACTTATCTCACAGGGTTGCTGAGAAAATAAAAGGCAGAGGGGAAGAAGCATGCACAACACTTTGAGCTACTGGGAGGGAAAGATGAGATAAAAATATTAAAATGTAGGTAATTTCCTGACATTTAGTTTCAGGGCAGTTTTTTTAAAAAAAAGAAAAGAAAAAAAAATAAACATGGGAAAAAGAGAGGGTCACTGTATCCGCATTCTAGCTGGCTGAAGCTGGCAGTGTTTTGGACGTGGCAGATTGTCCATTTCTTCACTCTACACTCTCCCCACCCCCTCCATTTAGGATTCCCTTTTCAGTAATTAGTTTTTCTCTCTTTTCTCTCAATAAAAATAAAATAAAATTTCTTCCTCTGACACAAACACACACAGACACACAGTTCAAAATTACCAACAGAATTGGTTCATTTCCCCCCTTCATTGTTAAATACATAAATAAATAAAAATAAAACAGATCTTTTTGAGTTATGGTGTTGCCTATGCATTTGTCTGTCTGTCGCATACAGTATTCTGAAATGGCAATTGCTCCTCGTTTCCCATCAGAGGTTCAGGGAGGCAGCAGATGGTTTATGGATAGGGCCAGTGCTATTGCTCTGAGCTGCTCCTGGCAAACTGAAGAGAAACTCTCGGCTGGTTGGCCTCAATTTCTGCGGGGATCATGCTCCATTAAAGTTAAGTGCAATTCACCACCAGGAAAGACAGAGAGCTTTCGTTTATAGGACAGAAGGAGTTTCCATTTAAACAAAGCTGCAATAAGATCAGAGCAGCAAGCCTGAAGGAAACCTAGGGTTGGAACTTGAGGCTGGGAGACCAAATTAAACCTTCTCACACACGAGCACAAAGCCCCTGGTGCCGGATTCAACCCTGTGGTGGCCCCATGGCAGTCAAAACCTTGTTTGCACTCAGGTGGGATAACATTGAAATAAGAAAGCTTCATTGTAATTTTCTTTCAAGGTCAAATCAATATTATTTTGATCCGTTGTTGCGGGGCCCCTAAAAGGCCCATTGGCCAGTGCCTACTCTGCCTATTTGGTAATTTGGCACTGAAAGCCCCTAAGAAGGCAGGATTATTACCCATCTTTTCACCTCTTATGAAATCTGTTGGGCATAACTCCATTTTCTGAAGAGCCAAGCCTCAGGGGGAAAATGTGTTCATGTGGATATAGAATTTTATACATATAGCGGTTTTGTTGTCCATATGAGCTATTTCCAATAGTTCAGCTACTCATGCTGTTTGTTCATTACTTAAATCAAACGACTGGTTTTAATGTTTAATCAGTATACAGGACACAGATTGACTTGGAAAACAGTCTCCTTCCCATTCAGGTACTCTACTTAGAACTTTGGTATATTAATCTCTTGAGTTGTTCTTCTGTTATAAAAAGAAGTTTGTGAGTTGGAACTTCCAAAAGCTAAGAAGATGATTTTGCCCCCTAAGAAATGCAGCACTAATCAGGAAAGTATATTGGCAGCAGTACATCTCTGTCCACTTGCTGCTACTTATTTACATATCAGATTTGCACCATTTAAAGGAAATCATGAGATTTCCTATTTGTATTAGCCTGTCACCTTTTTTGTGACTCAAATTTTTTTTTGAGGGTGAAAGAAACCTGCATGTACAATTGCATATTAAAATCTAAGGAACATAGATTACACATTTACACTCACATTGGTGTGGGTGGGTGGGTGTGTAGAGATTAGGAACTGAGAGCATAAATCAGATGTAGGTCTGAATGTGGAAAACACCTGTCCTCACTGCATTATTTATTGATTGTTTATACTTATAGGCATTCTTGACCAAGTGGTGCTCGGGTGGGTTACAAAAATATTACAATTACTTTAAATGTGAGCATTTGGATGTGGAAGGGATTCCTATTCAAGCACTCACTGGAATGTATATCATGCAATGTGTAGCTGATTCGATTCCTGCTTTTGGATGCACGTTCAAGTTGCAGTTCCTGATACTCAAGTGGAAGGCTGCTTCCACATGCAGATCTCTTTCTCTGAATTTGGATGCTGAGCATGATGAATATGACAGTATCTTTTTCGAAACTCTGGTAACACTCTATTCCACGGTGAAATTAAAGCAAAAACTGGAAAGCTGAAGCAGTCACTGCAGGATGCAGACGTCTATATTTATCTGGTCACTTCCAGATTGCCTGTCTATTGAACATTAATTATGCTTCATTTGCAGGGAAGTTGTATGATGTCTTATCAAGCACTTGCCTTGCCACATATTCTAGTACATTTTCCTTCCACTTCCCTTGCTGAAAAAAGTCGTGATTTTTCTTTTCTTTTGGGAAGTGCATTTGTTGCACAAGAGCTGCAAATCCACTTTAACTACACAGCATGAATTTGCCATTGTGCCATTGAATCCCAGTTGCAAAATAACAAATCTGCAAGCACCCTTTATCATTACTTACATTGCGTATAATCCATCAGTGCAAAAAAGGACTTGTTTTTTAAAAAGCTGCCCATTCCATTACAATTTAAAGAGGCAGTGGAGTTCAGAATAAGCTGTGTGAACTGACAAGTACCTGGTCCAAATTCTACCACATGAATGTAGAGGACCTTAACCAATCCACTGTCTCTCAAGTTCAATCAACTCTATCTGCAATAAGGTGGTAATAATACTGAGATACTGTATAGGGTTGTTTTAAAGATTACTGAGAGGCAAGGTATGCTGAATGTTCTGAGCACTCAAAAAAGAATATAAATGCTACCTATTAATTTACAAAATGTAGTAGGTGTTATCATCACAGCTTCTCGTAACTGATTTGAGTCAAAAGGTTCCAGTGCATGTTCTATAAATGGCACTGAATTATACAATACAAAGAAATCATCATAAACAACAACTGTTCTTTTCACTGGAAATTGCTTGTGAGTATATTGTTATTGTTGTTGCTACCATTGTTGTTAGTCCATCCATCCATGTTTGCTTTTATGTAGATTTTGGCCTAGTGTAATTAGGTGGGTTCACCTACTTGATACCATTTAGGAGGCACAGATAGAGGGCAAAAAACAAAGATGCACTTTGTTTCTAATAGTTATTCTTTATTTTATTTTGTTTTATTATTAATATTTACTAAATTTGTACACCACCCTTGATCCATAAATCACAGGGTGCTTCACAAGGTAGATCCTACAAAACTGAATTCTAGCCACCCCTGGTTTACCCATTACTTTGGAGAATTGCAGTAAGATTTTCATGGCTTTCTATCTCATGAGATCTTTTGGAGATGTAGAGGAAGGAGTCATAGTATTTCTGCCTGTTTTCTGAGAGTGCTCTTCTTTGAACATAAGATTAATGCTGCTGGGATGGCCTAGGGTCCCTGCAGTCTAGCAATGTCTTCTCAACAAGTGTCCAGCTAAATGTCTCTGGAAGCTTAGAAGGAGGGCAAGAAAGCAACAGTTCTCTCACATTGTTTGTCCTTGGCTTTAGGTTTCCTTTATCTGTCACGCTTGCTGGCTATTGACAGAAGTACCCTTCATGAATTTAAAGCCATCTAAGCTAGTGGTCATTGCTACATCCTGTGGTAGTGAATTTCATAAATTAATTATGTATTGTGGGAAATAGCATTTCCTTTGTCCATTCTGAACCTGCTGCCGATCAATTTCATTGTGTAATCTGAGTTCAAGTATTATGAGAGAGGGAGAGAAAAATTCTCAGTCCACTCTTGGCCTACCATTCATAATTTTATAAAAACTTAAATCATGTCCTCTTTAGTCATCATCCCTAAAGGTAAAGGTACCCCTGCCCGTACGGGCCAGTCTTGACAGACTCTAGGGTTGTGTGCTCATCTCACTCTAGAGGCCGGGAGCCAGCGCTGTCCGCAGACACTTCCGGGTCACGTGGCTAGCGTGACAAAGCTGCTCTGGCGAGCCAGCGCAGCACACGAAAACGCTGTTTACCTTCCCGCTAGTAAGCGGTCCCTATTTATCTGCTTGCACCCGGGGGTGCTTTCGAACTCCTAGGTTGGCAGGCGCTGGGACCGAGCAACGGGAGCGCACCCCGCCGCGGGGATTCGAACCGCCGACCATGCGATCGGCAAGTCCTAGGCGCTGAGGTTTTACCCACAGCGCCACCTGCGTCCCAAGTCATCATCCCTAGACTTCAATAATAATATTGATAATGTTATTATTTATACCCTGCCCATCCGGCTGAGATTCCCCAGCCCAGCCACTCTGGGCGGCTTACAACATATTTTAAAACATAATAAAAACATCAATCCTTAAAAACCTCCCTAAACATGGCTGCCTTCAGATGTCTTATAAAAATTGTTTACTTCCTTGACATCTGAAGGGAGGGCATTCCACAGGAGGGCGCCAACCTTTGGCCTCAACTCAGGTAGGTGATCCACCTCTTGGTGGTTTTGTTGCCTTTTCAGTACTTTCCCCAGTGCTATAATTCTCCTTTAGAGATGGGGTGACTATATACAACTGCACTAATCCCACCCCCAGGACCTGTTCAGCAGGCAGATACAGTGGTGCCTCGCAAGACGAAAAGAATCGGTTCCGTGATTCTCTTCGTCTAGCGGTTTTTTCGTCTTGCGAAGCAAGCCCATTGACG
Organism: Podarcis bocagei; assembly: GCF_964188305.1. Lineage (NCBI taxonomy): Eukaryota > Metazoa > Chordata > Lepidosauria > Squamata > Lacertidae > Podarcis > Podarcis bocagei. Next base: position 37,249,779 of record NC_138135.1, on the reverse strand, counting down.
GATTAGAGGATTAGCGCTATTAGCAGCTTTTAGCGGCTTATCAGTTTATCGGATCAGCTGATAAGCAGCTTAGCGGCTTAGAAAAAGGGGGGGAGGAAAAAAACCCCGCAGGAACTCGCAATACATTTTCGTCTTGCGAAGCAAGCCCATAGGAGATTCGTTTTGCGAAGCACCTCCAAAATGGAAAACTCTTTCGTCTAGCGAGTTTTCCGTCTTGCGAGGCATTCGTCTTGCGGGGCACCACTGTATTCATATGTGAGACTGTCAGAAAAAACATGTTTTTGAATTCTTTAATATGATTAAGGAAGTTATTTCTTGCTTGCTGCTTAACATCCATTTAGCTGCACGTCTTGAGGCCTAAACTCAGATGGGATGTCTAGAGTGTCTGGGCTTAGCAAAAATGGCCTGCATTGTCCTGGTCCTGCATTGCCCTATGAAGTATCTGAGCATGACTATTAATTCTATATAGTCTCCCATGTGACTAGTTGGTATTTAGGATTCTTACAAGCATTAGCTCTGGCATAGTATATACAATAGTTTTTCAGTATAGTATTATGGTTTATTGGGTGATTCCGAAAAAAGCAAAGCACAAACCAGTCATTAATTATCTTGGTGTGTAATTGTGTGATTGCATAGAGAGGATGTTGCTGTTTGGTTGAAAGTTCTCTGTTTTGTGCAGAGGTGTGTGTCATAGCATAGGTGGGGAGGTGTACTTGTGTGCTTGCAGTTGATCGGCATAGTTGTGTATTGTGTGAGTACTTGTGATTGCAGGGTGGTTATGTGGTGCACACAACAGATTGAGCTTCAGAATGTCCCAGTGGGCTCAAAAGTGTTGGTAACCATAGCTGCAGTCAAACAATATCTGAAGGTCACCATGTTAACTACTGCAGTGTTAAAGTCATTTCACATGTTATGGCAAGGAGTTGTTCTCCATCATCCTGCTGATATATGTAGTGTATTCTGCAGCTACCAGCCTCTAATTTTGCTGGCTAGAGTTGCTAGACTATTTAGGCTCAATTTAAAGATTGAATGCCTTTAGTTGGAATTAACAGCAAACCATCAAATTATGTTTACCCTCTTCCTGCCCATATAGTATGTGACAATTTTTTTGTTTCATTTGCACTGTGCAGAAAGGCAATTTAGGAATATTGTGTTGTGCATCACGATTAGATTTTGAAAATGGGTTATTTTGCTTTTGTCAGGTTTTTTTCTAAATACACTTTACAGTTCACACACAATAAATCTTTGCATCGAGGTATCCATCCTTTTTAGTGCATCCTATAGCGTTGCAGCATTTTATAGATGCTTTCAGCTGGCATGCTGAAGCTTGCCTTTTACAATACTAGCTGGGTGAAGTGATGTGCTTTGGCTTCCTGCTGCTTTCATCTTTATATTTGTCACAGGCTGTATTGGATTTCGACATTTTCTCTGCTTATTTGCTTGTTCTGTTTTAGAGTCAGAACTTATTATAGTTGAAATTGTTATTTCACTGTTATGATTCCCATATCCATACATACTGGAATGAGCTTGATGTTGCCATGGTGAAAGAAAATGTGTGATCTAGTGAGGTGTTCCAAGAGCAATCCACAATCCAGTAAAGCCAATGTGATTGGGATTAAGCCCCATTTCATTACAACTTTCTACAGACAGCAAATTCAGCAGGTAAAGCTCCAATGGTGAGGCTGACTGGATTCTACTGCCAGCTATTCACGTCCCTTTTTGTATCCCCCCCCAAACCTCAAAACAAAATACAGAGGTACCTCAGAAGTTGAATGGAATCCGTTCCGGAAGTCCATTCGACTTCTAAAACGTTCAGAAACCAATGTGCGGCTTCTGGTTGGCTACAGGAAGTTCCTGCAGCCAATTGGAAGCTGTGTCAGATGTTCGGGTTCCAAAGAACGTTTGCAAACCAGAACACTCACTTCTGGGTTTGTGGCGTTCGGGAGCCAAAACATTCAACTCGCAAGGTGTTCACAAACCAAGGTACGACTGTACCCATCAGAGTACAAAAAGAATTCAAAACAGAGTCAAGATCTTAAACATTTTAACAGATGGGACATCCATGCCCAGAAGCTATTCACATCCTTATGAGGTTACTTCAGCACCAGTGTCAAACCCTGGGGTGTGAGTTGTTTCATTGTATGGATCTTTGCGACTGAGAGGTATAGTGAGGTGTGAATCAGAGAAGAGTTAGTACTGATGATAGCTATGTTTTTGACCCAGTGTGTCCTTGACTTAGAGGAACAGTTAGTTTTGGATTGGAAAATAAATTCATCTCCCTACTCAGTTATGTGGCAGCCCTAAACATGCATATTAGGGAGGAATCTCAGTGAGCACATTGAGGCTTACTTCAGAGTGAGCATGCATTGGAATATGCTGTACTCTCCAAATGCTTTGAACCACAACTTCCACCAGCATGAAGAGCAACATCTAGAGGACACCGGATTAGGGAAGTCGTGTTAGAGAATTTACAGTACGTCTGAAATTGCAGAATTACACAGGGTTCATTCTCTGCTTTCTGCCTGCTTCTAGCCCAGCTGGACACCACTCCAGCTATTGTCCTTCTTGCTGCCAGCCAGTGAGGGAGAGGGACCACCTATTTGCTCTCAGGCTCAGAGCAACATCCTTTGTCAAACTAAGGACCATACTTAGGCCCAAGAAGCTGGCTTGGCTACTTCAACAATTGAATCCTCCAAACTAACAGCAATATATATTATTAATACACAAATTTAATAAAGGGGAATGTCTGATCAAATAATGTAAAGTTCAATATTTCCAAATGGAAAATTCAATTCATAGAATCAGAGAACTGTAAACAGAGGCGGTTTTAGGGTAGTGGTTCAGCTGCACTGGGCACCACAACAATGCTGTAGAATGGAGCGTGAGAGGTGGTGGGCATCAAATTTTAGTGTTGCACAAGGTACAGTGGTACCTCTGGTTACAAACTTAATTTGTTCTGGAGGTCCGTTCATAACCTGAAACTGTTCTTAACCTGAGGTACTGCTTTAGCTAATGGGGCCTCCTGCTGCCCCCACTGCGCGATTTCTGTTCTCATCCTGAGGTAAAGTTCTTAACCTGAGGTACTGCTTCCCAGTGGCGTAGCGTGGGGGGTGCAGGGGGGGCCCGGCCGCACCGGGCGCAACATCTGGGGGTTAGGGTTAGGGGGCGCAAATCCACGGGTTAGGGGGCGCAAATCCACGGGTTAGGGGGCGCAAATTACTTGCCTTGCCCCGGGTGCTGAAAACCCACGCTACGCCACTGCTGCTTCCAGGTTGCAGAGTCTGTAACCTGAAGTGTTTGTAACCCGAGGTGTTTGTAACCTGAGGTACCACTGTACTGCTGAAATTTGAGAGTCCCAAGTCCACCACTGTTGTAGAGTTGGAAGAGACCCAATGGATAATCTAGTCCAACTCACTGCAATGTAGAAATCGTAGCTAAAGAACCCCTGACAGAGGTTTGCATTAAGCAGGAGCTACATCTTCCTTGTGCAATTGTTTGGAAGCAACATACAGAATATTTGAGCAAACAGAAAAACAGATTTAATGTTACAAAGATCATAAAATGCCTTGGATTCCCAGAGATAATTTAGTATAGAATTGTTAATAGATTTATAATATTAAAAGCAAATAAAGTTACATCTGTGTTAGTTTAGTTGAGTCTACCCAGGAGAAAACTGGCTTACACCCAACTCCTCTGGCTTTTCATTTAAGGATTGTGTTGCTGTTAAGGGTCAAATTAGGCACAATATGATTGTACTAATGCAATTAATGTGCATGTTTTCTCTTGTGTAAATTTCAGCCAAAAATGCAATGGATGGTTTTGTTTTGTCAACAGTAACTATGGGGAAGAGAAGTTTAACTCTTTCACTCCTAGCCAAAAATCTCCTCTCTGAGGCTGTTATTTGCAGGGATGAATGTAGGTAGCTGAAGGCCTGTTTCTTTATGGGGAGGAGGGCATCAGCAGCATGCTGTGGGTGTTACGATTCAATAAATGCATTCTCAAACTGACTTTCCCTGCGCTGCACAGCAAAAGTAATTATTCCAGGCAGCTTTAGTGTTTGCAACCGTTGTTTCTTTCCCACCCATCTTCACTGGAGTCACTACTAAACTATTGCAAACTCCGCCAATCTCTTCAATTTCTTTAGAAGGAAGAGAGCATTGTCAAGGTCGTCACCTGGAAACACAAATATCAATAAGACTTGACGCTCAGAAGAGAGATGTGGACTTTTCAGAAATACTTAATGCAATACAAGAAAGTAAGTTACTCTGTGGGGCTCAGATTCTTAACATTGTAGAAATGTTAATGGAAATGAATATATACTTGATTAGTTGAAAGGGGGAGGTGGGAAAGGAACAACAACGCATACAAGTGTGATTCAGATAAGGTGGCTTAATGAAAATCGTTGTATTAAGCGGTGGATTCAGATCTACAGAGTTCAGTGTAAAAGGACTAATGAAGAAATTTTCAGTAAATCTTTATTAGCTTTTATTTCTTTCTTAGTGGGATCTGCATGCAGAACAGGTAGAAACATTCTTTAGAATATTTATGTACTGCTTTTCAACAAAAGAAAAAGGTTCTCAAAGATTTCACGTAGAAAAGGGTTGCTTCCAAACATGTGTTGGGCTTTCACATGTAGAATTTCCACCCTTCAGCAAAGGTACGGAGTCTCACAATGTGTCTGATTGCCTACAGAGGATCTCACTTGGAGAGCAATACATGCCTGGAAGCACCTGCCTCCTCCCGCCAACCACATATGAGAACAGATTTGATAATGTCTAGTGCCAGGAGGAGAGGGCTGCTAGACTGTTGAACAGCTCTTACAGCCAGGGGCTTAATATTGCAAATGAATCATTCAGGTATCACAAATGGGGCATTGACAGCAAGTTATTTTCCATGGAAAGTAAATCCTAAATAAATGGGGGGGGGGAGAATATGGATGGGGAATGTTGTGTTTATGCTGAGAAGAGCTTGCATGCATGACGAGCAAACAACCCCAATAAACACCAATCTGGGAGCATCTGAGCCTTGAAGAAGGTAGAAGGAATGGTTGTTAACAAGTTGTCTTCTGTGATGGATTGCAGAGGTGAAATTACACACATTTATGATGGAAAAAAGGCTCTGAAAACAAATAAAGAGAAGCGCTTCTCAGGATTTCTGACCAGATCATTTGTTCAAAAACTTTTACATTTTTTAATGTGATTTCCCCAGGAAAACTGTGCACATAGAGGGAGTTTTTCTCCCAATGTTGGGGTACATACACTGTTCCATGTGCACCGATACTCATATATTTTTATGAGAAGGGGGGGGAAGAGCACCTGTGGCATCTTGGCTGAATGTGACCATTAGCCTAATTTCATGAGTGTGCCAAGGAAGGGGTGGCAGAAAGAGAGAGAAAATGGGGTACTTTGCCCCCAACATAGTGTATCTTGAAAGAGAATGCAGCGTTGCAGAAAAATGGTTTCCCAGCCCTGCTATTGCATAGAGAGTTGTGCACTTTAAGTAGCACTAAAAATAAAACATTATCATGCTTACATTTTTCTCAATTGTAAAAAGTTCTCAACTGCGTCTTACTCTCTCTTTCTTTTCCCAAGTGACCCACCCTTTGTAATTAGATATTTAACCAAATGTGAGCAACAAATAGGAAATATTTATAAGAAAAGAGCAAAAAGTGAGCTGGTCTATTGGTTGTTGAAACATGTTGCATTTTTATATTACGTACTACCAGACATTTAGAAAGCCTGGCATTGTTGTTCAGACTAGTTAGAATTTTAAAACCAAAATATTAGTTCAGAAAGCCATAATTATTTCACTCCAGTTCTCAAAACAGGTTTAAAGGTGTGTTGGTATGTGACAGGCATAAGTATTCCTGGTGTTAATATAATTTACCACTGTTTCACAATTTTGTGTTTCTTTTTGTGTTTAGATTTAACTTTACAGCTGTAGTTTCTAAAAGTCTGGTTCAAAATATTTCTTATTAGTTGTGATATGTTCCTATTCTATATGCATTTCATTTTGATATTGTTCATTTTGATAGATATTTAGAAAAAAATGTTGATGGTTTAGATTGCTGTTGTTTTTAAATTGTTTACCTTAGTTTTGTAAGACGCACTGTCCTTTTACTGTAAAATGTTTATAGATAGGTAGTTTACTGTAATCATGTGTTTTTGTTTTGCTTTGTACATGAGCTGCCTTGGGAGGCCCTAAAAAGTGGCATGGAAACATTTTTAATACATTTTGTCTGGAAAGAGCCAAAATAGATTATTTACCAAAGCAGCTCACATTAATTAAAAGGGAACACACAGTGCTTAAAATAACACTTTGTTTACAAATGAAAAGTCATATAAAGAAGAAGCAATGAAGCATTTCACTCCTTTGAACAAAAATTCTCCATTTTGGTCCTTTACTTTCCAGGCTTTGTAGTGTGATGGCGCACATGGCAATAAGTTCAACAAGGCTGCTGAGAACTAGTCAGTATTCAATGGAATACTGTTGGAATGGAGTTATTTATTAGTTATTTATTAGTTTAGGAATTCCAAGAGACAAGAGGAATTTATTTATTTGCAGCTGCTCCGAACTGCAAAAACAGGTTTTTGTGTTATGTACACTACTTCCAGATAAGCATGCATAGTATTGAGCAGCAAATTCAAATGTGCTCTCCTTCATAGGGTTGTAGCCTTTATGTGTCAAAAATAAAAGTGGCATAGCAAGTGTACACCCCTAAAAAAAAGTAGGCACAAAATGCTTACATTTGTGGTCCCTACTTGTTACTTAGAAACCACATTTTTCATGCTGCTTTTTTAAAAACATGGATTTGTTTCCCTATTCTTGCATTATATTATCTCACAATCTTAACTTTAGCATTGTTAGATGCTGAACAATAAAAACCATGGCAAGCCAGCAGCCATTGCATTTCCCCCCTTATTCTTGGTGAAAAACAGATTTCTTTTTAACATGTTATTCTGTTGAACTTTTGGCTGCCATCCTCTCTAGAATGAAAACTAAGCAACGAAAGATCACACAAATGATACCAGAAGCTATTTCAGACATTTCCCATTAGTACTTGTGCCCTTGTGAACTCTAGCTCATGTAATAGTGTGTCTGTCTATTATAATGAAAAGGGTTTAACAATATTCTGCATTCAACTTGAACGTTACATTTTCCCAGTAAGCACCGTTTGCATGAACCTGTTTAAAATGCAGTCTTACAGAATGCAGCCACCAAAAACCATACCAAGTCATAAAAACCATAGCCAGAGTCCTGTCTGTGGATACAGTGAGTGATGTATCCACACACAGAACAGTTGGTGTGGGAACCAACCCGAGTGGTGGCAACCCTGGACTTAATCAAGATTGGGTCCTGTACTTTGTAACTTGTTCATAAATGAACTAGAATGAGCAGTGAGGTAGCCAAGTTTGCTGATGATACTAAATTGCTCAAAGCTCTTAAAACAAAAAGAATCCTAGAATTGTAAAGTTGGAAGGGACCCTGAGGATCATCTAGTCCAACCCCCTGAGACTGTGAAGAGCTTGAAAAGGACCTCTCCAAACTGAGTAGAATGGGTGCTTCCCCATTTTTCCACTCCTACCTCCTGAATTACTTATAGCAGTGTATTCATAATTAAACATTCTCTCTTGATCTTCCCAGTGCCTTACTCAGATATTATTAGTATCAAAACTGAATTTAGCATTCTGGTGCATAGAGTCAGTGCTGTAGAATGGGTGGCTTAATTACAGCTAATGGCACAGGTGAATTTCCAACATTAAAATAATCCAAGTAAAAAAAGGAAAATTATGCCATATCCTTTTAAAGTTCTTTCTTTCTGGAAAAAAAAATATATATAATCAAATATTCTTTTTTTAAAAATGTTGAAAGGTTAGCTATGCTTTCTGTTGAAATTGCCACACCAGGGTGCAAACGGATATGGATTCTGTTCTGTTAATGTTCCTGGACATTCTCAGAAAATAAGGTGGAGCGAGGAGGAGAAGAGATGTGTTGCTGACTCACTCACTGTGTGTAAGATGTCACACTGTGAGGATAGTCATTGGCAGTCTGGTGAATGAACCACCCGGACTAAATGCTTACCTGATGTTGGTGGATGTATTTTCAGCAGCCTCTGAACAAAAGGGAGCAGATTTGGTAATGGAATTCTTCCTAAAAATCTGTAGGGAGGGATAGGGATGCTGTGCGCTTCACATCAGTTTTGTGCTTCTCCTGTGCAGTGCGTCCAAATGCACATATGTAAAAGTTGGATTTATGAGATTATAAAACGGCAATGAGAAGCTTTTGCTGGAACAAGCTGGAACACAGCCTATTTGCTCATTCAAAATGTTTGTAGTAATTGCACTGCTTTTGACTGCATGCAGTTTTCTAATTGTATGTGTGACGTTTGTCGGTCTCCATGTAAACTGAAATACGATGGCATATTTGAAAATAGTAGGAAAATCTGTTTAACAAATAAATTAAAAAATAACTGGGAGCGGGGGGATCTCAGCAGATGCAATAAGTAGAAAGCAAGCTTCCAGTTAGTTGTGAGCTGTTTGGAGGCACTTGCCCCATGACTGAAGATGTACTGTGCTTGTGGCAGTGAAATTTTGAACCTGATTGGCTGTGCTGCTGTGAAGGGGCGGAGTCTTTTTTCTGGACGTTCCACGCTGAGGGGAAAAACAATAAGGGAAGAGCGAGTTCAACGTTTTTCATTTCAAACAAGAATTAAAACCTTCCACAACTTTAACGATGAAGACTCCTAAAGTCCAGGTTTCAAATGAAAAGGCAGAGGTGCAAGTACATCCCTGGGTTGGGTGCATGGGATGTAGACTGCTGCCTCTCTCCTGCTGCTGGCTGCCATTTTTATTTCCCTGTAAATATCTGGAATGACACTTTGTATATTGTATTGAATAGATAATGGAAAACCTATAAATCTTCCAAGTACTATGTATGACTTTGCTCTGGATTTGTTTCCCCCAGCCTTTTTTCTTTCTTTCTTAAAGGAAAAATATAAACATACTGAGATTTGACTTTTTATACAGAGCAAACAGGGATATTTTTAAAAAACCTGTATGTTATATTTAGCCAGGCACAAGTATTAGATGCTATTTGGAGTCATGTTTTGCCATTTTTAAAACAGGGCTTTATCTCAGCAAACTTTGATGAATAAATTTGGGTGGAATTCCATTCAGAGGTTACAAATCTACAAGATTCAACTTAGGGCTGGAAACACTTTGCGGAGGGAAACATGCACACCAGTCACCACTGCCTTGAAGCTGCTGTGGTCATTCAGTACCACCTTTGACCTGTTGGCTACATTATATCATTGTTTTGGATTTACTTATTAGCACTATGAAACAGATAATTTGTGACATGCAAATTATTTATGTTGACTTTGATGTCTGAAACATACACAAAGTTGAGATCTTATTTCATGTTTGTGAGCAAAGCCAGTATTACTTTCAACGTTAATGTATTATTTTTTATTATTGCTTTTTAGTAGCCAAGGATGTCAATATTTTCTTTGATGAATTAGAAGGCATAGCCAGCCCTTCCAAGGACGATGAATCTTTGCTTCACCACGGTAATTTGACCAGTACTTCAGAGGATACTAGCAGATTGGAGGCAGTGGGAGAGGTAAGAAGCTTTATATGTCTCATTTATTTGTGGGTTTCCATTGCTGAAATTCAGGTCATCTCTGATTTTACAAAGGTTTGCTGGGCATATAGTTTAAAATGACTTCGCAGACCCACCCAGTCATAAATTTAACACTAAAATCAAAGTTAACCATGATTTCATTAATCTGCAGACAATGGAAGAGAGGTTCCAGACATTATTCTTGACTATTTGAAATAAAGCAAGCAGATTTATCAATCCTTATATCTAACATACATTGTACATGAAGGTGAAAACATAATTTTTTTTCAAATGGACTTGTAGAAAATAATTATAAGTAAATTATGCTCATTGGCATATAGATTTGTCAGTATTTGAGATATGACACTGCTTCCCTTTTCTCCTTTCCTTATCGGGTTTGCAGCCTGCCTAAAACGTCCCCTAAATGTGCCAATATTTGTTAGTTGGCTTGTTTGTTTGAGAACTGTTGTGGTCACCCCATTGATTGCCATTGATTCGGCTGATCTGGCTGGCTAGGCGGGTGTCCCCTTCCTCCCTCACCGCTCCATGTGCGTCCCTCCCGAAGCTGCGTGCTCGGTGGAAGAGGACGACTATCCCAGATAGAAGGAGTGTACCGTTCTTCGGTCAAGGGTATACAATAGCTGCGCTCCCCTGCTAGAACCTCCAAGCTCTCTCTCAGCCTACCTCATAAGATTGTTGTAGAGGAAAGAACTATGCATGCCATTCTTGTGGAAGGGCATATTATAAATATTATATTTATTCTATCCTGCCTTTCTGTCCTGCACAGTAGGTAGGTAGCAAACAAAATTAAAAACATAACAGTGCTAGTAATTAAAAAGTAATAACATTCAGGTAACAGCAAAAATAAATCTAAGTTGCTATTTATTCCAAAAGCATGGGTATCTAAATGTCAATGGGTCACATGAGTCTCCTGAGTCAGGGAGTTCCACAGTTGAGTTCTGCAACTGATAGGACCCTGTCCTGCATACCTACCTGCTGAGCTTCTGCCATGGATGAGATCTGGCAGACTGGTTCATATGGGAGATTCTGATGAAGTGTGATTCATCTAGCTGTATGATGCAATGTTAATCTGATAACTTTAGTGATTATCATGTAATAGTTTTATATATCAGACCTTTATATTGAAATCCTTTTGTTTGCATGAATAGTGTTAAATCAAACACTAATATAAAGAATGGAACAAATGATCTGATTTTTCTTCGCAGGGAGTACCAGAAAAAAATAAAACCAGTGGACTGTATTTTAGGGATGGAAAATGTCGGATTGACTACCTCTTGGTATACAGAAAATCCAACCCACAGAATGAGAAAAGAGAAGTTTTTGAAAGAAATATCAGAGCAGAAGGACTTCAAATGGAGAAAGAGGTAAGAAGGATCCCCTAGGAAACATTTTCAAAATTCAAATCTGCTTGTAAACTTTATGCAAACAAGGATATTCCCATGCAATTAATGATTTAACGCATTTGATCCATGACCCCTTTTCATTTTTTTGTAGTTATACTAACCAGCTTGGCATGTCCACTCTAAACATTTCAGTTGCCAGACCTGCTCCCACTATTCCTGACTATTGGCCAGGCTTGCTGGGGCTGATGGGACTTGTGATCCAAAACATCTGGAAGAAATCATGTTGGGGGTGGCCGACTTAGGAGCTGTAAGAATGTGACAATGGAGTTGTAAGAAACTTGCAAAGCCTTAAGCACTTTGCACAGGCTATTCTTCATGAACCTGCCACAATACATTTCTCTCTCTATTTGCTTAGCTATATACTTTCTTTCTTAAAGTATATATGACAAACTCAGCATGTAAAAATTACTCCATTGTTGCACACTCTGAATACTCATGAATTCTACTGCTTGCTGCCAAAGACTGTATTTTGATGGTTTTTCTTTAGCTGCGTAGCCCATAATTCTAATATACATTTATTGCATAGAATCAAAGGGAAAGTTTTACAATATTGTTTCTCAGTTTTTACAACCCAGAGTCTTCACTACTGAAATATGCATTGTTAAGCAATTCCACTTGAAGACTATTGGAACAGGCTTTTGTGTCTACAAGTCATAATGAAATAAAACACTGCTATGCAGTATTGACTGCAATGATAGAAGAAAGTTAAAAGCATTACTGTTTCCAAAGCTAGGGTGCATTTTTTCTTGGAATGGTCCTTTCTCAAGCTGTGCAACATATACATCTCAAACAAAACTCCTGACATTTCATTATTCACTTCCTTTCATTTTATTGTCTCACTGATATCCAGCTTTATTTCTCATTCATTCCATTTGATTTGGTGTGTGACTTCTTTTGTAGTTCGGCATCACTCAACATTTCTAAACTTCAGGATGATCAAAATGAGGTTTTGTTGTTTTAATGTGGATTTTAAGCACAGGTGTGGATCTCAGCAAAACACTGTTACCTGTGTGTAAGTAAGTCTGTTGGCTCGAAGAAGAAGAAAAAGGGATTTCCACTGGATAGGAACCTTTGAGCTCTGTTAGGGTGTCAGGTTCTCTAATGCACTAATAAATCTGATTTTAATTTTTTTATTTACTTATTTATTTAATTAGATATTTGTAGACTGGACTTTTCAGTAAAATACAGCAAGGCAGCATTCAATATACAGAATTACAGTAACTTTGCTAACAGCAACAGTTATAAGCATCAAAGCATATTAAAGGAAGGCACATGAGAATGCCTTCAGAGCTAATGTTAAAAGATGTCCAGGTTCAGATAGGTGTAGATACTCGTCCAAATGACCAGTATCCAAACCATTTAGCATAGGATAGTCTTCAAACTTTTGCAATCAGAGACTCACCTTTAAGCCAAACATGTGTTTGAGTATTCATTTCTTACTTGCTTTTTGAAGAACCATATATTTATATGTTGGTAATACTGCTGTTGCACCCCACCTTAGATCATACTGTTTCAAAAGCCAAAAACAACTGTTTGGACTGTGCCCAGAAATGTAATATGATCTGATTGTCCAGCAGCCCCAACAAGGAGTCTAGTGGAGAATTTCTCAGGCAGCCATGTTCTGTACCACCTCTAGTTTCCTCCTTACTCAGCGCTGCTAGAATGTTTTGAAGAAACTCAGCGATGTAGAGGCACTATTGAAGTGCAGGAACTGAACACAAGAGTCCCAAAAGTCACACTCCCAAGCAAGAGTCCAAAAAGTTAACCAATCTATTTTGCACACATGCAGATACACAGAGTACATAGTAAAATAACCTATGTATTAGGATGAGTTGGCAGTCATAGAATAGTGCAAGTAGATAAATAGGTACCACTGTGGCAGGAAGGTAAACAGTGTTTCTGTGCACTCTGGCACTCATCACAGTCCTCCGTTGTGCCAGAAGCGGTTTAGTCATGACCTGTAAAGCTGTCTCCTGGCTCCCTCGGCCTGAAAAGTGAGAGGAGCGCCACACCGCATAGTTGCCTTTGACTGGACTTAATCATCCTGGGGTCCTTTACCCTTTTACCTTACTATAGAATAGTGTTTGGTATCATTCTCTACTAGGTGTGGGAAACCTTTAGCACTCTAGATGCTTCTGAACTACAACTTGCATCATCCCTGGCCCTTGACTATGCTTTCTGGAGCTGATGGGAGTTGTAGTTCTGCAACATCTAATAATAATAATAATAATAAATTTTATTTATATCCCGCCCTCCCCAGCCGAAGCCGGGCTCAGGGCGGCTAACAACACTAAAATAGTGCCACATTATAAAAACATCATAAGAATTAATTAAAATCAAAATTGATGGCAAACATCTGGAGGGCAGATGCTCTACGCTGCAAACATAGTAAACTTAGAAGTTTTGCTATTGCCTCATTCACTTGCAAGGTCTATCCTGGCACTTTGGCAGATGATGGCATGACTGCTGCTCTGGAAATAAAGTCCTCAAGCCCCACTCTTATACTTTACCTCTCTACTACGCTACTGAAAATGCTTCAGGACAGTGCTGGTTCTGCCACAGCCGTGCCACTATTTCCCAGGGTAGCTGCTTTGATTATAGCTGAAGTGAATTATTGGGAAAGGAAGTCGTTTTCAGCCATATCCTTTTTTCATAATGTTTTGGCTTGCAAATAAAAAGATGATTTGCAAAATGTAGCCTGGGGAAAAAGATCAATATGAAATATGACTTAGACAAACTGGGAACAGTCCAGAGAATTAAGTGCACGTAAAAGCCTTTTTTTTCAGAGAGGCACTTACTGATCGGATTTTAAAAGGTGATCATATGAGCACCTACATATAGAGTGGTCATTTGTTTAAACCTTTCCAGATAAATGGGCCCCCAAAAAATGTAGAATCTCATTCATGGTTCCATATGGAAGCATCTTACTAACCCTAAGTAACCTTCCAGCATACATTTCCATATGATCCCCTTGAAGTCTATTGAAATTGATCCCTTTCGGTAGAACAGGTGCAGTGACGTGGCTAAGGGAACTATGACTCAGGGATTCTCTGTTTCAAATTTCACCCGTGCCACAAACTCACTAGAAAAGTTACTCTCGCCAAGCATAAGTGTTTCCGTAATAGAGATAATAATACCCACTTTTAGGATTGTTCATATTATAGCTAGTTAAGACATGTGAAGTACTACACATGACAATAAAAAAAATTGCTGTAAATTGGTGAGTAGGTGGTATATGACACCTGTTAGAATACAGGGAAATTAATAAGGACTACTCATCAAGATGCTGGAAATGCAGAAAGAATTAGAGGATTTATATCACATGTGGTGGGAATGAAATATGGCAAAAGAAAAAGAAAGGAAGAAGATTATAATTAAAATATTAGGGTATGAAATTCCTTGTCACACACATAGTTCTTGTTGAACTATGGGAAGGAATCAGTAAGACCACAACATAAAGAATTAATTAATATATGATAACAGATGCTAGGATTAAATGTGCTAAGAAGAGGAGCCAGCCATGTGTTATGTACTCACCCTGGGCCAGCAGGGGGATACTGTAGATAGTTATGCAAATAAGGGATCGAAAGTGACATTCAGTGATTGGATAGTTTTAGAAAGTTGTTACAGTAACCTTGTACTGGAGCTCTATATAAGCAGGCTGACTGAACCCTTCAGTTTATTGGTATAAAAAAAATGCATTGGCTTAAAAAAAGAAGAAGATTCAGGGAAGCAGACCTGAGTGTTTTTCTTATGACACAACACACATGGCTTTGTTTTGGGATGTTTTACTATCCTGAGATTCATTGGAGTTCATCTTGAAGTAGGATAATGTTCACCAAAACAATTTGTGTTTTGTTTTTCAAGGGTCTGGGTTACTGAGGAACAAAATTTCTCCTCTCATTCTTTGTATTGAGCCATTTCTCATAGTTTCAGTAATATCTTTATCTCATGTTAATGTGATGAATGGAAGGAGAAATTAGAGATGTAACAAGTGCACATCCTTGAGTGATTCCTGATAACAGTCCACCAAAGGGAAGAGAGAGGCTATAAATAATAGTTAAGGATAATAATAATCATCATCATCATAATAATAACATACCTTTACATATGATTACACTGAAGAAAATGATTTTGTGAAAAGGTTTGCTCACTTTATTTTGGCACATTAAACCCACTTCCTTGCTTTTGCAACAAGCTACTTAATCCTCTTGTTAACCCTACAGAAGCCAAGGCAGTTATGATGATGATGATGATGTTAATAATAATAATAATAATAATAATAATAATAATAATAGCAGCTCTCCCATCTGACTGTGTTTCCCTAGCCACTCTGGGTGGCTCCCAACAGAATATTAAACAAAATAAAACTTAAAAACTTCTTCTAAAAGTCAGGTAGTTGTTTAATTCCTTGACATCTGGTAAGGAGGGCCTTCCACAGGGTGGGTGCCACCACCAAGAAGGCCCTCTGCCTGGTTCCCTGTAACCTCACTTCTCTCAGTTAGGGAACCGTCAGAAGGCCCTCGGAGCTGGATCTCAGTGAACGCTGAACGCTGGGGGTAGATGTGTCCCATTTCACACACCAGATGGCAGAATTATTGTTGATGTTTTAGCCATAGCATACTCAATGCAGCATTGAAATGATTGTTGGAAAGAGTAAGTTGATTTTCTGAATCTAAGTTTCGTTTGCAAAGCTGGCAGTTAGAAAAAATATATATTGTAAACTCTGCAAATGTGAAATGAACCACAGGGAAGGAATAAACATTGAGTCACCGATGCCACTCTTAGCATGTCTTGTGTTGCTTTTCTTAAATAATTCTCATATCCACTGGCAGAGGAAGAGGAGTGCGGGGGAGCACACCGCCCCCGGCAGTGGGATCCCAGTGGGGTGCCATCATGGCTCCCCCCACCCACGCTGGGCACCACGCCCCCTCAGGTGGCCCACCATGCCCCCAGGACATGCGCCACGCCCCTGTGGGTGGCCCGCCATGTCCCCGGGATGCTTGCCAGCCTGGCCCCCGCCTGCTCTCTGCCCCCCGGTGCCGGAGCATGAAGCTCTGCCACTGCTCACATCACTGACTTCTAGTTAGCACTTTTTTTGCTCACATTGGACACAATTAAAAACATTTTAGAGAAAGGAGGCAGCCACTAAGAAACTGGCTAAATCATCCTATTTATGTTTTACATACTTCTTCACATTTGTTTAATAACATGCAGCTTGTTGAACTCCTCTACAAAATTCCTTCTGTTCAGATAATGGTGTCTCTGGCATTGACTTCAAAGGATCAGTGTGATTTCACCCTGCATGTTTAGATATTTTAAACTATTAGATACTCATCCAAATTTGAAAGGCATATCCCTCCTCATTCTATTTTGGAGTTTTGGTGATAATGACACTCCAGACAGAAGGCAGAAAGCTTGTTCCCAAATAGATACAAGGAATGGATGAACACCCCTCTGCTTGCCATTGGGGATTATGAGCATTCCTTGTGCACAATTCAGAGACTTCAAAGGATTTTGCAAGTGCTCCAAAAAGAAAGAAAGAAAGAAAGAAAGAAAGAAAGAAAGAAAGAAAGAAAGAAGTTGCAGACAAACCCTCCATCATTATCCTAGATAAACAGTGGTAAAAAGAAATAAGTCACTCAAGAATTATTAAACGCTCATATGTGAAATTGCTGATTGTCCAACAATATGGTCTCCATACTAAAGAGCTAGGAAGCAGCCAATACAATTCCTTTCTCTAAAATGGGATCCTGGGAATTAGAGGCTAGTAAATTGTTGGAAGGCATGTTTAAGCATATAGGAAAAGCCTATACATAAAACATATAGAAAAAGAATAAACATGATTTCTGCAATGGTAAGTCTTGTCTCACTGACCTTTTAGTGTTATTTCAGAGTGGGAACAAGCATCTGGATGGGAATTATCCAGTAGACATTATATATTTGGACTTTGAAAAAGATTTTGACTAAGTCTCTCATCAAATGGTCCTTGGGAAACTTGGGTGTCTGATCCAGCAGGGCTTTTATATTCTTACAGTTCTAACACTGTGGGAGAAGAAAACAATAATAAATTGTTATTATACACAATAAGGCATGTCCCATGTTATTTCACAGAGCTAGTTTGTGTTAAACCGGGGTGGTTAACGATAAGAAATGCAGTTGTTAACAAATAAAGCAAAGAAATATTATAAATATTCACAACAATCATACTGTTACGAGTTATGGGGGACAGACCATCCCATATACTCTAGATTCAGTGAAGGGTTATAATTTGAGGGAACTCATAAATTCATGAATTCAGCAAGGATGGAAATAATACCAGCCAACTTCCTCATGAGGTCAGCCTGGAAATGGTTTACTGGGGGGCGAAACAAAATGGTAAACCATCAGCAAAACATCAGACTTTTGAGGCAGGGTTACTAAGGTAGGGTTACTGTTGGCCTGATGTAAGCAACAGGGAAAAATTGCCTTTTGCAATGGGCTTGAGAAGCAGATATTTCCAGGGTGAGCTGAAGTCCTCCCAGACATTTGTTCTTTAATTACCTTTGAGATTTTCATCTTGTGAAGTGGCAGGTAATCCATGAGGGCTTAACTTTTAGAAGACATCCAAAGATCAGTCACCCTAGGCAAAGGTTTCTTCTAGTTTGAAATGCAAATCCATTAACAGAGTAAATGTAAGTAGTCCCTTATGGGGTTTAATAAAGTCCTTGTTTGAATAATGATATACAAACTAATGAATACCTATTGAGCAGGTGAGGGTTCACTGCCAGCTATCCTTTTCATAGACTTCACAATGACTTGTCAGCCAAAAATGAGGCATTAGAATGCAGTTGTCTGTGATCTTTCATCACTTTATTTCACTCTTCCTTGAATCTTCTGGGGAATGTCATTTCTTCCCACCCAACCAAAAGAGGCTGCAATACCACCCTTCAAATGAAGGGCCCCCAAAAGAAAAGACCTTGCCTGGTGCTTAAAAATAAAGGTGGCAGCAGGCATGCCTCCCTGGGCAGAAGATCCCACAAGTGGGGTGCCACTACTGTCAAAATCAAACCCTGTGGAACCTCACATAGAGTTTCCATAGGGCTGAACAGTGCTAAGTACCACCCTCTCAAAATGGCCACCACAAAGCAGTGCCACAAACTTGCAACTCGGATAGCTGTTCCAGAAGAATACCATGGTTGGTGGTATTGAAAGCAACTGAGAGACCAATGGTTTTGCTGGATCTTTTTTTTATAATAGCAGCAGACACCTGCCCAGCTTGATAAACTGCTTTTGAAATTATCATGTATGGAGTTGCTATGGTTGGAGGGAGGGGAGTCAGAAGTGTGCCTCCCTTGAGGATGTGAGACTAAAAGCCCCTCTATCTCTGGAAAGTGGAAGCCATCCCAATGCCAACTATAGCTTTTGTAGTTCAACATGTCCCTGCTGGGAACATGCGTTACCTAATTACATCAGTGTCTACAGCTCCCTGCAGCACGATGAACTATTTTAACATCCATTTCCAGAGGCATGAATCTATTACACTAATTATATTCCTGTATACTTCAAACCCTTCTAAATGGTATTTTTCCTCCATGAATTAAGATGTCTTTGAAAACAAAGATAGAAGCAACCATAAAATGCCCTAAAGTGGTTGCCTACTTTGTCCTATAAATTTAAAATTTCTGCTTGAGGTAAATTCTGTGCTACGGTGCCAAGATGTCTCCCTGTGCGGAGAAGCAGTAAAAGGGTTGAGGCATATAATTAAAAAAAAATACTCTGTATCTACCACAAATATGCATATGTGATGTTCCATGTATGTGTACCTGCCAAAGAGATGTGTGTGCACTTGTCAGTCTTCTCTGACGTTGCTTATCCATTAAGCATGTTGGACAACTGAATCTTCTTGCAACCTGTGGACTTGCAACCAGTATCTGGTGCTGTTAAAACTGATTGTGTCCTCCATCTCTCTTGTGGCTAAGAGCATGCCCATTCCCTAAAATTAGCTTGCTAGCCTACTAGATAGTGTTTGGGTTTTTATGTTGGGGTGGCAGTCAATTAACAAACTTTTTGTTTGTGATCTGTCTGATAAGTATGTGTAGATACATTCAAATTTGTCATCTGAGATTTTAAAGAACCCAGGCTTGAACACTATTGCAAGGATAGCAAACGGAGAACATCATAGAAATGCATGTGCAGTTTGCAGCACTGAAGTGACCTCCCCATGGTGCAAGCCTGGCCTGGGCAGTGTCTATGGAGGTCCTGGCCTCCCAGATAACAAGACCCCATTCTTGGCCTTTCTGATGTGGTCCAAAGGATAGCAGAGCAATACATTTGGCACCAGCTTGGCTTGCAGGCATTGCCAGAAGGAGACATACCATGTGTGGAATGTGCAGTGCCATATATCAGCTTCTTTGTAGAAGTCTGCCCATGTGGATTATCAGAAGGGGAATGGCACCAAATATTTTAGTTTGTCCCAAGTTGCGACATCTGTAGTTCTACAACAATATGTTTCTAAACCATAGGGATTTTCTAAGCATTGCATTGCATGGTCCATTAGTTAAATTCTGGGGGTGGGGCACATGGAAAAACTAAACTGAGAAAGCTAAATATAAAGAACCTTATAATGTCGCTCCTTCTGAAGTCACGGTCCTGCAAGCGAGCAAGGACTTGCGCACTTCCATGTGTATGTGGTGAACCTGCAAATTGTTAGAGGTGGGTGAGGCAGAATGTTCTGTGTAACTTTCACAACAACAGACACTTGACAGTTTGCTAGCAATTGTACTATACTAAAACAAGTCATGTGATTTATTTATTTTTGTTCTCAAGAGCCATAGCAAATATATCTTAATTTGTTTTGCTTTGATGTTTATGCACTTCTCATGTTCTAAAAGATGAATGTCATGGTTTCTAAAGTGAACATTCTTTGAAGAACTGACTAAATGTTGTCTGTTTTGATCCTCGTGTCTTTAAAGATGCTTTGATACAGCAAGTCACTGTTATGGCAGTGCTCAAAGCCCCAAAGATGATAATTTCATGAAGCAAAAGTATTATGTTTTTTACTTGGATGCATAATGATATGCTGGCAACCCAGGCTTTGAATTTAAAACCTCACACTATACAACTAAAGAATCCAAATTATCCCAGTATAATGCAGAAGGCATTGCATACATTTACACAATTTGCAACCTTTGTCAGTCCAATTTATTTAGGGTTTTCTTACAGAATTTAGTGGGGGAGGAGATTCAGTTTTTATAAAGGGCTGACAGGGGTGGGCCAGGGTGGCTAGATGCAAAACAGGAAGTGGAAAGTGCAGCAGATGCATTAGAATTTCACTTGTTGCTGAAATTCCCTCTCCTACACAGCAGGCACAGAAGCCCTCTCCTCTTTTTTACCTGCCCACACTAGTGAAAAGCCACATAGCAGAGTACAGCCACACGCTGGCAGCAGTGAGGTTGATGGTTGTAGCTTTATAGAGACAACACGAAATGGAATGGGATGCTTCTGGGCTTCTAGGTCATGTGGCCACTATGATTACACTTAACTGGATGGAACCAATGACTCTTAGGCTCTTTTTCTTCTATTGCAGCAGTCTGTAGTTTCTAAAAGGAAGACTGGGATAAGGTGGGGAAATGGAAACACTTTTTCTTTCTCAGGAGTGAGATGCAAGGACATGGGGAATATCCACAGGGGATTTCAGGAGTCTTAAAAGGTAAAGGTACCCCTGACCATTAGGTCCAGTCGCAGACGACTCTGGGGAATCTCCACAGGAGATTTCAGGAGTCTTATTAGCTTTGTGCAAAAGTGGAAAAATAGGCTCAATGAGCTGAAAGGATGATGAGGTAACATAGGTGTGGAGGCAGACAGAAATTGGGGTAGCTTACCAAATGGAAATATTCACTCAGTATCTGAAGCCCCCACAGACTTTCCTTGATACCTTAGCAGATACTGCAAATATGTTCTCAGTTTTTTCTCCACAATTTTGTGTACTAAGAATTTGTTGTTTGGGGTTTTTTTTAAAGTCGTACTTAAAGCTGAATTATTTATTTCAGCTATTAGATTTCTTGGCTTGCTTAACAGTTAGATCCTATGCATGCTTTCTCAGAAGCTCCACTGTGTTCCATGGGACTTGAGTCCTGTGGCTTGCAAACTATTTACAGTGGTACCTCGGGTTAAGTACTTAATTCATTCCGGAGGTCCGTGCTTAACCTGAAACTGTTCTTAACCTGAAGCACCACTTTAGCTAATGGGGCCTCCTGCTGCTGCCGTGCCACCGGAGCACAATTTCTGTTCTCATCCTGAAGCAAAGTTCTTAACCTGAGGTAATATTTCTGGGTTAGCGGAGTCTGTAACCTGAAGCGTATGTAACCTGAAGCATATGTAACCCGAGGTACCACTGTATTCAGATTACAGGCTAATAAAATATCTCAGCTTCAAACTTCAAAATAATACTTTACCAATAAGATAAGTCCACATATTGGTAGGATAACTTGTAAAACCAATTTGTAAAATATATTTGGAAAATGTGTCATTCTTTTTAGCAAGTGATCTCCCCATACCCAACAGTTCTTTTCTAAGCCTGAATATTTTCAGGTCTTACAAGCAAGCCAAGACTATTTTCCTCTTCTTGACTGCATAATTTAACTGTTGCTTAAGTGGGAGCATAGGCGCCGACTCCATGGGGCTTGAGGGGGCTCGAGCCCCCTCAAAAAATTTTTTTTGGGGGCTCAGCCCCCCCAATAATCTCGGGCGCCCTTCCAGCAGAGCGCCGGGGGCGGGGGCTCCTGCCTCGCTGCTTCGCAGCACCACCACCACTGCCAAGGCACTGCTGGGGGGAATTTCCTTCCTCCTGGCGGTTTCAGCCCCCGCGAGAACAGGGGAATCCCGACTGGCCACACCTCCCAGCCAGCCAATCGGCTGGCTGGGGGGGCGTGGCTTGCCCTATTTAGGGCCGGAGCCACTTTATTTGCATATTCATGAGCTTATTTATTATTCATGAGCTTTCCCGGGCCCCCCCCCAATATTTTTTATAAGTCCGCGTCCCTGAGTGGGAGTGTCATTTGAGTGTGACAAAACCTTTTTTTATTTTTGCTATTCTAAGAGAAAGTATGATGAAATATACTGTTGATAAAAACCTTCCCTTGGTACAACTTGTTTTAGTCTTATAAGGAACGGGGGGGGGGGGATCCTATCTGAAGTTCATAAATCTATTGTGAGCACTGCAGTTTTAACTGACGCAGAGCTGAAATTTTATGTGGTTTTTGAAGAGTGCAAAAATCTCATTGTTGCAGTGGTGAGAAGAATGTGGTTCTTTCTTGTGTGGTGTGGGGAGCTGTTTGTTATAAGCACATAGGGATTGGCCAGGCGCAGGCCTTCAAAGGGCGCAGACCCAGGCGGGTGCAAAAATCGGGCCTCTCCACGCCTATACAGCTCCTTGCCAAGGGTGCAAAGGAGCCTGGGTACGCTTCTGGTTCTAAGTAATAGACGCTTATCTTTGAAGATGGTTTGTAAGCTTATATGCAGAGTGCAGCACCCTATCTCTCGACCCAGACTGAAGTGACTTGGCTGCTACCTACTTTTCACCTGTGCTCCATCATGATCACCAGAATATGCTGAGAGCACTTGCCTATTCGTAGCCTCAATAAATCAAACTTGAATGAAGGAGTGTGCTCAGTGACCTGTTTCCACCTATGGAATACCCTGCTTTTGGCAGAGCTCATGCCTAAAATGCTAGAGGAAACAAATACATGGTTTTAGTTTAACAGAAGAAGAAGAAGAAGAAGAAGAAGAAGAAGAAGAAGAAGAAGAAGAAGAAGACGACGACACAAAAAGAACACCTATACCTGTAAATAATAGCTAGAACTTACAGGTACAAAAAACAAATGCAATGTCTCAGTTTTAATATAAATTTGCATAGACCTTATTGTAGTTGCAGAAAGACTTTATTATAGTTTCTCTTCTGTGTGCCTTGCAAATACTGTAGGAATATTGCAGGTGAAGTGGATAATTAATTTCACCAATGTGCATCTCCTGAAGACTCCAGAAACTAATACATGAGCATCATTTCAGTCTCATCAGCATCCTACATCTCTGCAACAGTTATAATAACAAAATACTGTAATGATAGTTTTATCAAGTGAGGTGTTTATCCAGTTTGTGATTGCCTATTGATGAAAGGGATGCCATAGGTCTTAGAAGATACAAATTGGTCAACATATTTCCTGGAAAATGTTTTGGGCCAGCAATTCTTCTGAATAGCTACAGTTTACTTTTTTTTAAAGTCTAGAGTTAATTCTGCAGATGGGAGTACCATGGAGGAGGACATGACTGCCTGCCTGAACAGGTGCACTCCACACTACAGCATATTGTTGCAGATCTTGCTTTTTAATGCCATTTACTTCAACAACGCATGCTTGATGGTGATATATTGCCAAGACTTGAAAATAGATTGAAGTTGCTTATATAACAATTACATTGAACCTTGAGATATAGGCAGCATCTGAAAGAAAGTACAACTGTGTTCATGAAAGAGTTAACCAGAGATACTACCTACTGCTACATTCCAACACACCTGAAGTTGGTGTCAGGCGAGGCAAGGATGGCATCTGATGTCCTCTTTCCTTGCCTCTATCAGTGGATGGAGAAAGTAGTTCCATGCAAGCCAACATCAACTACTGCCTCTGCTCCTCCTGCTGATGGTATCCAAGGAAAAGACTCTGAAATTTGGTGTTTTGGGGTGAGGAAGGGTGCTGGAGGTTTGGGATTCAATTAATCAAGGAGTTGAGGGAGGCAGGAAGCCGTCCTCCCCACCTTCTGCTGTTTACCTCGTTAGTTAAAGGTAAAGGTAATGGGACCCCTGACCATTAGGTCCAGTCGTGGCCGACTCTGGGGTTGCGGCGCTCATCTTGCTTTATTGGCCGAGGGAGCTGGCGTACAGCTTCCAGGTCATGTGGCCAGCATGACTAAGCCACTTCTGGTGAACCAGAGCAGCACACGGAAATGCTGTTTACCTTCCCACCGGAGTGGTACCTATTTATCTACTTGCACTTTGACGTGCTTTTGAACTGCTAGGTTGGCAGGAGCAGGGACCGAACAACGGGAGCTCACCCCGTTGCAGGGATTCGAACCGCCGACCCTAGGCTCTGTGGTTTAACCCACAGCGCCACCCACGTCCCCTACCTCGTTAGTTACTTCACCCAATTTTCTTTCATTTGAATTAGACATTCATTTATGAAGAAATATATTCAGTGGTACCTCAGTTTAAGAACTTAATTCATTCCGAAGGTCCATTCTTAACCTGAAACTGTTCTTAACCTGAGGTACCACTTTAGCTAATGGGTTCTCCCACTGCCGCGTTTCTGTTCTCATGCTGAAGCAAAGTTCTTAACCCGAGGTACTATTTCTGGGTTAGCGGAGTCTGTAACCTGAAACGTCTGTAACCTGAAGCATCTGTAACCTGAGGTACCACTGTAGTTCTTAAGAAAGTTGCAAAAGTTCTTTGTAACTTTCTTTATTCACTCTAAGCTGCTTGACCTTTAAAATGTTAAAGACAGCAAGGAACTTGAGCAAGCTTGTAAAATATATTTATCTGGATTCCTTTCTGCTGAAGATATTGTTGCTGGCTGGATTTTAGAATCCTTTGATCCTTCGTAGTGTACATGGCGAACAAGAACATAGTGTTACAATGAGATGATCTTATTCTACACATCTTGAAGAAATAATGCCGCATCTCCCCTGCATTGTGAGGGCAATGCATTTACTTGTCTTCATATTCATATAAGGAAAACAGTTGCATCACATCTATACTACGTTTGTTTGTTTCGTTGATTTATATACCACCCTTCATCAGAAGATCTCAAGGCAGTTCACATGATAAAAATACAGGATAACAACACAAAATAAATAGTTAAAACAAAAACAAAACAATAACACCCACCCACCACCCACACAAACACATTTAAAATGTTGTAGAATATTAATCAGTCAAAGGCCTGGTTGAAGAGGAATGTTTTAACTTGACACCTAAAGATGTGTAATGAAGGCGCCAGACGAACTTCCATGGGGAGAGCATTCCAGAAACAGGGAGTCACCACAGAAAAGGCCCATTCTCATGTTCCCACCCCCAGACCCCTCACAGAGGAGGCACACAAGGAAGGGCCTCAGATGATGATCACAGAGTCTGAGTTGGTTCATATCGAAAGAGGCGGGTTTTGAGGTATTGTGGTCCTGAGCTGTTTAAGGCTTTATAGGTCAAAATTAGCACTTTGAATTAGGCCCAGCAGCTAATTTGCAGCCAGTGCAGTCAGGCCCAGATCGTTGTAATATGCTCAAACCATCTTGCCGAATTCTGCACCAGCTGAAGTTTCCAAACCATCTTCAGAGCCAGCCGTATGTATAACTCATTGCAGTAATCTAATCTAGAGTTTACCAAAGCATAGATAGCAGAAGATTGAGCAGCTCTTATTGTTTATTGTCTTCTGTGATACAGTCACTTTAATAAACTCATTCAGTGTCACGCAGACATAGAAATTCTCACATTAAGAAAGGCTTCAATTTAGATGCACAGGAAAAGAAAAAGTTGATTTCCCTATTAGCAAAGGCAGCAATAGCCCCTCCCCTATTTTCAAGGTACCTGTCATTATAAATATTCAAACAACTTCAGCAGCAACTGAATATATGAGACTGCAGAACACATGAATCTGTGGTATTTTCTGTAACTGGTGGCAGCATCTGAGATCCTTGCCAGGAACTGAACCTCAGATCTTACGCACAGATTTTGTGTGCTCTTCCAGTGCACAGCGGCCACTACCAATTTCTTGCAGATCCAGTATTCTCTCGACAATAGCAAATAGCATGGCTAAGAATCATGAGAACATTTCATTGAGCAATGCTTCCCTGCCCCACCCATTTTATTACAGCCCTCATATGAACACATACTGCCACTGTGCCACTTTTAAGTATTAGGCACAGTAATTGCAAGAAATGCAGTTTTTCCACTTCTTTTTCATGACATTTTTATTTTACTCTTTTATCAGTGGTGCCAACAAAGGCTTTTTCCATACTCCCAGTTCATGTCAAGCAGTCCTCATTTGTTGGCCTTATTGTGTGTGATATCCTGAAATATCGTGTGGTGCACTTTCTTGTATGAATAACATGACACATTCCTGTCATGTCTAATCAGCAGTAAGTCCTCTTGAATTTTGTGGGGCTTATGATCAGGTAAGCGAGGTTCTGATTGCAGCCTATGTCCTTATCTCTACCTGAATGTATTTTAATTTAGGAATACTCTAAGTGTGTGTGTGTGTGTGTGTGTGTGTGTGTGTGCGCGCGCGCGCGTGCCTGTGCATGCGTATTCTTTATTATTTCTGTGACCAAGTCTTCATTTAACCCATTTTCTGTTGCAGTCATCGTTATCAAACAGCGATATCATCTTTGTGAAGCTGCATGCCCCTTGGGAAGTACTGGGAAAATATGCAGAACTTATGAATGTAAGAATGCCTTTCAGGTAGGTCTAGTTATATCTTTGGGCTTGCCATTCTGTTTTTTAAAGCTAATGTAAACCATGAAAGTGAAATGCAAATGATTGTTATTTTCTTTTTAATGGGCTACAATTTTGACTCAGTTTCAATTTTAAATTTAGGTGGTATATAGCAGTGCCACTATTTTCATGGGGGTGTTCTGTCCTTAGGCCCTTTAACCCCTTCAATGCTGGAGCCCCCTGCATACTCGTGCCCTGCTGTTTTTTAAATGGACATTTCTTTGAAAACAATGGAAAATCGAGAAGATCCAGGTACGTATGGCAGCACAGAAAAGTGCATGCCTGTTGAACGTATCTGGCATATCCAACACCTGTAGCCTGCCAGTATGTATGCTGCCTTGCTAGAGGGGAAAAAAGCACCTTAATACTTAAGCATCTACTACAAAGAAAAAGTGTTCAAATGAAGAAGATAAATACATTTCATGACTTTTACAAAAAAAAAACCCACAGAGCTAAAATATTGTATAATACTAATGGCCAAATTAACTTCAAAATGTCATTTAAGAAAATTTTGGTATATTTGGATATATATGAACTTTAAATATATATAAACATGCATTTTAATGTATTTTTAAATCTTACGCCTGCTTTATATTAGATTGCTTAGAGAGAAAAAACTTAAAATAATGTTTGTTTGGCTTATACTACCGTAATTAACATTCAAACAGCCTAACTCTTTTTTCACCTATATAGATTTACATTAGTGTAAGTCTGTAGAATGAAATGTTGGTGTTTTAATTTGCAGAGAGTATACACTGAAAGAAAAATACGAGTTCAGAATTTGCTGAGCAATCATAATCTGTGACCAGCTTTCCCAGATTCTAAGCAACTCTTGATGTCTCCTTCAAGAGCTGTTATGAAAGTCTGCTCTTTTAGCTATTAACTCCCTCGCCAGAGCTTAACAAGTTGGAGAGATCAAAGCTATTTCAGTGTGGATTCAGTTTTCAAGATAAGGCACACTCTTCCGAAGTCGTCTTTATCCATATTTTAAATCTCAAAAGGAAAACTAAAATTTGTCAAACTGTACTATGATTATAAACACAATGCAGCTTGTCCAGGTGAATGCAATTTGCCACTTTCCAGGCAAAGAAAATTTTGAGCCCCTCCTGTGACATCACAAAGGCTCCTCATATGGATGAGTTATGGCCATGAGCTCTGTCCTGCCACACTGCATCTTTTCTCTTGCAAGGGGTTCTCCAAAACAAAAACACCCAGGTGCTTTCTGTTTGCTTTGAGGGTCTTACTGTGGCCACAGGTTTCATTATTGAAAGCATGGTGGGCACTCAATTTTGGGTAACATCTCATGGCACCCATAGCCAGGGCTCTTTAAACAGCCATTATGAACTTTCTCTGCCAATATATTTTCTTTATTACTGGTGCTGCTGCATTTTGTAAATTAAATACATTATTGCATATTAAGCAAATCAGAATCACCTTGCTGGATTTGACCAAAGTCTATCGGATCCAGCATTCTGTTTCCAACAATGACCAGCCAGATAATTCTGGGCGATATATCAAAAGGATACAAAAGTAATGGCTATACCCTACTGCTCCCTCACTCCGCCAACTCTGCTACTTGAAAGTATACCAGTTCTGAACATGGAGGTTCTGCTTACTTACCATGCGGCAATACCCTTAATGAGATTGCCTAATCTTCTTAAAAAGATAAAAGTCACCTTGTATAGATGACCAAATGTGGGGATAACCATTG
Source organism: Podarcis bocagei (assembly GCF_964188305.1). NCBI lineage: Eukaryota > Metazoa > Chordata > Lepidosauria > Squamata > Lacertidae > Podarcis > Podarcis bocagei. Next base: position 37,221,506 of record NC_138135.1, on the reverse strand, counting down.
CATGGAATGGATATATGGGAGTGTTCTCATTGATCTTCCTCCCAGCTTTCGCACATTGCTAGGCTCTTCTGCATAGAGCCTATGAAACTACATTCCATGTAGAAGGGCTGGTGGTCATATGAAGTTTCAGCAGGACCTATGGTTACAATCCCAGCTCTCACCCTCAGAATTGATTATCTCTGCATTTGGATACCATACATATTATGGTAGGGAATTACATAATTTATGAATAAGTACTTCCTTTCATTGACAAAAGACCAGAACTATCAAAAAGCAGGAGCACTTCACTCCCTACACCAGTGAGGGGAAACCTGTGCTCCCCCCGATGTTGTTGGATTGCAACTCCCAACATCTTTGCCTCGTGTACTGTTTATACAATATTGTACAATAAAGCAGGATGGATATAAGGAAAGAGCCATTTTCAAATCAAATGTGCATTCTAGCCAATATAGCTTCACATTCACACAGATAAAACAAATGCAAAAACTAACTTATATTTCATTTGACTAATACCAGGGTGGGCAGACAGTAGAACTGGATCTACTGGTATGGCCAGGATAGATCAGCAAGAATTTCTGGCTCCCAAGAGCAGCAACAAAATGACCACCTTCCTAGCTCTAAATTATAACTGCTGAAATGAAGATAGTTCAGAGTTACCAGGAATGGAATTTTTGTGTAGAAGGACCATGAGCTCTGTTTACTTCTGGTACTCAAGAATAATTCCTGGGTTCATATTTATCTAATCTAAGTATATGCCCTTTAAACCATGCTCCACTTGGTGTATCTTGGAGGTTCTGGTAAAAATTGAAGTAGATCCCACAAGCCTTAAGTCTGCCCACTCTTATCTAAGGGGAAAGCACTTACTAAACACTTAACTAATGCTTCTGTACCACATGCATGCCACTTCTTAGAGAAGAACTGCATCACTGTCACTAACACTAGCACCACCTAGAGATGTGCTGCATGTAAAGTTATGGCAATTGGCCAGTGCCAGGGTTTGCCTAGCCTGAGTATTAATTGCTGTATGTTCCCCAGTTTGAAGCACATGCGGTTTATCAAATGCTGTCTTTAACCATTCAATTTTTGATGTTGAAATCACTGCGTTAAATTTATTTATATTTGCATTTGCCTCCCCAAAAGCAGCCATCAGTTTCCAGGATCCTTTTGAAAGGAAAAAGGCCCCTCTCTTCATGCATGAACATAAACGGAAGAAAGAAGAGTAAGGGGAACAAAAAAGTGTTTCCTCAAGTTCCATCATACCTGACACTTTTGTGGGTTTCTGTGATGGTTCTGTCTGTTAATCTCTCTCTTTAGTTTCTTCCTCCACCTCTTACAGGCTTCTATCTTCAATCTCCTTTCCTTCCTTGCTAGTTCATACTGTAACTGACGATGGGTTTTCTTCTCGACTGGCTTCATTTTTGCTGTTCTTCCAGGAGAAAAATCTATTACCTGCATCGCCGGTACAAGTTCCTGAACAGGTTAGTGATGTTTTTCCTTCATCAGAAGAGGCCAGCTGGCCATGGTTGATGTAAAAGTTCGACCACAGAAGCCGAAGCGAAATAATCAACTGTTGTTTCTGCAAATACAGTAGTTACAATGATTTTTGTGTGTGGGTAGTTGAATTGTTGTTGGTTTCAAGGCATTACTGTCATCTCATGGTTTGTTCTAACATGTATGTTCCACTTGAAAGGCTCTTAGGACCAAAGACACCATTTGTGCAATTGGAAAATTGAATTGAACAGATGTTTTGTTAGAGTAAAAAGCATGGGTATCCAATCCAGTCATACACACCATACATTTAAATCACATTTACCCCCCCCCCAAAAAAAAGAGTTTACCTCTCATATAGCTATAATTCTGAGCACCCTTAACAAACTACAGCTCTCAGGATTCTTTGGAGAAAATAATGTGCTTTAAATGTATGGTGTGTAGACAGCCCAGAACTCAGGAGTTTAGGGCACTTTAAACCCCAATGTGGTTGGAGGCCCCACAGCTTTTTGCCTTGTGAGAAAATATCTCCTTGGTACCTCTGCAAATGGATCTTGCATCTGGCAGTTCCCCCCACAGTTAGAGGATGAAAGGACCAGCAGATAAAAGCAGGGTGAATCTTTGAAACCAAACAAAAGCAGGCAGAATAACTATAGAAAATGTAACTAAGTGCAAGATAAAGCTCATAATGAAGGCCTCGTGAGCAGTCTGTTAACCATAAGCACACAAATCTTCCACAGTGATATGCATTAGGGAAGTAAATAATGATGGTTTTGTTCTCCATATTAATGAATCAGTAATCATCAGAACTTACTTCTTGTATGTATCATAGCTTGACCTTAATGGGACTATTTTATATTTATATTTATTAATCTTGGATGTATTGGGTTCCAGATTTCGAACTAACATTCCAGGGGGAGGTTTGAGAAATAGTTAGCTTAGAGAACAATTCAAAAGGCTTTTAACGTTGTGTGAAGTAACTATGTTTTAACATAATAAAAGTGATTCCCATGGAAGTGTCTTTAAGGGGGGGGAACGTGTTTTCAGACCTGGAGAAAGAGTGGGAGGAACTTGGGGAGTTAGACCTGGAGGACCCTGGGGAGTGTCCCAGTGGAGTTGGGAGTAACAGATTCCAAACCCCAAGAGATGTCTCTTCCCAGGGAGGGTCCTAGCAAGTTAGGGCATGGAGATCTGTCCCCAATAGAGGCTTAGGCAAACTTTCAGAAGTGCCTCCCATTACCTCTTTTCCTTCCCCCATTACAGCTGGGAATAAATTTGAATCTGAAGTGGCATTCACCCCACCATAGCTGTCAATGTTTCCCATTTTTTAAGGGAAATTCCCTTATTCCGAATAGGATTCCTCGCAAGAAAGTGGAAAAGTTGACAGCCAAGCATCCCACTTCTTTCTCCAACCTCACCTATTTAGCCCACAAGGATTGCCCATTTGCTTGCCCACCTACCATGCTAAATGCTGTGCCTACCCCATTTTTTAAAAGGAAGGTGCAGGGGGCATGTTACTTTTTAGTTCAGTGTTTTAGCTTGTGCTTAGCTAATGTAACTTCTCATGTAACCACAGATCCTTGCAACCTGTGGCTGCCTTATGTACTGTTCTAACCTGAAAATAAAAGGCTTTGACCTGTTTATTTAGTATTCATTCTGATTCCTTTGTAGGGAGGTTAGGCAAAATTGGCTGTATGAGTATTCATTTTTATTTGTTTGCAAGGAAGTTAGATGACATTGCCTCAAAGCAAGTGTTATCTCACATTTCCTAGTGCATTTTCCTGTGATTTTCCTTACTGCAAAAACCCAGTCTTTTGAGTAAACAGGTTTGCACAAGACCTTCAAATCAACTACAACTGTGCAACCTGAATTGGCCAGTATGTGATTGAATTCCATCCCAAAATAGTGACAGTCTGAGAAAAAAAGAGATGACTATGGATGAGGTGAAAAAGCAATAGGTGGTCAGGCCTTCAAGGCAGCAACTCAGAGTGGCAGTGACAAGGCCAGACTTCTGATAACTAGTTTAAGCAGGATTAGATATGCTACCTAGGACCAACCAATCAAGGCAAGGTAATAGATACTAAAGCTTGAACAGTTACTAATGCAGGGACTAGCTTACAATATAACAACACAAAACCCAAACTAAATAAGAAATCCACTGTGCATGCCAAAACCTATGGGTGCCCCTAGTTCTTTGAATCCCAGCCATTGCATTTCTGTTTTACAATTAATAATGGAAATAGCTAGTTGGGCTTGGTTGCCACATTACTTGAAGCCTATAAATGGCTCACAGTTTGATCTTAGTCCCTGACCTAGTTTAGATCAGGCATGTGGAAGCTTCTTTGGAGCCTTATTCATCCTACTACATTATTCACCCTTCGATTACATGGATATCATAAAGCAAAACTATATTTTGTTTATTTGCTCCAGGTAAAGTAGGGTTGCCATATATTTTTAAGGAAATTTGCCAAAACCGACACTGCTGACATGAGTTGTCTTTTGTAGTATGCATAGTGCTATCTTTGTCATGCAGCAGAACTTGCTTCAGCCAGCCCCATGCTAAATGAAGGCACCTATAGTGTTTGAATGAAATATATAATAAGCTCAGGTCTGACTCTTTGCCTAGCACTGCTAACTCTGATGGGCATTAGCTGCCCAGGATCTGAGTCAGAGGGGTTTTGGCTCATGTAGGCAAATCGGTTTGTATGTACATTTGGGAGTGCACAATTCTCCCTTTGTACCTACTTCTCCTTAAATTATTCAGTGAATGTTTTAGCTGAATATTCTTCAGCACATGAATATTGATTGGCACTTCATGATAGGCTACAACGCCTGCAATCCCTATTCACTGGCCATGTCTGCTGGGGTTGATGGAAGTTGCAGGCCACATTGACTAGGCCTGTCATAAGGTATAGGACAGGCATAGGCAAACTCGGCCCTCTAGATGTTTTGGGACTACAACTCCCATCATCCCTGACCACTGGTGTCTTGTTAGCTAGGGATGATGGGAGTTGTAATCCCAAAACATCTGGAGGGCCGAGTTTGCCTATGCCTGGTATAGGAGCTCTCAGCCCAGGGTGCGACATTACCAAGCTGAATGTTTTCCCACTCCTACTCTACATGAAAAGTGTGATCAGCAGGGAACTGTCATTGCAGAACTGAGGTACTGATGTGGGTGGGAGGGGGATTCTACAAGAGGATGCTGTTTTCATTGACATCTCCATATCATGTAGTGAATATATTTTTTTAATTCATTTTCTTACTTATGTGTTCAGTTTCTTAGCAGACTCACCTTCAACAAGAGGGGTTGCCTCATGTGGCTTCAGACCATGCCCTTATTAGAGCAATTTTACCAGGAAGTTAAGATGGTATTTTTAGCATCTTCTTCCCAGAACAATAGGAGATGTATGCAGCAAAGAACTTACCAGTGAATTGGTATTCTATGAATCATATGGAAGCAGTGGTGCTTTTTGCCCTATTACATCACAGCTATTTGCTTCCTGGCACCAACACCATTTCCTGTAGAGATCTTATTGACACTAGGATCAGTTTCCCACAAAAGAACCAATATCAACAGTGCATACTGGGTTATGTTGACTTAATGACTCAACGAGTTTGTGCAGGCTCAGTTCTGGCCAAACTAGACATTACTCAGGAGTTTTGTAGTGCTTGGGGTGGGAGATGCATGACTTACCTCCCTGTTTTTACTGTGTCCCATACCTATTGCCCTATAAAAGGCCTTTACTTTGATGCAAACAAAATATCAAACTAGAAAACACCTATGGCTGCTTTTCATTTAAAGTAGATATATCAGTAAACTATTCGCATACTTGCTATTTGCATATTGCCTTAAACACAAGCTGAAGACACAGATGGCCTTGAGCCAGATTCGGAATCCCTAAAGAAATCTCCATGTGGATACAATGCCTGTTTGTTTCTATTGCCATTATGTCGTCAGTCTTTGACTTCTGTTTGTTTCCACCTGTTGGAAAGGAGATTATTAAATCTAAGAACCAGCAGTGCTTCCAGCTCTTGCGGTGTATGATTTGTCTTCAGAGAGTCCATAAATTCTGCAGCGTATCAGGACAGTGTTGCTGAAACAAATTGACAGAGCAGCTTTTTAAAGGAGCACCCTCTGTGAGACATGAGTGGGTGGCAAATGGAAGCAAAACGATTAATTTCTCTAAAGTTCTGCTGCCAGAGCTTTCTACTGTGGTTTCTGAAATCCTCATGCTTAAGCATCCTTCGTATAGTTTTGGCAATTAAGGTGTAAATTTAGATTAAACCAGCTAAAAATGAAATTGGCAAGAGCTTATTTGGCCTTCATTGATATTTGCTGCATTGTAGCAAGTGCTTCTGTTCTGTCAGGAAAGACATTAGAGACAAGAGCGGCAGGAAATACTGTTCTGTTGGCATCTTGCTTGTTCATAATAAGTCCCCTGAGTAGTATTTTGTGTGAAAGCAGACCCTCCTTCCTGGGCTAATAAAAGTTTAGGCTTTTGAGAAAGTTGTGTTTTTTGGAGAAAACAATTCTCATGGTCCAAGTTCTCTATTTCAATTCCCAGGAGTCAGCTACCACTTCCTTGCCGCAGTCTCCAGAGCCCTGAGCCTCTGATTCAAATTCTAGGGTGGTAAGGAGGGAGACATTTCACAGGTGTCCCTGCCTTTGATCCAGCACACAAAGGGAACCTCCTATTCCCTTCCCCTCCATTCTCAATCTGTTTGGCGAGGCAAATAAATGCTTTACGGCCTTGAGAGGTTGGTCCACGAAATCCTCTTTTGCTATCTGTAGTGAATCAAACAGGACTAAGCTAGTCTGATAGTGAGCACTCTGATTTTGTAGATCACACGCAATTAAAACTAATTGGTTCTACTGTAGTTTATACAATTCTGTTCTAGAAACTGCTTTAAAGCATTTTCACTTTTCTTTTCAACCAAAAGTGTTCCCAGAACAGCATATAGATCAATTAAAAAACACGATGCAACAAGCAGTTTCTGAAAAATCCTTATATGTAACTTCCCCATAAACTTGTGTTGTCCATATGCGTATGATTGTACGTATTAAGAAAGTACCCGCCTCGGTTTTAACGTTTAGCTTTATGTTTCCTTTTGTCTTGCCTTTCACGTGCTACAGAATCGAGAAACAATTAAGCAGGTTTCGAGGATGGTTACCTAGAAAGCCAATGAGGTTGGACAAGGAAAGGCTGCCAGACCTGGAGGAGAATGACTGCTACACTGCCCCATTCAGTCAGCAAAGGATCCATCAGTGAGTGTTGTAAGGAAGACAAATTTTGAGATGAACTAATACTGCTACAGTTTATTTTGGGGATAGCAGCATATTAGTAAGGATGGACCCCTACTGAACTGCTTGAAATTTTGCTCAAATGCTGCAGTTGCAGCCCTTTGCATCATTTCCTCTGGCTCACCGGGTGAGGCACAGCCCTGTGGTAGGGGCCTCTGATGGACCCATTTGAACTTGGGTTGAGGCGGGCAGTTCACCTCTCGGCCCAGCCGTGGGAATTCCTGAACGGCTGGCTACATGTGCACTCTGCTGCCAGGTAGGATGGCCGAACACAAGGGGCCACAACCACTGGGCCCCCTAGAAAGGGGTAAGCAGCCATTGCAGCGATTGCAGCCATTTCATCATTTCCTCAAGACTTCATTTTCTAGTTGACAAATTAAAAGGGGTATTGATGTGTTACGTGAATGCACCACAGCTTGAAATAGTTCATTATTTTTGTTTAATTCATTCCATTTTGTCCTGCTTTTCTGCATGAAATGTGCTCATAACTTTGTAGAAACATAACAATTCCAATTCATTTATAAAAACAATAAAATGGCATAAAAATAATTAAAACAGCAGCAGACTTGAGGATGCTTTTAAAGTTTGGATAAGAATAAGAATAATTTTATTATTTACACCCCACCCATCTGGGTTTGTATCACAGTCAAAATCTGTATTTTGTACTGCATCCCTAAACCAGCTGTTTAAGACACAAACTTAATGTAGCTCTTAGCATTGCCCAAACAGCATTTAAAAATCTATCTATCTTCATGTTGTATATGCACAAAACCTGTTTACATGAACAGATAATGCTTATATGGAATTCTTTTGATATGGATGGAATTTTCTGAAAATCTTGATGTTGAGCTTTTCTGCATGGATTCCCCCCCCCCCAATTCTCATCTCACTCCTTAATCTGAATGAGAATTTCCCCCAATAATATGAAATCCTTCCATATTATGTTAATAATCATCACCATCATATAGCTGAAAACATCAGGAAGAACTTTCTGACTGCAAGAGCTGTTTGACAGTAGAATGGACTCCCTTGGGAGGTGATGGACTCTCCTTCCTTGGATAATTTTAAGCAGAGGTTGGATTGAGATTCCTGCATCCCAAGGAGTTGGGGTAGATGACCCTTGGGGTCCCTTCCAACTCTATAATTCTATGTAGTAATGAAGGAACAAAAATCAGCTGTAACACTAGATTGAGTTTTGAATTACTTTATCCCTGGAAGTTTTAGGAGTGCATGTGACTTTCAGAATGCTAATAATTAATAACAGAAAAAGAAGGTGGTGTGTTTTGTTTCCTAGTAGAATTTGTGGTACATTTATTGCATATGACATTAGATCCTTCGATGGGAATTAAAAGGGACAAAATTTCCTTACAAATAGGTAGTGAGTGCATGAGACTGGTATCAGTGAATTTTAAATTGCTTGTCTCAAGGCTCACCTCTTCAGGCCAAACAAGACATAATGCCTCCCACACAACAGTGTGAGTGATTTTTAAAAGTAAATGGCAGGCACCTTTGCTTTGATCCAGATTGGGCCCCATGTGCCTGCTATTTGTATTGCGGGAATGGGGGAGCCCCAGATTTACTTTTTAAAAATACTTATGCAATTGTTAGTTGTGTGAATGGCCTGTCATCATGACCCTTAATGACCTTGCAATAAAGGCCAAAATCTACTCTTGTCCATCTGGAGACCTTCCTGTAAATCAAGGAGTTGTTGCGTGGCCTTTTATGAAAGGGGAACATTACATTTGGCCTCAAGCTAAAGTTTGCAACCTGGAAAGTTTCCAACAGAGAATGTATCAAAAGAAATTAATTGGCTGGCTTTCAGCTGCAGTCCTGTTAGTTCAAGGCTATTCTTTAGATGACAGTTTGGTGCATTGCCTTTATTCTGCCTTATTAAGCCACTGCAAGAACATTTTTAAATTTCCAAGTTTCCAGTTTTACTCATCTCTTAGGAAGTGCAAGTAACAAGGAAAGGTGCAATGTTATGAGAGATGGCGCCCCCGGGTTTCTCCGTCCTCCACCAGTCACGGACTGTGGGCCGGGGGGGAGGGGTGGCAGTATTAATCCGGGAAGATTGTTCTTTCAGGGCTCTACCATCGCCATCGATCCCCGGCATTGAATGTGTTGGCCTAGTGTGGGGCTCCGAGGAGAGCTTGGCTGTCTGGCTGGTGTACCGGCCACCTAGCGCACCAGCAGCCACCCTGTCAGGCCTGCTGGAGGCGGTGGCCGGCTGGGCCTTGGAGTTCCCTAACCTATTGGTATTGGGAGACTTCAACTTCCACGCTGATGCCACTCCCTCCTCACAGGCTCTGGACCTGGTGTCTTCCATGGCGACACTAGGGCTCTCCCAGTTTGTTTCGGGCCCCACACATCAAGCAGGCCACACGCTGGATTTGATCTTTGGCGCCGGTATAGATGTGATCATGTCTCCTTCGATGAAGGTGCCATGGTCTGATCACTACGCTCTGAAAGCCAGGATTGACTTTCCACCCCCACCCTGCTTAGGTGGCGAGCCGATTTGGGCTCGCCCGCGGAGGCTGATGGACCCGGATAGATTCCGTCAAGCCTTGCGGGACCATGCTCCCCCTGGCGACTCATTGACTGAGCTTGTTGAGGGCTGGAATACCCAGCTCCTGGCAGCCATCGATGAGATCGCACCTAAGCGCCCTCTGCGACCCCGCAGAAACCGGGCTCCCTGGTTTACCGAGGAGCTTCGGAAAATGAAGCGGGACCTCAGACGGCTAGAGCGAGTATGGCGGGGTGCCCGTGACGGAGCCTCAAGAACATCTTATAGGGTTTTTATGAAAACCTATGAGATGGCAGTGAAGGCTGCTAAGAAGTCTTACTTCTCGGCCTCCATTGCATCCGCTAGCTCTCGCCCGGCGCAATTATTTAGTATAATTCGGTCTTTAACGTCCCTTGAAGGACAGCCAAATTTAAATAACAATCTGACACACAGCTGTGAGGCATTTGCGAGCTTTTTTGCGGAGAAGGTCCTGTTGCTCCGCCATGACCTCCCTGCCAATTTGGATACAATAAAGGAACTGGAGGCCCCTCGACTGTCCTCGGGTCCAGTATTGGACCACTTTGACCGGATATCTCCAGCCGATGTGGACAGATTCCTCCAAGCTGGAAAGCCCACCACCTGTCCTCTGGACCCGTGCCCGTCATGGCTGATTAGAGCGTGTCCAGACGAGGTGCGGGGCCCCCTGGGGGATATCATCAATTTGTCCCTTGGCACCGGGATATTCCCAGGGGAACTGAAGGAGGCGGTGGTGCGTCCGCTCTTAAAGAAAACATCATTAGATCCCTCAGATCTATCCAATTACCGCCCGGTCTCGAATCTTCCATTCCTGGGTAAGGTGATTGAGAGAGCGGTTGCTGAACAGCTTGGTAGGTTTCTGGATGAAACATCTGCTCTGGACCCATTCCAGTCCGGCTTCCGCGCTGGTCATGGGACCGAGACGGCTCTGGTCGCCCTAACAGATGATCTCCGCAGACAGCTGGATCGAGGCGGGTCGGGGCTGCTGATTCTTCTAGATCTGTCAGCAGCCTTTGACATGGTCGATCACGAACTCCTGGACCACCGCCTTGCCGACGTGGGGATCCAGGGCACAGTCCCTCAATGGCTGCGCTCGTTTCTCTCTGGTCGGGGACAGAGGGTGGCGCTTGGGGGGGAATTGTCATCACGCCACTCCTTGGTGTGTGGAGTGCCTCAGGGTGCAATTCTCTCCCCGATGCTTTTTAACATCTTTATGCGCCCCCTCGCCCAGCTTGTCCGGAGTTTTGGGCTGGGTTGCCATCAGTATGCTGATGACACCCAACTCTATCTGTTGATGGATGGCCATCCTGACTCGGCCCCAGACACACTGACCAGATGTCTGGAAGCTGTGGCTGGATGGTTACGTGGGAGCCGGTTGAAGTTAAATCCTTCGAAGACAGAGGTCCTCTGGCTGGGGCGGGACGATATGGGATCGAGGGGGCAACTCCCATCTCTTGCGGGGGTGCAATTAGTGCCAGCACCGTCCGTTAAGAGTTTGGGTGTAATCTTCGATACCTCCCTCTCTATGGAGTCGCAGATTACAGCTATAACAAAGGCGGCATTTTTTCATCTCCGCCAAGCTAAGCAGTTGGCCCCTTATCTCTCTCGTCCTGACCTAGCCACTGTGATCCATGCGACGGTCACCTCCAGACTGGATTATTGTAACTCGCTCTACGTGGGGCTGCCCTTGAGACTGACCCAGAAACTCCAGCGGGTGCAGAATGCCGCGGCGAGACTCCTTATGGGGTCTTCGCTGCGAGAGCACATTCATCCGGTATTATACCAGCTGCACTGGCTCCCGGTGGAGTACAGGATCAGGTTTAAGGTGCTGGTTTTAACCTTTAAAGCCCTATACGGCCTAGGACCCTCGTACCTACGGGACCGCCTCTCCTGGTATGCCCCACAGAGAAACCTACGGTCTGCAAATAATAACATCCTCAAGGTCCCAGGCCTCAGAGAGGTTAGGCTGGCCTCAACTAGAGCCAGGGCCTTCTCGGCTGCAGCTCCAAACTGGTGGAATGCTCTGTCAAAAGAGACTAGGGCCCTGCGGGACCTGACATCTTTCCGCAGGGCCTGCAAGACAGAGTTGTTCCGCCAGGCCTTTGGTCAGGGCGCAGCCTGACTCCCTCCTCTGGCAACCTGCACATAATTCTGCTTAATTGGTTGCCATCAATTTGATTTAATTAATTTTTATAATGAAATATTTTTAGATTGTGTGATTATTTGATTGATTATTTTATTGTTGTTAGCCGCCCTGAGCCCGGCTTTGGCTGGGGAGGGCGGGATATAAATAAAATTTATTATTATTATTATTATTATTATTTTTAAAATCGGGCGCAATTAAAATAAATCCCCTGTCATTCAAAATACATTATCTGACTTTTGGATGTTTCACTGTATCCCTTGCATAAACATTGTTTATGTTGCATTAGGCATCTGAGAGTCCTCCATGGCACCCAGGAAGTGAGGTTGTACCCTAACCCCAAGATTTTTGGTAGGATCCATAATTTTCATGTTGTCTACTGTCATGTCTGAGTCGGTGATCACAAGTATGAAGACCTATTCCGGGCATGTTTACTCAAAAAAATCCTGTTGCATTCAATTATGTTTACTCCTAAATAAGTGTACCTGGAACTTACATAGGGGTTGGGACCATCATTCAGTGACAGATCACATAGTTTGTATGCAGAAGGTCCCAGGTTCTGTCCCTGGAATCTCCACAGGTAGCAACAGATGATGGGACAGATCTCTCTGCCAGAGTTGATACCAGTCTGAGTAGGCAATACTGGGCAAAATGGAAAGGTAGCTTGACCTGGTATAATGCATCTCATTAAATTCCATAATTGTTGCATTTGACCACAGCCTTGGACAGGCAGAGGTCCAGTTCAATCTACCAATTTGTGAAGTCTGCTTTACTGAAGCTTATTTACTCTATTGAGATTAAACTCCACACGACCAGCCCACCCATGAGGCAACGTGAGGCAGCTGCCCCAGGCAGCTGCCCCAGGCAGCAGGATTCATAGTGGCAGCAGAAACTGTGTATACATTTATCCCCCAGCCCTTGTTCCTTATCTAGCTCTCACCCCTTTTTCCCTGGTGTGGCATTTTGTGGTTTGCCTCAGGTGCCAAAATGTCTTGGGCTGGCCCTGTTACCATAAGCTCATGTTATTATTATTTTTAAAAAAATCTTTCATATACAGTGTCCTTCAAATAACCCAACTTAGCAGAAATTTCATATTGTGTTTCAATTAATTCTTTTCTTACGTTCTACTGCTGAGTTGTCAGAGATGTCAGTGACACCTGCTTCTATTGTCATGAGCAATAACTATCTTGCTTGTGCTTGTTTTCAAAAATAGCTTCATCATCCACAACAAAGACACGTTCTTCAACAACGCTACAAGAAGTAGAATTGTTCATCATATTTTACAGAGAGTGAAATACGAAGAAGGAAAAAATAAAATTGGTAAGTGTGGGTCAGCAACAGATTTTACTGCTTATTAGCCTCTCCAAGTAAGTAGGATGGTAACTTTAAACATCCCAATGCTTTAATGGGGAGGGAAATCACAACCTGAAAAGTGAGGAGGGTGCTCAGGATGGGGAAGAAATTTAATTGCATTTGCAAATGAATCTATTAAAATTGTGGTTTCTGAAACAATATGAGAACCATAACACAGCCATCCTCTGAAATTTGCACTTACCCAAATTTTGCGATGCAGTTTTCCAAACCGGGTTTACAATATTGCATATATTGGGTAAAGTGTATGAATATATTCACAAAACTAACAAGCAAAACCATGTTATTTTAGGAGAAATCGCTCACCAAAATGTGTACATTAGTCAAAACTTCATACAAAAAAAAGTGTTTATTAGGAGAAAATTGAACTAAAATGCAGATTTTCATGAGGATTTAAAAAATAAAATAAATCCGCAATCTGCTGCAGAAATGTGAAATGAATTTAAGTTTGGAAACTAAAAGAAATGAAATTCACAGAACCTTTCTACTCCTAAATGCTAATTCAGTTCCCACTGCAGCACTGGGATATGACACAAGGAAGAGGTAAATGGCACCCTCTCCACTCCTCAGAGGCAAAGAGGCAGGGCACCACAACAGCACTAGGACTTTTTGTCATCTGGACTTTTAAACTATTTTCCGTAATAGTCAATTATTGTTTTATATATTTATATTTATATATGTTTTTTTAAAAAAATGAAATTGGAGTATACAAATATTTTAAATAAATAAAATTCAGCACTCAGTTATTGCATAAGTGATTGCAATTGCTGCTGAAGATCCTAGTACTGCAGTTTTAACTGCTATTGCTGTGGTGCAGAGAACATGCTGAAGCACTCTTCAAAATCCTAAACAATGCCAGAGTTTATCTGGAGATAGACTGTGGTAGTTGCTGTTTGCTTTGTTCAATGTAACCCATACTGCTGTGGAATGTGGGAAGTGGTTGGCAGGCCACTTTTGAAAAGACTTCAGGGGCCAGGTTCAGGCTGTGGGCGTGCAGTTCCCTACCCTTATCTTAAGAGATGCCATGGCGGGCACTCATATTATTCTTTGATAAGATTACTAGACAGATACCAGAACTTTCCAGGCACTTGATAGGATAGGATAGGATTGGATATATATAGGATACCTGAAAACTATCCTAGCAAAATTAAGAGCAATTCACAAGGAGTTCTGAGAAATGTGGGTGTTCAAAAGTGCTTGTACCACTCTGCAACAGTTACCACTCCTTTATAAAGTGTTATAAAGAATTTGCTGTTCCTTTTCCAACATTCAGCTGTTACTGTATTATTTCTAATGCATTATTGTCATTCCAACCCTACATGCTATATATTGAATATTTTTGTTTTTCAGGTCTGAATCGATTGCTTACTAATGGCTCCTATGAAGCTGCATTTCCTCTTCATGAGGTATTATTTCCTATTATTTTTCTTAGCAAACACAATATAGTCTCTAGATGACTTTCACTATAATTATCATCAGTAATATTAATCCTGTTTTTTGCTGGATTGGGTACAAGTATTTTGTAGAAATACTTGCCTTTGAGACTCAAGGCATTTCCACACCATCGTTCTATTGTACAATAGAGTCTGACAAATCTCCAAGAAGAGCTTTGTTAAAAGACTTCAGAGAACAGTTTGTATCAGGGATAGGCAACGATGTTCTCCCAAGATGGACTCCAGCTCCCATCAACCCTGACCACTGGCCAGTCACATCTGGAGAGCACCACATTTTGTGAAGTTGATAGATTCAGGAGAGGCCATGTGTGACTTAAGAGGTCAAAACAGATGTCAAATTCCTTCTAGAGGAATCCTCCTCAGAGGAGGGCCTGGTACACCCTGAAGGGGACCATAGAGAACAAGAAGTTAGGCCAGGCAGCAGCAAGGCCAAATTAGAACCACCAGGCCTTATGGCACCCCACCTAATAGAAAGTCAGAGTTAGAAGCTGAGCCACGTCCAAGCCCAAGAGAGCACCAACTCAGCAAAGTGCAGAACCAGTGGAGTGCTCATCTGAAAGCCAAGCCTTCCTTGAGAGTAACATGCTACTCATGAGGAGCTACTTCTTCATTAGTAGATCAAACTCCTCAGATAGCTGTGACAACCACCAGGTGTGCCTAGATTGGGGCTTAGCAGGCTCGTAGATAAATGCCTGCAGTTCCTTAGGGAAGTTTCTGGAGCAGCTTCTGTACTGCAGCTTCTTGTCAGCTGTGTTGTCTTGCTGTGTGTTGACTTTCCTGTGTGTGTGGCCTTGGCCTGTGACTGGACTATGGTTATTTCATTAACTGCCCTCCCTTACCAAACTTGACCTTGGAGTTTGACCTGGCATTGGTCTCTGGGCCTTCCTCAAAGTGGACTCCAACTTCTGGTATCCTTATTCCTACAGCAGGACAACTGTACCCAAAGTGATCATGCCTGGGTGACACTATAACAATGCAAATTTAGGAGTGCTGGTATTATTATGTGTTCTTTCCTGTCTGTTCCCATAAGAAAGTAAACAACAGCATGCAGTATTAGCTGAAGTGTTACAAAGTTTTTGAGAGCTGATCCAGTAGTAATCAATCTGTGAGGTTACCTGCGTATTTTCCAAAACCCTGCCATACTTTGTTGTTAGGGTCATGTGAATGTTAACAGGTATAAAACAGCTGTTCTGTGATCACTGATCCTATGTAACTGATAGATGAAAGTACATGTTTTAGGATTTGCGCAATCATGTAAGAAAAGGTTACAAACATATCTAACAGCAAAGTTGTTTGTTCTTTTTGGCTAATTTTTGTGCGCCTTTGCTAAGAAGTATACAATGCAACCTTAATGCTAAGATCTTATCTGGAAGCTCAGAAAAATTAAAACTTCCATTTGAAAAGAAACTGCAGAGATTAGGTTTGCTTCCCTTGAGTGCTCTTATCTTCCTTCAAAAGTTTCTGGGAGTTTGTAGACCTGAGGTTAGGAATTGGAATCTGAAGAATAGCAATATGCTGTTTATTTGTGGGAAAATAATACAAAATGAATGTGTGTGTGTTTGCTTACATGGATAATATGCTTATTCTAATGAATACTTCTTCACTAATTTCTCCTTTACTACCTTTATTTTAGGGTGGTTACAGAAGTAAAAAATCCATAAGAACTCATGGGGCAGAAAACCACAGGCACCTACTTTATGAGTGCTGGGCTTCGTGGGGAGCTTGGTATAAATACCAGCCTTTGGATCTTGTACGGTAAAACCTTTTAAAAACCAGTTCTTCATTTTTTAATATTTTGGTGTATTTGGATGAATTAAATCAGCTTGTTAAGTGGCAGAGAAGGGCTGGTATGCACTGGTGGAGCACATATATTGCGTGAAAAAGCTCCTAAGATCAATCCCTGACACTTCCAGATAGGGCTGAGAGGGGACCACTTTCCGAAACCCTGAGTAACTACTATAGTATGTGTTGAATCATAGACTTGTGCTAAGTATTACCCTTTCCTATAGTCACAACAACTAGATTTCTGGCACTTAAAAAACCCACATTGGCACCCCAGATGGCATCTTGCCCAGTTAAGGACTGCAGTATGAAGTCACAAAGTGTCCACCCAATATCCTTAGTTAAAAGTTGTGGCTTACATCCCAACTATAAGAGACTTAGTATGCCAGCATATAAATGCTGAAGATGAACTATGGCCAACCTCCCTTCCAGCCCTTCATCACCGCTGTTGCATCTGCATTGCAGGTGAATAGACCACCACCAATGCTTAAGAGTAAAGTGTGGCTGAAGATACCGTAACTGAGAATGGTGTCTGAAAGTCTGCAAATGATATAGTACAGCAGTAACACATTTTCTAAAATATAGCAACTGCTAGGAGATTTGCTTTCTCTGCGTTTGTTTTTAAAACTGATTTCCTAAATGAAAAAAAATGTAAATATTTTGCAGGAAATGTTGGGTTGATAAAAAGTATATTTGTAACTATATGAAGTTATTTTGGAGAATAATTTTAAATGAATAACAACAACAATAGGAGATTGCTCTTGGACTGCATTTTTTTCTGCAAACAGATCTGGTGTCAGTACCAGGCATATTGGGGCATATGCCAGGATCATAGTGGCCCATCAGGGACCACTGCTTACATGTGCCCTGGACACCCTTCCCCCCCCAACCCCCCCCCCCCCCAGTGCAGTGCTCCAGGCTGTATTGGGCAGCTGCTCCCAGCCATCATATTAGTTTCCCATAAGGTCACAGAGCAGCAATATATCATTATGAAAAATTTAAGTGGCAGCTAAACCCATCCACCCAAGATGTTCAGAACATGGTCCAAGCTCTACTGCCCCCTGCCAAGGCATACTAATAGAGGGGCTCCTTTCAAACCTGGTGCTTGTCCTGTCTGGAAAATACAACAAACCACAACATGATTTGATTCCTAAATCACTGTTGAAGTTCTCTTCCTTTTGAAATCTTTCACCTTATTCCAAGGGTGCTTTTTAAAATACCTAGCCTAGAAATCTCACAAGGGTCTTCTTGGGGCATACAGAATTTGGCAGCCTAATAATGTTGGGCACACTGACCATTTTCCAAATGCATTACTCTGTAAAAGCTAAGAGTTACGTAACTTCAGAGTTCTGCCTTAGTAGATGACTAAGATTCTGGGTCGCTCAGGAGTAATTTTTGAAAATCATTTGTAGCTGCAAATATACATTGTTCTATGACACTAATTAGTCTCTAAGCTGCTGCAGTCCATCTTTTTGTTTTCTGTTTACTTGGCTTTCTTCATGTCACAATATTGATTCTTTTTCTCCATTAGTCTAGAAAAACAGAGATAAGTGCTTATAGTGACTAAGTTGCTTCAGAAACAAGCAAATTGCTCTAGTAGTGGCATTTGTTTCTGGTCATCTGTGCCACTACCCAAGGTATATATCCATCAGACTTGAGGAGCATGGTTAAATCTTCATATCTCCTGGTATCCAGAGTTCAAGGGACATGTGACAATGGCACATACTCAAGATCACGCAACACAGCACACTTGAAATCCTCCCTTTAGTTTGCTTTAGTTTCAGTGCAAGTTTGGCCATGGAGTACCAGGCTTGAAGTTTTTTATGTGGAAAGAAGAAGCTGAGATTTTCATGAAATACCAAGATTTAAGATTCCCTGCTGCCCCAATAAAAGTTTGAATGCATTATGTACACAAACCACCTATTGTGAATCAAGATGTATGTTTGCAGAGTTCCTGTGGCCCCTTGTGGGAGTTCTTGTATGATACCCATTACCCAGTCCATGATCTCACAGGCACTATTCAGAGATACCAAGGCATTAAAGCAGCTAATAAACCGCCCTGTATTCTCTTCACTGGTGAATACTACTAGATCATATTCAAGTTCCATTGTTACTGGGAAAGCTTGTACAACTGCTGTTTTCTCTAGCAATAAATTTGAAGTCTTAATTCTGCAGTGCCATTAATCTGGCACATTCAACAGTCATTAATTTTGGTTTAATTACACCAGCTGGCCACTAAAGTTGCCAGAAAGAAGCAAGGAAACAATGTGTGTGAATGATCTGCACAGTTCTGAGTAGATGTCCCCATGGGATGCTGTGATGTGTAGTTTCTCTATAAAGCATGTATCAAAAACTTACGTTAAAGGTTCTGGATGATCTCTTTATGATCTCCACCTGAAATTGGTTTACAGGTTACTGCAGGAAAAGCTCCAAATCAAACAAACAAACAAAAACACCCAAAAGGGTATAAAAACTAATTGCTCTTTCAATTGGCTGCATTTCCTCACTTGAAATTACACATGTTATGGTCTGCAGCAGAGCAGTCATTCCTAAATGTTAGAGCCTATCAGTAGCTCACCTATAGCCTCATGAATGAGTTGTCTGCCTGCTGGCAGCACTATCAACTTGGCAATTAAGACATTTCCAGAGCAGACGACATCTGTTGATGTCTGCATAATTTTGTGCATGTTTGTGTCAGACCAGGGATGATGTGTCGGGTTTGTAATATTAGCCAAGGTACTGGTTAGGAAGTGTTAATATACTCAGTTTCTGAGCTGGTTTTCTTTGACAGATACTGCATTGTATGATAACTGAGCTCTGTCCGTGGTGCTTGATCTTTGAAAGCCCTTTGGCACATACAGAATAGGAAGTGACAGATTACTATGGGAAGACATGCAAACTGTGTGCAGTTGGTGGGGTGTAGTGGGGAGCCTGAACAGCTTAACCGAACAACTGCAAAAAGTCTTGGCAGACATGTATTGACTCTATGCAGGCATTAAGTTAAATGCACACAGGTTGGGAGTGGGGTCTGCTGCTGTGGTTCTCCCCATCCCTAGTTCATACATACTTTGCACCAGGGGTGGGGAACTTCAGGGACCCTCCAAGCCTCTGTCCTGCCCACGGGACTCTCTCAGGCCACACTCCAGCTCCCCAGACTGGACCCCTTTACTCCTTGCTCATCTTCCTCAGTTGCATTAGCCTGGCTAGAATGTATCTTTGAACTGTGAAGATGTCTCTTGCTTGCTTGATTAGAGGATGGAGAAGTACTGAGGGTGGTGTTGGAAACCTCTGGCTTCTGCATGCCTGGAATGTAGCCTATTGTACAAATATGAGAATCTCATTTGTTTCTCTGCTTGCTTTTGCCTCTGGCTAGCACACCACTGGCATGTGACACGCCCCTCCTCCCGAAGGTTACCTATTACAGAATGCAGCCCTGGGGAAAAAGGTCCGCCTGCTCTTCACAGTGTGAATTGATGCCTAGTATCAGTTTCTGGGATTCTCGGGCAGCATGATAACCCACTCACAGGGCCCACTGTTGACAAATACCCAGGACCACCATTAAATAAATAAATCCAGCCCAGCACTCCAAACGTCAGAGAGCTGGATCTAGCTATCAAGCTTTAGAATGTCACTATGTGGGAAATGTAAATGGCAGGTAGATCCAGCCACCTAGGCTGGTCAGAGAACTGGCAGTGTCTGCTGCCAGGTAGCTACTGATGCAGGACACGCACCAGACAGCACTTTCCCCCAGAGCCTCTTCAAGCATATAGTACGTCCTGAACAGGCTTATGTGGGCAACATGGTTACGCAGCCCCTTAGTGCTTATGTGTGTGTTAGGCATCAATCTGATGGAACGGGTAGGAATGAGGCAGAGTTGCCAAAGCAGGTCTCATGGGAAGTGAGAATGATCCCATGAAGTTCAGTCATTCTCTTTTGATTGTTCTTCTGGCTTTGGGTGGCTAAAGTGCATTTCAGCATCTCTCAGTAATAATACCCAACAGTCATATCTGACAGGGCTGGGAGAGCAAAGAGATGGAACTATTGATCTGATCATCCTCAGTACAGTCTGAATTACTGTTCTGCCAGTGGTGATGTCAGTTTTTTTTAATGGTAGCATGATGTGAATGATACTGTTTAGCTGTGTCAATGTTCACATAAAGCATGCCAATAAAACCATTACTGGCTGTGCTCTTTGAAAACTACAAGTGAAGAGGCCCTGTGGATCCCATTCATACACAGAGAGCAGTTTGGTACACCCGCTCCTCGTCCTTTTGCAATGCACAAATTAACACTGGCATCATTTGGTGTCTTGGAAGCAGCTGCTCATTGGTATCAGAAGTCACAATGTGTGCACTGCTTCTTGCAGCTGCAGGACTGGGCAGGGATTTCAAGTACTGAAGGAAACAAGAGAGCAAAAAAAATAAAAAAGCACCTATCCTAGGGAGTGGAGAACAGCAGTATAAATAAATCTTAGCTGAGTGTTCTGCTTCTACTTTGCTTTACAGTTTTAAATTATAGACTTGGATTCATGTAGGCCATGTAAATCCCATAGACTTTAACTTTTCTTTTGCACTGGAGCGAACCCAGATTGCTATTCAGTATGTCAGCCAAACAATTAGGCCAGAAGTTTCTCTCATGCAGCAAAGACAGATTTGCAGCTGTTGCCAGTGTTGTTTTTACACTGCCAACCTGCTGTCCTTGTCACAAAAGACCACATTACGGTTACAAGTTTATCAGTTCAGTCGGAAGACCCAAGGGACCTTCTGATTGACAGAGGAATACAAAAACAAATTGACTGCATTTGGCAAGTAAAGCCTGAACTTCAAGGAAGATCACTGGAACATGCCAACCTGCCCCACAAAAAGACATTGTACAGTACAAAATACAAGGTGTGGAGTTAATGCAAGTAGATACGTTGGCTGGGTTTTAACTTAGAGACCTGATGAACCATCCATTCAAAGCCCAACAATTGCCCCTTGTTTTTAATATAAGTAAAATGTCATTCTTATGAGTCTCTGAATAATATACTTTTATGTTAAGAACCTGTGTTCAATCCTATTAAAGATGTCTTCATAACTTTGTTGCCTTGTGTTTTTGACAGACGGTACTTTGGTGAGAAAATTGGCTTGTACTTTGCCTGGTTAGGCTGGTATACAGGAATGCTCTTCCCAGCTGCCTTCGTTGGACTCTTTGTCTTTTTGTATGGAGTAGCCACATTGAACCACTGCCAAGTCAGGTGAAGTGAAAACAAAACATGTATACTAGTGTATTTGATATAAGCAAGCATTGCATGGAGGTCTTTAGTGATTAATTATTGTACAAATAGCTGAAATAAATGTATTCAATTCAATAAATAAATGTATTAAGTTGCTATTTAACATTCCCACACACCAGTGTTGTTCTGATCTTTTGTTTTACCCTCCTTAGCAGCTCTTAAACAACTACTACTACTACTACTACTAACTTTTTCTGAAGTAAAAAAAAATGGCTTGTTTTAGGCTTGTTCTCTTTTTCTCCTGCTCACTACTCCACTGCCCAAATTATGAAAGCACTCTGAAGCATGTTAGTTATAAACTGAGCTATTAATCATGATCTCTTCTCTTTTCCAGTAAAGAAGTCTGCCAAGCTACAGAGATTATAATGTGCCCTATATGTGATAAATACTGCCCCTTCATGAGGTTGTCCGACAGCTGTGTTTATGCCAAGGTAATTTATTTATTTTTTATTGAAAATGCTTTTGACTTCATTCCAGCAACAGTGTTTTATTTAGTACCATGAAAAACATTGTTTGCTTTCTTAAAACTTCCAAATTATTTAAATTTAACTTTGGTGCAAATGAGTGCAACTCCTTCAAGGGTGATGCCTCTGCTTAGGAAATTAAAGTATTACTAATAGAAGCAGGACCAACTATGATATTGTTACATTAAAAATATTATTTAATTTACATCCCACCTTTTCTCCTCCAATCTCAAGGTGGCACACATGGTTCTCCCCTCCCTCATTTATTCCCCACGACAACCCTGTCAAGTAGGTTAGGTTGAGAGGCAGTGACTGGCCCAAGGTCAGTGAGCTTCCTGACTGAATGGGGATTTGAACTCTGATCTCTCAGATGCCAGCCCAACACTCTAATCACTATAACATACCGACTGTTCACCTCAGCCTCTGAACACTGAGGAACTTTGAAGTGACAGTCCATACCTCAGGCCTAGTTTCCTAGTTTAGAAGCATGGTCCTTAACCTTTTTTGGGTCACGGACCCCTTTGAAAATCTGATGAAAGCTATGGACCCCTTGAACTTATTTTTTTCTGGGTTTTTCTGTTTCATGGACCCCTTGAAGCTCATCCATAGACCCCCTAAGGGTCTGTGAACCACAGGTTAAAAAACCCTGCTTTGGAATGAAGGTCACTACAAACTCTGGTGTCTCTATATGGTTTTATCTACATATATATACAGTGTGAGTATAAGTAGAAAGGGCTCACAACATTAACCCTCCAATAGATAGTGGTTCTCCTTAGGTTTTTAAGGAAGTTTCCCAGTGCCATAGCACTGGATTTTCACATAGAGCAGAATAAGGCCTCTCTGTGCTCCCAGATCTTGCTACAAGGTTAGATTGGCTATTATTCTTTCACACTCACCCCCAGCCAGGAGAGAGGGGGAAGGTAAGCCCCAAATCCCCCATGGCACTCTCCTTCAGAATTATGTTTCTCCTTCCTGCCTGATGTCCACTCCGTGACAGCCCCAGTTTCCCCTGGGTAATCCAACACCACCTTCAGTGGTCTGTGACTGTCTCAGCTCAACTGGGATAGGCCCAAATCCGTCCAGATAGCTCGAATTTGGCTTGGATCTAGTGCACAGCCTTACACTTAATGTTCAATGGTGCAATTCTGTACTTTTCCTTTGTGAGCTTTATGCATTCTAAAATAAATCACGGAAGCATGCCTCTTCTCTGCAGTCATGTAACTCTTCGTATGATAGCAAGAAATGTAGCCAATCTGCATGATGGTCTGATGAGGTCTTTTTGTGCAGCTGACACTTGTGTCTTGAGCTTTTAATTCACATATATCTTCTCAGTGTAATTAATTGCTTGCCTGTATGTCAGGGTCTTATGTTTTTTCCCTCAGGAGAACAGTTCAAGCAGATTTCCCTTTGATAGCTTAATGACTGCATGATTTCCGAAAGGCTCGTACAAAGAGGAATATATTACTGTAGGCTACCAACAGGCTGACATGTGGCAATAGTGGTCTGGTTGTAAAAACATACCCAAGGGTTGGCTTGAGGAGATTTCACCCCTCCCATATCCAAGAATCTCCTGATGAGTCTGGTGATTTTCCAGAGAGGAGGGGGCGGTGTTCTGCTCTCTACTTATTCAGCTCCAGCACCACATCAATCAGTCAGTCAGTCAGTGTGTCAGAGAGAGAGAGACTGAGTGTTAGAGATCGTGTGTAGAGATAAGGTTGCTGCTAAGAGCAGCTGCAGACACTCAGTGCAGTTCAGCATTCATTTATGTTTAGACCTCATTTAGCTCTGTATATAGTTTGTATGATAGTTGTAGATAGAATAAACAAGATATTCTACAGAGCTGCTCTCCGAGTCGTTTATGCTCTGCTGTACTCTGCTGTGCGACGACTGTCTACCTGTGGAAGTGAATCCGGTGCTCACAACTCTAAGCTGTGAGTCCACAGCACTTTGACCTGTTCCTGTGAAGAAGGTGGTCTCTGGAAGTGCTACCCAGCTCGCCTGGCCCAGTCAGGGCTGAAGTGTATGAGTCCAGTTGGTGGCACTGGCTCAAGGGCGATGCTGACTGATAGCCAAATCATAAGCATATTGGAAACTTCTCCTAATAAATGTTTGTTATCCTGATATTAGGCCTAACCCTTTGCAGTTTAAGCAAATTTCCTGAGTATTTTTTACACAATGGAAAATGATAGTTTTGAATAGAATATTTAAAATGAATGGCTGGACCTGATTGTCTTTTCACAGGTAACGCATCTTTTTGACAATGGGGCTACTGTGTTTTTTGCTGTTTTCATGGCAGTGTGGGGTAAGTTCTCTTTAAAGGTAGGTTATGTCAGTACTTTTTTGTTTTTAAAAATCTTATTCTGTTATAAATAGTTGATGATTTTAATGGTGCTCTGGGCTCATTTCACTGTTCCACCCCACACACATTTGTAGGTCACGCTTTCTAATTTAGAAAGTTTCCAGACTGCGCGTTTGTTCATCATGTTCATGCTCATGCTTTTCAGAGACTACTGATAACTTGAACTCAATATTAAATTAACAACACCAACATGTTTCAATGTGGCCCTTGGCACTCAGTCAGTTGTCTGCCAACATAGTCCACAATCCTGTTAATGTAGAGGATTTATGTTCTGGAAAGTAGCAAATGTTCATGTTTTCTGAAAGAATAAAGCTCTTTCTGTCTGATATCCGGCTGAGATGAAAGGCTCTGCAGAATTTATGGCCTTTGTGGCCAAACACAGTCAAATCCTTGCTCAAGCGATAATGTCCAGACGCAACATTTATTTCAGGAACAATATTAGATCTTCAGGATTTAGATGGTGTGCTTTGCAGGGGAGGGGGCCAAATCTCAATGGTGGAGCACATGCTTTGCATGGGAAAGATCCCAGGTTCACTTCCTGGTATCTCCAGCTATGACTGAAAAGCAGTCTTGTCTGAAAGCCTCGAGAGCCATGGCCAGTCAGCAGAGACAACCCTGAATTAGATAT
Organism: Podarcis bocagei; assembly: GCF_964188305.1. Lineage (NCBI taxonomy): Eukaryota > Metazoa > Chordata > Lepidosauria > Squamata > Lacertidae > Podarcis > Podarcis bocagei. The sequence goes on along the minus strand of NC_138135.1, from coordinate 37,196,701 downwards.
ATGTAGAGTCTGACTCAGTATAAGACAGCCTCCTATGTTCCAATGTCATTCGTGAATAACGCCCAAAAAGAGTTAGAGCTGGGACATTAATGAGCGCTGAAGGGAACTATTGAGCAAAAGTTCAGAGAAGGCTGAGGGACTTACATAGTCACTTCCTCAAGTGCAGGACTAGGGAGCCTGTGGCCTTCCTGGGACTACAACTCCCATTGGTCCCAATCAGCATAAGTGATGGTCAGAGTTGATGGGAGTTGCAGTCCAGTAATGCCTAGATGAGCACATGTTACCTAGCCCTGCTCCATCTGGTCCTCTGCAGGATCGTTATTGTAAGCTGGGTGATGGCTTGCAGTTGTGTCCCCCCCCCCCGTCCTGGGTAGATTAGACTCTCCCCACCACAATAGTTCCCTGCTAATAGCGCTGCCTGGCTGCCAAATGGGCATTCCTCTAGCAAGTTTGGGCTTCTCATCTGTTTCTGTGGATTGGGAGTGGTGGGAGAGAGTTGGGGGTCAAGGCAAGGATCAGGATGGGCAAGGCATCTCTTCGGGCTGCTTTTGTACTGGTGTGGGTTTCTCCATGTCTTCAGTGTGAGTGTGATATTCCAGATACAGAATTCAGGTAATAGATTTTCAGTGATATGTTTGATTGAAAATCTCTCAATGTAGTAGTGTGTTAATCTTTAGAATCAAGAGGTGTACTTCCAAACTGGAAAGGAGGGAGTACACAGCCATCACAGAATTTCTCATTTGGTCACCTGTTGCAGTTTAAAAATTGTTTATTTTTACTTATTTTTAACACTGAGAAGTAAGTTGACTGCTTAAGCATTATTCACATAGGACATGGTTTTACAAAAGTAGTACGTTTTGCTCCTCAAAATAAAATATGTCTGTTTGCACGATAAAATAAAATGTACCCTTATTCAACTACAATGAGATGATAAATAAATTAATGTGGTATTTTGTTAATATTTCTTTCCATTTCTCTACTATAGCAACTGTTTTCCTGGAGTTTTGGAAAAGAAGACGAGCAGTAATTGCCTACGACTGGGACTTGATAGACTGGGAAGAAGAGGAGGTTTGTATGTCTATGCTGCTGCTTTACCAGTGAGAGTAGCAAGAATATTTAGTTAAGTTGGCTTCAAAATACAGATTCAGCGTTAGAGAAAGAAAGAGACTTATCCCAGCATGGAGTTTGATTCCCTTCCATCCTTTCCAGAGCCTTTCTAGGCCATGGCATTTTACATTAGCTGAGTCACTGACACAGCAGGTGGATGAAATCAGCCAAGCAACAATTCCCAAAATAAAATTGATTGGCAGCTGTACAGGCAAAGTGAGGCAACTTTGTGAAGTCTTAGACGTATTTCTTCCTGAGGTGGCAAGCCTGTATGCTGGGTATAAGGATATCAGCTTGCCAAACCATGGTTTAGCAAGCCAGGAAAGGACATCGGGATTCTGCAGTTGTCCTTCCCTCACCTCATTTACATACTGTCTTTGGCCCTTCCACCCTGTTGTATTTGAACCACAATTCCCTGTCATACCCAAAATTGTGAACTCTGCTTCAGTACCAGTTTACCAATCAGTACTGGTTAGTAAACTTACATTAAACCAGAGTTCCCTGCTTTGGATGTAACCAGGAAGTCTAGTTTAAACAGACCAGGACTGAAGCAGTTTATATGCAAGGGGAGAGAGAGAAGTGTGGGACTGGTACTCATTTGCAACTTGCTAAATCACTGTAAGGCTGTTCCAGTATTCGAATAAAGGTGGGGGATTTGCATGGCTGAGTGCTTCTCCGTGCAGATAATTTTTACATGAAAAACTGGCATGTCTAGTAGATAGGGGCTATTTTCTTGCCACCTAAGAAATGGTGGCTTACAGGAGACTTGTTTTGAGCCTACAATATGTCAGTAGGCTGATTTGTGGAGGGCACAAAGACCTAATCTGGGTCAGGGATACTTTACTCAGTAAATACAACACTCCTTGCCAGAAACAGAACAGCTGTTTCATTTTCTGCAGAGGTATATAATGGAATTAAGTTTATTGAAGCTTCTATTAATTGCTAGCATCTGCTATCAATCCTCTCATCTTACTCAGCAGAGCATATTACATAATTTGCTGGTGTGATCTTGTGAATCTTCTTCACACATCTTTTAATAGCTTTGTCCATAGGGATAAATAAGTTAATTTACCACAGAGCTTAATTTTTAGCTGTGGATTGTGACATTCCTGTTTCCCTCATTGGCAGCAGCCCAATCCAGAATTTATTCAGGATCACACAGACCAAAGTTAGTCTGTTCAGTATGTTGCTTGTATCTTTCTAGCTTGTGTAATTCCACCTGGAGGCAGAATCTGGGAAGAGACGGTGATCCTGATGGTGTTTCCTGCTTGGCAGGGGGTTGGACTCGATGGCCCTTGTGGTCTCTTCCAACTCTATGATTCTATGATCCTAAAGGTGATCCTACAGTTCTGACTCCCTTGCTAAGTAATATTTTTTATCCTCAGGAAGGAATTCCAGTACTATAGAAAACCCTTAGTTTCTGGCAGCAGCAGAAAGCATTTACTCAGCAGATATATCCCAACTGCTTTTCATGTTAAATTAAATCATGTAATATTGACAAAATTCTGATAACCTGGGGCTTCCTGTACAGGACTTTGTCTAATTCTATATTTAAATTTTTTCATGTTCTTTAGGAAGAAATAAGGCCCCAGTTTGAAGCCAAGTACTCCAAGAAAGAACGAATGAATCCCATATCTGGAAAACCGGAGCCTTATCAAGCATTTGCAGATAAATGCAGCAGAATTATTGTTTCTGCATCTGGAATATTTTTTATGGTTTGAAAAATATAATTCCTTTTGAATTGTCTCAAAACTAGACTTTCTCATCTCTGTTAGCAAAATGGGGGGAGTTCATAGATTAATTCCATAATATTAAGCTGTTCCTGGTGTTTAAAATGGTTTGTGTCACGGTCTGACACAGTTGTTTTATAAGCAACCATTGTATAAAGGTATTTTAGCATGCTGTTCCTGAAACTTTTACCTGCCAGAAGGTTCTGCTGACTGGAAAACTTAGGTGTTACTAACATATTCAGAAAAAGCAACTGATACAGTACTGTACTCATGAGACTATGCCACTCTAGTATAAAGACAGGAGATTTCACATTCAAATTACTCCACCACATATTCCTGCCTACCTTACGTGCAGGACACATTATGTACAGGACACATTAGGTTACTTTAGAGCATGATGCATTCAGTGCTGGATTACCAAATAGGCAGAAGAGGCACCGGCCTTTTAGGGGCCCTGCAACAACAGATCAAAATAATATTGATTTGATCTTGAAAGAAAATGTGCCTAATTTGTTGAAGAGGCAGCCCACTTGCATTCCCAGATTTTAAGACAGTTGCCTGGGCAATTCACATGACGCAGACAAGCCCATTTCCCTGTCCTTGAATATATTCATGCATAGGAAAACCGTCATGGTTTGGAATGGCTGTATTAAGGATTTGTGTGTAACGTAAATTTAATGTTTCTTTTTCAGGACTGTGAGTAAGCCAACCTTAATTTTAGTTGTGTTACTGAAGAGGATTGGCTTGAGGATTATTGATAAACAATTCGCTATTTCAATTTTAATACTTGATCACAATTTTCTGAAGTGGTGATTTTTTACTTATTCTTAAATAGCTGGACTACATTTTGTAAAGGCATTTCAGCATTAAAAGAGCCCAAAACAGAATGTTTTCTTGCAAGGAAGTAGATGGGTGTTTCAAGCTGCCATGTAATAGTAATTGTAACCACAGTCATTAATGGGTTTTCTAAAGTTTACAAGCTGAAGTGCTTCTCTAAGGGTCAAAAGCCAGAGGGCTTGCTTGCTTTGTTCTGTGTACTAGGAAATGAAGTTCAGCAAACCACTCTGTCCTTGCTTTTGTTGCTTCATCTCCCATATTGACAGTAATAATGCTTTCCATTTAAGTAAGTACTTCATCATCTGAAGGTCTCAAAGCACTTTGCAAACATTATACACTTGAGCCTACTCAATGGACTAGAGACCATTTCTATATCAGTGGTATTCACTTAGTTCTTCGAAGATCTCATTTGAGACCTGAGTTCTTTTCGTTGAGCATTAGTGTTAATTGACTCCTCTGAGAAGAAGCGGACATCATGGTGTCATCATAAGAGGTTTGGGTGTGCTCAGCATAAGGCCTCACTTCAGCAGAACAGCTGAGCATGTTTCTAAATTGGCCTTAATCAGAAAAGCAATTAAGCAACTGTTAGTTTAATTGCTTTGCTGAAACAAAGCCTAGTTGAACCCTTCAGATAAAAAGTGTGAAACTGTCAACATTCTGAAAGGACTTCCCAAAGCCTAAGTAACTTTGCTGTTGCGAGGAAGAGAAAAATGAAGTTCCCATCTAGAGAAATGCAAATTTGTTGCTGCAATCCTTTATAGATATCTACTCAGAAGACAGCCCCATTGAGTTCAGTGGGGGCTTTCTTCCAGGTAAGTTTGTATAGGATTGCAGCTTGAATGTTGCAATTCTGGTTATGGCATATTTTGCATTGTTTCAAGTTCCTTCCAAGGCATAGGCTCTACCCTGTATTTTGAAAACAGAGTGGAAAAGTGGGCACATGTTATTTATTTAGTTCAAAAAATGTATGTACACTTTTTCATTATAAAATAAATAGGAAGTGCCTTACAGACACTTCTTTTTAAAAACAACAGCAAACAAACCTATAGTTCATTAAAGGGGGGGACACCCAGCTGTAATACATTTGAAACAATGGGTAACTGAGCAGTCAGCAAAGCTAAAATAATGCTGGGCAAATTGGGAAGTTTATCCTTGACATCTCGAAGAAGATAGCAGCTAAGCCTCCTTGGGGAGGGTCTTCCATGTCAGGGACACCACAGTCTAGAAAGCCCTCTATGTGATTAAGATAACGATGGTGCTGGTGTTTAATTGTAATAATTTGGGACTTGTATGGAGAAGAAATTATATGGCTAGATTTAATTGGCTTTTTGCAGACTTGGTATTTTGGACACAGGACAAGAAGATGACATTCTATTAAAATGTGGAAGCAATCCAACATGCAAGAAGAACAAGTAGCTTTCAGAATTGTCCCATAGCCTACACATATCATACACCACCAGTGTCTCAAACTTCTTGAGAAAATCAGAATACATTTCTGGGTCATCCCTGGAATGTTTGGATTTAGCCTTCACTTCTTGACAATTACAGGAGGAAATGTATTATTAGTGGATTGATTTTTAGTCTGTTCTATCTGTTTTTCTTAGATCTGTGTGGTGATTGCTGCTGTTTTTGGCATCGTTATTTACCGTGTCGTGACTGTCAGCACTTTTGCTGCCTTTAAATGGGCTTTAATCAGGAATAACTCTCAGGTTGCAACTACCGGGACTGCTGTATGCATCAACTTTTGCATCATCATGCTACTGAATGTTGTAAGTAGAGATAATAATATTGGAGTACATTTCAAACAGTTTTGTCCTTTTTTAAAAAAGAATAATGCATTTCAACTTTTTTTTAATGGTCAAATTCAGCTCTAGCCTATTCAGAAAACATGTTATTTGAAAGGACTTTCAGTAAAATTCTAAATAAATAATGCAACAACTACAAGTTTAAGAGCAACAAAGAGATTAATGTGCAAGAGAATACAGTTGGTGTTAATTTATTCTTGTATGCATTTGTCTTGACAAGGTTAGATGTCTTGATTAAAAGGACATTCAAGCAATATCCCCTAAGACAACTGCAGAGCTTCCATTGAAATTGTCACTGCCTTTATCTCAGAGAAACAATTGCTTATTAGGCTGCAGCCCTCCACATGCTTCCTGGAGAGTAAGCCCCATTGGACACAGCATTGAATTGTGGTGCACATATCAGTATTGATTTCCATACATTTGAAAATAAGTGAACCCCAAATATTGTGGTGGTGTTGTGACAAAATTCACTGGTGGAGAAAGAGGTACAGGGATTTTAAAATCTCAACTAGCATTTGAAAATGTAGGAGGCATATTCAATACAGAACATATCCCTCAATCTAGCAAGGGACCTTAGCAGTGTGGAAGGAAGTCTGCTTTCACAAACCTTTCCAAGGCTAGATGGCCCATGGCTCAAGGAACTCTTTTGAAAACCTGAAACCTTATCAAAAGCTGACATCCTTAGCAAATAATGCTTTCCCACCCAATAACTGATTGATACAGTTTTAGCTTTTAAATTATTTGTTTATTATTTAATTAATTTATACACTGCTTTCTAAGGCAAAACGCTCTTCCAAGGCAGCTCTGGGTGTGTTCTCCTGGTTCAGAGACACATACAAAGTGTAAGCACCAAGAGACATTTGTCCAGCAGGATGTTTGAAATAGTTCTAGCCAGAACCCAAGTTCATTTTTAAATAAAAAGTACTTCTCATACCAATGTACCAATGTACCAATGAGGAAGGATTGAGGAGGGCAAATAACATGGTGTTATTTTCAAAAATGCAATTTATGTTATTACATTGCAATCTATTTAGATGTTGTTTCTTGTTTCGTTGCAGTTGTATGAAAAGGTTGCTCTTTTTCTTACAAATTTAGGTAAGTAATAATAAAAATGAAGCACATATTGAATGACATTTAAATCCATTCTTCATGAATGAAGGTTTACAGTGGTGCCTCGCAAGTAGAAAATAATTCGTTCAGCGAGTCTTTTCGTCTTGCGATGTTTTTCGTCTTGCGAAGCACGGTCCGTCACAACTGCGCCTCTTCAAGCGGCTTTTAAAAAAAAGCGCAAGACGTTTTCGTCTTGCGAAGCAAGCCCATAGGGAAATTTGTCTAGTGAAGCAACGCAAAACCGAAAAACCCTTTCGTCTAGCGAGTTTTTCGTCTTGCGAGGCATTCGTCTTGCGGGGCACCACTGTATATTGGAATGTGCAAGTTCACATATGTGTGCACTTTCTACCTCCAATAGATACTATGCATATTTTTCTGTAAGGACTTCCTCCCTGGAAGAGAGGGGAGTGGTTGTGGGCGGGAGCCCGAGCACCGCCCAGCAGGGGGCATGGCCCCCTGCCTCCAGCTCACCTGGCTGGCGCTCACGCCCCCCCCCCGGTGGCCACCCAACCAGGTGCCGTGGGGGGGCGTGTTCAGCAGCCTTTTGCTGCAGCGCCAGCCTCTCCCTGGCCTCATTCCTCCTCGTCGTCCCCTCGCGAGTTACCCACCCTCCACTCCCTTTTGGTTAGGGCTTAGGTCATTGGCCTTGCTATGGACCTTAGGTTGGTTGCCCTGGTTGCCCGGGGGGCCTGGTAGGAGTTTTTCCATTTGGCATTAGGCTTTTTGGTTTTTTCGCCTACCTCGTAGCAATCGTCACAACTTTTGTGGTATTGGTGGGTAGGTTAGGCATTGGAATAATGTGTTGTGGTGTGTCAAAGTGCTAGGTGTGGCCATCACCTATGCCTTCAATTTTTAGGGGTATTCCGTTAAAGGAATCTGGGGGTCGTGTATTCCGTCCGATGCCTGCTTGGCAGGAGGCCATGGCACGACCCTCGGTGACAGCAGGGGTGAGCCTATAGTTGGATTAGCATCAACAGGCTCCACCTACTGGTGAATAAACCCCCTTGTTTCGATCCAATGCCTAAGCCAATACCTTTTCATTGCTGTAATCAATAAAGTTGTGGCCTTTTCTAGCCCATCAACCTTATATCACGTGTCCTTGTGTCTTCATTTCACTTCGCGGGGGTCGGGTCCTTGAACCACAATATTCATTTAATACTTTTTTAATTACACAACTGAAGATTTAAGCTCAGGTTACAACTCTGTGCCTCAAAAGGGTATGCGCCAGCTTTTGTGTGTGCAGTTAGTACACAAACGCACTCCTTGGCTTGTACTAATTAGCTCTTCATTGCTTTTTTTCGTATGAAAGATAACATCTCCTTAAATAAGTGCTGTTTAAGAGGAGGGATCGTAGTTTAATGTCAGAGCACATGCTTTGCATGTAGAAGGTTCCAGCATTGTTGGCCCTACCGTTAGACACATTGAGGCAACTGCCCTAGTTGACAGATGTTGAGTTGTTGGAGTATAGAGCTGTGCCAGTCCAGTAGACTTCTGCCCATGGTAGGGATGGGATGTTGGCTTTTACCTTATAGTTAGCCCCTGGGAAGCCAAAAAGTCTCGAACCAGCCCTGGGTTCCAGATTCAGTCCTTGCCATATCTCATAGGATCTCATGTATTAATTTTGTATTTCACACACTAATCCTGTTCATAGACCCAGTATGTATACTGAATCCCAGGTGGGTGGAAGGGGAAAACAATATTGTACAACACACTCCTTCACCTATCTATGCAGAGTTGACTGTCAGAATAGATCCCAGAACAGATACAAAGAGTTTAAGAACCACGATCCTGGGACAGAAAGTCACTCAAGTCTTTTGCTGTAGCAAAATGACTCCATTGTGGTTTGGAATTTTCCCTTCCAGTATTCTATAAGGCAAATATGATGTTTCATTATTTCTCAAGCTTGATTCCCACTCCTTTCACCCCAGGGTCTCTGTGGCATGCACATTCTATGCCTGAGTGGGTGTTTGAATTGCTGGTTCACATGCTTATGTCCTAATTGGAGTGTTGGTCTCCCAGTCACCCTAACGAACATTAAGAAGCAAAGTCCTCTCCAAACCGACTGTCAGTTTGGAATTTATAATCCAGTGTTTTAGAGCACATTCTGTCAATTTAATTACAGTATACGGCAGAAGTGAACCCAGTGTACAAGACTTCTATAAACATGGAAATGCCAGGCAGTCTTTCCGTTTGGCAATTTGAAACAGAACAAAATGTGTATCCTCTGGCAAATTTACGATTCAGTCATTTTCATCTGTCGCAATTTTTTACAAAACCAGATAGAGGATCCCAGAGTAGAATTTTTAAGCATGCATTGCTTTTGCTTGCATACCGATAAAATTTGCATTGTCTGGTTCTTAAATTAAATGTGGAATCCTATGCCTCATGCTTTGAAGCCCATTAAAGACAGTGGGACTTATGTCTGAGTAACCATTTATCAGAGCGAAAGAAGAGTTCTGCTTAATCAGAAAGACCAAAGGCCTTTTTTGTGCAGTTCTATTCTGTTTCTCAAGTGGTCAACCAGTAGCATCTCTAAGAAGCCCGCAAGCAGGACAATGGCCCTCTCTTGCTACTGTTCTCAGGCAACTGGAGTCAGACATACTGCATATGAACAAGGATTGGGCTGCAAGATCAGCCGTTTTGTTTGCAAATACAGTGCTAGCTCTGCAGAGTTTTAAATAAATAAATAACTCTTATCAGACAATTAAATCTGACTACATGTCTTTAAAATCTGCTCTCCCTTTTTCACAGAGCAACCTCGGACTGAATCTGAGTGGGAGAACAGCTTCACTTTGAAAATGTTCCTTTTTCAGTTTGTCAATCTGAACAGCTCTACTTTTTATATAGCATTCTTTCTTGGAAGGTAAGGTTAATAATGTGCATTGTTCCTGCCTGGGAAGCTGTAGAAAACTATGAAGGGAGATGGAGTGGAAAGATGATATTGCTGTTAATTCTAAGTGCTAAAGCAGAGGTCATCAACATGGTACCTTCCAGATATTGTTGGACTTAAACATCATTTCATACCATTAGCCAAGTTGGCTGGGACTGTTGGCAGTGAGGATCTCACAATATCTGCAGGGCACTACATTGGTGATTCCTGTGTTAAATATACCATAAATAATATCTATGCCTAGAGTATCATGTTTTACAGAAGTCCTACCAAATTCTGCTGCTATCCAGGTTAATTTAAAAAGTGGTTAAAATTTAAAGGGTTATTGTCAGAGTAAACTCATTGACCCTAATTTTACCCTGCCTATCATACCAATTTATGATCCCAGGATGGATTACAATATAAAATATAACAACAGAAACACCACAATCAATCAAATATAACAGAATACAACCAACCCCTTACTCCACTCAGTAAAGCACAAAATGAGTTGCAGACTGGCATGATTGAGTTGAGAGAGGAGGGGGAGAGGATAAGAAAGAGAATTCTCATAGTTTACATACAGATTGCCTAATGTACTTTTCTGTATGCCCTGTGCTGCTGGGTACAAGATGTTAAGTGCCTTTAGACTTTCCATTTTTACTCTCAACTGTCTATTACATCAATGATACCTGTTAATGGAACCTGCTAATGAGTGTTAATGTGAAATGTACATTACAAACACCTGAAAACTAAGATTTATCATTTGCTTGAGGGAAGTTGGATGGAAAATTTGCACCTGTTGCAAAGCATTTATACAGCAGGGCTGAAACGTCCTCTAGAAGTTGCATTTTAAATTTATTTTTCATTCAGGCTGTGAAACCATTATATAAAAGCTCAGGGCAAGCAAGAATATCAGGATTCCAGTATAGCTACAATCAGGAAAGTTTTCTATGCAACCTAGTTTGTAATGAATGATCTTTGTAGAATAGCTGATATCCACACTTACCACTTGTACAGGAGTTGTTCATGATGAACTGCACATCCCGGTTTTCCAGCTAGGTTCAAAGCATTTTAATGCTGAAGTTCCAGAAAGGAACTGTGGGTAAACATTTGCTCAGAGTGATAACCTCTCTATGCTGACTATCAATAATGACTTTCATATATTCAGACATAATTTAATTTAAATGCATATTTAGAAATGCTATTTAAATGCATATTTAATGTCATTTCCCTTAGAAAAATATAGCTGGAATGATTGTGTTTAGTCTTTTCCTGTTGTGATCAGAAATCTAACACAAAAGGGATGATGGTTTCTCTTATGTTGAAGATTTACAGGTCACCCTGGTGCCTACTTGAGGCTGATAAACAGATGGAGACTAGAAGAGGTAAGTGGCATATTGAGGCATATTGTACAGTGCTGCAACTGGTACAAACTAGAGTCAAATACTGTCCTGTGGCAGCTAAATGATTCACTCTGGAAAATAGGAATGCCTAGAATATATGTGATTGAATATAATATATTATATAATTTTATAATTAAAAATGGAAATGAAATGTTATATAAAATAAATAAAAACAAATAAAAACTAGTGTATCGTTGAGTGAGGAATTTAAGAGCTAATAGACAAATCGCTTCTTTTCAACTGAACCTTGTGAATATTTTGAGGGTTTTTAAAATCCCTCTCTGAACAACAGCAGCAGTTTAAAGGATGACATCATGGCTTTTGCTAGAAGTGGGACCCTACTACATTTTGTTCTCCCTTTCTAGAACCAGTTAAAATGTTCATTTGCTGGGGTGCTCCTGTCCTCTCACATGACTCTACCATGTCACTTGTCACAAGGGGAGACACTCCTTTGAAAGTGCCAACACTTTTAAAGTCATGTCCCTCATCAAAACTTAACACCTCAAAAAGAACTGGCCGTTGGTGCTTAGATTGTAAAGAGGTCGTTGAGGTGCCATAAGCAGACAACAGGTTTTTTGTTTGGTTGGGTTTTTTATTTTATTTTTTGCTTGCTTTTACTTATCCACTTTTCCAAGGAAAGGGTAAATCTGGATTAAGTACTGGTGGGCGTTCTTATTCTGATGATGTTGCGTGGACCCTGGAAAACATGCATGCACTAATCCCACCAAAGAAATACCTATCTGAAAGCACCCAGTCTGCATGTTATGAACCTCACACAGAGATTCAGGACCCCAGGTTGTGGAGGCCCTTGGTAGTGGGCCTCTTGTGTAGTGCACCCCCATGTTTATTTCATGGGGGCCATGGATAACATGCTGCAGAAGCAGGAGAACACTGGCTTATCAGAGCAGCAGAAGAGGGAGCCTAGGGGAGTGGGATCGGCAGCAGTGTACCCTTGGGGGCTTCCAGATGGTGGGAGACCACCATAAGCAACTGTAGCAGATGTCACCATTTATCTGAGGTGCTTTTTTGTAAAATTGGAGGTGATTGGAATGTTCTCATTACAAGAAATGGTGATAATGATGACAGGGGTGCCAACATGAATAAAATACTGTGGGGGCACAGGTAAGCCCCGCCCTGCATAATCGATCACATGATGCAGTGCACACACACCATTTAAATGGGAATGCCCATCAACTTCAGGGGCAGCTCAGCCCCCTCAATTATTTTATTGCCCCCATGGCCCCTAGGAGTTGGCTTCTATGAATGGTTGTGTGGAAGAAATGTAATTGTTCAGCAACTGAATATTTGAACCAGCCATTGGATATCCACACCAGACAATATAAAAACACATGGCTCCCTCCAAAGAATCCTTAGAACTGTAGTTTACTCCTCACAGAGCCACAATTTCCAGGGCCCTTAATGGACACTGGGGGTTCTTTGGGAGAAGCCACACACTGGTGTGGATGTGATATGTGCATATGCATGTGAAATCCCTTTCAGCCTAACCTTCCATATGTGACATTTGGTGTCGGCCAATGGACGTGGCTTGACCAAAATGGCCTCATGGGCCAAATGACAAGGCCTGCTGCGCCTAATTAGGCCTGCGGATTGGAGGTTCCCCGCGGCTGTTATAGGAATTACTTCTGAGTAACCATGTATAGGATTACATTGTCACTGAACCTTGAACTTGCAACGTGTTTTGTAATATAAATTTAATATGCAAGCTATTTTGACTCTTTGACGGCCCATTATTTGCTCCTTTGCCCCCTCCCTCCTCCCCCTACAGTGCCACCCTAGTGGATGCCTTATAGATCTCTGTATGCAAATGGGTATTATAATGGTGCTAAAGCAGACTTGGAACAACTTCATGGAACTAGGCTACCCGTAAGTAACTGTGGGATTTTATTTTATTTTTAAAAATCCTTGTTTTTAACTGATGGGGTGCTAAACCATGATTGGTAAGTGTCTTTTATGTGATGCACCTTGTTCATTCGTGTATTTGTCTGATAGCCATTCTACTTTGGATAATGAAGCAGAACTATTCTGTGAAAGATTTCACCTTACAAAAGGAGTATCTGAAAGAGAAGCTTGATAGATAGGTGGCTAGATAGGTTTGCCTTGTTATCTATGGTTTTGCAAGCAGATTATTTATATAGTACTACAAAATTCATTCTCCCCAGCCCCCTTCAAAAACAGAGATAGGAGGAAAAGTGCTCTGAGAAGAGCAGATAGAACCCATTCACCTGTGTTTTATACAATAAACTGAAATACGTTGTAATTAATTGATTAAAACATACACATGTTGAAACATAATGGTATAAATAATACCCAACATCAAAATGACAAATAATTGAATAGCTCAAAACTCCTTATATAGAAAATGGATTGAAATATTTTACATCACTAAATCAATACTGCTGATTTTAGAAGTGGTAGGACCTAGTAGTGCTTCAGTTAAAATCCTGTTGAAATAGGTAAGCTGATTTATACATCTATGTTTTAGAAACCATGCTTTTGGCTTAGAGACTGACAGCCCAGTCTTAGCCCTGTATACTTAAGAAGGATGTCTCACTAATTTCAGTGGGATTTATTTCCAAGTAAGGGCAGCTGTGTATGTTGCACAGAGTAACTTATAAATCTTTTATGGCTTCCTGTATAATGTCCTGAGTTGTACTTATTGCATCAGCACTTGGTTCACTTGTTAGCAAGACAACATGTACTGTAGTTATTAGCTTCCCCACTTATCTCTGCTTCCTAGCATACTGAACATTCAGTCCTCACAAATACACCCTTTTTAAAGGAACTCCACACATCTGAACACGCTTCCTCTTCTGATTAGTTCAAACAATTAGCTCTGTCCTTTGCAATGGGAGTTACACAAACCAATCAATCAGACTAAAATATGTATGCATTCTCTTTTTTCCTTTTATATTATCTGGAGGTAACAACATTGGTTTGTGGGCAACAAAGGCTATTAATCTACACAATCAGCTGTGCATCACAAAAATATGTCTATGTCATGAATTGCTTGGTGTGTTAATTTGTAAAATTTCCTAAGAGTTCTAACTAACTTTGCTGTTCAATCTCTTTTAATACAAAGGACAACATTGCAAAATTGCATTTGGACTCGTCTGACTCGAACCCCACTTTTTTTTTTTAATGGATATTGTAGAACCTGAAGGTTGTCACATAACAGACTTTGTGCCTGATATTTATGAGTTACTCATGGCACCTGAATGTCTCTTCCAGCATTTTTCATCCTCTCATTATATAACCTTATTGATCCAAATAGTGTGCAGATACCCCAAACAGCAGGATGTCTGATATATGGACTAAGAGGAGTAGAGTGGACGCACTAACTGTCCTGTTCTGCAAACACAAGTATGGCATGGTGGAGGAGAGGCAGATGACAATGTTGAAATCAGTTGGTTAGAAAAAATGGCATTTCCCCCCCTACATATGCAGGTTAATTCAGAACTGGTGGACCAGAAGAAGATTGCGACAGGAGCACGGTTCACTGCGAAAAGCAAGCTTCCCACAGTGGGAGAAAGACTACAACCTTCAGCCTATGAATGCCTATGGACTCTTCGATGAATATCTAGAAATGAGTATGAAGAACTCTATGTGTAAATTGCTCCATCACAGTCATTTATACAGTGGTACCTCAGTTTATGAACTTAATCTATTCTGTTTCCCTAATGAGGCCTCCTGCCGCCGGTGCCCTTCCACCATTCGGATTCCGTTCTTAGACCGAGGTAAAGTTCGCAAACTGGGACACTACTTCCAGTTTTGCGGAGTTCTTATACAGAATAGTTCGTAAACAGGACTGTTCTTAAACCGAGGTACCACTGTATATCATGCTTCATTCCACTACTTCCAAACAACAAGAATGTATTATTTTAGTATAACAATCTGGAGCATTACTGCATTTAGTCTATAAAATTATTATTGCCTTAGACTAGGACAAATATAGCTTAGGACAGCCTTTCCCAACCAGGTGCCCTCTATATGTTGTGGACTACAGTTCCCATCATACCTGACCATTGTCCATGCTGACTGGGACTGGTGGGAGTTGTAGTCCAAAATATATGGAGAGCATTGAGTTGCAGTCTATTACTTTAGGACAATCGTCCAATTCTGGGAATGGTGATTTGTTCACTTCCACATGGAGTCAACAATACGGCATGAGGTGCTGCAGTGGAGTAAAACATTTTTTGTTTTAATTATCTCCCACACTCAAGGCCTTGCAATGTGTTTTGGATCTAGCTTGAAATTTTGAGTCGTAAGTTGGAGTGCAGCTGGCAGGGGTATTTAAACACTTAAGTCAACTACTTGAAACAGTAGGCATGACACTGGAGAGCTTCTGGCTAGCCATCCCCTGTGCTTCACCTTACTCAATGAAGTCATGGGTTAAAAACAAGTAAATTTACCATACAGTAAAGCATAGTGGGATCCCAGGTCTTCCATTTGTCTCTCATGTTCATTAAAGCTCAAGAACAAATATGCCGAAATTTTTGATAACAAGGGACACGTTAAGATGGATCAATGGTGCAGATATGCTCAAAGTCAGCACTCTAATTTTGGGTTGTTTTCCAGTGTATGGCTGAGTGTGTCCCTCATTCTCACCCTTTCACAGTTCTTCAGTTTGGATTCACAACCATCTTTGTGGCAGCTTTTCCACTTGCTCCACTTCTGGCCTTACTTAACAATATTATTGAAATCCGGCTTGATGCATACAAATTTGTTACGCAGTGGAGGCGGCCATTAGCTTCAAGAGCCAAAGATATAGGTAAGCTATTTACCATTATGAATTTCAAGCGTCTGCTCAATGCCACAATCTGCTCATACATTCAGTTGTTCTCTAGGTTGGACTGCTGTAATGCTCCCTCTGTGGGGCTGCCCCTAAGGTTGCCCCAGAATCTACATCTAGTGCAAAATGTTGAGACTTGACTGCTCTTTAAGGTAGACTATCACCATCATGTTACACTACTGCTGAAAGAGCTTTTTTTTTGGGGGGGGAGATTGCCCACAGTTGCTGAGCTTTTTTCGGGGGGGGGGGATTGCCCAGACTTCTTTAACTTTGGAGGGGAGTTGCTGAAAATAGCTCACCCGCAGGACCAAAACAGCCAGTCACATGCACAGTGACGAACCAACCAATCGTTAGCAAGCGGCAATCGCCCACCCTAATACTACAGCAGCAAATAGCCAGCGGACCTTGCCAAACCCACCAATCACCAACAAAAACGCCACTGACAATCTCCTGCTCGCGGCAGCCACCAATCGCCCGTCCCACCTCTCCACTATCCATGTATAAGATGCCCACCAAGCATAATTTTAAAATAAAAGAACCTCATATTATACATGGAACAATACGGTAGCTACCATGCTAAGTTCATGATACTGGTGTTACAAAGCCCTATACAGAATGGCCATTTTGTGTTTTGCTATGGGCTGCCCATTGCACACACTCAAAATTCAAAATGTTCCCTATAGTCCAAAAGGGCTGGCGACCCCTGGTGTTGATAATACTGAGTTAGATGGATCAGTGATCTGATTTGGTATAAATCAGCTTCCTATGTGCCTATTAAGTAGTAAATATTTTTATTTTATTTCTTTGGAGAGTTTTATGATTAAGTGGCCTATACACATTGTTAAAGTTTTTTTAAAAAAAGCTTTCAGTGGGTATTTAAAACAATATAGCAAGATCGCCAGCTTAATGTCAATAGGCAGAGAGTTTCAAAGCATAGCTGCCGCCACACTAAAAGACAGATGCCTTGCAAATTTAGAACCAATGTTATATGGCATTTGTACTAATAAGTTGCAACTGTATTTGCGTTTGAAATGCTACTTCTTCTGCTGCTCCAGGAATTAACACAGCATTTTCTTTATTACACAGGAATCTGGTATGGAATTCTGGAAGGCATAGGAATTCTTTCAGTTATCACAAATGCATTTGTTATTGCTGTAACTTCGGATTTTATCCCTCGGCTTGTTTACGCTTACAAATATGGACCATGCGCAGGTCAAGGGGAGGCTGGACAAAAGTAAGCTTTAATTATAGAAACATGAAGTAAAGTCATCCCAGGCCCAATCTACATGTGCATTTTTTTGTAATGCTGTTGCTTCTTGCTTGCTCAGGAGGCACACAGTACATGCCTCCAACCTGTAATAATAGCACCACTTCAGCTTCTTGATTCCATGACTTCTCGGGCTATTTTTTTAAATGATTTTTGTAACCACCTTTCTACTTATTGCATTACTCTTTTGCTGTGGATTTCCAGTCGAACCCACTGTGTGCTGCTTTTGTTATAAGTGGGAGAGACTTTGATCCTACAGAACTTGCTTAGCGTCCTTCTTCATCATCTTCTCTCTCTATCCCATCAGCTGGATGGGAGTGGACCTATGGAAAGGAAATTTTATCCTCCAACACAACTGGATGCCTTTTTTTTAATGCTGCTTTTTAGTAGGCACCTGCGCTTAACTTACGTGGCCTTTCCCATGCAACTTTTACTATTCATGGGGAGGGGAAATGCAGTTGTGGTGTAGCTACATCCACATCCTTATCTGAGGGGTGTGTGTTTGCAGTTTCTTATTCACCCTTGTGCAAAGTAATTCAGAGGGTGATCTCTCTATTAACTTGGATTAACACAAGCATGTACCTGAGTTGTTGTTTTTAAGAATGAACTTTCAAGCACCACACAGTTACAACTAACTGCAGTGATGGTTGCCATAGAGTTTTGTGATAAAGATCCTCCCACGTATTTATTGCCCTTTGCAGTGGCATGTAGCACAGAATGCATTATAAGCAAATGAGATTCAGCAGTGTGTTCCATATAGCGTGTCTCTTGAGTGGCAATTGCATTGGTGAAAAATGTCAGTACCGCGATGCCTCAAAAACATAAGGGATTTCAGTATGGATTGCGCCCAGATCTCCATAACTTAGCGCCTTCCATGAGCATCTCTTGAAAGTTCATCCAGCCTTTTGTACTCCTGTTTGGCTTCAAAGAACATAAGGAATGAGATTTAAAAAATGTCTTTTTGGCTAATATGGCAATAAATAGGGAAAAACCACAGCAATACAAAGTTTTGTACCAATGCTATTATAAGTTCTGCAAAGTACAAAAATCTTGGTAGTGTGTAATGCTCTCAATGCAGATTTTCTACATAACTGGTGGTCCTGCTAAATTATCCATCAATTTTGGAAGACGATAGCGGAAGGAAGCCAAAGAGTAATAGGAGACAAACTCAGCCAATTACCAAAGGATTTGTTGTTTGATATTTTGTGGGAAACAATAAATATAACAATAAGGTATTACTCCCAGAAGCTCTCTTTGAGGAATGGAAAGAGAGTCTCCTGCCATTTCCTGTAGTTTTTCCAGAACTTATGTTTAGGGTCTACTACTTCAATTTTTAGCCATACCATGATAATTTTAATGCAGACTGAGGTGACTGAAGCTTCTATAGTGTGGTGTATAATAAGAGAGAAAGACATAGTACTGATGCTGTTGCTATTTTTCTATTTCAAAAGTTTACCCTTTATTTCATTGGCATTCATGTGCTGGGAACTGTGTTCCTGCTGGATGCTTTAACACCTTAACCTAGTGAGCTAAGCCATGTTTCACAAAGGGTAACTTCCATTAAGCATTCAGATGTATTAATTATTCATTTTTTCAGGCACAGGAATGAATTTGTTGATGTTATATTTTTGCTATATTTTGGGCGTCATTGTAGTTTTGTCATAGTGGCAGAAAATGAACAGTTAAAGTTACAGCTTGTGATTGACGGCGCTACTAACTCATTAGCTTGTCAAGGATTTGGCACTTTGGTACATGTTGGAGAGGAAACAAATGCTCTGTTTCCATAATGAGTTGGGTCTGATTTCTGAGTTGTCTGGCTTCCTAAAGTTGTGTATCGCTGCAGGGCATTTGAAGGTTTGCTTTTTCCTGTCTCCTTTCTTTTGCCAGCACAACAAAATGGAGAGAGAGAAATTTAGAAATGTACTGTGTAAGGGTTTTCAGCCTGTTCTGTTCATGCCAGCTTGCCTTTAAAGTGGGAATATGCAGGTCTTCTCGGAGCTGACTCAGGACCAAGATAGGACAAAGTATAATTTACTGTGGCATTCTTTTGCCGAAAGAAATATAAAATATAAATATTTCAGTACTTCAGTAGAGTTTTTATTCCCCAAAGTCGGTGGTTGCGCTTTGCTTGCAAAACCGTTATAAGTGTTAGTAATACTGATCCATAAGCGATCATCAGTCACACTTGGCTGGAATGTTGATTTTATTAACTCTTGTTTCTAAGATGTTTGGCTCACAGATGGAAGTGTTCCTTGCCCCTGCCCCCATCAACATGCCATGTTTTGAAACAAGCCTAAAGTTAAAAGACTGAATGTACTAAATGGAAAAATTCTTGTTTCCCAGGTGTATGGTTGGCTACGTTAATGCAAGTTTATCAGTTTTTCTAGTGTACGATTTTGAACATCGTTCAGAACCATCATCAAATGGAAGTGAGTTCTCCGGCACGCCATTAAAATATTGCAGGTAAAGAAATATATGCAGAACTACTGCCATGTGAATAATAATCTCTATTCTGTTGGTATTATTAGTATCAGTATAGCTAGTGGGACGCGGGTGGCGCTGTGGGTTAAACCACAGAGCCTAGGACTTCCCGATCAGAAGGGTTGGACTCGATGGCCCTTGTGGTCTCTTCCAACTCTATGATTCTATGATTCTATGATTCTATGATTCTATGATTCTATGAATCCCCGCATCGGGGTGAGCTCCTGCTGCTTGGTCCCTGCTCCTGCCAACCTAGCAGTATGAAAGCACCTCAAAGTGCAAGTAGATAAATAGGTACTGCTCTGGCGGGAAGGTAAACGGCGTTTCCATGTGCTGCTCTGGTTCGCCAGAAGCGGCTTAGTCATGCTGGCCACATGACCCGGAAGCTGTACGCCGGCTCCCTCGGCCAATAAAGTGAGATGAGCGCTGCAACCCCAGAGTCGGCCACAACTGGACCTAATGGTCAGGGGTCCCTTTACTTTTACCTATAGCTAGTGAATCGTAGGAGCTCCTGCCCTCCACTCCACTTTCCCTCCAGGTAAGCAGCAGGAACCTACTGACCAGGGGGTCAGGCAAGTGCTACCACCCCACTGCACCATTCACAGCTGCCCCAGGAGCTTGAGCTATGAATCAGGAAGTCTGCAGTTAAATTCTTCTTCCATGAATTCCTGAGTTGGCTATAGACCTGTCCCACCACTGTATTCTCCATTTTCTGGCTTTAAATTTTGAAGGCAGGGAAGATAATTGTAACCCCTATAATTTCTCAGCCTGCGAAAATACAGCACAGCACTAACAGCAACTGTCTCTTCCGACATTAAACCCAGGAAACAATGGAGGAGGTGAGGAAACAGAATCTGGGTGGTGGGGGAGGAAGGAATTGAAAGAGCAGAAAGTGGCCATTTATCCTGCTCAGTTATTATATGCAAAGTTGAAAGATTCTATGAGATTTTTTATCTTACTGTTATTTGTTGCTGATTTTTTGCACATCAATAGTTGTCTAGACAAAGATATTGGAAAATGGGGTTGTTTGTGTCCATGTAGATTAAACATAGTTTATTTTGCACTGTTGCTAAGTTTCCTTACTCAGGTATGTAGGAGGAGGACATGGTTTCAACAGACACTGCAACCTGACAAATCTATGGTGATAGACAGCAGGACTCAGAACAGGATCCTGGGTCCAGAAGCAGTTCTGCTTCCAGATCCCCACTGTTTATCTGCTTCTTTTCTCTCCCTCAATTGGTGGTATAGAACCAGAGCACTGTGTGCTCAGGAAGGCAGAGGTGGAGTGAAAAAGGCAACTGTAGCCCTAGAGGAGCCTCACGCATAGGTTGAACTCCTTCAGGTTTGCAGGGTTGGCACTTCTTTGCCTGTCTATTGAAGTCTTATTTCTTATATAAGAAAATAAGAAGAACCTGGCTGGATGAAGCCAAAGGCCCAGCTAGTCCACCATTTTGTTTTCACGTTGCCTGCTCAGATGCCGATGCCAAGAGACCTAGGGCAGAATGCTCTTGCATTTATGGCCTGGCATTCATTGCACTGAGATGGGCAAGGATAACTTCCTGTTTTGTTTTGTTCTTAGGTACAGAGACTATCGTGACCCCCCTCATGCTCCAGTGCCCTACGGCTATACGCTACAGTTTTGGCATGTCTTAGCTGCACGGTTGGCTTTTATTATTGTATTCGAGGTAAGTTTTAGGACTAAAACAAATTTTGCAGACTTCCAAACTTTATGTTGGGTTTTGAAATCAATTATCATCCTATAGATGAGGAAAAAAGAATGATCTCCTAGTTGATTCTGCGCAACAGATCTCAGCGCAGCATAGGATTTATTCCACATAGCATGCTGGTCAGTTTCAGGATCAAATCCCAATTTTTGAATTTGTGAGGTAACCTAAATGTTGCATTTTTTTAAAAACACCCTTTTCTTACTATCAGAAAAGGGAAGGAAAATCAAACAGCGATTATCCTCTTTTTCTTAGTATTCTGGATATTCAGTTTAGAATTAGTATTATGTGCTAAGGCAGAAACTTGTTAAAATGTTTGTAGTCAGTGTATTGTATAATTTTTGGTAAAAGAATAATTAGTAATTACTGTCATTTTGCATTTAATCAAATATTGTACTTCCATTTCCCCATATTGTTAGTATGCTGTTTATGACTAGTTTTGTCAAATAAGCTGTTGCAACATAATTATTTTTATTGTGAATGAAATGAAAACTCCAGCAATCCAAAATGTGGGAGCATGACTGAATAATTAAAAATTAAAGACTATTTAAACCAGCAAAGTCCACCGTGCTGTGAATATTTTCAGAGAAATTCAGTTATAAATAAATATTAAGAGGCAATCCTAGTTTAAAGAGAATTAACATAATTTGAAAAACTACTGATAAATCATAAGGATCATTAACTGTCAAAGATTTGGAAATTGCTTCTTAAATACAATACTTAATCAGAACAAGTAAAAGAATTCATGATAAAGTGGGGGTGAGACATAAGACTATCTGTGGGGAGACATGCAAGTTTGCTTTGAACATAAATATAAGAGAAAACTGATATGGAACAGACGGTATGTAACAGCAAAGATTATCCAAATACAGTGGTACCTCGGGTTAAGTACTTAATTCGTTCTGGAGGTCCGTTCTTAACCTGAAACTGTTCTTAACCTGAAGACCACTTTAGCTAATGGGGCCTCCTGCTGCTGCTGCACCGCCGGAGCACAATTTCTGTTCTCATCCTGAAGCAAAGTGCATAACCTGAAGCACAATTTCTGGGTTAGCAGAGTCTGTAACCTGAAGCGTATGTAACCCGAGGTACCACTGTAGATGCTTGAAATGCTGGTGGTGGGAGGGGAATTGGGAATTATGGTTGCATTTGGTGAGAATGTCTTTTTGAAGAGATACTATAAAAACAACCTTAAATAGTAAAAATTGTGGGATATTTTTATTTATTTTACTTATTATATAAAATTATACTGCTTGATTGTAGGAAAAACCCCTCAAAGTGGACATGAGACACCATTAGCCCCAGAAATCTTCCAGCTTGCCTCCATTAAGAGGCAGTTCTGCTATGCCTCAGCCACAGTGGTCACCAGGTTAATTTTTCTAGAAAAAAAAGGTCCTGGAACTCACCATGGACGCCTCCCTTGTTCTCTTATAATGGCAATGGTGCCCACCTGAGAGGTGCTGGAACTGAGTTCTTGCTGGAAAAAGCCCTGGTTGGTCACCAATGTGTAGCCCTGGATTTGAAGAGGGTCAGCAGCTCTGCCACTGTGGCCCAGGAGGCAACCAGGGTCCTTACAGCCTGTTTGCTCATCCCCCATCTTGTTTTTCCTCCGTTGCCAAAGGTCTGGCTTACCATGACATCTGAACCTGAGCTCGCGGTTAAACTTTCTGCTTACTTCTTGCCGAGTGGTCCCAATAATTCCTTTGGCAGTGTCCCAGAGCTCTTCCACCTGCTTCCCAAAGTCAGGTGCCTCCATTACTCAGCTTTGGTAAGGGAGTGAGAGGGCTCTGGTAGCGTCCCAGATCCCTCATGCCTCCTTCCCAAAGCCCAGCACTTCACCTTACCTTACCCTGCTTTTTTGGGAAGGTGGCACAAGGGCTGTGGGAA
Organism: Podarcis bocagei; assembly: GCF_964188305.1. NCBI lineage: Eukaryota > Metazoa > Chordata > Lepidosauria > Squamata > Lacertidae > Podarcis > Podarcis bocagei. The sequence continues at coordinate 37,173,671 of NC_138135.1, read as the reverse complement.
ATTGTCAGAGCCCTCTAACTCCCTTACCAAAGCCTGGCAAGTGAGGAATACTTGCTGGGTGCACTGGTGAGGGGAAATATAAATAAACTGAGAGCAAAGAACTGTGGCTCCCCATTTATTTATTTCCCCCAGCCCATGTAAGGTTGCGATCGCAAGTTTCAAGCTTACGGTACTGTATGAAAGAGAAACAGTACAGGTTGTGTTTTTTATCGGTATTAATCATTCTTATGCTCAACAGAATTGTTGGAAGTGAAAATGCTTAATTTACATGTTTGTTTGTTTTCTACAGCACCTGGTGTTTTGTATAAAACACTTGATTTCCTATTTAATCCCAGATCTTCCTAAAGATCTGAGGGATCGTATGAGAAGGGAAAAGTATCTGATCCAGGAAATGATGTATGAAGCAGAACTGGAGCGTCTACAAAAGGAACGGAAGGAAAGGAAGAAAAATGGGAAATCTTATCACAACGAGTGGCCATAACTAAGCTGGGTGAGCATTTCTAAATGATACATCAGTTCAACAGTGTGAAACAAATTTCCCTGATTAATTTGAGAAACTCTCTAACCTTTAATACAATCAAGAGTTTAGATAACTGTTTTGTGGGCAAAGGGGCTTGAACATAACAAGTCTGAAAATCCAGCTAGCCTATCCTATTACTTGGGGTGGATAACCTCTGGCTCGCAGTGTGTTACCAGTCAGCCACTGGGTTTAAAAATTGTGTTGCATATTTTTTACCATTCTAGTAACAATGCTCAACATAACCATGCCAAGCCTAATAGTTTAACTATAGGAGGCAAGGTGAGAAATAAGAGAGTTAAAGCCTACCATTATAGCTCAGGTAACCAACAATACAAATCGTGTTGCATTATGTTATGCAAGGTCCATCCTGTGGTACTTCTAGCATCAGTTTACTCCTTTTGTATGGTTTCCTGGTGATTAAAAACTCTTAGTGTGGTATGTAGGTTTTGTTCAATAAAACACAGGAATAGATTGTAAGGTAAGTTTTCTGAAAACATCTTTGCATTGGCTTAATAAAATGCAATTTATTTTTGTTTGTTCTTTTTATTATTATGTACTTTTGTGTTCTGAACCACCCTGCGACCTAGGGATGAAGAAGGGTGGTATATAAATTGAAGAAATAAAATAATTTGTTCTATTGGCCCAACAAAAATTACCTTTTACTGTATTATTGTTTGTTTTTGAGCTTACATAAATCTCAGTCTGAAGGATCAGCATAATGTGTTGCTGCCACTGTTCACAGTGAGACATATTGTTTGATAACGAGTCCTCTTTCTAAGCAACAAGTTTCCCCTTTTGTCCTTCATCAGATTAAAATATATGCAATCCAATTACAGTTCCCCAAAGACAAAAATTGTGGCCCTGAATCCAGTTAGAGATTCACATTTGCTTAATCTCACAATTTGTGTGTACATAATGCAATATCCTTGCTATTTGGTTGAATACATGAATTGTGCCTCCTCTTTTCCTGACCGGATACTATTTTTTGTTGTCGCTGCTGCTGCTGCTGCTGCTGCTGCTTACATTTGCAGGTAGGATACCTATATTCCATTTGCTTACTACAGTTTCAAGAGAACACTACCTTCAAGAGAATGAACAAAAGATGCAACCTCAATGCATGCCACAATCTGACATAGCAAACAGGACAGAACATGTCAAGGAGTTTTACTGTGAAATCATCTTGCAGTCTGCATATGATTGCTACTCATATGCCATTCTAAACAAGCATGCAACTCCAGTTTTTAAAATCAAGACACTTATATACCGTGGACTATTTTTCAGCCTGTTTGCTACTCTTTTGCATTATGTTCCTTGTCACTTTTTCAACACTTCCAATAGTAAATAGACATAAAAAATCTGGGTACTTTGGCAATGGCTATTATAACATCTCCTATTAAAGTACCATGTATATCAGACACACTGATTACATATCTGGTAGCTCTTTGTTTTCATTTTTTTTTGAGGGAAGATATTATATATCATACATATGTATAATATATATAAAGTATATAGAGATTGTTTATTGTAAATAGCAAAACAAAAAACAAAAAAGCCCTATGGTTAAGAATGTCAGATTTTCACACTTAAAATATACCATCAACATAAAGCCATGTTTAATGCTTCAATAATGTCATAAGCTTTAAAAATAAATTATGGATAAAATTATTGCTTTTTGTGTCTTCAACAATTATTTTAAAAAAAACTAAGTTACTGGATGTTTAATATGACATGTGTCTTTTCAAATTTGATGATGTGATGGATCAGGTCACCTTTGAGACTGTTTGCTCCCATATAGGCCTGCTTGAGAATTAAGATCGTCGAAGACCTTCCTCTTGGTGCAGTTTCAAGATATTTGGTGAGTGAGCACGAGTTACAGGAGCCTTGCAGTGCTGCCACGGTTCTGGAATACTCTTTCCGTCAAAATCTTCTTGGTTTTCTCTTGCAGAGAAAATCACAGAGGGAAGTGTACAGGGGCAACCATGTAAAATGCAACCTTGCAGGTCACATGACCCTATAGCAATCTGTAAGATATAGTGCCACCAATAGGGTTTCCTCTGAGGATCTAAGTCAGGCATAGGCAAACTCGGCCCTCCAGATGTTTTGGGACTAAAACTCCCATCATCCCTAGCTAACAGGACCCGTGGTCAGGGATGATGGGAGCTGTAGTCCCAAAACATCTGGAGGGCCGAGTTTGCCTATGCCTGATCTTAGTGGTTCCAACAGTCATTTATATGGGGGACTATATTTCAAGGAAACAAGCTGTGGTCACCCCGAAGTGGAGGAGTGGGAGGCTTGTTAGTAACAGTGTAGAGTCATTATTGAGTAATACTTGGCCTCTGCTCCTAAGAACCCACTGGTGCCCAGACTCAGGATTGTTCAAGAGCTGACTAGTGAGGGAGAGCTGTGGAGATGGAGTGGCTGACTTCTGCTAGCTACAAAGGCCTGGGAGACACTCTGCTCTGGTACTGCCTGAATTGCTTCAGCTTTGAAAGCAAAGCAGAGAGCCTAGAAGCATCAGAAAAGATGTCAAAATAGATTACGCCAACAAAGGTGATGTTGAAAGTCATGTGTACAATGCATAGCTTAGGCAATGCAATCCATCCAGATTATAATTGGATGCCCCTCTGGAGATGAATCCACTAATCAAGTTTTAATTTGATTAAAGCAGTCAAAATAGTTGCATAATGTCAACTGGTCTCATAAATTTACCTGCTGCATGTTTGGGAGTACTGGCAGGGCTATACTAGGCTGTAAGAAAAAGCAAGGCTGCCAAGGAAGGATACCTTCCTTGATATAATCCATTCTGGAATTTGCTTTGAAGCTGATCCAGAAAGGTACAGAAACTGGGCTTCGAGTCCACTAGTTTGTTTCGTTTCCTCCTATTACAGTGCTCGGTTCCACTTCCTACTGAAATCATTCTTGCAGCACCCCAAGCTATGTACCTGTTTCTTTAAAGAGTCTGTGATTGTCTCCAAAATTGGTACACTCCCTGGTTCCCAGTCCTGGAAACTGCTCAACTGTAAGGTATCAATGTTATCAGTATCTATTTTGTTCGTCCACAACTGCACCAAGGCACCAGCTCAAAAAGTCATTGCCTCTGCCGATTCCAGTAAAACAGAGAAATGAAGCTGGACGTCAGATGGCAGGGACCGGCGCACAATGCCCTCTGTATGCTAATGACCCTGCCCAGCAGCAATCAATAGACAAATATAAAACAGTGAACTACGTCCCTAGCTCTCTATTTCCTATCTTAGTTCCCTGAGATAAGTACCTTCTTAATAGTATTAGTGCACTCCTAAGCTTGTTTACCTAGGAATACGTTCCATTAGGTTCAATGGGGCTTCCTAATAAGCAAGTGTGTTTAGTTTTGCAGTCAAGTGTCCAAGCATTATATAGTAAAAATAAGATATGAAGCCCTTCCTTCCTGATCTTTCTTTTTCCTTAGAGGTTTCATGGAGCCTAAGTGTGATTTTTGCAACCAGTTCAAATCGTGGTTTTTTAGGGGCAGGGGTCCAACTGCTATTTGTCAGGGCCAAACAAGACATTACATGGAAAACATGGTGGTTAAGAGTGTGAGACTTGTTTTGATTCACAGTTTTTACTGAATTGTTGTTTTGCCACATGCTCACGTTCACACAAAAAACAAGCAAGTTTGCTTGAACTTTGGTTACCAAACTGACTGTTTCAACATTGATTTATTGGGAGGGGGACCCAGAGTTTCCATTTTTAATTAGAATTAATAAAACCAAACACAGCTGAACTTTGTACTGCATGCTCATTTTTATTTTTCACTTGAGATGCTTTTGAAGTAGGCTGCTCTTCCCTTTCAAAAGTAGGCCGCTCTTCCCTTCCAAAAGTAGGCCGCTCTTCCCTTTCAAAATTTGGTTGCTCTTCCCTTTCAAAAGTAGGTTGCTCTTCGGTTCCAAAAGTAGATTGCTCTTCCCTTCCAAAAGTTGGGTGCTCTTCGGTTCCAAAAGTAGATTGCTCTTTCCTTCCAAAAGTTGGGTGCTCTTCCCCCCTTCCAAATGTAGGGTGCTCTTTCTTTCTCTGTTATCTTCCAAAGGTAGGGTGTCTTCTACAGCACCAGTTGGCCGTATTGGCTGCACTGTTGGACGAAGCCTATTGGACAGCTGTACCTATAATTGAAACAGTCAGAATTTCATATATATAAGAAAATTCTAGTTCTCTTGCAAAGTCCAGTGCCAACTATGCTTAAGAGCACTAGTTTCAATGGGATTAGGTATAAAAGCTGTGGTTGAAATGCATGACCTTGCTCCAGTAAATGCAGTGTGTGTGAAAATAAGAAGAGCCTATTGGATTGGGCCTGCTCTCACAACAGCCAATCAGATGCCTATGGAAAGCACACAAGCAGGATTTCGGTGGATTAGCATTATCCCCTCCTGCCATTTCCAGCAGATGGTATTCAGAACCATAACCTCAAACTGTGGAGGTAGAACATGTACATCAGGATTAGTAGCCACTGGTGGCCTTATCCATGTAATTGTATGGATCCTCTCTTAAATCCACTGAGGTTGGTAGTTATCACTGCCTCTTATGGGAGAGAATTCTATAGTTTATGCTGAATGAAGAAAACCTTTCTTTGCTCTATCCTGAATCTTTAAACATTCAGCTTAATTGAGGCCAATGAAGTTCTAGTGTTATGAGAGAAGAAACTTTTTTTAATACATCTTTATCATGTCACCTCTTATTTGCCTTTTCTCTAAACACCACCACCCCATCCTGCAACCTTTAGTCACAGGGGCATCACTCCACTTTCCTTGATCATTTCAGTTGCCCCTTTTCTGAAGCTCTTCCAACTCTACAATATCCTTTCTGACGTGAGGCAACCACGACTGTACACATTATTCCAAATGCAGTTGCACCATAGATTGATATACTGGCATTATGATTTGGGCAGTTTCATTTTCTTTTCTAATGCTCCCTAGCATGGAATTTGCCTTTTTCACAGCTGCTGCACACTGGTTCAACCTCTTCATTGAGCTATTACCCCAAGGTCTCATTCTTGGGCAACTGGAGACCCAAGTTTGGGGAACATTGCTCTAGACCATTTATGAACAAGTTAAAAAAACAGGTCCCAACACAAGTCCTTAGAGGATTCGGCTTTCTACATCCCTCCATTGGAATAACTGTCCATTTATGCCTATTCTCTGCTTCCTGTTACTTGAACCAGTTTCTGATTTACAAGAGGATCTCTTCTTATTCCACAATGGCTAAATTTACTGAGAAATCTCTGGTTGGATTACTTTCTGAACTAGATCTTGAACATGTTCAAAACCCTTACACCCTACACATTTGACACCTGCTGTTGAATCCTATGTACCCAGGCCTTGGAGAAGGGCAAGGAAGTCCCACCAAGGGTGATGGGGTGACAGGAAGACCTTTAGTTGGAACTGGTACTCCACGAGGAACCTTTGTGCTCCTAGTGCATGCATGCTTGCATAGAATGTCTGAGATTAGGTTGTGAATTTGAATAAGCATACAGCATAGTTAAAATGGATAGACCCTGGGGTTGTCCACACTTCTGCTGGTCCCATGCTTTCTAGGCACTGGTCTGATCTGTTTTGCCTTTGCTGCTTTTCCCTGGAAAACCTCTTTGGCAACAAATGGCAATTAATGGAAAATCTGACTGCTATCCACTCTGATTCAGCACTAAATTGCAGGTTTTCCTTGGAGAAGTGGCGAAGCAAGGATAAGCTATCTGCCTATGAAATACATATGAGAACTTAAAACCTTACTTACCCATTTACCTTTCCAATACCTGAAGTTCTTCATTATGTCCTCTTTGCCATACATAAGTTTGCTTTCCACATGTTGGTCTAATCCCCCTAGAAGATAGTTTATTAACAACACGATCTCTCTCAATACTTTATATTAAGACTAGTGCAGTTCAGGTACTGATATAACCTGATCATGTGCACTCCTAGCCCAGGTGGAACCTTTGGTCCTCCAGACATTGATGAATTTTAGCATCCTTCAGCCTGAGTAAGCATGGCCAAGGATGATGGGCGTTGCTTGCAAAGTGGCAGAAGCAGCTGGCTTCCCAGCCACTCACCCAGAATGTATTGCTCCAAGGAAAGACCTTCACCCTAGTCCTTTCTCAGGGCACAGGGAGGAAGGTAGCTGGCTGATGGTTCTGTATCAGCAAAAAGAAAAGAGGCAGAGGAGATGAGGTAATAGAGATAAAATGCTATTCCTAGGCTGCTGATGAAACAAGAGGGCAGGGATATGGCAGATTCTACTTTGGGCTGACTCTGCATCACCACCTGCTGCAGAAGGTGCAGGAGATTGGGTGCTGAGTTCCCAGCTGCTTTGAGCAGATCTGGCTCCACAGTGTTCCAAGGAGCAATCTGTGACCAATTTTGATACTGCTCTCTCAGGGAATAAGGTTAGGGATGCAGCTACCACAAAGCTCTTTGTGTGGCGTCTCTCAGTGGGGCACACACACATGCAAGGAGAGCACAGTGGTCTGATTCTAAAATGCTTTCCCAATCCTAGTCTTTCTCAGGAGCCAGAAGAGGGAGAAAATGGCTGGTGAGAGAGGCCGAGAAAGGGTTGTTCATTTTGTTTTCCTCTTCAGAGAAACAAGATCTGAGGAGAGAAAGAAAAGAGGCATTCCTCCCTCCCCCAGAGACAAAGATCTGAGCAGAGATGTAGGAGGACAGAAGAAAATGGCTGCAGAATTAATGGAGACAATGAGAAAGAAAGGTACAGACCTGAGTAGAAGAATGCGGAGGACAGCAGTGTTCAAGTAGTCTGCTTCCAAGTGGAGGCAGGAAACAAACTGAGGCCTCGGCTGAGCACTGTCTTTGAAGATACAGAATTCCCTGCCTCTTAGTGATAGGGCACACTAAACTCACATAGAGACCTCCAACACCCAAGAGAGAATGCTTGGATGCACCCACTAATGTGGATGGCCATCTGGGACCTCTAGATTCTGCATATAATTCTTGTGCATGACTACACTTCTTCCAGGGCCAATCATTTCTATAGAAAAGGGCCGATACAAATTGAGCACATATCGTTTGTTAGTATGGACATAGCTGCTCAATGAAGACCTACATTTATAGGGGGAAACGATAGACAGACTAAGGAAGCATGTGTTATACCTCAAATACATATAGCAACAAATCAGAAAGAACTGCAGACACAAATTTTGATGCTTATGTCAAAACCAGAAAAAGGTACCTGTTACTAAACTCATAATTGATCCCACAGTAAATGTAATCAAAGTTCCTAATGGGTTGAAGTATAGATATGACAGTGAGAACCACCAGTAATCTTTTTTGTCAGATCTGGAATTAAACAAATAAAAGATTTAATATTAATTTCATAGAATTATGCAATAATACTATCCACAAACACACTGAGAGGAATTCAACATTGTGCTAAGATTATTGTTCTGCCAGGGTAAGCATTTTGGCTTGCCAGCTGGAATGGTCTCCTTTCCTGCCCCCATGTGCTGTTCCAGGGGCTCTCCTGATTGTCCCCCTGAGCTAGTTTGTACAATGCAGGTAGAGGGGGGGGAAAGCCCACAGCTCAAGCCAGTGTCCTTGCGCAGGGTGTCCACTGTTGGGACTCATTAGTTGAATCCTACCCACTATAATTTAAACTGCTAAAGGCTGTACAAACCTCCGGAGAGTAAGTCCCATTGAATTCAATAGGACTTAGTTCTGAGCAGACATACACAGAATTGCAGTTGGTATGCAATCCTAAAGACATAGGGAGGATTATGAAATAGTTTTCTGTTCTGTGGGTAGGTAACCAAACACCTCTTTGATGTTCAGGCATACAGATCACTGTATTAATGATACTTTGTTTACTTTTTAAGAAACTGAATGATAAGTAAAGCATCCATCGTTAAAGTTATCAGATTTGCCTTACTGTATATATTTCAATATATATAGGAGCACGTACACAATAATGTTTGTGCCAAAAAGAATCCTAAGAGGGCCAACAATAACATAGTAAAGGTCAATAAAAAATGAAGTTACAAGAATGTACGAAAACATACTATACTATAAAAAAGCCAAACAATATGAAACATTCAGTCGTATCAAATTTGTCACTGACTTCTTGTACGTACCTTGCAGGAGTTGTAGGATGGAGAGTAGTAGTTAACTGTGTAGTATTGTATTTTGTACAGTTTCTAACTGAAAGGGGCAATGGCAATGTTCTGTGCGGAGGGGCAGGGTGCCTCCGAGACCCAAATCCAATCCACAAAACAATAATAAACCCACAAAGTAGACCTGAAAATGCACCCTAAGAAACAAAGTTACACACAATGAAAGCTAAACAATAACAATAGAGAAAAATCATGTAAAAACCAAAAGGCCCTGGGTCCAGTTCTTTAAAGGAAATTAATGCCACCTACCCAATATTAAACGAGTCTTATAGGCTACTTTTAGGGCACCATTTTTTTAAAGTCCTTGCCCTCAACCCAGTGCTCTGTTGCAGTTTGCCATTTGTTACAATGGAGAAAGCAGACCCACAAGCAACTGCAGAGAAATTCTGTGTGCCTATTTCTGTGTATATGGGACTCTTCATCAGGAAGCCTACCTGTAACTTAGTGAAGAAGTTGAAGCTAAGATAGCAACATCACATTGAAAATAAATTCTATTAAGCAAAGTTAACAGACTACAAGGCATTTGCTTTTCTCCAAACATTTTTTTCCTGGATAACTCTTTTCAAGAATAACTAAGAGTTCAAACTGGCTTATTTTTCAAGTTCCCAGTAGTAGAATGCACTCTACTTTTATACTGAAATTAAAGTACTGTTGGTAACAAGTGCTTCCAGAACATGTGTTTATTTGGGCTTGGGCTTATTTGCGTTACTTCAAGCTGGGATCTACGCTGCAGTTCTCAAAATTGATTGTAAAGGCCTTTAAGATGTAATAACTAAAGGACTGCTCCTTGTGCAGAGTTATCAGTACAGTTTATTTGAAGTTTTCTACAATGGAAAATGTTTTTTAGATTAAATTCACTGTATCACTTTGCCTTTTATATTTCAGGGTGGTTGAGATATAACCAAACCATTGTAGTCGGGACTCTAGGCTAACATTTTCCCCTTCCCTAATGTATATGTGGTTTCTGCCTCCTTATCCTAGAAGAAGGGAGCCATAGTTTGCTGCTTCCAATGAAATGGTGAATTATGGATTGCATCCAACCAGGGTAAATGGCAGGGCAGGACCACACACAAGGCGTTGAGAGAAAGTGGTGAGTGCTGGGCTCCCAATTGCTTGTTGACAGAATGCTAAACCATGGCATAGCATTAAGTCTTGTCTGAACAAAGAGTCTGTTTCACTCTGTGTGTGAAGATGCTTGGTAATGACATAAGGAACTCTCTGAAATGCTAAAATATGAAAGGTGATCACCACTCCATACCCCGCTCCATTTAGGGAGAGTAGGATGAAAGACAAGTACTTACTTTAGAATTTGCGAAAGGCATGAGGATGCCCAAAGAAAATATCCCCAAAAGAGGGCCACCAACTATTCCAAATAGACTGAACGCTGCCTGAGGAAGGAAAAATAACAAACTCTGGTAAGTACAGGAAGCATTACTTATTGTTTTTCTCCAGAATAGAAATTTACCTAAATAAAAATACCCATTTTCTGCTAGGGATGCAGGAGGAATTTTTTCAAGGTAAAATGTAGCAATACTTGTATATGTCAGGCCGAAACACTTCATGAGTACTTACTGAGGGAGAATCCTCTGAGCAAACTGAGGCCAATAAAATGTTTCATAAATGTGTGAACAGACACCAGTATTGTTGGATGGATTTACCGGTAACCAGAGAGAAGCAGCCCTCAAATGATATTGTGACAGATGTCCATGTTGCACTATATTCAGTGCCCTGTTAACCATTACCATAGCTGCGTGAACCTAATGAGAAAGAATAATGGTGCATTGCCCCAATCTCTAAGCGGTGCAAGATTCCAGAGGTTCCAGGCATATCCTCAGGCTTTGGTTTCCTTGGAATGAGGGGCAGTGGAACCTGTACTGTCTTTATGATATGGCTTACTTCCAAATATACACAACCTGCGCCAACAATGGAGGGGCTCATAGCATTTTCATCCCAGAAGGTCTGGCTTCTCTCATAGCTACAGCCTTGGATTCAAACAGAAATCAAGCATGGCTCTCACTCTTTGCTTCCAGCTCTCACACACCACTCTGCCTACTCTCATTCTCACTACCAGCCAGGTGAGGCCCATTTGGCCTTTGGCACAAAGCAGCCTCCTTTCCTATACTAAAGTCCCACACATAAGGCCACTACCAAAGAGCTAGCCTGCCTACTTCAACAATGAAATCCTTCAGGCTCTCAACAAAACATTTTCATGTAAATTCCATTCTAGAAAGGTGACTTTCTAGTGACTGCTTCATTTGTTGAAACCCAGGTAGATCCAGATCACACTGAAACAAGGGCAAAACAATATCCCCTGGATTGTGTGCCACTAAACCACAAATATTATTGTTAACACCACTAGAGCATCTATGGGAGATTTGCAGGGGTCAGGCATGATTGGTTCTTGTCAAGGATGGACATAGTTTGGTGTGGGGAAAGTTGGACCCACTGAGTAATTGAGAATAATTTCCTAAGATCTTCATTGGGTGTACTGGTGGACACACTGTCACCCCTGGGCATTGCACTGGCAACCCCCAATGGTGTTCATCTCTACAGCAACTACAGGAATAGCTCCTATGCCTGCACATTTTTTGATCCTTGTAATATAGTTTATGAATGAATGATAATGATTCAAGTTGCTTCAATCCCTTTGGGGTAGGTCCATGAGCATCATATACCTTTACCTTCCTTTGCCATCAGGGATCTCAACCCTGACACAAATTAAAGGAAGTCTTTGCTTCCTGTCGGAATGGGCATAGATGGCGGGGGACCTTCAGAGAATCTCCTACCCTAGAGCCTTTCCCCCCTCCAAATTGTACTTTTGAGCCATCAAAGTGGTAGCAAAGACTTGTCTCTGAGTCACTTCAAGTACAATGGGGCATGTCCTGCAAAGGTGGGTTAGCTGCCCCTTCTTCCCATCTGCCTGGCAGCACTACGTATGTTTGTGTTGCATGTTTTATGTAGTGGGACCAGGACAACCTGATCCAATTAAAGATCTGTGCACTTCTCTCACCATTCCCACAGCATGGAATCAGAAAGGACCAAGAATACACTTCAATCTGAAATAATAACTTCTTAGGGAGGTAAACTAGCACCCTGCTATCTAGACAGATTGCTGGTAAACTGGGGAAAAGTCAATAGTTTCACGACCTTTCTCCAAACTAAATGGGAGCAAATATACTGAAGGATATTGAAAGCATTCCTGCCTCCCTCAGATTATATGTGATTTTTGCTTTGGGAATCATTGCAGGACAAAGGGAAGTGCAATGGTTTTGTTTCAAATTGAATCAGCATCAATTATATATGTTTAGAAGCTTGTTTTAGGTCTGTTTGAACAAGTGGAATGGCATCCCACTCCATTCTAACAAACTTCATGCACTGGTGAATAAAAACCCCAATGGTATTAACTGCATCCCTACTACAGCAAGTACTTAAAAAAAAACACCAATAGACAGTACAGTATAAGAATACCAGGGATAATCTATTTGAGCATAGGAAAAAGAGTCAATCAAATTTCTTGGTATACTGTATTTAAATTGATTACTTTTTCAATGACAGTTTCACTCAACATAGCCAGGTTAAATATTCATTTCCCAAGCCCACACAGTTACTAAAGCAAACTAGGGATGGTCTCCTTTCACTCTGCTTTAGAGCTCACCTGACTGCAGAGGGTCTTGTTGGCAAATTGGGGCAGTCCGAGCAATTTGCGACTTTCTAGGAGAGGAATTGCTCCTTCCCTTTTCTTCCCTTTCACTTACTTTTTGAAAACCAGTAACTCTGCTGGTACCTTTGGCAGCTCAGGACGAGAGCTTGTGTCACCACCATTCTTCCTTCCCAGAGTGCCTTTGGGAAGATGGATGATGGTAGTCACTGAAGCTGCCAGCAGAGCACTAAATTATGAAAATTAACCTTTTGGGAAGTGCACACAACAATACAGCAACTTATTTTAAGAAGGTTGAGACTTAAAATAGCAGTTAAATGATACCTACCTGTAAAAAGCTAGACATAACAGATGCCACTCCAGCCATGGAAAGGCACACTGAACCATACAGCACCTCTAGTTGGATAAATGTATAAAACGTTTATAGGACAACTTGATTATGCAACTGACTGAAAGGTTTCTGTTTGCCAATTATAAAATCACATGTGGCTATTAGGATTTACTCTGAGGAATGCTCAAACCAATAAACTGCCATTTCCTCCCCCCCTTAGCAGAGGACTAACATGAAAATAATTTTCCAAGAGCCTTAAATGCTACATATTAGTTTAAACATAATACAATTAGCACATGAAATTTCTGTTACACCCTATTTGCATGGCTAAAAAAGGCTTACTATGCATGTTTAGCTGAGTATCATTTATGACTAGAGAAAGAAACTCCCTTGTGCAACATCTTCCTAATAAATTTGAAATTTCCATGTTACTCTTGGCCTAAATTCAGTTATGGCCTAAAGCCAGAATGGTTCAGCAACTAGAGATGGACTTGGATCTGGGACACCTAGCTCAAATCCCAGCTCTGCCAGAGGAAAATGGTGGCCTCCCAGTTGTTATTGGACCCACAACTGTTCTAACCTTACCCCATATCTTTTCTAGTATAACTCAGTTGTATTTTGTTATTAGCAGGGGAGGAGGATACAAAGTTGTTGTTTTTTAAAGGAAGAAGATGTCACATGTAAACTTACTAGTTCCAATGGAAATCCATGCCAAGTTTGTTTCAGAGACTTTGAAATTAGGTTTAATAAGATCTTCTACAGTTACAACAGCTAACGCATTGATGCTGGAAGACATTGTACTAAGGAGTGTAAAATTAAAATATTTTGCATCTTTACGGACAAATATTTAAAATATTTAAATAGTTCAAAAATATTAAAAACTGAATCAAAGGAAATAAACTGATTTGAGGAGCTTCAGAAACAGAGTTTTAATACAGATGACCAACTCACAAAGCAGTAAGGGGTTTTCACCACAAATTTGTTTAGTCATTTATAAGAATAAGAATAGATTAGTTATACCCCGCACATCCGGCTGGGTTTCCCTAGCCACTCTGGGCAGCTCCCAACAGATTAAAAACAGAATAAAACATCAAATATTTTAAAAATTCCTAAACATTTCAGATGTCTTCTAAAAGTCAGATAGTTGTTTATTTCCTTGACATCTGATGGGAGGGTGTTCCACAGGGCAGGCACCACCAGCAAGAAGGCCCTCTGCCTGGTTCCCTGTAACCTCACATCATGCAGTGAGGGAACTGTCAGAACACCAGAAGGCTCTCAGAGATGGACCTCAGTGTACTGACAAAACCATGGTGAGATTCTACCCCCTTCTACCACGATTCTAATTTAGAGTCAATAAGTGGAATGACTTTCCTACATTAACCACTTGGTAAATTTATCATCTGTATTAGCATTCCATGGAAAATGACATCAAGTGTGGAAAACATTTTTGCCAAGCTATAGAGCTGGTATCTCCACTACAGTGCCACTGGCACCACAGCTCCTATGAGGCTATACCAAGTTCCCCACTCAATGCTGGAACTTATAATAAGTTGGAACTCATATTTTCTTTTTAAATTTAAGACTGGGCACGCATTTCCGACATAATACGCAGTTGTGTTTCAAGGCTAATTTGCCTATCACTGTACACATCAGCACTATGAGATGTGTACTGAAGTTACCCACTGTACCAGAGGGCGGAGTGATGTCTTCACCTGACGGAATTGCCTGGTTAATATCCCCACCCTGTCTCCAAAATTCCAGGTGAAAAGGAAGCCTTCTCAGATGTACACACTTAGGATTCAACACAGCTTGAATAAGGACACAGTGCTTAAGTTACATTGAAGCTTGAGAGAAAGCATACCAAAATACAGTATTTCACCAGAAACCACAGAATTGCTCTGGTTCCTGGGTAATGCCCACAGTTTAAAAAAATAAATGGTGGGAGTACACTGGATCAGAATAAATGTTAACAGGCCCAGCATGCACTTGTTCTCAAAGTTAGCAGCACATGGGGAAGGGAAGGTTTAAGGCATCCTTGCAAGTGTAAATTCCTAAATGTCAGCTTCCGCAACATAGCAATTAGCATTTAAAGCAAAGAGTCCCTTTGCTTCCAATGGGAGTTTTTTCCTAATGCTAATTGCTGAACCAAAAGGGCAATTTTTACGGACTTTAAGTCTGTAGGGGTTTAAACCTCCTTCTTTCACATCCTATTACCCTTGATAATATCTGCATGCTCCCCATGTTTTAACATCATACAGTTTCTAATAATGTTAACAACACCTGTGGTGTTAACTAGCCTTTGAAGCATTCATAGCATCCTGCTGATTTCCCTTCTTTTCTTGTGAAACATTATGGTTGTGACAAATCAGAGTAACCTATCGTGAAGCTTCCGCATGATACAACAACAGCTGATTGAGGGCCAAAATGTGCATTAGATTATGTTAATGTATGGTTTCGTGTTGAATTTTATTTATCTATTTATTTCATTAAATTTATACACCGCTTGATTGTTTAAAAAAACAACAACCTCAAAGTAGTTTACAAAGAAGATAAAACAATAGCAATATGAAAAATATATATGCAACAATAATTTAAACTTTCAAGAAGTTAAAATAGCAATAGATTCAAAAAGGATTAAAACTCACTTCAACATCTATGCATTTTTAACTCATAAGTAGTAGCTTTAACTTCTAATTTTGCCTGTGCCACTCACAGAGGTAATTTAATGTTAAAACAATAGTGACTGCAAAAATACACCATGTGCTTAACACAGCTTGTCATTTGTCCCGAGAGTCACAGTTTTAGCATAAAAAGATGGGCTAGAACTAATCAGTTACTTTCCAGAATTTAGATCTAGGATGGCAATTTGCAAATTTACCTTAATGTTCCACTGAAGGTCCCAGCCACAAAAAGTCCTGGAAGTCCCGGAAAGTCTCCCAAAATATCCATCACAAGATATGGCATGATCTAAAAAAAAATCCCCCCCAAAATTGAGGTTTTAATTTTTTGCTGTCCTTTAAATATATAACCTGTGTCTGAATAATATAACTTTAAACATTTTAGTCATGTCATACTATGTTCCATTTAAACTGTAGCTCTCCAACGGAGGCCGTGGCTGTGAAGACAAATATGCTTTGATCTTCTGATGTGTGAGGCATCTTGGCATATTGGGTACTCGCTACAGCTGGCATGCACAGGGCTTGGTGCCCAGTGCTTATGTCATGAGGGAGCTTATGTTGGGATGTAGAGTGTGAGCTTGTGAGTGTGAGCCTTGGCACTGGAAAATCTCTGTGGGGCTGGCCTACAGACCACCCGTGAGTACTGACTTGATTTCTTTGTGGGCCGAGAAACCCATTTTCCAAGGGATGTCATCATCCACAGCTGAAAGAAGTGAGGAAGAGATAAAGAGCAGGTGAGCAGCTGCCTCCTATGCCAAACAGGCAAGTAAAGAATCTAAAACATCCTGGCCAGAGCCACAAAAAGGGAAAATGTGCAAGAGAACCTCCAGGTTGCAGACAAAAGCTGCAAACCTATGACTCTCCTAAACTGCCTTAACCCATAACTGCTCCAGTACTTCAACAGAGGGCAGGGGAAAGCTAAATGTTCATGTTAACTCTGGCTGTTGCACTGAATCCAATGAGTTTGACTCAAAAGACGTCAGCAGATGCCTTTTGTGCCAATTTTTAAATACCTGCTGAAAACTTTTCCATTCTGCAATTAAGCATGTGTCCTTCCACAATGGTTAATTGAGATCTGTTTTTAACTGTTTTGAACTTTTATGGTTTTATTATATTTGTTTTTATTGCTGCAAAGTGTATTTCTTTATGATGCAGCAGTATACAAATACTTTTATAACTAATTAACGTATCATTCCTGTATTGTTCTAAGTTCGAATATTATTTAAGTTCAAAATAAAGATTTATTTTCAAATATGTGGCTTCAGTTTATTTTCATACACCACACTTTTTTGTTGCAGAAAAAATAAAATTATACAACTGCATAAATATAAAATTCTTATTTTCTGATTTCATTACATCTGTCCATTATTTCAAGTAAAATAGCACTTTCCTTTATTCCTATCTGTCGCAATATGTTAATAATGTTATCTTTCCAAAAGCCCTACTCAAAACTCAAATAGTTCCATGGGAGATACACAGAGAGTAGATCAAATTCATATTTAAGTATTTCACTCAGTAGTAAACTAAACCTGATCTGGTGCTGACACAAAGCCGGCAGTCCATGGGTCACAATCCTTGTATATAGAGTACATTGCAAATCCACATCCAGTTGCAAAACACAGAATTAAGCAGATTCCCACAAGAGTTATATACAGAGATCTGTTTAAAAAAAAAAGTTAAAAGAAAGCTAACAAAGCTTTGTTCTTGCCGAAATTATTTTAAAATAGAGGAGTACTGCCACATTAATGTATCAAGGTACTCAGACTCCAAGAGCAGCAGAAGATTGTAAGAACACATATCTAGCTAACATCATGCCTCATAAAAAGCCATCGGATGCAAGGGAAATCCTGTGAATTAATGCAAGGAGTTTTTAATTTCAGGGTATACCACCAAGCTTTTGGACAGCTTTGCTGCACAGAGAATAGGTCTACTCATGGCACTCTCTTTCTGATGTGAAAGATGTTTCCTGCATTGGCAACACTACAAATTATTGCTAAGCACAGATCTGGCATTGTTACAGGTGCCACATTCTAGTCATTTCATAGTTTGAATACATCAAACTTTTTTAGTTCCTATACTTTGGAACTCCCTGTCTATTTACATCAGGCAGGTGCCTTTACTGTACTCTCTGGCTCCTGCTTATAGCATATTTTAATCTCTGTTGAGTTATTACAAAATGTATTGTCCTTAACTATCTTATTGATAATTATAATATTTCTAGGGGTTTTACTGCAATCAAGTGGTATATAAATTTTGTCATATAAATAAATAAGCAAAATATTGATATCTAGTGTTAATTTATCATATTAGCAAAATAGAAATTTAGGTAACTTATTTTTACCAACATGTTTTTTTGGTAAATATGCAATGTAAGAAGAAATATGCCTTTTAAAAAGAACAGATTCTCCAAAATGGCAAAGTATGCAGCAATTGCTCCAATTCTGCATGGGTGATCCAATTTTTGAAAATTACAGTATATACTCGAGTATAAACTGACTTTTCAGTGCATTTTTTATGCTGAAAAAGCCCCCATCGTCTTATAATCAAGTGAGGCGGGCGGCAGCGGCGGAGGGATGAGCGGCCTGAAAGGAGCCCTTTCGGGCTGCTTGTTCTTCCACCGCTGCCACCACCACCAGGTTTGTGGTGTGGTGAACCAGCTTACACTCAAGTCAGTAAGTTTTCCCAGTTTTTTGTGCTAAAATTAGATGCCTCGGCTTATATTTGGGTCGGCTTATACTCGAGTATATACGGTAGTTTCTATCTACAAATCACATTTCTCTGTGAAGTTAATGCACAAAAATACGTTGCATGGGGAACCCGTTAGTTGAAAGACAGGTCAGCCATCCTTACAGGCAGGAGCATGTCAGCCTCCTACTGCTGCACTTCAGAATATGTGAATTGCAGTAAGAGATATACAGTGGTACCTCTGATTGCGAACGGGATCCGTTCTGGAGGCCCATTTGCAACCTGAACAGAATGTAACCCGCGTCTGCGCGTATCGTGATTCGCTGCTTCTGCGAATGCATGTGACGTCATCCCGTTCCGTTACTTCTGGGTCTCCGCAGAACGCAACCTGAAAATGCTCAACCTGAAGCAAAAGTAACATGAGGTATGACTGTACAATATGTGGACTTACTTTTTTGCCTCACGTTGCGATCTGCAGGCAAGGTATCGTTGAACTTGACAGTGATTGGTTCCATATACACTAAGCCAATTGAAAGTACCACCAACAACTACTGTCCAGAATGTATGCCTTCGCAGAGGGTTTGGGTCAAAGCTAAGAGACAAAATATATGTATTTTAAAGGTATAGGTTTTGACATAAAAATAAATCTGAGGAGTTTAGTGAAAGAAAGGGGGATTTTAGAACTTTTCAAAAAAGAATCCTCTTCATCCCAGTCTATGCTCGGGGTGACACCCCCAGTACCAAACTATAATTTTATTATTATTATTATTATTATTATTATTATTATTATTATTATTTATATGCCACCAATCTGACTGGATTACCCCAGCTACACTGGGCAGCTTCCAACAAATTAAAACACAGTAAGACATCAAACATTAAAAACTTCCCTATACATGGCTGCCTTCCGATGTCTTCCTAAAGGTGGATGGCAGTATTGTTGGTTAACAGGATATGTCACCCATAGAACATACCACCCTACTGACACTATGAAATATTTATTCAAGGAGTTTCAGATTGGTAGTAAACTTCCTTTCATCTATGTATGTATACCTCTCATGCTCACTTTATGTGAAACTATCAACTCATTGAGTTGTATCCAACTAAGAGCTCATCCAGACTTCCTTTTGCACTGCGCATTCCAAAAGGAGGTCTGCACTTTTCAGGTCCGAGTGGTTCTTGTTTTGTCCCGGCACCTTCCCCAGAAACACTTACTGTTTACTGAAGTGGAACAAACGGCAATCTGCAGAAAACTCAATTGCCACTTGTTCTAATTCAACAGCAATGCTTTTTTTCTGGGGGGGGGGTACAGCGATACGGATACCCCTAAACATTTTGTGAATCTAAGTTTGGCCTCATTGAGGGGCAGTATTCCAATATGAGTAGGAAACTGAGAGTACCCCTAAACAACTTTTTTTTGGGGGGAGCACAGTTCAACAGTAAACAGTGTGTTTCCATGCGGAAAGTGCCAGGACCAAAAGAAGAAGAAGAAGAGCTTCTTGCACATGGACTTGAAAAGTGCAAACCCGTTCCTGGAAAGTGCAGTGCAAAAGCAAATCTGGAGAAGTTTGAAGTTTTTCCAGATGAGTTGGTCATTAGTATGATTTTTTTACTGTTTATGGTATTTTAAGTTTTACTGTACTTGCATATTGTTTATAAAATATTTATATTTTTAATAAATGGAAGTGTCTATAATTTTTTTTATATAAATGAATAAATAAATCATACTTGGAGTAGATCCAATCTAAGTTAGTTAAAGTCCATTGATTTCAATGGGTTTAATCTGAGTATGACTCAGCCGGATACAACTGCCTATAGTTTATCCATGCTCATGAGATTTTATCAAGGATGCTACTTCTAACATTGTTGACTCACTGAAACCTAAACACCAAAACTTTTAACAGTGTCTAAGGTATTACATTGCAGCCTAACCAAAAAGACACTTACTCCCATTTTGTTATTCTTCCTCCATCGACAGCATCATCTATAATAGGACCAATTCCTCCTTTAATAATCAGAGCCCGTATAAACACTGCCAGAAGCGCACATATCATCAGTGTAAACTGGAAAACATCTGTCCAAACTACTGCTTTTAGGCCACCCTATTGGAAAGAACAGATACAGTATGTAGTAAAGAGGTTTAGTTCTACCTATAGTTCTGTAGAATTGCTTCAGTTTTTATGCACCAGTTCCTGTGTCCTTGCTCAGTTAAATAATCACACTAATTTTAACAGTATTGACTTTAAATTTAGCTTTAAATTTTAAAGAGAGTTTCTAGCCATAGCAGTGAAACTGCAGGCAGTCTCCTAGGCCAGAGGTTTTCAACCTTTGAGTCCATGGCTCCCCTGACCAACTACATTATTTCTGCAGCTCCCCTGTGGGGAAATGTGCTCCAAGTCTCAGAAGCCCTGTTATGACACCCCTTGCCTGCAGAGCCGGCATCCCCTCACCCCTTTCAAACTCTCCCTTGTGGAGAGTTCCCTCAGCCTCCTCTCTTCTCCCCTCTTCTTGGAAGTCATCTGGGCAGCAGCCACCACCGCCCCTGGTCTCTGAGCCACCCCGTCCCCTACCCCAAAGAGAGGTACCTCCTCATGCTGCATCCCCGGGGGGCCTGGGAAGAGGATGCCCCCAGCCTTAGTAGCCCGACAGAGACTGGCCAAAGGTGAATGTGAGGCCACCATCTTATTCACCCAGGAAGGCAGCAGTGGGTGCCGCTGGGCCTGCATGGTGGAAAGGCTCCCCTCTGGCACTGGATTGTCACCTCTCAGGCAGGCAGGCATTGCACACAGCAAGCACAAGAAAAGCTAACACAGCCCCTGCCTGCCCGGCCTGCCTCCCACTTGTCTGTCCGTTCCCCACAGCAAGGACTGGTGGACTGGGCTCCCTCACGACTGCTTGCTTACTCCAAGGCTACCTCAGCTCCAGGAAACCAGCATCGCTTGGCCAGTCCCAGAGGCACCATTCGCCCGAGGAGCTTGTAGCCAGGGCTGCTGCAACAAACAGCTGTGCAAGCCTTGGGAGGCAGATTCGTCACAAGAGGGCATCAGAAGGAAGGGGGAAGGAAAGAGGCCAGTGTTGCCCATGGCACCCCTGACCATCCTTCAAGGCACCCCAGGGTGCCGTGGCACACTGATTGAAAACCACTGTCTTAGGCCATCTTGCCAAAAATGCCTTGCTCGAGAGGAGTCCCAGTGCTTGTCAGAGAGAGACAGAAAATTTAAGGATGTCATGGATCATTACAGTTGTCTAAAACCAGTATAAGTATAGATAAGCCAACAAAAGTTCATGGGCTCCTACATTTTTTACTAGCCTGCTAAGAGGATGTGATATCAGGCTATGCTCTGAAAGCATTTGAGACGACCTTGCTGAAGCTGAGCAGGCTTGGGTTTGGTCAGTACCTGGATGGGATTCTCCCTGGGAATCATATAGATGGCCTCATTGATATGAGCCTCCTAGCAGACCAGTCAGTCAGTCAACCAACCAACCAACAAACCAACCAACCAACCAACCAAACAAACAAACAAACAATAAGAGTGTTCTAGCAGACAGAGAGATGTAGCAATCACTGGATTAGAATTCCTTGTTATAGATACTAAGGGTTCTATATGCAGTTATTCTTTATTTTTTACCACATAAATCTTAAACAGAACATTTGTTTATTAAAACAAGTTCTTAACATACCACTGTGCAATAGAAAGTACAGATTACTGCTGTTGAAATAATAGACTCCCACAACTGAACTCCTGTAACTGAAAAAGGAGGAAAAGATACATAACACAATTAAATTAAATAATGCAAAGATAACAAAAAACAATGCATATGAAAAATCACCACATTTATGAATTTTAAGCTTGCTATTGACAAGGAATGTAAATACTTATTCAGCAGTAAGCAACAGGTATACTTGAGCAATTGCTAAGTAATACTCCAGCATGGAATCAGAACTGTAGAGATGGAAGGGAACCCAGAGGTCATATAATCCATCCCTCCACAATGCCAGAATCACAGCAACAGAATCCCTGACAGATGAACACCCAACCTCTGCTTTAAAAAGTCCAATGAAGGAGAGTCCACCACCTAGCATGGTGGTCTGTTCTACTGTTGCACAATTCTTACCATCACGCACGGGTTGCAATTCAGTGCTTCTGCGCATGCGCGACGCCAAAACCCGGAAGTAACCCATTCCAGTACTTCCGGGTTTCGGCAGCCCGTAACCTGAAAAAACGCAACCTGAAGCATCTGTAACCCAAGGTATGACTGTATATTGACTTTGGTGTCATACTATTCACACACAACAGGGCAAACATAATTTCACTCATGTTTTTCGTTTAACACCTACAGAAGTCAGCCTACATCTTGCAATATCACATTAAAGATAACAGGTCAAACTTTTCCTTAATTTTTAAAAATGTGTTTAACAGTATTTCCACATTACCTTTATTCAAGGCGTGTGATGGAGAAAATAGAACAATTCCAGTGTATATTATCTGAGGAGGTGGAACAAATAGACATCCATGTGAAATATACGGTCTCTCTCAGAATCATTTGTCCTATGCCAGTTTACACTGATTTAAATGTAAAATAGCAACTGTTACTAGATCAATTCATTGAAAAGAGTTAGGTAAATTTTAAACGTCACAGACTCTCATTCAGGCAGAACTGAAGCAAATTATAAAGGTAAACTATGAGAGTAGGTAGAGAGCAGGAAATGTTTCAAAATGAGGTAAATAATAAACCTAAACACCAGCAGAA
Organism: Podarcis bocagei; assembly: GCF_964188305.1. Lineage (NCBI taxonomy): Eukaryota > Metazoa > Chordata > Lepidosauria > Squamata > Lacertidae > Podarcis > Podarcis bocagei. The sequence continues at coordinate 37,150,904 of NC_138135.1, read as the reverse complement.
TCTCAAAGGTGAAAACCCTTCTCATGGTTCATCTGTTGGTTCACCTACAAAACGAAATGAGGACCTGGTATTGGTAGTGGCACTGTGATTTTTTTCTTTTTCAAATGAAAAGCCATTGAAGGAATAAGCCCCTCATATATGACCCACTTAAAGCCCTGCCCAGACTTTTTCTAGAATTCCATTTATTTATTCATAAAATGACTGCCATTGCTGCTTGAAGCCAATGGAAAGTAGTCCACCCATTATATCCATGTATTGCTATGTTAGCATTTATAGTAAAAATTTGTTGTAACACCATGGTATTAAATCTGGCTCTGTTCAAATACAAACAAACAAATCATCAGACATTTCTTAGCATACTAACAATATGCCTGTCATTTCAGCTGCATCAACTAACATGAGACCCAAAAGAGACATCTCATAATTAATGCACTTTTAATACAGGCACTTGAGATTCTTTGCTACAGTATGTATATACATACAGTAAGAAGTGAGCCCGTAAGCAGTGAGCCTCTGTAGAAAACGAATGCGCTTTACCTATTTCTCTTCTAGCAATTATTATCTTTATGCCTACACTCCCTTGTAAGCAGCATATTGTATAACTATATTGTGAAGGGTACTATCCTCTACAGCCAAACGGTCCTAATAGATCCCATGGTATTCAGTTTAGGTAAAAAGAGAAACCAAAGTATATTATGGCACACGTAGGATATTAGGACATAAATGAATGCATTATTCCCTCTCCCACTTCCATCTATTTCTAACAAGAAGGGAACATAACTGAAGTTTGCATCTTCTCTGAAAAATGTGGTCCTTGGGAAAGTGATAAAAGAGAACTAATTTAAATCTAAAGCAAGGCCAAGCAATCTATACCACACTGCATAAAGATGTCAAACAGTAGCCATATACGGCATTCCAATTGATAAATTATCAGCATTAAGGTCAAAGAAACTAGTTGGGAGTAAGAGCAGCTCTGGAAGTGACATTTATATTTAATATTATGTAACTAAACATTATGGTCCAACTATAATTTACAATAGAATAATACAAAAGATCATCATCTTGCACTGTACTTGCCGTTATTATCATAAACATCACTGTTCCAAGCATGCGTATATATTTATTGTATCGAAGCTGCAAGTACTGCAAAAGAGACAAATTATTTTATACAGAACATGCATATTTATATCTACTTAATATGTAGAAATAGTATTGACGCCATTCCTTTAAAATGAAATTAAGTACGTATCTCAGAGAATTAGCTGGGTAAATATCAGAGTTTGTCAGTGCAACTTTGTGCAATTACTGAGATGACTCCTCTGTAGCTATTAGAAGCTGTGGGGAATGAGGGCAATTTAGGTCAGGAAAAGGAAATGAGAGGAAAGGAATAAACATCTTCCCAGAGTATCACCTCTCCGTATAAACTTGCTATGTCCAGCTTCCAATTACTTGTTTTTAAGCGGGAGACCCTAATTATTGATCTCCTGAATCATTTTTTGTATGTCTGTGTTTGCTGTTGCCTGATAAGTATGCTTATGTTCTTCTACATATTTCTTCCTGTTTAAATGGCATATATGACTAAGAGAAAAGAAGGGAGAATGCAAGTTGCAGCCTGTTGAAGATTTTCTTCCCCATCCCCACATGAGAGTTTGGAGCGAAAACATTTTAGTATCTCTAGGATGAGGGCTTCAAGCAGTTAAATTGCATTATGTTCCTGCCTGCATGTTGTAAAAGTTAGTGTTGTACTAGAACTGTAGAGACTTGGGTTTCTAACCCACTCAGCCATGAAGCTGACCTAATCCACTTCAGAAGAATTATCTAATACAGGGGTTCCCAAATGGGGGTTCATGGACCACCATTCAGGTGGTCCAAGGCTTGTCTGTAAAAATAGATTTTTAACCATAATATTATGGTTAAAAGATTTAACCATAATATGCTCTTCCTTTACTTAAATTGTCTTTTTTAACAAACAAATTTCTAAATTATTGGAAATAAAAATCCAACACCATGGAAAAGGAATGTTACCATTAGTGCGTGAAATTTTCCTTAAATATTTAAAAATAATTTTTTTTAAAGTTAACATATGCATTGGGAGCCATTTGCCTGTATTTATTTACATTACTTCTTCTATCTAATATTCTGATCTGTGTTTTTACATTTTTATCTGTACGCTGCCTTGAGTCCTGGTCTGGGGAAAATGCAGGCTCAATTGAAAGCTGCTCCTTTCCACCCAGGCCCACAGGTAACATTAATGGGGGGAAATGGGCCACAGCTACAAGAATGCCTCTTGCAGGGAACCAGTAGTCTTCAGCCCTAGGGACAGGTTTGGAAAGGCCATGGCAACCTCCTACCTACCTCATAGGTGCTGCCGATATCCAGCCTGTAGTAAATGGGTAGAAACACTTCGGCGCTGATCACCACCATGATGCAATAGGCAATACCGAGGAGTCCCGCAGTGCTCCCAAAGCGGTAGACCTCAGCCGGGGTCTCCAGCATGGTCAACGCAGACGTGAAGCTAGCTGCGAGGGAGAATGCCACAGGCCAACAATTCAGGCTGTGGCTGCCCATCAAATAGTCACTGTGACTTAGATCGGCTTCACCAATGGCAACAAAGATGCCAATGAACACGGAACCTAACAGCATGGCCGCAAAGACCAGCTGGTCGAGATCCGTGAAGCGGTCAGCAAGGTCTAAGTCGTCGAAGCGGGCTGACATGAGGCCCAAATTGAAGGCAGCAAATATAGACAAGAGGAAGATGGAAGGAAGGAGGAAGGGTCTCGCTACCCTGGGAAACAATCGCAAAGGAGGCGCTTCTAGGGCCGCATAACCTCATGGATGCCCCCTTTGCCCTGCTGTTCTCTCCTCAGTTCTAAATCTTTTCTTAAAGCTAAGCCTAACTCTGTGTGGAGAGGCCGTGGGTTTTTTGGAGTTCCTTCATCTTTAATTTAAAAAAGAAAAACAGCCTGTCTTAATTTTGAGGAAAATGGAGGTGCTGCAACCCTGATAACTGTTAGGTATGAAATTATTTTGGGGTGGGGGGTGGGGAGGCCTGTAGAAAACAGAACAGACTCTCAAAGTGGAGAACTTCAGTGGGGAAATGGTGAAGAAGATGTCCCAGGAGAAGTGAAGCAGCAACTCAGAAAGCAGCTGCTGCTGACAATGTCTTTGGGGGAAGTGGGGGCGGGGGGGGGGAGGCCTGAAGGCTTTGCTACAAACAGAAAGACAGGAGAAAAGGGAACCCCAATACTTGGAGATGTAAAGAAGAATGGCTACAGTTCTAGAGGGAATGAAAAGGGAACACCAAGGTCAAATGGGTAAAGAAAAAACAGAGAAGGAGCTCCTTTCCCTAGAGAGGCCAGGGTGGGAGTTGCAGGCAAAATGGCTGCCGGCAGTAAAAGCCATGACTCAGAACCTTTGATTAGGAAGGGAGGGGGGTGCAGAGGGGTTTGTTTTCTTAAAGGGATATTCAGTAATAAAAGCTAGTGAAATACTCAGTACATAACAGCTACAGTAGTAAGGTAATTCTCAGAGAAGGAAAAGGGATAGAATTCTCCCATAAACCCGAGTCATCCATTTGTGTTGTAGAGGAACACATAGGTGAGGGGGAAATCCTTGCACCTTTCAACAGAGACAATGAAGGTCTTCTTTTACATTTTTGTATGTTAGAGGAAAATCAAACCCTTTGCTGTTCAGTAAAGTAACAAGAGGAGCGAAATATTCAACATCAGGTAGAGATTCTCAAACTACCTGTTTGGAGGAGGAGCATTTTATGTTTGGTTTATCTCATAGCCAAAAATTATATACAGCAGAATACTGATAGCAGTTATTGATGTAGATGACAAAATTGAATTTAGGAAGTCAAGCCACTGCATTAGCAGCACCGAAGTGACCTTCCACTGTGCACAAGCCTCAGCACTGTGTACGGCGGTCCTGGGCTGCCCAGATGACAAGACCCCCACCTCTCAGCCTCACTAATACAGTCCAAATGAAAGCAGAGCAGTACGTCTTGCACCAGCTTGGCTGCAGGAATTGACGAAAGGAAGCGTCTTACGAGCTCCACGCCATATTTGTGTAGCGTTGACTTTTCTTCTCCCAAAGACGAAAGTGGAGGTTTAGGATCAAAGCTTTCCTTCATCTAGATGCACTACCTTCCCAGTTTGAAGAGTCCCATCTGCCCCATACTTCCCCCTACAGAACATGCAGAAACCACCTTCTTGACCAACTATTGGCTTTTCCACTCAATCCGCCAGAGCCTGTCTTCTCATATAAGGGAAGTCACTAATTCCCTGAGGGTTTGAGACCCATCGGCTGCCCTTACCTTGTTTAGCCGGCCAGTCAAAGCTGTTCCTAGGGTGTGGCCGCTGTTGCATGCTGACAGCTTCTAGGAGCCACAGGCGAGAGCTGAATGTGGGGGGGGGGGGAGGTGAATTAACTACTCCAGAAGAAGCGTGATGTGTCCACCCACTGAGATCCAATGTGAGCTCCGGGTACAGGGACTGCCTGGCTGTCTGGCAAGGGGGCATCACACGCTCCTCCACGGTCAGGAAACGGATCCAAGCCTGCCTGCAAGATTGGCCAATGGCAGGCAGGTTTGGAGGCAGGATCTCCTTGACAGAGCACGAAGGCTTCCCTCAGATCCACTCCCAGAATATTTAAACCGGCCTGCCTTAGCCCCAGCACCTGGCCTTTTCCTCATCGGATCTCCTACCCACGCCTCCTGTTGTGCTGTGTTTTGTGTATTTCTGACTTTGCTATGGTCACCGTATTCAAGTCCGGGCAGGAATTTGTCCACCAGTCAAATTGGCCCCACTTTGGTGGTTTTGTCTACCTCGCAGCATGGTCCATTCCGCCAAGGCCATCCCTGGGTGGACTTGAACCACCAGCCTTCTGGTTAACTGCCAGACACACTGACCTGTTGTGCCAGAATCTTAAACTATGACACCTGCTAATATGGGCCACATATATCATTTAGATTAGCTTCAACAAGTCACATTGTTGCCTGGGGTCCCCCAACTAAAGGACATAATATTGGTTAGTTACCAAGAATGCCCCAAACCTACTCATTTTTCTTTCTATTTTGAGTTACATACACCCCCGTAGGGAAGAAAACTCTTAAAATAGCTCATCTGGGCAGCAATTTGAGAACCCAATGGAGGCAACGTGGGTCTTTTTCACTGCCGTGTTACTGATAGATGCAGTTGTGCTTTCTAAACACTAAACAGGTGGTGTTATGTGCCTTCCACTCTAGCTGTTATCTTGTCTGCTTTGTTGCTGAGAGGTCTGAGGACAATCAAGGAGCTCTGCAGTGTCATATCATGCATTCTGGGGGGGTTGTGTTACTTACCCTTCCCCACCTTGACATTCAGAATGAGGTGAGGGCTTCAAGAAAATCACCAACTTCAGCTACTGGAAAATTCTCCAGAACACTCAGAAATCTATCAGGTCCCATAAGACTCCCAAGGGAAGACCATCTGAATTGGTTCCCCACCTCTACTGCATGTGTGTATGTTGAGAGAACTGATGCTGCGAGCCCAAACTTTGCAGCTTGTGGTCTGACCATGACAAAGGGATCAATTCCATTCCTCCAATAACCACCACTCAACACTCACCCTGAAATGAGAGACTAAATCTGTTGTGTGTCCTGCCCTTTGCGTTCCTCCATTGACAACTTGGGGCAACCCCATGGTTGTCATGGAGGTCATAAAGTCTCAATCCAGATCAGACAATCCAACCTTAGCATGAATGTTGAAGTCACCCAGAACCACCATCCTGGGGTTCTCCAACACCAGACTGGAGACACTACCTCCGCCAACTTAGAAGGGGAGCCACTGAGCAACTGTCTGTCTGTCCTGCTGACCAAACAACTGTATTAATCCAAGCAGAGGGAAACTGCTACAGTGTTTATTGACCTGAAAGGGACTTTTCATGCTCTTTCAAGGAATATTGTTTCTTATATGTGATTTGTATATGCAAAAAATCTTCAAGGTGACCGCAGTATTCTTCACAGTTACTATATGGTATCCCTATAGATTGAGATGTCTAATTCTGCACCAGGCATTTTTCTTACATTATATTCTGGGGGTACCTAACTGGGTAGGATATGCAAACATGTGTCTGGAAATTGGTGTAGGTCAGTGTAGGTCCAAATACTAAATACTAAAATATGTGTTACGTCTTCATTTTTCTTCATTCATATCTATGCTAACAGATTAATATTTTAGACAACAATCCTATATAATTTTATATAAAAATACTTCAACGGCTGTTTTGTCTGAATCACTTCTAATGCTAGAGCAACAATAAACTTTCAGGGTTCTGACACAACATTTATATGATATTGAAAGACAAGATCTATACTCTCTGGCTAATAGAACTTGTTCCCCCATAGTTATGCTACTTCATCTTATGCTATTTCTGTAAAGAATATACAGGCTCATAAGAGCATTCATACCTGCCGTATTCAAAATGTTTTGCTGACAGCCATACTCCAGGGCAGTTTTGTTTGTTTGTCAGGGCATCAAGATAAAAGATTGGTAATGCCTTGTTTATCTGATCAAGTTTAATATATCACAGACCAGATGGCTATTTTTCTTCCTAATTTCCATGCACATAAGAGATCTGATTGCCTGTATTAGTTTAATTAGAGAAATTGTATCTTTTGTGTCCTGTTACTCTATTCCGTGTTTTAACAGGTCTTATGGCCATAATGAAGTGTTCATTGTAATCCCTTGGTATAAACAAAATGTAGAAGAGCTATCTTGTACACAGGATTTCCAACCAGTCAAACAGAACTATAATTAAAGTTCTTCAATGAGTGAGGCAGGTCTCTATATACTGCACTTCAAATTTTGATTTATACTCAATTTTAATCAGATTGTTACTTTTTCATAGGCTCTCGTTTACCCAAAACTGAGTCAGTTTGCTTATACTTTGGTTAACAAACCAACTACTGCTTCAATACAGATTTATTGAAAAAACACACACCAAAATTTCCATTTTTAAATACAATGAATAAAATGAAACATTGCTGGACTCCACTGCATTAATTGTTGTGCACCTCTATTTTCCCCTTTCCGTGTCATCCGTGGTACCTTCTACAGCACCTTCAGAAACCACTGTCTCCTCTGGATTAACCTTTGGATGAAGCTTTTCATACAGCTGTACCTGAAAATGTAATGGTCATAAATTCACATGTATAAGAAAAATCCTAGTTTTCTCTTTATAACCATAGTCCAGTGCAGAGTCAACTGCACTTAAGACCACTAACTTCAATGGTCTTAAGTGTAAAATTTGAGGCTATGCTTGACTCCACTCCAGTAAATGGTGTGTGCATGTTAAAATAAGGCTTCTTAGATTACACTCTAGATTAGATCTTGCACATTCAAAAGCATTGTGTAGGCAAAAGCTACATACAGTTCTTGTGTGTGTACATTTGGCACCTGCCGTTAGATCCTATCTACTCATGCCATGAAGTAGAGCAAGGGAGTACATATTAAAGGGTGACGAGCAAACAGGAATATATTTTGATGGAGCTGGTACTTCACATGAAGAATTTTATTGGCAGAGGCCAATATGTTTCATGCTTCTACTACATGCATGCTTCACAATATGTCTGAGATTAGGTTCTGAATACATACAGGTTATCTAGACGGGTGGACACTATCTGCCTATGAAATACGTATGAGAAAGACTTACAAAAGGATACTTACCCACTTAGATTTCCAAAACACAAAGTTGCCTATAAAGTCTTCTTTGCCAAAGAGAAGTCTGCTTTCCACGGTTTGCTGAAATCCTCCTAGAAGATAGTTAGATTAACAACATGATCTCACACAAGGCAATTCAGTTCCGGCACAGATATGACCTACTCATGCTCACTCCCCTCTGGAGAGAAAGTCTCCTCTCAGAACCAAAAAACAAAGATGGAATTTAGAAATTGCTCTATAGCTACTCAGCAATCTTATGTCATGTGAGGCAAAGAGGATTATTTCCAAAGATATCTCCTTGCCATATGTCAGATATGCTAAACTTGTTTCCAAGTAAAGGACCCCTGGATAGGCTATGGGGCACAGCACTCATCTCGCTTTTCAGGCTGAGGAAGCCAGCGTTTGTCCACAGCTTTCCAGGTCCTGTGGCCAGCATGACTAAACCACTTCTGGTGCAATGGGACACTGTGACAGAAGCCAGAGCGCACAGGAACGCAATTTACCTGCCCACCACAGCGTACCTATTTATTTACTTGCACTAGTGTGCTTTTGAACTACTAGGTTTCCAGGACTAACATGCTAGAACAGTGTTGCTCAAAGAGTGAGCTGGAACCAACCAGTGGGCCTGGAACTACTTTCAGGTGGGCTTCAGCCTGCCCACTGAGTCCTTACTCCCTTGCCCTACCTTGCCCCATCATTCTTTCTACTATGTCATACTAGTAACATGGACTCAGCTATACAGCTGCAAATAAAACACTTTAAGTGCAATATATAATATGACACAAAATGGCGATGGTGAGCTTTATGGGAAATTCATTGTTTGTTTTTCCTTTCTTCCTAGTTTTATTTTCCCCCATACCATATTTGTGTACCTCATGGAAGTTGCTCACCTCCGAGGCCTTAGAACCCAGCTTTGAAAATCTGCTGTTAACTTAGCAATTCTAAAGGAGTTTGAGATAGAAACAGAAGCAGTTCATCTGTTGACTTCTGAGGTGAACATTCAGGTGTGTCTTTTATGTTTCCTCAATTTCTTATTGAGAATTATTGGGGTTTGTCACTGTGCTGCATCTTGCGATGCTCCCTCTCACAACAAAGTATATCTTAAGAAATCTGCTTAGTCCGGGGGTCGGCAACCTGCGGCTCCAGAGCCGCATGCGGCTCTTTAAAGCCTTTGCTGCGGCTCCGGGGCGGTGGCGAGGGGAGGAGGCGAGGGGCGAAGGCGAGGGGCGGAGGTGAGCAGCCTGCTGCCCGGCGGGCGGGGCGCCCTAAAGCAGAGCGCCCCCCTCGCCAGGCAGACATCCGCAGCGTGGGGAGCCTTGCCGGACTTCCCGGCAAGGCTCCCCACGCTGCGGATAGCAGCCTGCCGCCCGGCGGGCAGGGCGCCCTAAAGCAGAGCGCCCCCCTCGCCAGGCAGACATCCGCAGCGTGGGGAGCCTTGCCGGACTTCCCGGCAAGGCACCCCACGCTGCGGATAGCAGCCTGCCGCCCGGCGGGCGGGGCGCCCTAAAGCAGAGCGCCCCCCTCGCCAGGCAGACATCCGCAGCGTGGGGAGCCTTGCCGGACTTCCCGGCAAGGCACCCCACGCTGCGGATAGCAGCCTGCCGCCCGGCGGGCGGGGCGCCCTAAAGCAGAGCGCCCCCCTCGCCAGGCAGACATCCGCAGCGTGGGGAGCCTTGCCGGACTTCCCGGCAAGGCTCCCCACGCTGCGGACAGCAGCCTGCCGCCCGGCGGGCGGGGCGCCCTAAAGCAGAGCGCCCCCCTCGCCAGGCAGACATCCGCAGCGTGGGGAGCCTTGCCGGACTTCCCGGCAAGGCTCCCCACGCTGCGGATAGCAGCCTGCCGCCCGGCGGCCGGGGCGCCCTAAAGCAGAGCGCCCCCCTCGCCAGGCAGACATCCGCAGCGTGGGGAGCCTTGCCGGACTTCCCGGCAAGGCTCCCCACGCTGCGGATAGCAGCCTGCCGCCCGGCGGGCGGGGCGCCCTAAAGCAGAGCGCCCCCCTCGCCAGGCAGACATCCGCAGCCTGGGGAGCCTTGCCGGACTTCCCGGCAAGGCTCCCCACGCTGCGGATAGCAGCCTGCCGCCCCGCAGGGGGGGCGCCCTGATGCAGAGCGCCCCTCGCGCAGGGCAGACATCGGCCAGCCCCACAAGCTCGGGGGACAGCAGGGAGGCGCAGCGCCGCCATCCCGCTGTTCCTCGACCTGGTTCGGTTTCCCCGACCTGCTTTTGGGGGGAAAATAAAGGGAAATTTTTTCCCCTTTATTTCCCCCCCAAAAAACTAGGTGCGTCCTATGGGGCGGAGCGTCCTATGGGGCGAAAAATACGGTATGTTTATAATGACGAATGCCTCATTATTAATTATTATTTACATCAGGCACTGATTATGATTTATGGTACACTGGGGCCCTGATTAATTTTCTATGGCATTTTGGGGCATTGATTATTGGGCATAGCAAGTCGTGGTCGCGTGGAATTTGTGCTTTGTGACCGTTTGAAGTGGGGTTTTTTTCTTGGGAGGCTGGGCGGCACGAAGAGAGGGATTATTTTTATAATGACGAGGATGACATTGGGCCCTCATTATTAATTATTATTTACATCAGGCACTGATTATGATTTATGGTTCACTGGGGCCCTGGTTTTCTTTGGCATTTTGTGGCATTGATTATGCAGTCGCGGTCGCGTGGAATTCCACGTGGAGTTAGTTGCCTGAAGCCCCTTTTTAGTTGCTTGAAGCCCCTTTTTAAACTTAAGCAGGTGAAAGTTTGGTGAATTGCTGCCAAGGAGTGTGGTGGAGTCTCCTTCTTTGGAGGTCTTTAAGCAGAGGCTTGACAACCATATGTCAGGAGTGCTCTGATGGTGTTTCCTGCTTGGCAGGGGGTTGGACTCGATGGCCCTTGTGGTCTCTTCCACATATGTATGTGAGCAGGTCTTCTCCAACATGAACTATATTAAAAACAAACACCGATCACGCCTCACAGATGACAGCTTGCAAGCCTGTGTGAAAATGAAGGTGATGTCTTACAGCCCTGATGTGCAGACACTGAGCACTGAGGTTCAGGAGCAAAAGTCCCATTAACCTGGTTACCTGGTTGTAAATTAAATATTTTAATTAGCTATTAATTTGTCCTTTTTTCTTGAGATTGACAGCTGACTGCACGATCCTGTATATATAGCATTAAGGCCAGAAACAATATATGCAGTGTTATATTTGTTTTAAATGTTGCAATGTTTTTGCGGCTCCCAGTTGTTGTTGTTTTTTCGGAAACGGGTCCAAGTGGCTCTTTTTGTCTTAAAGGTTGCAGACCCCTGGCTTAGTCCTTTGTGCAGTGGTACTTTGGGTTAAGAACTTAATTCGTTCTCGAGGTCTGTTCTTAACCTGAAACTGTTCTTAACCTGAGGTACCAGGTTTAGCTAATGGGGCCTCCCACTGCCGCCGCACCGCCAGAGCACGATTTCTGTTCTCACCCGGAAGCAAAGTTCTTAACCTGAGGTACTATTTCTGGGTTAGCAGAGTCTGTAACCTGAAGCGTCTGTAACCCGAGGTACCACTGTATTGGAGCTAGAGGGAGGAGCTGCTCCCCCTTCCCCTGGGTAAAGAATGGTAAGAAACAACATTCCATTTTCTTGGATCAACATGCCTATTTTTTGGCCTGAATGATGTCAAAGCTCAAATGATGGCATTAGTAGAGGAAGGGTCATAGAAGCTTCCATAATGGTGAGAAGGTGGCGTTTGACATCAGATCTACCTCTCCAAGATGAGAGCTCTTTCTCCAGAAAGGGACATACAGTACACTCCCAGGAACTAAATCATCTATTCAAATATGATCTCCATTCCAATGGGTAACATCTTAACAGTCCTGTTTTCAAAATAATCAAAATATTTTGACTACACTTGGGTCAGGATAAATTTTGAACACGTTATCATGGATGCAGCTCCCTGAATACTACTTTACATGCATGTTTTGCTTCATTAAAGATATATAGCAATACAAATTCAAATGAGCTTCAGACTGCGGATTTCTATGCTTTAATCAAAGCTTAATCAAAACTAGAAAAAATATTACCTGTCATTGCACTTACGATGGCTCCCACAATGAATGTGGTCAAAGTTCCTAATGTGCTAAAGTACAGATAGGACAGCGAGTACCAATACTCCTGAAGAAAAGATCTGAAAAGGGGAAAAAACATTTCCTTCCAAAATTATGCTGTATTGATATCCAAAAATTAGCTTAAGCATACTGTAATTTAAACTGACAAAGGCTGCAATCCTATATACACTTACTGGAGAGTAAGCCCCACTGAACTCAGTAGGACTTATTTCTGCACAGACATATATAGGATTGAACAGTCAGCATGTAGTCTTAAAGAGAAAGTACCGATACTGGCACAACGCTTTAATTTTCTGTTCTATGGGTAAGTAACAAACACACCTTTGAGTGGAAGCGAAGGATATAAATTTAATAAATAATAACTAAAATAAATAAATAACCCAAACTTGGCATCATCTAATGAAACTGATTAGCAAAAGCCTCCAGACAGACAAAAAAAGCCTCAAGTAAATTTCATTAACTCTAGTTATTTTGAAGATAATCTTAAAGCATTAATATGGTTAATATGACAAAGGGACATTATTCCAGCAAATAAGCCCTCATTGTTTAATTAGAATATAGTCCCACATTCAGTGTATCATTTCATTTCACATTAATGCTTTTGCTTTCCCAAAGGAAGTCCTAAGACGCCAACAAGAGCTTGATAAAACACTCTGTGTAAAAAAAAAATCAAATATGAAACATCATTCAACCATATCTAACATATAATTGAAGTCTTATGCATACCTTTGAGCAGGTGTAGTATGCACAGTAGTAGTTAATGGTGTGGTGAGAGTAACATTGAATTTCTGACAGCCTGCTGTTGAAAGGTGTAACGGCAATGTTTTGTCGCGAGAGGGAGGGTACTTGATAGCCCCAAATCCAACCCATAATGTAACAATAAATCCACACATGAGACCTGAAAATGCACCCTGAGAAGTAGAAAATTACACACAATGTAAACTCAACATGAACAATGGGGACAAATCCTTTCAAAAAGGGTTCTGACTCTAATCTTTAAAATCAAATACAGGATTCCTGGAGGCTAGTGTTTGGGCACCCGTTTTTTAAACTCATTCTGCTACAGTCACTTAGGATTTAAAGAATTTTGTTATTTCTTTGCCATGACTGTAAAACATATGTAGCCAGACTATGTAAGGGTAGTTGAAATAAGATGTTAACTCTATTTCCTCTTTCAAATGCTTCATTTCATTCTTCATCTCAATATCTCCATCAGCATTTTGATCAGGGGGATGACAGCATTCATTTCACTTTTTTTTATTCTGGGGTGGTTAAGACATCACCTCAAACCATTATTCATGAAGGCAGGAATCTAGGCTTACAGACTTTCTCTTCCCTAGAGTACAGTACAACCGTTTCCTGTATCCTATCCTCATTAATGCCAACCCATACCTTGCTGGATAAGACAAAATGGCAAGCAATGGTTTGTCTCAAAGCAGGGTAAGCAGCAAGGAATCATTACAAACCAGAAGACAAGAGGAGGAGAGTGAATGAGCACTGTGCTCCTGAATGCCTGTTGACAGAATGCAAAACCATAGCTTTGCATTATGTGTGAACAAATCATGTGTGCGTGTAAAGTTACTAAATAATGAAGGCACTATAAATACTCTGTGGACTGCTAAAATATCAAAGTATAAAATGAGCTCTCTTATACCATTGCATATTAACAAGCAGAAGACAAAAGAATTTCTTACTGTAGGATTTGCAAAAGGTAAAAGGATGCCCAAAGAAAATATTCCCAAAAGAGGTCCACCAAGTATTCCAAAAATACTGAGCGCAGCCTGAAGGATGGAACAAAATCAAGGTGGTTAGTAAATACAGGGACTAGCAAAAACAAAAAGTAAATTAGCAAAAAGTATAAGTTCTGTTTTTCTTTCACCCTGCTTTGAAGTTCATTTGACTATGGAAGGGCTTTTTAGGAGAGGCCCTTCAAAAAGATACAGCTCCAAGAAACCTGCCATTTCAGGTGATGGCGAAGCTTGACACATCAGCAGCAACACTCCCCCTCCCCTTTTCTCACTGTTTTAAAACCAGCAGCTCTGCTGACAGTTTTGGCAGTGCAGGTGCTTAGCTCAGGCCACTGCCCTTCTTCCTTCCTCTGAGAGTCAGAACGCAACCCCTTAGCCACTGAACTTGCCAGCAGAGCACTTAGTGAGGAATATAGAATATATAATTAGATTCACAAAATCTAAGCAAATTCTTCTAAAAACTAGAAGTCTAAGAATAACCGTTAAATGCTTACCTGTAACAAACCCCCCATCTTGGATGCCACGCCAGCCATGGCAAGGCACACTGCACCAAAAAGCAGGTCTAAATGAATAAATTTATGCAGAGTTTATATGGTTTATTCATATATGTAACAGACTGGTAAGTTTAAGATTTATTTAAGACGTTCTGCCTTCTAATAAAAAAATCAAAGACAGCGAGTATATTAGAGCTTGCCACTAGGAATTACCAAAACCAACAAAATTTTACTCCCTTGGAGGAAGTGAATATGATTTTTTTTAAAAAAAAACCACCAACAAAAAATGTTAGATACTGGTTTAATTATATGATTATCATGCATAAAAATGGAAATCCTATGTTATATCCTATGTTATAATGGATGATAATAATTTACTGTACATTGGATATGGCTAAGTTGCAGCCTAATTATGGCCCAGCATTTTGGCTGCTGTATTGGCAATTTTAGGTGGACTCCTTTTTTTTCTGAGCATCAGGTGGCCCTGTGCAGCCCCATAGCTGCAGTGGAAATACAACAGGTAGTGATCATACATTTTCCACAGGCATCGCATGAAGCTGTAGGCAGCACAGGCACCAACAGAGAGTATAGGGCAAACAAGTAGATGGGCTGGGACAAAGCTCTACCACATTTCACAGCAGAAACAATGACATAATCTCTTGGGGCCTATCCTCTACATGCCAAATAAATAAGCTTTTATCAGAGAGAAACCACTGTGTAACCTAAGCAGAGAAAGAGGTAGGTTGCATTAGCATGTCAGCTGCCACTTCTATTTTGAAAAGTTGTAAAGTCCTTTTCCTTTGGTCAGCTTTTGCAGCCCACAACCACCAGAATTCTTCATAAGGCTAAATGTTCTGCAAATCAGAGGGACAGGTTGGTCTGGTACTAAAGCAATAATGTCTGCATCGGTTGAAATTGCATTTCTGCTGTGTAGTCTGAGAAGGGGTATGGCTATGGTGGTCTGACTGTGGGGGCTTGTCATGAAGAGTGTCTGCACTTCAGAATTGTAACACTGGGTAAAGAGGTAAAGGACCGCTGGACGGTTAAGTCCAGTCAAAGGTGACTATGGGATTGCGGTGCTCATCTCGCATTTTAGGCTGAGGAAGCTGGCATTTGTCCACAGCTTTCCAGGTCATATGGCCAGCATGACTAAACTGCTTCTTGAGCAATGGAACACCGTGACAGAAACCAGAGTGCATGGAAATGCTGTTTACCTTCCCACCGCAGCTTTTGAACTGCTAGGTTGACAGGAGCTGGGACAGAGGAATGGGAGCTCACCCCGTTGCGGGGATTTGAACCGCCAACCTTCTGATCAGCAAGCCCAAGTGGCTTAGTGGGTTACCACAATAGAGAGGTGGAGTCAAATGCTGGTGAAGAATAATGGAGCACAGCAGCCAATATAACTTCTCATTCTCAAGCCGACAGATCCTCTATTCATTGGGGCCAAGGCCACTTTTACAATACCCACTTCAACAGGCAAGCCCTGGAGGTTGGTCGTGGATCAATGCAACCCTTGACCCTTACTGTACATGTTTCATTGTATACAGTTTGCGACTGATGCAGGTCCATAATTCTAATCAGTTGCTTTTTGTACAGTATTTCTGTCTGGATCCTTGAGACTTCCTGATGCAACTGTTGTGATACTGTCTAAAGTAAATTATAGTGGAGAGCCAGAGTGGCTTAACAGTTAGAGATGTAAGAGGTTTAGGAGACCTAGGCCCAAAACTCACCACTATCTTAAATATAAAAAATATATGTAAAACAATCAGGGTGGGGAACCTGTGGCCCTCCGAATGTTGTGGGACTATAGCTCTCATCATCCCTAATTACTGGTCATGTTTTCTGGGACTGATGGGAGTCGGAGTTAAACAACATCTGAAGGGTCATAGGCCATTTATCTCTGCTCTAAACAATCACTGTGCAAAATTGTATGTAAACAAGCCTACAAAGAGCAGATGGAAGACACAGACCCATTTCACTTGTCACATTGAACTATAGATTTACAAAACTATGGTTTAACATGCAGCATGTTCTTACTCCACTCTGTTCCTCCACTGGTCCTGTCATGGTGTTGGTAAATAAGGCAAAGTCTGCCCTGACATGATGTCCAAACCAGAAACAAAGGGTGGCTTATTCCACATAGCTGTCCAGTGAGTTTCCTTTATTACACATTTGAAGTCATTTTTCCATTTGGATTTTAGTGTTTTATTCTATATACAAGGCATAATCCTATACAGCAATGAGACAGCTGCATTTACAAACAGTTTTATTATGTCTAAGCCTCACTCAGATTTTTTTAATGTAAACGTCTACAGTTAATGAGAAAAAAATGGGATTTTTTATTTAAAAACATAAAATATCACATACAAACTTACTCATTCCTATGGAAATCCATGACATGCTTGTGTCAGACATCTTAAAATGAGGTCTAATGAGGTCTTCAATTGTTACAGCAGCTAATGCATTGATGCTGGATGACACTGTACTAAAGAATATAAAATTGCATTTGTGTTGCGGTTGCACAAATATTTTAAAACTGATACAATTTTGGGAGCAGGGGTGGGGAGGAACAAAACTTGAGCTACGACAGAAACATTGTCCCAATACAATTCACAAAGTGGTAATGGCTTTTCATCGTATTCTCAGTCTGTCATCTGTATTTATGAAAGCTTGATGAGAGCTTTTCCTGCCACTGAGCCCGATGTGTGCTAAAAGTGGTAAGACTTTCCTACATTAACCACTTGGTGAGCTGGTCATTTGCAGTAACAATCCATGACAAGGTACTCGTGCCAAGTCACAGAGCTAATATACCCAAAAGCACCACAGTGCCAGTGAGGCTGTGATGAGGCAACTAAGTCCGCTCACCCGTTTTGGTGCGGCGGCGTTGCGGGATGGCAGAGGCTCCACAAAGGAACTGGAACAGCGGTGCCCTTTCTGGTAGGCGGTGGGAGCTTAAGTTCTTAACTATTAGGTTCTTAACCACAGGTACCACTATACATATGATTGAGAGTCACACTGCATGTTATATCATGATACTATCCATTTTTGCCATCCAATGAAGCTGAATGTTGAACGATTCAGGACAGACAAAAGTGAAACTATGAAATTCACTACCACCTGATGGAGCGAAGGCCACCAACTTGGATGACTTTAACAGGGGACCGGACTAACGGAGGATATGATTGTTTATGGCTACTGACCTCGACAGCTACATTCTACTTCCACCATTGGAGGAGGTGCTGGAAACCACAGGAGGGGCCAGTGCTGTTGCACTCAGGTCCTGCCTGCTTATTTCCCATTAGATATGTGGCTGGCTACTTTAAGTCAGGATGCTGGACTAGAGGGATCTTTGGCTCGTTTTGCATTAATGAACGTTTTGCTGTTTTAACTTTAAACAGCAACTGTGAGGAAGGTCAATCAGCTTTCCTCCGGTGCCAAATAGCAGATTTTAATCAGGCCTGCAGTACTGAGGGAAAGGGTTAAACTCACTTCTTACGGTTCCACTTGAGCTCCCTTCACAACTACTATTGAATATTTTTTTTTTCAAATGCAATATCAAACTGTGTGTTCAGCATAATGCTTAGTTTGGCCAGAGAGCATTGATTTATCATTTTAAAAATTGTCTGAAAGTCGCCAGTAACTTTCTAGAATCTAGACCTAGGGTTGCTTAAAAATGAAACTCACCTTAATGTCCCACTGTAGGTCCCAGCCACAAAAAGTCCTGGAACTCCTGGATAGTCACCCAAAATCTCCAACACAAAATACGGCATGAGCTGGGGAAAAAATCACCATTGAGAAATAGTAAACTTTTTTGATTTGAAGTTTAGAAACTCAATCATGGTTTGAAATAAAAATCTAACTTGAAATTATTTAGGTTTGTGCATGTCCTTGTAACACTGAAAAAACACACACACACACACACTCCATTGATTATTAAACATAGCACACTAGGTTGGGAGAAGTACCCTTTGTTTGCTGAGAACGATTTGTTACTCCAGCTAAGTTCCATGTAAACCCTTTGAGAAAGGTGAGGCAAAATGCACACTGGCTACCAAACACAGAGGACACCTTGGCATTTTGGCTGCTTCCTACCCAAACACTACTGTGGCTGAGATTCACAGGGTGTGGCACTATGTGCTTACATTCTGAGCATATTCTCTGCCATAACATGGAGGACTGACACACAGCTGGAGTGGCCCAGGCATTGAAAAAGCTTGGTGGGGCTGGCATACAGACCACTTGAAAGGCTTCCTAGGTTTCTCCGTGGGCTTAGAAGCCCATTTTAAAAGGGATGTGATCACTTGCAGCTGAAAGAAGTGAGGGAGGCAAGACCACCGAGTGAATTCAAGCACTAAAGATAAAGAAGGGACCAGAGGAGTTGTGGAGAGCATGTAGAAAGCAAGGAAGAGGGGGAAACACAGGTGAACTGGGAGAAAAAGTACAAGGAGAAACAGGTATGAGCTCAAAGCAGAGTAATAAGAAGAAGCGAGAGACATATTTGAACTGGAGGAAGAGGCAGCAGAGGGAAAAGTTACAGAAAAAAATCTGATCACATATCCCTGCTTTGGACAAATAGGAGAGACCAGGTCCATGAGTAGATGCCTCGCGAGCCAAATAGGCAAGTAATTGTACTGAACCAACCTGACTGCATAAACATATATTATTTCTTTCTACAGAAGATGCATATTTGAAATTCCTGCTCTGTTTGGGAATGAGAGGGTTCCTTGCTTCATGATTTTATTATATCTGTCTATTATTTCAAGTAAAGTGGCAGTTTTCCTTGTCCCTCACAATCATAACTTGCTAATTATGTTATCTTTCCAAAAGGCCTTCTTAAAACTTAGTTACATGGAAGATAAATATGAGTCTGATCTATCCTGTGTGCACTGGTAACTCTTTCACTTGACAGTAATACTAAACCTGATCTGGTGCTGCCACAAAGCCTGAAGTCCATGGATCACAATCCTTGTATATGGAGTACATTGAGAGTCCACTGAATACTGCAGAACTAAGAGTTAGACAAAGTCCCATAAGATTTAAATAAAGAGAGCTGTAAGAAAATGTTAGAAAAGTAGGTTAAAGAAGCATTATTCTTGCTGAAATTATATGAAAACAGAGGTTCACTGGGGTCCCTTCCAACTCTACGATACTATGAACACAGCTGCAAATACATCATGCCTAAGGCACAAGGTAATCCCTACAAATTAATGCACACCACCAAATGTTTGGACAACTTTGCTGTATCCAGTAGGACTACCTTCGAAATTCTCTTCCTGATTTAGAAGGTATTTCATGGATTGGCAAGACTACAGTTTATTGCTAAACCAAACACTGATATCTAATTTCACTTTATCATTTTGCAAAGTAGAAACTTAAATAACTTTAAGAGGCTTTTAGCAAATATGCAACTTAGTACGCCTTAATAGACTCAGCAAAGCAGATTCAGCAAAATGGCAAAGTACTCAATAATCACTTTCCATAACCGGAAACCAGCTTCTGTTTGCAAATCAGTAAGAGCTGATCAACAGTGGAACAGATTCCCACAAGAGATGGTGGACTCTCCTCCCTTGGAGATTTTTAAGCAGAGGTTGGGTAACCATCTGTCATGGATGCTTTTGATAGGATTCCTGCATTGCAGGGGCTTGAACTAGATTGGCCCTTGGATCTCTTCCAACTCTAAGGTTCTATGATCACTTTTCTGGGTGAGGTCCATGCAAAAAAAAAAGATATTGCATGGGAAATAAATCACATATCCAGCACCCATAAGTTGAAACACAGATCAAACAATCCTCACAGGCAGGAGCACATGAGGAATCCACTAGTGCACCTGAGAATATTTGGACTGAAAGAATGGATTTACAATATGTAGTCTTACAGTTTTGCATGAAGTCTTGATTTGCAAGCAAGGTACCGTTGAACCTGAGACTGATTTACTCCATATATGCCAAGCCAAGTGAAACTGCCGCCAATGGTAACTGTCCACACCGTATGCCTTTGCAGAGGGCTTAGGTTAAAGCTAAGAGGAAAAAGGCATATAAAAGTAATGTGCAAGTTCTGACATGGGGAAAAAATGAAGAATTCAGTGGAGGAAAGCGGGAATGTTAGAACTTTGAATGAAATTCCTCTACTTGATAGCCTGTGCTCTACTGATTTCAGAGCTCTGACATCAATATAGCCAGAAGGGGGTGGGTTTGCTGTGGGAGGGCCATAGCCATCCCAGTCCATTGACATGATTGCAAACAAGGAGAGATTTATGCCAACCCAGGAGCTGGCATAAATCAATTCCTTTTATTTTCCTGCCATTAGGAACAATGGGAAGGATACAGGTTTCCCCCCTCCCCCAAAGTGGAAATAGGATAGAAGATTCCAAATATGCACCTCCACCCTCACTCCTGCTCTATCAGCAAGAGCAGGAGCACAAGGCAGGATGAATGGTCTTCAGTTCCCCCATCACCAATCCAATAGGACTGAAGTCTTAAGCAAGTATGCATTTCACATTTATAAGCTTTACCATTAATTTGCTGTTCTAATACCACTCAGAGATCGATATTTTATCAAGGGAGTTACTTTCTCTTGAGTTGTCCACCCACTGAAATGTAAATTCCCAAACTTTTCAAAACCTTTAA
Organism: Podarcis bocagei; assembly: GCF_964188305.1. Classification (NCBI taxonomy): domain Eukaryota; kingdom Metazoa; phylum Chordata; class Lepidosauria; order Squamata; family Lacertidae; genus Podarcis; species Podarcis bocagei. The sequence continues at coordinate 37,130,227 of NC_138135.1, read as the reverse complement.
GAATGTCCTGGGTAGCATACTAAGGAAACACTTACTCCCAGAGTCTTAGTCTTCCTCCATGACGAGCATCATCCATAATAGCAGTAAATCCTCCTTTAATTACTAAAGTTCGAAAAATCACGGCTAGAAACCCACTTATCATCAGTATAAACTGGAAAACATCCGTCCAAACCACTGCTTTTAGGCCACCCTATACAGGAAAAGCAGATGCAATATATGTTTAAAAAAAAGTCAGTTCTGTCTGTATAGATATATGCACATATATTTGCGCATAGATGTTCTATCACGCTGCATTATGTTACTGTTACAGTGGTACCTCTAGTTACTTAATTCGTTCTGGAGGTCCGTTCTTAACCTGAAACTGTTCTTAACCAGAGGCGTGCTTTCGCTAATGGGGCCTCTTGCCGCTGCTGCGCCGCCAGCACACAATTTCCGTTCTCATCCTGGGGCAAAGTTCTCAACTCGAGGTAACTCTTCAAGGTTAGCGGCATTTGTAACATGGAGCGTTTGTAGCCTGAGGTGTTTGTAACTCAAGGTACCACTGTATTTATTGTTTGTAAGCCACTTTGGGATTCATTTGAATACAATCAATCAATATACAAACATCACGGGTGTCCTTGCTCAATAAATTTTAATTGTTCTCTTTTAAAGTTGTTAAGCTTAAGCATGTTTAAAGAGAGCCAGTGTGGTGTAGTGGTTAAGAGCGGTAGACTCGTAATCTGGGTGTGATGGGATGATGAGCTGCTTGTGCGTAAAATCGTAGTCCCTCAGAGTTTGTGCAAGTCCACAAACCTCTGTCTGTGACGGAGCCCCTCAGACATGGCTGCTCTAGTCACATGCTGCTCCTCATTCTCAGAATACACCAACACGTCATCTAGGAAGGCCACGCAATTCTTGTAAAGCAAAGACCCCAGTACGTGGTTCATAAACGATTGGAAGCACGCCGAGCCTGCTTGTAGGCCGAAAGGCATCACTAAATATTCAAATGCCCCCAAAGGGGTGAACATGGTGGTTTTCCATTCATCCCCTTTCCTTATGCGTATCAGGTTGTACGCCCCCCTGAGGTCCAGCTTTGTAAAAATCTTTCCCTTCCGCACCCTGGTCAAAATGTCGTCAATCCTGGGCATAGGAAAGGCCACTGGTTCTGACACTGCGTTTAAAGCCCTGAAGTCACACACAAGTCTCGGCTTGTCCGTGTTTTTTTTATCCACAAAAAACACTGGGCTACCTCCCACCGCTCTGGACTCTCTGATGAAACCTCGCTTCAGGTTCTTGTCAATAAACTCTCTTAACTCCTGCATCTCTCTGTCTGACATGGCGTACAGCTTGCCTACAGGGAGCTGTGCCCCAGGGAGTAAATTGATTTGACAGTCAAAGGGTCTATGCGGGGGTAGTTGGTCAGCTTCCCTTTCGCTGAACACGTCGCTGAGATCTGCGTATTGTCGTGGTACCTTCACCTTCTCCGTTACTTCCGTCCCTGCTAGGGTAGCTTGGGCCCCTGCTGAACCCTTTCCCTCCTTGCAGTGTTCTAAGCAATGTGCGGAACCAAAGGAAACCACTCTCTGATGCCAGCCCACCAGCGGATCATGTAACGCCAGCCAGCTCATCCCCAAAATAATAGGAGCCCCTCCCAAGGTGGCCACATTAAACGCTATCAGTTCGGTGTGCCTTGCCACCTTCATGATCATTGGGACGGTCTGAAAGCTGACTTCTCCTCCCAACAGCTCCCTGCCATCGATCGTGGTCACCTGCAGGGGGTTGCTTAAAGGGATCGTCTGTATCTGGTGTTCAGCTGCAAACTCCTTGCTCATAAAATTGCAGGAGCTGCCTGAGTCCAACAGCGCCTTTATCTTTAGAGGGTATCCGTTTTGCAGCTCTAGTGACACTTCTATCTCTAGGGCAGGTTTAGGAGGTTCTGGCGTGGGCACTTTCACTGCTCTTTGGCCTGGCTGCTGTGCCCCGACGGTGGCAGCCAGGCGTTGGCTTTTACTTGCTCCGGTATTTCCTCCACTCCTCCCTCAACAGCTCCCACCATCCCTTGCCATTCCTTCCTCTGGGGGCAGACTCTGGCAAAGTGACCTGGCTGTTGGCAGAGATAGCATTTCCGGGCGCCTTTTCCCTCCTTCTTTCCCCCCTCACTGGGCTTTGAAACTGCGCGCGCGCGCGCTGTTCCGATTTCCATCGGCTCCGCCGGCGGGAAAGTTGGCTCTGGAATGTCTGGAATGCGGAACTCCTTCCACCGTTCCCCCTTCCCTTCCCGCCTCTCCAAGGCTCTCGCCTCCTGGCGCGCTCCTATGGTCAGCGCAGATTTGGTCAGCTGATCCATAGAAACCGCCCTGGGACTCCGGGAAAGTTCGTCTTTCACAGCCGAAGCAAGCCCTTCTTCAAATAGCATTTGAATGGGTTCTGCCGATAAGTCCCACCCCAATCTGTGAACCAGCATGGTGAACTCAGTCCAGTACTCACGGACAGATCGGCTCCCCTGTTTGCAAGCCATTAGCTGTCTGCGCACCACTCCCTGCTCAATATCGCTGGAAAACATCAGATCCATTGCACGAAAGAACTTCATTGTGTCCTTTAGGACGTCATTATTCGTTGCCATCAGGGGTCTAACCCAGTCCCTCGCCCCCCTTTCAAGATGCCCAATCACGAAAGCCACTTGCGATTCCTCGTCAGGGAATTCATCAAACTGCACATTGAGGGCATATTGCATCTCTGTCCTAAAGGCATGGTAGTCCTTGGGGTCCCCCCCAAACTTCTGCACCAATCCTGGTACCTTTCTGGTGAACTGGGTGGCTTTCCCCTTCTTGTCTGCATCCTGAGCCCTTCTCTCCTCAAGCCTCGCCGTCTGCAGCGCCAGTTGGATCTCCAACGCTCGGTACCTTTCTTCCAAGCTTGGACCCGCTCCAACTCCTGCTTCTCCCGTTCCGGCTGGGTCGCTCATGATGCCTTCTCCTGCACAAACAACTTACAAAGACTGTCGGAATGCTGTGATGGGATGATGAGCTGCTTGTGCGTAAAATCGTAGTCCCTCAGAGTTTGTGCAAGTCCACAAACCTCTGTCTGTGACGGAGCCCCTCAGACATGGCTGCTCTAGTCACTTGCAGATTCCGACAGTGGTTGCTTTCGGAATCGTTTCCAGCATAAAAGCTCCTTAACGGAAACACGTCTTCTGGACTCACGGCGTGACAGTTTCCGGCGAGGAGTGGGTCTCCCTATGGGAGCTTCAGATACCTCCCCACTGTTCTCGCTGGACGTGTCCCTGAGCCCTCCCTCTTGCTCGCTTTCCCTCAGAGATCCACCTCTCCCCCTGCTGGTTCCTGCTTCAGCTGCTGAGTCTCTACCAGCCTCCGTGAGCCCTTCCACCAGATACCCACCTCTCCCCCTGCTGGTTCCTGCTTCATCTGCTGAGTCTCTCCCAGCCTCCGTGAGCCCTTCCACCACCTGTTCCTCCGATGGCAGTTCCCTGACACTGGGGTTCACTGAGTTCACGTCTGCACGCCTCCACATGCAGCTGCTGGGTGACCTTGGGCCAGTCACACTTCTCTGAAGTCTCTCAGCCCCACTCACCTCACAGAGTGTTTGTTGTGGGGGAGGAAGGGGAAGGAGATTGTTGGCCGCTTTGAGACTCCTTTGGGTAGTGATAAAGTGGGATATCAAATCCAAACTCTTCTTAAATGTTTAAGCTTAAGCTTAAACATTTATTTGCCCTCAGAAAAGGAAGTTTTAAGAAGTGCTGAACTTTGCTTGTATTTCAGCTGAAAAGCAAACAATCTCAGCCATTGGCTGAGATTCAATTTGAAAAGAATATGAAAAGAAACATATTCTAAATTATATGTAAGATTCCTTTCTGAGAGCATAGAACTAATATAGGATGGGAGGGCAAGATAAATTTTCCATCTTAACTCTAAAGCACTGAAAAATGATCCTTTTTTTACCCAGTTACACAATGCGTTTCTTAACTTTTTAAACCAGATCCAGGAACTAGATTTCTTTCTCTTTCCTTCGGTTTAATCTAGGAAATGGAATATTTGTACACAGGATTCTTACAGACAGGTGTTTATTGTGGGATCCTCGTGCATGGAAGTTTCCTAAAGCAACCACAGAACTTTGTTGGCATCAAAATGTCAGTCTGTATTCCTCCCCCATTTAATCCAGATTTACCCCTTCCATGGAAAATTTTTGAAGTTAAAAAACAACAACCCAACCCTGTCGCCAACAACCCACTTGCAATATTAAGCATCCTTCTAGAAACATCCAGAGATTCACATATTAGACATCTATGTAACTGATGCCATGATATAGCCACACTACATTGCTGTGACATGGAGCTAGAGATGTTGAACAGAAAATTCACAGCATCTCACCAAACAAAGCTTTTAAGCATTTTTTTCCTGGAAAACATGAACTTTACAATATTATAAAACCAGTACTGTATGTGTTAGTAGCATAGCTTTGTAGATAAGCCCGGAATACTTACTAGCCTCCAACGTTATTTTACAAGCCTGCTAAGAAAATTTAGACTCATGAAGCTACAACCTTGCTGAAAATTTGGACCTGGTCAGCACTTGGATAGGGGAGACCTCCTGGAAATCACTTGTATGCTCTTATCTCAGTGACCAGCACTGACGAGAAGGTAAAAAATGTGTCTTCTAGCAAGAATAATGGTAGAAGGGGGTGGAGCAAATCACTGCAAGGAATTCATTGTACCCAAGGCCTCTAGGCAAGGTTGAATGCAAGGCTGATATAACATAAATACATAGATCATGAAAAATAGAATCCTATACCAAATCTGAAAGTAAAAGTTGGGATCGATTTGTTGATTTATAAAACTTACAGGAACATCCAGGAACCACAATGTTTATTAAAGTGAACTGTTCACATACCAGAGTGCAATAGAAAGTGCAGACTATTCCTGTTGAAACAACAGACCCCCACAACTGAAATCCTGTAACTGAAAGGGAGGGAAAATACATAAATAATCTTTGAAACATTTCTAGGGATATGTGGTAAAACATTTATTTATTTATTTATTTATTTATTTATTTATTTATGCAAAGAAGGCAAAACAATAAGTGCACATACAAATCTTCATGATATTTATGAATTTAAAGTTTGCGATAAACAAGAAATGTAAATACTACTTGGATGGTGAGTAGCAAGCATACCTGAACTGTGGAAGGACATACCTGCCATACCTTAAGTTCATCATTAGGAGGCCCTTCTCCAGGTTTCCCCTAAATAGGTGATGCAGGTGACCATAAGGGAAAATTCCTACTAGGTGATGACATTCAGTCTAGTGCTTGTAGTTGGCCAGCCCAGGTATTGTGTCGAGGGTCCTAATAGCTCAGAAGGATCTCTTACTGGCAGCTGTGATGCTTTTTCTGCTCTCCTCACTAGGACCTCAAGCAGCACTTTAGCAGAGGGAGAGCGGCTGTGCCACTTTTTAGTAGGAGTCAAATTTGACTCTCACTTGCAGTGTCTGCCTGCCACTATGCCCTGCTCCATCTCCTGTCTTTCCTTGGAGGAAAAAGGTGTGACTGCATTGGGGGGTCTCCTCAAATCTGGGTCTCCTCAAATCTGACCCTGGTGAGATTATAGAATGCCCTTATCAGTGAGACTCTCCTTAATTCTTCTCCCTTCTCTCACATTACAAAAAGACTAAAAGCTGCAATCTTGTACACACTGACCTGGAAGTAAATCCCATTGAATAGTGGGACCCGGAGCCAGGAAACCCACGGTACCTCACAGAGCCTCCAACCCCAACCCTACTAATCCAGGGAGACATCTCATAGAATCATAGAATCATAGAATCAGAGTTGGAAGAGACCACAAGGGCCATCGAGTCCAACCCCCTGCCAAGCAGGAAACACCATCAGAGCACTCCTGACATATGGTTGTCAAGCCTCTGCTTAAAGACCTCCAAAGTAGGAGACTCCACCACACTCCTTGGCAGCAAATTCCACTGTCGAACAGCTCTTACTGTCAGGAAGTTCTTCCTAATGTTTAGGTGGAATCTTCTTTCTTGTAGTTTGGATCCATTGCTCCGTGTCCGCTTCTCTGGAGCAGCAGAAAACAACCTTTCTCCCTCCTCTATGTGACATCCTTTTATATATTTGAACATGGCTATCATATCACCCCTTAACCTCCTCTTCTCCAGGCTAAACATGCCCAGCTCCCTTAGCCGTTCCTCATAAGGCATCGTTTCCAGGCCTTTGACCATTTTGGTTGCCCTCCTCTGGACACGTTCCAGTTTGTCAGTGTCCTTCTTGAATTGTGGTGCCCAGAACTGGACACAGTACTCCAGGTGAGGTCTGACCAGAGCAGAATACAGTGGCACTATTACTTCCCTTGATCTAGATGCTATACTCCTATTGATGCAGCCCAGAATTGCATTGGCTTTTTTAGCTGCCGCGTCACACTGTTGGCTCATGTCAAGTTTGTGGTCAACCAAGACTCCTAGATCCTTTTCACATGTACTGCTCTCAAGCCAGGTGTCCCCCATCTTGTATTTGTGCATCTCATTTTTTTTGCCCAAGTGCAATACTTTACATTTCTCCCTGTTAAAATTCATCTTGTTTGTTTTGGCCCAGTTCTCTAATCTGTCAAGGTCGTTTTGAAGTGTGATCCTGTCCTCTGGGGTGTTAGCCACCCCTCCCAGTTTGGTGTCATCTGCAAATTTGATCAGGATGCCCTTGAGTCCATCATCCAAGTCGTTGATAAAGATGTTGAATAAGACCGGGCCCAAGACAGAACCCTGTGGCACCCCACTAGTCACTCTTCTCCAGGATGAAGAGGAACCATTGATGAGCACTCTTTGGGTTCGATCAGTCAGCCAGTTACAAATCCACTGAGTGGTAGCATAGTCAAGACCGCATTTTACCAGCTTCTTTACAAGAATATCATGGGGCACCTTGTCAAATGCCTTGCTGAAATCAAGGTAGGCTACATCCACTGCGTTCCCTTCATCTACCAGGCTTGTAATTCTGTCAAAAAACGAGATCAGGTTAGTCTGACATGACTTATTTTTCAGAAATCCATGCTGTCTATTGGTGATCACAGCATTCCTTTCTAGGTGCGCACAGACTGTTTGCTTAATGATCTGCTCCAGAATCTTCCCTGGTATTGATGTCAGACTGACTGGGCGGTAATTATTTGGGTCCTCTCTTTTCCCCTTTTTGAAAATAGGGACAACATTTGCCCTCCTCCAGTCTGCCGGGACTTCGCCTGTTCTCCAGGAATTCTCAAAGATGACTGCCAGTGGTTCTGAGATCACATCGGCCAGTTCTTTTAATACTCTTGGATGCAGTTCATCTGGCCCTGGAGACTTGAATACATCTAAACTGGCCAAGTATTCTTGTACTATCTCCTTAGTTATTCTGGGCTGTGTTTCCTTTGCTGAATCATTTGCTCCAAATTCTTCAGGTCGGGCATTGTTTTCCTTATCGGAGAAGACTGAGGCAAAGAAGGCATTGAGGAGTTCAGCCCTTTCTGTGTCCCCTGTTTGCATTTCACCATCTTCTCCTCTGAGTGACCCCACTGTTTCTTTGTTCTTCCTTTTGCTACGAACATACCCATAGAAGCCTTTTTTGTTGCTTTTAACCTCTCTAGCAAGCCTGAGTTCATTCTGTGCTTTAGCTTTTCTGACTTTGTGTCTACACGTGCTGGCTATTTGTTTGAATTCCTCTTTGGTGGTTTCCCCCCTTTTCCATTTTTTATACACATCCTTTTTTAATCGTAACTCAGTTAAAAGTTCTTTAGATAGCCACCCTGGCTTCTTTAGGCACCTTCCATGTTTCCGTCTCATTGGTATTGCCTGACGTTGTGCTTTTAGTATCTCCCTCTTAACAAACTCCCAGCCATCATGAACTCCCTTTCCTTTTAGTATTACTGTCCATGGGATCTCACCCAGCACTTCCCTAAGTTTTATGAAGTCGGCTTTCTTAAAGTCAAGAAATTGAGTCCTAGTATGCTTGGCTGCTCCTTTCCGCTGTATAGTAAACTTCAGAAGAGCATGATCACTCGCGCCTAATGATCCTTCCACTTCTACCCCACTAACCAGATCATCAACATTGGTTAGGACCAGATCTAAAATGGCTGTTCCTCTTGTTGCTTCTCCCACTTTCTGGACAATGAAGTTGTCTGCAAGGCCAGTGAGGAATCTGTTTGACCTTATGCTCTTGGCTGAGCTTGATATCCAACAAATATCCGGGTAATTGAAGTCCCCCATTACTACTATCTCCCTTCCTTTTGCGTGCTTGGCCATCTGTTCCAGGAAGGCATCATCTATGTCCTCCGTTTGGCTTGGGGATCTATAGTAAACTCCCACAATGAGGTCCCTGTTATTCTTCTCTCCCTTAATTTTGACCCAAATGCTCTCACTTTGGCTTTGAGGTTCTAAATCTTGGATCTCTTCACAGGTATACACATCCCTGACATATAACGCCACTCCTCCTCCTTTCTTGTCTGGTCTGTTTCTCTGAAATAGATTGTATCCCCCCATTGTTACATTCCAATCGTGGGACTTATCCCACCAGGTTTCAGTGATGCCTATTATGTCATATTCAGTTTGCTGTACCAAGAGCTCAAGCTCATCTTGTTTATTTCCCATGCTTTGTGCATTAGTGTACAGACATTGAAGTCCATTAATCATTCCCCCGTGTCCCTTATTTAAGGATTTTTTCCTCCCACCACTAGGTCTGCGTGCTGTTTGCTCCATTTGGTATATGACATTTGGATGATCATCTTCATCAATTGATAGGCTCCTACCTTCAGGAGCACTGTCTCCCTCCCCCACATTAGTCAGTTTAAAGCCCTCCTGATGAGGTTTCTGAGATTTTTGGCAAAAACATTTCTCCCAACCGTTGTGAGGTGCAGCCCATCACTTGCCAGAAGTCCATCTTCAAGAAACTGCAGTCCGTGATCTAAGAATCCAAACCGTTCCTGCTTACACCACCTGCGAAGCCAGCTGTTCACTTCCACTATTTTTCCCTCTCTCCCTGGGCCACGTCGTTCAACTGGGAGGAGAGATGAGATGACAATTTGTGCATTTAGTTGCTTCAACTTCCTGCCGAGAGCCTCGTAGTCTCTTTTGATCTTCTGGAGGCTATTGCTTGCAGTGTCATTGGTTCCCACATGAACCAAGAGGAAGGGGTATTTGTCAGTGGGTTTTATGATTCCTTGCAGTCGTTCAGTTACATCTTGGATCTTAGCCCCGGGGAGACAGCACACTTCCCGAGACATCTTGTCAGGCCCACAAATCACTGCTTCTGTTCCCCTCAGTAGGGAATCCCCTATCACCACTACACGCCTCCTCTTAGGTTTGGTGCGGGTTCTTCCATGAGCTGTCTGTTCCAAGGTCGCCTGCACATTCCCTGAGGACTGACTTTGCTGCTCGTCTTCATTTTCCTGATCGACTGAAATGAGGGAGAGATCCTCAAATGGAGTCTGCTCTTCATCTTCCATGCTAGGGGAGAGGACCTCAAAGCGATTGTGTATTTCTAAACAATCAGAACGAACCCTGGGCCTCCTACTTCTTTGAGTCACGTTTCTCCATATATCTGGCTCCTGTGTTGGTGAACTAGCCTCCTTCTCAGGGGAGTCCCCTGTCTCCTCCTTGATGGAGACGGTGTGGTCTGTTGCTTCCAAGAAGAGCTCCAGCTCTCTAATTCTTTGGAGCGTAGCTACACGTTCCTCCAGTTGCTGGACTTTGTCTTTTAAGAGGGCAATCAACATGCAATTGCTGCAGGTAAAGCTGCCTGCAACCTTTGGCAAGATGGCAAACATTGCGCAGGAATCGCAGGCGACTGCAGCTGTTCCCTCCCCCTCCATCTTGAGAATGTGTCGTTGGGGGTGGCTACAGCGGTCCTCCATAAAAAGCGTGAAGAAAGGACAAATAACTCCCCCAACAAAAAAACCTAGGTCTCCACCAACAAACGTTTGACACTAGCTCCTCTAAATCTAAAAGATGGATTGAACTGCGCGTGCCGCTAGGCGCGCGCCGCTTCCCTGCTATCTCACCAGGCCTGTCTCCAAGGAATGCCCTGGAAAGACCCTTGGAGTTGGTCTCCAGCAGCAGAGGTACCAGAGAGGGTCTCACACTCAAAAGCATCTGTGCCAGGGAGTTCAGGCTGAGGTAGTTGATCAGCAAAGGCTGGGAGTTAAGGTCTGCTACTTGCTGAAACAACATATGCCTTTCAGCTCATTACTCCTGCAACCTGAGTTCTGGCTGATCTGTTAGTGGATGACCTCTGCCTCACAGCTGTGCTTTTGGATTATGTTTGACTCAGGACTCTACCTTTGTGCTTGACCCCTGCTTCACTTTGACTTTGCTTAATGCTATTGTGCTTCGGGCCTGAGTCTGCAATGTGACCTGTTGTGTAGTCTTGTTCCAGACAACCTCAGGGCCTGAGACCTAACCCAGCTGGAGTAGGATAATGCCTCTGCAAATGATTAAAAGAATTTCATGAACAGCCAAACTATAAGAGTTATTATTTCAACTACCACATATATTTGAAATATTATATAAGGTGTATTTATTTCATTGTCTTATTATTCACATGCTACAGAATAAGCAAAATTTGACTCAAGCTTTTCACAAAGGTACTGGAGATTTCACACAAGTGAACCACCTAAGTCAACGTTAGTTTTTTGTCCTTTGCTAATGGTTTTAAACGATGTGTTCACATTACCTTGACTCAAAGCCAGGGATGGAGAATATATAACAATTCCAGTGTATAATATCTGAGAAGATGAAATAAACACACATGTTAGTGTTAGGATATTTCCGTTCCACCTTAAAAGGGAGCAGGCTTTGTGAGTCACAGAGTCTGCGCATGTCCTGTTCACAGGATGTTTATGTTTGCTATTGCTTTCGTTTCTCTCTGTCTGAGACACTGACGCAGGCAGGCAGTCATGTCTTTCTTTGTTCTGATCAACGCTGAATAAAAGCTTGTAAATAATGCTCTCCTGAGTGCGACTTCTGGCTGTGCATTATCTGCTGATAAGAGCGTGCATGAGCCCTGGAATGTGGCAAGGAAACTCGTGTCGCTAATCGCTCATACTGCGTGACTACGGGAGATCGATGGATCGTCCGGCAGCTGGCTTGGGGGCCATGATGGACTTTATCTCCCTGGCAGTATCCCAACAGTTAGATGTTCTTTCTCAGAATTATTTGTTCTACACCAGGGATGCCCTCCCTGCAAGGAGCAAGCACAAAAGCATCAAGTCCTATTCAACAGCCCACATAGTGCTTAGGCAAAGATGGGAGGGGAGTTGAAGAACATAACCAATCATAGAACACAAACAACAACATATACATACCATACATACTAACATTACTATTGTGGCTGAAACACTACCACCTCACAGTTCTTTGAGAAAAAGCACCAGTTTGATTTAAGTACCGTGAAACAAACTGAGCAACATAAGTAGTATGTAAAAACAACAACCTGATATTTCAAAATATTTGTCAGTATACTGTGAAAAGTACATAATGATTACACGTTCTAAGTGAGCATTTTGCCAACAAAAACTCCGGTATCACGGAAATAAGCGTGCAAACAAAATGAGCGAGTCCAGTTCTTAGTCGCATTTGTTCATGCAATGCAAGACACTTTTGCTCCATCTCTGTACTCTTTATTTATGTATTATATTTATAGGTAACCAACGCAGTAAAAAAAACAGATAGCAAGAATAACAAAGAAAAATTAGGTGAAATTGCTTACAAAAATGTATATAGTAGGGGAAATTCACACAAAAATGCAGTGTATAGTTAAACTATGGAACTCGTTCCTACAGGAGACAGTGGTGGCCACTAAATTTCAAAGACTTTTAAAGACAGCTAGACAAATTCATGGAGAATCAGGCTATCACCTGCCAATATCCACGATGGCTGTGTTCTACCTCCACTCTCAGAGGCAGTATGTCTCTGAATACCAGCTGCTGTGAAGAGCCAGTAGGCAGAGTGCTATTAAACTGAGGTCCTGCTTGCAGACTTCCCATAGGCATCTGACTGGTCACTGTGAGAAAAGGACTAGATGCCCCATTTGCCTTTTCCAGCAGGATCCCCTTATGTTCTTAGTATGGATAATCAATAAAAAATTCTGCTTTACTTACCGTTAAAATCATAAACATCACTGTTCCAAGCAGACGCATTTTTTTATTGTATCGAAGCTCCAAGTACTGCGAAAGAGATAAATTGCTTTTAGATACAAAACATACAAAGTCATATGAATCTAGCTAATATGTAGAAATAAGACTGACATGATTTCTTTTTGAGGGGGGAGGCTTAAGACTGCAGTTCTATGCACAGCTGCTCGGGAGTGAGATCTCAGTGAACTCCCTGAAATTTACTTCTGAGTAAATATCTATATGAACAGACTTCATCAGTGACATTCTATGCAAAGTTACTGAGAGAGCTTCTCTATAGCTAAACACAGCTCCTGGGAATGGAGGCACTACGGATCAGGGAAAGGGAATGAGAGGAGAGGGTTAAACACCCTCCGTGATCTGCAATAAGTTGCTGTTGTATTTAGAGCCGCACCAGTTCTTTCCCCTCCTTGAGCAAAATGCACTCCTGTTGCCCATCAGCCAATTGGCAGTTGGAAGCACATCTTGCTCTAGTGAAGGAACACCAGGAGCTTATTTTAAGCTCCTGATAGTTCGTTTGATGCCCCACCCTTATGCACCCACCATGCCTGATGTAATATATGACTTAGATGTAGGGGGGGTGGACATGGCTTCCCCAAATGAGGCCTGGAGCGCCAAATTTGTGACTTACAGCGTAAATTATTCAGTAAAAGAATAAAATCTTTACTGAGTTAAAATAAACTTGTTTGCAAATAACAGCATAGCAAACAGAAGATTAAACTAGCTTCAGAGCATACACAGAGTTTCCACTGAGCACAGGCTTCACAGAGCACAGGCTCCACCACACAGACACAGACTCTCTAGGCTCCACACTGAGTCTGCCTGCAAGCAAATAGAGTGGTACCTCAGGTTACATACACTTCAGGTTACAGACTCCACTAACCCAGAAATATTACCTCGGGTTAAAAACTTTGCTTCAGGACGAGAACAGAAATCGTGCTCCGGCAGCGCAGTGGCAGCAGGAGGCCCCATTAGCTAAAGTGGTGCTTTAGGTTAAGAACAGTTTCAGGTTAAGAACGGACCTCCGGAACGAATTAAGTACTTAACCCGAAGTACCACTGTACAATATTTATACAGAGAATGAGTCATCCTCAAGATGAGTCACAGGAGCCAACTGACGCTTCACAAGTAAGATTCACCTTCTGTTGTGTGGGCAGGGCGGTCCCTCCCCTTACCTGGCCGATCACCTGGCAACACCTCCCCAGGCAGGATTGGGCGATTGGCTGAGGTAGGCAGAGACCTCCAGGTAGCCAGCCTGGGGAGGGTGAAGCCAGCCCGAAGTACTGGGAGCCGCACTGAGATCCGGGGGACTGCACGCAACCATGCAAAAGGCATTTAATGTGGGGAGCAGTCATTCTGCAGCTTTTCATCATTTCACAACATTTCTAGACTCCTTTACTGCTTCTGCTCTCAAATACCTTTGTCACATGACAGTTTGATTTAAAGGATGGAGGTTCCCTGCTCCTGTTCTAGTTAAGTGAGTTTCAAAGATGACCCTGGAGTGGCTTCATGGCTAGAGAAAATGACTGCTTTTTATATAAGAAAGTGGTGCCAGAAAAACAACAGATGGGACAGAGGAAAAGAAAGAAATAGCATTTCCATACTACCAACTTCAAGGGTTTAACGCATGTTCCCCATGCTCAGTTCATCATCAGCGGCTCTGCTTTGAAGCTGTGGCTCCTAGTAGGCAGGAACAGGAACAGAGCTCTCTCTGTGAAATACTGTACCTTGTCCATTGAGATTTGCCAGATCCAATTCTGAATTGTTTTCGTTGACTAGTAACTTGCTGGATAGTCCCTTGATTTATTTTTAAAGGCCTTAGGGGTATATTTACTACGGGTATCGTATGTTGTTAGGCTAAGCTGGAGGGTTTTATTCATACAGTCCTGGGAGGAGATGCTAAAAGTCTGTTTACCTCATAGGTGCTGATGATATGCAGCCGGTAGTAGACAGGTAGGAACACTTCGGCAGACATCAGCACCATAATGGTATAGGCGAAAACGAAGAGACTAAAAGCGACCCCAAAGCGATAGATCTCAGCTGGGGTCCCCAGCACCGTCACCGCTGACATAAAGCTGGCTGTGAGGGACAATGCAACTGGCCAACAAGTTAGACTGCGGCCAGCCATCAGATAGTCATTCTGAGATTTGTATACTCCCTTGGCGGCAAAGAAAATGCCGATTATTGCAGAAAAGACCAACATGGCTACAAAGACGACATAATCATAGAAACCAAAGCGTCCAGCTATTACTTCGGGGTCAAGAAGCGGTGGGGGGGAAGGCGTCGCCATCATGGGGCTCAAATGGGAGGCAGCAGATAGGCAGAGTAGGTTGGAGAAATCAGCATCTGCGCTGTGGATCTCGTTACCGTGGTAACAACGGTGCATTGGGTTCCTTAAAGCCACAAACCTCTTCTAAGCCCAACGGCTGACTGTAATGCCGTCCTGTTTGCCATGTACTAACTTCATGCTTTCCAACAGGGCCTACCTCAGAGTAGCCCCCCCAGCACAACCCTAAATCAAACTCAAAATCTAAGACTAACACTATGGGAAAGGTGGCACTTGTTTGGAGCTCCCTGCTCATCAATAACAAGAAACAAACCCACCAGAACTTGAATGGAGATGGAATTACTGCAACCCGGATATTTATGGGAAACTTTAGTATATATTTTTAAAAAAACAAAAAACAAAACAGACAATCAAAATGGGGATTAAAATTAAAGCAGCAAACAACGGGTATTTCAAAGCAAGTTAGCTTGCAGTGGAACATTTTAAGAAAGCTACAGAAACTAAAATAGCTGCTTCAAAAAATATTAGAGTCAGAAGCTTTCTCTAATAGCATCCCCAAATAAGACATTTTGAACTATAGAGTCGAAAGAAATAATCAAGGTAAGACAAAAGCTAGAAAGGGGGCTGTAAGTAGTATGAGCAACTCCTAGCAAAAACAAAGGCTAAGAAACACAGCAAATGTGAGCCTTTTCCAAGAATGATCAGTCAATTAGAAACCTTTAGGAAGAGAAAAATAAGAAAGGGGAAAGAGCACTGACCATAAAAAAAAAGATTTTCAAAAAGTAAAACTAGGAAAAGTTTTTTTCTTAGGGCAGTGCCTATTAAAAGCAAGTAGGGGGAAAGGGATTGCTCCCCTCTTAAACCTGAACAATCTATTTGTATTGTAGAGGAGCATGCAGCTGAGGAAAAAGTCCATGTAAACAGAGACAATGAAGGTCTTTTATTAAATTTTACAAAATCTAACCACAACTGAAGGGCAAAATATTCAGCATCCTGGGGAGTTTCAAATGAAGCTCAAATATTCACTTTGAATGAGAAGCACATCATATTTGACATAAAGTGTAGCCAAAATTACACAGAGTAAAATATAAAATACAATTATTAATGTTGAAGACAACATATAAATAAGATTTGGGAACAGTAGATCTTATTGTGAGGTCAGGCAATGAGGAGGAGGACAAACAGAATGAAGGTTATAAAAAGGGATTTTAATGAATAAGGCTTATTTTCTTAAGATGAAGTAGAATTAGACTTCTTTTTAGAAGCATTGAATGCTAATGTTGTAACAGCAAAATATGTAATGGCAGCACTGATAAGAGGAATTGGGGCAGTTTTCATCTGTGCAGGGGGGACATGTGGAGAATATCAAATTGTGTGGATTATGGCAGAAAGGTTGAATGTACAAGGCAAAGAGGGAAGAAGTAGTTTACCAAGACAGCAGAGTGAATGGAATAGGATGCAAAAGAGAAAAGGAGGGAAGAGCATACAAAAGACAACAAAATATGGAGTGTAGCACATTGTGGAAGATGCTACCATAACACTCGGTTATTGAAGCTTACTCCCAAGTAAGTGTGCACAAGACTGCAACCTGAAGTAGGTAAGTGAAATGGTCAGCTATATCCACAAGTCAGTTCTCATTGCATATTGAGTTACATTTTAATTTCCAAAATTTGCTTCTTAGTACTTCCACTTTTTTCAGTTACATATTGTCCAATATATTACTTCCTTCAAGATGGTGTGAAGTTCAGGTAGGATTTGTCCGAAGTCCTGGATAGGGTGGGCAAATAAAATGTCTCACAGTAGTAATGACTATTGGGGGGGGGGGTGATTAGTTAAATTTTATTTTCCATTCATAAGCATAAATGTCAAGTAGCTGCCAACTTCAACGAAGAGTCCAAGATGATTTTCATATATGAGCACCATTGACTTTTTCTTTACTATCTGTGAAATCCATTTCAATATGATTGAAAGCTGGATTGTCAGTTCCTTCATCTGTCACAGGGAATGGTTTCCAGTTTAAAACTTTGATTTTCTCATCCTGGGGGGAAAAATAGTATTTTACTTTGAGGAATAAAGCTTTTGTTATAAATATATAATGATTTATGTCCTTCCTATGCTTCCAGGGTGTTTTACAAAAACATAATAAAACACAGCAACCAAAATAAAATATAATAAATTACACTACGTTGAAATAACAATACATTTTAAATCCTGAGAAAATAGAAGGATCTTTGTTGTCACCCATTATGGATGAAAGTTGCTGTGAAGCCGCCCTTCCCTTCCCATTGCTTTAGAAACACTGGTACAAATAACATAAAATAGGGTTGCCCTATTTCTAGAAGTTAAATTCAGGACACAAAAGCTGAGCGTTTTTTAAGCAAACAACCTATTTTCCTAAATTCCACCCAGACGCTATTTTCACCTGGCATAAAAAGAAATTACTTCTATTGTTCAGGCCAACAGTTGTGAGAAAAGATGACATAATAATAGACTCTTTGCATGAGCTTTAAGATATATGACCGCTAGAGAGAGCTATTTCTCTGTTTTAATTCTGTTGGTGGATTAGACAAGGAAGCCCTAGTAGATTTATTTGCAACAAAAAGCATTGCACAAAACTACTGTTAGCAAAACTTGTTTGACAGGTTCTATCTTCCCAAGGGGTTATGTTACAGATAATTCTTCTGATATACCATTTTACACTAAAGCAAGAATATTCTCATAAGAAAGATATTTCTGTACCACACTGCCACAGCTGTTTCTTTAATAATATACATACTGTATTTAGACTCATGGATTGGTCTAGGAGCATCTCATGTTGCCTGCACCATTGTTAAAACTAACAATGGTTTGAGCCTGATCAGTGTCTTTGATGGAAAAACACTAGAGCCCCATGCAACACCTGTTTATGATTACAGTAAATAAATTTATTTGAAGAATCTTCAATATTTTTACCAACTAAACTTTTGACAAACTCACTAGATAGGGTATAAATTTCTTGAATGTGGTTTGATATCACTTCCAAATTCTGTATAATCATGGCAATAAACTCCTTACATAATCTTCTATATGACATACGCATTTTGGTGGTTTTTTGTTTTGATTTATTTTCATCTACACAGGAAAATTATGACCATAAAGAAGCTCATCCTTTGCATTTCTTCCTTATATGTTTTTGTAGTGGGCCACATGACTATTTCCTGCATTGCTACTGTCTAATGATATACTGTGTACAGATGTTCACTTCATGGACACATGACAAAGCAAAAATGGCCTTCTCCTGCTTCTCCAGATGTCTAGCAGTACTGTTTGGTTCACTGTGCTGCTGACAACTTGCTCACTACATGGTTACAGCTAACACAGGAATATTTTTACAAATATAAACACAGTAAGACATGAACTCCACACTTCAAGGTCTTCCCAGGTTTCACAAAGAATATTTCCTGGGAGGGCATCAAGTCTCCCTCTCTGATGGCAAGAAAATATTATCTTGGATCTGATTTTTCAGGACTCCTCCATATGGCTGTGGAAAAAGTCTGTAGCCAGTACAAAAAGAGGTCATCTTGGGGTCATGCCAGGGCACTGTGGCTCTATAAGGTCCAATGCCCTTCCATTCCCTTGATAGTGGGGGACAAACTGAGGCAGTTTATTTCCTTCCCATTAATGAATAGAAGCAATAGGAGGGGGAAATGCAGCTTCAAGTCAGGGCTCCCCTGACATCTGAGGCAGACCCCAAAATGGCAGTCTTCTACCCATGAGGGGAGAAGAAATGAGGGAAGATCTACATCAAGAACAAGGGGGGAAGAAAGTTCAAAATCTGGAATCAACTGCCCCAGTGGATTCTGCTTGTGGATTTTCTGCTTGCCCCATTGATGGCCTGGCCTTGATAATGGTAGTGCACATGCTTAGCATGCAAAATGTCCCAAGTTGAATCTTTGTTGCCTTCAGATATGGCTGAGAAACAATTCTGAGCTAGATGAACCAGCCTCAGACTTGGCATAAGACAGCTCCCTATATTTCTAAATATGCACACTTTCCACTCAGTCACAGGGAGTGCAGCTGGGCACAGGAAAGGGTGGTTTGTTTGCCTTTGGTTATCCCCCTCTCCCACCTTTGTATTACTCTGCATGCAAATAAAGATATCACATGAAAATCAATACATATAATGTTGAAATATCCAAATTACATCATGTATCTGATACAGAAAACACCCGCTTATGAACATTCATGGCACAGTATATTTGCTGATCTATATAAGACTGTCAGTGGGAACTTTAGTAAAATGTTGCAATGTTAAGTCCTCTTGGTTCTGGGTTCGAGCTAGGTAACCAGCCATGGTTACTTCATTCTGTTCCATTCCATTCCCCTTCCCACCATATGCTTTTAGTGAAGTTCATTCATTCATGATGGCTACCATCTGGGAACAATGATACACCATCAAGAAAATCTCCAAATATCCCTGCCCACTTACTAAGATAAAACGTAGATCCTAATAGACATGGATCTTTTACTGCACAAGAAGAATGAAATAGAAAACTAAACTTACTTTTTTAGGTTTCAAAAATGAGAAATTAGACAAAAAGTCCTCTTTGGTGAGCATGAATTTCCGATCCACAGTCTGCCGTAATCCTCCTGAAAAACATCCAATTAGTAGTTGTTATTTTTATTACTTTATTACCCATACTTCACCCTAAGATCCCAGTGCAGGTTACAGCAATTTAAAATGCAACATTAAAAATAATTTTCAAAAGATAGAATCACAAAAATAGAGTGGTCCTGAAAATCTCAGCCAGGATAAAGAGGCCCATCCAAAGCACAGAGATTATTACAAATAATGTTTATGTGGAGGAGAACCATATATGCTGCCTTGAGCTCCTTGGAGGAAAGCTAGGATAGAAATAAAATTAATAAATTATAAATAAAATTAATTTATTCTTGAAATATATATATACCTTGGCTTTCTGTTTAAAACAGGGACATCCAATGTGATTTACATGAATAAAACAGTAACTTTAAAAGTTATAAACAGGTAACAAAAAACAGCAACATAACAGATTAGGCAAGAACCAAATCAAGAGTAATGGCTAGCTGAAACAAGGATTGTCAGAGAATTCTGATAAAAACAAACTGGAGTGGAAATTGCCAATGTTCGCTTATGCAGAAAATAAATAAATCCATCAAAGATTATCACTATTTGCTGCTGTTGTTTCTTTTAGTCCACAAAAGACTTGTAATTGCATATTTTTCCTCTGTTTGCATTGCTTTTCCTTTGCACTGAAATTAATGAAGTGCAATAATGAAATGACAATGTAACTTAAGTAATTATGTAAATTACATAATTTACCCAATTTCACCGTATCAATGAAACAAATAATGCAGTTTTGGGTGAAAGATGAACTGCAGAGCAACAGAAACAGTGCTGAATGTGACAAATACAGAGCAAATGGAAAAATGAGGCCTTCTTCCATCCCTAGCTGAATCAGAAAAGTCTGTCATCTGCCAGCCTGCTTGGTTGCTATGCTACCTGCAGATAAATGAAATATCCTTCTGTGCCACAATGGAAACTCAGCAAGCGGACAAAAGAGTGATGAGGCATTCTACCTTTGTCAGTCCACTTGGTAGAAGGCCTTCTTTTTAGCTAACTGAAGGAGCTGTTTATATAGAGATGTGAGAGTTCAGTTTCTTTTAGAAAATAATCTTTACTTCAATAAAATCACAACCAATTAACATACCTGTCGAAAGGCTGACAACTATTCCCACAGCAACTGTGACCAGGGTTCCAATTGTGCTAAAGTACAGATAAGATAAGGAATACCAATAATCTGCAATGGCAGGTCTGCAGGGGGGAAACAGATAGATATATTGTTATTTTTCTACAATGTAAATCTGAAAATGGAAACTGATACATGTTCCTTATTTAATTTAAATATTGTTGTTATGAGGTTTTCAAACAGTGATAAATAATACAAATTAAACATCAATAATATCCAGTAATCAAAACTGAACATCCAGAGAAAGACTTCAGTCAAAACCTAGCAATTGAATACATTTTTTATCCAACATGCTTTATCCAGCTGGATAAACAGGTCTTTACTATGCGTGTCCACTTGTTAGGGTTTTAGTCTTGTTTTAAATGTATTTGTTGTATTTGCGTTTTTAGCTGTTTTTAATTATCTTACTCTTCTTAATTATTGATGATGATGATAAGCGCTCTTAAGGTTTACCATACATATATGAGATAAATGCAGTAGTAACATATGAAAACAAAAGCTCAGCATTTTCTGTGTGTGTGATTTGCAAAACAAAGTCCTTATTCGCCTCCCAACAATGCAAACAGAAAAAAACTTCTAATGTGATTGCATTTTGATCAGATGCTATTGGGCAAAGAACAGTAACATTTGACAGCAACAAATAACATTTGGCAGATCTACTATTTACCTCTCATTAGCTTGAGTTTCTAAGGAGCCATTCCAGTAGTTTTCTGTGCCTAGGGTGCTTATGTTACAGCCTACCGTTGAAAGATTTAATGGCATGGCAGTACTGGGAAGTGGAGGGTATATCTGAGCTCCAATTCCAACCCAAAGGGAAGCTGTGAATCCTCCCATGAGACCTACAAATGCACCCTATAAAACAGAAAGATCAATCTTATTCAAACTTTAAAGAAAAGGGAAAGATGAGGGAAATAAAAGCAACCCGCATTATCCCCCATGCTCCATTGTTATTTCAAAACACAGGAAAGAAATCCACTTAGGGTTAAACTACACATTCTGTTAGTCACACATTTAGGGCTGTGGACACTTAAGACTAATAATAATAATAATTTATTATTTGTACCCACCCATCTGGCTGGGTCTCCTCAACCACTCTGGGCGGCTTCCAACAAAGATTAAAAATACATTAAAATATCACACATTAAAAACTTCCCTGAACAGGGCTGCCCTCAGATGTCTTCTAAATGTCAGGTAGTTGTTTATCCCTTTGACATCTGATGGGAGGGCGTTCCACAGGGCGGCTGCCACTACCGAGAAGGCCCTCTGCCTGGTTCCCTGTAGCTTTGCTTCTCACAACGAGGGAACCGCCAGAAGGCCCTCGGTGCTGGACCTCAGCATCCGGGCAGAACGATGGGGGTGGAGACGCTCCTTCAGGTATACTGGGCCAAGGCAATCCTTCATATGTGATACAGGTTTTTCAGGCTAAATGCTGGTATTGTTAGCCTGACATTTGTCAAGCTTATGTGTTCCCTTTGTTCTGGCTTGCTTGATTGCTTGCTCATGTTTGTGTGTTTACAATTTAAATTCATTTTGCATTTCACCATAGGGACCTTTTGGGATCAAAAAGGTTGCATAGAAAATAAATACATATATTCATCTATACAAGCATACATACAAACAGGCTGCTCTTCTGTCATAAATAAAATACAGGAAGAACACTTACCACAGGATTGGCAAAAGGACAAAGGATGCCCAAAGAAAACAGTCCCAGAAGAGGTCCACCAACCATGCCAAATATACTGAGAGCTGCCTGAGGAAAGAGTAAAACTAGAAATATCAGTCCTCAAAAACAGTGCTGCTGAACATTAAGAAAATGAAAACCAATGTTTAGCTTCCTTGTAATCACTTTCTAGACATCCTGAATAAATACTACTGCTGACGTACGCAGGTGATAGTAACAGGTTAAGCATTAAACAGAGAATCGGAAGTGACAGGTGATGCTTAACTTTCCTTAGCCACCATTGGTGCCAAAAGCCATTTAAGGGACGTGTGATTTAGAGCAGGGAAATGACACGTAGGGAAAGGGTTCTTGCCAAGTGTCCCTTTGCCTCTTTCTATCAAGCCCTCCTGAAAGTTTTTGTTTACCTTTTTTAAAAAAATGAATGAATGAATGAAATAAACTGAAGATGAAAACATACTCAAGAGTGTTACAGTAGATTGAAAGTAACATAAGCTTGAACACTATCATTAAACTTACTGTTCCAAAACACTGCAAAAAATACCCATTTTTATACAAATCTGTTCGGCTGGTTATGTGCATTCTTTTCTAATAAATTAGCTTAATCATAGTAACTATGGGCTAATTTTTCTAAATCCATTTGAATATAATAGGAGATTCAAAAGGGGCTTTTAAAAGCCAATCTACTACTGTTATAGTTTGGCCATTCATCGTAATGTCCCACTGATTTCAGTATCCACTTTTTATAACATTCATGGATTTTGATACATTGACCCACCAGTATCAAATGAAAAGTAGCGTGCTCTAGACTGAATATAAGTTTGCAATCTTAAAACAAGTTAGCTGAAGTCCTCCATTTTCTTATATTACTTGATCTAATTTAAGCCTTTTGCCAAAGTAAGCAGTTTGGAGTATAAAGAATAAAACTTAATCCATTGGTTTGTCCTGTTCTTCCAGTCAATTAATGTGAACTGAGGAATTATTAATCGCCTACCTGTAACAAACCTCCTAGAAGAGATGCCAAGGCAGCCATCGCAATACACACTCCACCATATAATAGACCTAAATGAGTGATACATACAGAAATGTCAAATGGCACCTATAGAATTCTGCACCTACAATCCATGAACCGTGAATTTAGTTTGCACCCATTAAAAACTATAGAAGTGTTGCACAAGATTTATAGAACGCTCGCTGCAGGTTTTGCCCTGTGGGTTTTGTTTCACTGACTCTTGATAGCAAATCAACGGTTGATAACAAAACAGCTAGGATTATATCTAGGAATAATCAATCCACAAAAGATCATGTTCTTGTTTGCTTTGGAAAAAAATCACATAAAAACATTTCAAAACCTACAAAGCGATACCACTGGAAATTAAGTGTTGAAATACTAGTCCTTACAAAGTAAATTAGAGTATTAGTAGTTAAGTTCACAACATGAATCATTTACATTCCTCGTCTAATCCTCTAAGGAGATTGCTGTCTATAGATGAGTTCACTGTCCTCAAATGGTTTATAAATGCTTGATATTTTCATGATTCACTATCCACCATCCACACAGCTATAATTTGCAGTCAGGGAGTGACAGCCATGCACTAATCCTGCAGTGAGGCAAACTAGTAGTTTGTGCTAGCCACACATTCATCTATAAGAGCCACTGTGCCCACTGGAAACAAGCAACAGCATTCCAAAACTTCAGGAATGTTAGATATAATCCTGGTGTACTAATGTTGCCTTTACATATTACATCATATTATACTTCATGCCCATTGCATTCTCCTGTTGGTACTGCTGCTGCAGTTGTTAGTAGCAGCAGCAGTAATAATAATAATAATAATAATAATAATAATAATAATAATAATAATAGTATATTAGTTATTTGGTATTACTAGAGCACCATCAATGTCCACAGAGCTTTACAGAATGCAAGAGGACAGGCCTGTACCCCAAAAATCTAACAATGGCAACCCTAGGAATAATGAAGTTTGGGGACCATTTTCTGAATGTGTCAGGGTTCTGCATCCTGCACCGGGGGCAGAGAGCAGGTGGCGGCGGGGCTGGCATGCGTCCTGGGGGCAGGGAGCGCATCCTGGGGGCGGGGCAGCCGGGGGGTCAGCCGTGATGGCACCCTGAGGATCGTCCTGCCGGGGGTGGGGCGCTCCCCATGACTCCTCTTCCTCCGCCAGTGCCTAAGGCCTCTAAGATGGCACTGACAGATGCACCATTGAGCAAAATGGCACTTACTTCTGAGCAGAGGGGGGCACTGAGCCAAGAGGATGCCATAGGGGGTGCTGCAACAATGACTGAGAACAGAAGGTGGGGTGCACCAAATTTTGGCATTGCACAAGGCACCACTGAAATTTGAAAGCCTAAAGTCTGTCACTATTCTGAGTAAATATGGATAGTGTTGTACTGTAAATTACCCTGACACTGAATTTCACCATTGAATATCTGCTTGCAAGCCCTGCTTGCTTAATTTTCTGATTGTACACCCGACTGTACTGTATTTAATAGGTGATATGAATAGGCTTGTGTACCTGCTTAATAGCAAGAAGCAAGATAATTCTATAAGACAGCCGATAATAAAAACAACCTTGATTATTCTAATAGTTCATTTAAATAAATTCCTTTAATTATATTTAAAAGTTATCTATAAAAACGTGTTAGAGTAATATAATGTTAACTTTATCAACATTAATGGAAACTATAAACACCATAATATCTGAGAAGAAAATAAAGACTTGGCTCCTGAAGCTTGAAAAGATAAAGACTTACTCATCCCCATAGAAATCCAAGATAATTTCTTTTCAGTGGGTGATCTGAGGTAAGGTTTAATGAGGTCTTCTACAGTCACAGCAGCTAAAGCATTGATGCTAGAGGACACTGTACTAAGGAAGATGAAATATAGTACATTTTAATTTTGTACCTGCTCAGAATAGTGTTTTACTAGTACATTAATAACTAGCAGAATAATGAAGCAGTGAATGTGATCTACAAGTGATATCAGGAGAGGCTGTAACTACAAACCTTTGTTTCTGAGTGGTATCGTAAGTTTCAGTGGAATCTCAGTAAGGCAATTCTTAAGCAGATAAAACAGCTTTATTTCTCTGCAAATCCTATATCATCACCTTTTGCCTTATTAACAGTAACAGATCAGCAGTAATATACTCTCAGTGCTCACATCCACACTGAGTAAAATAAGCTCTCTCCAACTGAAATAGGCTCCCATCAATTAACCCAATATTAAGTGCTTTTAGAAAGAAAAAGAAAAAAAGGTGCCAGTACTCACCATTGCAGTAAGTAAGTGCCATACTGTTAACATTTGGGGAAGGTGACGGTACTGTGTACCCTTGAGCACTCCCAGAAAAAAGCACTGCCTATATTTATATGTATTTATTTACTTAGAGAAAATCCAGCTATGTTAGGTGGGGCTTACTTCCAAATGTGAGTATACAGGATTGCAGCCGATATATCTCTCCCAGAAGGATTCCCTTATTCTCAGGGAAGTGGGTAGAAGACTGAAGCCTATATTGATTAATCCACTGATTAAATTTATAAAGGTTACTGTAGTCATCTGAATTCATTAAGAACATTTCCCCCTTACTCCAATGGATTCAGGATTAATTTACCTTAATGTTCCGCTATAGGCACTAGCCACAAAAAGTCCTGGCACACCTGGAAAATCACGTAGAATATCCAACACCAAATATGGCATGAGCTGAAAAAAGCAATATACATAAAAATTATAAAATCATTTCAATTTTGTTATAGAATCATTTCAATTTTGTTGTCTTTCCCTCATTTTTGTAACTTTCACTTTCTTCATTCTTTATCATTTCTCTAAGCTTAAATACATATACATTTAAATCTTCCTTTCCCCAGCACAAGAAGTTAGGTACAAAATTGGAATTGGAACCTAGAATAGCATTCATTCATGTATTGAATTATGCAAGATCTTTTGAGGACACTGGCTCCAAATATGTAATGGCATTCTTTCTTCACGGCTGGCCCTACCATTAGCCAGAGTGAGGCAATTGCCTAAGGCAGCAAATGGTAGGGAGAAGCAGCAGCAGCAGCCGCCACCAGCTACCTACCGTATTTTTCGCTCTATAACACGCACCCAACCATAACACGCACGTAGTTTTTAGAGGAGGAAAATCCGTAGGCATGCCACCCATAGGCATTTCCTCCATAACACGCACAGACATTTCCCCTTACTTTCTAGGAGGAAAAAAGTGAGTGTTATGGTGCAAAAAATACGGTATTTCTCCTGAGCCTCTTGGCCATTCCTTTCTGTTGGAAATCAGAACTATGTGTGCCAAATAACAAAACCAACCTGCTCCTTTCAGGTGTGCTGAAGGACACTATCCCATTGCTATTGTTGTAGTAAGATTTACCTGCCAATCCAATCAGTTCGTTTACTTGGAGTAGGGGGAACGGGGCAAATATTTTTTTCCCTTTGCTTCAGGCAGCAAAATGTATGTGGCTGGCCCTGCCCTTCTTTCCAATGAGTGGTCTTGTGACTTCACCTAGTAAGCCCATGTACTCAACATCACACCTCAGTGCCAAACCAAAAACTACAATGCTAATACAGTACTTTATTTTGCTCTTCTTATGTATGTATAATAATATTCTATATTTCTATATGTATTAGAAAGTTAAATACGAAACCTGGTCTGGTGCTGAAACACATTTTGCTGTCCAGGGGTCACAATCCTTATAAATGGAGTACATTGCTAATCCAGACAACACTGCACATGCAAGAATTGCCCATAGTCCCAAGAGGTTTATATAAAGAGATCTATGAGGAAATAACAACATTTTAAATCTTGGGAAGTACCTGGTAAATCACAGTTATAGTATTGTGTAATTGTGTGCTGCACTGTACCCGAACTCGCTTCCTCTTTGGCAGCCAAAGAAAATAGAACCTTAGTTAGGTTACAATGTACTTACTGGTTTATTTAGCTCAAAACGCAATGGAAAACATTCAATCATGTGTGTGTTTGTGTACATGTCGCTAAAACAAGCTGTCACATGTCGTTGGAGGAGCTCCCGCTTGCCATTGCTGCTCTGATATCACTGCATGTTCATAGCGATATTGGCTTTGTTACTAAGAACAGGCCTCTCCTGCCTCTTCTTTCCCATACCAACTCCCAGTGCGCCCGTCCCCCAGTAGCTACTCATGAAGATCAAGAGACCCCTGGAACATGGTGGAAAAGGAAATGGGTGGGGGCTGGGAATGTAAGTGCCTTCCATTCATTCAAGAGTACATTTAAACCAAAGCCTCTATTTACTGAGCCTCGCCTCTGAAAATCCCATTCAAGCCTTGCTCTAATTGCTGAGCAGACACCACATACTGCCTACACATTTTCAAGCCTACACATTTTCACAGTAACTACAATAGCTAGACAGCTTGGGTCCAATACACTGAATGGCTTTATTGTTCTTTGTTCATTTCTATTTCTAAGATCAGCCAGGAGCACTTTCTATGGAGACTGAACATCTTTCAGTGGCATTGCATCCCTTCCTGTAGTTTCCAGCAACCAGCAACTGTTTTTAATCAAACTCTAGTATAAATTGCTAGCGTTCTGGTCTGAGTACAGTTGGCAGGCTTTGCTTATGGTATTTTAAGATATGGGAAATCCTGACAGCTTTTCTCTAGAAGTGTTATTCTAAGCAAGTATGTGAAGAATGTCATTTATGTGAAGCAACAAAAGCAACTTTTCCCTTACTGTTACCATGGCACTAGTCATGATCCAGCATTGACTGACCCTGATCCTACCTAAACAAATTAAAAGGTGAAATTGACTTGGCCTGGTCTTCTTGCAATTAGCTTCTTGTAACATTCTTCAATAGCAAGGCAATATTGAAAGGCAAAAGAATCGTTCTTTTTTTGGTGTCTATACACCCATTTTTTCACGTGTTAGTATAATCAACATTATAAAAGAAATGTAGTTCTGTCTTAAATTTGTACAGAAACAGGTTGCAAATCTGGCACTTGTTACAAAATTCCTTTCAAAAAATTAAAGTAAATGTGTGTATTTAGAACTTTAGTAAAGTATTTACAGCTTTATATAATTATATTTCCAATGGTAATGCTTTTGTCAGCAGAAAATAGGAAATCAATTTTTGGGAATTCCAACCCCCCTTGGCCTTGACACCCCTCCCTAAATATGATCTAGAGGTACCTTCCAAAACAGATTACAGGAGCTGTGGGGCAGGTGGAAATTGCTGAAAACTGCTCCCTCCCTGTTCAACAGATAGATGGAAGCCTTACCATTAGCAATACCATAGGATACAGCCCTAAGGAAATCAGTTGGTAATTGGTGATAATTATTATTGCTGTTGTCGGGGATGCAATGGTAAGTAACCTTTGATGTAATAATTAGGATGGAGTTGTCCATATAATAAACCAAGATTCATTACTGCATGGCTCTGCAGAAGAGTAAGCTGTATTTGTAAATGCACAAGTATTTATACCATTTACAATTTTAAAAAAGACACAAAGCTACAAACTGCTATAATTTACCCTAATCTAATTGTTCATGTGTATTTGCTTTTGACAAGGTTCACAAAACAGAAAACAGATCATTTATATCTTTTATGACTAGATTTTTTAAACCCATAATATCAAGAATGCAATTTAAAATTGAAACGTTTTGCAAAAAACAGAATCTGCCAGTGGGTCGAAATAACAAACTTACAGCTTTGCTTGGAATAGGGTTTTGCAGGCAATGTATCGCTGAACTTGAGACTGGTTGATTCCATATATTCCAAGCCAGGTGAAAGTTCCACCTACAATAATTGTCCAGAATGTATGCCTTTGCAAAGGATCAGGGTTAAAACTAAATTAAAGGGAGGGAAACAGAACTGTGAAAAAATGGTCTTTAGATTCTTTCCATGTTCACATTCAATTTATATACAAGTTCTCAAACAAATTGAAAAAATAACAATGGTTAAATATTAAACTCAACTAATAAGAAAACACACACACATTATTTGAAATACATAATTCAAGATGCAATAGTTCCTTATGAATAAGAGCATTGGTTGTATCATGGTGGCTTTGGACTGGTGTAGGGTTGTCATACATCAGAAGCAGTGTCTGGGCAGAAATCAGGAAAATGTTTAGGAAAATCCAGACATATGGCAAACTGTGTCGGCAATGTCATGTTTGCTAATTTTCCTTAATAGCTGGAAAATGTCTACTTTTTTTAGATTTTGTAAAAAAGCTCAACAACTTTTGTGTCCGGACTTTCACTTTTTGAAATATGGCAACCCTAGACTGGTGGCAGGGCATCCCATTTTGAATCTATGCATTCATACAGTCCAGTGATTCTCCTTTCAGCACTAGGTCACTGAAGGTGGCAGGGAATGTTGACCCAGGCAAGATCACACCCATGCCTGATGAGTTTGCGTGGGAGATGTTTAAGTGAGATGGCATCCCCCAAGTGCCACCTTGGGCTTCCTTGGCAAACTTGCCAGTCACAGGAGCAATGATCCCTCCTGGACCAGCACACTCCCCACCCTGTCTTTCAGCGACCTGGTGCTGGAAGGAGAAATGCCACATGGCTGTAGTGCTCCCTCTCACTGTCACTTTTTCCTGCCACTGCCTACCTCAGCCACTCTCATAAGCTTGGGGAAGGGCTACCTGGGAGGAACTCAGGAGGTGCTTGTGGAGTAATCAATAGGCACCTTACCAGGCCTGTGGCCAGCTAGATGTAGCCAGTGTGGGCAAGGGTTCAAAGCACAGCTGCAAGGAACATACATCTTAAGACTGCTGCAGCTGAATTGAAAACTGCTCTGGAATCAACATGGAGTCCAAGATGTAGAGGATACAAGATAATGTATATAAAGTGTCTGCCGCAATGAGTCACTGAGAAGTCACCTATTCTAGACCTCAAATTACTTGGAAGAAGTAAATCAACTGACACTACACTGATGCAATGGTGGTGGTGCAGGAGGAGGATTGCTCTGCTACCACAGAGTGAGCTCAGAAATGAAGTCAACCCTATGCTCAGTCATTCAAATAAGTCTCTCTTCCATCTGTGTTTGGATGAAATGTCAAGGCTGCTGCTTTATCAGCTACAATTCCCTGTTCATCACCAGAAATGTACAGGCTTAGTTAGTAGTGTTGGCTAGATAGTGATAATGCTAGTCTGCCACACTGCATCCAGTGTGGCCTATTCAAGATTTCCCCTGACTCAATGTAGATTTTTTAAAACATTTTTTTCAATCTAAGATTTTGGCACAAGCACATTCGTTGTTAAGGGTAATACAAAATTATAGCAGTTCTCAAACAAACCTTAAAGCGCCTTAGAAAAGCAGAAATGATCCCTTTCTGCAAAGTGAATAACTATCTATATTGTTTATGTTGCACAAAAAACTCTACTTTTTTATTCATGAATGCTTTATAAGATAACAAATAACCTTACCCTATATACCTAGAATAAATGACACTTATTACAATGATGCATAAGTTAAATAATATATTTAAGGTTTAGTTGCAAAATTCTGGTGTAATACTGTAGCTGAAACAAATAGAAAACTTACTCCCAGAAATTTAATCTTCCTCCATGGTAGGAATCATTTAGAATTGGTTCAATGCCATGTTGAACAACCACAGCACGTATAATCACAGATGTAAAACCTGCTACCATGATTCCAACTTGAAAAACATCTGTCCAAACTACTGCTTTTAGACCACCCTATGTGGAGAAAAACAGATAGATTAATATATAGTGGTGCCTCGCAAGACAAAATTAATTCGTTCTGTGAGTTTTTTCGTCTAGCGAATTTTTCGTCTTGCGAAGCACGGTGTCGGAAAAGTTTTGGAAAAGCTTCAAAAATCACCAAAAACCTCAAAAAAGGCTACCACACCGCGTTCTATGAGTTGCTCCTCGAAGTCAAGTCGCAACTGTATTAACGGTGTTAAGAAAAAGGAAACAAACTTGCAAAAGACGCAAGACGTTTTCATCTTGCAAAGCAAGCCCATAGGGAAATTCATCTTGCGAAGCAGCTCAAAAACCGCAAAACCCTTTCGTCTAGTGAGTTTTTCGTCTTGCGAGGCATTCGTCTTGCGGGGCACCACTGTACAACCCAGATTACTTATTTGTCAAAAGAATGTATCAGAAGAGAAGAGAAGGGAATCCCACCCCCACCCCCGGAGAATTAATGTTCTGAAGGACCTAACAACTTCAATGCACTTCTCTAAGCCATTCCACTGCTGTGGAGACAACACAGCATCACCAGCTTTGCTGCACCCAGAGGCAGCACTACCAACAGAGCCTCCCCCGCCACTTGTAAGGCCTTGGGTGACACTCTTTTAGGTACTTGTGTTCCAGCCATTCAAGACTTTGGGTCTGGTACTAAAACTTTAAATTGGTCGTAACAGCTCATGAGCAGCCAGTGCAGTACTTTCAGAACCCATGACACATGATCCCATAGGGCTCCACCACTCACCAATCCTTCTGCATTTGGCTTTGAAACTGTCTCCAAGGCCAGCCCCTTGTAAAGCACATTGCAGTAGTCTGGATGGGAAGTCACTACAGAATGAACTACTGAGCGAACTAGCTTAAACTGGGCATAAGCACTCCTGCCCACTGAAGCCACCTGGGATTCCAGTGGCAGGTTGGAATCCAGGAGTACTACCAGACTACGAACCTCTTCCTTCAGGAGGAGAGCAACCACTCCTGAAAAAGGTTGTCCACCTAATACTCAGATATGAGAACTGCCCACTCATAGCACCTCTGTCTTGTCAGGGTTCAGCCCATCCCTGATTCCAGGCACCGGTGCAAGACCTTCGCAGTGTTAAATAAAATAATTTTATGGGGTGCAAATAATGTTATGAAAACTTGCATTCAATTTTTAAAATATTTGTATGCAATAATAAAATGAATTTTAAACATACCAGTGTGCAATAGAAGGTGCAGACTACTCCTGTTGCAACCACTGCACCCCACAGGTCAAATCCTGTAACTAGAAAAGAAAATATAAAGTGTAAAGGAATGAGGGTTTTTTATGGTAGATGTTTATTTTGGTGTTTGAACAGTAGATACAAAGAGCACTGGAAATAATTTTTAGTGGTGATTAATTACAATTTGGCCTTTGAT
Source organism: Podarcis bocagei (assembly GCF_964188305.1). Taxonomy (NCBI): domain Eukaryota; kingdom Metazoa; phylum Chordata; class Lepidosauria; order Squamata; family Lacertidae; genus Podarcis; species Podarcis bocagei. The sequence continues at coordinate 37,098,232 of NC_138135.1, read as the reverse complement.
CATTTCTTCCATACAGGCTTATTTGGAATTATGCCCATAAAACAAACTCTGCACAACAGATGCTATTGACTATGTTAACTAAATAGAACCTGCACACAGAGGCAACGATATCTGATCCTCTCAATAAACAACAATTAAATGACACCAATATCATGCTCAGCTCATTAGCTGCCAGAGGTAGTTGACTTGCTGTTGCTGGAAACAAAATTATAGGGTGGATGGACTTTGCTCTGCTCCACCAAGGCAATTCTAATTTGACCTGTAAGGGTGCACTTTATGGCTTGCCAGATGTTTGATAATCATCCTGATTTATAGCCTACCAAGACTCCCTGTGTAGGGGCCAGAACCATGGTCCCAAGACATGTCCCAAAGCTGCCATGCTGCCATAGAAGTTGCCATCTGAAACATCTTGAAAGCACCAAGCTAGGGAAGGCTGGTCTAAAGATGCATGATATATAAATCTTTCTGAAACTAAGAAGGTCATAGACTGGTGATTGACTGGATGGGAGACTTTCTGAGAATACTGTGTGGTTGTCCTTGAGTTCCATCATGGAAGAAAGACAGGTTATACATGTAATGAATAAAATTCAAGAAATTGAACATAAAAAATGGCTGCCTTGGTGATTTGTGTTGTGAACCCTTGCTGCAAAGATATACTTGATAAATAGTTTCATAGATATAGTTTTAACTGTTTGGCTTATATTTATTGGTTTAATTATTATTATTTTATTGATTTTATTGTTTGAATATGACAACTGCCCTTCTTGATGGATCTAGTCTAGAAATGCAGTGAATAAATCAAGAAATATAAAAATTTGAATTAACCATCCATGTATATGTTTCAAGAAATAACTATACTACATAGTTTATGCGTTTCCCCCTTTAAAATCCACATGAAACCATTATTCCACAATATTTAGGGTCCATTAAGCCTAGAATATTTACAACATTATGTTGTATGGTAATGAAAGCAGAAGTTAGCCAGAAGTTACTTCTCAAAGCATAGCTGCTGTTCTGATGCTGGAATTTTAGATGGACAAATCTTTGCTGAAGTCAGCAGAAATATACAAAGGCTTCATAATAGGTTTTGCTTTATACAATAATTTATAACAGATATTAAAGAATAAGCTCTGTTACCATAAATTCATTTATTCATCTTACCTTGATTTAAAGCCAAGGCTGGGGCATAAATTACAATTCCAGTGTATAATATCTGGAACAGAGGATACAGACACAAACAAAACATTTTAAAGATCATCCCATTTTATTGCTAAAAACAAAACCTTCATACAGGAGCAGTTTCACTTTTTAAACAATTTTTAACACTCTCAAATACTCCACTTTCCTTTCTCTAAAGTGATAAAAGCTTCAAGAAGTATTTAAAAGACTTCGGAACTTTTAAGCTTCAGAGCTAGTCTTGTTTTACTTTGTTGTAGTTTACATTCTATTATTCCTAATAACAGTGATGGGCGATTAGTAAATGTTGATTAGATATTGTTATTTTTTTACTTTGTTTCAATGTACATTAATAAGAATTTGGGTTCGGTTGATGACAGCTAAATAAGCTCTTCAGGAGGTTAACAAACTTAGAAGTTTGGGAAACTGGATGACTAGGAGACTGAGGGTTGCAGGTGCTGTAACAGAGGGGTTCCATAGTAGTTCCATTCCTCACTACAGGATCACTATACGATAGCAGATTCCCATTCAGCCCCATGGCATTCATGCTGTGAATGTCCCACAGGTTTCTGTTCTATCACCAATGCTATTCCATGTTTGCTTATTTAATAGCATTCCTATACCACTTAATCATCAAAACCTCTAGACAATTTACATAAAATATACATTAAAATTACCAAAAAAAAGTCAGGTGCTAAAAACAAGTTAACCAGAACGTTTTAATACTGGAATAAAACCAGCAGTTTTAAAATATAATACAATGTAATATATTAAAATTTATTATAATATTACAAATTAAAATTTACATGCCTGAGTAGACTAACTTAAACAAAAATGTTTTTAGCAAGTGCTGAACAGAGTACGGTGGTACCTTACTTCTCGAACATAATCTGTTCTGGAAGTCCCTTCGACTTCCAAAACTTTTGAAAACATTCTGATTGGGGCAGGTGCCCTGGAAACAATAGCCGACAGCTGCATCAGACATCCGATTTCAGAAAAACATTCGAAAACCAGAAAACTTACTTCTGGGTTTTCGGCGTTTGGGAGCCGAAATGTTTGAGTACCAAGGCATTCAAGAACCAAGGTTCCACGGTGCAACAAAAGTACCTGCCTAATATCAATGGGCAAGGAGTTTCAAAGTATAGGTGCTGCCATCACAAATTATCAATTCCTTACAGGTGCAGAACAAATATTATGTGACATTTGCAGAAGTGCCAAGTCTGCAGACTGAGGCACCTTGTGCACGATATACAGTCGTACCTTGGAAGTCGAATGGAATCCAAACCAAAGTGTGGCTTCTGATTCCAATCAGAAGCTGTGGAAACCCCGCGGGACATTCAGCTTCCAAAAGAATGTTCGAAAACTGGAACAGTCACTTCCAGCTTTCGATTGTTCGGGAGTCAAAATGTTTGAGAACTAGGCTGTTTGAAAACCAAGGTACGACTGTATAAATAAAATAAGAATACTTCACACTGTAGCATAGAATTGTAGAGTTGGAAGGGACCCTGAGGGCCATCTATTCCAACCTCCTGCAATGCAGGAATCCCGCCCACAGCTACCCTTGGACAGTGGCGGACCTAGCTGCATGGGCACCCGGAACGGAGGCCATGCCATGCACCTGGGGGGGGGCAATCCTCCGTGAGGGGGGGCGGGGCAATCCTCCACATGCGGCTGCAGTGGCGCAATCCTCCGGGGCCGTGGGGTGAGCCCCCGCGGTGTGCCTTTTTGTCACCCCACTCAGAGATGGAACCCTACGCCCCTGCCCCTGGGTGGGTTTGAACCACCAACCTTCTGATTAACAGCCAGATGCACTGACCCATTGTGCCACTGGGGCACATGTTCAGTTCAGAGTTCCTTTGACAGTTCCTTAAGTATTTATGTCTTGTAATGAGTTACAACACTCTCAGTGATTTCAGCGGGGCAAGGATTACCCCTGTATGTTCCTACCTCATTGTAGTTAATATAAATAACTATATTGAAGCTTTGTTCACAATCTCACAACTGAAGCTTCTAATGTCAAGCTTATATTACGCTACTATTTGCGGTAGATAAAACATGCTTCATATACACTAGGCTAAATAACAATGGATAGCATTCAAACAAGTTTTACTCAGAGTAAACCTACTGAAATTAATGAATTTGACTAGGTTAAGTTGTGGAACTTCTTTGGCACAGAGGTATGTTTGCAACGTTCACTATTTGGCTTTCACTGAATGCTGAAGATGCATCTCTTTCTATCTTTTTAGCCTGGCCTTTGATACTTGAGATGTCTGTTTTCAGGACCCATCCTATTCCTATGGCTGTAATTTGTTTTATTTGTTTTTAATGTATGAATTTTACATTGTTGTTGTAGTAACGTGCCCTGGGACTCACTGGTGAAGGGCAGATAATAAATTTAAGAAGCAGTAGTAGTAACAGTGATTTCAGTGGGTCTACTCCTCCAAGTAAAACTTAACTGAATACCACCCAATTAGTTTGATTTGTACATTTCTTAATATCTGAGGTTTCTGAATCAATGTGCTTACCGTAAGTATAATGAAGAGAATTGTCCCACACAGACGGAGGTATTTATTAAATCGAAGTTCTAAATACTGTAAAAGTAAATACATAAAACGGTAATGAACAATTTTTATGTAGTTGTGAAGGAAGAGTTCATTTCACATTGAAGAAGATTATATTAAACTGGAGGAGAAAGGAGTTGATTTTCCATTTATTTGATTGCTCAGATCGTGGTCAATTTTCCTTATTTTCTTTTGCCTGCTGCGGCAACTATATATTTATTTATTTAAATATTTATAGACTACATTTTCATATAAAATATCACAAGGCAGCATACAGCCTAAAATACACAGTAAAACCAAATTAAAAATGTGAAAGACATCAGTAAAAGCTGGTTGGCAAAGAATCTCAGGTATGAAAGTCCTATTTAAATCATTCTTTTTTTTACAAAAAAAAAATCTAAGCATGATCAGGGATGACTCTGGACAGATAAAATAAAAAAAAATTTTCTTCCAGTAGCACCTTAAAGACCAACTAAGTTAGTTCTTGGTATGAGCTCATACCAAGAACTAACTTAGTTGGTCTTTAAGGTGCTACTGGAAGAAATTTTTTTATTATTTTGACTATGGCAGACCAACACGGCTACCTATCTACTTCTGGACAGATAGTATGACTAATGGCCAGGGATGATGGGAGTTATAGTTCAGCAACAGCTGGAGGGGTAAAAGTTCCCCACACCTGCTCAATTGGGAGAGGCTGTGAAAGCTCTGGATTGGCATTTGAATGCAGTAGTGGACTAGATGAAGGCAAATAAACTGTGCTCAACAGAGGCTCCTTGAGTGGGTGGTTCTCATGTCTAGAAGATAAGTTAAGTTACCTGTTCTGGTGAGGTTCCACTCTCTCTCTCTCTTAAGGAGCAAGTGTGCTGCTTGTTGTTTCCCCAGACCACAAAACTGCTCCTTAAGGGTGCAATCTTTCACCTCTCCAATTCCCAGACAAGGAGACGTGGCCCAAGGAGACCACGATGGATTCAACTTCAGCTTATTGTCTCTCATCTGGCCCACCATTGCATCCAGGCACTGATCCAGAATCTGCACACCTTCTCCTGACTCAGATGTTACAGAGAAACAGAATTGTGTACCATCAGCATACTGATGACTATTCACTCCAAATCTCATAATGACTTCTGCAAATGTCTTCATATAGCCCAGAGGACAAAAATGAGCCCTATAGCAAAAATGATCAAGCTGCTATGGGGCCAAGAAATAATCACCTAAAATTGGAAATGGTCTCAGAGATGGGTGCACTGTTTTACAGTGGTTTTTGCTCCTAACTCCTATCACCTGAGTGAGAGAGGTTTGAGAGTGGTGGTGGTGGTGGCAGGGCATGGGTTGGTTGTCTTTAGTTGACTGCAGTAAGATTTGTACGTTGGCAAATGTTTGCACAAACATGTACCTACATGTGCAGCCTAATGCATAAACCAGGCACTTGGATTTCACTAGTTTACCACAAGAACCGGTTAAACAGATCTACAAATATTGTTTTGGGATTTTCATTGATTTTTCCTTTGGCTTTCTACATGAAGATTTCAGAAGACTCTTTAAAGTTAATGTTTTCCAAACAGAAGGCTGAAAAGTGGGGCTACAAGATGGAAAGTCCTTATGTATTTGTTGTGCCCTGTCCCCATTGTGTAAGAGTGTGTGTATATATATATATATATATATATATACACACACACACACTACAATGCGGAAACGAAATGTAAATTTACTATTTTTAACCAGTTAGAATTTATTGATGTTTTCATGGATGTCCTTTGCTGATTTTATTTGCATTTGTTGCATGCTGCCTTGATTTGTTTGTGCGTGCAGGCAGTGGCGTAGCGTGGGTTGTCAGCACCCGGGGCAAGGCAAGTAATTTGCGCCCCCTAACCCTTGGATTTGCGCCCCCTAACCCCCAGATGTTGCGCCCGGTGCGGCCGGCCCCCCTGCACCCCCCACGCTACGCCACTGCGTGCAGGTTGTAAATATGATATTAAAATATAATGGATGATCCAAAGAGCAGAATCGGAGGTCCTGATTGCGAAGGAACTCTCTTAACCCTGAAAGCAACCTCGGGAGGTTCACCAACTGCGCCAGAGAAAGTTCGCGGGAGTCCCCTCCTCCTACCTCGTAGGTGCTGGTGATGCCCAGGCGGTAGAAGACGGGCACGAAGACCTCGGCGCTCAGGATGACCACCAGCGCGTAGGTGATGGCGAAGACGCTGAACCTGGCCCCGAAGCGGTACACCTCCGACGGGGTGCCCAGCACCGTCACGGCCGACATGAAGCTGGCCGTCAGCGACAGCGCCACCGGCAAGGCCGACATGCTGCGGCCCCCCATCAGGAACTCCTGCGAGCTCTTCTGCCCGCCGCCCGCGAAGGCGTAGTACACGCCGATGGCCGCCGAGATGAGCAGCATGGCCCCGAAGACCACGTAGTCCCACGTGCCGAAGCCCCCGACGGCTTGGCAGCCGCTCATGACGCCCGGAATGCCGGCGCTGACAAACAGGAGGAAAGCGCCCACGGAGAAGAAGGGCTGGTGCCTTCAGGAAGGACGGCGCTTCTCTTCGGCGAAGCTCGCTGGGAGGGAGGCGGCCGCCTGCTGCCTGGTGCAACTCTTCGGCGCAACTCTCTCTCTCTCCCTCAGCGCGGGAGATGCTGGGCAGGCCGGCTCCCCGCGCGCGCTTCCTCTTCCCCAGGCGCCCCCGCAGTTCGCTCGCTCGCTCTCAGCACGTGCCCTTTTGGCGCGGGAAGCGCTCCTGCTGCTTCTCCGCACCCGCAAGCGCCCACCGGAGCTTCCCGGTTGCCCACGAAGACCTCCGGTTTTTCTTATCCGCTCCACTTTTTCATTACCCTCTTCCCTTCTTTTATTCCTACCCCGCACCTTCCTTTCCGCCCTCTTTCTCCTTTCTAGTAATTCCCTTCTTCTTCTTCCCTCACGCGCCTCTGCGTCTTCGCTCCTCTCAGAGGAGCCTCCTGGAGCGAGAGGCGCCGTCCAGCGCTGCTGCTCCTGCTTCTCTCAGCGCAGCCGGTGAACGGAATGCCCGTCTCTCTTTACTCGCCCAGCGCCGCAGCAAAGCTTGCCTCGTCTCCGGTCTCGTCGCCTGCCTTGCACAGGGAGTTCAGCGGCGAGGGACAGCTCCCGTCTCTCTCTCAGCCTCGAGCGGAGCCACAGGCGAGGGGATTCCTCGTTTCAGCACCACTAGCGACTCGGCCGGAGGCAGCGCGAGAGGGAGAGCGCACGAGACAAGACCCAGGTAGGCTTGGGCGACAGAGCAGCAAAAGTGGCGAGAGCTGAAAGCAGCCCCGCCTCCTGCAACTGGAGGACGGAGAGCCCCGCCCCGAGGAAGAGTGGTGACTCTGGTGGATTCGCCTTAAAGGAAGTAATTGACCTGAATTCAGAGGGGAGCCTCCCTTCATTATTCAAATCAAAACGCCTCAATTCCCATTATCAAGGGCTTACCGTAATTCCAGCAGAGGCTGAAGGTCCGCTCTTGAAATAGTTGCACAATGGGAAGGCATGAGATACTGAGTCCCAACGACACAAAGACTGGGTGTGCCAGCCTAGCCGTGGCCGTGATGAACCCTTGTGAATGAAACTTGCTTGTCTCACCTGACTGACACATGGGTGGCATATCTACTTTTAGTGCATGCTTACTCATGCTTTTATGCAAAGCAGCTGTTGTTGTTGTTTAGTCGTGTCCGACTCTTCGTGACCCCATGGACCAGAGCACGCCAGGCACTCCTGTCTTCCACTGCCTCCCGCAGTTTGGTCAGACTCATGTTTGTAGCTTCGAGAACACTGTCCAACCATCTCGTCCTCTGTCGTCCCCTTCTCCTTGTGCCCTCAATCTTTCCCAACATCAGGGTCTTTTCCAGGGAGTTTTCTCTTCTCATGAGGTGGCCAAAGTATTGGAGTCTCAGCTTCAGGATCTGTCCTTCCAGTGAGCACTCAGAGCTGATTTCCTTGAGAATGGTTAGGTTTGATCTTCTTGCAGTCCATGGGACTCTCAAGAGTCTCCTCCAGCACCATAATTCAAAAGCATCAATTCTTCGGCGATCAGCCTTCTTTACGGTCCAGCTAATATATCCCAACACCTCCACTGCCCGCTTTATGCACTGGAAGAAGTCGTAGCTAAGATGCCACAGGGAACTTATTATTATTTATTAAATTTCTGCACCACCCTTCATCTGAGAATCACAGGTGATTTATAATGCAGAAACACAAAAATACATAACATAGTAAGAAACAAAAACAATACCCCCCCACAGTTTAAAAGGCCATCAATTGTTTAATTAGCCAATTAATTAATTAACCAAAGGCCTGAGGGAAAATGAATGTTTTGCCTGACATCTCAATATATGTAACAAAGGCGCCAGGCAACCCCTTTGGGTAGAGCATTTCACATTTCTGAGCCGCCACAGAAAAGGCGCACACTACCTGGAAAAACTCTGCTGGATGGCACAATGAGGATGCAATGGAGGCAGCAAAGTATGCCTTCTTTGCTGGCTTCACTGCAACTAGATAGGCTTAATGATGAGCCCTCACCAATGTTTGATTGCATTCGACTGGAGTTTTCCATCTCCTGGCTTGTTTCCTCACCTCAAGCTTTGGAATATACCAGAGAGCCAAAGAGGTTCATTGAAGTGGGAGAGGGCACTCAGGGGCAATCGTGTCAAACCATTTGCATATTCCAGAGGTCAGAACCAGTCATAACAACTGGAAAACCCCCAGAGCCATCTAGAAACCCATTGGACCCATCAGCTTCTGAGGGTGGAGCATCTTAATAGATCCCTCACCACTGCAGAATGGGAAAAGGACTGAAAGCTTAACTCTCAACAGGAAGTAATTTGACTGTGATAAGGGACTGGTGTCATTATCTCCCACTTTCAGATCACCCTTTTCCTGCCTTGTTGGGAAAAAAAGGCCCAGAGTGTGGCCTGTCACATGCATTGAATGTTGGGACAGCCCCATGGTCGTCATGGCTGTCATAAAATCCTGAGCCACCCCAGAGCCAGTTGCCTCAGCGTGGATGTTGAAGTCCCCCAAAACCAATGGTCTGGAAGTCCTCAACACTCTGTCTCTGAGACCAGCTCTGTCAGGGAGACTGTTGGGCAGTAAGGCAGGTGGTAAACTAGCAGAATCCCTTATCTGTCCCAATTGCCCAATGCCAGGAACACACACTCTAGATCCCTCCCCCATCTGGACAGAGAGCCTGCAGAGAGAGAGAGAGAGAGAGAGAGAGAGAGAGAGTTTCTACAGACCACAGCAATTTCCCCTCCCCAGACCTTGAGCCTGCACTGATGCTGCCCTGAGTACCTAGGTGACCACAGTTGGATGAGACCAACTCCACCCTGCTCACCCACCCAGGTCTCTTATTCTTTTGCCACTGGGACAAACACATAGGGGCCCCTTCTTTATATTGTACATTATTTTTTGTGCTCATGATAGTATTGGGGCAGTTATACAATCCCACACTGATTGTGCTTGCAATCAGAGTGGACATACTGTTTCATTTTCCATGCAGTGCATATGCCATAATGTTGTGCTGAAATCCTGTAAGTTACAGATGTAACAATATACCGTATTTTTCGCCCTATAGGACGCACTTTTCCCCCTCCAAAAATGAAGGGGAAATGTGTGTGCGTCCTATGGGGCGAATGCAGGCTCCTTGGCTTCAGCGATAGCAACACGAAGCCTCCAAAGCCTGCGCTCCGGAGGCTTCACGTTGCTTTTGCTGAAGCCAGGAGAGTCTGCTCTTTGAGGCTGACAGTGGAGGAAAGCAGCGCTTCCCCCCATCGCCAGCCCCACAGGCTCGGGGGGCAGCGGGAAGGCATGCGACGCCTTCGCGCTGCTCCTGGACCTGGTTTGGAGGCTGGCGGTGGGGGGAAGCATCGAAAAGCCTGCAGGAGCCGTAATTAAAACAGTTTAAAACATTCTACAGTGTAAAAGTGTACCCGCCAGACAATAATGCAAAAATCCCCCCCCCAAGCAACAATAATGCAATAACACTGGGGAAGCATTGCAGAACAACAACACAAGGGGTGTATGGTGGGCCCAATATGAATCCACACTAATGCACCCTTACTGCATCAGTAAATGATATGCTGTAGAATACACCCATCCAGATATGCTCTATTTACCAGGGCAATCTCTAGCTCACCTGCTGCTCGTTAGTACGCGTCCAAAGTAGAGGAATTCCTTTTCCTACACAAAAATTGGCCCAAAGGTAGGTTACATTTAAGTTGCTGCAGAGGGCTCTGGTTGGAGCAGTAGCATGGTTTGATAACCCCTTGTTTTCCTATTGTAAATAACAATTAGGTGGGAAGCTGGGAGAATGCAAGAACCTCATTTGGAAGCATGTTGTGAAGTCAGTTGGACTGGTTTTCAGCTGGGTAAGATCCCAAATGGATATGCCAATTTAAATAGTAAACCCTATTTAAATATGTAACTTCTTTCTATGTAAAGTAATTAAAGTTGTCGGCCTCAGTGGTCTTAGAACTGAAATGGCCATAATGAGTGTGAGGAAATCGCATCTTAGCAACACCCACACTCTTTTTAAATAGTTGTATGATGAGACACTTTCCCAGATTGCAGAGGATGATGCACATTAAATCAGTGTGTGACTTAATCTGAACAGGATTAGCTAGTAAATTCGCTACTGTAATTAGTAGGGAAAAGAAAGTTCACACCATCTTCTCAGAACAGTTATTACTTTGACTCATACTCTCGACTGAACACTTTCACAGAATCACAGAATCGTAGAGTTGGAAGGGACCCTGGGGGCCATCGAGTCGAACCCCCGGCAATGCAAGAATCTCAGCTAAAGCATCAATGACAGATGACCATCCAACCTAAGCTTAAAGGTAAAGGTAAAGGTACCCCTGCCCATATGGGCCAGTCGTGTCCGACTCTAGGGTTGTGCGCCCATCTCACTTAAGAGGCCGGGGGGCAGCGCTGTCCGGAGACACTTCCGGGTCACGTGGCCAGCATGACGAAGCTGCTCTGGTGAGCCAGCACCAGCGCAGCACACGGAAACGCCGTTTACCTTCCCACTATAAAGCGGTACCTATTTATCTACTTGCACTTAGAGGTGCTTTCGAACTGCTAGGTGGGCAGGAGCTGGGACCGAAAGACGAGAGCTCACCCCGCAGTGGGGATTCGAACCGCCGACCATGTGATCGGCAAGCTTAAAGACCTCCAAAAGGTGTTAAGTGTTCATGAACTGTCTCAAATAACATACTGAAGACTCATAATGGGGGTGGAAGAGAGGGGGGGGGAGAGAGAGAGAGACTCCTGCACCTTTCACAATGTAGAAATCTAGAGTTTTGGAGTGCATCTTCGTCATAGGTGCCAACTCCATGGGGCCTGAGGGGGCTCGAGCCCCCTCAAAAAAATTTTTTGGGGGGCTCAGCCCCCCCAATAATCTCGGGCGCCCTTCCAGCAGAGCGCCGCCGCCGTCCCCCGCCTCCTCCCCACCTGCTCCTTCGCCAGCCAGCCAGCCAGCCGCGCGCCCTAATCGGAGAGCCCCGGCCATCCCCCGCGAGATTAGGGAATCCCCGGGGGCGGGGGCTCCTGCCTCGCTGCTTCGCAGCACCACCGCCACTGCCAAGGCACTGCCGGAAATCCCGCGAGAACAGGGGAATCCCGACTGGCCACACCTCCCAGCCAGCCAATCGGCTGGCTGGGGGGCGTGGCTTGCCCTATTTAGGGCCGGAGCCACTTTATTTGCATATTCATGAGCTTATTTATTATTCATGAGCTTTCCCGGGCCCCCCCAATATTTTTTAGAAGTCCGCGTCCCTGATCTTCGTCCATATGCTCATGACACACAAGTCTACCAGCAGGTGTGGTGGTGGATGTGCTAAGTGCCTGGCCTCAGTAGTGGGCTAGATGAGAACCAAACAACAAGCTCAGTTCAGAAAAGTGAAACGCATCCTGTTCTGGGCTGGGTTATACTTCCCTTGAAGGAGCAGGTGTGCAACTTGGGGCTACTCTTTGATTCAATGATGTAACTGGAGGCACAAGTGGCCCCAGTGTCATGGATTGTTTTGTACTGTACCAGCTTTGGCTGGTAGCCCTGTTGCAATCCTATCAGGATGGACATAGCTTGGCTTTGGTTGTCTATGTTCTGGTAAACTACTGCAATACATTGCATGTGGGGCTGCCTTTGAAGATGTTTTGAGACTTTGCTTATGGGATTTTATTATTGTATATCTTACTTGGTTGTTGATTCAGGATCTTTTTTTAAATTGGGAAGCAGTATATAAATGTAATAAACTTAACCTAAACATAATACTATCTTGAACTCCAGAAAACTGGCCACTAGATCATACAATTAAGATTCTCCCGATGTAATATTCTCCCACGACCATAGGAGCTTCTTTCACTTTCTTCCTCATCACATTAGAGGCCAGTTCCTCTCCTCCTTAAAAGTTTATCTGTGATTGCAGTTGAGCACACAGTCTGATTGAAATAGATTCCTTTTTTATCATTGTTGTTTTTATTAAAGATTTTATTGCAGAAGTACAGACCTTGTTTGTTTTCAGGTTATAAAGTCCTTTTTACAGATCAGTTAAATTCAATGTGAGACTTTGGTGTTGTATAAAGTATAAGGTTGGGGAAGAAGGTGTGTGAGGAGAGAGAGCTTTAGGGCACCCTAATTAAGAGCTTTCTGAAAAGAAACAATAGGCTTGACTTCCTTCCTCCTGAGGTGAGGGGGAGTGACTTAGCTAAGCCTGGTAAGACATCTTACTCTGTGGCATTAACCCATTTGTGCATTCCAGGCATAGGCAAACTTGGCCCTCCAGATGTTTTGAGACTACAATTCCCATCATCCCTGACCACTGGTCCTGTTAGCTGGGGATGATGGGAGTTTTAGTCCCAAAACATCTTGAAGGCCGAGTTTGCCCATGCCTGGATTAGACTTTAGCATCTTAGTTATGAGTCTTGTTATCCAACACTTTGTGACAAATATTGCCCCACTCAATGTAAAACCTTAAAAGTGTCTTTCATGTATTAAACTTTTGGTTCAATGGTTAAAATAGCACCTTAGATTGTCACAGAAACAGCTGCTACATTGAGGGAGGGGTCTATACTGTCCCTCTTAACAGCATACAGTATACCGTATTTTTTGCTCCATAACACTCACTTTTTTCCTCCTAGAAAGTAAGGGGAAATGTCTGTGCGAGTTATGGAGCAAATGCCTATGGATGGTGGGGGGGGGGATCTGCTGCAGTCGTGAGCAGAGGATCCATGGTTCCCCTTCCTTCCCTACTCCATGGCTCACTTTGCTCACTTTGAAACAGCAAAGCGGGAGAAGAGCCACTGAGTGGGGAGAAGAGAGGGACAGAGAGCCTGGTTACAAAGCACGGATCCACATGGATCCTCAGGATTTTTGCACTGGGTCACCCCAAATTCACCATCAGATCACATAGCATGTCTAGGGCTACAGCTTGCACCAAAAAAAAATCACGCACCCACTGTTGCCTGGGGCCGCAGTGGTGCAAAAATGTGGTTACAAAGCATGGATCCACATGGCTCCTCAGGATTTTTGCATTGGGCTACCCCAAACTCACTGTCAGATCACATGTCTATGACCACAGCATGAACCACAAAAATCATACATCCACTGTTTCGTTTAGAATATTTTTTTTCTTGTTTTCCTCCTCTAAAAACTATGTGCGTGTTATGGTCGGGTGCGTGTTATAGAGCGAAAAATACGCTATATAGGGTTCCAGAAGAGTCAGTCACTTACGGTAATTTTACTCAAGGTAAATACAGTTCAGGGAAAATTACAAATCACCTACAGAAAATATCATCTGACAAGGCAATGCAATATAATCATGGCTACTGAACTGCAGAACTAAGACAACATATACTAATTATCTGGTGTCCTGGATCCAAGTGGATGAAGTACAGTACTTGGACTCAGGTTTCATTTTCATAGAATTGTAGAGTTGGAAAGGACCCCAAGGCTCATCTAGTCCAACTCCCTGAAATGCAGGAATCTCAGCTAAAGACTCCATGACAGATGGCCTTCCAACCTCTGCTTTAAAACCTCCAATGAAGCAGAGTCAATAATAATAATAATAATAATAATAATAATAATAATAATAATAATAATAATTTATTATTTGTACCCTGCCCATCTGGCTGGGTTTCCCCAACCACTCTGGGCAGCTTCCAACAAAGATTAAAAATACCTTCTGAGGAAGAGTGTCAAACAGCTCTTGCCATCAGGAGGTTTTTCATGATATTTAGTCAGGAAGGTCCTTTCTTGTAACTTGAAGTCATTGGTTCAAATCCTACCCTCCAGAACAGGAGAAAACAAGCTTGTTCCCTCTTCTGTGTGATAGTCCTTAAGATGGGGGCAGGATGGAGAAGCTTTCTTTTCTATAGAGGGAACCATTTTCTTCAGAGTTAATCCACCAGGGTCTGCATGCCAGCAGTGGGCAGGACCAAGACCCAAAATGTAGCATTTCAGGACAGCATGACACTCTTTACCTCTCTTTCTGTCTCCCCTCCCCCCCCCAATTTCTCTGTGCTTCCCTTTCCTTCCATCTCTTTGTCTATTTCTGCTGTCCCACATCAATTTCCCATCCTCCTTGACAGAGGATTGAACTAATCATTTGCAGAGGGTCGCCACCCTGTTTTCTATTGCTCTATCCATTTTTATTTTCCTTCTCCCTCTTTCACTCTAGGCTTCCCTGTTTTCTTATAAATCTGAGGGCTATAGGTTCCCCACCTCTGCATTAAATTACCCCATAATATTACAAGGTGTTTATAACCTGGTTCCAAGTGCTTTAGCTCCTTATGAGTAAATGATGACGCCTTGAACCGAGTCCTGAAGCATACTAGCAGTCAGTGCAGCTCTTTGGGAGAGGCGTCACCTGCAGTAAAATGCTCCAGTTAGCAGTGTAATCGCTGTATTCTGCATCAGCTGTACCTTCCAAACCTAAGGGAAGCCCCCCCACCCCCCGTAGAGCACACTGCACTAATCCAAACTTGAAATCGCCAATGCCAACTCTGGTGACAGTTCCAGTTGCACACCATATTATGTAGCACCAGTAGCACCCCAAACTCTGCAACCATTGTCTCAAGATCTGGGAACCACTCATTCACAGGGCCTCCATCTTGCTGAGGATTAATCTTTTGTTTATCAGCCCTTATCCAACCTATAACTACATCTTGGCATTCACCTGACTCAAGAAGAATTAGAGCTCAATGTCATTAGCATGCTGATAACACCATGCTGCAAGGGAAAGGGAAAGCCTGTTCCCAATGACTCATCTTGGAAGGAATTTTCTCTTGGCTGTTGTAATTTTAGAGTGTTGAAAGATGTGTCTGTATGGGTGGGTCTGTATAAGGAAGAGTAATATGGATAATGTTAGTTGTAGATGAACATATCAGACGACACAGCAATTCTTCAGACCGCTCTTGTTTATTCACAGGCCAGAACAGAACAGGGCTGAAGGGTTCAGCCAACCTGCTTATACAGAGCTCAACTACATGGGAACAGTAACAACTTTCTGTAACTATCCAATCACAGAACGTCACTTTCAATTCTTTATTTGCATATGCGGACCTGAGTGAAAACTATCTATAGTATCCCCCTGCTGGCCCAGGGTGAGAACTTCAGTACATAACAGATAAATAAATACTTTTTTCCAGTGAATTCAACCTTATAAACACCTCTGCCTTCTGTGGGCAAGGTTCACTCAGTGATGTTTTTGAATAGGGTCATTCTATTCCAGGGCCACAGGGGGTCATTCTGGCTTTATGTGATTTTTGCTTATAGATGTGATAGCCAGGAATGTAACCTGTGTGTAGGATGAGATCTACCTATACAGTATTATTACTGGTAGTAGTAGTACCTATATTGGTTCAGTAAAAGCTATTGGTTTATGTATTTTGTATTTGTTTCTCTCTTTTTTAAGCAAGGACGTTTAACATTGTCATGCCATTTTCTGAAGGTGTGTTTATAAATCTTTTGGTACATTCCACCCTAAGAAAATATATGCTTGAGAAAGAAGTCTTATTATGGGCTGAAGCTGCTCACGTTCTGGGACAGAAAGAGAGAAAACATATGTAGCATTTAGTTAAGCCCATGCTTCATGTCCTTCTTAATGCTATGGGTTACACCCATCTGAACTTTAACCTTTTGGTTTTAGATCCTTGTTTGTATAAGGTTTTTAGTTTTACAAAAACTGATGTATGATTCAACAAGTTTCTTAACTCCAAGTTAATGTAAGCTAAAGAGCTGACAAATGTTCACCAGGAAACTAATTCCTTAGCTAAATGTTCACCAGGAAGCTAATTAGAATCAGCAGCTCTCAGGGGAAGATTGTTCTTTCTTTATTCACTTGACATTAGTGGTTTTCCATTCTTGCCATCCTCTGATGTCACAGCAGTCTTGTTTTTTTTAAAAAAGACACTATGTGTTTTATGATTAATCAGAATAGAAACAGATGAAAGTACACCCTGTCTTAGAAAAATAGCACTTCATATTTACAATGCAGTGTTTGCTGAACACTTCATGAAAATCTCTTGTGCTAAACTTGACTTTTTTCTAACTCTGTGCTGAATACCAACTCTTTATTTAAATTATTTTATTTGAAATGGAACAATTGTAATCTTCTAAGTATTTGTATTTGACATGTAGTAAGACCTGAGCTTTGCAATATTGGTAGCTCATATTTTCAGCAGCAGCAGCATTGAACCTAGAAGATGAATGTGACTGTATTCATTATTTGTTTAAGAAATCTAGACCATTATTTGTCTATGCGGATATCATGGCAGTATACAACAAGTATGAATGAAATAAACCATGCTATGGAAAGTACAATGTAAAACAATAATTATAACACAATTAGAGGCAATTAAAAGAAGTTTAACATTAAGAGTAGTTTGACGGTGGAACAGACTCCCTTGGGAGATTGCGGACTCTGCTTCATCTGAGGTTTTTAACCAGAGATTGGCTGAACATCTGTCAAGGATGCTTTAGTTGAGATTCCTGCAAAGCAGGGGTTTGAACTAGATGACACTTGACACACCTTCCAACTCTACAATTCTAAGAGAAACATATTAGAATAAATGCAAGCCTAACCATGCCTACTCAGAAGTAAGTCCTATTGGTTTCAATGGTGCTTTCTCCCTGGTAAGTGGGGTTAGGATTGCAGCCTTCGGGAACAATTTTGAAGTGTCTGGTGCCCAAACAATTGACCTGGTAAAGTCAGCACTAACTGTGCTCCTGCAGCCCTGTTCAGATGACTGCTTAGAACTGGAGGTGGTATTACCCTATAACCATAGTCTGTGGACATATTAATCTTTGTTGTCTCAGCATAGTCTCTGGTTAAACTATTTTTGCATGGTTTTACTTTTATAGCACTTTAAGCAGGGCCTGCCCAAGGCATTTCTGCACTTGAGGCAACCACAAAACAGCATCCTGTCCTTTTCTACCAGGGAAGAAGGGGTGAGCGAAGTTCTACATCAGGAACAAGGAGGGGAATAAAGATCACCATGGGATCTGCTGCCATTGGGGATCCTGCTGCCTGAGATGGTCACTTCACCTTGCCTCATGAGTGGGTTGGCCCTGACTTTAAGCTCTATATTGAAAAGGCTAAAAGTACGTAGATTCCACAGGGGTTTACTTCTGTAACTGCACTAGACACGTGAAGATTTTGATATGTCAGTTAGGCAAGACTCGTGACTTCCAGAATATTTTTATTCAACGAACAAACAATGCAATAAATATTTCTTTGCAGTGTGTGCTATCGTCTCCAGAACTAGAGTAAAATTCATTGTGCACGAACGTTTTCCCCTCCCCATACAAATGTTATTATGCGGTAGATCAGTGAGAAAGCGCAGGCAGCCTCCAGTTGTTTAAAGTCATTCAATATTCTTTCCAGTTCTTTAAAGGAAACAGACGGGATACTGGAAGAGCAAGAAAATGCCTTTCCTATAACAACCAGATGAAGGTTTTCCAACACAACCAAATACTGTACTCATATAAGCGAATAATACACAACCCCCGCTCCTAAAGATGGATGGAAGGCATTAGAGGAAGTACAAGAAATACAAAATACGCGAGAGTACGACTGATAGCTAATTAGGGAAGTATATACTGTACAGCCGCAAACAGCTTTTCCGTTCCCACTTTTTGTTTGTAGGATTCTTTCTTTCTCTGGTTCTGAAGCAAACTATTTTGCAGCTGCAAACTCCACCTCCCCGGGCGTCGTATTCCTCCGCCCCTTCTAGTTTCCACAGACCAATCAGCTTTCACTCTTTCCTTCCCCCCCCGCCTCACGTGACAGCCTCATCCCAGAATCCTTTAGCCAAGATGGCAGCCCCCAGCTAATAGTGTCGCACGTGTGTATATGTGTCGCTTTTCTTGGGAAATCGATCGGACTTAAAGTAACTACTTTTAAAATATTGAATCTCCATCACTCAAAAGGTAGTTTGTTGCTAATTCACGGAGTCATGAAGACCAAATCGTCTTCTCACAAGTCCGAGAACACGCACAGGGTAAGATAAGGGCGGCGGGGTCGGGTCGGGTGGATCAGAAACCCAGATCTTTTAAGAGCTCGGCTTAGCGCTTCGGTTCGCCGAGCTGGCGAAATAGTATATTTGATATTCAGTTACATATCACTCTAAAAAGCCATTGGAGCAGAGTGGTACAGAAGCAAAAGAAGTTGGAGAGCAGCGCAACTTTTTGCTTTCCTGTACAAGTTTTGGAAATCTGTAGTTACTGCAAGCAAACAAACAGCACCACACAAAAACCCTTGCTTATGCCCTGGGCAGTCCAAAATAGTAACTGTGTGTAGCATTTGCCACTCATCTGCTAACAAAACAGCAGGAAAACTATCAGTGTTCTTAAAGTATTCTGCTTTGCTCTGAAACCTTACCTTGTCCTACTATGTAGTTTTGAGAAGTGCTGCAAGTTTTTCAACTTATTTGTGGTGTGTGTCTTGTGCTTCTAGCACACTGTAAATTGCAGATAATTCTTAACTATGAATATGGAAGATCCTGCAACAGTACATAAGATTAGACAACATTTTCTGATTTCAATTAAGTTGTCCGTCCCATTTGAGTCTGATTTCATTCAATTCTATGGGCTGTACCATCTGACTATGTATGAAATATCATTAGAAGGGACAGCCATATAAAATCTTACTCTTTGGCAACTTCTGATAAGCTCTTTGGCAACTTCTGATGTCTCAGAGATAACTGAAAAAACCCCACAAGAAACTTCTGTTTATTTATTACTTTTTTTTACAGTTTCTCACCTTCTCAGAACGCTTAAGCAATGTAAATATTGACATTATTCATCGTATTGACAGAACAGGGAGCTATGCTGAGGTAAGATTAATGTAGTTGTTTTTCATCTGTCTAGGTGTCATCTTATTCAGTGTTGGATGTGGGTGTTGAGGTGCTGGGAGCTCAGTTACAGGATGGTGCCTAGTTCTGAGCCATGGTAGGGTCACCTGACATGGGATGAAGAGGGTGGTAGACATTGTACATCCTCGCATCCCTTTGATCTAGTTACCTGCACTGGGGTGGCTAATTTATTAGCTACAGTGCTAATTTACAGATCCTTTGAATTCAATAAAGTTGTGACCCTTTAAAAAAAGATAGCTTTCTGCTGGAAGCAGCATACTTGGAACTGAAACAGGCAGTCATTGATAGAATAGGTGCCTGATGTGTTGTGTTTACAATTACCATCACTGGTTATATCTGAACTTGTAGCAATCAATACAGGGACTGCCACAGTAGAGTTCTGGCTTAAATATCTCCACTATATCAGTTTGTTAGGCCCTGACAAAAGCTCTATGATTGCTCTAGAAAACCCTTATAGGGAATAACATTTATTTTCATTGTACAGATGGGGAACTATTACAGAAAGAAATATTGTATACCATCATGCCACATCTCAGTCTGAAACAATCTGACACAGCAATGTCTGAAACAGTACATTGCATGCAGACCCTCCCTCCCGCTTCTGGTGGTTTGGCTGCAGTTAATGCAACACATATGGGGATCAGCTTCCTTTCTCTTGCTGTTCTGTTATGCTTGTGGTTTTTGAGCAGCTTTGTGGCCAGTCTACTGGGAGTTAGGAATTATGAAATATATAATAAAATATTAATAATGACCGTTGGTTTTTGTCAGCATTTCCTGCAAGACCAGCCCTTTGAGATTAGGGTGTTGCTCTACCAGTGCTATAGTAAATACTTTTCTTTTCAAAATCAACAATAAATGTTCTGTCTTTGTATTTGTTAACCACACTCATAGTGTATTGAGAGTCATGGGAGCAAGGTCAAGGTCGTTGGGTTGTATCCAGTGAAGTTGTTCTGTTCATGCAAGGACTTATGCTTGCACAGTGGAATTTCCCCTTCCTCCTCCCCATGTACAGATTCAGGTGAGGAGCACAGGAAGAGGAGAGGGAGGAAAAGTTCAATTGTGCATTTCAGTCCTTGTGCAAATGGGATGACTTTGTTGGATACAGTCCTTTGTATGTTGCTCTTGTCTTGTCCATAAGCCATTTTTTTTGTATTGGTGGCAGCCAGGCAACCCAGTTGCTGAAACAGATCAGCAATAGTATGTGAATTTACCTAGAGTCCTGTGTAGTAGGAAAATAATAAATAGCTTTTAACCTATATATGTAAGTCAGAGTTACGTTTATTTTCAAACATGTTTTGTTTCTGGAGATGTGAAAAGAATGATTCAAAATATGGGGAAAACTTCAACGCATACTTCATTTTCTTTGTTCACATTATTTGGACTGTTTGCAGTCTGTAATGATAAATATGAATGTGTGCTTAAATTAGGCACAAGTTTATGCAAAGAACCTTGACATGCTGCCTTTCTGCATGAGAGATTGCGCATTTAGCATAGAAATTGAGAGACTCAGCTGTGACTCAAGATGG
Source organism: Podarcis bocagei (assembly GCF_964188305.1). Lineage (NCBI taxonomy): Eukaryota > Metazoa > Chordata > Lepidosauria > Squamata > Lacertidae > Podarcis > Podarcis bocagei. The sequence continues at coordinate 37,077,591 of NC_138135.1, read as the reverse complement.
CCCTGATTAGAATCTTGCCTCTACCATCAAATCACTAGGTGGCCTGAGATAAGATGCTGTCTCTCCACCTTGCCCCATCCCATCACCTGAAATGGGACAGTAATACCAATTTACCTTACAGGGTGGTTCTGAAGATCGCAACTAGATATTATAGGTCAAGTAAGTTGAACATTCAAATATATCCTCCCTTTTGTGGTCAGCATTCCAACATAGGATCATCCATTTGCAACTTCAAGTGGTGTAGTCTTAGACAGGTTTGTTTGTCCACTTGGGGTGCTGAATTTATATATTGAGTTGTTATTTGCACACATCACTTCTAATCCAGAGAAGGTATAGAAAGTTATCTTGTCTGTACAGCCTCTCCCTCCAGCTCCACTGTTGTTGGATCATGGCCCTCTGATTGTAATATGTGATTACCAGCTGTATAAGAATTGGCACGCTTTTGACAATTTCAGTTATTTTCAAATGTTATAATTGTTTCTAGGTAACAGCTCCAGTTTTGCAAACACTTGTGTAACTGTTTAAATGAAAAATGGAATAATTCAGTTGTGCTTCATACCTCATAAGTATTGCACCACCCTACGAAGGCTTTTTACTTAAGCATTCCTTCAGTAATCAAGCCTGAACTGCTCCATATGAATATATATTAACTAATATACACTCTTGATTTTGCTAGGAGGTTGAAACATATTTTCATGAAGGACTCGAGAAATGGAGGGAGCTGAACCTTACTCGTCATTTTGGTATATCTTTTCCCCAAAATATTTTGTATTAATACTTCTCATTGTGTGTTGTATAAAAGTGTTGCTGTTTGGTTGGAAATGTATGTAGAGAGTAAGGGTTTGCACACAATCTATCAGTTAATATACAGTTAGTGATATGTATACATTTTGAACATGGAGTGCATCAGATGAATATGCCTTGCTTTTCCTGTGCTGATTTTTGTGCAATTTTCAGTGCTAGAATAGAGGTGGCAGGATGTTTTGTTGATGTTTCCTGCTGTTCAACTTAGCGTCGATATAAGCAGCACAAGTTCTTCAGTAGCCCAATCCCATCAGTGGTGCATCAGTGCAGTATCATGACCTGTGGTCCACGTGGGATGATTAGGCACATTATACCAGCATAGGCTAGCCCTTCTACACTACACTACACTACACTACACTACACTACACTACACTACACTACACTACACTACACTTAATGGTACAGCATTAGCTGGAGAATAATAATAATAATAATAATAATAATAATAATAATAATAATAATAATATTTTATTTATATCCCGCCCTCCCCAGCCGAAGCCGGGCTCAGGGTGGCTAACAACAATAAAACAGTACAAAAGTACAACACAAACAACACTCTAAAATCATTCATTATAAAATTAATTAATTCAAGCCACTGGCAACCATTGGGCCAGAGCTTCGCGAAGATTGCCGAGGGAGGGAGTCAGGCTGTGCCCTGGCCAAAGGCCTGGTGGAACAGCTCTGTCTTGCAGGCCCTGTGGAAAGATGTCAAGCCCCTAGTCTCTTGTGACAGAGTGTTCCACCAGATCGGAGCTACAGCCAAAAAAGCCCTGGCTCTAGTTGAGGCCAGCCTAACCTCTCTGTGTCCTGGGCCCTTCAAGATGTTTTTATTTGAAGACCGTAAGTTTCTCTGTGGGACATACCAGGAGAGGCGGCCCCGTAGGTACGAGGGTCCTAGGCCGTATAGGGCTTTAAAGGTTAAAACCAGCACCTTAAACCTGATCCTGTACTCCACCGGGAGCCAGTGCAGCTGGTATAGCACCGGGTGAAGAGAGATTGGATCAGGCTTGGCAATGATGTGCTAAACTTTTTTTGGCCAGTGCTGTACCTACAACACTAGTTCAATGCTGTGTACCTGACAGTGCAGCAAAAGTGAGACCCCCCCCCTCGGCAAAATTTTTGTGTTAGGGAAGATTACAGGATTTCAGTGGGAGATCACAGGATACGCACAGAATGGAAATTAAGCTGTTTGAGAGTCCCAAAATGTTTGCATACACAAATAGGATGATCACCCCGATAGCATTGTAAGCATAAACCATTATGCACAATAAAAAGGCTTCCATATGTTTCTTTCTCTTTATTTCTGTCTCTCTCCTCTTCTTCCTTCTGTCACAGTGGCACTTACCTGTTGGATGGCCTTGCAAATTCACCCCAAATTCCAGCATTGGGTTCTAGATCTCGATGAACAGCGCTATCTATAGTCATTCCACTCTATCTGCAGTTGTGGCTTTGCATTTTCCAGTAATGAGAGAGGAGTGGGGCAGAAAGCTGCTAACGGTGTTCCTATTCTTCACTTTTACAAAGCTTTCATAAAATTTCAGCAACAGTTTCTTGTTTCCAAAATAGAAATTTTAGTTTTCTTCCTTGTGGAACAAGTATTTTCCAGTCATACCTTCCAGCCAAAAGCTTTGCCACAGTTAATCCCTTGTTTGCTCACGATAATTAGAGTGTGTATGTGTGTGTATGTATGAGAGACAGAGATGGAGAGAGAAATTGGCACAGAAATCATTTGACCTGACAAGCCACTTTTAAAGCTTCATGCACAGTCAGTTCCTTCTTTCCCAGAAAGGTCTAACCTTTGAGCCTGTGTTTGAATAGGCTGTTGTCACGCAAGTGAGCCATGCTAGGAGCTGTGAGGGGGTGTCCCCATTATGCATTACGGGTCTTGCATGCTGGGATTGTACTCCATGGGTATATGGTTTTTAATCACCTGCTGGCTTTGAGCCTTTAAAGCTGGGAGACTTGTAATATGAGCAAGAGCTGGAAGGCATGGGTAATGCATGCTGGCCATTCTTTCTAGGGCCTAATACTGATGCAATCCACACTAACCTAGGAGTAAGCCCTGCTGAACTCAGTAGATTAGTGTTCCTGAAACTCCATGAAACAAATCATTAAGGTTTTTTTGCTTTCTTTTTAACACAGTGACGTTCTACAGGCAGGTAGTCAATAAATGTCAGTCTTTCAACCAGCTGGTGTACTATCAGAATGACATTGTGCAGAGCTTGAAAACCCACCTGCAAGTGAAAGACAGTCTTGCTTTTCAACCACTTTTGGAGTAAGTACCTACTGCAGTATCTAAAATATACCTTCTGAGTTTCTGTTCACAGGGGGGAAGGGCCAATGGTGCATTTGTTCTTTTTAGTCCATTGGGTATCTTTGGGCAGTTAATTGTTTCTCAGTCCTAGCACTGGCGGAGGAAGAGGAGTGCAGGGGGAGGGCACCGTCTCCGGCAGTGCAATCCCGGTGGGGTGTCATTGCAGCTGCGCCCCCTCTCCCCTTGCTGGGTGCCACGCCCCCCCAGGACGTGCACCAGCCCCATCTGCTCTCGGCCCCCGGTGCCGGAGCATGAAGCTCTGCCACTGAGTCCTAGGCTCTCTTTTCCAGAGTGGGAATGATACTAATATGCTCATTGCACAGGACTGTAACGAGGTTATATTAGCTGGGATGAACTTCAGGAGTACACTGGGCCATACAATATACAAATGCGTTCACTTGTGAGCAGACCACGGGACAGTGAGATTTCCCCCAGAATTATTTGAAATCATCATGGGATGTGTGTGTTCAAATTATAATGTGGCACCACTCACATTTTCCTGCTTTATGTATCTCAATACAGCTTAGTGGTGCAGCTGGCTCGCGATCTCCAGACAGATTTCTATCCTCATTTCCAAGACTTTTTTCTGTCCATTACAAAATTGTTGGATACCCAGGACACGGAGCTGCTAGAATGGACTTTCACCTGCCTTTCTTACCTTTACAAATACTTATGGAGGCTGATGGTGAAGGACATGTCCAATATTTATGGGTAAGCTTTTCAACAACAACAACATGGCCAATACATGAGTCTTATTCTGCATCATTTGCAAAATAAACAAACTATTCTTTATTTGAGTTAGACTAGAAAAGCTTTTGGTCCCTTTTAGCTCTGATTCTTATAGATTTTTATAGATTCTTATAGTGTGATAGTTAGTGGCCCTGATTCTGTGTGCACACAATGGCAGCCTAGTTCTTTCCCTCTTCTAAATTTACTGAGAAGAAAATGCTATGTTCATTTGGGCCGTGTGGTAAGGGAAGCAAGAATGCCTATTATGTTTACTATTGGTTTGTCTGCAAGGCTCTGTATACATGTTCGACCACTGAGCTATGGCCATAATTAAATCAGTATAAAATATATGTTAATAAATTTGCTTTGTGTCTGATGATGGATTCCAGGAAGCATTGCTGGAGAAATGAATTGATCCTGCATGGTTTTTATTTTTATATTTGAATGTTGTACTTGCAGATTGTACAGCACCTTGTTGGCTCACCATAAAGAGCACATCAGAAATTTTGCAGCAGAAAGCTTCACCTTCCTGATGAGGAAGGTAAGTGATGTTGGGGCGGGGGCAGGACAGTGTAAAAAGAGAAGTGCCTTCTCTTCAAATTGAGTTTACCACTGCAGCATTAATATTTAATATAATACAAAGTGTTACTAGGTATCTCTAGTTTGAAGGAAATGACTGTCATCCATTTAGTTCAGTGTACCTATGAAACTGCTTTATAGTGGCCCACTTTGTATGTCACAGTAAACCATAGACAATGATTTGTTATGAGTGCGCCTTTCTGGGCTGTGTTCTACCTTAGTGGAAACAACAAACCATGATCTCTGACTCAGCACTGCATCCAAACCAGGGATTGTGGTTTGCAAAACCAGTGAGTCAATAACAAACCTTTGTTACTGATTGTGGGGTGGTTTTTTTTTGGAATGAAACAAACCACGATCCCTGGTTTGACAGAATGGTAAGCCATTTGTCTCCTCCATGCTAGTTAGATCAAGAGAGGAAGCAAACAGACCAGTAAGGTGCAGTCGTGGTAAGCCATTAGCTATAGTTTATTGTGACATGCAAATAAAGCCAGGGAGTGAGACCATCTAGCCAGCATTGTTACCTTTAACTAGTAGCAGCTCTCTGAGGTTTTTTCTATCTCATGTTCCCTGACACCCCCCCTTTTTTGATGGAGATGCCATGTATTAAACATGGCACTAGGTAGAAGGCACTAGGTAGGTTGGATTTTTCTGCTTGTTGTAGAACAGTGACTGTAACTGTAGTGCTCTTAGTAACTGGTACAATGTCCAACTGTACCACATAGCAGAATAATAAGAAAAGCACAACTTGGAGTAACTTTTCTGACATTAGTTTACTGGTCAAATGCTGAACCACTTCCCCTGAAGAACACAAATGTTTGAAATGTATTGGGAAATCTGATGACCAGTTTGTAAACAAATCCTCTTGCACCTATCACCTTTGTGTTTTCTCTTTGAGATAATGCACTCCTTTACTTTATTGTTATAATGCTATTTAAGCTGGACCTTTTAGGCTGGTCAGTTAATGGCTTTGGGCACCTCATTGGTTTATATTTTGTTCTGGCAATATGGTTGCCATTGGAGAGATGTTTGCTGTTGGCTTGCATTACTAGGGTAAAAGGCTTGTCTGCATGTTTGAACTGATAGCAACTCTGCTGGGGAACTGGTGGTTTCCACAGCACGATAGTCTGTAAAACACGGACAGCTCAATGTAAAGAGAAGCTTGATCAGTGTAACATCAGAAGACACTCCCAGGTTCCTTAGAAGGACAGGTAAAGTATGTAACTATCACATTCTATGGTGCTTGAAATCTACTTTTTTCCATTTAGTTTATATACATTGTAGGGGTTTTTAATTAGCCTTTCTAAGTAGTATGTATGAATTGAAATAAAAGGGGTGCAAACTGTAATTTTGTCTCCTAGGTTTCAGACCAAAATGCTCTCTTAAACGTAATGTTCCATGACTTGGAAATGCACCCAGAAAAAGTAGAAGGTGTTGGACAGCTGATTTTTGAGACGTGCAAAGGCGTTAGGAACATGTTCCATTCCTGTGCTGAAACGGTAATCAATCCAAGTGCATGAAGCAAATGGAAAATTATAAAGTGCCTGATTCGGTAGTGAATTTTTAACTTGCTTCCATAGGTCTAGGTTGTTTTGCCCTAAATTCCCCCCTCAACCCAATAGACAAATAACAAGTTTATTTCACACATTTCGAGAAGACTTTCAGGATATTATATCTCTAGTTCTTTTTTCTTTTTTAAAAGTTATTTAATCAGTCAATATTTGGCACAGTTTCCATAAGGAGAAACTGTGTGTGTGTGTGTGTGTGTGTGTGTGTGTAATATATGGAATGTGGTGTAATGGTTAGAGTGTTGGACTCTATGTCCTGGGAGAACAGGTTTTAAATCCCCACTCAGCCATGAAGCTCACTGGGCGACCTTGGGTCATTCACTGTCTCTCAGCTTCCCCTACCTCATGAGGTTGTTGTGAAATAAAGTGCAGAGAACCATGTATACCACCACCTTGAGATCCTTGGAGGAAAAGGCGGTATATACCAAAAAAAGAGTATGAATGAATGAATGAATAAAACAAATTTTGGATGGAAAACTTTCCTAGTTGTACAGGGTGAGTCTTTTAAAAGAACATGTGCACTCTGTATCCACGGGGCCTCTTTTAAAGGACTCACCCTGTATAATGCTAATCTTGCATAAAGGATCAGATTGCCATGAAGCAGCAGTACCCTTCTTTAAACTGAAAGTCGTTTGTTGAGGAGTAAATGAGTTTATGACCAGGGTTAGAGTGAAAAATATTTTTAATGTGAACTATTTTAAAACATTAAAGATGTGTGTAATTTCCCCCCACAGGCTATAACATTAATTCTGAAAAAGCTGGGGCCACTTACAGAAACAGAAGTGACCCTCTCCTGGAACTTGGTTGGGGAAGCTTTCGAACATATGGCAAAGTCAGCTGCTGGATTCATCCATAAAGAACATTTCAGTGTATTTTTCAGATGCTTGCAAGTGAGTTGTAATTAATTAAAATAGAAAGAGGCTCTACCCTCTACCCTCCTTTGAATTATGGTGGTATGTGGCAGGAGATGGGAAAGTCATGTGGTGAGTGTCAAGTGTTGAGGTGGCAGGTATCCAGAACCATGTTACTTTACTGTTGTCAACAGTGAAATGAATGATATTACACACTCTGATTGATTTTAACAATGTTGCCTGTAGAATTGGGTGGGAAAACATTGTCCTTAATATATAAAACTTTAAAAAACTTTTAAAAAGCTGCTTGTAATTGTAAATAACAAGCAAAACTTGTATTTTGTCTGAGATGTCCATTCTTCATGAAGTCCCATTCATGTGGTCTGAGTAAAGGGGTGAGAAATAAGGTTATAAACCACTGAATTGCACTTTTTTGAGGAACCTTTTGTCTAGTTCAGCAGCAGCAACAACAACTGTGGAAACATCTGACTTTTGGGTGCAAAACCTTTTTTTTTTAATCAACCACATAGAAATCAATACTTGAACTGCAAGAAAAGATAACGAAGGACAACTGCTGTGAAGCTTCTGAACAGATTGAGAGGGTATTGCAAGTGTATTTGATCTTAGCAGAATATGCACAAGGCTCCAAAATTGTTCAGCCTGAAGAAGTTTGTAAGGTCAGTAAAACTTTCCTCTGCTAGAATAGATCATGTACATCTGGCATGAGAGAGGATATGAAGCAAGGTGGAAGTAAAGCAGGAAGCATTGTTTAGCTTTGTCTTTGAGGTTATTTCAAGAGTTTGGATCTAGTGGTAGAGAGGGTGCAGCTCTGAGTGAAATTTATTAGTCATCTTCAGCAGCTTGGCAAGAATTCTGTTGATCTAGATTAACTGTTGGTCTATGACTAATTACCTGATGGATTCGTTGTTGATCTAGATTCACTTTTTTTTAAACAACACTATTTTGCTATATTATTGTGCTATGCCAGAGATATTATTCAAGAAGGAAGGGAGCCAGTGTGGTGTAGTGGTTAAGAGCGGTAGTCTCGTAACCTGGTGAACCGGGTTCGCGACTCCTCTCCTCCACATGCAGCTGCTGGGTGACCTTGGGCCAGTCACACTTCTCTGAAGTCTCTCAGCCTCACTCACCTCAGAGAGTGTTTGTTGTGGGGGAGGAAGGCAAAGGAGATCGTTAGCCGCTTTGAGACTCCTTCGGGTAGTGATAAAGCGGGATATCAAATCCAAACTCTTCTTAGTGCAAAGGAATGTGGTATCAAAAAGATTTAGGGATAGGCATGACTCCAAATGTGATGAACTGTGGTCTTAGGCCCCACTACTATACTGTTTTAGGTAACTAATGAAGACATGGACAGCTTTTTGAAAAGGCCTTTAGTTAATTCTACAATTTTGCCAGCTCATTTCTTATATTTCTTTGTGCTGCTTGAATGTTTATTGTTCTTTTTTTAAAAAAAATCATGTCTGTTTTATTCTGTTTTGTTTTTTTACTGTCTGTTAGCAGCTTTGAGTCTCCTTCAATAAATAGGCAGGATGCATTAAAAAAAATATAGATACTGTGCAGGTCACTTCTGACTAGTCTTATAAATCAGAGATTTCATTTAAGCAAACAACGAAAAACTTCTAGCACTCATGACTTCAGATAGAAACAGGAATTCTAGTTCTTCTTGCCGGAATTTCTAAGTGTGTTTTTAATTGTTCATATTTTCATTTCACAGACGTTAACAAAACTGATAGAAACACCGGACCTCTCAGTGCCCTGTCGTGATACTCTGCTTAAAGTTATTTCTGTTCTGTTACTTGATGAGAATGTCTTATTGCCTGATTCATTGGTCAAAGAAATTGTTGAAAAGGTAACAAAATATTAGGCTGGACTCGGTTGAATACTGTATTATGAACATTCCACTTTTGAGCACCTGGTCTGCAAGACTTGATTCATACATTACCTTTTTCTGTGAGTGAATATATGCGAACAGGCTCACTTTCCCCATATAAGTCTTCTGGAAATAGGAACAAATCTATTTTCTTCTGGCAACCAATACAGGCAGATCCACCTGGGCATAAATGCCAGAGTTTCTCTCCTCCCAGCTGAGCAGCTGAACTGCTGGGATCAAAGTAGTAGTTGGAAGCTATTTGCCATAAAAATCTGAGTCTATATCTTGAGAGAGTTTTGTAGGGGAGAGCCATAGCAAAGTGGCAGGGTTCTCCAGACCCCTCTGGTGGCAGGACTGCATAAGAGGTCCACCTGAGACCTTTAGTTGGAGTAGATATTACTGGTAGATGTCTGAGTGCAGTTTCATATTGTCACACATGGGTTCATATACGCAAGCAGCCTCATTGACAACTGCATTTAAAGAGATGTGCGTGTCTGCAAGTTTTGCATGATCAGTGACTATTTTTCTGTACGCTAATGCAGTAAATACTGGAAAAGACACCACAGATAAGGTGGTTCCCAATTCGTAAGTTTTGTGTCTCCATTTCTTTTGGGAGCAAACAGATTTTTGCAGATTATCTTTTGGAATCAGAATTTCCCATCGTCCTTCTAAGTAATCCCAATGAATCTGGAACCAGGTCTTTATTTACTTCAATTTACTGTTCATGTGCTTTTTAATAGATCTTCAAAGGTGGATTTGAAAGGCGTTCTCTATGGGATTTTTCTAAAGTTATGTTTCCAATGGAACAATTTGAAAAGGTAGGTGAAGTGTTTACCCCTTTTACAGCAGCTGGAGAACTGCATCTTAAGGAGAGAGAACTTAGTGCGATCCTTGTCTCCTTCCCTTTCCAGCAATTTCTTCCCAGTCTCCTTGAATATGCTGAGCACAGCATTTGTGGAGAAGATACTCTGGTTCAGGAGGAGGCCTTGGCAGTTCTGGCTAAACTTATTCTAGAGAAAGCAGAACCTCCCACCGTTGGTTCGATGGCCTTTGAGAAGTATCCCTTGGTTTTTATGGAATCTGCTAAAGGGTATGTGACTTGAGGAGTTGCTTTTGAGCTGTATCTGTGGGAAAGGTAAAAGGTAAAGGGACCCCTGACCATTAGGTCCAGTCGTGACCGACACTGGGGTTACGGCCCTTTATTGGCCAAGGGAGCTGGCGTACAGCTTCCAGGTCATGTGGCCAGCATGACTAAGCCGCTTCTGGTGAGCCAGAGCAGCGCACAGAAACGCCGTTTACCTTCCCGCCAGAGTGGTACCTATTTATCTACTTGCACTTTGACGTGCTTTCGAACTGCTAGGTTGGCAGGAGCAGGGACCGAGGAACGGGAGCTCACCCCGTTGCGGGGATTCGAACCTCTGACCTTCTGATCGGCAAGCCCTAGGCTCAGTGGTTTAACCCACAGCGCCACCCGCGTCCCTATCTGTGGGAAAGGAGCAGGTTGCAATGTTTTATTCTGGTCACTTAAGTATTGCAACATACTTTGGATTCATAAAACTATGCTACTTTTAAATACAAAGGACGAGGGAACGTGTGGACACCTCCCATTTCCCTCAACCAGCATGGATGGCCCAGTGGTCAGGGGTGATAGGAGTTGTGGTCCACCAACATCTGGGAGGCCACATATTACTTATCCCTGCAGGCAATCTTATGTATACGTGGTAACGGCATACAATCGATTTAATTTTAGATTGAATAGAAGACAGTTGCGAAGTAAAAGAACCGAAGAGAAAGAACAGAAGACTGTTTTGGATCACATTCTGTCTTGCATTCAGATACCAGAAAACAGAAGCATGGCTGATCTTTCAAAACCCTGGGCAGCTGTTGTGGTACTTCCTCACATCAGGTGAATATGTGAGGCGCTTACTTACTAACTTGTTTCTATAAAAGTAGACCACATGTAGGGTCACTGATTTGTAAGTCTCTATCAAAACAAACAAGTGCAATTATTCTTCTGTATGTTAGGCTTTCATAGCAAATGAGCTGGGGGGTGTCTACTGTGACATTGGGAGGATATAGAAATAAAACCCTGCTTCTATGGAAAGCCCAGATGGCCTGGAAAAGAAGACTTTTGCATCTTTCTTCTAAAGATTCAACACCGTTTTGTGATAGGATTTAATTTTTTTTTGGTAGCACAAAGACACAGGCAGTAACACATCCTAAAACCTTTTGCTGGAATAAAGTGAATGTGCCAAAAGCAAGAAAGAAAGAAAGAAAGAAAAAGACCCAAGAGTTGCATCCTTTGCAGCACTGCAAACCATCTTGGGGCACATCTTGATTCCACTCGCTACTTCATTACTGTCCCTTGATATATTGCTGACTCAAGCGATATTTCCGGCATTTCCGGTCACTCCAGTTTTAAGCCGTGGTAAAGGATTAATCAAAATGAACTCTTTTCAAATCCAAAGATGTGCGGTTAAAAACAACAACAATGAAAACTTGTTTTGTATTTCCATATCCCATTAGAATTCAAGGGCATTTATGTAGTGGTTGTTTCTGTTGCCATGACAACCACTTTATTTGGGTTGCATTATTTTGAAGTATTGGGGCTAGGGTTTTTGTGTTTTTTTTGTGTTTTTTTGAGGGGAGGGGGAAGAGTGCCCCTAGTCACTTGGAATAGCCCTGAAAATGTTGATCTTAGTTCACGAATTGTAGGATAACTTGAAGAAGGGTGGAGTTTACAGTGAAGGATAGTGCTCTATCCACTGAATCTGTAGAACCAGGTTGTCAGTTAATTAATCCCAGTTAGCCAGTGCAGCAAGCTATAGTTATTGCCACACCCAAGCTTTGAAATTCTCTGTCCATGAGATCAGTTTTGCTCCCATCCTTTTTTTTGGCCTTCTGCCTTCGTTTGCTACAAGGTTGGCCCAAGAGGCTTTGCTGCCTGAGACAAAGGTACATGTACAAAAAAACCAGACTGTACTGGCAGCCATACCTTCCTTCTATGTTGCAAGCAAGACAGCCTCTCTCAGGTGCAGTGGGTATTGCTCTGCAAGAGGTGCAAGGCACTTGGCAAATGAAGTGCTGTTTCCCAACACTGTGTCAGTGTTCTCCACTCCTCAGGATCTGCCACTTCAAGGCAGTTGCCTCATTCTACCTAACAGTAGGGACAGCCTACTTCTCTGTTTAGAAAAGACCTCTTAGGTCTTTTTTTAAAAAAATATTGCTCCCCCCCCCAAACTGTTTATGTTCCTTGGCCTGCTGTTTTGTTTGACTTGGTGATTTACACTTTGGTTTTTTAAAAAACTTTTTTTATATGCAAAGGCGAGGTATAAATATTTTAAAATGAAAGAAACCTGACTTCAAGCTCATTCATAAAGGTGTGCAAGTTCCTTCTCAAGTTGAAATAGAAATTGAAGTTTACATAGCAATGACTTGAAGCTGCTGGCCTTACAGTAGCTATTGGGACCATTGTTAGGGCCGAAACAGCTCAAATGGCAATCACACAATTAGCCATTACACAATTGCCTTTGAAAAAGTAAATTTCAGGATGCTTGATCTGGATTGGGATCCTTCTGTGTGGGTATGGGAAATGTTAACCCTTTGCCCCTTCTTGTAGTCACAAGCCAGAGTAGGCCCCTGACACTTGTGGTTTGGATTGGAAGGGGGGCGGAGATTTGCCATGATCTAGATTGGGACAGCAATGGAAAGGGGGCAAAGGATTAAAGCCCACTACCCCACATCAAGATAGCAAACCCCATGCCTAAAAGGTACATTAAAGCAGCAAATAATGGAGTTGCTAATTGTGTGAATGGTGTCATGGCTAGTTTGATTACATATGCTTGAATCAGTCTAGCCCTGGGTAGTCAAAACACTGGGTGTGTTTGGGGGGGCTAAACCCACTTATGTGGAAGTAAATTCCATGGAAGTTAGTGAGACTTGAGACTTGCTTCTGAGTAAACACACATATCATTTTTCTTTTATTTAATTAGTACTTAAGGATGCGTAACTTTTTCTAGGTTTTATCTTATACACTTCACTTCAGCTGTGTTAAGTTTGTATCTCTGTATCTAACAGGCCGCTTGTCAAAGAGAAAATCCTACCAGAAGTTAAAGGTTACACCGAGTATCTCTTCACTGTTCTTGAGACAGGACAGCCTTGCAAAGGTGAGCTGTTGAAAGTAATTTCTCATTCTGCAATGGTGGGTAAAACCAGCATTCTTTGAAAGTGAAACCGATCTCTGCAGAAGTCTTCATTGCAGCTTGTTCAAGGTGCACCAAAACATTATTTAGCATTACATGGGAAAGCAGCCAGTCTTTTGCATTTTGTATAGACTTTTTAAAATTAAAGCACTCCCTAATGGTGTGGCCACAAAGTATGGATTAATATATAACTTACTCCTGTTTTGTTTCCCCAGGAAGCCTGTTTGTGGTCTGCCAAGCTGTGAGCACACTGCTTAGTTTAGCAGAATCCTTGGAAATTCTAGATCTGTTACCAGTGGAACGCATAAAGACTTTGTTGATGTATGTAATGGGGAGATGGAGTTTGCCTTTTATTTATGGAGCAATATGTTGGGCTTGTGTGTGCTTGTTTAATGCTGTGTTTACCAAAGTTTAGGGTGTATGCATTGGCCAGTAGTAATCATTGGGTTGAGGTATTTCTAACCATATTGCCAGATCAACAGTTTGCTTCAGGTTAAAGACAAATAACACACACGTTAAGTATTAATATTTTACTTCTCATCCATTTTTGCTTATACAGTGGTACCTCTGGTTGTGAACAGGATCCGTTCCGGAGGTCCGGCCGCATCCTGAGGAATTCTCAACCGGAGGTGCTGCTTCTGCATATGTGCGCAGCGCGGTTTAGCGCTTCTGTGCATGCACACGGCGCATAGAATGCTTCTGCGCTTGCGTGCGCTATAAAACCCGGAAAAATACTTCCAGGTTTGCCACGTATGTATCCTGAAGGATACGTGACCGGAGGTGAACGCAAATAGGGGTACCACTGTATTTAATTATATATTGGCTGATAGTAACGTTCCTCTTTTCCCCAGGGCGTTTCCTTCAGACCCATCTGCCTTGCTGTTGGCTGATCTCTATTGTACAAGACTGGCATTGTGTGGGTACTATAAACATCTGTCCCAAGAGAGTCTGATGGAATTGCTTTTAAAATTGCAAGTCAATATTTCAAGCAGTATATCCAAGGTAACATTTATTTTCTAACAGTTTCTTTCTGAATGCATTGTGTTTCCAAACAGTTACTCTTGAGGTAGAATTCCTTAATGGAGAAGCTGGTCAGGGAGCGTCTGTCATAGGACTGCAGGCTTCTCCATCCCCTCAGCTGAGAGACCAGCCCATTTAGGCTCCTCTTCCCTATGAACTTCTATTCCAGCTGGTCGTTCAAAGAAAACGAGTTCGCTTTTTTCCTCCTCCCCCCTCAATCTCTTTTACTTATGTGCCACATGTTTTAGATTTTAAGGCTAAAAGATGTTTGTAAGATATTTGTAAGTTGTTTTGGGAGCTTATTCTTGGCTAAGGAGCAAAATACTTTATGTAAATAAATGATAAATTAATACCTTTGCATCCTTTTCATTATACCTGATTTTGCAGCATGAAAAGTGTAATGAAATCTGATTTCCCCTTTGATAGGTACGACTGTTGACAATAAGGATTTTAAATCATTTCAATGTCCAGCTTCCTGTGGGGAGTGAGGTAATATTTCATGTAAAATAATGCTGTCCGGGTGCTAAGTAGCTAAGATTGCACTGGGAGATAAAACATTGTATAGTTTTACTATTACATAATTCATTGAATGTTGTTATGAGGCTCTTCTTTTCTAGGTAATTTAAGCTTTAGATCTTCTGCTTAGTGAGGGCTTAGTTATGCAAAAGTGTTGGAGAAACGTAAGAGTTTTAGACATTTGTCTTTTTGGAGGGGAGTGGTGGTGAATAGGAATGTCTTGAATTTAAATGAAGAGTGGTGTGTTTTTCCTGGCTGAAAATGATTATTTGGTGTTACTACAGCTCAGTCGCTGGGTGTGTTGTTCTTTTCTTACTGTCTTGCCGTTTTTGCTGTACATTTTTTGATACCGTATTTATGTGAATCTTAATGCACCATCAAATCTAATGCGCACTGCAATGTTCAAAACCTTGAAACCAAAAAGGTATTTGCTATGTAAGCAGTGTTTTTCAAGCTTGCAGTCAAATCTAATGCGCCATCAAATCTAATGCACAGCCTAATTTTTGCAACATAATTTGGCCAAAAATGGTGCACATTAAATTCGAGTGAATACGGTATATTTGATCCTCAGTTGACGTCTAACAGCTGTAAGGGAACTGGTAAGATTCCACGAAGCTTTGTTTTACATAAATCTTGTAACACCAGCTGTTTCTTTTGCTTTTGCTAAGGATATGGGCGTGGGGGAGCTGCAGTCTGTATTTGCCATATTGCTTCAAGCTGAACTTGTGCCAGCAAGCATCAATGATTATCGTGAGAAACTGCTCCACCTAAGGAAGCTGAGGCATGATGCAGTCCAATCCCTGACCCCTGCGGGACCTTTACAGGAGGTAAAATGTCATTCTTGAAGGACATGCTACAGCTTTTCCCTTCTTGCTAAAGAAGGTCACGTACAGATTGCGTTTCCTTTTGTACTTCATCATAACAGGCTTAACAACATGTGGGCGTTTTGATAACTGGTTTCAAGAAAGAAATTAGCTGTAGTGGCTGAGATCCAGGTCCTGTGTGTCATGCACAGAACAAAGGTGGCTCTATTTTTCTCCTTTGTTTAAGAACATGGGGGAGCCCCTGTCTATGTAAAACTGTGGGCAGTGAATTATATTTCTGAACTGGCTGTTGCTAAACAAATGAAAACTATTAAGGGAGATTTGTTTCTGTTAGCAGCTGTGCTTTTACAGCTGAAGAGGGTTCTCTTTTGTTTTTCTTTTGAAGAAAAACTGGTTTCCCTTTACTGTTCTCCAAGTCTACTTTTTGCATTTGTAAAATATTAGCTTGTCTTTCTGATCTGTCCCAAATGTTGTCTTTAGTCCATTAGCATAATACCAGGATGCCAGATGCTTGCAGAGGGAGGGTCTGTATATTGCACAGAGTACAAGGGGTGGGTTTGATGCAGTGCTTCACTAGATCTTAGATGTAATTCATGGAGGGGGGAAGCAAGGTCTCCTGGAGCCCACTCTCTGACCTCCACACATTTTCAGAGGAACTTGCACAATTACATGTGCAGCCAGGAAACCTGATGCAATAGAATTCCCAGTGGCTAGCACAAACCTATGTACTTGCAGCCTGTTTTCACTGTATGTACTATTTTTCTTTTTGAAAAGACAGAAAGAATGATTCCAATCCCTCTTTGTGTGTTTGTTCTGTGTGTGGAGGGGAATCGAAAATACACCTAGTGTGTCTCCATGCAACGAGCACCTATTGAAGGCCAGTTCATGCGTTTCCTTCTTTGCAGTGGCATCCTAAAGAACTTTGTCACCCACTGCTATAGGAGGAGACGGATAATTCATTTACATATTGTTACAAAACAGAAGGGGATGTGTTTTGGGAAACCATTGCAGTGAAGCAGGCCATTGATATTGCTCCAGTCTTAATATTCTGAGGCTTTTTCTCCTTTGTCACAGTAGAATGAGAGGAAACTTTTTGATTTACTATAACAGTTGAGTTACTAGAGCTTTTACAGGGACCAGGCAAATTAACAGATTGTAAATGTTAAATGGAAATGTTTGGTTTTGTGAGAATGAGTACCACTAATAAATGTATTAACGATGGTTTAAAGATACAAAAAAAACCCATATTGAAATATTATCCTAGGTGCCTCTTCGGTATTTACTGGGAATGCTTTATATCAACTTCAATCCATTGTGGGTTCCTGTGATTGAGCTTATAGCGTAAGTATTTCCTCCCACTCCTGAATAATAAAAACTGTATAAACAAATAAAACATAAAATTGATCTGGGTGAGAGTTCTACGTGTATTTTGATAGGTGGGGAAATGAAATTAATTGCAAGGCATATTTCTGCTTGGATTGCTGAATGCCCTGTTTTAAAAGTGAATGGTTTGGATCTTCATGTGTTTGGGTCAGATTCATTCCTTATTTTAGAAAATGTCCTCCCTGCTTCCTATGGCTTATAGTGCAAAAGATTTCTTTATCTTATTCATAAATATAAGTTTGTAATGTTCTCATTTTACACATTCTTAACTGAAGCTGAAGCAGAGTGGGCTGTTGAAGCCCACTAGTAGAGCAATGGCTGAGCTAAAATTTGATTCCAGGCTTCCCATATAATGAAGAGAATGACTATCCCATATAGGAGTGCATATTTATGACAGGAATAGGAGACCTCTGGCCTTCCAGATTTTGTTTGACTCCAGCTCCCATCATCCCTGACCATTGGCTATTCTGGCCGGGACTGAAAGGAGTTGGGGCCTATCAACATCTGAAGGGCCACTGCTTGATTTACAAGATTTAGTCTTCTGCTTTGCAAACATTTTGCAAAGCACTTTTGGATTCTCACATGACCAGAAGGAAGCCCTATCAACTAATATCAGAAAACTGTAGATCCTTAATAGTGTCAGTGAACCAAATAGGACAGCCTTGTTTTTATGCACTATCTTGGTAGACCTAGCTGACCAGGATCTGCAAGCAGTAGTGCATGATATGCCATGCTGGGGAGTGAGTGGGCCGGCAGAGGAGTAATGGAGTACTTTGGTTTCTATGCTGGGCACAGAGGAGGGATCAACAGCTCTCTCATCTATGCCCAGCATAGAAATGCAGTGCTATATACTTTCTTTGCCAACTCCTAGTTGATTGGTATTATTTTTCTTCCTTTATGCTAGTAGTATTTGTAGTTTTATTTTATAGGCTGAAGTTGCCCAATTTTACATCCCTCCCTTTATTTTTTTTAAATTAGCTCTCATGCAAATGAAATGGAAAACAAACAGTTTTGGAAAGTTTACTTCGAACATTTGGAAAAGGCCGTCATTTATGCTGGTAAGAGAAAGCAACTTTAATGGTTTCATAATAGTCCAGCCAAGATCAGAGCTGCTCATGAACTAAGTCTAGGGGGTTTTGACTTCGTACATTTCAGGAGAATTTTTCTCTCCTCTCCCACTCCATTCTCAGCCCCAGAATGGGAGGTGTTCAAGTGTCTCAAAGTTGTTTCCTCTCTTCCTTTTGCTGCTTTTGCTCTTCCTAAGAAAAGAAACTAGTGGTTTTCCAGCTTGGAACAACTTCAAGGCATAGAGAGGCTACATGCAGTGGTGGGAGCAAGGCTTCTCCTTCCTTGACCATTGGCCAAGCTGATGGTAGTCCCACAACACCTGGAGGAGACCATGATAGCTACCTCTGCTCTATACAAATGTTATGTGTGCCTGAAGACATCCAGCAAGCTTTATACATGGGGTGAAAAGCTGTGGGTCTCTCAAGGGGCCACAGCTTGCGAGGTGCTGGGGTGAAAGTGCCTCAGCTCCCACGATAAGAGCTGCGGCAGTTTCACCTGGCATCTCGCCAGCTGGGGCCAATGCAGCTTTTTAAAACATCATGGTATATCGCTGGTGATACGCTGCGATGTTGAAAACCCAACATCGCCCAGCCCTAGGCTCCACTTGTCTTAACTATAGCTGCATCAGCTTGTTGGAACATTTTCTAATAAATCTGTTCTCTCACTTTTTATGACATATACTCCAAGAGCAGCGGGGTGCCGTATTAGCTGCAGTGCCTTCAAAACAGTAAATAGAACTTACGGCCTTGTACTAATACATGATCAGAAGCTTCTAAAGGGTAATAAAATAGAATTTTATTTTTGCTTTTTCTCTAGAGAGAGAGCTACATAATGAGCTGGAAGAAGATCAGTGGGACATTATGGATGCGCAAGGAGAAGAAATCCATGGAAGAGACGTCAGAACTTTGTATCTTGAGCAGCTGAAATGTCAGACATGCTGCAGTGAGAGGACAGATCACGCGAATTTTAGGCTGTTGCTTTGGAAGGCAATGTCAAAATTTCCGGACAGAGTGGAGCCCAGGTCTAGAGAACTCTCTCCACTTCTCTTAAGGTTTATTACGTGAGTATTTTCACCAAGGGTGGGCAAGAAAGGGAATAATTTTTGAGTACTGGTTTTAAATGCTATCGAAAGTACCTGCGTAATTTTTAAGACAACTTCAGGGATCGCTCTATATTTGTGCGCAGACATGTGCGTTTGTGTGAGTGTGCATGTGTGTGTGTACACTAATAATTCTCAAAACTTAGTGAGAAATTAGCTTAGCCCTAGCCATGATCTGCACATAATTGCTGGGAGGTAAAAATTGTTGTTTGAGATATGGGAGGTGGCTTGGGAGGGCATTCCAGGCAGAGGAAAGAATAGAACAACAGAAAATAGAAGGTTCTAGTAACTTCCATGAGTTGATGAGAGACAGACAGACAAACAGATAGATAGATAGACAAACAGACAAACAAACAGGGCCTTCCTGGTCGGGAGGAGCTGTAACACTAGCTCCCCAACAGGTGTTTTGCTACCACTTACTGGAAGACATGATGGTGAGAGGTCAGTGGGCGAGTGGCAGCAACACACCAGCTGGAAAATAAGCACCGTGGCTCTGCTTCACCAGGCAAACAACTTCTGGAAAGAGGCTATAAAGACAGCTAAATGTCAGTGTTAGATTTATATTATATTTAGTAGGAGCTTGGGGTTGGTGCGTAGAATAACAGGGAGCCCTTGTGGAGACTTAAGGAGAGGGAGGTATGAGGTAATCACAACATGAAATATATATTTTTACCGAGGCATTTGAATAAATTGAGAAAAGAGAAGCAGCAGCCTGTAAGGCCTAACTAGAAAAAGGCTGCAGGAGTTCTAGCCCAGGGGTTGGCAAGGTTTATCTTGCCTGGGCTGGATTGGTCCCGCGGAGATCCCTCTGTGGGCCGGATCGTGTGTGTGCATGAGCGAGCGCCCCCGCGATTTTCAGCTTCTACGTGTGCACAGATGCAATTTACAGCGCCGAGGAAGCGAGTCCCTGCGCCGCACTGCACCAGTTTAGGGCAGCGTGCGAGCTGGCAACTCAGTTCAGGTGTGGCTTGTGGGCTGGTCAAACAACCGCCACTGGCCGCTTCCTGCCCATGGGCCTTAGGTTGTTGACCCCTGTTCTAGCCCATCCCTTTTTTGTTTTCTTGCTTTTCTTTTTACAGCAACGAATACTATCCTGCAGATTCACTGGTAGCTCCAGCACAAGACCTTAGAAAGAAAAGCGGTGGCAGTGTAAAACAAGACCTCACCGTGGAAGGAGATGCAACAACCATGATAGATAATGAGAAGGATGAGGATGAGAATGAGGAAGAGAAGGAGACTTCTGAAGAGCCAGTGATGGAAGAGATGCCAAAAAAGAAGACTAGAAGAGCTGCGTCAAAGTAAGCTTTACTTAATTACGGGGAAGGGAAATTTTCTGTCCCACAAATATTGGAGAAGATCAGGTTGGGAAGAGGAGGGCTGGGGTGGTGAAACTTATATTCTTTTACACAGTGTACGTGTAAGGTGAAGAAGATCACTTTTGAATGTAATTTGGCTTGTGGTTCTTGCTCCCCCATGAATGGCCCAGCAAAAATTGGAGGTTGAAAAGGGCAGTCCAAGGCTGCTCCCAGAGGGCTTTCAAACAGCTCCATGATATGGCCCACAAACTATAAAAAGATCCCCACCTCTTATGTAACAAGAGAACATACTAATCACGCTATTAAACAAAGAACAAAAGCTCTTTCAGTGATGGAAAGATAGCAAATCATGGTTGGTTCTGGTTGGTCATTGCTGTAGTTGGTTAGAGCATGGTGCTGGTAACACCAGAGTTGCAGGTTTGATCCCCGTAAGGGACAGCTGCATATTCCTGCATTGCAGGGGGGTTGGACTAGATTATTCCTAAGGTCCCTTCCAACACTACAATTCTTTGATTCTATGATTTTCTATTGTGAGAATTGTAGGCCAGGATTGAGAGAGTTGGATGGGTGGGTGGGTGGAATGCTGTTCTTGATTGTGACAGAACTCCAGCCTCAAAAATTCTTGTTCCTCAATGGAATTTTAAAAATACCTATATCAGTAACTCAAGAAGTAAAAGATTTATGGGCCAAGTGTTAATGAATCTTTAGTGAAGGTTTTTCCTCCCCTCTATTGACCCCAGGGTCATTTCTCTGTCAGTGTCCTTCCACTATTGTTTAACTTTAGAGCATAAATTCTTCACTTACTGGTGCAAATAGATTGTGGCAGGTTTATGACAGAGACAACCAACTCCTGTATTCTTGAGGGGCTGTTCTATCCTAGAGAAAATGGCCTGTTACACAAAGTGACTGCCTCACAAGTAGTAAGTCTTCATAATTAACCTGCTGCTATTTAGCTTTAAAGGTTGTGCTGCAGTTGCAGAGCAAATGTATGCAGCCATAGCATTATATAAACATAACAATTTTTCTATGACATGCATATTCTTTAGATTCAGGCTGTTTTCACTCATCATGATAAGCATGATTTCTGGCTCATGGTTTTACACTGTTGCACACTGTCTAACAGGTCCTGTTCCACTCCTCCTTTGGTGGGAGCAGAAGAAATTAACCAGGAAGACACAATTTAGCTTGACTTTCCATTGCATCTGAACCTGGGACTAGCCACAATCCATGTCTACAACAAGCCATGGTTTAAGGCTAACTGGAAGTTGCCATGTACTTGGATGTAACAGGAGGCCAAGCTTAACAGTGGCTGCCTAGTTGTTCCTCTTGTGCCAGGGGATGAGTGAAGCAGGAATGATCGGCGGTGTACACAACCATATTGCTTGATCATGGTAAACCATGGTAAGCCGCAAACCATGGTTTATTGTGATGTGTGAAGAAGTAAAGATCATCGGGTGAGGATAGTATGAGAAGCTGAGTCAGTTTGTGAATGGCTAGAAGCTGGGGATTTGGATCAGTTCTGCCTACTTTTATCACTAGGATGACTTATTACAACTTCTCTCCTCCTCTCCCAAATTCTCCTCTTCCTCCTTTCAGCAAAGGGAAGATGAACTACTGAGTGATACACTTGTGTTGAAAACCCTGGTTTTTATTAGCTTTCAACAGCCTTTGAACGTGCTTCAGTAGACTTCCTTCTATATTTTTTTAAAACCATTACCGAAAATCAAATGTTTTAATGATGACTCAGAACAATTGCTTTCTGCTGTTAACTTCTGTGTTCCAATTTCTTTTTCAGACAGCTCATCACCCACTTGCAACTGTTTGCCCAATTTTCAAATCCACGTGCATTGTATTTAGAAGCAAAATTGAATGAAATATACACTCAGGTGAAACTTCTGAGCTTCTTTTTAATTTTGTTTAGATGTGTGTGTAGTTGTTGTCCTGCAAGGACCATGCCAATTTCAAAATGTTTTAGTAGAACTTGCTATTTATCCCTTTTGCATGCTTGTGCAAAATATATGTTATCTTTTGAAGCAGTTAAGTTTGCCAATGTGGTATTGTGGAAGTCATCCCTGATTAACCTGCACCAATGCTTGCTACTAAACTGACTTTCTGTTGTTGTTCTTGAAAAATTATGAATAAATGAGTTTCTTAAGCTTTTTAACAGAGTTAAATTCCTACAATTGGAATGATGGACAATGTTAAGGATTAGTGGAAATTGTGTTCTGTTTAGTTTCTCTGTGTAAGGCCAAGGCTTTTCAAATTTTCTTACTGTGTTTGTGGAGGGGTTGCTCAAGCCGATCTCCCCAATAATCATTTATTTATTTATTTATTTATTGCACAAATTTTATATCCTGCTTGATTGTAGAATAAACCTCTTAAGCATCTTGCAAAATTAAGGCAAACGACTGCAGGCATCTTTGTTTACCTCTCTCCTGTCCTGTTCCTCTTCGTCAGGCCAACTAAAGGGATGAAGTGTGACTGGGCACAAGATTAGTTACATCACTGAGAAATCTCAGAAAAATAAAAGCCTATGGGGAGAGGGGATTTACTAAAGCAATATAAGTTGGAATCTGGCCTATGTGTGCTTTCCTCTGACTTATTTCTTCTAAAACATTATCTTCAGCTGCTGTCTCATCAAGACCAGAGTGTGCAAAAAGTAGCTCTTGACTGTATCATGACTTACAAGCATCCACACTTGCTGCCATACCGGTAAGCAGTTCTACGGGTGGGATTCAGTGGGTATTTCTCTTCTGATGGAAGACATTAGCTCCTCCCTCTTAGCTCCCCAGATTCTGCTCCAAGGGTTCCTCAATCCTCTGGAGCTGGTGGGGAGGCAGAGTGATGCAAGAAGGGCAGGGGAGGACTTGCTGGGAATTCTGTCCATCCCTGTTGTGCTAATGGATGCCTTCAGTCAGTGGAGGAACACTCGCTAGATTGCATCCCCAGTTTGATTTGGCTGTTTGTTTTGCTTCAGCCATCATATAGGAGAAATATTTCATGGCCAGAGCAAATGGTGCGTAAGTGTTCACACATGCATGTTCTTGACAGGCGCTCTCTTCGCCAAGCATAAACATAATTTGTTTCTAGGATCTGTGTCTTCGTTTTTTAAGATACTACGTAGAGGATCTTTTTCTTAATCTTGCATTATCTACTTACAGAGAGAACTTGGAACGTCTACTGGAAGACAAGAGCTTTAAAGAAGAAATAGTTCATTTCAGCATTTCTGAAGAAAACACCACAGTAAAGGCACTGCACCGGCCAGAGCTTGTTCCTGTTCTGATGAGGTTAAGGAGCTTCTGTACCTTAGCTTAGAAATCAAGTCTGTATAGGTTCCTTATGAGTCTTTACAAATGAAATATGACAATGTATGGGCCTACTTCAACAGGAAGATGATTGGATTTTTGGACCTGCTTCTCAGGTTTCACTGTGAATTCCAAATACTATATGGGTTACTTAACCCACTTTTTCCTTTTTAGTGGAAAACTGTCTTCTGTAAGTTAAGTGAGTCCTTATTCATTGTAGTTCTTCCACATGGTTAAGAAACTTTCCACTCAAGTCACTGGGAAATTGCGTCAGTAATTATTTTGGTTGGGAGCCAAAGTAGTGTCCCGAACTAGGGCTAGGGAGGTCTGGATTCAAATACCAAGTCTGTCATGAAGTTCATTGGGTAGCCTTGGGCCAGTCATCACCAGCTGGTTTCACTTACCTCCCAGGGTTGCTGGGAGGGTAGGACAGGCAAAAATCAAAACGAAATGGCGGGAGCGTGTGGGTTATGATAGCTCTCATTTTGCAGCCAAAATTATGATTGCAATTCTGGCAACTTGGAAGCATTCTCTTAAGTCTATATAAAAAAAAGAAAAGGTCGACAGGCCCAATGGACCAAGTCTTTTGTATGCAGGCTGGTACCTTGTGAAAAGCTAATGTACTAACTTTCTTTTTGGTTTGGAAGGATTCTGTATGGACGGATGAGAAATAAAACTGGAAGCAAAACACAGGGGAAGTCAGCCGCTGGGACACGCATGGCTATTGTTTTGAGATTCCTTGCTGGCTCGCTGCCTGAAGAGATTAGGATGTTCCTGGATCTGCTATTTGAGCCTGTGAAGCACTTTGGCAATGGTATGGCTTGTACACGAGAAACTTTTTATCTAATGGTGAATGTGGCTAGTAAGAGCCCAACAGGATTGAAGCTAGGAAGGGCCCAATAGTAAAGGAGTACGCTAGGTGATGATACACTGCAATATTTTGTTTCTTCTTCGTAGCTTATAGCCTGAACTGTAAAATATAGTGGCATATTTTGTTGCGTGTCTAACTTGCTTCAGTGTTATAACCATGTATCTGGGCATCATGCATGATAATGAAGCAGCTTTGAGAGTTGGCTTGAGAGTTTTAAGGAGAAATGGATTGCTGATTCTAATTGGAAAATTAGGGGGGAAATTGGGAGATGATTCCTCGGGCAGCTGATTTATTTGCAATATTTGTTTTGGGTGGTTCTTGATAATATTTTAATCCGGTTCAAATCTGTGCAATGGGATGAGTTCCCTTTGCTCCGTCGCAGCTTCTGCCAACCTAGGAGTTCAAAAGCACACTAGTGCAAGTAGATAAATAGGTACTGCTGCGGTGAGAAGGTAAACGACGTTTCCGTGCGCTCTGGTTTTCATCACGGTGTTCCGTTGCACCAGAAGCAGTTTAGTCAAGCTGTCTGGGGACAAACACCAGGTCCCTGGGCCTGAAAGTGAGATGAGTGCTGCAACCCTATAGTCACCTTTGACTGGACTTAACTGTCCAGGGGTCCTTTACCTTTACCTTTTACATATAGAGCCTGCATTACATTGAACTGTGATCTCTTTTGTCTTAAGTGTGTTTTTTTGCCACTGAACATTCCTTGTGACCCTATTTTTACATTTAGTAATAGTGGGGAACGTTAGTTCTTCATCTTGTTTGTGAATACCAAAGATCTCTTAAAGTGCCATACTCTAAATGCTTACTTGAGTGTAAGCAGCACTATGTTTAGTTGGATTTAGCTCCCAAGGGCAAAACACATCCATTAAGGGGTCATTCTAATTTTTGCCCTCTAAACCATATACAGTGGTATCTCAGGTTAAGTACTTAATTCGTTCCAGAGGTCCGTTCTTAACCTGAAACTGTTCTTAACCTGAGGTACCACTTTAGCTAAAGGGGCCTCCTGCTGCTGCTGTGCCGCCGGTACATGATTTCTGTTCTCATCCTGAAGCAAAGTTCTTAACCTGAAGCACTATTTCTGGGTTAGCGGAGTCTGTAACCTGAGGCGCGTGTAACCTGAAGCGTATGTAACCTGAGGTACCACTGTATTGCTTCTGCTGCTTTTCAGGTTTTTTTTAATAGAAAAAACACCTTCCCTAGAATTTGGTTCTTAAAATTGGGTGTATAGCATTGCTACAGAAGCCTAGGCATTATTGATTTGCTAATTTCTGTATCTTTAGGATTGGGATATTCCATCTTGAAATGCACCTACCAAAACTAAACAGTACCTTCAATCTCTGTAGTGTTATTACCAAGATGAGACTATTGTTGCCGCCTCCCACCCACCCCACTTCTCCTTTTTGCTTTTGGTAGGAGATTGCCTCTCTGCAGTGCTCCAAGCAGTGGAAGAACTCGATTTATCTCGAGTCTTGCCTCTGGGTCGGCAGCATAGCCTTTTCAACAGCCTGGAAGTAGTACTGAAAAACATGGGGCATCTGATCAGCCAGTACCTGCCTGAGATTTTGCAGATTTTACTTTGCATGATGGCAACAGTATCCCACATTCTTCAGGAACGGGAAAAGGTGAGAAATTTGCTCCTGTGTATGCGTTCTGTTCTGTTTCTGATGAGAAGCCCATGGGGCATGATAGAGCAAGGCACGTTGCTTATTTCAGGACCAAGGAGAGTTCTTCATGAACAGTTTTCTCTGACCACGCCTAGTCTTTTATGCTTTGACATCCACTGGCATTAATGCAGATTTTAACCAATTAATTGTATACCTTAAAATTCTATCAATTGTTATTAATTCTGACATAAATACTAGTTAAGCGTAATAAATAATCTGCATATAAAGCTAATTTAAATTCCACTTGCTCGTAAACAAAACCCTAAATCGCCCTATTCTGTTCCAGTTGCCCATACCGGTGGTTCTAAATATAAATCAAATATTCATGAGAGAGAGGGCAATTCTGTCTTTTACCTCCCTCCAAACTAAAAGGATATGAAATAATTTCATTTGTCCTTACATGCAATTGAGGAGAGAGGTATAAAATTCCAGTTCTCCTTCACTGCTCCTGCTGCTGCCCTGTTGTGTACAAAACAAGCCGAAGTCTGGCTTGTGTCACTTGAAGCTCGGCTTGTGGTTTGTAACCAAGGTTTATTTTGGGCTTAATACGTGTGGCTTGTTTGAAGAGAAACATACCATGAGCCTGGGTTTGACCAGTGCAGCAAGCCAAACTCTGGTTTATTTCAGTCACAGCATGATAGCAGCAGGAGTGGGAAATGATTATCATGGAAATTTTTGAGTAATGAGACCTGCATGTTGCTTTTTCACATCAGACTATAGTTTGGCATAATGTGACTTGCAAGCCCGCCATTGACTCTTACTGTAGCCAGGAAGTTCAAAAAGAGCAACACCCAGAAAAGTCACAGTGCAAGATCTAATGTACAATATTGCACTCCATGGACATGCAGACATTCAGACTGAGCTCAAAGTAATCATTTTGACACCAGTGTTGCTGAAGTTCATGGTAATTAGTTTTGCACATGAAGTTATTCACTAACTCTTGAGACGAAAAGCTGTAATTCAGTAACTCCAGGCTTCACAAATATTTTTTTCAGCGTTGCCATTTGTTAAACTTAATTTAACACTTCATTATCTAGTGAGGAAATAAATGCCAATTAAGAGCCTCATTTATATTCTACTGGGTCTTTTTCAAAACACATTAGTCATTTATTGCCTACTAATACTACTTTCTGTGTTAAATGTTAACTTTGTATAGTTATAAATGGAGGTGTGGGGTTACTATTTCCTACAGTTCTCATTTGGGGTGGATTTTTTTTTTCTTGTGGACACAGGGCTAGCTAACAAATTGCCACTTGAGGTTAAGATGCTTCCTCGCCATGCAGATCTCACATATAGAAACTAGCCAGGCTGGCTGTTGAATCTTACATTCGTACTCATGGTGGTCTCCACTTTCAGCACCTGCTGCTTGAGGCAGCTATCTCACACCGCCTAGCTTTCGGGCCGGCCCTAGGTGGGCTTGTCATCTCCAGCATGCTTGCTTTCCACTCTCGTGCTATGCAAACAGATCTCAATATCTTTATTTGCTGTCCAATATATCTATGGACTTTAAAAATGTATTGGGTTTTTGTTTCATTTTTTGCTATTATTTCTTTTGTGCTCTTATGTTATAAACCATTCTGTGATCTTTGGATTAAAGTTCTTTATATAAATTTACATTAATACGCCAGAGTCATGCAGCATTAGCGTAACTCGGACAGAGGCAATGCAGACATATGGTTACTGCTTGCAGTTCAGAGGACACATTCAGTAACTAGTCTTTTAAATCTTAGGTGGTAAAGAATAACTGCCCTTTAAATGTTTTGCTTAAGAAGAAGAAGAAAGACCCTCACAGGATTGTTATGATTTGTTTTGCAGATTCAACTCAAATTAATTAACCCACTGAAAAATTTGAGGCGACTTGGACTTAAACTTATAGCAGACTTTTTCTCTGACTTCAAAACTTACAACTTTAGTGTGGAAGAGATTGATGCAGTTTTTCATGCGGTGGTTTGGCCCCAGGTAAGGGCAGCGTGAAGTTGGAGAGTTGCTTGCTTTTCTTTACTTAGGCACGTGTCTCAAGTGTCCTCTGGCATCTTCCAAACTGCACAAATGACTTGCTTTGGAGTGAAAGTGGTATTTGGTTTGAAGCACAGAGGGTGTGCTAGGAACAAAGCACCTAATTTTATTAGAGTGGCTGGGGAAACCCAGCCAGATGGGCGGGGTATAAATAAATTATTATTATTATTATTATTAATAATAAGTGTATCCACTCAAGCTACAGTCCAGAAGTATGTAAATTTAATCCAAGTACAATGTAAACTGGGTTTGTCCTTTCATAAACAGCACGAGTTTTGTTGAATCTAAAGGCTTTTGCCTATATCATCTCCACAAAACTTGAATGTGACTTCATGTTTATAGCTGACAAATGTAAAGTTTCAATTTTGTTGGGTGAGATATACATGTTCCTAAGTCAATGCCACATCTTTGTTGGGAGAAAGTGTGTCACTGAGTGGCACCCGCCACTCCTCTCTCTCTGTTACCATACTGTGGCAGTGTGCATGCCACAACAGCTAGACCTACTGCCTGAGGTCCAAGGGAGTAGGAACAGATCTGCCATTCATGACAGGAGCCCTATCATGCCACAACAGTCTTAAGGTCGTGGAAGCTGTCACCCATCTGCACTGCAGTAACTTTTTGGTCAAGCCTCACAAAGATAATGAAACATAAAGCAAATGTTGGATACTTCTTTTTAGAGAAAACTAGAAAGAAGTCTCCTGTGAGCATGTGCTGGCTCACCTCTAAGTATGTAACAGGAAAAAATGATGGTTCCTTCAGACTATAACCTGCTTCCTTCACTAGTCTACCTGTCTAAGGTACTTGGAGATGGTCCCTTTAATGCTAGACTGCCTTAGCTGTGGTGGGTGTAGAGAAGCCATCATGGCAACATTTTTGGCTCCACTCATCATTAGCAGTTTTGTTCTTGATGTCAGTGGAGGCAGAAATACCTGGCTTAGCTCTTAGTGTTGTGGTGAAAGGAAGATAAATGCAAATATTAAATTGTTCCTTCAGAAGCAAATAATGAGCATGCTAATGCTTCTTCTTTTGCAAACATCTCTACCAATTTAGCCTCAATATTTTGCCCCGATTTTATTTTCTCCTGTTTTGTTCCCTCAGATCCTCAGGTTGGCCTCTGAGAGCCAATATTCTCCTACTCTCTTACTCAAAATCATTCACATATGGAGCAGAAGCCCCAGGTAAATTACTTTCTTCTTAATGAAACAATGAATCATGGTATAACTTTACTATACTGCTACCGAGTGTGTGTGTGTGTGTGTGTGTGTGTGTGTGTGTGTGTGTGTACCTATGTATATATATAAGTGAGCTGCACTTTTAATCTAAAGTTTATGTTGGTTGTTTATAGGGACCATATACACAGGTACAGTGATAAGCACACATCTTGTTTATTTAACACAATTTATATACTGGTTAATCGGTGACGATATCCTCTTGGCATTTTCATTTTCAAGTTAGCATTAGGGCTGACTTGGAATGGGGCAAGGGGCATGTTCTCTGCAAATGTTTCAGGCCCTGAAATATGCACCTCCATCTGTTGTTGTTGTTGTCATCCTTCTCCTTTTGACAATTTTTGAGACTGTGAACAGTAAAGAAGAAGAAAAAGGTTGAGAGTTGTAGGAACTTAAGAGAAACATGACAAGGACAATTCAGGAGTTTCACCTGCTTTGGTTCCTACTGTGACCTTATGGAACGTTCCTTCAAACTTGTGAAAGGGGCATCTCTACTCCCCACTCCCCGGCTTTAGTATTATGAACATGAGGAGAGTCTGCTGGATCCTTTTTCTGGATCACTGACTTAGGCTTTACCTTTTGGGAGCTTCATTCTAATGTTGTCACTAGTCATTCTGCTAGAGTTAGATATTGCTACATCAGTATTTCCCTGCCTGTTTGTTGCCTTTCCCTCAGGTATTTCCCTTTGCTGGCCAAGCAGATGCCAGGACATCCAGAATATGATGTGTTATCCAATGTGTTTGCTCTGCTTTCGGCCAAAAGCTTGTGTGAGGCAACGGCTGGTGTTGTGATGGATGTGGCTGACAGTCTTCTAAACACTCCTGACTTGGAGCCTGATGATGATATTTGCAGCTTGACAGTGACAGACTGTGTCTTCCAAGAAGTTGATGAAACGACAGAAGGTACGGGTGGTTAGGTGCCCAAATCTATTGCAAGTGAATATTTTCAAAACTGCTTGTTCCATTTTGCTTGTGTGGTAGAATTAGAAACTAATTTGTGAAAGAAAATATTCTCAGCACCTACTAGATGGTGCATTGTAGTTATGCTCTGTAGACTTCTTATAGTTTCATTTTTACTGGTTTTTATTGCCTCCCTTAGAAGTACATGTATTAAAGGGTGAGATGGAAATTCATTTGTAAAAACTCATAATAAATAAATGGGTTGTTGGTGGAGCAGAGTGACTTTCATCGAGAGCTGCATTACCAACTTCTCTCATGGTGTGTTTCGTGTTTTTCCTCCCAATGTTCCCAGTATTGTTTCACACAGATTCTGACTGGATATGTTCTCTGCCCTACCCTCAAGACTAGGTATCCCTTGTAATTGATTTTTGGCTTATAACAGTCAACAGTTGAAGAGCCCTGTTATACTAGTAATTTCATCTCCAGATTTACCTTTCACTTCATCCTTAGAGCAGAAGGTGCAATGGCACCCAATGGCCATCGTACAGGTCAGTCTAGACTAAATGCTGGTTTTGTGACTTCCAGCGCAGTATTCCGTTCATAGGCCTGGCTGTCAGAAAAGGAATGGAGCAATTCTGCAGCTCACACCCACAAGGTTCCTTTCCTCTGTTTCTTTTTTAAAGCATTTCTATCCCACCTTTCAGTAATAAAATCACCAAAGTAACTTAACATCACTTAAAGCACTCAGATAGAATAATAAAACAGCAGTAAAAGAGCAGGGCATAGGGACAGTTGAAAACAGCACTGAAACCATAGAAAAGCATGGGGACATGAAAACTGTATTCACACACAAAAACCATCAGATTTGGTGCCAGGCAACCACGTAAGGGAAGGGAGCTTTACAGCTGAGGTGTTGCAGTACAGAGCTGGGTTTCCAGTGAACAGGAGTTCTGATGGAAAGGGTATATTGTTCCAGAGAAATAGGACCAACAGAAACTCCTAGCACTTGAGATAAAAGATGGGCCTTTATTAAAAATGTTACATTGTGGTAAAGGACAGTGCACAGGTGTTTGTTTGGTCCCCCCCCCCGACACCTGTTTATATCCTGGCTTGAAGGATCTCTGTCAGTTTTCTTTCTTTTTTTTTTTTTTAAATGCATTTTTATTGAAGTTATACACAAAAAACAGATATATATGAAAATACAGAGAAAAAATTACAAAGGATCTCTGTCAGTTTTCAGCTTGCTGGAGATAACAGATCCACTTCAAGAGCAACGACCAGCAAATATTATTGACTAGTGTGTTTTTGAGCAGCAAACATAAACATTTCATGTTGGCTAAATAATTTAAATTAAAGCATCATTCAGTAACTGGATAGCAAGTTCCCTTGTCTCCTAATTAATCCCTTTAGTAGCAACTTCTACTACATTCAGCGGTTTCCCAGGAAATGTGCTAGTTTCCAAACCAATATTTTCCCACGTTTAGCCATAATGATAGTATTTCCGGGAGCCGTATAATAATATCTGTTAACAAGCTGCATTTTTAGTTGTCATACATTTTATTATGGCATATAGTTTATTGTTGGGTGATATAAACTCTTATTTCATCAGGTTAGCCAGGTCAGGAGGCCTTTTCATATAAAATATAATATGAAGATATGGCCAGCTTGCCCATCTCTTTGATGTCGTTCCATAATCATGTTCAGGCTTGTGGAAATTGCTTCCACTCAGGGACACACAAACACACCACTTGGTGCCACATCCCATCAGCAGGATCTCTCCATCCTTGGGAGAAGCTCCTGGGTGGGCTGCTGGGGGGAAGGGCAGGGAGGAAAGAGGACTTCCACCAGCCCACTTGAGTGCACTAGAATCTCTGGATTCAACTCACTGCATTTTTATTATTATTTCTGTTACCTGCTTTGGGTAGTATATGCAGAAAAGTGGGATATAAATTGAAATAACCCCAGAACAATTG
The DNA here is from genome assembly GCF_964188305.1 of Podarcis bocagei. Taxonomy (NCBI): domain Eukaryota; kingdom Metazoa; phylum Chordata; class Lepidosauria; order Squamata; family Lacertidae; genus Podarcis; species Podarcis bocagei. Next base: position 37,045,467 of record NC_138135.1, on the reverse strand, counting down.
TTATACTATTTGTGAGGAATTGGATGATATTCTTTAGTTTTTCTGCTTGGAGGACTTAACGTCTCTGAATGGTAAATAAACTCACTGTCTCCCTTGCAGATGTTCCCACCACGGGTGTGAAGCTGATTCTCCCCCATGTGCCTGCAATCCTTCAGTATCTCAGCAAAACTATGTTCAGTGTGGACAAGATGAAGAAGAAGAAGTACAGAGCACAAGTCAGCAAAGAACTAAACATCCTTTCAAAGTAAATAGTTCCTTGGTATTGCTAAGAGTACTGATTTATATAGGGTCCCTTAAATTTTTACTATATATGTATATATAGAGAGGGAGAGGAGTAAGTTTATATAAAGTGGTACCTCTGGTTGCGAACGGGATCTGTTCCAGAGGTCTGGCCGCATCCCAAGGAATTTGCAACAGCAGGACCGCTTCTGCGCATGTATGCGGTGTGGTTTAGTGCTTCTGTGCATGTGCACATAATAATGTGCACACGTCAAGCGCTTCTGTACATGCATGCATGGCGAAACCTGGAAAAATACTTCCAGGTTTGCCACGTTTGCATCCCGAAGTTTACGTATCTAGAGGGATACATAAGCGGAAGTACGAATGTAGTCACCACTCACACAAAACCACAAGGAGGTGCACAAAGTAAAATACCATAAAGCAGTATAAAAATAATCGTTAAAAACGACGGGTTCCTTTTAAAATAGGAAATTAAACAACTGAATAGACTTGTGAACAAAAAATGTTTTCAAGAGGCTGCAAGAGGCTGTCAGGAAGCTTGAGCTTCAGGGTGAGGCAGGGTGGGGCTTTTTGTTGGGGGTTCACTCTGGAAGCTATTGTATGTATCTCAGGGATGGGAGGCTCTGAATCTAAGTTTCTTGGCTCCATGTCACTCATGCAGCCTCCTCCCTGCATGTCACCATAGCATATGCCTTATAAGGGATCACACTGTTCTGACTGGATATCTAGCCCAGTATTGGCCACTCTGATTGGCAGCACCTTGGACAGAAATCTTCTGATCCATTCTGTGCTGGGGATCATGAACTCTTAATTCATATATGTGTAGTTTACACTGATAGGTATACAGTATATACCTGTTCTTCGACTTGCAGTTGTCCATATTCATTTGTGTGAAGTCATGTGTGGACCAGAATTTTATTAATGCATTCATGTGCCCTTTTGTAAGTAGAACATCAGCAGCAGTTTACATTAACAGATGATTATATTATAGGCAATTGAATCGTGGTGTTGTGGTTCTATCGGTGCAAGGCTAACCTCTTGCTTCTGTTGAATATAGAATTAGCAAGTTTATAAAGGACAAGAGTCAGAGCTCCATCCTGATTGGTCTTCTTCTCCCTTTCCTCCACCAGAGTAACATGGTGCAGGTAAGCTTTGTTATTTATGCCTGTGGGAAGTCACATTTTCTTTCAAGTTTGGCTATTTTCTGGTGAACTTCTAAACTATCTTTCCAGGTCATCATGATCTGCTGCTAACTTGTTTGGGTCACTGTTATTCAATGTGCTCTGCTGTGCCTTTGGGATTCCCTCCCCCCCCCCTTTTATTTATTTTTTAAAAAGTTTGAAAGTGGGATGTCCCTGGTTCAGATTTCAGTTAACCTATGTTCTCAGTGCAAACCACTTCCCATGTTAGGATGCCAGGCTAATCCTGGGATGAGGAAGCTGTGGGACTCCAGATGTTGTTGGGCTCCAACTCCCATCAGCCCCAGCCAGTATGACCAGTGGTCAGGGATGATGGGAATTGTAGTATAGCAATATCTGGAGGGCTACAGGCTAGCCATCGCCGTTCTAAAACATAGTTTAGTATAAAACGAACAAACCAGGGTGAGCCTTGGGCTTGCACAGTTCCCTTTCCTTCTGTGTAGCCAGGAGGAGTTTAAAAGCTTCACTTTTGCTTAATACTTGTTTTTTTCTCCATCTAAACCAACAAACTGTAGTTAACATTAGCTGTGGTTTGATTGAAACAAGCCAAGCTGCAGTCATGGTCGTGGTACATGCATTGATTAAGCAAAAGCAGCAAAATGAGCTTCTGAACTGTTCCTGCTGCCTATGGGGCAGGAAGAGAGGGGAGAGGGACCAGGGTTCTTTTTTCAAGGATTTTGCTGATTTTGTTGATTAATATACTTTTAACTAAATCTCTCTTGACAACTCTGAACTGGATTGCATTATGTTATTTTTCAGTGTAAGTGAGGAATTGTGTCATGATTTATCTGGTTTTTTTTCCAGGATACTGAGATTGACATCCTGGAAACGGTACAAAATCTACTGAAGCATTGTTTGAATCCAGCAAGTTTCCTCAAACCACTGGCAAAATTGTTTTCTGTTGTTCAGAACAAATTGTCTCGTCAGACGCTCTGCATGGTTTTTGAGGTACTGAATACAGTAGTAGCACACTTATAGCATTTTTGTTAGTGATTGCTCAACACTATTTTGGTTGTGATGTGAACTTGATCCATAATGATTTCTCTGAGCATCCATTTCAAGATATGTCCCTGGCATTCTCTTGGGGATGTCATTGGGACCATTAGTCTTCCCAGTCCCAAATGCCTCTGCAGTCCCTTGAGAGGCTATCCAATCCCTTTTCCCTGACTGCTTCCTTTTTTCTTAGTGGTTGGGCAATGGACTTTCAAAATGGCCTCCTGAGCCTCCAGGAATTGTGGGAAATGTAGTGGATGGTGATGAGTTCTAAAACTCATAATGGATAATGGAAGAGCTGGTTAGATTCTGGTCAAATAAGTACAAAGTGTGGTACGCTGGAACGAAAGAATGGGGCATCTGTATTTTGAATACTGTGGCCGCTTCTGGTTGTCCTATTTTTTAAAAAGTAAAATGTAGAACTGGAGAATGTTCAGAGAAAAGCGCTATTAATGTGACAGTATATGATACATGTGTGAAATAATTCTAGGTTTGTTAAGTTTGCCTTTTTATTATTTTTCCATTTTTTATAGACGTTATCAGATTTGGACAGTAATGTAAAATACATTACAGATACAGTTAAGGTATGTAATGTTTCACCTGATTTACTTCTAAGAAATTTTCTGTCATCATTTTGATTTTTTTTATATTTATTAAACCTCTTGCCCTTTGTAGCTGAATGCTTTTGATCCACGTCATCTTGATGATATCAATTTCGATATTCGCTTGTCAGCATTTCAAGACATCACTTCTCATATCAAGGCAATGAAAACAGTGGATGTCGACTACCTTATTCCAGTAATGCATAACTGTTTCTATACAATACAGGTAAGCCCATGCCCACGTGGAAAAGATCTGTCCTTTATGGTAGAGCTCCTGGAAATGTATTCTCTATTTTTTTAAAAAATATTTTGATCATTTGGGGAACTGAAAAATACACTTATCTGCATATCTTTCCCCTTACACCATCAATGAGATTAGAAATTCCTGCTTTATTATTTAGTAAAAAAAAAATTAGTATATTCCTTTTGAACCCAAAAGGCACCTCCGGGGAAGTTATGCATGTTTGCAAAACAGCCATAAGCTATTTTAGGTGAGCATTGTAATTACCTTTTGGATGCTATATGAGGAAATACCTGCAGCAGCATATATCTCAAGAGAGATAAGAGAGTGAAGGAAGAACCAAAAATAATCTTACATCTAAGATGGCAGCAGCTTTCAGAATCTCTGCTTGTTCCATTGCCATTGCCTCTGCCTGTTACTCATCAATCTCCCCACCTTCCTAGTATCTCCCCTCAGTGCCACAAATTGGCTTTTTCTGAGGGTCCCCAGGGGCTTAGGAAAATACATTTTTGACAGTATTAGGGGACAGCATAGGAAATCCCTGTTTGTGTGGACTTTGGCTGTGTTTTAAAAGATAGTAAGCATGTGGGTTATTATTGCCAGCTCTAAAATGACAAAAAAGTCTTTTACTTCACAGAAAAATATGACTATGTGATTGATTCATAGTGAGCTTCGTAACAATTTTATGGTACTTTTTACATATGGCTTGCAGATATTTAAAGCTTCCAGGTCTATTGCTCCCATTACAACTGCTCTGAGTTGTTGTCGGGGAAGCTGGTTTATGTTTTATCAATGATTATAATCACGCGTATTTCTGAGTCTTTTTTAATCTACGGTTTCAGGGTCACCTCTTGTAATCTCAGCTGCCATAATCTTTTTTTTCTTTAGTTAGGAGAGATGTCTCTAAGTGACAGTGCCATCCTCTGTCTGAATGCTATTATCAACCTGTTTGCTGAAATCAGTCATGCAGAAGAGGAATACAAGGAAATCATTCAGCACACTCTTCTAGAAGCTTTGAGAAAAGGGCTGAAGAGCAAGACTGAGGTAAAAAGCTAGTTGTTATTTTTAATTATATGCTGTTTAATGCCAAAATAGGCTTCTTGGTGATTTATAGAATATAAAACCCAGTTATATAACACAATTGAAGTATTCCATAATTCCATTTCCCATGAAACAACCCCATTAAAACACAACAATTAAAAGAAGAAACTCTGGTCAAGAGATAAAGGGAATGCCTGTGTGGACAGGTGCATCTTCGGCACATGTTGGGATGCCTCTCATATTTCAGCAGAGAGTGCGTTCCATTGGTGAAAAAGCCCACCTCTGCATCATCATCAAGCCGACTGTTGTCTGACTGCTGTTACATTTCAGGAGGAAACATTACTGTGAATGAGAATTGTACAAGTGATGCCCTATTCTAGTATTTTGAAATGAGACAGGGCCGTGGGCAGGCTTCTCATTGAACAAAACACCCAATGTAGCTAATGATAAGATGCAAATATTTTAAAAAGCATAAACAAAATGCTTCTGTATTGTTTCTATAATTCTACCTACCTTCCTTCCTTGCTCAGTGTGTTTACTCCAGCCCAACATGTTGACGAGTCCAAAATATGGCAAATAAGCTAAATTTTAGGGGAGGGGTTGATACAATGGTATGGAGAGGATGTGGGGCCACGTGAGATGTCTTGCCACGTGCCACCACCACACTTCCCTGACATGTTCATTCAAATAACAGCAGGAGTAGTTCAGGTACCAATGCAAATATGTAGAGCCCCTGATCTAAACAAAAATCTATTTAGGAATGTTTAATATGTGTGGATGTCTGATCCCAAAGGGAGAAAGTTTCAAAAGCATAATTCTGGTTTTTGTGTGTGTTCTTGCATGGTTGTTATTGCTCAGTGTGTTTCTAAGAAAGAAATAATCAAATGGCTGCATTAAAAAAAACCAAGCCACACATTTTCACATTTCCCTTGGTATTTTGTTACTTGCTGCTTTCAGAGCATTCAGCAGGATTACACATCGTTGCTCTCCAGCTTGATTCGAGCATTTTCAAACCACCCAGAGTTTCAGGACTTGGTCCAGCTGACCGACGTCCATGATCCAGAGATGGACTTCTTTGAAAATATGAAGCATATTCAGGTATAATGCAATCCTGTTCTTTCCACAGGGCAATAGTTGTATGATAGTGGAAAGATGGTAGATACTTCATCTTCTTCTGTGAATGTAAATCTTTGCAAGTGCTGCCTCGTTTTTCAGTTGCAAATCATTGATCGTTGTGAGAATAATAAGTCTCTGCGTGTGTGTTTTGATTTAATGGCTATAATGTCATTTACACTATTTTAGCACATGCTAAGCTTTGCTGTTAATGTCACATTTAAAAGGCAGCAGCTAGAATTGTATGCATTTAATCAGAATGTATTTTCTCTTATTCATTGTATCAGTTTGAGAAATAGAAGTGTGTTGTAGTAAGATGCTCATTCAAAAAGGTGTCATTTCTCCCCCTCCCGGCTGTTAAGACCTGGTGAAACTTTTGATAGATTATGACACCCAAACCTCCTAGGTCTACTGAATTAAATATGGGCCCTCACTCAGTGAAAACTTTTGTATCTCTCTTAGATCCACAGAAGGGCACGTGCCTTGAAGAAATTGGCTAAGCAACTAGCTGAAGGCAAAATCACACTCTGTTCCAAATCTCTTCAGAATTACATTATGCCTTACGCGACTACTACTATCTTTGATGAGAAAATGCTTAAGGTAAACTTTTAGCATACAATGGTGGGAACTACTTTTATTTCATAGCCCTCAGTGGCATATTTCTGTAAGTGCAACAGGATGATTTCCCTTTTCATGAGGAGAAAATAAAGAGGGTTGGGATTTGGGCTGAGATTTTTAAAAATGAAGTACCTCCCCTGCATGGTACTTATTTGAAATGTTTGTTAAGGCTCTTATTTCGAGGTGCCCTTTTAAAGAAGGAACAGTGCATAACAATTTCTGGGAACTAAACTTTGCAGAGTTCTTCTTTGTCTGATATCTTCATAATTTAGTTATTTATACATGCACATTTATTTATTTATTTATTTATACATACATACATATCCTGGCAGTTCATCCAAATAGTTCAGTGAGGGAGGCCTACATATTTCTCTGTACCCCTTCTCTTCATTTGGAAGAATTGCATTCATACAGCAACCCTGGGAAGTAGCTTAGGCTGAAAAGAATGTGACTTCCTCAAAGGCACCTGGTGAGCTTTATGGCTGAGTGAGGACCTGAACCGAAAGCTCCCTACTTTTGGTCAAACGGTACCAGGGACAAATAATTGGTGCCATCAAGATGTTGCTGTACTACAACTTCCATCAACCTGACCATTGGTCATGCTGGCTAGGGCTGATGGGAGTTGTAGTCTCAACATTTGAAGGACACCACAATGGCTATCACTGCTCTAACCACTACACCACACACCTCACAACTTCTGAATTTAATAATGAGGGGGAAAGCTTCAGATAGGTCTCTGAATATTGCAAAGCATGTTGCTTCTTTTGGGTATTTTGATGTGAAAGTGTTGGGATAGGTTTTCTTCTTGGTTCAACAATGTCACTTTCGCCATGATTTTAAAGGGAGTGTTGGGGATGTGGAAGGAAGCTTCTTCTAGCCTGCATGGGCTTCGTTAGTCTAGGCAAGGCTTTTGTGCTGCTTGAAATTGGGAAGACCCTAAGGGTTGTTTTCTGTTCCTCAGTATGAAAATATGATAACTGCTTCGGTTGAAATGGTAGGAGCTGTTTGCAGACATCTTTCTTGGTCAGCGTACCTCTATCACTTGAAACATTTCATACACGTCTTGCAGACTGGACAGATCAATCAAAAACTGGGCGTCAGGTACTGTAAATGTCGGTTTTAAGGTTTATCCTGTAATCCTGTGTGCACTTACCAAGCAGCATAGTGGGACTTGCTTCTGAGCAACCTTGCAGGGGTTTGCAATGCCAGTCACTCCATACTGATAGCATTAATAAGGAAATTGACACACAAGGATAGTATCTCTGTGGACTGTTTTAGAGCTGTCGTTTTAACCAAGCTGATGACTGTGTTAATGGGAGCATTGAACTTCAGTCTGCGTGAAAAGAGAGCTTTATGTTCCAAGCACTTTTAATTCACTTTGGCCAGATATCAAAGAACTACTTTAGGAATGCTCTTGTCCAAAGAGATTTTTGCTTGCGTTCTTTGAACGCTAGATTCCACTCCTCCCCCAGTGCTATACTGCACTTTGCTTGTTGAGTGTACCCTCTGTTTTAAAGATTTGCCATGCAGCCTAGGGAGCACCTGTTCAAGAAACTCAAGCCCAGTGCCCCCATAAGTATTCACTTGAGCAGTTCTTTTAGTCCAGTCCTTTTACAAATAGAAAAGTTGTACGTTTTTTGGATTTTAGCACCTTTTATTTCTCTCCCCCGCCCTTAATCTGTTTGACAGTGTGCTAGTTACGGTGCTGGAGGCTTTTCACTTTGACTATGAAACTCTTGAAAAGCAGCTTGAGATGATTCAAAAGGAAGGTAAGGTTCTGATTCCTGCATCTGTTGGAGTGGGCTCCAGCTCCTGTAAGGTTATGCTTCTCACCATAAATGTTGGTAGGCTTTAAAGTGCTGTGACTTTTTGCTACAACCTGTTAACGCTGCACCCTCTTTAGCATCTAATGCATTGTAACTCTGATCGCTGCTGACCTAGACGGCCATGTTCTACCGCCAGCGCTGGAGGCCGTAATACTTCTGAGGGCCAGTTGCTGGAGACACTGGGAAGAAAGAGTGCTGCTGTGCTCAACGTCCTGCTTGTGCACTTCTTATAGGCATCTGGTCGGCCACTGTGAGAGCAGGCTGCTGGACCAGATGGGCCACTGGCCTGATCCTGCAGGCTGTTCTTCTGTTCTGATATAATAATAAATAAACTTGCATGACCATTATTACTCTTTGAATGCAAAACACAGGGCCTGTTGTTTCATTATGCATTTTAAAATCTCTGCTTTCTATTTTAAAAAGTTAATTATTGGGTTTCTAGTTCAGAATATCTACGTAATGCCCCGGCCTTAAACCTATGTGGAGTTATGAATAAAGCAGGGCCAGGCCTGCTTATTTCCCATCTCTGCTCTGAATCCTTCTCTGAGTGTGAATCATATTCACGAGGCACAGAATTCTGGCTAACAGTTGGGGAGAGTGGGAATGGAATGGGGAATCCTGGAAGAGGGGTGTGGCCTGCTAAAATCTTAAACAGGAGCGCTCTAGATTTTGTCCGTCTTGTTCCAACAAAGGACTTGATCGGCAAGCATCAAAGCCTTTCCCCCCTCTTGATTATGCCTAGCAGATGCAGAAGCCATGGACACTGAAATGGAAGTGGAGAATGAAACAATGGAAGTGGAACTTAGTGATGGAGAAGAAGACCAAGAAACCACCAAGGACCTTTCTAAAGATGCCAGTGAACAAACAGAGCCTGTTTCATCTTTGTCTGCTCCATCCACTAATGAAGAAGACAAAAAAAACCAGATCGCTCTGAAACCAATTTCCTTCCTGCCTAAGGATAAGGAAGAGTTGAAATGCTTGATAAATCATATACAAGAAACAGTACAGGGAAACATCTTGCCCAAATTGCACAAATGTCTCATTGCAAAGGTACATTTCTGAGTTTCGGGTTTTATTTTTAAATAGTCTTTAGTACATCTTGATTCTGGGAGCTAAACTAGATGAATTGTCATTCAGCAAAATAGCAAGTGGCTTTTAAATTGTGTGAATGGTCCTCACGTGGGTGACCAGTCCGGGTTAGGACTGAGGTGGGCGGCATTAACATTTTGTCCCCTCCACCTCCTATTAGCATTAAAAGAAAAGCTCCCATTTATGCCAGTTGTGGCCCTTGGTACCAAAGAGATGCTCTGAATACCCCTTTAAGTATACCAAATGAACCTCACTTTCTCCTCATAACAACCTTGTGAGGTAGGCTAGACAGAGTTTCGGCTCCAGTGTTGTATTCTCTCTGGGTGTAGATGTAAGGTCACTGTCTTTAACACCTGGCAGTTGGAAATGCTGTTGAGTAACTTTGGAGATGCCGGGACGCGGGTGGTGCTGTAGGTTAAATCACATAGCCTAGGACTTGCCGATCGGAAGCTCGGCGGTTCGAATCCCCGCAGCGGGGTGAGCTCCCGTTGCTCGGTCCCTGCTCCTGCCAACCAAGCAGTTCGAAAGCACGTCAAAGTGCAAGTAGATAAATAGGTACCGCTCTGGCGGGAAGGTAAACGGCGTTTCCGTGCGCTGCTCTGGTTCGCCAGAAGCGGCTTAGTCATGCTGCCCACATGACCTGGAAGCTGTACGCCGGCTCCCTTGGCCAATAAAGCGAGATGAGCGTCGCAACCCCAGAGTCAGCCACGACTGAACCTAATGGTCAGGGGTCCCTTTACCGTTACCTTTAACTTTGGAGATGATGTGTTTCTGTGCCCTGCAGGTCAAAAGAGATGAAGAGCACAAGCTTGTGAAATCTAAGGTTGTGAATGATGAAGAAGTTGTTCGGGTTCCACTTGCTTTTGCGATGGTCAAGCTGATGCAGACTCTTCCCCAAGATGTCATGGAAGAGAATTTGCCAAGGTATGTACAGTCTTTTCAAGTGCATATTAAGTTCCATATGGTGAAAATCACCTAGGGATATATATAGACATATAGATAGCGCATATGGGGGGGGGATGCATACTTGCATATATAGGATAAATATTGTACAAACCTGTTGGAGTGATAATTGAAGCTTGTGTTTGGTTCTCTTCTGTTTTGCTGCTTTGTTGGCTCCAGCATCCTCCTGAAAGTCTGCTCCCTTCTGAGGAACAGAGCACAGGAAATACGAGATATTGCACGCAACACCCTGATGAAAATAATGGAGGCTTTGGGGGCACAGTATCTGCAATATGTCTTAAAAGAGATGCAGTCAACCCTCGTCCATGGTTACCAGGTATAGTGCTGGCTTTCTTTTTCTTCCGCCTTCCTATTAGATAGGAGGAGGAGGAGGCGCTTATGGGCAGAGGACATTATAGCTCCTTAGCCCTGCTCCTTGAACTCACAATCTGCAGTGGGCTCTCTTGCCTAATTGATAGCAACACCAAGCAAACAGAAAGCAGAATCAGTTGAGAAGTTGGGTCCAAGCTCAGGCAGTTGGAAGAAATGCTGGATTGTATCGAAGATTAATTTAGTAGGTAACAGTTGTGGGTGGGGACTGCTGAAAGCACTATAGCAATCTTCTAAATACCATTCCAGTTGTGTACGTGTGCCATTCTTTTATTAGTTATCCTTTTAATTAACAAACACAGAGCCACTTGATTTCTTTTGCTCATGTAGGTCCACGTGTTGACTTTCACAGTCCACCTCTTGCTGAAGAGCCTCGCCAGCAATCGACTTAAAGTGGGAGACTTGGATCCCTGCGTAGAACTTATGACCGAAGTAAGTTCTTTGACACCGACGTTTGCTGCGTGTGGAAAATGCCAAGTGTGAAAGGAGCTCATTTCAGAGATGTCACTGCAATCGGGAGCTTACACCTCCAGTTCCTGTAATACCTGGATGGAGAGAGGGTGGTGGTTGGTTGGGTGATACCAAACCGTTGCCTTTATGAAGGAGCCCAAGTAATACTAGGTCCTCTTCCTTCTTGACTAGTTGCACATTTTATCAGATCTTTTGTTTCTTAAAGGGAACACTCTTATGCCCAATCAGATCATGGGTCCATCAGCTCAATATTGTCTGCACTGACTGGCAGCAGCTCCCCAAGGTTTCAACCAGGGAACTCTCCTAGCCCTATCTGTCAATGCGGGGGGGTTGGACCTGAGACCTTCTGGGTGCAAAGCAGATGCTGTAGGAACTGAGCTCATCCCTCGCCCCTAAAGATGAACGTGTTGGACCTTTAGTTGTTCATGTCTGAAAAGGTGGATGCAAAATTATAACTGCTGCTCTACTGCTACTTACTGCTAACACTTTCCTCCGTGTCTTCTGAAAAGATTTTCAACCACGAACTGTTTGGGGAAGTTGCAGAGGAGAAAGAGGTGAAAGGCATAGTTTCCAAAGTCATGGAGGCTCGCAGAAGCAAGAGCTATGATTCTTATGAAATCCTTGGCAAGTACATAGGGAAAGACCAAGTGACGAAGCTCATTCTTCCATTGAAAGAGGTAAGGTATATTTTCTCTCTCCGAAAGAGTAATTTGGCAGTGGCATGATAAACTAGTAAAATATGGAAGAATAATGGGAGGACAGACTGTGACACAATAAAGCATTTTTATGGGATCATGCTACCGCTATAGAAACAGATGTGTTATTTTAGCATGGTATATAGATTTTGCAAACATAATGATGTGTCTTTCCGAAATCAACAGCGTATGGTCTAAGAAGGATCTGTAACACCAGGGTTTCCGTTTTAAGGTGGCTTTTCTAATGTCTACTTGCAGATTTTAGAGAATACTACAAGCCTAAAGATGTCTCGGAAGGTACATGAAACTTTACGCCGCATCGTGTCTGGATTGATAATGAACACAGCAATGAGTGCAGAAACCATCCTTCTACTCAGCCACGGACTGATTAGTGAAAATCTACCACTGTTAACAGAGAAAGCAAAGTGAGTTTGTAGAAAGTTAATTCAAATCCAGTTGTCTTTTCGTCTGCTTGCTAGGATGATCAAATTGGCCACTTCTGAAAGTGTGTTTACTCACAGAAGTAAGTTGGACTCATTTTTCAGGATTGCTCCTCTGTCGCAAAGACTGCCACTTGCAAGCCATATGTTGCGAAGTAGTGTCATTAAAGTCCCGGGCTTGCCTTGATTTTCAGTCACTCATGAAGTTTCGATTCAATGTAGCTTTGAACCAATGGATCCAAGTTACAAGAAAGGAGATTCTTTGCAGGAGGTTGGACTATAGAGTCTCTTGCAACTCTATAATTCTAAGATTCTCCTCTTTGCTCATTGTGATGTCTGTCCTCGGCCCAGATGAATTAAGGCCTTAATTCTAGCTGAAAAGTTTGTTTTGTTTTCAGAACCAAAGCTCCTGCTCCTCCAGATCCTCGTTTGCAACCAAAGAGCTGCCTCTTGCTTCCACCAGCTCCAGTTCGAGGAGGGCAGAAGGCACCTGTGAGCAGCAAGACAAACATGCACATTCTGGTTGAATCAGGGCTACGGGTATGTAAGAGGGGCCCTGTGTGCTTAAAAATGAAATCAAAACATATTTCTTTATGCTTCAGTGCAGGAATATTTTGGGGAAAAAACATAGCTGTGCTCTAGTCAATTTAATACTTCTTGTTTCCTTCATCTGATTGGGGTGGGGAGTATAGAATATACTCCTCTGACCACTCTAGCCAGGCCCAACATCACTCATAAGCGATGGCAGTAGTGCTCATCTTCCCCTCATCTCCAGCTTGTAAAAAGTTTGAGGCAGTGGATCAATTCAGACATAATGTTCCCTTTTGTCCAAGCTGTGGTTGGGAGGATTAGGATGCTTTTTGTTGTGCTCACGTTTCTTCCAAACCTTGCACATTCTAACTTCGTTCTTTATTATCAGTTTAGTGACAAACCACACTTCGCCATTACATCGAAACTGGGTAAACTATAGCTTGCAAAAACTTTAGTTTGCCAGTGCAGGTGTTTGCTGTTAAACAAGAAGTGAGAGGAACACAGGGCACAGAGGAAGGTTGGGGAGAGGAGTGAGGATAAATGCACTGACTTATTTCATGTTGTAGGAAAATGTGGTTATGGAGATTTACTGCTTTATAGCGCACTTTTCCCATTGGGACTGTAGGGAGATTTTCTTAGGCATGGAGGCATGAATGAGCAGCATAGAGTTGACATTGAGGGGTGGTGAGAACCCTCCATCCATTTACCCCGTGCCTCTGATCCTTCATGTGTTTCTCAGGTCTTAATTTAAAAGCTGTATTTCTATGATATCACTGAGATTGCATAGCATGTCAGTTATCTTCTGAAGCCTTTGGCTGCTAACAACCCGAGGTTGCCCTTGATATATGCTGTAAGCTGCCCAGAGGGGCTGGGAAAACCCAGTTAGATGGGTGGGGTATAAATATTATTATTATTATTATTATTATTATTATTATTATTATTATTATTATTATTATTATTATTAGTCTTCTTTTAAACAATTTGGTTTTCCAGATCTATTACCCCTTTTAATTTATGCATTTAATTCCAAGCACTTATTTCCTATCACAGCTACTGCACATGAGTCTGAAGAGGTCCAAAATAAATTCCTCAGATGATCACACTTTAGAAATGTTGGATCCTTTCGTTCAGCTGCTTGTCGACTGCCTTCAGTCCACAGATGTTAAGGTAGGATTCTGAACTCAGTGCAATAGCTCTAACCTCTGCAATGCTGGCAGATGGCAAAGTTCAGCGTGGACTAAAATTCTTAATTCATACTGTCACTAAGATCGATAAAGGAACTGGAGGAAATTCTAACTTTCACATACTGATTGCTTAGAATCCAGTCAAGATCATTGAGACTTATTTTCCTGGTTTCTTAACTGACATCAAACCATGTTTCTACAGTGCATGTGTAATAGGAAACTCTGATTTAATACAAACCAGAGTTCCCTATTAAACCTGCACTGCAGAAATATCGTTTAATGCAAACCAGAGTCTTTGCACCAAAGCAGAAGCATAATAGAAGGTGAGTGAAGGAGTTGCACATGACATTGACACTTGCTCCTGACTCTTGAAAGACTGTCCACATCAGTGTGAATTGCCACTCAAGCGTGGATTGTGCGGAGGGCATTGGGAAAAGTGTCATCCCTCATGTGATCTATTTTTTTTTTTTAAAAAATAATATTTATTAAAGTTTAAGTATTACAGAAAGAAGTAAAAAGTAAAAAGAAAGAGAAAAAGTAAACAATACAAATCAATACATTGCAATACATAAAAACAAAAAAACAAAAGACACAATACATAAAAACAAAAACAAAAGCAAAAACAATTAAAAACACATCCAATATTTCCATATCTTTGTCTTTCATTAACTTGTTTCATCGACCTCCTCACACCTCCCTTTTTTGTGTTCTAGTTGTTAATTATTTCAGCAAATCCTTTCCATCTTTCACTGTTTTCTGTCATTAAATTGTCTTAATTTATTTTAACCTTATCTTACCATTAAAACCCTAAAACTTCTTTATACTTAACTCCTTATAACATTTCTACTAAAGCCGTATATTTTCATTCCAACATTTTCCTAACACTCATTAATTTTACAATATTTCTCTAAATAATTTTTTAAACTTTTTTCCAATCTTCCACCATCTCTTCTCCCTGGTCTCGGATTCTGTCAGTCCTTTCTATCAGTTCCATATGGTCCATCAACCTGGTGATCTTCTGTCCGAGGCTCTTAGCTCTTTTCCATGTCCCTTCTGCCGATCTTCTTCATATTTATACGTGCACTTTACTTTATCTCCTGCTGATCTTGTTCTTAATTTCCTTCCTTTGGCGCTGAGGGGTAGATCTCGGGAAAACTCCAACCTAACAATGTCTTTATTCCTTCTCGACAGGCCAGCCCATTCTCCATAGTCAGAACTAAAGTCCAAAAGATATTTCAGAGCGTGTTTCAAAATCCCTCCGAAGCTGAAGGCCCCCACAACTCCAGTCTCCCCCTGACCCAAATCCAGATCCTAAAAGCCAGTGCATCCCTGCATAAGGGGATCTATCCAACTTTCCTTCTCCAATCCAAGCAGGACTCCGTCCCTCCAAATCTGGCTTTCTCTAAATTCAATTGTAAAAGGCAACAGCTTACCGTATTTTTCGCTCTATAACACGCTCCCAACCATCACACGCACATAGTTTTTAGAGGAGGAAAACAAGAAAAAAATATTCTAAATGAAACAGTGGATGTATGATTTTTGTGGTTCATGCTGTGGCCACAAACACGTGATCTAATGGTGAATTTGGGGTGATCCAGTGCAAAAATCCTGAGGATCCATGTGGATCCGTGCTTTGTAACCACGTTTTAAGTGGGGAGGGAAGGAAAAGCACTCAAGGGACAAGGAGCAGCGTGGGGGGTGTGGAGAAGGAGCTTTTCGGGGAGCTGAGCGGGGAGGAAGGAGGGAAAGAGCACTGTTGCTTTAAAGGTATACTTAAGGTATTTGCCCTGTGCCTGGGTTTTTTTCCATTTAACAGTTTGCAGCCTTTTCCTTCCGCTCCTTGTTTTGAGGCAGAATAGATTTGAGCAAGTGAGGAGGACTTGGATTGCAGGGGATTCGCCATTAGCTGTGTAAAAGCGCTACTCCTTGCAGCCTGAGTGATAAGCAGCCACCAGCAGCAATAGAATGGAGCACAAAAAAAGAGATAGGGGCACTAGGACCCAGACAATGCTCAAATCTATCCTGCCTGAAAACAAGCTGCTCCGTCCCAAAGCTGCTCCGTCCCAGCGGATCAGCTGAGACGCGGGGGATTTGCGAAGTTTTCCCCTCTCCCTCATCCCCAGCCTTTTTTTTTACTTCCTGGTTTTCACTGCGTGGCTCAGAGCTAGAGGTTGGTTTTATTTTGCTGCTGGTTGCTTAAATTTTATCTTTCCTGCTGTCCCTCTGCAGCCTCATTGCTCTGTTTAGAGAGCGCACAGACCTTTGCTAGCGTCTGTCCCTCCTCCGTGTCCGCTTTGCTGCCATGGCTCTCCTTCCCTCCCTCCTCCCCGGCTCCAGGTCGCTTTAAAGCAAGCAAAGCAAGAGCCTCATAGAGCGGTGTGTAAACGGCTCCTGCTTTGCTTGACTGACGGCAGCCATGGCTCCGATCCGTGCATTCGCTCCGTAACATGCACAAGCATTTTCCCTTACTTTCTAGGAGCAAAAAAGTGCGTGTTTTGGAGCGAAAATTATGGTATATTCATCAAATTGCCTCTGTAAGGCTGGGGCTCTCTTCACTTGTGTTACTTGATGTTCAACAACAGCTTTCTCCCTCGTCTTCTCCACAGCTTGCCATGTCAAAGCAGATTCCTGAATCGATTCCTGAGTAGTTTCTGTATAGGTATTCACTTTTTGTCCCAAATCAGTCATTTTTTGTCCCAAATTATCAATTTTCATAATCATCACATCCGTCTTTTCATGAAGCTGTTCCAATAAAGCACTTGTCCTGCAAAATGCAATCACTAAGGCTTCTTCTGTCAACATTCTTGTCCAAGCCTCATGTGATCTAAAAGCTCAAGAATTCCAGTTTCAAGGGATTTGTGGCTGATACAAAACATTTCTATAGACCCACCTAGCTTTTTTTATTAATTCATTTGTTCTCTTTGCAGGTGATCACTGGCTCTCTCCAGTCCCTTCTGTGGGTCTTAAAGTTCCCGTTGCCTGCAGTAGACAAGAATATAGAGCAGCTAATTGAGCGGCTTTTTGTTCTGCTGAAAGACTTTGCCAAGCCAGGAGCTGCTAAAGGCCAGAATTTTCATTTGGTTGTAAATTGTTTCAAAGTAAGTTATAACTGGTAGAACAGCTCAGTGTTGATCTTGCAGAGTGCTTTTCTTCCAGACTCATGTGCCTTTGTGACATGGATGATTGGTGTGATAGAAAAGGGACTTCAGACACCTTTAGATCTGCAAATCGTTTTGAAAAAATTGTGTTCACAGAATTTTTTTTTATTAAAAAAGCTTTTATCTAAGCAGTGATTCTCAGAAGCTGCATTAGAATTAGAATATCCAAGGGGACCATAGGTGGAGACGATCCATTCTCTGTAATGGTCTGACCCACACATTGTGTAGAAGTTCCATTGCTATGCGGATTCTGAGATTTCAAAATCACACTGCACGGACAAAATGAGACGGCCATGTAGCATTTTGTCACCACCCATATTTTCGGTAAAAACAAAGCTTTATGAAACTTGCAGATTACTTAATTCTAAGGTCCCAAAGTAGTTTAATAGCATCATGCCATTGTAAAACTATCAGGTAAAACCATGTCGGTGAAACAAGTACATTGCTGCAATAAATAAAAGTTTGTGGTGAAATGGTTAAAAAGTCTAACATTCTCTCCCCCATAAAGTGGTTCTCACCAATCTGACCTCTAAGTAGGGGAAGAGTGAGCCCAGAGCCTTGTCTACAGATTTTACAGCACAGCCCTATGAGGTTCCATTGTTTTTTAATGGGGCTTATTCCCTAGTAAATGTTTTTGATTGCAGCCCAAATGGGTAGGGAGGTGATGATCACACAACACCTGTAGAGAGTGCCCTACAAGCTCTCAGGGGACTCTGAATCTTGTAGAACATTCTGTAATGGTCATGTTCATACGGCTAAATTTTAATTACAGTGTGTAACTCTGCTTGTGAGGAATGCAAAGAGTCACATAACAGAGAAACAACTACAAGTGTTGCTTGGCTATGCTGAAGAAGATATCTACGATTCATTGCGACAGGCCACTGCCTTTGGCCTCTTAAAGGTATCACTTGCACTGTAACAAGTTGTCTTTTAAGAATCATTTGTTGAAATGGAAGTCTCGAATCTTTTTCCGAGTGTATAAAGCTGGTAGTTTTGTTTTGGGCAAAATTGTTTTGGGCAGATGTGTAGAAAGCTGATCAAAAACAATGAAAAAACATGAGTTTCAAATTGTATTTAACATAATGCAGAACACAATCATGACTCAGTCATACGTTTTTCTCTTTTCAAACAGGCGATTGTATCCAGAAAACTGGTAGTTCCCGAAATTGATGGTGTTATGCAGAAGGTTGCAAACTTCGCCATCACAGGGCAAAATGAGCAAGTTCGAATCCAGTGCAGACAGGTTTGTAGAAGTTAAGGGGGGGGGAGGCGTGCTCATGCCCTTTTATCCTAGCATCTGTTTTTCGTCAGCTCCCATTTTATCAATTATTTTATAGCTGGCAACAGCACAAATTTGGTATTTTTGAGTTTTAACCAATTGTTTATTGTTTTCTTCCGCCCACTCCCTCAGATTTACCTGAAATATATTCTCGATTATCCACTTGGTAAGAAGCTGAAAACCAACCTTGAGTACATCTTTGCCCAACTCAAGTAAGTGCACAGAGATTATTGTTTATTTTCTCAGTAAAGGAAAAAAATAGAAACTGCAAGGCTGGGCTTTCCCCTCTGGTCAGAATGGGGACCCTCAACACAGTGTGCTCAGTAATAGAGCCATGCAGGGCCAAGACATTAGGATAAAACATCAGTAGAGTATTGGAAGCAAATTATATCCTCTGTACACTGCACATGTTCCCTCACTGGTTATGAAGTTTTGTTCTATGTTCCTGTTGACATTTTTTTCCTTGTATATGAGCACAGGAAGCTGTGTTTTACCCGATCCAGACTCTTTACCTAGCTATGTGCTGTGTATTCTGACTGACAGTGACTCCCCAGGGTCTCAGGTGGAGATCTTTCACAAGAAAAGTTGTATGGAGGAAGAAAGTGGTTAGTCACATATAACATCTCAAATTCCAATGATGACCATCATATGTATTTAACTTCCTGTTCGCATTCAGCTATTAAATAAAAGACACATGAACATTCTTCAAGGCCAGCTGTTTGCAAAAGCAAGGTGTAATATGAAAATATATGCTATGCTGTGTACTTTTCTTAAATACAGCTCCTAAGTCCCAATAGATGCAAAGGAACTTAACTTCTGATTAAACATGTGTAGGATTGTGCTATTAGTATGCCAAAAATTATTGCAAGTCTTGAGGACACTGACCATACTGTTCTGTTGTTGCCCTAGTTATGAATATGAGACAGGGAGAGAATCTGCTTTGGAAATGATTGCTTACCTCTTTGAAATGTTCCCCCAGGTAATGTATAACTGCATCACAAACTTCCCACCTTTAGCGTATTTCAGCTTGAACCCTAGACTGTGGCATTTCATATAAGGCATTAAGGCTGGATGGGAAGTATTCCCATTGAATTTGACAGGATTTACTTTTGAGAAAACATGTATAGGATATGGGGCGCTGCTCACATACATTTTCCTGAGCGTGTTGCCTTTTCAGAGTATGCTGGCATTGCTGAGGACAAATACGGCCTGCATGGATTGAATTTCATGTTCGTTTTTCTTTCTTTGTCACATTTGTAACTGCCCTTCTTATGAAGGGTTTGAGGAAGCATACATGCTCCTCCTCCACTTTAACTATCACAACAACCCTGTGATGATGTAGATTAGGCTGAGGATTCAGGCCTGGGTGGATGTACTTGGGAGATGCCTGAGCTTTGTGCCCATGTGGTCCACCCTCATATTGCCCCTCTCCTCTTTGCTGCACTGTGTTTCTGAGTCAAGGAACTGCCGTTTCCCAACTTGTCCAACTTGGGAAATGAAACAAGACCTAAAACCATGGTTTGAAGTTTCAGAGTTTGGAATTAGCAGGAAACTGCGATTAATCAACCCAGGAAGACCTTCAGTCACAGGGCAGCAAAGGGGTGGAGCTCATGAACCCCAGGGCTTGTACATACCTTGACTTCAGAAGCTGAGGGACACCTGGACTGTCCACGGACTAGGCCAGAGTCACCCAATGAGCTTCATGGCTGAATGGGAATATTATTTGCAGTCTCCCTTGCCCCTCTCCCCACTTTCCCAACCTGCATTTCAGCTCAGTATTCATATAACCAAAAACTGTACACTACCCTCAACACATGTCTAGACAAGCAGCTAGC
Source organism: Podarcis bocagei (assembly GCF_964188305.1). Classification (NCBI taxonomy): domain Eukaryota; kingdom Metazoa; phylum Chordata; class Lepidosauria; order Squamata; family Lacertidae; genus Podarcis; species Podarcis bocagei. The sequence continues at coordinate 37,025,580 of NC_138135.1, read as the reverse complement.
CCTAGCACAGAACCAGGAGCAGGTCTGATTGCTTTGACAGGTTTACAGGGTGGTGTGGTGGTTGGATACCAGCATTTTTCATGTAGTCTAGAGCAGTGTTTCTCAACCACTGTTCCGCGGCACACTAGTGTGCCGCGAGATGTTGCCTGGAGGGAGGCGGGCGAGTCGGGCGGCGAGAGGCGGGGCGGCGACGGCGAGGAGAGGCCGCCCAGTGCGGGGCTCTCGCCGTCTGCCTGCCTGGCTGCCTGCGAGCTTGGCGGGCAGCGCCTCTGTCCGCAGCGCCCGCCTCGCGGCTCTCATTCCCTGCCCCTGCCAAAGCTCACCCAGCCAAGCTGCGCTCTCCTTCTTGCCTCGCTTTGCTGCCTCCACCCCCAAAGCTTGGAGGTTCCCCGGCAAGGGGGAGGGAAAAAAATTGAAACTTACACTTTCGTGCGTCCCTCCCGGCGTGACGCTGCGCGCTGACGTCACGGGGCTGTAATGGTGGTGTGCCTCAAGATTTTTTTCATCAAACAAGTGTGCCTTTGCCCAAAAAAGGTTGGGAAACACTGGTCTAGAGATTGCCAACAAACAAGCTTACTGACTTCCCCTTTCTTCTTTTCTTCAGGGTTTACTGCACCAATTTTGTGGGCTTTTCTTTGTCCCACTATGTATGATGATTGTAAACGACGATTCAGCAAAGTGCAAAAAGATGTCAGCTCTGGCAGTCAAAGGTCTCCTCAGTAAGATTAGCCCTGGAAACCGAGACCTGATGTTTTCCCTGCTCACCTCGTGGTTCAAGAGTGACAAGGTACTGCTTACAGCAGTAATAGAGTGTATTGCTTACAGCAATAATAATAATATTACAGCAGTAATAGTGACAAGGTACTGCTTACAGCAGTAATAGAGTGGCTGGGGAGGCCCAGCCAGATGGGCGGGGTATAAATAATAAATTATTATTATTATTATTATTATTATTATTATTATTATTATTATTATTATTATTACTGTCCTGTAGAGAAGTTTTTGCTAGATGAATGAAAACGAGGGAATGTCGAGGTGAATCTTTTGGAGGAGAGTTTGTGTTCCGCTAACCTTCCTTTGCTGGCAGAAGAATAGCACTGTAATTTATAGAGCCTTCATAACTGGGCCAATTTCTTGTGGGGTTCAAGAATTATGGCTGGCTGTGTGGTTGAGAAGGCAGTTGTGCCCACTATCTTGGGAAATCTCTTCTGCAGAGATCCTAACTCCCTTTCCTTCCATCCACAAAAATCTCCACTAATATGATGCTGCTCCTTCCTGACAGCGTGTGCACAAGAGGCTAGCTGCTCATGCCTGTGGAACATTTGTTGAAGCTGAAGGAATCGAATTTGAAAAAAGGCTTGGGACCATTCTCCCAATTATCGAGAAAGAAATACATCCTTCATATTTTAAAGATGTAAGTCATTAATTGGGGCTGTTCCTGGTAGGCTGCCAGTTTGTAGAGTGAAAGTAAATCTTTGGCCCCATAAGTATATTGATGGACTCTCTATCCTTTCCCCACCTACCCAGTGGTGCAGTGAAATAAATTTTTAAGATTCTTTCAAATCTTTTTACTGTATAACTAAAACCATTATATGTGAAAAACCTATACATTTTCATATCCTGATTTTCATAACAAGATTGAGATACTAATAAATGTTTCAACTTCAAAACAAGGAGAAAAAACATTAACACTTGAATAACAAGGTGTCTTTGCAGTATTTTACAAATTCATTTTATTTTGACTATTCCACCACTAGGTGGTATTCAAGATTTGCTTTGTAGTAGCTTTGGTTACACAAATAAAAAATAAAAATAGTTCCAACTCAGAGCAGGCCCATTGGAATTAATGGACCTAACTTAGTACTGCTTATTAATTTCACTGGGTCTGCTCTTAGTAAAAAACAGTTGAATATCACAGTTGTCAGGGCTGCTTCCAGATCCTAGCTCACAGAGGATCACGTTAGCCAGCGTTCACTTTATAAAAGTCTTTATTGAGTTACAGTTTCCAATTTCAAACTGCCGCAGGCAGCCCTACGTCTTATCAGCTAGACCGGCGAAGCTCCGTCTGAGTCCCCGCCTCCTGTACACCAACTTAATAACCTCACCTTACTCCACCTTTTCCGCCTTCCCCTCCTTCTCTGGGTCCCTCTGCCCCCCGTGGTCTCTTCCTTCCTGGATTCTTCTGACGCTGACCCCCCGGACCCTTCTGTCTCCTTGCGGCGGGCTTTAGGACCTGGCTCCCTTTCCGGGCTGCTTACTCTGCCGCCTTCCTGTGCATTTGAACTTGGCGCGCGCGCCCAACCTCCCACTTTCCGCTTGACCGTTCCTTCGCTCCCCGATGGGGGTGTGGCCACTCCTGACTCATGCCCTCCCCCCTGCGGCGAGTCGCCGGATCCCGATACCTGGCGCCCTTCCTCCTCACTGCGCTCTGTTGGGGACGTTGGCCCCAATTTCCAACTGCTGCTCTCTGAACCCCCTTTTGTCCCTTTTTCCTGGGGTGTCCCCTTGATCTCCCCCCTCGCTCTGGCCACTGGCGCTCCTTTCTGTGAATCTTCCGATTCACTGGAAAGACTCGGAGATCTCGGGTCGTCGTCATCGCTCATCTTTCCTTCGGACTCCTCCCCCTCGCTCTCTGTTTCCTCCCTTGCCCTCGCCTCTGCTCCTGAACCCCTGACAACAGTCTATTTCAATGTTGTAAAATTAGGCAGCTGACTGTTTGTGAAGTCAAAAAGAGCAAGTGTTGTTTGGTTGCGTTTTATATTTAGCCACAATTATTTAAATTGAAGCCTCTTCACTGTTTGTACACTGATGGTTTTTCAGGGTGTCATTCTTTCACTGTCCATTTTTGAAGGTTACAGAAGAGACTGAAGAAAAGGCTGCTGACAGACTGCTGTTCAGCTTCCTAACTTTGATCAGCAAACTAACCAAGGAATGCAATATTATTGAACTAAATAAACACAATGAGATTCTGAGCAACATTTGGGGTTAGTAGTTCTGTCATATTATATTGCTCTTGAAACCTTTGGCACTTGATGGATCTGTAATGCCTAGGGTGCTACTCACATGAAGAAAAATGAGTTGTGTACAATGGCTTTTTAGTTTGTATTCCTAACTTCTGTTGTCTAACCTCTAGGTTACATTTCTGCAGTGCATTTTATGTAGGGCTGCCTCTGAAGGCAGTTCAGAAACATCAGCTGGTGCAGAATTTGACAGCCAGGTTGCTCACTGGGGCAAGACGGTTTGAGTATATCACACTGATCCTGGCCTGACTGCTCTGGCTGCCAATTAGTTTCCGGGCTCAATTCAGAGTGTGGATTTTGACCTATAAATCCTTAAACAGCTGAGAACAGCAGTACTTCAAGGACCACCAGCCCCCATATGAACAGACCGAGGCCCTTATTCATGTGCCTCCTCCCCGAGAGGTCTGGAGAGTAGCAACACAGGAATGGGCCTTTTTTGCAGTGGCTCCTCATTTGTGGAACGCTCTCCCCCGGGAGGCTCACCTGGCACCTTCTAGGTTCATCTCTAGGTGCCAGGCAAAAACATTCCTCTTCAACCAGGCCTTTGAAATGTGTTTGTGGGAGGGGAGGGTTATTAGTTTGTGGGGTTTTTGTATTTTGAACTGCCCTGAGACCTTGGGATGAAAGGCAATATACTGATTGATTGATTGATTGATTGATTGAATAATATTCCTCTGTGTATGAATAGGTACAGTTTAAGCCTATTTCTCTCTATTTCTGAAGGTCATGTGCAGTCTCATTTATGGTACCCTCACAGCTGGGTGTGGTCGACGTCTTCTCAGATTTTTGGCTTGCTGTTTGCTGCTCACAAGCCAGAGGAACTTGTTAACAAATGGAGTAAAAGAAAGCTGGAAAAGAGTCAAGAAAGTACTACAGAGCCACCGGCAACTACCTTCTTAACAGAAGAACTAGACAAAAAGGTTAACATTGCCCTCCTAAATTGCCTTTATTGCATTGATACACATTTCAATTTCCCATTAGATGGCAGAAACAAAAATGAACATTAGTTTCAATGTCATGATAGAGCTTCACATGATTGTGTCTCTTTTTGTCTCTTAATATTTATACTTCTTAGGGAGAGCAGCCTTTTCATGCTTCACTGTGTTTCAGAATGATTGTTAACTTTTCTTTACTTTTACAGATGAAAACACTTGCTTTAGCATTCTGCCATCAGTTGAAGTCCAAATTTTTAGATCCATGTCTTGGAGAACAGGTAACTATGTAAGGTTTTTGGTAGATTCTCTCCCCCCCCCCCCATATTTTGTGATACGCGTGTTGAAATAGCACACAATTAAAAGAGGCAGCTAAAGACATTCTGGTGCCTGGAGCATAAAATCAAAGTGTTTTGGAACAAATTGAGAGAGTTTTGCTTTATCATAATGCAGTTCAAGATTTGTAATTAACAACACAAATGATATCTGAACATCCTGTCTTCTAATTTGCCCTGCTTGTCCCCCAGTGGGTAAATACAACCGGATTCTAATCTAGAGAATGGGTTGTAGGTGTCAGCAAACACACTTAGAAATTCTTACTGAATTTCAGTGGGGTTACACTGACAGCAGAAGACAGAGGTTTTCAACCTTTTTGAGTCCATGACTTCCTTGACCAACTACATTCTTTCTGTGGCACCCCTGTGGGGCTCAGGAGCCCAGTTATGTCACCCCTTGCCTGCAGGGCTGGCAGCCTCTCACCCTTTTTTGAACACCTTCGCTTGTGGACTGTTCCCTCAGCCTCCTCACACTGCCCCACAGGGGCCTGGGAAGAGGATGCCCCCAGTCTTAGTGGCCCAAAGGAGATTGGCCAAAAGTGAACGTGAGGCCAGCACCTTACCTTGGGAGTCAGCAGTGGCAGCATGCCATGACTGGCGGAATGTCACCTTGTGATGTCATGAAAGTGGGCCTTCCCTTCTTAAACATGTACTGAAAACTAACTTGTTTAATCAGGCTTTCCCTAACATTACTGATCACACTGCTCAGTATTTCTCGTGTTTTGCTTGGAGTTTTATTGCATTCTGAGATTACATATTTACTTTCTGTGAATGGTTTTAAGATTATAATTTGTGCAAAGCTTTTCAGGTACATCAGTACAGAGCAGCTGAAGCTATAATTATGCAGGCATACTGTGCATCCGAAGACCAAGTGGGGGTACTGTTATTCCACAGTGATTTATTTCCACCACGTAGAATTGGGATAATCTTCCATTTGAAACTGACGGATGCTTAATTGGGGGGGGGGGTGATGACTGGAACAGCTCTTCTTGGTGCTCCTTTCCTATATTGTGTGTGCATTCTTGGCTATAGTAATTGCATTATTTTTTAAAGATCAAGTGCCATGGTGGCTCTGTAATAGTTAGGGCCACCAGGGTGTTGAACCCTAGGCTTTTGGGGGGCCACACATGAAGGGATTTTCAAACACCTGTTAAGTAGTCCACAGTTACATAGCTGTTGTATGACCCAAGTGGGAAAAGTTTGATAGGCCTGATTTTAAAAACCCTTTTAAAAAAAATAGTCTTTGGATAACTTTGTATTTTATATCTGTGCTTTATATTTAAGGTTGTGAAGAATCTACTGTTTGTGGCCAAAGTACTGTACCTTATGGCTCCTCCAGAAGATGGCAAAGAAATCAATAACGAGGTGGGCCAGGAAGCTGAGGATCAAGAAGACTTTGGAGAAGATGTTGAAAACGAGACTTCAACCATGGAGGCAAAAGACGACAAAGAGAAAAGCAGCCCAGCCACACTGTTGTGGGTGATGAAAAGACTCTTGGCATTGGCGTCACGTGAAGCTGCATATTCACCCAAGGACCCTTTAAAGGTTTGTATGTTTTTCAGCGAGAACAATTTTACTTTCACAAATAATGCCTTCCAGTTTGACAATAGTTTCAGGATCTCAGGTAGACAAGTGCAAAGGTGTCAGTGCAAATGGTACAAAAATGTAGCCTGTGAACAGCACATCACAGCTTAAATGAAGTAGGGCTATGAAACTGCAAGCAGACCCTTTGTTAGACCTAAACATGAAAACCAGGAGCAGAGATTATTTTATTTTAAAAAAAACCAAATGCCAATGGTCTGTAGAGTTGTGTAACACAAAGTAGGCTCTGAAACCTATTTTCCGAGTTGCTGGAAAAAAGCAAGTCACTAGTAATTAGGTCCTTACAGTATTTGTTTTCCTTTGTAGACTGGTCATGTGACCAAATGTATTTGTATTTTCAGAGAACCTGTATCTTTAAATTCCTTGGTGCCATTGCAGTAGATCTTGGGAAAGACAGGGTGAAACCATACCTTCCTACAATCATAGCCCCTCTATATCGAGAACTCAGCAGTACCTATGCAGATCAAGGTAAGAGTTGTCATACTCAGCTGTTCGGTGAGACTGTCTCCCCTCCTCTCCTTTAAGTAGGAGGTCTTCCAGTACCAAAAGGTCAATTGTCTTGCATCATCATAATTACACAGCATAAGAAAGTGGAACAGAAAGTGTTGGCATCCATGATGGATGCTTTAGATCAGGGGTGGGAAACCACTTGGTCCCATGAGGCAGATTATCCCAAACTGCACCTGCCCACAATCATGTGCTGGTGAGAGCAAGCCTGCTGGGGTTGGCTGTGCTACTGAGTTTCCCATGGGAGTCATAGTAGTACAGCCAACCCCTTGCCTAAAGCGTGACATGGGGGAATTCCAAGCCCAACAGATTGGGAGTGGGGGTCACACAGCTGATGCCTGCAGAAAGCAGGCTTGGAGTCAAGTCTTGCTTGGTTTGGCTTTTCTTTTATAGCATGGTTTGCCAGTTCCCCACCCCTGCTTTAGGGACTTAAGATGGTGTTTCAGCTGTGCAGTGTTTCTGTCCTATGCTTACCTGAATGGCCCTTACTGAATGGTGGAGTGGGCACGTGGTCCTCATTTTTCTTTGGCACAGTTGGAAGCTTTAGCTTCCGTTTTAAATTAGTTGCAATTTGCTGTGCTGACTGAACCCTGACAAACAGCTGCTAACTTTAACTAAGGTTTCTCCATTCAAACCAGCTTGTTTCAACTAACCATTTAACTGTGGGTTTGGATGACATGTTAATCTAAAAGCAGATGCTTCCAGTGTCCCAACAGGAGGGGTGACTTGCACATGCCTATGTATTGTTGGAATGCAACATGTGCACACAAGAGAGAATGGGGCATTATATATAGACCTTCTGTAGCACTTGAAGACACTTCTGAGTATTCAAAATCATGTTATCTTTGCTAGATCCAACTCTGAAGAATCTTTCCCAGGAAATCATAGAGCTTTTGAAGAAATTGGTTGGGTTGGAAACCTTTTCACTCGCGTTTGCTTCTGTGCAAAAGCAAGCCAGTCAGAAGAGAGCTATCCGGAAGAAACAGAGAGCCTTGGAGGTTAGTGTCTGACTTTAGTTTTACTTGCATTTGCTTTAAAATGTCCAGCTTATCCAATGGCAGGGAAACTTTTATTGAAACCAGGCAACTTCTGAATGTATAGGGGAAATGTGAACATGATGACTTTTATTTGTTTTCTGATTAGGCTGTTGCTAATCCTGACATTGCTGCCAAGAAGAAGTTGAAGAGACACAAGAATAAAATTGAAGCAAAGAAGAGAAAAATAGAATTCCTGCGGCCTGGTTACAAAGCAAAAAGACCAAGAAGCCATGCATTAAAAGACTTGGCGATGGTGGAGTGAAACACTATCACATTACTCCCATTATAAATGTTCCATGCTGTACAGAACATGAGACAACAACTGCAGCAGCAGGTGCTCTTCCCTGCCAGACTCATTTAGAGGATGTTTCAACATAAAATAGTATATACTAAGAACCACAGCAGGGAAGAACAACCTCTTGCAGAGACAAAAAAACCAGCTCTCTTATGGATTACTAATTATTTATTTGTAATTTTAATCTATACATAACCTATTCAACTGATGCCTTAAAATTTCTCTCCAAATGTTTCTTTAAGAGGATACATTACTGAGGCTGAGCCTTTCAGGGCTCTATAGTTCACTGTAGAGTGATGTACAGTTTGTGGTAATACAGTGTTTTTTTCTAATGAAATGTGTTCAATGAGCCTTTGAAATATTTTCTCCTGTGTGTGATTAACTTGAGCTGGGTGATTTGAACCCTTGTTCAATCCTCCTCATGGAGATGCATTTTTACGTGTTGGTATCATGACAAAGTGCTGCTACTCTTTCCATTGGCCCTGTAGTGGGAGGCCTATGCTTTTCAACCCCTGCGTTGCTTGCTATGGAGAAATGTAGCTTTAAAAAAAACCAACTGAACAATTGCTGAAGGAGATACAGTGGTACCTCAGGTTACAGACGCTTCAGGTTACAGACTCTGCTAACCCAGAAATAGTACCTTGGGTTAAGAACTTTGCTTTAGGATGAGAATAGAAATTGTATGACAGCGGTGTGGCAGCAGCAGGAGGTCCCATTAGCTAAAGTGGTACCTCAAGTTAAGAACAATTTCAGGTTAAGAACAGGCCTCCAGAATGAATTAAGCGCTTAATCCGAGGTACCACTGTACAGTCCCCACAAGGTGACTCATACCATGGCAAATGGTAATATCCATCTTTCTCCTTGTTTTCTACAGTCTTCATTTAAAAAACTCAAATTAGGTTTTTAAAAAGCCACCTGGTTGTCAAGTACAGAGATTCCTTCTGTAGCTTTCTGCTAGCAATTTATAGGAGAGTCTCCAGATCTAAAGTGAACCACTGGCTTAGGGGCTTTCCACTGGCCTCACTTAAAATATTTCAGGATACATAGCTTTCCTTCAATCACAACTGAGTCCATGCAGCCCTCCATACATTAAATAAGCATATTCAAATACCTGCAGAACTTCCTGGTTAACTTCTCTCCACAACAGCTCCATTTCCAAGCATATATATCTTGAGCACAACAAGGCTTTCCTTCACAGGTTACACTGCAAGCAAAATACTTAACGCAGGGTTCCACTATTGTTTGTAAGAAAACAAAGAACTCTATAAGCAGCACTAATAAGGGTCCCCACATTACAATCAAGTATCAAGGCTTCATCTTGCAACAGTCCTGATCAGTTGGATAATGCCACCAAGACTACTTATTTAAGCTACTCTTAACTTCAAAAAAGGGATGTGGGTGGTGCTGTGGTCTAAACCACAGAGCCTAGGGCTTGCTGATCACAAGGCTGGCGGATCGAATCCCCGCGATGGGGTGAGCTCCCGTTGCTCGGTCCCTGCTCCTGTCAACCTAGCAGTTCGAAAGCATGTCAAAGTGCAAGTACCTTTCCAGCGGAAAGGTAAACGGCGTTGGACCTAACGGTCAGGGGTCCCTTTACCTTTTTACTAACTACAAAAAGGAACACCTGAAAGGCAACAGGCATGAAATAGAAAAATCTAGATAAATGATAGTTAAATATATTTATTAGTGTTAAATAGTTTCAAACACTTAGAATTCCAAGTAGCAAATGTTTATTCCAATTTATTCTCATGGACTATCAGTTATGACTGTCATAAAAATTGATGTTACATAACTTACACAAAAAAGAATGTAGTATTTTAAACATAGTATACAGACAAACATTCAGTTGATTCAGTGTGATTTACAATGCAAAGAAGCCTCATTCCTTTCAAAAGTTATTCGGCCAGTCCTATTTACAGAATTGCATTTCATTCATATGACAGCTGAAGGAAACTTCCAAGTCCATTTCACTGTCTGCTCTTCAAAGTCTCCACCAACCTAGAAAGATTCGGCTTTGTGATTACATGTATATAGAATGATAAAGCAATTATGAAGACTTAGTTACAGCAAGATGCCTTGTAGCTCAGCAGGCTCTATACTACATAGACACAACCTTAAGAATTTAACACCTGTGGTACTTACCACTCCATTGCCTCATCAAGTCCAGTGCCTTTGGTTGCAGATGTCTTGAATATCTGCCATTTTCTATCCTTCAGAGCTGGAAGTCCAAGTGCATTTGCCATTTCTGTTGGAGTCATAGCCTGTTCCATATCTTGTTTGTTTGCAAATACCACTAAAATGGCTTTCTTTAGTTCTTCCTCCTAAAAGAGGTGGCAGATTATGTCACAAAAGTGTATTATTAAGTCTTGCCTTGAGTCATGCAAAATACCTAAAGCACAGTAGACAGGCTGACTGAAAAACTGATTTTCAGTTATGGGTTTGGTTTTTTTATTTACAATTTTAAAAAAACTTAAAGTATTTAAGAATTCTCCTTTCCTGCTAATTTTGCATTAGAAATCACTATATGAGAGAAGTTCCATTGATAAGGCTGTATTTGATGTTACATTATTAGGTGTGAGCGCTTATGTTCAAATGCTGAAGGTTCAAATGTATCATCCTTATAGCCATGCATCTAAATCGGGTGGGGACCTTGGGCCCTCCAGATGTTGCTGCACTACAACTCGCATCAGCCCCACCAAGCATAGACAATGGCCAAGGATGATGGGAACAACATCTGGAGGACCAAAGGTTCTCCACACCTGATCCAGATGTATTCTATGTGCAGTTGCCTGAACAGCTAAATCTTCCATGGCCGCTAGTATAAGATCAGGGGGTAGAAAAAGGCATTTAATGGATCCTCATGGTCTTAAAACATGCTTAGGAGTGAAAAAATTAGTAAAGGCTAGTGGTATATAATCTCCTACAGTGCCCCTAATCCCTTTGCACTGTTCTTAACTGAAGGCAGCCAGAAACTTGAGCAAAATTACAAGAATCATCCCAATCCTTACTCTTTGCTCATGTGGTACAAGTACAGAAATCAAACACTTTGTATTTGCATATGACTTATGAAACACATTTGAAGTTCCAAAACTCCAAGGGATACACAGATGCTGCAACAGGTTGGGCGTGGAAAATTTTTCCCCACCAATAAATACATGAAAACTTAGAGAAACAGCAGTACAAATCTAAAACACTCTCAGGTTGATAGTAAGGTTGGTCCATTTCATAATTGTTTTACTAAGTTCACTGAGAGTGTCTAAAACTATCTTTTAAAAAACAACAAAAACAAAAGAACAAAAACCTCAGGTTTCCTACCTCCAGCATGGCAACAAGCTCAGACTTTGAAATTCCAATTCTGTCCCTGTCACAGCTGTCAACTACATAAATGACTGCATCTGTATTGGAATAGTAACACCTCCAATACGGCCTGGAAAATAAACATGTTATTATTTAAAATGTATCAGGTGAAACAATCACAGCTCAATCATCATTATTTCCTGGCTACCCTTTTCAGGCATAACCATAGATTAAACTTAGGAAGATTATGTCTGATAAAGGAAAAAAAACTAAACTCTGACATACAATCTGTAATTTTATGTCTTATCTACTAATATCTAGTAGCTAAACCCTCACACTATTTCCCATTTCTGTCACAAGCGGTCATAAACTGATCCAGTAACACTTGTGTGCCTTCAAAAATCCAGTCTACTTTCCATTATCAAGGAATTTCAGTGGCAAAAAAGGGAAATAAATCTTAGGAAGGGCACATAAAGTCAAGTTCAGGTTAAGCAGCTTCAAACCCACAAAGAAATTCACCAAGTATGCTCAGTTCTGCTGAAGTAAGTAAGTTGCCTGCATGGGAAGTTATTTTTTCAAACTGGAATGTCATAATAAACATTTTAGAAATCAGATTTTTAACTGTATTGACAATTAGCAGTAAGAAAATATGTTCTACCTAACTAAAATCAGGCCAATTTTGTAACACCAGATCATGTTCTTTTCTAACCATTGCGGAATTTCTTAAGGACCTCAAGCACTGAGTTAAATACAGTATTTCAGAAGCCATGTCCTGGGTTTGCACTCCTGTGCTTTCCCCCCCAGATGTGCTATACCTGATGCTTGTCTGTCCTCCTAAGTCCCAGACTTGGAACTTCAGATTCTTGTAGGTTACTGTCTCAACATTGAAACCAATTGCTGGAAAAGAAAAAAGTTCGTTTTTAATGTTGCAAACCAAATCCTTTTGTGGAAATCTGAATATACAACATCTTTAATGGTACATATGTTAGTTTCTGTTCCAAGACACTATTTTATGAGTCAATAAAATAGTGGCTTGCCAGTTGGAATGACCCACCCTCTCTTCCTCATGTGCTGCTCTGGGATTCTCCTAACTCCCTTCTGAACTGCTTTTGGGGCAGAGTGGGGGAAGCCCCACTATTCAGGGGAAAGTCCTTGCACAGGGCTTACACTGGCAAGGATTCTTAGGTGAATCCCTCCTACAATCCTGATTTTCTAATTAGGATGACCTAGAAACAAACCATAGGCTCATTTAGTAGGTATTTGTTCAGCCCATATTTGAATACACATTTCTTTAGCATTAATGTTAGATACTCAGGTTGCAATTCTATAAACATTTACTCAAGAATAAATCCCACTGAATTCAGTGGGGCTTACTTCTGAACAGACATCAACTCAGGATTGTGCTATCAATGAATTAGAAATTTGAATTTCTAATTTTTAGTGATTTAAGGCAGTGACACTGGGAGGAGCAGAGAGAGAGCGCACACCATGGTGCATCTGCAGCAGCGCAACCAGCCACCTTCATCTGCCCCAGCCGCAACAAAACATATATTTCCCATATCAGTCTCTACAGCAGGGGTAGGCAACCTAAGGCCCATAGGCCACAAGCAGCCGACAGGGGTCGTTTAACTGGCCCACGAGCCACCCCTGAACCGAGCCGCCCTAAACTGGCACAGCACGGGGACTTGCTTCAGCAGCACCGGAAATCGCATCTGCGCAGACGCAGAATATTGCGGGCGCATGCAATCTGGCCCATGGAGGGATCTCCACTGGAGTGAACCAGTCCAGGTGAGGTAAACCTTGCCAACCCCTGCTCTACAGCCACAGCAGGCGATGCAACCTTCCAACAGTTTGACTTTACCTCCAAAGGTGAATTCCTCCATTATGTCCTGAGACAGACGGATGTCAATCAAATTACATCTGTTTTAGGTGCATTTCAGTAATTTGAGCTTGCCACATTTAAACCTTATTTAACAATGGATGAGCGAACAGAACATAGAGCATTGCATTACATGTGATGCATTGTGTTACATTTAGAATAACACTTACTAGGAATGGTAGTCACAACTTCTCCAACTTGCAACCTGTAGAGAATTGTTGTCTTTCCTGCTCCATCCAATCCCAAAATTAGAATTCTCATCTCCCGCGTACCAAATAAACTGGAAAAGATGGTTGAAAAAAACCCACCTATACAGAACAAGAATAATTGTCAAAACTGAACTGCATTATCATAGACTATCAAATATTAACAGCTTGTTTCCAAAGCTCTTGTGAAAAGAGACAAGACAGATTTCTTGGGGAAAGGTCTTGCAGTCATACCTCGGGTTACAGACGCTTCAGTATAAGAGCATACAAATTCTCCAAGAAGAACAGAATGTAAGAGTTACAGATAGGTAGCCGTGTTGGTCTGCCATAGTCAAAATAAAAAAAATTCCTTCCAGTAGCACCTTAAAGACCAACTAAGTTAGTTCTTGGTATGAGCTTTCGTGTGCATGCACACTTCTTCAGATACACAGATTCTGTGTATCTGAAGAAGTGTGCATGCACACGAAAGCTCATAAAAAGAACTAACTTAGTTGGTCTTTAAGGTGCTACTGGAAGGAATTTTTTTATTTTGAGAATGTAAGTGTGTTCAACACTTGTTTTGTATAAGGCTCCTGAAAGTGTGCCCTATGATTCCTATAGCTATACTATAATCTGGACAAAGAATCAGAGCTGGAAGGGACCCTGAGGATCATCTAGTCCAACCCCCTGCAATGCAGGAATATGCAGCTGCAACCTTGGCATTATCAGCTGCACGCTCTAACCAACTGAGCTATCCTGTCTACATGGAAGGTAGACTCTCTATTAGACTTCTGCTGTAACCTCAATTCCTCCCTCCCCTATCTAGGTCTGGAGAGTTTCCGAAACAAACTTCCTCAATACCAGTCACAGAAACCTCACAGAATTGTATAGGTAAAAGGGACAACACAGATCATGCTCTACCAACTGAGCTATCTCAGTGTCATATGAATAAAAGGACCCTACCCAAGAAGCCTACAATCACACCCTTGCTAATTCAACCACCACTCCAACCACACCCACACCCACAGAGTATCATTCAGATTTCACAAAATTACCTCTAAAGAGCACTCATAAACCATAAACCATGATTTATTGTGTATGAACAAAATCACATATCCCTCCTCCTGAGCTGGGGGAATCAAATCATGATCCCCAGTGTTACATCATGGTTTGCCTCATTCCGACCAAACCCTAATCTGTAACCAAGATTTCTCCTTAATTTAGTAATCGTAGGCTGCTGGATCAAAACAAACCATTTGGACATAACACCATGCCAAGGATCACAGTTTGTTTTCTCCTAGCAATAGTTGGCAGGAGCGGAGCATCTTACTGGGGCCTGTCTCTTTCCACCAAAATCTGCTTTCCTCAAATTAAGAAGAAAAGCGGTCTTTCATTATGGAGCAGGCCACACAGGTACCTCAGAAGGCTGATAAACACATGAAGACTCAACAGGCGGGGCCTTAACAATTATTTATTGAACAACAGCAATCTACAAAATCTTCCAGGACATTTCTTTTTTCTTCTAGTCATCAGAAATAGGAAGTTACTTTGGTGAAACCAGACAGCCCAAGAAAACAAGCCTCCTGTAGGGTAAGTAATCATCCCTGAGCACTGGCCAGGCAGGCAAGGGCTGAGAGCAGCTGGAGTCCAACAACATCTGGAGGGTTCCGGGATTTCCCGAGGAACGTGGTGGGTGTGCTGCTCCCAGGTCCTTCCCCAAAAGCGAAGTGGCTTCGGGTGGCGCTGGGATAGGCGAGGCAGCGCACGCACCGGAGGAAGGCGGAGCTGGCGCGGGAGCCCAGGCCAAGGACCAGGTGGGCAAGGACCCCGAAGGAACCTCCCCGCCCACGGCAGAGCAGCCGGGCGAAGGAAAGCCGGCCTCCTCAGCAGCGGCCGGGAGAAAGGGCGCCGCGTAACGTTACACGAAGGGAAGCGGGGAGGATTCCGCTCCGGGCAAGGTACTCGAAGGTGCACCTCCCTCCCGGGCTGCGTCTGGCCCAACGAGCTGCAGCGAGAGGGGATTTTCCCTACGGCCCCAGCCTGAGGGAAACTCCTCGTGAGGGGAAGCTCGCCTGCTGCGACACGGGAACGAGAACCATCCCGGGGAAACGCAGCGCACCGAGTGGCCTCCCTCGGGGGGAGAGAGACACGCTCCTCTCTCTCGCCCCCGCCGTTTCCAGGCGACCTGCTTCCCGCCCGGCCTGCAGCTGCGCCACCGCTTCACCCGCCCCGCTTCTCCCTCAGCAGCCCGGCCGCCTCAGGGCCCTTTCCTCACCCATGGCTCAGGCGCTTTCCCGCGTCGCTTCCCTCTCAGAGAAACCGCGCCGACCCCCTGCGCCGCCGCGGCCGCCGCCGTTAACCCGGAAGTTGGCCGCGAAGCTGCTGCTTCCACGTCGACCGCCTCCCTCACAGCCGCTGGGCACACGGAAAGCAAAGCAGGGGCAGCGCTCCGATTAGGGCTTTCGACACGAGGGGACGGAGCGCGGCGCCGACGGAGCTGAAAAGGGCTTCCGCCGCCACTCCTGTCAGGTGCTAAGGCTAGTGGGGATCGTGTGGCAGTGACCCCTTTAAAAAAAATAATAAATCTTTTCACGATTTAAACAGTTACGTGACGAATCTGCCGTTTCGAAACGAGATGCCGCTTCCTTGCTGGAAAGTAGCGGCAGGAGGCGTGAACCGCTGAAGGGAGGGGTCACATGGGCTGCGGGGGCGGGGCGTTCTTGGCCCGCGTGGCGCCACGAGGGGATTCACGTGGTGAGGACGCGAGCATCTCGGTTTGGCTGAAGGAAAAACCCCAGTGGACTGGCTAGCGCTTTCATGTTACGGGAGCAGCGTCTAGGATCTTCCCTTGCAAATAAACATTTGGTAGGATTAGTCCCCGGTGCGCAAAGGATGGTGCTTGACAGGCGAGCAACTTGTTATAGGAAGGTAGAGCAGAGGTTGCTGTTAAATATACACACCAATGCATGATCTCTGTAATCATGCGTGGCAAGCAGAAATTAAACCGCAAAGAAGTGTGCTTCAGTACTGGCTTCCAAAGGCGATTCAGGAATCAGGATACTGCTTGGGCACAAGATTGCCCTCAGCCAAAGTGTTTCTTGATAAGCTTTTAGAAAAACAACAACACAATAGCACTCTACTATGTATGCATCAGGTTAAGGTGCTCAAGGGTGCACACAGGGATAACCGGCAACTGTCAAGTCCCCTGGAAGTATAGTCTGGAACAGCCTTGTAATTAAAACATTCAGCTGGTAATTAACATGGAATTGCATGCAGGTGAATGAGTACTCAATCATTTCTTTGTGCCCAGCAGAGAGAACAAAGTGGTTTGAGTTCTTCAAAGGCCAGCCCACAGCAGGTTGAAGAATTTTTTATTTTTGGTAGGCTTTTGTGGCCTTATTTAAAAGACTGTTCTGGAAGTAACACCTCATATTTCTCTTACATTTTTGATGAACAGGGATAGAGTGACATGAGGGTTAAGTTTTAAAATCAGTGAGGGTTTTAATGGTTTAAGCATATCATCCATTTGAATGGAGAAGTTTTCACAATGAATACGTACACAATAAAATAAGTAAAATCTGGTAACCTAGATTCCCCAGGGTACATTGCTTTCCCTTTATCCCTAACTGCATATTATACAAAACTACAAAACTATTACTACTTCTCTTTTGGAAGCAGTAAGGCAAGAGTACAACTGAGGTGGAGGGTTGTTACTTATGAAGCGGGTTAATTGGTTTTCTATTTTGGCAGTCATCAAAGAATTGAATCCCCAAAAACAATCTTTATTCCCATCAACAGGGTTTGTACTTGTTACAGCTGTGAAAAATCAGCCAAGATCCCATTTCTGATCTAATTTGTTATTTTAAATTACATCTCCTTTCCATAATAGTTTTGTTTTTTGCTTCTACTCAAGATGATTGTATGTATGTATGTTATTTTAAAAATGTTTATTCCCCCCCCCCTTCAATAGGTGGAAATAGAAAGAATTACACAAAACTGATTCATTATTTGAATGAAAAAATATAGCAAAATAGTTTTGACCATAATTTAGAAAATGACACTTGTACAAAAAATAACTTCAGTGAGGCAAAAGCATAAGTCTTCAGGTCCTTGATAGCCTCAGTAGTCCACGGATACGTCTAACGAGTGCTTGAATGAAAGTGTAGCGTGATCGGACCTTAGAATAGAGGCTTTCAATGTCAAGGAGCTTCTTCTGCAGCGATTCCCCAAAACTGTTGATGGCTTCAATCTGAAGCTGGAGGAGTGGAGAAAAAAATTATGATGGAACTTCTGTTCATTACACCCTGCTTTTTAAACATACATACATACATACATACATTTCTTTCTTATTTAGAAATACCAGCTCTCATATAAAGTCTAATTAAAGTTATGTGGCTTTGTGAGGGGAAAGCATATCACAAACCCCTGAATGATAAAACATTGGTCTCAATGAGTTATTTCTCAAGCTCTGTTAGGAAAAAAAATAATCAAAGGATCAGGGATAACTGCAATCTTAACAATGTACTCCTTTTAAATTTTATTTCAGAAGGATCTCTCATCCAGAAGTGGAAATGTAACTAGTCATCTTCAGTAATTATGCAAGATATAATGGGAAGCATGAATGATGTTCTATAAGTTCATCAGAGTTTATTCTATGTTTCTTCCCAAACAGAAAAATGAACTAGGTTACAGCTCGTTTGTCTGGAGCAGATAAAGTCAAAGCAGCAGCAGAACCAGAAGAGGAGTAGGTGCAGCCTCTTCTTCAGGAGTCCACACATCACACTAAACCAAGGTTTCTATTTCCAGAAAAGACTATTTGAAAGATCTTACCTGATCTATATCAAGTTGGCTCACTCTGCTCAATCCACTTTTAAAATCGAAGTTAGGATCTGAACTGAAGGTATCTTGGAATTAAAAAAAAATGACAATAGTTATTTTTAGGTACAAAACAAGCTTTCAAAATGTGTAACATAAAACAATTTATAGGACTGTAGCCTATGTGCCACTGAACTCAAGAGCACGTTCAGCTTAGTAGATATGATAGGATTGTGCTTTAAGATTTCTAGTTTGTTTTGTCTATACAGTAATCGCCTCTCTATACCTTATCATCTTCCTATCCTAATTCTTCACCAAAACATACAGGTAGAAGTGACTTACTTGTCCCAGGCAACCAAACTGGTTTTCCTTTAAGTCAGTCTCTAGCTTTCAACTTGGTGAAGCCACAATCTGAATTTTTGTGACTTGTATGCAGGTGCAACATTAATACACCTGGTTTCAGCTGGTGGCATCATTAATCTTCCGCAACCCACAAATCAGTGCCATAAAGTATCTGAACATATGGGGGCACAGACAAAGATTCCACACTATATAGGAAAAAGGTAGTCAACTCTTTCTTTTGAACTGAGAGGAAACATTACTTGGGAGATCTGAACCTTGTTGGTGGAATCTCTCCCCATCAAACTCCCTTATCAATGTTACCTGTCACCCATCTACCACCCCCATAAAACTACTTGGCTAGCCCCCAAAGGACTCCTCCTGAAAGGACCTATTGAGTTCACCTCTTGAGGAGGTAGCTCAAAACTTTACAACATTCAACAAGTTTGCTGAACTTAACAAAATAATAAAGTACTTCAGTGTACATTTTGTTGAAGAAGAGACACCTATTTTTAATGCAGCTGTGTTTGATAATCCAATTAAGATCAGTCCAATCAATGCAAGAAATCCCTCCCCGCACTACTGTGGTGCAACAATTGCCAAAACTGCATACTGCTTGCACCAAACAAAAGTAATGTTTATGACTGAATAAAAAACTGTTACCACTAAACTTACTTAAGCAGGCTAAAAACCATTCAGAATTCTTAATTACACTGTCATAACCTAGTGTGTAACTTTAATCACACAGAATAATACAAGAATCCCTAAAAGTCTAAAATTACCTTGTAATCTTCTGCTCTTTATCCGATTCCTGGAGGCCAAAAGAGAATCTTGAGAATCCGTCGGGGTACAGTGTAGCAGATAGTGTTCCAGGTGCCGCCAAAGAATGAAAAGGCACGTTTCTATAATATCTGCAAGCATTTCTAGTAAAGGAAAATGCATATATAGAGAGAATTTGGAAATGAGGGCTCCTAAGAGCCCCTATATTGCCTCAACATTGTTCTAGAAAACTTAACCATCTTTAAGTACTAACACAAACAAGACCACATTTCTCCAGGGCAGATCTTTCCCCACAACATTCATGCATATTTCCAAAACACAGGTAGGAGACAAAACTGCTGTTGATACTGTCCTGTTGTTATCATCACCATAAACAACATCATATTTATACTCTGCCTTTTTCCCTGACAGGACTCAAGGCAACTTACAGATAAAACCAAAACCACTAAAAACATAGAAAAATTAAACATTGAAACAGATTTTTTTATATGTAATTAGCTTGAATTCTATCAAACATACATAATTACAAAAAAAGCAACAGCACAGCACTAGTCCTTTATTTAAAAGCAGTCAATTCCCAAAAGGCTGTTGGAACAAGAAGGGAGGAAGCCTGTCTAGTTTCCCTAGGGAGGGGGGGGGGTTCCAAAGTCACAGAGAAGGCCCTACACTGGTAATTTCCCAAACAAACATGTGTAAGAAGAAACTGCAGGCCACCTTACCACCAACACACACTACTAAAGCATTAAACAATTGTAACAGTTTTGCATTACATGTCCAACAAACAAAAAAGAAATTAAGAAACCCTTAAGACCAGAAACTACTTCTGCCTCTTAAAAAGGGACAGAACCTTCTCTCTTACTATATTCCACTGTTTACGAATGAGATTCATATCAGTAACCAAAAACAGGGTTTTGACATTTTCTTATGTTACACTGTAAAATTCATTCTGATAAATTTGAAGGGCATTGGAGCTAGTTTCTAGACCAGTGATAATGCAGTTTTGTAATATAAATTATTCATTGTTAACCACATATCTGAATGAAGGAGACACTTCCATCTATCTGTAAGTAAACATCACAAGTTCAGGTTTGCAAGGAGTGAGTCCTTAGTTGGGTACCATACCCTGCAAGGTTTCATGATCTAGAAAAGTCAATATTTAAAGTGTGAAGATTGACGAATAAGCCCTTCTCTCCCTCAGATTTCATGAACAAGTTCTGAATTTCCAATTTTTTTAAAAAGCTGACTTAGAAATTTCACCGGTAAAATTTTCAGTGTCTCGTCATAATTATCAAAAGATACAGCAACACAGAGAAAGCAACTTGGCTCGATTGTTGATCAACTTCACCAACCGTCGCTTTGCCAAGATGTATTTTTGGGTAGTAGAAATTTTGTCTACTCCAGCGAGCATAACTGACTGGCACAACTGTGAAAAGAACAAACACACATATAAAGACATACTAGACATACTACCATGTAGCTGTTCACTAAAGTGTGTAGGAGCCCTACAGACTCCACTACACAGAAAATCTGACTTTATCCTATTTTACAGAAAACTTAAAAACATGTTAATGGGAAGCTTTGGATTTATGACTACTTTTGTTCTTAAAAGAAATCAACTTACATATTTTCAGACAAACTAATCCCTAACCTGATAATCTCTGTGAAGTTTGATGGGGAAAAATAGTTTAATTATGTAATTTTATTCTATCAGGGAAAGTAAAAATGTTTAGATGTGTCTAAACCCAGAATGTTTACCTCACACTAGCCCTTCTGAGAGTTAATAAGTATAAATATAGATGTTGAAAGAAAATCCCTTCTGAGAGTTAATAAGTATACATATAGATGTTGAAAGAAAATCCCAACAGGATGCTTTTCTGGAATGTTAGAATAATGTTATGGCCACTGATACATTTACTAAGCTTTCCTTCACCAACTGGTTATTTACAATAATGATACTTTCTTTTGCATAATAAATCTGAAGGAGACTCAAAGGAACAGAAGTTGGTTACCTCTTTTATCTCATCTGGTGGCAGTTGCTCCACATTCTGCAACTTGCTAACACTCTGACGATGGCTGTCGTAGTAACTGAAGAAGTCATTGGCACTCTGCTTTAACAGATAGACAATTATACCCAAGCCAGGCAAACGCCAATAAGGAATCACCGCTGCTTGTGGATCTAAAACAGATGACAATCCAAGTTTTAAAAATTAGCTTAAATTCCCTGAGGGGCGGTAGTTAAAGCCTAAATTTATAAACATTTAAATTAATTAAATATATAGATAAATACAAAGATAAATTGATGTAACCGCATTACTTATTTTGTGATAGATGTTTCACACAACCAAATGCGGCTATCTGGGCAGTATTTTCAAAGCCTAATCACTATTTCTGTCATATAAAACTGCTGGCAAGATATAAGACTGATATATAAGACATAATAATAAATAAGCTGTTTAAAAGCCTGATCCACCATAGAAAATTTCTCAAACCTTCCTGCAGCATCTCATAACACAATGTAAAGGGAATTTTCAGTATATGAGAAAGAACATGCCGAGGTTCGTTAACTTCTTGCCAGTGTTAACTCAGCTTCTGGAATACAGTACCTGTTCTACACCAGTAAAACCGCAAACCAACCTTGTCGAGGTCCATCTCGATTAGTGGTCTCAGACAGGCTAGGAGTGAAGAGGCAAACTGTGTGCTCAAAGGTGGGGGCACACTGCATCATCAGCAACTGGCAGTATTCCATCACATTGGCACAGATCTGCAGAGGAAGATAAAAAGCAAGAACAGCAACATCCTTAGGATAATGGCAAAAAAAGGATAAACAGACATTTTACCATTGTGAAAAAGGGACTTTTAGTTGTATTACTCAGCAGAGGCTCACCTGTTGCATGGCCAGTTCAATTTCATCTCTCTTGTTCACTTTGTCTCCCTCTGCTTGATCGTCTTGCAGCTTAAACTGACGCAATCTATCACCACCACCAAACCTTGTTAGGAGGCCCAAGCACTGGCGCTGAAAATCAAAGGAATGTAGAGAAACTGATGACTCTTTCCGCCTGCCAGGTATAGCTGCTTGTTATCTATTGCGTGTCTGTCATGCCAGGGAGGAGGGAGTTGAATTCAAACCATTAAACACGAAACAGTTGCTGTGATCATAAAATTGCATACCTGAAATCGCCCAATATGTCCTTGCAGTTCAATCTGCATCCCTTCAGTAACATCAAGGTCAAAATCACCTAGTGCACCTAATGAAATATAATACAATGGGGGGCTCAATACTTATTTTATTCTTCTTCTGGTTAGAATGCATAATCAAATAAGCGACACATAAACATTAGCCCAAGAGTTTTTGTGAACTTGACACGCCTATTCAGTTCTATGCAAGTCAAAAGTTTGCACATACTTTTACGAAGGTGAGTTTGATGAAAGAGATATTTGTATGTAACAAAGTTAATGATTAGAATGACTATAAACTGGCTGCCAAAGGTACCCACCAGGCAGAGCAGCTTTGCTGATTATCCCAGTCAGCAAGGCCAGTTCTTGCAACGACCCCACACTGACTTCTTGACACCGCAAGATTGCTTGGATAGTATCTGAATGTGATATTAGGAACTGCAAAACCTATAACGAAACAAGAAAGTATATACAGAAATAAAAATAAAATACAATTAAGAACTTTAGGACAACGTATCAGTAGAGGAGGCTTGGAAATAACAAAACACGAAGTCTGCTGTGGGAAGGAGTAACAGTAATGAATAGCCGACACCACTAGGAATTTCTTGCATTTTCCCTTACCTGTCCTGCAGCCTGTGCATGCTCTGCCATACTTGATGTGAGGATGACCTGGCACAGCTGAAGAGCTGGCAGAAGAATCTGGCGATAGCGTTCTACAGGAGCCGGAATAAAGACGGGGGTTTCTCGCATTCCAAATATTCTGAAGAAAGGAGATAAAAGAAAATGAGAAAGTAATTAACTGGTAGATTTTTTAAAACATCACAGCAACTCATCAGAACATAAAGTTATGAAAGCTGAGCGCTGCCCCCACTCTCTGTCAAGTGGTAGCAAAAGTCCAGTGGGTTCCAGGAGCTCCCCAGGGTTTGTCCTCCTTTGAAGAATCAAAGACGTGGAGGAGACTGGCATAGCTTTAAGAAATATAATTGATTCACATATTTACACCCTCAGTCTGCAAGGAGAGAGTCCAAATCTTATGGCACGGTCATCTCAAGAGAGGCTTGTTCCTATCAACAGTGCAGCACAGGAGTCAAAGGCTGCAGAGCTACTTCTAGTGAAATAATTTTGTACCACATCTCCAGCAAACATGCACTATTACTAATATACTTACACCTGTTTGGATAAGATCCTTCCTGACACAGCAGCATGAATTCAATAAAGGCATATAAATGTTAATCGTTGTAAAACACAGAGTGGGGCCTCAGCATTGAGAGATTTTGTTCTCGGGATGTGTTTGCAACTTGGGACATAACTCTGAGGACAAATTGTATGACACTTACCCCTGCTGATCTGTTTCCGGTCGCATGTCATATACCTGACACTGGGCAAGCTTCACAATCACTCCAGATCTACGTAACTCTAGTGCTCCCTGCTGTATTTTGGCCACTTTGGTCAGGAATGCCTGAAACATATTGTAAAAAAGAAAGAAAATGAATTTCAAAAAGAACATAGGACAATATTTTTAAGTATTTTTCTGTCAGCAACCTTAAAACATACCCTCAAGTTAAAACACAAAAACTGAATTAAATTTGTTTATTTAACTCATCCAATGGACGTGATTTAAAATACACTTATTTAGAATTCTAGGATTTAAAAGCAACTTGGAATAACACATGGTGTTGCACTAATCTACGAAATTGCTGAGAGGTTTTTTTCTATGAACTGATCCCCCATAACATGTCATAAACTGCATTTGAAATGCTTCTAAGCCTCAGAGGCAACTTGCCATGCAGAACTGGGATCTCTCTCTCTCTCTCTCTCTCTCTCTCTGTGTGTGTGTGTGAGTGTGTGTGTGTGTGTGGAAAAGCTGAAGGTCAAGAAATTCTAAATTCTAAAGCACCCGCAACTTGTTGAATTAGGTTTTCAGATTTCAGATACTGGCTATACAGGCTACTGCCCCTTAAAAGACAAGCAATTGCTGAGGAGCAGAAAGGGAAATCTCGCCTGATCCAGTACAGCAGAGCAGATCCAGAACTTGCTATGTACAGAAGTGGAGAAAAGACTAGGATGGAAGTAGGAATCCTAGTCCAGCAACCTGACACACCTTTCTTTCTTCAAAGAACTTTCCTACAGCTGGAGAGGAGAACACCCTGTGTTTTATACCACTAAGTAAGCTATAAGAAGTATGAGGATAAGACATCTCTATCTAGTTAATATTTGTAATAGGAACCCTGATGTGACACAACACTTATTAAGCCAGGCTATGCATGAGGTCCATGAACCCACACACAGTTTCTTTTGCTCTTGCCGTGGTTCCTCCTGCCGTACAAATAGAGAAACAAGCCAGGAAGCTACAACTGACCATAGCTTCCCATTATGCACAAACTGGGAACAGTGACTCCCAAACATGCCAGTACTGTCTTCCCCCAAAAGTAAGACACCCCCCCAAAATAAGACCTACTTCCAGTTTTGCCTCTCGCTGTAATATAAGGCATCCCCCCTGAAAATAAGACCTCCCCGATAATAAGGCCTCCCCCAAACATAAGGCCTCCCCGGAATATACGGTAAGGCCCCTGAAGCTACCGTAAGGCATCTGACTCCTCTGGACCGTAGCAGCGGGCGCCACCACGCAGCTCACTGATTGGCCGCAGGGCAGCCGGAGCTGTTCAGGCAGTGCAAGGTCTCTTTAAATCAGAGAGCCCATGCGGCCGCCAGGACAATCTGCCGCCTGCTGCTCGCTCTGCCCTGACGGAGTCTGGCTGACTCACAGACAATAAATGTGTACCATATTCTTCTTCATGGAAAAATAAGACATCCCCTGAAAATAAGACCTAGCACATCTTTGGGAGCAAAAATTAATATAAGACACTGTCTTCTTTTTGGGGAAACAGGGTATATGAAACCATGTTTTAAAGTTATCTTACAAATCTTGGCTTGTTTGGATGCCATACACCACAATTCCCAGTTTGCATGTAACAGGAAGCTTTGGTTAACTGTGGTTTCCGTGCTTGTATCTTTACTTGCACAAAGGGGCTGTATGCAGGTTCATGATGCTCATGCATATCTTGGATTATTAATCCAGGATTTGGCTGTGTGGAGCCCAGGTCACTGAACAGTTATTAAGAACTTACCATTTTTGACTCATAGGTGTACAGTGCTTTAAGTAGAGGAGGCTGGGGTGTAAGTAAGCTTTGCAGCTTGAGGTCGTCATCTGCTAGGCTATCTACAAGCACTTTTAGATAGCCACTGTTGGAGAGATACAACAACCATTGCTGCTGTTTATCTACAGAGATGATGCGATCAAGCAAGGCTAGTGCTAGCATCTGGAAACAAATATGAAAGATTAAATTCCTCAAGAAAGGATACAAAAATTATCTAATATCTGCCACAGCTTATTTAAAAACAGGGTCTGCAACTATGTTAAAATAATGGGAATGTACAATATCTGCAGACTAGCTAAGATGATACTGGCTCCTAATACTTTAATGTTTTACATTTGCAAGCATGTCAACAAATATTGTACTATAGGAAGTTATTAGTCTAGAGTTGCAGCTGCATATCTTGCTAGAATGCAAAATGAGAGAAAAATGATTCCCAGTTTCAGAGGTGCTCTATGGGGGTTGCTGCTGTGCTAGTTCCAAGAAATCTCCACAAAAGCAAAAACTAGTGAAATTTTCTTGTTTTCAAATGACATTATTTTAAAAGTTCTGATAGTAAATAAATTCTGTGAATGGGCCACTAATCTCCAGATTTAAGAAATGTGTAAGAAAACATGCATTTAACCTACCCCCACTCTAGATCACTGACTGCTGAGTTGGGTAGACATTATCAAGAGGGATGGCAAATGTTGATGCTATTTTTAGTGGCAAAAACCTTTTTTATAATGTCCAGTTTGGTTGGTCATGATTATGTACATGCTATTCATCATTAACTGTGTTTCTTCACAAACTGGCGAATTACATTGAAACTATGTGGACTGCTTTAAAAATGAAGAACAGAACAAGAGTAAACACCGGGCATTCTTTCCCAACCGTCATTATGTTCGCTCTTCATTATCTACTACCTTTTCTGCTATAGAACCAACTTTAAGTACAAATGCAGTCATTTTTTCCAAATGTAAAAACTGAATGATGTAACAAGGAAAGCAGGCTAACAGCTGCATTACTCAGGCACAGGTAGCAAACATTTACCACACTTCACCTGGTATATATGTATTATCACCGGAAAATAATTATCAAAAGCAAGTATGTAAGATATGAAAGACTTACTGAACTTCTTTTTAAAAAATCCTAAACTGTCAAGTTATTCTTTAATAAATATTTGAATGTTCCAAAATTCAGACATCAGTGTGTGTTTCTCCCCAAATTGTGACCTGAACCTGTTTAAAATTAAAATACAGAATATCTTATTTTATTTACCCGTCCAATTTCATGACCATCACAGGCATCTCGGCAGACCACCTCCATTAGGGCAGAACCATAGCTTTCAATAATTGCCATGTTTTCTCTCTGCAGTTTACTGTAAGCATCTTCAGGTGCTGTTAAACACTCCCACGTGGTCTTCTTGGCTATAAAGAGGAAGAAAAGGACAAAATTAAAGGCGAACAACTACATTTGCCTTTATAGGGAGGGGAAGAGGAGAGTATTTTAGTTGGAATGTTCAAATGAGAAAATAGATCCCTCAGCAAAGAATGTTACTTGTAACAAAATATTAAACAAAAAAGCTTCTTCGGATGAACTCTGATAGGAAACACACACATATTTACTTCAGTGAAAGGACACAAGATGCCTTCAATGGAAATGTGCTCATGACAGAAGAAAAGTAACCACTGCATTCACACTTTTGGGTCACTGCAGTCTATGAACATAGATGAAATCAAAGGCTGGATATGGGGCATGAAATAAAACTGACCAGTCAGCTTCATACATATATGGGACTGGGAAATAATGGCTTTGGGAAGCCTGAAAAAACCCCAGAAATAAAGTTATTATTGCTGATGGAGAATGCGGGGGGAAGTATGGGACTGTGAACTCTGGTCATATAAAGAGATCCAATATAGTTGCAAATGCAGCGCATGTTCTCTTTTCATCACCATTTTGTATTCTACCTGCTTCTAGGGTGTCTGGTTCATCTGGTCTCTGAGCAATCTGCAAGTAGTAAAGCAGTGATCCATACAGATGTGTTCTCACTCGCTGGAAGCCACCACCTGCTCAGACAGAAAAAAGGGTATTTATACTGTGGAAAAAGATAACACACACAAACCATTCTTCTGTTGCTATCCACCTCTACTTATTTACAGAATGCTGGCTTTTGTAATGCACATGCCAATCTGTTTCCATAGAACTTGGGGAGCACATCAATCAACTGCTTCAAAGATTATGGAAACTATTTTAAAGTGGTCATTAAAAATTACCTGTTTTCAGAATGAAATCCAGAATCTTTTTCAATATGATATGTAGAGAAGAGTCTCCGATAGAGGCGAATCCCACCACCATGCCTTCAGAACCAGGTGGTGTTGTGAAAGAACCATCCAGCATCAAGACAAACTGCGAGTGCCCAGGCAAAGGGACGGCAAATGGCTCCTTTTGCTCTGTTCGCACACACTGACTTAAGTGGGCGGTCAGGGTGAACACGGCTGCCGCCACAACAGGCATTAACTCCTGAGCAGCATCGTCATTCAGGATCTTATGGGAACAAAAGAAAGAGTTGCTATTTTGGTACATGCTTGCGATACACGTCTGCATAATTTCTATAGGCATCTCTAATACAAATTACTATAAGCAGAATGTTCAATATTAAATAGCAATGAGACAAATGTGTCTCAGTCATGAAGCGGTGTGTGGTACAGAAACACTGGTCTCCTTGCTAGACCCCCCCCAAAAAAAACTCTCTACTTTGATTGGATCTGAAAGGTACAGCTATGACAATCCAGGAACATTCAAAAGCCCATATCCAGCCTCCCAAAACTCCCTTGAGTAAGCGTTAAAAAGTTTGTAAAGTGATGTTGGGAAGCAACAGTAACAAAAGCTAAGTCAGTGGCATAGGCGACTTAGAACACAGATTTTGTTAGGGGAAACTGCTGGTAAATATGAATGGATTGGAAAGCATTAGATATTTCATAATTCAACTGTGCATTTTAAAAAACTCAAAATGGACACCCAAACTGGCCGTCAGCGTCACCATACCATGCCATTTCAAGGGGCTTACCTTGTCATGCAAATCTTGTAAGAGATCACGGATAATAAGCTGCCTATCTTCAGGTTGTATAAGGTCCTGTGGGCAGGCAGTTAATATGATTTCCACCAACTGCCTCCAGGACTCCAGAGCATGCCGCTTAGCATAGAGACACTGAAGGAGCTTGTTCCGTTCCACAACATACTGGAGAATTGTGTTGATTTCCTGGACGGTCAAGGAAAGGGTTAACTCATAGGAGACCAAAAGAAAAGGCTCTATTTTTAAACAAAGTTGCAAAGGTCATATCTAAAAAGTAGCTTCTGAGAAAGTTAATTTATATTATATCCTTGGCCTATAATCAAGCAAGGAGTGTGCACACATGTTTGCGTTCTCCTCATTTGCCCAAGGAACCCTAAGACTGCCTTTCAAACTCAGCCAAGTTTCAAAAGCAGCTTGAGGATTTTGCCGGGGAGCTGCTTAAAAGGGGGGGAAATGCCATCAGAGGAATGTGGGTTGTCTCCCCATTGATATTCCCTTTAAATAGCAACTCAAATTGCTTTCTATGCACCCCTTCTCGTCAGCAGAATTCTCAGTCTCAGTTTTCCTTAGAAGCAATGCTCTGCTTCATCGTGAAACCAGCATCAGTCACTGGGTGGCCTTAGGTAAGACGAGAATTGCCAGCGCTACCTACATCCAAGCCCTGCTGAGACAATAAATGAAGTATCACAAAGTAATTTATCTAAAAGCATTTATAAAGTGAAAAGAGCTATATAAATGAATGACAGATATTGGGCTCTTCCAAAAAACAATTAGTAGTAAATAATCTGTGCAGCTGTTTTTCAAGAAATGGCCACAACTGTGGTTGAGCACATGCTATGCGTGTCAAAAAAACCTCTTCGGTTTAATCTGCAGCATCTCCATGTAGGGCCCCTGCTTGAAGTCAGTCAGTGTCAACAATGCTGAGATAAATGGACCAATAAATGGATTCTGTATATGGCAACTTCCCAGGTTTCAATCAAGCTTAGACATTTTAAGTGGTCTTACCTCCATGAGCAAAGGTCTCTGCCCAAGGGCTGCCATTCCTTGTAGGGCATTAACTTCAGCAATCAGAACTTTGTGGAGATGCTAGAATTGAAGAAAGGAAAGCGGTGTCTTTTGCTAATCTATTATGTGTAAAATTTGGAGACAATTGTGAACATGAAAACACTGCTAATTCCCTTTCCGCAATTTCATTTCCACCCCAGTTCAACTTAAATGAAACAGGCCAAAGAAAGTACAACAATGTTCAACTTGAAATGTCAGCTTTCCTTTTAAGACATTCAATATAAGGCACTGTGTTTTGTAAAGAAGCTGGCACAACAGTGGTATGAGCCTGAAGATAACCATATCACTATTAGGTATGTAAGTAAAAACCTATATAAATTATTCCAATGTTAATTCTCACATGGAATAACATGTTTGAGAGGCTACTAACGTAAATGCTGACATACTGAAGTCAGTGGGAGCATTAAGGTTTTATCTAAAAATCTTCCATGGAAATAAAAAATGTTTGAATATACATAATGTTTGCTGCACTACACCCTTAAACTGTGAAGCCAGGTACAGAGGTTTCTAGAAATTGCTCACCTTGACATTGCAGATAACTGGTCCACGTGCACTTCTGTTCTCGCAGTTGGCAATGACCTGCTCAATTTGAGCACGGTCAAAAAAATCCAGCTGCAAAGGTTCTGGGATCTCTTGACTGAAGTCAATTGAGTCTAGGATGCTCAAGATCTTCCTGCGTACTAAGGAAGGAAAAAATGTATTCAGAAATGGAAGAATCAGAGTTTTACTGAATTCTAAAGACAGAAGTTAAAGCAGCTTTAATGGAAAGAGCTTTCTGATTATAACTACAGTGGTGCCTTGCAAGACGAAATTTATCCGTTCCGCGAGTCTCTTCGTCTTGCGGTTTTTTCGTCTTGCGATGCACGGCTATTAGCAGCTTAGCGGCTTTAAGAAAAAGGAAACAAACTCTCAAGACGTTTTGTCTTGCGAAGCAAGCCCATAGGGAAATTTGTCTTGCGGAACGACTCAAAAAACGGAAAACTCTTTCGTCTTGCGTGTTTTTCGTCTTGCGAGGCATTCGTCTTGCGAGGTACCACTGTAAATTTTTTTTCTATTAGTTTTCTTAAATTCTATACAGTGGTACCTCAGGTTAAGTACTTAATTTGTCCCGGAGGTCCGTTCTTAACCTGAAACTGTTCTTAACCTGAAGCACCACTTTAGCTAATGGGGCCTCCTGCTGCTGCTGTGCCGTCGCTGAACAATTTCTGTTCTCATCCTGAAGCAAAGTTCTTAACCCGAGGTAATATTTCTGTGTTAGCAGAGTCTGTAACCTGAAGCGTATGTAACCTGAAGCGTATGTAACCCGAGGTACCACTGTATATAAAAAAGGAAACATTTAAACCTGAAATGTTAGATGTAGGCACACATATCTACTTACAGTAGGGTGGGAAAACCTTTTGGCCTGGAGGGCCAGATATTTCATTCTACCCTCAACCTCTGGGCCAAATGACATCAAGTGATGGACAGGTGGGTGGTCCTGCCCACCTCTCAGTATTGGCCTAACGGTGATGGGGAGAGCTAGAGAACAAGCAGGACTGAACTTCCCACACAAAAGCTGATGCATGGTGAATTCAATCCTGATTTCTGCAAGATTGGAGTGCGCAAGTTCCCCATAGGAAATGTCCTTTGTGCACCTGAACCAAGCAGAATTGAATTCCCCATCCACCAGTTGATATAGAGGAAGTTCAATCTCGCTTTCTTTTGTCACATCTCTACTTGCCACACTTTACATATGGCAGGTAGGCACAGTTTGGAGAAAGCAGCCTGGTGGGCCAAATAGGGAGACTTGATGGGCCAAATCTAGCCTGTGAGACAGAGATCCCCTGCCTTTGACATATAGTCAGATCCTGGACTTGTACAACCCTATCCGACCAAGATATTGTCATGCACACAGCAGTTTGATTGCAATAGTGTTTGTTGAGGCTCTGTCTCCACCCCCCCCGCCACCGCCAGGAGCTCTGTCACACTGACCATATAAAGGGCTATTTCAGGAGTATAAAAAGACCCCGGGAGGTGCAGTAAACAGCCTAACAAACTGCAAATTAGTATACAGATTTATAGCTCATGCCTTCAGTACATGAAACAGTTGTGTTTTAGATTGCTGACACAACATTTAAACAATAGTTTACAGTTAAATTAATTCACCTGGCTCATAGCCACCAATTTCTCAATATAAGCAAAAGCAAAGACAGGA
This sequence comes from Podarcis bocagei, assembly GCF_964188305.1. Classification (NCBI taxonomy): domain Eukaryota; kingdom Metazoa; phylum Chordata; class Lepidosauria; order Squamata; family Lacertidae; genus Podarcis; species Podarcis bocagei. Next base: position 36,993,914 of record NC_138135.1, on the reverse strand, counting down.
CACAGACTGCTCAGGTTCTAATCCAGAGTAGAAGTACTGAGTAAACCAGCCACAACGAGACTTACCTTTGGCAGCAGTATCAAAATGAAGAAACCCACTAACAGACCGGCTTTCATCTTCTATGCCTCCTTCACCTTCAGCTAAGAGGATTGAAATTTTGAAAAAGTTTACTTAAGAAATTGCCTTGCCCCATGCGGACCTATTTGATCACTTTGATCTGCGGATCTTGCACTTTTATAAGTGTCACATGATCTCCATATGAGGAGGCATTTCATTAGTGTGGCAGCACCTGTGGCTTGGACCTCCCTGCTTAATGACATTAAGCAGTCACCCTCACTATATTGCGTTAGATTGCTGCTGAAAACTTTCTGCTTCAGCAAGCATATTCAGACATTATTTAGTTACCAATATTTGTTTTTAAAGTTCTTGATTTTATCTTTGCTTTCAGTTATGATAGTTTAATGCATATTTGTTTTAAATTGGTTTATGGATTTTAGCTGTGTTTCACTGAAAATTTTATTTGTATACTCCTTGGAGAGCTTTTCCAAAATGAATGAAAGCAAAGTTGCACAAATTCAAACTTAGCAAAGGACTTTTAAAAATTAAAAATGCTGCTATCTAGGGAAATTCCGGGACGCGGGTGGCACTGTGGATTAAACCACAGAGCCTAGGACTTGCCGATCAGAAGGTCTCCTGCCAACCTAGCAGTTTGAAAGCACATCAAAGTGCAAGTAGATAAATAGGTACCACTCCGGCGGGAAGGTAAACGGCGTTTCCATGCACTGCTCTGGTTCGCCAGAAGCGGCTTAGTCATGCTGGCCACATGACCCGGAAGCTGTACACTGGCTCCCTCGGCCAATAAAGCGAGATGAGCGCCACAACCCCAGAGTCGGCCACGACTGGACCTAATGGTCAGGGGTCCCTTTACTTTTACCTTTACCTAGGGAAATTCCAGCCTAATAAATGCATTAAAATATTGTAAGGTTATAATGATTTTATTGTGTGTGTGGTATTATGTTTCAAGTGCTATAAAATATATAGAGCACACTATAAATGCTCAGTACAGCCCACAGCATGACTGCTAATTCATGTGGTCTGAAACCTTGGCTTATATTTACTTCCAAAGTTAGCCACTATAAAGTATAAGGAAAGCATTATATCATTCAGATATGAAAGTGGAAAGTAATAAAAAAATGGAAAGGAGCCCTTCAGATATGAGCAGTCTTTGATTCTTAGAGCAGCCTTCCATGCTCCATTTACCTAAGTAGGATTTGACAGGCATGTCATCCAGAAGGAGGTGCAGGAGTCTCTGTGTGTGAGAACGCTGGCGGTTCAGGGAAGTAACACGCAATTCTATAGAGGCCGTCTTCATTAGCCAGGACATCTGGTTCAAAGCTGGAATCTCATGCTCTGAAAGTCAAGATAGGGCAAGAATGGGAGCAATACAGACACTTCAGAAGAGCCTACCATTGCTGGCTGGACTCATGTTATATTTGTTACACATCTGCTGCTTGGAAATGTAAGCAAATGGGGCACTGCTCTCTGTGTGGGAAGTTGTTTATGTAAAGCAGCTTTCCACACAATGTAGTTAATGGCAAAGCCCTGAAAAAGAGGAGCCACTTTTGAAATGTATATTCTCTTGGCCCTCCAACTGCACAACACGGACATTAATCACCTTATTAGAAAAAAATAATGCACGCAGAGTGGCTCTAGGATACCTACAAATACACAAAAGGAAAAATGACTTCTCTCTCCCTGCCAGGACAAGAATTTGCAAATCTTGCTAAGATGAGACTTTCCAAATTCTGTTAAAAAGGCAAAAAAGAAGAAGTGATTCTTCCAAGCAATGAATGAGAATTGAAAAAAGAATGTAAAGTCACTGGTGTCTCTTCAAGTTGTATTCAATGCTATATGAGATACAGAATGCCTCATTCTTCAATACTTTTAAAAGGGCCTTGAAGATATTCTCTGTCATGGTCCTCAGTGACTAGTTGTAGACTGAGCAACATAAATGGTGTTGTGATCTGTTTTTTTTCTATCCAATGCTGGGCTATTTGTTGTTTTTGCTAGTTTTATGAAGTAGATGTTACAAATATTCTAATTGGTATTTTTTGTGTATATTTTGCAAGCCACTTGTAAATAATGTTTCTTAAATGCAGATTCAGGTAGGTAGCCGTGTTGGTCTGACGCAGTCGAAATAAAAAATTAAAAAAATTGTCCAGTATCTGAAGAAGTGTGCACGCACACGAAAGCTTATACCCAGAACAAACTCAGTTGGTCTCTAAGGTGCTTTCCTAAATGCAGGTTATAAATAACTTGCTAAAAATAAAATTATGAGACTGTACTTGAAAAGGCTTACCTTTGACAGAAAATGGTAAATGCTGCAACTGAGAGAACAAAAAATCCTGGCTGGTTCTCAAATATCTCATTGTCGGGCCTGAAGTGTCTGAGCAGGCACACAACTGATAGATCACCTGTTTGAACAAGACGGAAATCCAGATATTAGTTTCCTTTAATATTAGCCAAAATATTTCTAATTAAGTATTGTATTTGAACTCAGATCTACTCATGCAATCCTATACACATTTACCTGGAAGTAAATCCCATTCAATTCAATGAGACATGCTTCTGAGTAGGACTGCAATGTTAAATGTTTTTTAAAAACCAAAATTATATTAGTAAATTGCAAAAATCAATTCCCTCCTAATTGAAAGCTCATTGGATTTATACAGAGCACCCCATTTTAGCTTTCCTAAAACAGGAAATATCATGTATACCTGGTAACACAATTCTGCTAGATGAGGAGATTGTTGAACCGCTGTGGGACCAGACCTTGTTTCAGTACCATTCTCCAGTATGGTCAAAATAGCATGTAGGCAAGTTCTAGGGCAGCCCAATACACCTTGAAAATGCAACATTCATATTTAGGGGGGAAAGTGTGCATGATGCATAGAAACGAAACATCACCCTATTTTAAAGATTTACTTCACAAAAATAGCAAATATTTTACTCTAATTTAATATTGCATTTTATCAAAACTGGACTATGGGCAAGGATCCAATTATTCATTCATTTTGTCAAATTTATATATATTTTCACACTAATGTTAATACTGCTTACAAATTTGAAAAGGTAATTAACAAACATAACAGCAAGTAGATCGGGGTGACCAGCCTTCGGCCTGTGGGCCAATCCTGGTCCTTCAGGGGGTCTAGTTTGGCCCTCCAAACGGTCCATTTCCCTCAAGCCACGCCCATTCATGTCAGCTGATGGCCAAGAGTGGGATTTGCTGCATGCCTGTTCCCACCTCCAAAGCTGCAGGATTTAATGCCCCACACATCAACTGATGAGCAGGGTTAAATCCTGCTCAGTCTGACTCCTCTTGCGTCTTGCCGGGTTTTGCAAGGTGTCTGGTTTTTGCAAGACTTTTCACTTGCAGCTGGCCGGCATGAAACATGTGGTCATAGCTGTAATCACTCACAGTAAAGTACCCTTGACGTAGATCAGGCTTCCTCAGACTCGGCCTTCCAGATGTTTTTTGGCCTACAACTCCCATGATCCCTAGCTAGCAGGACCAGTGGTCAGGGATGATGGGAATTGTAGTCTCAAAACATCTGGAGGGCCGAGTTTGATGTAGATCATTTTGTTATGTCTACTGAGCATGAAACTTCTGCCCATTCTGGGCAAAAATAAATTCCTTCTACTACTGAGCTGATTCTTTCCAACACATGAACAGCAGCTCCCCCACCCTGCCCTCTTCAGCCATGTACCTGGGTCTTGCAAGTTTGTGTTGCTCACAGGCTTCTTGAATTCATAACCCAGAAGATACAAGGCAAGATTCGGTGGGCTGCACTCCAAAGAGGCGATGAGAAGGTTCAGGATGTTAATCCTTGTTTCATGGTAAATTGGGGCCTGCTTCCTTTCAGCTTCAAGTTCTGGGAACCAAAAATACACATCAGTGATATAAATTCATGAAGTGCTCAATTCTAATATCCAATGGCTTTTAATGGAAACATAAATGATTTGCAATAATGTACAACATTTTTGTTACAACAGGGGAAATAATCACTTGCCTAATCACTTGTGTTGACCTATCCAGGCAGGGAAGCATACACGAAAGTATTTCCATGTGTCAACATGCCTCAAAGAATTATCAGCTGTATAAATTGCCAGTCCATCCACATAAAAGTATTTTGTGGAGCAGCGACTTCTATAGAATTGCTTTTAAAACTAGCTTGCAAATTAGTGCTCTGCCTTTTGCCCAAAATGTTATAAAAATAAGAAAAATGGGCACATGATTCTGAACTCAATTATAGGCCAAAAATATATTAATAAAATGGTTTTCAGTTCTGCAAATAATCACATTCTGAGGATCCTTGATAATTCTTTCTCAGTTATCCAGCAGCTTATTTTTATGTACAAAAAATGGACTACTTTCATACCTTCATCAGAATTAATGATTTCTTCAGCAGCTTCATTGTCCAAACATTCCACAAACCCAGCCATTAGTTTCTGGCTGATATTCTGGATTTGCAACCAAAGAATGGAAATGAGAAGATAGTGAGATATTATACCATGACACATTGATTTAGGGCCTCCCCTGCCTATCTTGAAGCCCAGGTAGAACAATATATGGAGAAAGTCTCTTTCAGGAAACTGGGTCCTGAGACTGTAGGATTTAATACATCAAAACATCTTAATGGACCTTGTTTTGAACAGGTAGCCAATGCAGATCTTTTGAGTTATATGGTCCTGTGCAGACCATATAGCTCAAAGGATCTGCAGACTCCTTCTCCCAGAAATCAGTTGTAGGGAGTCTTGGAAAATGATCTGAAGTTACATGAAGCAGTCCTATTGCTAAAGTTAAGTGAGATTTGATTGCTGACTAGATGGGAAGGTCCTGAGAACCATACAAATGTAAACAACTCCGACCTGGTTAGAAACCATTATAACAGTAAAACCATGTGCTGGCTACATCATTCTTCCCTAACCCTTGCATAAAAAACAAATGTAACAACAGTTACCTGGTCTTGTGTGAAGTCTCCAATCAATTTGACCTGAATATTAGAATTACAGGAAATGCAACACAGGATCTTGGAACTTTCAAAAGCCAGTTCAGGATTGGTATTGCCATGATAAAGATACCTTGAAAATTACAAGAACATAGGAATTGTCAATTCCAACCAGAAATGCCAGAGAAAAGGGGGGAAAGGGAGCCTTAATAATGCTTCCATGCTGAAAGCCACCCAGAGTGCCTGGGTGGGGTACATATAATAAAATTATTATTATTCATAAAAATTAGTATCAAGGCTAAAAATATGTGTGCAGAAGCAGGTGAAGGGAGGCGAGAGTAGCAGCAGCAGCATTGTTCACTGTGACAGAGATGGCATGAGGCAGCAGCAAGGTCAAGCTCTGGGTTGCCATCGCTGCTGTGCACACCTGTGGGCTGCTGTTGTCAGCCCTGCCACTGCTTCGCCCTGTCCCACCGACACAAACACAGCACCACTGCCACCAGCAAGGTGATGCTACTGCTCTCCCCACTCCACCCCCATATGCTGATCCTGCATGCAGCTACATCAGACATGTATATATGATACCAAATCATATTATACACAAATAGCTCTCATTTGTTCCAAGTGCCAGCTGTTTATAACCAAAACAACACACACACACACACACACACACACACACAGAGAGAGAGAGAGAGAGAAGGAGGGCATCAGCAGACCCAGGGGAAACCCCAAAGACTTTCAGACATATGCAACTGCTCAGAACAGATTCGTAATTTGGACCTGATCCTTAAAATCAGGTCAGTACAAAGACATTATTTGATTTCTTTGCAGTGGGCTGAATAGTGATAATCTGTGTAAGGGGAAGAGCAAGCTGTAGGAACCTCTCAACAGACACACAATGGTCTCACATTATACCAGTCTCTCTAGAACCACATCTGTCTTTCTAAATGCATTGGTTCTACCTGGCAATATTCACCACATGGTCTGCCTTTTTAGTCCGAGGATTGATTCCTTGCAGCAGCTGTTCCAGGGATGTAACAATCAGGGAGAGGTGGCTTTCCCTTAACAAGTCCATGAAAAGGTTCTCTTTCTGTAGGGTCAGATTAAGCAGCCCAAGGCAATACTGTACAGCTTTCTCCAAGTGCTTCTTTCCTATGGAAGGAAAGGAAATAAAGACAATCCCACTTCCATGCCTAGAACGCTTATGAGGGAAAGATATAATGCTGCAGTCAATCTACATATGTGCATTAATAGAGCCATAATAAATCAGTTTGTATTAAAAGACCCGACTCAAGAATGGCCAACTTTTATTCAACAGTTTTCCTTGCAGTGGATCTACATAATGAAGAATTCAGTTCACTGGCTATACAGTAAGTAGCATCAAAATATTTTTTTTTAAGTTGAATTTTTAATTTATTTTTGCTACATACCAGGGAAAGGAGCATAGGTATCTAGTTGTTTAACCCCTTCTTCCAGCAAGCTAAGACACAGTTCCAACATTGGTGACTCATTCAACAGATGATACATCAGGTTAAATCCAGGTGGTTTATAAGCTATAATTTCTTCTCCTAAAAAATTAAAAGCACAATTCAGTAAAATCAGCATTATAGTTTGTCCAAAAAATGTCATTTTTTCAAGGCAAATCTAAACACAGTCACCACCCCTTCTTCTCCTATACCAGCTTCAAAACAATGACAAAATCCGGCTGCTTTTGACATTGTAGTACTTTCTTCCCTGAATTTATAACTTTGCATTTGCTCATTCTGTTTGCCTGTTAGACTATAGTCAATTCCTCTTTGCTAGCTTCCCCCAGAACTATTTTTCTGAGTCTGAAGGACCAGTCTAAAAGCCAGCAGGAGAATTGGTCACCATTTTGCTTTCTTCCCCAAACAAGATACAAAAACGAAGCTAAAGACAAACCAGGGAAGAGCATACCTTGTAACTCCACATATTGGTCCACAAAATCTTCAAGCTGAGGTTCGTAATCTCTCAGCAGCTTGTAAAAAACCTCTAGAACTGCTTCCGCTACTTCCCACTGTCAAGAAAAGCAGGCACAAAATATTATTTTGAAAGTGGACATCTCAAACCTCAGCTTCCCATTTTAGTATGATAAAAAGATGCCTTATGCAGAATCAGGCTATTAGTGCAAGCAGCTCAGTACAATCTATGTTGTCTGGCAGTGGCTCTCCATGCAATCAGACAGAAGCCTTTCCCAGCCACTCTTGGAGATGGCCAGGAATTGTACCTGACTCTACTACTGAGCTACACCCCTTCCGAAGTATTGCTAATCTTCTAATTTCGAGCATCATGTTATGGCAGTGGAATACACAGAACCCAGACACTAGCTCAATTCAGATTTAATGTGATTATATATAAATCTTAGGGGCAGAAATTAATAATAATAATAATATTTTTTATTTATACCCCGCCCTCCCCAGCCAAGGCCGGGCTCAGAGCGGCTTACAAGCGATAATAAAAACAAGTTGAATAATTGCAACTTAAAAACAAAATCAAAATACAACATTAAAATATTGAAACATTAAAATATTAAAATGTAGCCTCATCGCAGGAGGAGAAGGAAAGGAAAAAAGAAAGGGAGGGAGGGAATCAAATTGGCTCCAAGCCAAAGGCCAGGCAGAACAACTCTGCCTTACAGGACCTGCGGAAAGAAATCAGATCCTGCAGGGCCCTGGTCTCATGAGGCAGAGCGTTCTACCAGGCCGGAGCCAGAGTTGAAAAGGCCCTGGCTCTGGTTGAAGCCAATCTAACTTCTTTAGGGCCCGGGACCACTAGGGTGTTGCTATTTATGGACCTTGAGGCACTCTATAGCGCATACCGGGAGAGGCGGTCCCGTAGGTACGAGGGTCCTAGGCCGTGAAGGGCTTTAAAGGTGAAAAGCAGCACCTTAAATCTGACCCTGTACTCTACCGGGAGCCAGTGCAGTTTGAAAAGCACTGGGTGAATATGCTCCCATGGTAGAGACCCTGTGAGGAGCCTCGCTGTAGCATTCTGCACCCTCTGGAGTTTCTGGGTCAGCTTCAAGGGCAGCCCCGCGTAGAGCGAATTACAGTAGTCAAGCCTGGAGATGACCATCGCATGGATCACTGTGGCCAGGTCGGGGCGGTAAAGGTAAGGGACCAACTGCTTGATGCGGCGAAGGTGGAAAAATGTTGCCTTGGCTGTTGCTGTAACTTGCGCCTCCATGGAAAGGGAGGCGTCAAGGATTACACCCAAACTCTTAACGGAAGGCAATGGCACTAATTGGGCCCCCGCAAGAGAAGGGAGTTGGTCCCTCATCCCCATGCCATCCCGACCCAGCCACAGGACCTCTGTGGTTAGCCAAACATCACATTTTAAAAAGTCAACACCATCAAGTTTAGAAACATCTATAGAAGTTATTTAAAAACAATACATATTTAGAAGCAGAAGCTACCTTCTCAGCAGCTCGCCGATAGGCCCTTGTACGAAATCGAAGAAACACAGAATCTCTCAGAAATTGCAGATATGGATCAAAGCCTGGTGGGCGCAAGCCAGCGCCCAGGTTAGAAGGAAATGAACTCTCTACCAGTGTGCTAATGAGCCGGCAGAAAGCCCGAGTTAAAGGATACTCCTCACACCGGGATTCAATTTCATTCAATTCAACCTTTGCAGGAAAACAGAAACAAACATTATTAAAAATGCAATTTATTGCATCATAATGTAAGAATGTATAGAAGTTTTGGGGTGTTTTTTTTACATAGTTACAATAGATTCTCATGTTTCACCACAACCAGATGGATAGCACAAGGCATGTTTGCCTTCAAATATGACTAAAAAGGGGTAGGGCATTAAGTTTTAGTAGGTTTTTAATTTGCCTATTTCTTTTCAATGTCTATGGCCTCAATTAAGCTGAAACTAGTCACAGCCAAGTTATTTAGTAATCAGTGAAATAAGTTAAGTCACAACAACCCTCATTGCTTCCAACAGTGCTTGCGGTTTGAGAGTCAGGTGCATCTAAGTCAATTGACTTCAATAGGTTTAGGCATGCTTAAATCTGCACAGGATCAGAACGCTCATCACAAGCAATTTCAGGCATCTACTCATCTTGTAAGGATTTTTTCCACTTTTGACTTTTCTGAACAATTTGACTTTTTTTTAAAAAAATGAGTATGTGCACTATTATTACTATTTTTAAACATGCAAGTAAAAGACTCTGAAGCTCCTCTTTGCCGAAGCAGTCCTACAGCTTTTAATTTTTCCAACCATGTAGCTAACTAGAAACAGATTTTACCTCAATGCCAATGGCTTGTCTTTGGCCTGGAGTTCTGACAGTTTGTAGTATCTTTCAAAACAAACAAGAGAGAAAGGAAATGATTTTTCATAATCATCAAAAGAACATGAGAGCTAAAAAATGAGCTATGCTGTTATCCTGTTTTTCAAGAGCTTCTACCCATATGAAAAGGTATTGTCACCCTTCCAGAAAGACAGATTAAACTCTATCCAACAAGCTTTTAATGCAGCACCTGAAAATACCCATCCCAGTAGAGAACACTGGACTAATGCAAATGTAACACTTCCCGTTCCTTAACCACGATTATGGGATTGAGTCGCATGCTCCCTCTTCCATTTAGTTTGCAAATTCACACATAGTGCAAATGTAACAACTAACCACAGCTAACACTGGTGACAAAAGGAGAATGGAGAACCTGCACAAGACAGGAGGAACTATGGAAAAGGAGTGCAAAGTCCTATCGGCTTTTCCCGTCACCAAGGGAATGAGCACACAAAAGTTACAAGTCCGCCAATGTTTACAAACCTGCTAAGAGGCTACTAGCCTAAATTTCCATGTTGGCCACAGAACAGAAGCAGCTCCCTTCTGCTAGCATAGAAACACAGGCTATTAACAAAATTGCTTCTACTAAAAAGCAGTCGAGGAGCGACATAGCAATCCACTTCTCTACCACCAACTTGTTCATTTGCTTTATTGAATACCTGGTCACCTAGGATTACCAGGAAAATTATTAAATATAAGGCTGCATTGCATCTGCGCTGGCTCTCCTTTGTAGGCAGCAAGATTTTGTTGATCGGACCTAAAAGGACTAGAGTGCTAGCATGATCAGCTGTCTTTACCTCAAGACACATTCCCACCTTCTCTCCACAAAAAGGGAAATCTACGTTTCTTCTTAACCTTATTCAGAATCTGCCAGTACAGATTTATAATACATAAGCAAATAATACATCACAGAAGGGGAATCTATTGGACTTGCACTTTTTCATTCTGTTTCAGCTGCTGCTGCTACAGCCCAACATTCCGAACACTTTTGTTTTGTTTTTGTTTTTCCGAACATGCTTTTGGGGGAAAGCATGAACTTCTGGTATTCAGAGCATACATTGCTAAATAGTGTCAGAATACGTACAGGATTGCACTAAGGGTTAAACTGCCATGGAAAAAGTTAAGATACCTGGGTGTATTCCAATGACTGCCACAGTGAAGCAGCAATTTCCGGAGATTTCCCAAAGGCTGAAAGAGTCTCTAATAACTCTGCTTTCAAAATGGGATGGATGCTACATTGCAGAAGTCCCAAAATTATAACCACTGGTGTCCACTGAGGGTGTTCACAGAGAGCCAAGCGGGCATTCTCACTCTAGAAAGGAAAGAAAGAGCACCAGTGACCTCTGATGATTCAAACAAAAGGTAAGCAATGTCATTATGGGGCCAATTATATTACGAATAAGTATCCAACACTAATAATTTGCTTACTTTCTATTTTTCTCCCAGTCAAAATGAACTTCAGTTCAAGTCTATCAATGGCTATATCATTTTTCCTCTAGTACATCTGACTTTTTAATATCAAATGTGCTGGGTTTGTAAAGCCAACTTAATTAATAAAATAATGGACAAATGGAATTCTGAGTGCATCAACCATTAAAGGAAAGGCCTGTTTACCCATTTCACTATGGTTTCTGTAAGTTGCAGAAATGAAATCAATCCATCCTGTTCTTTCTGGGTGATGCCTCTGAGAGGAAGGTGACGATACTGAATGCTATCTGCACTAGGCAAATCTTTCCGCAGGTGCTCATGGTACAGCATCAGAGAGTGGAAGAAATGCTCCCAGGAGACAGGACTGCCACCTGCTCCTTGGATGTTTTCAGCTAGAAAGGGGGAAAAAATATCTGCATGAGTACAGATTATGTTAACTAAGCCTACACCTGAAAAAACAAAACCTGCCCTAAATTTAAGATTAAACATTTTTATTGCATATCATCTGAAAAACACTAGCAATCCTATATTCTAATATTAAAATACACAAAAAATATGCAGTGGGAAAACCTGCAAAGGGAAACCAAAAACAACTGAGTATGCTTAGTGGGCAGGGAAAGCAGACTGATCCTTGGGTGGGGAGGGTGGGGTAGAAGAGGATGGAATGCAGTAGCCTGGAAAGGGCACGGCTTCCTAGAATCCTTAACAGGAGCACTCCACACTGCAACATTTGGTTGCGGGTCCCATTTGTTTATACCATGGGTTGGCAAACTAAGGCCTGGGGGCCGGATCCGGCCCAATTGCCTTCTGGATCCGGCCCGCAAACAGTCTGGGAATCGCCGCGTGGATCGCCGTGGGGATTCTGATAGTTCGGGCTGCTCCCTCCCTCCTCCTGGCTTCTCCCCGCCCAGCCTAGAAGAGGAAGGGGGTGGGCTTTGTTGAGCTGCGGTTGGCTGTGCGCCATTTTAAGCAGCCCCTCTCCAGAGCCAGTCCTTTCATGCCACTCATTGTCCCTCTGCCGCCGCCACCCCCTGCTGCTCACAAGGCACAGGTAAGTAGCCACCGGGGCTCGTCCAGTGCTGTGGAGAAGGGAGAGGAGAGTCGGGGGGATTCCCCCCCCAAAAAAATAGTCTGGCCCCCCCACATGGTCTGAGGGATAGTGGACCGGCCCTCTGCAGAAAAAGTTTGCTGACCCCTGGTTTATACCATGATACTCTGTCCCTCAGACACGAAGAAAGCTGCCTAATACTGAATCAGACCACTGGTTCATCTAACTCAGTATTGTCCACACACGAACCGGCAGTGGCTCTCAAGGGTCTGAGGCAAGAGTCTTTTTCAGCCCAACCTGGAGATGGCAGGTATTGAACTTGGAACCTTTTACATGTCCTCGGTTACTTTTGCGGCAGCCGCAAAGTTTACACTTAGAAACAAGCTATAGTGAACACAGATAAACATCAACTAGAAATGTGCTTAAGAACATAGCTTAAAACTAAAGCATTCACTTCCTTGTCTGCTTCAGGATAGGCTGCCTTGCAAATAATGCATTAGTACTGAGGTTCCGCTGCAACAGATTCAAGTGAATAGGAAAGTATGTTGGCCTATTTCAGGCCTTATTTCTTACCATGGCTGCTGCCATTGCCCTTCAGCAAAGTAAAGCAGTAATGAGCGCATTGGGGCCCATTGGCTAATCCCCGGAGCATTTTCAGGTAAGGAATGTAAATTGTTGAGGGAAGGAGGTCTCCCATTTGTCTAACAAATTTAGACAAAACAACCTACAAAAAAAGTATAGAAACATTTGCCTAGGAAGAAATATATGCCAAAAAGCCAAAGGCCCCCAAAGTTAAAGTTTTAAAATAACTTGCAATGTACACAATCTGTTCAGACGCTAACAACCAAAATCAAATCACTTTTCTAGCCTTGATTTTCTTAAAACTGGTATTGGTTGTACAAGAATTCCCCACCCCTTCCAAGGCACTAGGGCAGGCATGGAGAACTTTTGGCCCTCCAGACATGGCTGAACTACAACTCCCATCATCCCTGGCCATTGGCTATGCTTGCTGGGACAGATAGGAGCTGTAGTTCATCAATGCCTTAAGGGCCAAAGGTGTCCCATACATGCACTAGGTGAACGATCCAGTTAAATGTTAAGTACATTTAAATCCCATCAACTGCAGTGGGGGAGATTTAAGAGTATTTTTGCACTCTTGCACTGAAATCAATGGGACTTGAAAATGCAACTTTTGCTGGATTATGCCCCATGGCATACAGTAACTTTAAAAAACTTTAAAGAAACATGGAAAACTGCTTAGCATTTAGAATGCTCAATGTAATCCTTTCAAATGCCCAATGCAGCAAGTCAGTATTGTTATGCCCAACTGCAGAGGGAAGCAGGGGGTGGGGTGGCGTTGAAAAACAACTGAATCTCCTTTATCCACCTTTGCTGTCACTATCATTTTAAACAGTTGTGTTGTTTCAGACAACATGTTTGGTGCCACAGAAGGACAGCTGGGTGTGCCCCAGCTTGTCTCCTCTTCCTATGAAATGCAATCCTCCATAGCCTTTGGGGAAATATGATGTGCTACTAATTGTTTTTAAATGCTTTCAAGAAAACCCAAGCCCAAACAACAGTGGAGGGAACTGGTATTTTCTCACCTGACGCTGAGGTGGTCTTTGGTGGGCTATCCCAATATACGATCCTATGATGGTGGAACTCTGCAGGGGCTCCGAAGGACACCAGTACTCAAGAGCAAGCTCCAGATTAAATGGATCCTTCTTGTACAGCTCAGCAATCTGTAGAAGAGAAATAATGTGAGTCCTATATATCTACAAATACACACACACACACACACACACACACACACACACACAAACACACACACTATAGCCTATCATGATCTTTAGGAACATTGCCTTTCACCTGATTATCATCCGTGCGCCAAATTCAAATACAAAACAGATTCCATTAGCAGCAGCCCCAGCTATGTTAACACTACAGTGGTACCTCGGGTTACATACGCTTCAGGTTACAGATTCCGCTAACCCAGAAATAATACCTCGGGTTAAGAACTTTGCTTCAGGATGAGAACAGAAATCGCACGGCAGCAGCGGGAGGCCCCATTAGCTAAAGTGGTGCTTTAGGTTAAGAACAGTTTCAGGTTAAGAATGAACCTCCGGAACGAATTAAGTACGTAACCAGAGGTACCACTGTATTCCGTTCCATAGTCACAAAATTCCCTGGGGCAGCTTTTTCTGACTAAAGACTAATTTGCCAGCAATAAGAAGAAATATAGTTACTTTAGCATACCTTACATCACATCTGGTATTTTTTAAGTGGGATACAAAAGTGCCATTTTTCTAGAAAAAGAGTTGCCAGAACTCACCATGAATGCTTCTCTTATAATTGCAATGGAGCCCACCTGAGAGGTGCCAGAAGTGTATTTAATATAAGATTTGGCACCAATGTTCTTGCTATTCCAACTGTATTATTTTAACCAATGTACCAATATATATTTTTAATGAAACTATAATGACTTCTCAACATTTTATTTTTTAAAGAACTTACTAAAAACATCAGATGCTCCAGATCCCGTCGAAGAGAAAGAGGTGGCTCATTACCCAATTGTATACTCATGTGTATCATGCGAGCATCTTCATCAGCACGGTTTCTTAGCTGTTTCACCTACACAGTTTGCCAAGGAAATAAATTTATTGATAATTAACTATGAAGCGAACAAGAGCAGACAGCTTTTACAGGCACTTGACTAAACCTCAGTAGCATGTATTTATGAAAGGGCCACTAGAATCTTTTTTAAATGTATCCTTAAAGATTTACCACACTGTAAGATTACATGAGGAACTGGTTCTTTACACCAGTACCAAAGATGCATATGAGATAAGAGAAAACTGTTGACATTACTAATTACATCTATTTAAGACCCACTGATTTCAAAGGTACAAAATTGATCACATGCTTGTCTCTCTCACTGAAATCTATGGGACTGAAACATGTCTCATTCTAGCTGAATTGCGCCCCCATTCCCCAAAAAGTTAGTCGCCATGTAGAAAAAGTGCAATTGTTGTATCTGTTTCATATAACAATAGCAGGCAACTGAATAGAATAAAAAAGCATGACTCATTCAAATGAAGCTCAGGCCTATTACTAGAATTTTCCAGATTGGATAATTATATTATATATAATATAAAGCTAGTCAGCAAACATTGAAGGATGCCTATGCAAGTAGTTTAATTCAAATAAACAGCTGAACAGCACAATCCGATGCATGTATACCCAGAAATAAACCCACTGAATTCTATGGAGCTTCCTCCAAAAGTATATGGATATACAATGGCAGCTTATGTATATTTAACCTTGGAGTAAGTCCCATTAAACAGAATGAGAATGACTTTCAAGGAGATCTATGTAAGATTAACATGACCAAGTTGAGAGATTGTTACTAGAAAAGAGAACTACCCCAGCAAATAGTAAAGATGATGAGCCAACCAGCCAAAATAGTATTACAGTGGTACCCCGCAAGACGAATGCCTCGCAAGACGGAAAACCCGCAAGACGAAAGGGTTTTCTGTTTTGGAGGCGCTTCGCAAGACGAATTTCCCTATGGGCTTGCTTCGCAAGACGAAAGCCCATAGGGAAATCTCCGAGGACCTGTTTTAAATTGCTGGCGGTCGGGAGCAAAGACTTTCGCCCACAGCCGGCCTTCAGAAGAGGTCCTGGACCTCTTCTGAAGGCCGGCGGGGGGCAAAAGTCTTTGCTCCCCCCCGCCTGCCTTCCCGGGACAGCGGAGACTTCTCCGCTGCCCTGGGCGATCTTAAAATGCTGGCGGGCGGGAGCGAAGCGTTCGCTGCCGACCCCCAGCATTTTAAAATCTCCCCGGGACAGCGGAGGCTTCGCTCCCACCCGCCAGCATTTTAAAATCGCCCCGGAACAGCAGGGGCTTTTAAAATGCTGGCGGTCGGCAGCAAAGCCCTCCTGTCCCCGGAGCTTGCGGGGCGGGAGGTGGGGAGAAGGGCTTTTCTTCCCACCGCCAGCCTTCAGAACAGCCTTCTGAAGGCTGGCAGTGGGAAGAAAAGCCCTTGTCCCCCCCCCCCAGCCTTCAGAAGAGGTTGGGGGACAGACTGTCCCCGGACCTGGTCTGAAGGCGGTTTCCCTAGGAACGCATTAATTGATTTTCAATGCATTCCTATGGGAAACCGTGCTTCGCAAGACGAAAAACTCGCAAGAAGAAAAAACTTGCGGAACGAATTAATTTCGTCTTGCGAGGCACCACTGTACTAACATAAAATAATTTATATGTGCACAATCTGGAAGAGGGCAAGGACCACAACAGCAAGTAGTTCCTTTTTCTAAGAAAAAATATTAAAGTACTTAAACTGGTCATTGGTGCTTAAGACAGGATTTAGCCAAACAATGTGCAGTATGCATGCAACTTACGCGCATTTAACATGTGAAATTTCATCTTTACATGGTTGAAGGCTGACCAGCTGAAATCTCAAGGGACAGAAAGTTTTTAAGCACTCTGCCTTGCTTGGTGGGGTAAGACCCTTTTGGCGCAATAGTTCCAGAAACTAAGATTGCTTGTGCAGGGGTGGTTCAAGTATATGTGTTTTTGCACACACATGCCATCCTTGGAACATAGCCCGCATGCAAGGACCCAGTTCTCAACTGGACAAGCATAAAATGGTCACCACGTGTATTTTAAAATTTCACACATATATGAACACAAAATGCAAGACATAATTCCCACACTGAAATGCTTATATTAGTCTGCATAAATAGATTGCATTGGAATATTTGTCCTACTTATATCCAGTCCACAAAAATACAACTTACCTTCATTGGCATGAGAGCAAGAAAGTCAGTGGTAAGGTTGTGGATTCTACGTATGTAAAATTCCTCTTGGTAGAAGTTTTCAGCTCTCACCACAGATTCAGTAAGGAACAAGAAAACGTTGTCTGCAATTGCTAACTCTGCCATTGCTTCATCTGCCTCACCAAATTCTGCAAGTGCTGAAGAGAATGAAGAAAAATGAATGCAAGAGACAGACTAATAAAGCTACTATCGGATTTGTAAACTTTAAATCCATTGTTGTATATTGTTTTAAATGTTTGTTTTGCTTTTGGGATTGTAGTCCCATTTGTGTATCACAAGCTGGTCTCCGACCGTAATAATAAATTACTATTATTTATTATTATTATTATTATTATTATTATTATTACTACTACTACTATTATTATTATTATTGCTATTATAAAGCTACTAACTGTGCATACATTTCATAAGCAGCATACTTAAGGGTTGGCAGCTTAAACAAAGGAATATGCATGATGGATTGGCTTCCTCTGCTAAGCAAAGGAAACAGGTGGGATTGAGTTTCTTGCCTATGAATCAGATTACCTGTCACATCAGTGAACTGTGAAATTCCACGCAAGGCTAGAGCCCAGGCTAACCTAACAGTTCCTTGAAGTCCTGGCAGTTTCCAGGGCCGAGCATCCTGAAGGCGTGTATGGATTGCAGCTATATATTGTCTCTCTGTTAACAGTGGCAGCTGGTGCATCAGTTCTACATTTTTTTAAAAAGCAAATACAAAATAGAAGTTTAATACAGAAAGAAATGCTGTTTCAAGTCCACTGAAAATAAAATGGGTGACTCAGCAAATACAATAACCTCTTTCACCTCTTTTATTTTGTAATTCAGAGCTAAATAGCTCCCATCAAATTTTGTGAACTATTCAATTAAGAACTGTGGGGAAGAAATGGGGAAGTCTGAGAAACAGCAGAAATTTAACTCATCTTAATCTATATGAATGACATATCTTTTGGCATAACCAGAAAACTAGTTTTACCTTCTCGATCTTCAGTGGCCTGTTCCAGAAAGCTGACATCAAAGCAATAGAGGAGTGCCATAAGAAGTGCCAAGTTTACTCTGTCCAATGAACCATCAGCTTCTACAGTCACTTTCTCTAAGTAAGTAATCAGGATTAAAGTATCATCCCGGCTCAGTGGTGACTGGCAAGCCCAAACAAATAAACTCTCTGCCAGTGCCTGCCTACACTCCTTGATGAGATCAGAAACCTAAAAAAAAAAATCAAAACCAAGTTACTACATATGTAGCTTCAAAATATGCTTTTATCATATACAAAACAATACTATCCATGTTTATTCAAAGGTCAGCCCCACTGATTTAAAAAGGACTTGCTCTTTATGAAAATGCATAGAATTTGTCAATCCCAAAACTATTTTTTTGTAACCAAAAGCAGGATTTTAAGATGTTTCTTAGCATGACTAATATTTGCAACTACACCATGAAATGAACAAAAGACTGGACACTGATCAAGTTCACATGTAATGTCAAACCATAGTTTCACATTATATGAATGAGCCTTAGGTTTCTGCACAGCCTACTTCCCTCGCTTGCTCCAGTCCCCAACATAACTTCCTTGTTTGCAGCAATGCATACTTTGGTGTTACATCTGAACTGCCAAACACTGAAGTAAGTGTATGTGAGCTAAAGACTCGCCGTGCAATGACAAACCACAGCCTTGTGCTACATGTGAACTTTGTCAGTGTCTTTGTGATGGCCTGGGACTCGGGCTCGGGAGCCAGAGGAGACTCAGTCCGCACCGGATCCTTTGCCTCAGGCGGCAGCTGAACCTAGTCTGGGGCCTGATTCTGAAGAGCCCCAATCTGCACAGGTTCCCCTGCAACAAGCACCAGCTGGGCGGAGTCAGGGGCCTGAGCCTGCCCTGGCTCCAGATGCGGAGATTACCTTGTTGCCTCCAGCTGGTCAATCACTTACAGCTGCTCCACTGCCAGTTGGGTCAGGAGAGGCTGAGGCGGCCTCTGGGTCTAGTAACCCACGACATCTCCCAAGCTGCAGAGACTGAGGTCTGAGAGACCTGAGTACTCGCAGGAGGAGTGCTCGCCTTCAGGCGAGACAGGGAGGTGAGTCACCAGGGGATCAGGACTGGCCGTTACCCTGACAGGGTAACCCCACCCCAGGTTGTGGGAGCAATGTTGCTGTTTGCTGGAACCTGCCTGTGATCCTGTGCCTGACCTTGCCTAGTTTCCTGCCTCGTGTCCTGCCTTGGCCCTGTTGGACTGACTCCTCACGGAACCCTTGGATTCGGGACCGGACCTGGACCATGCTGCTCGGGTTACCCCCAGGTCCAGCACAGTCTTCATACTTGGAAGAACTTATACTTCTTATATGGCAATACTCACTTGCATGTTGGAAAATCACATGTACATCATCACATGCTAAGACCGCATGCATTTCTGCACTCATATTCACAAGATGAAAAGGACGTATGTGCTCATAAGTATCTTTCATAGAAATTATATCCCATGCTACATGTGAAGCAGTCACCACCATTAACATTTTAGGAAGCAAAGGGGAGTAGAACATCAGGGCAGGAGGTGGCAACCCTTGATGTTTTTATAGCAAATCAATTTTCAAGTACTTACTGTCTCTGACATCTTAAGCATTTACCTCTTTGCGATGTTTCTCACTGCCCAATCCTCGGTCTCTCTGCAGTTTCTCAAACTCAGTGTTTACATCAATTTGAGACACCAAAGTCAGAATTTTATGTGTGAGACCCTGCTCCATCAATTCATCTGTAAAGCGTGTTGTTATGGATACCAATTCAGGACTGAAATCAAAAGGAACAAATTCCAGAAACACCATTAAAACAAATGTGAAAAACAGAAGCTTCTGTGATGGAGACAAAGCAAAATGCCAAAAGCAGAATCATAATTTATAGGGGGAAACAGGGGCGAATCTCTCCCTTCTGCAGCACTTCAAAAAAATCTAGGTTCAATATAGAAATATTGTTACTGTTTTAGTTTAGGTATTTTCAGAAACTGTTGCTTAAGAATACAGACCTGAGTTCCAGTGTCCAAGTCTTGCCTCGCCGAGACTGGATGAGTGTCCGCAATGAATTTGCAATGCATCGCTTCCCATCCCAGTATAAAAGAACAGCTACTAAACCTCTGG
Organism: Podarcis bocagei; assembly: GCF_964188305.1. Taxonomy (NCBI): domain Eukaryota; kingdom Metazoa; phylum Chordata; class Lepidosauria; order Squamata; family Lacertidae; genus Podarcis; species Podarcis bocagei. The sequence goes on along the minus strand of NC_138135.1, from coordinate 36,974,152 downwards.
ATAGCCCAGGAAAACGAGGCTGCTGATGCTCCCCTGGAAGAAAGTTACAGTCATAAGAGAGGTCTCCATTTATGCCACCTCTTGTGTTTCTACTATCATTCTCTCTCCCTCCCCTGCCACTGGTGCTCAAATTATGGGTAGAAAGGTAGATGGGCCCTTAATGAAATGCAGAAACCCATCCTTTCTCACTCTCTCTCTCTCTCTCTCTCTCTCTTTCACCCACCCACCCACACCATTTCAGCCAAATAATGCCCCACCTATTCTAAGAACAGTAGCTAAGGCAGATAGATTCCCTCTGACCGCCACAGAAGTCTTGCACCACCTCTCTTTGCATTGTAACATAGATGGCAAAAATATTCCATATTTTTTCAAAGGGTCTTAGACTACATATTCCAAATTGCATCTTACTATTTTAATATTAATTTAATATTTTAATATCAGTTGTGCAATTACCCTGACAATTTTACAGCCTCATGAGCAAGTAAGGTGTGTATATATATGCATGCAAACATGCATATAACATTCTGCAAGAAATTATTCCAGCTTTAGTAATTATGAAAATCTGCCACTTTTGTTTATTGTGAATCATCTATTCTACTTCTGCTAATGGTGTAAAGGGACAAGAGCTATGGAGAGACACAGACATACCCCTAAAACAGAGATATGTATCTTCAGAATAGAATAGAATGGAATAGAACAGAATAGGTCAGCTTGTTCCCATTCCAATATCACATTACCTGCTAGAAGGAGTTCAACAGCTGCCAACTCCCCAATATCAAAAAGATCACTCAAAATAAAGGCCTCTCTGATTAGCTGCTCTGGTAAGAGTCTGGTTCCTTGTTGGCCCTGGATAGCAACTCCTTCTGTACTTGCTTTCTGAACCTTTTCATGCTGTTGGGCATTCTTTGGCTACAAAACAAACAAATTAGAATTGCCAACTCTGACCAAAAATGCATAAGAAAAATGAAATGACATTTCATATGTACAGTATGTCATCATACTGTCAATTCTCCAAACCATGAGAATGAGCTCAGCAGCATTTCCCCATTAGGTGCAGTCTTAATACAGTTACCATATGAAACATGATTTCAATAAACAAGTGCAATACAAACTAAACTTTTTACCACCCATCTCCCAATAGAGCAAAGGTTTACTTTTTACCGGATTTCTGAAGAGAGATATGAAGTCAGACTTGTATTTCTTTAAGATCTGGTCAAGAAGATGTGTTGCTTCAGGTTGCCTTTTCCAGATAGCATTAACCACTGCCTGCCAAATGTCTTTGTAGGGCCCCCACAAACTGGCAGCTAAAAATAATACAAACAATACTTTCACAACAGGAGATTGTGACAAAACATTACAAAACACAATTAAATCAAATGAATTATCTAAAAGGTGTGGCAAAACCAGCAGTCCTGCTGCCATACAGATAGTAATGCGACCCTTACTGTATTATAAGCAGTAGTGGCTGCTGCAGTCTTGAAGAGGTACACACTATATGGGGTTTCTTGCATTCACTGTATGTAAAACAGAATAATTCAACCCCCAAGCCAGATATGCTGGCGTAACTGAGGTTCAGGATAGAGAATGTTCACATGCATATACAGTACACACACCAATATGATAATGGTACCCTTCATCCAATATTCAGATGCATTTCAGTTGATTAGAGGAACAAAGGTGGGGAACGGGAGTAAAAAGGAGTCCTCATGCAAGAGCCAGCACAGACTTCAGGTTGCCTTTTATATTAAATATCCCAAACAGCTGCTTTGCACAGGACAAAGCATAAAACCTCTATGCACACTCACACGTGTGAAGATCCCAGACAGGAGCCACTGGGCACACAATGCCTCAGTTTGCGTGAACCGCTAAGTTGAACTATGATTTAGCACAAATATGCAGCCTTCCAAAGGGGAGCTTACAGCTGCTTTGCTCCTCCTCCTCCTCTGGTCTTGCTGTGTTGCTGAGAGCTACCCCATGGTTTAGCTTAGCATGTCATTAGAACCCGTGCTCATGGCTTGTCTCCTCTAGGCAAACCACAAGTTGTAAACCAAGGCAAAACATTGGTTACAGCTCATGATTTGATTGGATGAGACAAACCACAAAACCCAAGTTTGGACAATGTGCTATGCCAAACCATGCCTTGGCCCACAGATGAAAAGCAGCCATGATCTCCACTCTGGGAGTGCTCACACTTGTGTATTTGCACTACTAAGTCATCATTGAGCTTAGTGTTTTTGTACGAACCAAGTTATTCTGATGGACGTGGGAGTTTATTCCATTTCCTAACCAAAAGGGTTTCCCATATAGAAAATACGCAACAAATGAAGCATCTCGACAGCTAAATGTATTAGTAACTTGGAAATGAAAAGTAGGCAAACACAAGGAAAGGCGCAGCTTCCCAGGCAATTATAGTTGCCATTCTAGCTGCATCAATGTGTGCTTAACCAATGGAGATTAGTGGTCCAAGTATGATGAAAGTTATTCAGCCAGATGTATGAACTCCAAAACAGGCTTCAGAAAACCTTTTCGTTAAAAGTTCTATAACGTCATTATTTTACTGAATGTTTATCAGTGTAGCCAAATGGACGAGATCAGACGCCATCAAGCAGAAAAGCAGAGACAATTCTGAATGACCCAGAAGGAACCCTATGATGAGTTACACTGTCATAGCAGTAAGTGTTGGCGCGAGTGGAGAGAGGGGCAGCACCCCACTTATCTTTAAAAAAAAAACCCAGAAACCGATTTATTGCCGGTTACATTTATGTACTGGCACCGAGCTGTAAAAATTGTATGGGCGAAGCCAATGGAGAGGCGCTACAAACTGAAGGGACCGGCGCGATGCAGCTGCGGGATGCAACCCTACATCCGTTTACCTGGTAGCAAATCCCATTGAACTCAACGGGACTTACTTCCGAGTAGCCACATGGAGGATTGCAAGGCATATATGTAGGAACGCCGTCAGTAGTATATGTTGGAGTGGAAGATAGGAGGAGGCGCCACGACGGGCGGCACGATGGTCCCTCCCGCCGTGAAGAGAAGGGCGCCGGCCAGGGCGCCAGGAGCCCCTCGCTCCCGAACTCGGGGGGGGGGGAGGGAGCGAGGGTCACACTGCGGGACCGACACCTCCCTTCACGGCCTCCGGGCCGCACACGGGCCTCCCCGTACCTGAAATTACCGCCAACGGCGCCGACATCTTGGACGCTCACTGACTCGAGCCAAAGCGCCCCTGCAGCCGAGAAGACCCCAAAACAGTAAGAGGCGAAAAAATTAATGCCTGAGCAAGAAATAGCCCTCGGAAAGATGCACACATTTAGGCTGCTGATCAGCCGCTCTCCTACGTTATGTGGCATTTACTACATCGAGCCCCACCCAGCTCTCAATTCATTACAAAAAGAAAACCGTTCAGCTTGAATATTTGGAGCACAGGCGCAGCGTGGCCACCTAATCGGTAAGTTCAAGACCCAGAAGCAAAGGATGCTGGGAATTGCGGTTCTTGCTCTCTTCTTGGTAGAAAGGCGGGAAAGGGAAAAGCAGCCTTTAAGACTAAACGTTCCTCCTAGGGAATACAGTGGTAACTCTGGTTAAGAACTTAATCTGGAGTAGTACAGCCTATTATGCACAATGGAATTTACTTCTCAATAAACTTGCATAGGATTGCACTGCAAAGGGCTGTTATAAACTGGTTTCAGGGTGGTGGTTTCGTTCAAGGTAGTTGGTGGTAGGGAAGGACCAGCGAAGTTGCATACAAAAACAATGCTGCATCCTTTATCTTTCTTTAGGGGGTTATAGGCAATTTCTATACTCCCCCCCCCCAAACCTGAAAGTAGCAACAGAAGCCTCCATGGTTGATTTTCAGCTCTATGCAAGGCAAAGTCCCTGATCCCCATATCAGCTTGGGAAGTGTTCGCGTGTAATGTTTTTAACTCCTCCAGTATGTCAGTTGTGGCTGATGTTAATGCGTTAGAGAACACAAGGCGGCTGTTTTGCATGGGGGGGGGGGGCGTGTTGAAAAGCAGCCAACACAAACCCAGAAGTGAGTGTTTTCGTATGAAGGATGACGGCCGAATCATCGGAAGCTTTTCTGAAGAACAGCTGGGAAAGCAGCAAAACCAACCAAAAGTCTTGCTGGCACCCAAAACCTGACACAAGAGGGTAGAGACAAAGAGAGGCTGCATGTTGCAATACATAAAAGTACGACTAAATAGTATTTTTTTTTTGTCCGTTATAAATATTTGTGTATACACCGGCGCGCTTGGCGTTTAGTTAAATAGCAATACTCTACAAAAAAGAGCAACCAGCAAACGACAAAATTCACAGCGACCAAAATATATAGGATAAGTACGGACATGGGCGTAGAGGAGGGCGGGGAGAGGAAGCTGCTCACCCTCCAAATCAATAAAAATACATAGCTAAAGGAGGTTCTGCTCGCCCCCCAACAAAAATCCTCGCTACGGCTCTTCACAAGCGGGACTGCACCTGCTCCAAAAATACTCCCGCATGGGACGCTTCCTATACAATCCTGCACCCGCCATCACGCGCCTTCTAGCGGCTTCCTGTTTCCTCCTCGTCGCCCTATGGGCTCTTGCGCATGCGCGCTCGGAATAAAGCGCCGTCGGGCAAAAGCAAAACAGCATTTTCCTCTAGCAAACGTCTGCGTCGCGTGGTCAAGAGACGGTGTCCGGTCTTCCGTGTAAGGTCGCGGTTGCCAGCGACCCTCCGTCTTCTGATAGAAGGAGCGCTTACCTTGCCGCTGCCCTCGGACAGCTGGTCGCCGTGGAGCCGCGAACGCGAGGCGGGTGAGTGGAGCCGCGAGGGCTGGGGCTGCTCGGCTGCTGCGAGTGAGCGGAGGCTTGCAGGGGAGCTTTCAGGCCTTGGCCGCCGCTCCTCCGTCGGCCTCGGCCCGCTAGCGGGTGCCGGGGATCCCTCTGACGGGGAAGAAAGGGAGGAGGAGGATCTGGAGAGCCAGGACGGCTCTTCTCCTGGCCACGCACATGCTTCATTGGGCTCCCTTCCTAATGCACATGATCATGGTAAGCCTTAGCCTTCAAGCACACCATTCTTCTGCTTAGCGTTTTCGTGTGCTAAGCACTTCATCTCATTTCATGAGAAAATTCGGGCAGATTACACTTCTGTAGTGCAAAAGGTGCATTTTAGAGTAAATGGGTTCAGGCCGTAGATGTTTCTAGCTTTCCGACAGCGAGATTGCTACTCTGCAAATTAGTGCTGTGCAACGAAATGAAAAACCAAACGTGCACGATGCTCAGTCTGTAGTCAGATACAGTAATCGTTATCTGCCTTAGGTCAACATACATGGGCCTTCCCTCTTTCCCACCACCCCTTATGCTCGCAGCAACACTGTGAAGGCTATAGGCTAAGAATGGGTAACCCATGATTACCGTATCTGGTGAATTGTATGTCTCAGTGAGGATTTGAACCTAGAGCTCCACAGTCCTAGTCCAGTACTCCAAGCATGGAAGCATGCTGGTTTTAGAACTGAGCATGTTGCAGGGCAAATAATATAGATGCACTTGAATTTTGTGTGTGGGCCTGTGAGATAATGAGTGCATACCCAGAACACGCCAATCTTTTACCTCAGAAATCCATGATGGTTCTTTTTTTACCTAAATGTTTTTCTTATCAAATTGATGGTCATTACAAAGCACGTCAAAGTGCAAGTAGATAAATAGGGAAGGTAAACGGCGTTTCCGTGCGCTGCTCTGGTTCGCCAGAAGCGGCTTAGTCGTGCTGGGCCCATGGCCCAGAAGCTGTACGGCGGCTTCCTCAGCCAATAAAGCGAGATGAGCGTCGCAACCCCAGAGTCGGTCACGACTGGACCTAATGGTCAGGAGTCCCTTTACCTTACATCTAAAGAGATTCCAAGGGCCAGTTTGGACATAACAATTCTGCTTAATAAAATAGGTCATTAAGCCAAGATCAAGCCTTACACCAGCACACTCCCTCTTTTCCTCCCCTGTACTAGCTTCAGGGCTTTTATTACGGTTACTTTCATTTTGGTCTTAAAAAGACATCCTGATATGAAATCAAGATCAAAGTTATCATTCGCACGATCTGTTCTGGTTCTGTCATGTGAAACTTCCTCGAGGAGCTTTCGAATGCTTCATAGAAAAGCTTTTTATGTGCCTTAGTACTTTAAATATGAGTTCTGTGTTTGCCATTTTAATTCTCAGCCTAACTGAATGTATTTTAGCCTATTAAATTATGACAGTATTGTTTGGTATACCACTTTTGAGTTCATGTGTTAAGAAAATGGTATTAAGTATCTTAAAGTAACAAAACATGGCTTATTTTATGATAAACAGTATATTTCACAGCACACTGCAGATAGTAGACATTTTCCAGCAAATAAGGTTGGAAAATAGGCAAATAAAAAATCTGTTAAAAATAACTACGGTAATGTAAAATCTGATGATATGCAGTAATTCATAATCAAATTAGCTTGCTCAGAATGGTTACAAAATTCTTTAATAACCATTGATTTTTACAAGGAATTGAAATGTACACCAGATTAGGTCAATGGAACAAGATCCACCAGTCACAGAAACTTCAGCATCTTTCCCCCTCCTGTTACCACCTGCTGTCACAACCATCATTGCAGAAAAGAACATTTGTCTTGCTGACTCTTCTTTTTTCCTATTTCAGGAACTTTACTCTTGTTGGCCACCATGTTTGTGTTAGTGGAGATGACAGATACTGTGCGGATTCCTCCATGGCAGTTTGAAAGGAAGCTTAATGACGCTATCACTGAAGAGTTGAATAAGAAGTTAGCCAATAAGGTAAAGCTTAACTGTTGTAGGTCATGACGGCTGACTAAAGTTTTTTAATGGGCAACTATTGTAAATGTGAAGATTTTTAGAAACAGACCAGTTTGTTGACTGAAAATAGCATCTGTGGCTTAGTGTCAATAAAGAGTATAATGTCACATGTAATACTAGGCATGATGCAAAATCACATAACTTAACTGGTGTAATTGCAGTGGCTACAGTAGTTTGCAGAACTATGGAAAAATAACTCTACCAGATTTTGACCAGTCTAAATTCAGTATCCAAGTGAGATGCAATGTAGTGTAAGACTGGAAAGTAAATGGGAGGCAAAAAATAAGTAGAAACTAGAAGTGGAGCATCCATTTAGGAAACACACTCAAATTTCTTCTTAATTATCTCATCTTTCTCTACTGCTTTTGCCAGTTGAGGCTGGCACGTATAAATAATTTTCTGCTAAACAATTATTTTGAATCAATTCACCAGTTTGGTTCATCTGCACAGCTTTCCTTGTGCATAAACTCTGGCATATTGTTTCAGGAAGGCTTAACACATTTCCTCTAGTTGCTGGAATTTATTGCTCTCCGTATTTTGTCTTCCCCACCCCCAAACAGGTTGTGTATAATGTTGGCCTCTGCATCTGCCTTTATGACATCACAAAACTGGAAGATTCCTACATATTCCCAGGAGATGGTGCATCACATACAAAAGGTTTGCCTCTTATTCTTCTTAATATGAGCGCTTTGGATTGGTAGGAGAGTTGACAACCACAAAATTTAAGAGAGGTGCCTAAAGCAATATGAACATGAGTAGACAGCACTACAGTACTTTAAGATCTCTATTTTCTTCATGTGGGAATCTACGTTTTGCTGGTAAAGCAACAGATACTTTCTGTAGCAAATACATTTGGGAACTGCTTCATAGGCAGACATCAGAAGAAGTCCCTTTTACTTCATTTAATCCTTAGAACTTGCTATCCCTTAGGAGAGTTGTGGTGACACACTAGGTATGCTGCAGTACCACATTTTCTTACCTGTTAATATTCTCAAGGAGGTAGGCTTGTTCTACATGTTTATATATTGATGATCTAGGCTGCAGAAATAGAAATATGATATGCTGACCTATGGCAGGGTTGGGGAGCAACTTCAGCAGGAGTAGAAGATCCAGAAGTGACCAGCCCTCCATGAGCCACTTTGACAGGTGGTCACTTTATTGGTCACGCCTATCGCTTAGACATATCTCCTGTGTAGGATCTGATGTGCAGGCACACATTAAAAATCATGGTATAAATAGCTTGCAGTACCACGGTGTATATGCCAACTTTGGAAGCAAGTTTACAATGGGACAATCCCAAGGAAGTGGGTGCTGGATGCGGCTTAGGCTTTGTTTTTGGATTCACATTTGGAAAAGCAGGGTTCTTGTGCCTTTAAAAGCTGCGTCTCAACTATCAGGTCTAGCAAGACATAGTTGATTTCCAATAGTAAGCATGAGGCGGCCGGGGGGGTGTTTTACCCATGCACCACATGGCAGCCATGTTGTGTTATGCCATGTCCCTCCATGGCAGCCATTTTGTAACTAGTGCCAACAGGGCTCTCAAAATTAAAAATGAGCCAATTGGTCAAAAAAGGTTGGTGATCCCTGTCTTAAATTCTCAACTTATCACAAGGTTGTTCTTTAGAATGCTGATGGATTTATCAGTCATGGAATGGTGACAGTATATTACTTGCAGTGTGCATAATATGTACCTTTATGCTCCTGCATAAATGACACTTGTTATCCTTTTCCTTGACTTCTTTTGCTATTTTTTTAAATTCATCAGTTTCTTATGGAAAATGAAAGGTACTGACAGACTTTTTCCAGTGTGTATTTCAGTTGTTCACTCTAGAAACTGCTGGTGTCTTGACCTTCATTTATCTTGTACATCTAATATCTGACAAGACAAATCTAAAAGACCACTTGGGTGCAAACAGGGCCACTCTAATCTTCATTTCCCTTACTGCTGCAGTTCACTCAGCACTGTCCTATTTGCTCTAGTTACCGATCAAAACAAGTCTATTTTCAGTCTGCCAGGCTTGCAGAATCTCAAAAAGCTGACACAGCTGCCCAGAAACTGGACTGATATGCTATGCACATCATTAGAGCAATGACATAGAAGCATAGATTGAAAGCATAGTTTTCCTTAGGATTTCTCAGACAGTTTTTGGGAGATGGAGTGGTGCAATTAATGGATGTGCGATCATGGCAATTTTGAAATTCTTAGACCCCTAAACATGAGTGTCTCCACTTGTACACCCAGCTGTATGCATGTCTGAGTGTAGATACTGGATTTTGTCAAGCAGAGAAGGTCAGAAGCAAGTGCCAACTCCACCCACCCATGTTTTGCCAGTATCATGGTTTTGGGTCTTTTGGTTCTGCCCTGCATTTACACCTTCCCATTGGAGGCCATGTCCTTTATTTAAAGAGACAAAACCCTTATGCTTCTGTTAAACAACAACTACAAACATTTTGCCACACTTGCTTTGGTGATTGTAGGAACAGTCACTGAAACTTAGGACGTTTTGGCTTGAAATGGGAGTACCACTGTATGGTGGTATTTGAGCCTGCTCAGCCCATTCATTATTTATCCAAGTTTTTTCAGAAACTAGTAAATAGCAAAATGCTAGTATAGTCATACCTCAGCTTACAGACCCTTCGGGTTGCGCAATTTTGGGTTGCGCACCGCAGCGAACCCAGAAGTACCAGAATGGGTTACAGTGGTGCCCCGCAAGACGAATGCCTCGCAAGACGAAAAACCCGCTAGACGAAAGGGTTTTCCGTTTTTCGATGCGCTTCGCAAGACGAATTTCCCTATGGGCTTGCTTCGCATGACGAAAACGTCTTGCGAGTCTTGCAATTTTTTTCGCTCCCCCCCCCCCCTTTTTCTAAGCCGCTAATAGCCTTTTAGCCGCTAAGCCTTTAATAGCCACTAAACCGCTAATAGCGCTAATCCGCTAATAGGGTTGCTTCGCTTGACGAAAAAACCGCTAGACGAAGAGACTCGCGGAACGGATTATTTTCGTCTTGCGAGGCACCACTGTACTTCCGGGTTTCTGCGCATGCGCACAAGTGCCAAATCGCAACCCACGCAGACCTGATGCTGTGGGTTGCAGACGTGCTTCCCGCACGGATTATGTTTGCAACCCGATTGTTCACTGTATTGGATTGCTATTTTAGCGATCCATAGGGAGGGAGGGAATCGTGACTTGTTCAAGCAGCATATTGTGTTGCTTTTTTCTTTTTCAGTGCATTTTCGGTATGTTGTGTTTCACCCCTTTCTGGATGAAATTCTGGTTGGAGTAATAAAAGGCTGCAGTCTGGAAGGAGTTCGGGGTAAATTTTAACTTTTACTAGTAATTCACCAAATAATCACAGGAATATTATGTGTGGGACTGCAGTGGGTGTCTAGAATTCTGGAATATTATATCAAGATAACCAGTAGATATGTCTCAAAAGAAAGACTGTTCTATTAATAAAGTTTGAAGTTACTATGGTTAAGATGTTTGGAATCACTCCTTAATAGCAGCAAAACATTGCCAAAAGAACTGAACTTCAGTTTCTTTTCTGAAAAATAAATAAATAAAAATACGTCAATATAGAATGAAAGGTGGAAAAACATATTTGAGGCTTAAAGTTGTTCTCCTTTGTTGTCCTGATGGATATGCCAATTCTGCATTTATTAAATTTACAGTACAGCGGAAAGAATGCTGGACATAGGTTCAGATTCCTTATTGGACATGCCACTAGGTGATGACATGGGGAAAGCTTAAATTATAGGAGTCGCATTGCATCCATCTTGCTTCTTTATTAATCTGAACTTCTTTTTTGTAGTTTCACTTGGGTTCTTTGATGACATCATCATTCCTCCGGAATCCCTACAGCAACCTGCCAAGTTGTATCCTCTAAACAGCTCCGTGACGCTGGATGTCTAAAGATGTATAATATGAAAACTACTTCCCTTCAGATGGAGTCATACCCCCTATGAGTATGTTACAAAACGTTCCAGTAGATTGTCTATTATTTAATGCTAGACTAATATTAACATTAAGTCACTAGGCTCAGGAAAGCATCCATATAATTTTTGAAAAACTGTATCCAACACTTTCACAATGGATCTTTCATTTATCCTCATCCCTGCCCCCCCCCAGCTCATTTAGAGAGGAATTATCAGACATTGTGAGCTGTGTCATCTGGTGCTGCAGGTGTAAGAGGTCAGGGTTGCAGAGCACAAGATTCCTCCACCTAATCTTAGGCAACCTCCCCGGGCGCAAACTCTGTAGCCATGGATGGACGCAGCCTTCAATGTTTGGCAGGGCCCCCAGACTCTGTAGGGAAGCTTTGTGGAAACTGTAGGGGAAGAGAAAAAGATCCATTGCACAAAGCTGCCTTCTACTTGCACATTGGATACAACCCAAAGATTAGTTGGGTTGAGGGCTGTGGTGTGAAGGGCATTAATAGGAAGAGATCAGTTAAGGTTTGGGAAACTGCAGTCCAAATCAAATGTCTTATTTGTTTCCATCCTGAGACCTGTGGTTAGTTGCTGGATTGAATTCAATTTTCTTGCTGCATAACATAAGAGACATTTATTAGCAGATCTAGCGTGGTCTGTGTGAAAACCTTGCACAGGGGACAGCGAAATGCATTTTCCAGAATGCATTTAGGATAATTTGCAGCAGAAATTTTTCCATTGCTGTAGAGAGTGGTCTAATTTAGCATTATTTTACTTGTACTGTACTTAAGTTAAAAAGCTGTGAGAGCCAATATCAGAAAAGGGATTTCATACTTGAATTTGAACTTCTATGCCTTCTTATCGCACTGTTGCCTTAACTCTCTATGTGCCCAGTGATGAAGCAGAACAAGTATGGGTTTGGGAATATGAGACCGAAGAAGGAGCCCATGACCTGTATATGGATACAGGAGAGGAAATCCGTTTCCGGGTGGTTGATGAAACTTTCATTGACACATCCCCAACAGGCCCAAGCTCTGCAGAGCCCTCCACCTCTAGTGCCACAGAGGAGGTGCAGAAGAAGGAAGCCCCCTACACACTAGTGGTAACTATTTAACACTACTCCTTTCTACATAGGCTTTTGAAATATCCTTTCACTACCTAAAAGTAGTCACATCCTTGGTGATAGGATGTAGACCTTATTCTTTCAAGTATTTATAATTGTGAGGAAAGGGTATGTGAGGATCTCTTAAGTGACCTCAGAATGAAAAACTCAGAATTCAGAGAATACTGCAGATTAAATGGATAATCCAGATTTTCATGTGCTTAAATTCTAACATATATTCTTTCTCTGTGCAGGGATCTATCAGTGAACCTGGTCTGGGTCTCCTATCCTGGTGGACAAACAGTTAGCCAAAGGGAGAGACTTCTACAAGATGGGCATTTACCAGATTGAAAAAGCCAGTGTGTGCATTTTTCTCTCCTTAGAAAGCAACTGCAGAATGGAAACACTGTGTTTCTATTTCTACTTTACCCTAGTTTTGAAATAGAAGATGAGTGGGAGCATCCAGTGTGATGTCATCAACACAGAATATTTGCATACCATGGCCCTGTCAACAAACTGGTGGTTCTGATCTTTCTACCTAGCAGAACTGGGTACAAGAGCCTAAGAAGAATCTGCTACCCTAGAAGAAATTTGAGACAGGCCTTGTGTTTAAAGCAGATGCAAGAAGAAACTTTGAAACATTTCAGTCTAGAAGAACCCAGTAGCGATTTGAGAGGTGAAGAGGAATGATGTTATGAAAGCTTGCAGTCATTTTACTGAATCCCTCTTGTTCCTTTTCCCCATTTTGATGGATGTGTTTCTGACAGTGGAGGAAATTCATGCCCTGGCTTTTAAGGGTCACATACTGATAAGGAAGACTAGTAAAGCTTAGGGCAAGGGTAAGAATCAAATCTATATAGCCATCAGGCTGCCTCCAATGGGTCCTCCTGAATATCTTGGAACTATTTGCTTAACCCCTGGCAAATTCAGTGAGCCACTGTACTTGCAGAACACTCTAATAATTGGGGCTAATAAGTCTGCAGTGTTTAGAGAGCAAACAAACCTTGTTAGCTGCCCTTAATCTTGCTGTCTTCCATGAAAACATGTGGCTTGAGTTTATTTTTAGCTTAGAAATGTAGATGGATTATAGCCTTTTTTCCCTCTACAGAACAAAATTCTATTGAAAGTTGCTGTAGATGTGAATGACATCTCAAAACTCAACAACTTTTGTTGACTTTCTGTATAAGGAGGCAGATATTCATATCTTAAAGTAGATAATTCTTCCTTGGGCATTGAATAGGAGTGCAAACATAGACAATGGCCATTCAGTTTTTGGTCTTTGACTGCATTGTAGTAGAAAATAGAACATTGGGCAGCAGTGCAAAAGGCACACAAAGACACAATCACAGTACACAATAAAAACATTTCTACGGGATCATAGGACTATACATGTTGACCACTAATGAAAAAAGCAAAGCTAGGACTACCAGAGCATCAGGTAATAAATATAGCTCTTCATTTTAAGAAGGGCTTTTGACGTACATGTCTTCTATGGTAACATACTTGAATAGAGCCGGCTTCTTGATGGCAATATATTTGGCTTACAAGTTCACCGGTGAAGCCACTCTGACTTGGCTGTTCCTGCTTCAAGGCCTTGATTGGAGGTTTTAATGCTGCTGTAACCCACTGAGGGTTGTGCAGGACATCTGCTTCTGATGTTCCTATGCAAGGTGATTACTGCAGAGCCAGTGTTTTTCTAATAAATATTGCTAGTGTATAAGGGCTTGAACAGCAGCTTTGGTTATAAAGGATATATGAGTTACCTATACAGCCAGAGAAGTGGCAATGCCATCAGGTTTTTTACCGCTTTTCTATTTTATTGTATAAGGGTAAAGGTACCCCTGACCGTTCTATTTATCTATTTGCACTTGATGTGCTTTCGAACTGCTAAGTGGGCAGGAGCTGGGACTGAACAATGGGAGCTCACCCCATCACAAGAATTCAAACTGCCAACCTTCTGACCAGCAAGCCCTAGGCTCTGTAGGTTTAGGCCACAGCACCACCCTTGTCCCTTATTTTATTGTATAGTGCTGCCTAAAATAATTTACATTTTTTTTGTGATGTTGACATGACATAAACCAATTTAATAGTGTTTTTAAACACCTAAATAAAGTTCCCCAGAAATAACCACTTGTTTTTTCTTGCCATTAAGCAAAGGCTTTCCTATTGTGACTCCCTCAATATAGAATCTGAACCAGCTTAATTAATAAATACACTCAGGCTTCTAGCCAATAACCAGTTATGTTGGAGTTAGCACCACTGAAATCAGTAAGACTTTTGAGTAGACATGATTTTTTTATTTAAAATATATATTGTTTAATCATTAGAATTTCTATTCAATGATATTTTTAAAAAATATTTTTTAAAAAAAGAAATTAGAAACTGCCATTGCTTTAAAATGCTTGCTGAACCAGAGAGTCATGTGACTGAAGTTCAAGAAGTGCATTGTCTAAGCTTTGTTGAGGGTTGGGCCCACTGCACTTATCGTACAGCATTGTACTGCTTTTATTCCACATGGTTGGAAGGACACATTTGAAATCCATAAGTGAACTTTAGAGAATATTAGAATCATAGTCTTCATTTTAACCCTTGTATATAACATGCTTCAATGTGGAAAATTCCCAGGATGACTTTTCAGTGCATCCAGCGGAGTAACAAAGTAACCCAAAAATTATAAAATAAGCATAAACCAAGTAAAAGGCAGCGTTAAATTCACAGCTCAAAGGACTGCAGAATAAGCTTTGTGTGTGCGCCATTTTCTGACCAGTGTTTTAGTAAATCTGCCACAATTCTTGAGTAATGCTATTCCAAGATGGCCTAGATTAAAAATTGAAAGACACCAACCAAATAAAATTGGGATTTAAAGCGCCTCATAAAATTCATAACAAGCACTCATAACATCTAATTCACAATACATTAGTCTAAAAAACCCCAGCAATTTACACACAACACGTGAGGGGGAGCAACAGCTCCCATATCAAAAACTTAATTGCTAGCATTTGATCTACTATACTAAAATATGGCGGAAACCTTTTAGCTGATTGCAGCTCCCCCCCCCCCCAATCCCCTCACTTGGAAACAAGTCGTGTTTACCCAACGTTGTTATCGGAGCGGGTTCTTGGCATCCCAGAAGCTTGTTTCCAGCACATAAACTGGCTCGAAATCTTCCCTTGCCGAGGTGTTTCCTGTTCTTGGAGCCTGCGTAATAATACTTGGCCTCCGAAATAACGTATTTTAAGTCTCGGTAAGAGACCGCGTTGACATACCTTGCTTGGCTTCATTTTTAATTTTATTTTGAATGCGAACGAGAGCCAGTTTGGAGTATCGCAGAATTCTTGGGCGCCTCGGCCCAGCAAGCCTACGAAGGAAAGGTGAAAGAGACCGGAGCCCCCCGATAGGCAGGAGCAGCTCCCAGGACGCGAACTGCCGCCGACACCGCGGCCATTTTGAAAAACCGGAACGACGTGACGTTTCATAAAGCGCCGTCGTCGACGAGAGGCCCCCAGAGGAGCAGAGGCGCCCTGAGTAGCGCCGGGATAGAAGGGTCCCTTTCTTAGGCTCGAGGGACCCCGCTGCTGATTCTCAGAAGGCTCCCTCAGACGACAGAAGCTACTCCTCTTGTTATGCTGCAAAACAAAGTCGTAATCTGTGCTAACGGAATGCTTCTGACATAATGACAACCGGGTAAGGCTGTCTTGGCTAATCCTGTATGTGAGGACCCAGAAGCAATGGATGCTGGGAAGTGTAGTCCCAGCCTGCCTCGTGGTGGGTAGCGGGAAAGGATGAAGTGTACTCGTTCGGTTCTGGGAGTCGAGCGTCTGTTTGGCAAAGCCGTTCTCTTCAGTTAACTTATCTTAATTGAAAAATAAACATGTTTTGCAGCCTCCATTCTCAGTGTGATTTCAAGGTTGCTTTTGGGCGGAATTAGCAATCGTGGTTTTGCTTAAATATAGCAAGGCAAGCACATGCCCAAAATAAGTAGCTTGGGAAGATTTTAAAAGTATTCCAGAATAAGACTTTAGAATAACACTTTAAGGTTGTGTTATGTACTGAGTTGAATAGGATCCAAATTGCAGCAGTCTGATTGGTCCTAGAACAATAGAATTCAGAATGCAGCAGTCTGATTGGTCCGCAGGAGCCACCCAATCCAACTCCAGGTGGAAGTGAATCCGCAACCTGATTGGCCTACAGGAGAATCCCAGAATTAGCCAATCATGTGGGGCCCATTGTGTAAATAATGTATATAAAGCAGACATTTCAAGGGAACTTTCATTCCTCACCACTATGAGCTGAATAAAGAGCATGAAATCCACACTCAACTCCGAGTATATTTCACTGGCGATGCATGTGGGATCCCGCTGAGCTGACCGCCACACAAAGCACCGCCACCTGCCACACGGCTGCCTTGCACCGTGTATCCAGGCTTCAGCTCCTGGACCCAAGGAACTCAGAATGGCAACCAAAAGCAGCTTCTCGCCATTCAACCCAGCATCCGGAGACTGGGAAGCGTATGCCTCCCATTTCACCTTCCTCCTAGAAGCCGAAGGGGTCACCAACGAAGAAGACGCCAAGAAGAGAGCAATATTCTTCAGTGTCTGCGGAGAGGAGACGTTCGAAATTGCCCGGGCTCTCCTTGCGCCTGAAGACGTCGCTACTGTTCCTTACAAAACAATAATGGAACGGCTGAAGGGGCACTTCTCACCACAGCCCTCGGTGGTAGCCCATACAGGGATTGACAGAGAGATAGAGCCCTCGGTGGTGGCTCTTCGAAATGCCTTCTACGCAAAGCGGCAAGCCCCTGGGGAAACCATAACTGGGTTTGTGACCTCCCTCCACCAAGCCGCCCGGTTCTGCAACTTCTCAGAATTGGAGAACATGCTTCGTGACCGCCTCATCGGTGGCCTGAAGGATGAGAAGCTGCAACGACGCCTCTACGCCAAGAAGGACCTAACGTTCCAGGTTGCGCTAGAGGAGGCCCTGGCAACTGAAGCTGCTGAGCAACTGAGGGTCCACCACAAAGACCTTGCCAACGACTCAGGATCCGACAGAGAGGAGGTGCACCGAGTACAGCGGCGCACTTATGCAGCACACAGACCACAGCTGCCTCGACGAGAAGGAGGGAACTGCGCAAGCTGCGGGGAGAGTCACAAGAGGGGGACCTGCCGTTTCCACAACGCAGAGTGCAGGCAGTGCAGAAAATTGGGACACATTGCCCTGGTGTGTCAGGCTCAGCCCACCTGACACCAGGCATCAGATGACCAATCCAAGAACCCCAGGCCCCGGGGCCCAACACACCAAGACAACTCGACAGATCACGGACTGCCAGGTATACCAGTTGCCCCACCCAACATAGAGAAAATTTATGTAGAGGTACAGATAGAGGGGGCCCCGTGCTGCATGGAGCTTGACACGGGTTCAACTCTGTCCATAATCTCGGCAAGGACCTTAAGGAAACTATGACCTAGTGGGGGTCCCAAACTCAGGACCGCCCCACTCACCCTCCGGGACCTCCAGAAATGTGAGGTCCCCACAATGGGGGTGGGGACCTTCAGGGTGGACGCGTCAACTGGACTTGCTTGTGGTCAAGAGGCCCTACGTTAGCTTACTGGGATTGGCATGGTTAGGACCGCTGGGGTTAGCTGTCACCGGGGTGAACCACACTAGCTTACAAGTGGATGTGGACGCCATATGCAAGGAATTTCTGGGGGGTTTCGATGGGAAATTGGGACAGTATACGGCCCCCCGATTGCCCTACAGCTTGACCCCGCAGTATGACCTGTGAGGCTCAAGGCCTGCTGGGTCCCGTTCGCCCTGAAACCCCGTATAGACAAGGAATTGGACCAGCTCGTGGAGTAAGGAGTGCTGGAGCCTGTGCCTAATGCACCCTGGGAAACCCCGATCATCACACCCATCAAGCCTAATGGCTCGGTCCGCATCTGTGCAGACTACAAATGTACCATAAACAAGGCCCTCGCGGCCCATGTATACCCAGTGCCAGTGGTCAGCCATGTCCTCGCCACCCTGGCTGGGTCAAATTTTTTTGGCAAGCTGGACTTGGCCCAAGCCTATCAACAGCTGCCTGTGGATGAGGCCACAGCAGAGGCACAGAGGAGCATTCAAGGTAAAGCGGCTGCAATTTGGTGTCAGCGTGGCACCAGGCATATTCCAGAATCTAATGGACTCTCTCCTTAAAGGGATTCCTGGCGTCACCCCCTTCTTCGATGATGTGTTGATTGCCAGGCCCACGCCAGAGGAGTTTGAGGACTGCCTCCGCACCATTCTGCACCGTTTCCAGATGGTGGGTCTCAAGATGAAGCAGGAAAAGTGTCTACTAGGAGTGCCTCGGATGGACTTTCTGGGATTTATGGTGGACGCAGAAGGGGTCCACCCAACTGGGGACAAGGTACGGGCCATTTGTGATGCCCCAGTGCCCAAAGGCAAGACTGAACTTCAGGCCTTCTTGGGACTACTGAACTTTTACCATGCCTTCCTCCCCCATAAGGCGGCGGTAGCAGAGCCCCTACACAGACTCCTGGACAAGCGGGCCCCTTGGGTGTGGAGCCAGCGCCAGGAGACCGCATTCCAGGCAGTCAAGGACTTGCTCATCTCAAACTCGGTCTTGGCACACTTCAGCGAGAGGCTGTCGGTGGTGCTAGCATGCGACGCCTCGCCCTATGGAATTGGTGCTGTCCAATTGGCCCTAAAACAATAGGATCCAGAATGCAGCAGTCTGATTGGTCCGCAGGAGCCACCCAATCCAACTCCAGGTGGAAGTGAATCCGCAACCTGATTGGCCTACAGGAGAATCCCGGAATTAGCCAATCATGTGGGGCCCATTGTGTAAATAATGTATATAAAGCAGACATTTCGGGGGGAACTTTCATTCCTCACTACTATGAGCTGAATGAAAATATGAAATCCACATTTGACTCCGAGTATATTTCAGGCTGGGTTCCAGTATACACATTTTACCTGGAGTGTAGTAGAAATGTATAGGCTTGCACTGATACTCTCCAGCATACCACCTAAGTGTAGTTGAAGGCTAGTAGATTTTAAATCAAATCAGTTTGCTTGGAAGAAGCTTTATTCAGTTCACAGTTGTATTTAGAATAAGGAGTGGCAGGCACTGTCACTTGTGAAAAGGATAGTTGCTTTATGCTGAGCCATGGAAAGTGCATTTCCTACACCCCCCAGCATAAATTTGCTATAAAGAAAGCCAGCTCATATACTGAGCTGATCACTTGACACTGAGCACTGAGGTTAGACAAGACTTCTTTTTTTTTTTTAAGTTCCCTTATATACCTCATTGGGTGTTCATACCTTCTCATGTTAGTTATTTATTATGTTGGCTTAACAAGATTAATGCAAATCTATAGCACTTTTTTTTTCTTTGCATTGTTCTACTTGTGCCTCTAAAAGACCATGAATTGACAACCTATTACAAGATCAATGGACCAGCTGCCTTCTGGTTCAGAATGATTAATATGCTCGTCTCCCATATTGCTGGGATAGTTGGGATATAAGCACTCAGGAGTGTTTGGAGGTGAACAGAAATTATTTTATATTTATTTTTTTATTGTGCAAGGTGATCTTATGGATATATTTTTACTCAGTAGTGGTAGTCCCATAAGCTAAATGAGGCCTGCACCCTAGTAAGTATATTTAGGATTGCAGCCTTAATCGCTCCTACCTTGTAAGCACCATTTACCTTTAGGGATACTCCATTTAATACACTGTCTAAAATGAATATTTTATTGTGTACTATTTGTACATGGTTATAAATATACAAAGGTATACGTTATATATTCATGTACCGTATATGCTGCCTTACAGAGTTGCATAGGCAAAATTGACAAATTTCTGCCCACTAGGCAATTACAGTCCAAAACAGTGGGGGAATCTACAGAGGGAGGAAAAGACAAAGATAGAATAGGAAGAATGTGGGCAAGTGCCATTGCACTTACTTCATTCAAAAGGAATTTAAAGAATCCTGTAGTCTGTCAAGGGAAAATCTTCAAGAATATATTCCAGGAGCCTCCCAAGCTTCTCCCTGAGGTTCTCAATGCATTACAATTACAAATGAAATACAGTATCATTGGGTCAAAAGGTTTAGGTGGAGATCCACAAGGCTCTATTTTATCCGCTATGGTTTTTAAAAACCTTTTCAGGGTTTTCCAAACTTGAGTTCCAGCTGTTTTTGGACTACAGCTCCCATCATCTCTGCCCACTGATCCTGCTAGTTAGGGATGATGGGAGTTGTAGTCTAACAACAGCTGGAGACTCAAGTTTGGGAAACCCTGATCTAAGTTAAACGAGTTAGAATCATTGAGGGGGATGTGGGCTCACGTACCACCATCTAGCTCTACGCTACCTCTCATCTAATTAAGGTGAGCCAGTAGACATTCTAAACCAGTAGTTAAACTTAATAATGGACTGAATGAGGAACAATAAACTGAAACCTAATCCAGCTAAGGCAGAAATACTGCTTATGAGTAGTTCATTTGTCCAGTTAAGTGGCCCAAATAGGTTTTGAATGAAGCCTCACCCCACCCACCCCCAAAAGGAGCAGATAGATAATTTGGAGGTGCTACTAGATCAGGGGTCAGCAAACATTTTCAGCAGAGGGCCGGTCCACTGTCCCTCAGACCTTGTGGGGGGCTGGAATGAACAAATTCCTATGCCCCACAAATAACCCAGAGATGCATTTTAAATAAAAGGACACATTCTACTCATGTAAAAACATGCTGAGTCCCAGACCGTCCGCAGGCTGGATTTAGAAGGTGATTGGGCCAGATCCGGCCCCCGAGCCTTAGTTTGCCTAACCATGTACTAGATTCATAGGTGGCCTCTGTGGCACAGAATATCTTTTATAAAACAACCACACCCATATCTGAACAGAGATAACTTTGAAACAATTATCCATGTTTTGGTAACCTGATTAGATTATTGTGGTGGCTGCCTTTGAAACTGGTCCAGAAACTCCACTTGGCCCAAATAAAGCAGAAAGATCAGGAGCATAGTCAGGTAATTTTAGAGTGTAAAACGTAGATCCCAGACTTAATGGTCATATGTGGTGCAGGATCTTCAGACAGCCATGTGTATTACTTAGTCATTAATAACAATAAAGACCTGTATAGCTTCAATTAAAACAACTTGGGGAAGGAAAAGGGATTTGATAGGTAGACGAATCTTAATTTTTTTAAAAAAAAAGAATATAGACTATTAAAATTATTGTTATTTTTTACAAATGATTCATTGCTGTAAGAAAGACTTGTCAAAGAATGGCAAGGGGATAATTTACACATTCCTTTGAGGGAGGAAAAACAAATACATCAGTTTTAATGTATTGTAGAGAAATAAAAGAGAATTGACCTTGTAGTAGCAGATACTGTACACTTTTATACCAGTATGTAAACCACTACTGGATGGTACAACTTTTAAGGCTATAAATTTATAGTCAGACTTTTGGCCAGTGTACATGGTTAATCCAAGTTGCCCTGTTCAAATCATTCATCCATCAGACCCATAGCTCTAAAAATTCAATCCCTGCTTAGCAGAATTCTGATGCAAATAAAGCAATACAGTGTAATATAGTAACACACAGGTGAAAAAATACCATTTGTTTACAATCATTCTGCACAGCTTGGGTTATCGTTCTGCAGAGAAATAAGTGGTCACATGAAATTGACTACTGTTAACCTCCAGCTGCTACAATCACATTAAGATACTTTTAAAATGCATTAAATACCTTCACAATATTATTTTTCCATAGAAACAACTTATGTTTTTACCACCAGAATGATCAAATATAATGGGAAATAATGCAGAACAGAAGGTCTGCTCATAAAATCACCCAAAAGGATAGGTGCACTCTTGTCTATTTTCACACATTAAGGTTGCAGACTTAAGTACATTTATCTAGCATCAAGCCATATTAAAACATGTAAGGCTTCCTTAGAGTACACAGGTATAAGACTTATGATGTAAATTTGATCGCCCAGTTCTAGTCATGTTTACTTCGAAACAATCCCATTTATTTCAGTAAGACAGACTGCTGCATGTATGCCCTTACTAGGAAATAGGTCCCATTCAATTATGTGGGACTTGCTAAAGGGTCTGATTCTATTTCTGTGCTCGCTTCTTTGCAAAAATTGAAAAGCAGAAAACCTATTCACACTTACCGGTAACTTTTCTGTCCCACTCCAGTTGAATTCAATGGAACATTGACTTGATGTCATGTTTGTGACAAGACAACCTCCTTGAATGTTGCCCTGAATATGCGCTGTAGTTGCCCTATGTGTGCTATGCCTGCATATAAGCTTTCAGCCTTTTATTTGCACTTTGTACTTTCCATATGCATTTGTACTTTTGCTTACCATTCTACTGGACAGCAACTCTTGCCTTGGTCCTCCCCTCTTTGATGCCCAAGTGGGCATACTGACAGCTGCACAACACAACTCCCGGGGGGGACGGACCCTGGCAAATAGAGAGATAAGGACGATACAGATCTCTGTCTTGTGGAAATTCAGTTCTAAGCACTTCACTGAAAAAATAAATAAAAATCACAAAGGAGGTGGGCATCCAGGAAAAAAACCATTGGCAATCCCACCTACCATTGCACTCACGTTGGGAGAGAATTGGGAGGTACAGGGAGAGTGTTCAGTGGCCTTGAAAGAGTGTGTGTGGCCTTGGAAAAGCATACACAGGTGCAGGGAGAGTGTTTTTGACTATGGGCGATTTTGACTTTTTGCACTGTTCCTGGAGCATAACACCCACATACGTTGAGAGTCAACTGTACTGCTAACTTTTGGAAAACATCAAGACAGTGTACAATATAATACAAGAAAACATGGTGCACTATAAAAACAATACAAAAGAATCATTGAAAGGACTGACTAATCAAGAATATTTAAACAGCTGTATAAGTGTGTCAGCATAAAAAGTTCTTCAAGAGATGCCTGAAAGTCAAATGTGAGGATGCCTGCCAAATCTCTGTTGGAAGCGCATTCCACAGCATAGGACCAATGACCCTAAATGCCAAACTTTTAGAATTGATCATTTGGATCTTTATAACACAGAGGACCACCAACAGTGCTTCTTTGGATTATTGAGATGGGTTCGAAGGACTCAGGTGGTTCTTAACATCGACTGGACCCAAGTTGTTCAGGGTTTTGTATATTAGCACAACAGTCTTGAACCCAGCTTGGTAGCATATGGGAAGCCAGTGAATATATTTTAGCAGAGATTTATATGGTGCTGGCTATCTGTCCCTATAAGCAGTCTAACTGTTCCATCTTGGAGGTTCTTCTCTGAAGTCTCTCAGCCCCACTCACCTCACAGAGTGTTTGTTGTGGGGGAGGAAGGGAAAGGAGACTGTTAGCCGCTTTGAGACTCCTGAAGGGGAGTGAAAGGCGGGATATCAAATCCAAACTCCTCCTCCTCTTCTTCTTCTTCTTCTTCTTCTTCTTCTTCTTCTTCTTCTCCATCAGGCCCAAGGGCTGATCCACATAGACTGCTTTGCATACACTACAGTGGCCAGATTATCTCATTACCAAATGAATCTGGTAAAAGGCACTCAACTACAAGAGGCTCCTTGGACAAAAAATTTACAAAAATATATCCAGACAAAAATATACTCTTATGCTATGTACCTGATCCATTACAGGGAAAATTTATTTTATGCTAAAGACATGCAGCCTAATGTCACTATACTGTGTTAAGGGACACGGGTGGTACTGTGGTCTAAACCACAGAGCCTAGGGCTTGCCGATCAGAAGGTTGGCAGTTCGAATCCCTATGACGGGGTGAACTCCCGTTACTCCGTCCCAGCTCCTGCCAACCTAGCAGTTCAAAAGCACGTCAAAGTGCAAGTAGATAAATAGGTACCGCTCTGGCGGGAAGGTAAACGGCATTTCCGTGCACTGCTCTGGTTCACCAGAAGTGGCTTAGTCATGCTGGCCACATGAGCTGTACGCCGGCTACCTCAGCCAGTAAAGCGAGATGAGCGCCCCAACCCCAGAGTCGTCCACAACTGGACCTAACGGTCAGGGGTCCCTTTACCTTTATACTGTGTTAAAATTCCTTAGGCTACAGCAGACAGCCAAATATTCTTGTGCTTATAAAAACCACCAGGAGCATCTACCTCTGGTCACAGTTAAAACTGTTGTTTAGCAACAATAAATACAAACCGAAAATAAAATAAAATAAAATAGCCATACATCACAGCAAGCACCCTGAAGTAAAACAATTGCAAGTTACATCAGTGCAAACATAACCAGCTATGTAGCCCCAGCCCCCATCAGCAATACTGTACATATATTGTAATGGGAGCAATGCACAGCAATATCAGTTAAAACGTCTCCTGGGTGCAGAGCTACAGATAGGTAATATTGCGCCCCTGGCAGAACCATCCAGATTGCACCCCTAGCCACGGACAAATTAGTTCTTCTTTCCGCCTCTCCTCCAACCCCAACCCCCCACTCAATTCACACTCTGTTTAAAACCATTTCTTATGAGGCAATAATGGATATTTATATTTATGGACATATTTTTAAGCCGATTTTGCGCCCCTCAATCGCCTGCGCCCCTTGCGGGGGCCCACCTCACCACCCGCTAGCTACGGCCCTGCCTGGGTGACAGCCCGTCTCTTGAATGTACTGTGCGTATTTTTAAGTAATTAGTGCATATGAGAACAAGTCTCAATAGTGAATCTGTGTGTCATACAAGAATTACTACCTCTAGGAAATCCCCAGAGGGTTAACTGAATTAGTCTTACAGCAGAACAACTAAGTATATTGTTTGCCACCGGGCCAGGTTTTGTTGTGATATAAGCTTTTGCCGACCCGAGTCGACGAATCATGAATCTTCATGGCACTGCCTACCCCATCCCTCCGTGACCCTCTATCTGGCCATGCTGAAAACGATCGTTATCTGTTGCATCCTTTTGAAAAGGGGAGGGATTCTTAAATGCAGGCTCCCGCTCTCTAGGAATGTGTGCCGGAGGAAGCGGGCTGGGGTGGATAAGCGAACCGGCATTTCAAACGAACCACTAGCTGACGTTAAGCCAGCTCAGTCCCTCAGACTGATGTCGAATAAACCGGTTTAAATGCCACAGCTATCACTGTTTCCTGGGCAACAGTGTGACCGCCTCGTCAGCAGCCTAACCCATCCCCTTTTGAACCCAGGGAAGGACACGCTCGCCGGCTGCCCTAGTTCCCTCCCCCGCCCGTAAAGACTACAACTCCCGTCATGCTCTCTCTCTCGTCGCGTCGCCTTCTACCTTTTTCCTTTCCCCCCGCACCCGCCTCTCCGGCGGCTCGTGCGCATGCGCCTTGGGAGCAGCGTCCGGGGCAGGCAAGCAGTCTCTCCCTAATGTAAGATGGTGGCCGGTCTGGCAGCGGAGCGCGCAGAGCCTGGAGATTACCCGTCTCTCACATAAAGGTCGTCGTAGGAGCCGCCCGGACCCCTTCCCCGCTGCTATAGAAGCCGAGCGAGCGAGCGAGCGGGAGGAAGGGAGCGCGAGAGGGTATCGCCGCCCCCGCCGCCAGACAGCCGGTCGCCGTGGAGCAGGGACGACGAGGCGGCGGGTGAGTGAGCAGCCGGGGCTCGGGGCGCGCTAGCCGGGGCTGCCTAGCTACGAGAGAGCGGAGGCTTCGCGGGTAGCCTGCAGGCCTCGGCCATCCCTCTTGCGCCTGCTCCAGACCCCGGGCCGGCGCCGGGGCTCCCTGTGGCCGGAGGGGCGGGAAGGCGGGCTGGGGCCAGCCAGGGCGGCTCCTGCCCCTGCGGCGGCGGCGGCGAGGACCGGCTCGCCTCCCTCAGGAGCGCAAGGGTGGTCCGAGGGGTTGCCGGCGCCTGGCCGCTCGCGCCGGGGACCAGCTGGATGGAGAGGGGGCTCCGAGCGAGGCGGAGGCCACGCTGTGGCTGCTCAGGGCGGGGGCTGGGGAGTCAAGAGAGGCGGAGGGCTCTCGGGCAGCGCCTCCTTCGCATCCCCATCCCCACCCCTCCGCCGCTTCTCGCGTGTGCGTGCTCAGGAGGGACCTATCGCTCATAGGCTTTAGGTCTGATAAGGTGCCGAGGAGGAGGTTTCTCCTCTTCCTTCCATGCACAGTATTGAAAGAGGTGGTGGTTGGTGGGGAGGGGAGTATCCAGGCTCTCCAGCAGCAGCACGTGTGTTTGGTAGTGGGTGGCAGTTAAGTGTCCCCTCTTGCCCTATTGTGATGGGCATTTCGAATTTCCCTAGATTTTTAAAAATGTCCTCTTACGTTCCCGTACGGCTTTCCCGTTATACAGAAGTCAGTTCCTCATGCCTTAAGTTTTGTGGGATGCTCCGATTAAGTAAGGTTGAAAGCCTTTCACCGCTTTCTCTTCCATGGTCTGCATTTCCTTTCTTCGTTCAAAGTGAGGTTATGGTTCCTTCATGTATCTCTCTCTCCCCCCCCCCCCCCCGCCACTCCACACATACTTTTTTATTTGGGTAGTAATTCCTGACAGATTTCTATACCCTGTGTACTAAAGGTAAACATGTTTCTCAGGAGCAAAATCTATGCTAGTGGAGGACATATATTGTATGTAATGTAAGCCTAGGAAGTAATGCAGTCAGGAGCTGGGGCTAGAAATTGGCATGTAATTGGCTTCCTATACCTTTCACTGCTTAAGGGCTTAAGAGTTCTGCTTTTGACTTCTTATAAATTGGTTTAGATTGAAGTGGTGGTGATGTGCATGCTGTAATACTGTCTGTGTTTACCTTTTTTTAAAAAAATAAATAAATCCAGATCATATTAGCTACTGCCTTTGTGGCCATAGGCATGTTAGCATGGTGATAGTAATAATAAGAGCAAATGATTATTGACTGACTTTTTATTCCTTGAAATTATAACTACGAAAGAAGTTACGGAACAAATCATTAAATATGTCTGGTGTACTTGTTCCTTGTGGTTCAACAAATTCACACAGTCCCCATAAAACATGTAGTTTTAGGAAATCTTTTGTTCAAGTAACTTCATACAGTGGTACCTCAGGTTACATACGCTTCAGTTTACAGACCCGCTAACCCAGAAATCGTGCTTCAGGTTAAGAACTTTGCTTCAGGATGAGAACAGAAATCGTGCTCTGGCGGGGCGGCGGCAGCAGGAGGCCCCATTAACTAAAGTGGTGCTTCAGGTTAAGAACAGACCTCCGGAACAAATTAAGTACTTAACCCGAGGTACCACTGTATATGGTTTGATAGTCAAACACATTATACCAGGTTTAAATCATTCTGACATTCTTAGTTTCTAATCCCCTAAACAGAAGTAACACATGCATCCGTTTAGATATGTTTGACAGTTAGACATATGTAACTATTTTTATTTGTATACCAACTTTCTTGACTTGCCAAAAAAAGAAAGTTTCTTCTGAGAATTGTCACTGTATGGTACAGGGGCAACAACGACTGGAACAAGGCATTTATAACTCCGTATTTTCATTATTATTCTTGGCTTTTTTAAGAGAAAGTATTGCACACTAAAAGGTATCGGATCACGTTGTTTAAGTTGGCATCTTTGAGCCATATGCCTTGGGAGAGCCTAATCAATTCATACTGGACTAATTTGTTAGAAGAATAAATACACACAACTTCTGCATTTCTCATCAGTCATAATTGTGAAATAACTAATGTATCCTTTAGCTCATCACTGACTTCTTAAAAAGTTGCATAACATGAGACTTCTCTTGAAGCATATGCCTCCTAAAAATGAAATTCAAAGAATGTATGCAGAGCATCACAATACAAGTTACATCCAAAATATACTAAAGAAAGATTTTGTATGCCCCCATCCAGAATTACTTCTGACGCAGGTGCTGTAATGTATAAACAGTAGAATTGCACAGTGTGAACAAGTCTGAGTTACTATCCATAGTTACTGCAGAAGGTAATCAAATTCAGTTGTAGGGTGATGGTCTTATTGACCATTTTCATTACATTTGCAAATATGTAATGTACTGCTGGAATGAAGCAATTGTTTATATGGAAAAATAATAGAATATCTTAAGTTATTAAATCTTTTCAGAATGTATATATGCTCTTCAACTCATGCGTCTTTCCCATAAACTCCCACTTGAATGTTTCTTCAGGTAGAAAAGGCAAATGGCCAGCCCTATTACTTTTTCTGGGTTTTCTTTTTTCATCGAATCATAGTATTGTAGAGTTGGAAGGGACCATGAGGATGATCTAGTCCAACCCCTCGCAATGCAGGAATCTGTTGCCCAACGTGGCGTTCAAATCCACAACCCTGAGATTAAGAGTTTCGTGCTCTTCTGGCTGAGCTACCCGCCCCTTTTTTCCAGTACACCACGGGGGGGGGGGGATACTTGAATTCTAAGTGGGCTGTAGACCTGAGCACTTATATAAATAATATGTGGAATTTATCCCTTTTGATTGATGGCAAGATTGAGGCATAAAGTTGGGATTTGGAGAAGTCATCAAGTATTTCTCTTTTAGGATGGTATGGGGAAAAGAAGGTGCTATAGGGAAAGTGAATGCTTTCCTGCCAAGAGAAGGGGCATTTTGAAGAGTGATGTCACCATGAAACCTATTTGCCATAGAATTAGTGCATAAGGTGTATGGGTTATTCATTCATTTGCAGGTATAAGAATAATGTAGGTGCCTCGTTCTGCGAAAGAGAAAAGCAGTACTTCTCTAGGTAATCTGAACTAATTTGCATAGACATAAAACTATGACTCAAGTACATATCTTGAATTGTTGACTAACATGATTGAAATGTTTTAAGATAATTAATTAGGAGGAACTGCCCAGCTGCTTGCTTAGAAAAACCAATTTTGCTAAAATCTCTCATGTACATAAGAGGTTGATGATATAATGTGCTACAGTACTTGATACATTCAGTTGCTGAACAACTTAGCTAGAGCCCTAGTTCATAAGCTTTGCTTCAGACTATTTGTAGTGTTCATTAATGGTGGTTTCTTCAGAATGTGGTTGCAGCTTTGAAGTACTAAAAGTAATTAGTTTTGAAAAGATGATAATAATAATAATAAGAAGAAGAAGAAGAAGAAGAAGAAGAAGAAGAAGAAGAAGAAGAAGTAGTAGATACTGCATCTAACAGCTCAAAAAATGTTAGGAGTGGGCAGTTGTTATCCAGGTGCTTAGTCTAGGCACCAGAAGCTTCTGATAAGAGGCAGTAGTGTAGGCCTGCTATCAGGCCAGCTACTAGCTCACCTATGTGGATTATTCTATACATGGGCAAATAACTCTGTTAACCCTCTTGTCTCCAGTTTGTATGACACAGTTTGTAACACACTCAAATATGAAAAGCAACTGGATTTTGAGCAGAGTTTTTGACAATATTCAGCTGCTTATTGTCATTTGCCTATTTCATGGCATATTAGTGGGAGTCAGGGATTGAGATAGCAGAAGGATGCCAAAATGTGGTGTTGTCCACATATTGCATGTTTGCATTAACAAACCTTTTGCCTTTTTCTTGGCTTCAATTATAGTGAGCTATGATCGGAGCCAATATTGCTGGCTCTTTAATCCTTGCATGACTCAAAACATAGCCCCTCTCAGTTATTAGTTGCCAATGTGACTTTCAAATTTGCAGGTTGAGAATATTCCATCCTTGAAATACTGTAGTGTTAATCTGATAAAGCAAAGTTGTCACAAGAATCATTGTACATTTAATTTAAACTTTATTTCTGCCCTGTTGGAAGTAATTGATTGGCTTCTACAAGGGATTTTTCTCATTCTTGAAGGGTTATTATTCTGTGGTAGAGCACATGGTTTACCTGCAGAACACCCCAGGTTAAGTCCTAACGTCTCCAGTTAGAAGGCTTTTAAATTTAGGATTGAGAACGACCTCTGCTTGAGCCCTTAACTGCCAGTTAAGATGGACAATACTGGGGCTACATAGGCCAGTGGTCTGACTTGGTATAAGGCAGTCGTGTCTTCATCTGACTCATTGACCTCTTTAATTCATGATACCACCCTGGTTTAATTACAAGCTTTGATATGCCATAGTAAGGAAGAATGGTGTGCATTTTATCAATACAATATTTCAACATGTTCAGCAATGGCTACTAGCTGTGATGACTGTATATTCCAGTGTCAGAAGCAGTATGCATCTGAATACTTGGGGACTCTCAGTGGGAAAGTGCTATTGTGCTTATGTCCTGCTTGTGGGATTCCCATAGATACCTGGTTGGCCACCGTGGGAACAGAATGCTGGACTAGATAGACCTTTGGTACAATTCAGCAGTGCTCTTCTTAACATCTTAAGTACAAGTTTACATGTAGGCTTAAATATATTTATATTTTTTTGGCCAAGATGAAAGTTTCCTTCCTGAAGTCTGGAGGGAGTTACAGGGAAGCCAACAGCATTCCAAATACAGTACAGTGGTACCTCGGGTTAAGTACTCAATTCGTTCCGGAGGTCCGTTCTTAACCTGAAACTGTTCTTAATCTGAAGCACCATTTTAGCTAATGGAGCCTCCTGTGGCCGCTGCTCCACTGGAGCACGATTTCTGTTCTCATCCTGAAGTAAAGTTCTTAACCCGAGGTACTATTTCTGGATTAGCAGAGTCTGTAACCTGAAGCATCTGTAACCCGAGGTACCACTGTATTTAAGATAATTTTTTAAAGAAATGTTTTGAGGAATGCGGGGCTATTGCATTTTAATCATAGGAATAGCATTTCTTATGCAAGGTGGAAGCTGTAAATTGTAAATTTACTCCTGTTGTAGTGAAGCTTGACTATTAAAATATGCAGGTGTATTAACTTAGGCATATTGTTATGAGCATGAATTGTATTTGAATTTTCAACAGGCCAATATTATTTAATTTTTATATATATTCACAGTGAGGGAACAAGAAACCCACCTGTGCAAGTGGCTAATCAGACAGCAAGTACTCAGTGGAGCTTCCTTCCAGCTCTGGTTTCATTGTAGTAAAACAATCTGAACTGTGTTTAAGAAACCAGTTTAGTTTATCCCAGCAGAATTCTTAAATGTCAAGACTAAACTTCAAATCTATTGAGTTTCTTGGAGGAAAAATGTGGTTTTGTTGTACCCTGTCCATGGTGCTGCAGTGAAGGTGACTTTCTATATTAGTGAGCTAGGTGTTCCAAACCAATGTGGTCTCCATTTTGTTTGTTGAATTATTGGATCAACAACTATTGAACCAATATTTATTATGCTCTTTGGAGTATACCTGTGAGTGATGGATTGTAATAAGTAAATTAAGAAGCCTTCATGAAGGATGATGTAATTTCAATGAGAACATTACCTACATGATTCCTGTTAAACAGTTGGCTTGTTAAGCCATGGCATTCAGCTTTCAAATAATTTATTGTATGTGTAGATTGCAGGGACGTGGGTGGTGCTGTGGTCTAAACCACAGAGCCTAGGGCTTGCCAATCAGAAGGTCGACGGTTTGCATCCCCGTGACGGGGTGAGCTCACGTTGTTCGGTCCCAGCTCCTGCCCACCTAGCAGTTTGAAAGTACGCAGTGCAAGTAGATAAATAGGTCCCCCTCCGGCTGGAAGGTAAACGGTGTTTCTGTGCGCTGATCTGGTTCGCCAGAAGCAGCTTAGTCATGCTGGCCACATTACCCGGAAGTTTGTCTGCGGACAAACGCTGGCTCCTTGGCCTATAGAGCGAGATGAGCGCGCAACCCCAGAGTCATCTGCGACTGGACCTAGCGGTCAGGGGTAGCTTTACCTTTACCTAGATTGCAGGTGTGTAGTTGTGTTAACCTTTCATAGAGTTCTTGAGAAAACTTGCTAGTTATTTGTGCTCTGCAAGAGTCACCTAGAAAAATGTCCAGTTGACAACCTCGGTGTACTTTGAATGCCACACACCTGCCATTGTATGGTGGCGTATTAATTTCTGATTTGACATTAACTTTTTTGAAGCTGTAGATTTAGCTTGTACCAGAATGTATGTTTAATAGTACTGTGTTTATAAACCACATTTATTCCAGTGCACTTCAGATACTTTACAATGTAAGATACATACTTAAACAGTAATCAGAGATATACAAAAGACAAAACGGTAAAACAGCAAAATTGTCTCAGGCAGTGTTCAAAACTCCCATTGTTCTAGGCGCATTTTGCGACAGGTATTTGCACTAGTGTGAGCCGTTTCTGAGTTCTGGGCACAGTACTGCACCTAAGATTTCAGATTAAAACTGCAGAGTGGAAGGAAAGGAGTACCTTTTTCTGCCTCCGTGCCTCCAGCTACTCTTCGAAGACTGGAGAAGAGACCCTCTTAAGACTATTAGGGGGATGGGCAGGGGAAGGACTAGACCATGTGAAAAATGGATGTAATATTTTAGCTGCAGTTCAGGCATTGGAGCAGCCATGCTACCTTGATGAATTGGGCCTGGTTGGCCTCCCCTATGTCATGTTATTTTTCCTGAAAGTCAGGTGGTTCACCCTCCCGGTGACGCATTGTCACCTGACTAGTAATAGAGATCAATTTACCTCCTGTCAGCTGTGCATTTCCAAGCAACATACAAGAGTGCATTATTTAATGTTCTATTAAGATATGCATGCAGGCAACCCCCGATTTGCGCAGGGGTTGGATTCTTGGCCATTGCACGCTTGCCCCTGTTCCACCCTTTTAGTGACATATTTTATGACATTTGCAGGTTCAGCATGTGTGTGCAATTGCACACATATTGGTCACACCTAAAACGGGGTTACCCATATACCTTTCATATGCTTAAGGTAGGGAATTTAGGTTAGGTTTGAAATAAATCAGTATTATATACCAACTTGTCCCTCTGAAATTTGTTTTTATCTGCTATGCAGATGCTTAGCTTGCACAAACGAAGAGTTTATCAGTTTCATTACATTTTTCTTCCCGCCCCCCATTAGGCTTCAGACAGCGAGATAATGTGCATATGAAGGAACAATGACAGTGTAAAACTCTGAGCTATGGGTTAGGGACTAAAGGCTCCACATGGAAAAGTCCAAATTTCTGCTCTTTTCAAATTTGATATACCCAGTGTGATTTACTGTCAGGTTTGACTTTGATGGGAGAAACTCTCAAGCAACTGTATCATAAGGTGGTTGTGAGGACAGGGTAATTGGTGGGAAATCATACTATTCCATTAGTCTTCAGTTCCCAACTCTAGTTTCCTGCTTCTTTCCCCACTCTGTCTCTTGTGTTCATAGGCTGTTTTGTTCCCTGAAGTCTTGGCTAATTTAAAATGTACTGTACCATAAGGTGCTTAAGCATATCTTTTTGTAAGTTGGTAAATGGTAAAGAAAGTAAAGAATCAACATTGTGCTAAACTGTTTTATGGAATCTTAGAACAGTATTTACACATAAAACATTATCATTCCAAAACAGAAGTAATTCCAGTTTCTAATGAGAGATCTTGCTTTCTGTTCACGTGCATGGGTATATCATTGTACCAGTGGAGAGAATGTGATCAAGGTTTTCTCTTTGGTGAATCATGAGGATAACCCTCCAGTACTCATTAGCTATCTTTGCAGTTATATTACACTGGCTCATTGTGATCTTATAATAAGAATTTAGTTCTTTGTTCCTCTTAAGAATCAATGATAATGGTTTTTTCTCTGCCTTCTACAAATACATGATATGTATCATATGCTAGAATAATGAACTTGTGAAAAGAAAGGGTACTAATGTCACTACAAATGCTTTACCTAATGTGTGAAAATGGGCTTTATTTTAAGGAAATGTTGTGAACTAGCTCATATCTCCTGATGGAGTCTATTCACTGTTTGGGCTAAGAGTTAAATGGTAGGACTCTTCTGTTGTGAAGTGGAACAGATTCCCACAAGAGGTGGTGGACTCTCCTTCCTTGGCAGTTTTAAGCAGAGGTTGGATGGCCATCTGTCATGTATGATTTAATTGAGATTCCTGCATTGCAGTGGGTTGGATTACATGACCCTCAGGGTCCCTTCCAACTCTACGATTTTATGATTCCATGAATCACATGTTTGCATAGGCTGTACTTGAATTGTCTGTTGTCCACTGATTTTATGGCAAGCAATATAAAAACTTTTTGAAGCATTCTTTTCATTCCCCAGAAAAGCTAACATTTGAGTAACTAATAAAAAGAAGTTCCTTCATAATATTCTATATCAAGAAAGCCCTTCCGCTTACTATATCAAGAAAGAGAAGCTGCTTGTAAACTTATTTCAGATCAAGATATAACTGCTGAATGCAGAGAAAAGTAATTGTACAAGCTCTGATTCTTTTCCAGAACTTTAAAGATATGTTTCAAGTTTATATAATCTTACTTATTATCCTTGTGGCATTTTCAAAAACAATAATACCAGCTTCTATTTTGGTGATGTGTTGGACTAATCTAGACTGGATTTTAAAACTCCTGATAGAAAACTTGTCTGGGTTTGTCTGCACACATGTATAAAGCTGTTCACACCAATATGTCATTCAGTAGCTGCATATACACAGATGGCTGCAAGTCACCTGTAAAAGAAAAGATTTGGTAGATAGCTGCTGCTACTTGAAGGTACCCTGATGAGAAACTGCATCTAGGAAACTTGATGAAAGAAATACATATATATATATTTACTATTCCAATGCTGTGCCGCTCATGATATTGTTCTTCCATAGCACTTGTGATTAAATTAGAGCACATGCCCAGCAGTTGTATGTTTTGGTTTCACATAAGCAGAAGTAACCTGTTGGCATGAGAAACATCTTCAAAAAACGTCCTTGTGTTAGGTGTATCCCCAAGTGGTAATTACAGAGTAAGCTAGGGCTGCCGTATGTCCAGAATTTCCCAGACATAGCCTGGATTTGACCCTCATAAAAAGCTCAACAGCTTTGGCAAGGGGAAAAAAAGCTCAACAATTTTATTTTCACTTTTTGTAATAGGACAACCCTAGGGTAAGCAATCAGGGTTTCATTGAGGTTAGGTAAAGACCTTGTTGCATGTATAAATCAACCATTGAGCTCTCTAACTCTCACTGGTGTATGGCAAAGGATAAGGCTTCTGAACTTAGAACTGCTTTGCTTCTCTTCATTTTAAAGGGTATTAAACTTGCATATTAATTAGGGGGGATTATTAGGTTGCTCTTATTTTTATTATGTATTTTGATATTGTGATTTATGTTGTGAACTGCCCTGAGACCTGCAGGTATAGGGTGCTATACTAATTTTGATAATAATAAGAACAATAAAAATAGTAATAATTCTCCCTCCCAAAAAATACTTTTACTAAAGCATATATTTCATGATTCATAAGTTCCAAAAGACTGTTGACTTGGTCGGTTCAATCTGGGGGCTCGGACACATGTCCGCTTGTCCCATTCCTTGAAAGCAGGGGTCCAAAAGGTTTTCTGCTTGTCCTCTGCTTTCTAGGCATGGGTCTGAGTGGTTTTACATTTGTTCCACATCTTTCCCTGGCAAAACCAGCTCTTTTACCACTGAATTGGAGCAAACGTCAATCTGCTGAAAACCCAGTTGGCGTTTTCTCCGATTCAGCAGTAAAGAGCATTTTTCGAGAAATGTGGCAGGGCAAGCAGATGTGTGGACAAGCCTTTAATTCTCCCCAGCATATTTCTCTATGCAGTATTGGCCTGAAATGGCATTTTTCTTAAGAATGTGAGCACATAAGTAGGACTTTGTCTACCTTTGTCTACCATGTTTAAATTAAGACCAAAGTTAGAACATTGAGTACATGGTAGTAAACGTAGCTTGTAAGTATTCTGACTGCTGCTCTAGATCAGGCTTCCTCAACCTCTGTCCTCCAGATGTTTTTTGGCCTACAACTCCCATAATCCCTAGCTAGCAGGACCAGTGGTCAGGGATGATGGGAATTGTAGTCTCAAAACATCTGGAGGGCCAAGGTTGAGGAAGCCTGCTCTAGATATTTGAAATCTGGCTATATTGCCGTAACTAACTCTTAAAATAAGGACTGCTGCGTAGATAGTGGCTTATCTCAAAAATAGTTACCAGTACATATGTGAACAGCAATTTAGGTTCTTAGCTGTTGACAATCTCTCTAGTTAACCTGGAATAATAGGTAAGATGATAAATCTTATTGGAGTAGCATATATGTAATTAGCAAGCATAGGTGAACTTTTCTGCCATACAGTACAGGGCTTCCTCTGTTAGAAATAAGAAACTCTGTGAGAAGGCACAGTGGCTGTAATAAGAGACTGCATTTTAGAAATTGTGTTTTGTGCTTCTTAACTGTGATTCCACATTAATCTTTCCTTTCCCTCTAAATTGAAAAACCAAAACCTAAAAGCCTTTTGACATTGTTAAAGTGGTCCAATAAATTCTCAGCCTTCTAATAATCTTAGTTGTCTTTTTCTGTACCTCCTTAAGTTTAATATTCTTTTGAGGTGCATTGATTATATCTATGCACAGAATTCTAAATGTGGCCAATTTACAGACTGATATAATGGCCTTACGCTAATAGCATTATGTTAATTGCTGTGCTCAGTCTCATGTGATAGGATTTGGCTTTTTCTACATAAGTGTGGAGCTGAGCTGACTCTTTCATCCCAGTGTTTCCTATATAAATTCTTAATCAAACCTGCCAAAGTTTATCTGTTTGAAGAATAAAATTCAGTAACTTTTCTAAATAAAAAGTTACTAGTCAGTAAAACTAGCATATTTTGATTTTCAGCAGGTTTTATCTCATTGCTTTCAAGCTCTGGGCTTTCACTGATTTTTGGCCAGACACCTTTGAAACTGTTAAATTGCTTCATCCTGAGTGACTAGGTATTTACTTCTTGGATCTAGTAACAGAGGCGAACTGAAGGCTTGCCTTATGCAGAGTTAGACCAGTGGTTCATCTAGTTCAGTATTGTCAACACTGAATGATAGCAGCTCCTGAGAGTTTCAGACAGAAATATTTCTCAGCCCTCCTTTGACTTACCAAGGATTGAACTGGGACTTTTTGTACCAAAAGCATTTGCTGCACCACTCAGCTGCAACTCTTTCCTTAACTGTTAAGTAGTGCCCATGATAGTTCTCTCCTATGAATATGTTGGATGCAAGCATGCAGCAAAATGTACACCTGTGTGATGGTTACATGACAACCTATGTGTAGGGTTTGTATATAGTAGTGCATTCCTTATAGAGGTTCTCACCTGCATCTTTTTCTGTATCTAACCCATGCTAACTTCTAGCTCTTCTGTTTCTCTTGTTCAACTTAATTTTATCTTATTTGTGAACTGTCCATTCCTGAAACCAATGTTCAAGTCTGACTATAGCATATGGTTTTATACAGCTACAGCAGAACTTTCCAGACTTTTCATGTTGGTGACACACTTTTAGGCATGCATCATTTTGCGACACAGTAATTCAGTTTTACTAGCAAACCGGAGGTTAAACTAACCACTTTCCAGCCCCGGAAGGAGCGTGGGGAGTGTTTGTGTGACACACCTACACACTGCAGCCAACACACTAATGTGCCGCGATACAGTTTGGAAAGCTCTGACCTACAGTAACACTGTGATCATAATACTATGTACATTTATGTACTCTTTTGTTAATGATGCTACAATTTTAGAAAAAGTGGTTGGAAACAGTGAAGCCTGACCAGCTTCCTTTTTTGAACTGATCCTTTCTTCATGTTGGAGTGCTTAATTTCCTTCTCAGTATTAACTCCTGACAAGGTCTTAACTTCATTGGATTAACTTGGGAAGCGTGCAGTTTTCTTTATTTGATATCTGAACCTTCTAGGGCACTCTTCCCTCATGTTCTCAAGCTTATTTTTCCAACCACAAAAACCAAAACTTTGGGACCAACACTCACAAGCAGGACTCATCAGCTGGGGCTGTGGTCTTGCTAGTTTCAAGAAATAAATCCCTAGTCACTCAGGATG
The DNA here is from genome assembly GCF_964188305.1 of Podarcis bocagei. Lineage (NCBI taxonomy): Eukaryota > Metazoa > Chordata > Lepidosauria > Squamata > Lacertidae > Podarcis > Podarcis bocagei. The sequence goes on along the minus strand of NC_138135.1, from coordinate 36,936,456 downwards.
CAATATTTTAAATGGTTTCTAGCCTTGTGTGGTTCATGTATCAGTAAAACTACAGTACTTGATATTTTCTAGACTCCTGGGCAGCACAGAAGTACTCATAGACAGTGTGTGGACCCCATGTCCATTCTCTGTGGTATAGATACAGCAATATGATGCTTCAGAGTTGCAAAATAGAACTATACGTCTGGGTGGTAAGTTTTTTAGATTGGAGTTCATCTTCTGTGGAGAAGGGCCATAGCTCAGCTGTAGAGTATCTGCTTTGCATGCAAAAGGTCCTAGGTCCAGCCCCTGCATCTCTAAGTAGAGTTGAGAGGGTTTCCACCTTGAATTCTGGGGAGCTGTGCATTTAATGACGGCACATATATTTTGCGTAGTTACACTTCATGCAAATGTGTTCATGCTGTGACTGCTGAGTTAATGAAGTTTGTAATAGAAGATGTTTGCTGTATAAAAAGCAGTTACTTAACAGGGTGCCAAAAATAGTATCTGGGGAGTAAACTGAGGAAAGTCTTGCTAAAGTGTCCAGTTTCATTTAGAAGAGACTTATAGGCTCACCAGGACTAATATATGGGCCTGCATTATATGTCCATGGATGTTAAAAGGATGCAAGCTGTAGTAATGAATAGGTATAAGCTGTGGTTGACTTCTGCAGATTGGAGCCCTAAAAATTTGCAGAATTTCTAGGTGATAACAAGAGTTTGGGGCATCGACCAAGGAGACCTGAGTTCACATTCCTGTTGATCCGTAATGCTCACTGGATGACCCAGACTAATATTGTTTCATCCACTTACCTTGCAAGGTGGTTGTGCATGAGATAGCTCCCATTTAGCTGCTTTGCGATTCTCTGGGAAGAAGAAGATACAAATTCAAAAAGGAATGTACAATAAAGTATTTCCAAATTTTCTGTTTTGGATCTAGTTAATTTACTTACATGTGATGGCAAGAAGCTCAGCAATTGGTTATTTCATTTTAAAGCACTTTCAGATTGCTTCAGATACATTTTATGCAGGACACTCCTAACTCTTATGCCAGTGGTTTTCAACCAGTGCGCCGCTGGCTTCACATTCACCTTTGGCAAGTCTCCATTGGGGCACTAAGGCTGGGAGCATCCTTTTCACAGACCCCTGTGGGGCAGTGTAGGGAGGCACCTCTCTTTGGGGTGGGTGGGGGACAGCTCAGAGACCGGGGCGGTGACAGCGGCTGCCCGGAGGACTCCCAAGGAGCGGGGAGGGAAGGCTGAGGGGACGCTCCACAAGGGAGGGTATTCGAAAAAGGATGAGAGGCTGCCAGCTCTGCAGGCAAGGGGTGACATAACTGGGCTCCTGAGCCCCACAGTGGTGCTGCAGAAAGAATTTAGTTGGTCAAGGAAGCCATGGACTCAAAAAGACTGAAAATCTCTGTCTTCTGCTGTCAGTGTAACTCCACTGAAATTCAGTAAGAATTTCTAAGTGTGTTTGCTGACACCTACACCCCATTCTCTAGATTAGAATCTGGTTGTATTTGCCCACTGAGGGACAAGTAGGGCAAATTAGAAGACAGGATATTCAGATATCATTTGTGTTGTTAATTACAAATCTTGAACTGCATTATGATAAGCAAAACTATTTCAGTTTGTTCCAAACAAATTATGAACTTTGTTAAACACTTGGACAAATCAGTCTTTTACATGTATAGAGAATCCCAACTATAGTTTCTCAACATAGTACCTAAGGTTACTTTTAGCACACCAGTTCATGTTAAATTCTAAATAGTATCTGCTTCTGGGCACCAAGATAATTGTGCTATTATCTTGTAGTTCCCAGATGCTTGTGTTTGTATTTGTGGCCTAGTTCTACCTATTGTTGTAGAAGTCACTATTCCTTGTGCTCCATTTTTTTCTGCAACCAGTAGTGGCAGCTTGCTGATGTTTGTAAAGAGCTTTTTGAGTTAGTTTTTCATCTTGCCATATTGATGGGATCCACTGGAAATTGAGCAAGTGTTACAGGAAAAAAATTGAGGTTGTTTGGGATAATCATACTGATAATATCAGTGCTTTTCCGAATCAATTCAAGAATTGTTTGCTTCAGTACTGCAAATGGTGCACACTTAGATGAACACTATTTACATGGGCTGGCATTGATGGTGGTTCTGAGCTGACTTTATGTGTTTGAGGGACCCCTGGCACTTCAGTGAATAAAATGTAAAATTTCTCTAACTCTGCCTGAGCAATGTTTGCCAAAGAATCAAATGCTGGCAACCTTCTTTCTGAAGGTCAGATTGCCTCCAAGATAATGTTGGTACATGGGGTACATGCTGGTAGTGGGTGGGGCAAGAGACAGGGTACCCCTTTTCTTCCTTTCTGTCACACAATTTTTCTCATGTTTTTCCTTTCCTTTCCATCTATATTATATTAAACCAAAGGCTGCAGATTTGACTGCTATTGATTTACCGTATTTTTTGCACCATAACACGCACTTTTTTCCTCCTAAAAAGTAAGGGGAAATGTCTGTGCGTGTTATGGAGGGAATGCCTACAGGTGGCATGCCTACGGATTTTCCTCCTCTAAAAACTACGTGTGTGTTATGGTCGGGTGCGTGTTATAGAGCGAAAAATACGGTAGTTGATCACTGAACAGACTGCTGCAGGCCAGTTACTATCACAGTAATTATACTGGAGAGCTTGCATACAACCTCCACATACCATTGTGATTTCTAAGATATAGAATATACTCATGTGTTATAAATCCAAGGACATGTTGAGGTTTTTCTTGATGCCAGCCCTCGGCTGTGGAATTTCATTCCCCTCAATTGAATACTGCTTGGCTATTGGTTCATTTTTAAGTGTGGTAAATGTCTTCACCACATATTGAGGGTTGGGGGGAGGGCTACAAACCCCAAAGCGTATAAGAATGCTTTCTGTGAATCATGTAAGAACAAAGATTTGAAGAAATTTTCACTTTGGCTCTTTACTTGGAGGACTTCATTGTGCTGTTATACAACAAAGGGTTGTAAAATAATTTGAGATGTTTGCTTAAATGACAGTGGGAAACTAAAGGGTTAGATGCCACTCTTTTTCACAGTTCACTGAGAGTGGAAAACTTTGTGGGTTAATACCCCTTGAAAACTAAGTTGGAGGCTGTGAAATATTTTAAGCAAAAGCAATTAAAAAAACAAGCTTATAAACTGCTTTTTGATTCAGGGTGAATTAATTGGTTATGCTCCAGTGTAGACTTAAATAGTAATTCATTCATCTTTTTTCTTTTCCAGATCTTCAAGTATCTTCATTTTAGTTTTCTGTGCTATTCCTCCCTTAAGTTATTATATACTTTTTTGCTGCTGTGCGAAAACAGAGATGTCTCGCAGCCCAGATGCGAAGGAAGACCCTGTGGAATGCCCCCTTTGTATGGAGCCTCTTGAAATTGATGACATAAACTTCTTCCCTTGCACCTGTGGTTACCAGATCTGTCGCTTCTGTTGGCATCGTATTCGCACTGATGAGAATGGGCTTTGCCCTGCTTGCAGAAAGGTATATTAAGTTCATTAGAATAAATTTGGTTATGTAATAAGGTTCACCAACATGAAATGTTGCTTTAAACATGATGTATCTTGTCCCCTAAGACTTTATCTTGGGGTTCACTGTCAAACCAGGGAGGAATATGGAGTCCCTTTAAGTGAAATATTGATCTTTGTTTGACTTTTGAGTTCTATACTTTCCGCAAAGTACAGTGGTACCTCGCAAGACGAATGCCTCGCAAGACGAAAGAGTTTTTCGTTTTTTGAGTTGCTTCGCAAGACGAATTTCCCTATGGGCTTGCTTCGCAAGACGAAAACGTCTTGCAAGTTTGTTTCCTTTTTCTTAAATCCGTTAATACCCAGGAAACCATGCTTCACAAGACGAAAAACCTCACAGAACGAATTAATTTTGTCTTGCGAGGCACCACTGTATTCTCCTGAACTCATGAATTGTCAGAGGTCAAGTATCACTGTAAACATCAGTTTAGTGGTACATATATCATAGGGCAATACAGTATCCCCCACTTCTTCCACCCACAGCTGTTTCCAGTCGTCTCCTCTGAAATCTGCAACAAGTGTCTTGGTTGGCAGGGCAAGTGGGAATAGGGTGGTCAGACAGATGGAAAGACTTTCCTCCCATCATAGGACCTGTTATCAGAGCAACAGGCAAAAAGGGAAGCAGGTTTCTGTGTAAGATACCCAGATAAGTAAGATACATTGTCACTGTTCAAGGACACATTCTAGCCAAGCAAAAGAGCTGGAGGAGAATATGGAGTAGGGCCAGTGAAGGGTGTCTAAGTCCTGAAGGCCAGATTAGAGAACCCTGGAAGGCAGCACTTGGCCTCTGGGCCTGAGGCTTCTCACCTATGGTTTTCTTGATATGGTCAAGGGATCAGGGACTTTTATCCTTCGATGGAGCACATGGGATGGGCATCTGGCAACATAGCTGGGGCACTTTAAATGTTGTTTGCTCATGAAAAAGCAATTCCCACACTACTTGTGCTAGTATACTTGTGGTATTCAGTTAAGTGATGCTTAGTGTACATCCATTGAAATAAACTAAAGTTCATTTATTTCAGTGGGTCTAAGTAAGACTTAGCCAGGTGCCACCCTAAAACTGTTTTCAGTTTAACTTCTTTAAATGAACAGATGTGTTTTGGTTATTGCATCATCTCTATCTTTTTTCTAAATTTGCACCTTTTCTGTAATGTGGTGAGGTGTTTGAAATCTGTAGATGCTCATTAAGTACTTCACTAGGACATTTGTTTTGAATGCTTCTGATGACCCAGCTGTTTGAACTCATTGACCTGATAAAGTGGGTCACATTTCATGTGCCAGTGGTGGTTAAAGGGAGGCATGTGTAAAAAACTGAATGTTGCATTGCATCCCTTTAAGCTTTTGATTTTTTTAAAAGGTTTTTTTTTTTTTTTTAAAAAAGGTATTAATCAGCATGGTATTGTCATATATTGTGTTTTTGTGACAAGTTACTGTTAGTGTTTTATCATGACACTCATACTCGTATAATATCAACCATTATATTTTCAGATGCCTGCTTTGAAACAAGTTTACATCTAATCACTATGTTTTCTGTATTCTATAGAAATGCACCAAGCTTCTCACAATGAGAAGACAGGTAATGGCAGCCTATCTACCATTACCTTTATCTGCTGCTGCACAATTCAAGGGAGGAAATGTCACCCATCTTTGCAAAGGATGATATCAAAGTTTAAGAAACCTCACTGGCAGAAAGTGCACACCTATTCCTTGGTGGGCTCAGATTTATTTGAAGTCATTGCTTGTTTCTATATCATTCATATAGCATCTATTGCAGTGGGCTTGAGGTTTGCAGGAAACAGTGATGTGGAAATTATTAATCAAGGCTTACCCACTTTTCTTTTTATCAGCCATATCCAGAAGATCCAGCAGTGTATAAACCACTCTCCCAAGAAGAGCTGCAAAGGATAAAAAATGAAAAGAAACAGAAGCAAAATGAAAGAAAACAGAAGATATCAGAGAATCGTAAACATCTGGCCAGTGTACGGGTTGTACAGAAGAATCTTGTATTCGTAGTAGGGTTATCCCAACGCCTAGCAGATCCAGAGGTAAGCAGCTGCCAGAAGTCTGAACTTCCTGTAGAATAACTGTATCCTGAACTTTTGCTGCAGTTATTATAGTTGCCAAATAAATTCCTACTCAAGTTAGTTGATTCTTCTGGCCTTTTCAGTGGTGTTCAGTACCACCAACCCAGGGCTGAGGACCCATAAAATGATGCCGGTTGAATTCTGTTATATCCCATGGTCATTAGTCTGGGAATCCTGGTTGAAAAGTCATCAGTACGCTGATGATACTCGGCACACATACTCTTTTTCATGAGACCCTAGGGAGACAGTGGACACTGAAGTTGTCTAGAGGGAGCAGTGTGTCATTGAATATGCAATAACAATCCTAATAAGATAGAAATATTGTTGATTGTGAGAACCAGTGGATCTGGAGTTAGTTGTACAGCCTGCCTTCATTTGCTCTGAAAAGGGAGGCTCCCAGTTTGATGTTTTCTTTGATCTGGAACAGCTTCTGGATGCTGGGCTGGGACCACTTTTGCTGATATACTAAGCTGCACTTACTTGCAGAAGACAATTTTGACCATAGTAATTCATTCTGAAGCCTGCTAAAGCAACAACTTTGATAGTATGACTTTACATGGTGCTGCTCTTAAAAGCTTTCAGAAATTTTGGTTGGTGAGAATACTATGACCAGACTATCTTAAACTGGTCAGTGAGACATATTACTATGTTGGTGCTCAATCTGCAGGAGTGCTATCAGGATTTTCTGGGCCTGGTACACTGTATTGGGACCTCTGATCTACTCACAAAAGAGGACATTTGCATATTCAAATCTTTGTGCCCTTTTGCTGATAGCTATGCAATGAATTGTTAATTAATGCTTGCACCATAGATCCTGCACAGCAGGAGACATGCCCAATTGCTCCAAATTTTGAATTCACCATGGTTTTCTTTAACATTCAGCTACACTTACTGTGTAGTAGTATTTCAGAAAATAACTTTTGGGGACTACGTGATCTCAGACAAACCCACCATAGGAAAGATGCATTCTGGTTGATAAGAAAAAAGCGTATACTACAGAGGTTCCAAGTGCTGCAAAATGAGATGGAATCAGGAGAAGTGCACCAAAGGGGAGGGGAAAACATAAGCTCTTTAGGATCCCATGAATTTCTTTCTCTTGATGCTCACAAAGTGCACTCTTCAACCACAGTTCTGTCTTTATTCATTGGCTAAAAAACACTTAAACACAGGAGCAGACAGCCTAGCACATTGCTTAGTAGGGTACCTGAACATCTTGCTTTATAAGTTTATTTCTAGGAGGGCTAGATTTTTTAAATGAAAGCTCATAGTCTGGAGTCCCTGCTGGCAGTGGGCCTGTTAAATTGGTACCCACTTGGCATACCTTTCAATCTCCACTTGGAATTTTATGTGATTTATGGACTGCAGGCTGTTAGAAGAACTCATTATAATACAGTGTTGTTAGATTTCGGGAGAGAGAATTGAAGTTATCTGCTACTAATTGTAGGAAATATGGTATGTGCTCAGTACCAGTTACGTGCCTGGGTGGAGACTCCCACGCTGCTCCAGTTGACAGCCTGAGACCAATGTTTTGTATAGTTCATTTGTAACTGCTTAGCAATTTTCCATTGCTTTCTTTGGTTAAAAGATTTACAAAGGGATCAAAAATAGTTAGGCATCTCTTAGTAGTCTGAGTTTTGTCTGAGCTGCTTCTTAATATTGCTTTTTTATCGGTAATCTTCCAAACAGGTTTTGAAAAGGCCAGAATATTTTGGGAAATTTGGTAAAATACACAAGGTTGTAATCAACAACAGCACATCATATGCAGGCTCACAGGTAAGATACTGATTTCCCCTTGACCTAGGCGGGTGGGTGTTCAGCTGGAGTTCCAACAGTTTCAGTTGCATATGGACAACTCATTTTTTACATACTTGGGTCAAAAACATTCCATACTGGAACATTTCGGCAGCTCTGTTTTTGTCTGCATGTACTAATAACCAGAGTCAGATTAATTCTACAACGTAGAATACCCAGCAGTAAGGTGTAAACTGCCCCTGAATTTCTACAATTAGAATGTAATTTCAGTTAAGTGTAGCCTATGAATGTATTCCCCTGCAAAAATGTGTCCAGATCTTTTCATTTGTTCTGTCTGGAATGTAGCCTCCTTATTATTGCCTCTTTGTACACCCCTGTTTAGGAATGTAGTTGCATTCTAACTTGGCGCACCCCATGATTTACTATAGCTGTTTTGCTGGTGCAGAAGCTGATATACTCGAAATATGTTATAGTTTTTCACTAAATAGAAAGATTGTATTGACTTCTGGGTGGGCATTGTACCTTGGTGAAGATTTTTAATTATACAGTGGTGCCCCGCAAGACGAAAAACTCGCTAGACGAAAGGGTTTTGCGGTTTTTGAGCTGCTTCGCAAGACGAATTTCCCTATGGGCTTGCTTCGCAAGACGAAAACGTCTTGCAAGTTTGTTTCCTTTTTCTTAACACCGTTAATACAGATGCGACTTGACTTCGAGGAGCAACTCATAGAACGCGGTGTGGTAGCCTTTTTTGAGGTTTTTGGTGATTTTTGAAGCTTTTCCAAAACTTTTCCGACACCGTGCTTCGCAAGACAAAAAATTCACTAGACGAAAAAACTCGTGGAACGAATTAATTTCGTCTTGCGAGGCACCACTGTACCCTAATCTGGTTGATATGCTATTGTCATACTAATGAAAAAAGTAATTCCTATTTCAAAGTATATGTTACTTTTTCATTCAAGTTTGTTAGTAGGAAAGGGATATGTTACTTGGAATACTTAAGTTTCTAGAAGTTGGCTTCAAAATGGGTAGAGGAGCAAAGAGCAGGCAAAAAGTTAACATAATTGTAAAGAAAGAAGGGAATCCAAATGCATGGTAAGGATTTTGGAGTAAAGCTGTTGTAGCCTTGTTGCTATGAATATCAGTGTACAGAGTTGGGAAACCATCAATTCAAACCTAACTTCAGGAAGCCCAACCTTGTATGGCATACAGTTGCTTCATTCTACAGATTTTACTCATATGTTCTGAAGAAACGAACATAGTTTCCTCACTCTGAAGCAAGGAACATAGTTTTTTTAAAAAAATTTGGTTTTGCATTCCTGTTGTAGCAGACATTGCCTTAGAAGTATTCCTTTGTGTTTATTTTATGGATAGGAGTGCCTCTTAAAATGGTGCTTGCCAGGTGGAGTATTTAGAAGTACTTCTATGACAAAATGTGTTTTAAATTTGCTGTCTGATTAGTCACAGGCACTTCTGTAATCTGTTTAAACTGATTATCCAAATATTGCAGTAAAAATTACTACTGTACTTTTGCAAATGAAACCCTTGCCGAGGGCTTCTTGTGTATTAAGTACTTCGGAATTTTGTGAAGTTCAGTGCTGCATTATAGGATGACTAATAAACTGACCTATGCACATACACTTTTTTTAATTATCTAGGGTCCAAGTGCAAGTGCATATGTAACTTACATCCGGTCAGAAGATGCACTCAGAGCCATACAGTGTGTCAATAATGTGGTAGTAGATGGAAGAACACTTAAGGTAATATGAATGTGTGTGTGTAACTATAACTATGAATGTATGTGTTTGTAACTATATAAGAATAAGGGGGGGGGGTGTCACGTAATGGCAAATATCTATCAGTACATGTAACTGAGCACCATGATACCAGGAGCTGGATTCTAAAACAGGCTTACTTCTAAAGTATATAGTTTGTTATCCTTTATAGTTAATGTCTCGTTTCCCCCCCAGGCATCTTTAGGTACCACAAAATATTGCAGTTACTTTTTGAAGAATATGCAGTGTCCTAAACCAGACTGTATGTATCTGCATGAATTAGGGGATGAAGCAGCCAGTTTTACAAAAGAAGAGATGCAGGTATGTGTGTTGCAACCTATACCATGAAATATTATTCTAAATGCCTCATATTTCTGATCTGAGCCAGTAAATCAGAATTGAAACTACAGTTTCGATTTCAGAATGTGGTTTAGAGAAACCACGATCGAAGTATTTAAGCCAACACCATGAAGTTGGCTTAAGTATTTAAGCATACATGCATCATTTTATCTGTATGCCACCTTTCCATAGTTAAAACAATGCTCAAGGGGGCTTCCAACGTGAAAACAATTACATAGTTACAAATATAACAAAAGTAGTCATAAACAGTAAATAAAACATACCAGGAAGTGCACAACCAAATAAAACAATTTCCACCTTAAATCATAATAAGCTCTAAAAATAAAGATACAAAAATTAATATCAACAAGAGCAGCAACACCACCACCACACACACACACACACACACACACACACACACACACACACACCATTCTGCAACCTAAGGGTCTGTTCAGCAGCTTCAGCTTTTGTAACTGGAGTCAGTCAGGGCCCCAACTTCCCAGGCCAGGTGGAAAAGGCCTGCAGTGCAGGAAGCAGGTCTTCCAGGTCTCACAGCCAAGATGGTCCCTGCTTGACCATGGCAGCCTGACAGTTGTTCAGCCAGGATATTTATGTCTGGTTTGACTGTCTTCTCTGCTCCTTCTTTTTGAAATGGAGATAATGCCCAGGGCTGGATTGAGAGGAAATATAAAGACTTTGAAGCATTCTTGCTGCAGATTTGAAGTTCTATAAACTGAGCTGAGAATAAAAGGTAGCAGTTATGTATTACATGGGATGCAGGTGGCGCTGTGGGTTAAACCACAGAGTCTAGGACTTGCCGATCAGAAGGTCGGCGGTTCGAATCCCTGCGATGGGGTGAGCTCCCGTTGCTTGGTCCCTGCTCCTGCCAACCTAGCAGTTCGAAAGCATGTCAAAGTGCAAGTAGATAAATAGGTACCGCTCCGGCAGGAAGGTAAATGGCATTTCCGTGCGCTGCTCTGGTTCGCCAGAAGCGGCTTAGTCATGCTGGCCACATGACCCGGAAGCTGTACTTGGCCAATAAAGCGAGTTGAGCGCCGCAGCCCCAGAGTTGGTCACGACTGGACCTAATGGTCAGGGGTCCCTTTACCTTTACCTATGTATTTTATAAATATAATATAATAGTAAATCTCCCACATGATCATCTAAAGGCAATGGATAATAAAAGCAAAAATTAAAAACAAAAAACCCTACATTTAAAAGAAAACTGAAAGCAGTACAAATTAGAAACTCATCGCAGAGATTCATTTATCCATCTGGATAAATGAACAAAAATGTCTGCAATAGTTATCTAAAGTGCAGATAGTGGGTGCTTGTTGTACCTCAACAGGAATGCTATTCTGCAGAACAAGGGCCAGAACTCCGAACTCAGATCAACCCCAATAAGTATGGGCAGTGGTCAGGGATGATGGGAAATGTGGCCCCCAAGTTACCTCTCCTTCCTTTAACTTATCACTCTGCACCTTCTGAGCACATTACCTAAGAAACTGAAATGGGCATTGTGGGGTACACCTATGAAATGTAATCATTACTATCAATTGTTCTGAGGTTACCTTTCAGTGAAATTAGAAAGGTCTTAACCAGCTTGCAGTAAACTCCCTTACGCAGCAATGAATTTACATTCTTACAAAAGAGGCCAAAATAGTTGTCATAGTCTTGTGATTTGGTGGGACGTGGACTAGGCTAGCTTAAAATAACCAAGCTTCTCTTATTTGAACATGAGAAAAGAAATTTTGATGTAAAGAAGATTTTTCTGCAAATTACCAGGTTGACAGAGTTGCATTATTTTATAACTTTTTTCTACCCCAGGCTGGTAAGCATCAAGAATATGAACAGAAGTTACTCCAGGAATTATACAAGTTAAACCCCAACTTCCTCCAGCTGTCTTCAAATGCAGTTGACAAGAACAAGAACAAAGTGACTTCACTACAGAGGTATGATGTGTAAGTAAAGGTTCTCTGCGTGTGCTCTTTAATTTTCATCAAACCTCCCCCTTTACCCCTCTTTCTAAGCACTCTGCTTCACTGCCTTACTGCTTAAGCCAGCACACTTGACATCTTACTTCCTTTGCATCATTATACAGATGTATGCAGCATTTTCAAACAACTGTTTCAGCAGATGTTCGCATTAGTGCATCATTTACAATTGTAAAATAGTATGGTTTGGTGTGAAATAGCAGGGCATGTCATTAAACTGGAAATACAAAATACACAAGATTTACTCATTTTAAATACAACACAACATTACTATGAATGTGTGAGTCCACCTTGCCTTTAGAAGGTGAGAATGCCGCAAAGGACTCATCTGAAAGACAAAGTTAGTGTAAAATGTTCTGACTCATTGCAACTTAGTTGAGATTTTTGTTTCAATACGTTGGCTGCTAATATGTAGGGTGCAGACTTTGACAGAGTAACATAGATTTATATGTCTGTTTAATGAAAGGTTGCTGAGGGTTTTTTGACCTAGCACCTATCTATTCCAAGTAACAATTTTAAGTGGTTGTCTATTTCTGTAAAAGCTTACATTACTTAATAGCAGAAACACCATTAATATTTAGAATATGACATAAGGTTTGTGCTTGCAAGATACTTCTTGAGTTTGAATGGTAGTCAGACTGCTATTACCTCTGGTTTAGCCTTTTCAACTATTAATAAGGGAAACCTAAATGAATGGGAAAATCTATTTGTGAATGAACACCTGAACTTTGTGATCATGGCAAATGATTGGAGAACAAGAATTTGCACTCTCTTTAGATCCTTCTTAATGGGGATCCTTTTCCAATAAGATTTCAAGAGCAACCTTGCTCAGGATCCTAAACAATTTTTCCAGTGCCAAATCTTAGCGGATCAGCATTGCCTCTTAAAGGAAAAGACAAATCTTGTATTAAGGAAAGTTGATACTTTGACTCTGGGCAGAACATCAGATCAGTTTTGTCATGTGCAAGCCTCTCATATGGATAATGATACCTTCTTACTCTCTTGGCTGTTGTATTAGTGTGAGCTTTGCGAGAGAAATACTGTTTCTTCAAGAGCATCAAAAGAAATAAACCAAACATGCAAGAGTCAAGTCATGTTTTCTCACAGTGTGGTCTGACCTGATGGAGTCACATCATAAGGCAAGAAGACAATGTCTTTAGAAATGGCTATAAATTTGGCTCTGTCCAGTCTCTGCAGTAAGAATTTTTCAAGAACTTAATTACCATTCTTACAAAAAAGCCCAAGGTAGATTGGGTATGCATGACCATTTGGACCATAAAACAAAGTAGAAATAAGCTTACTTCCTACTGGTTCATTCTGAATTGTCTGTGCTGTCTCAGCAGTCTTACATCTCCAGTGATTTATTTTATAAGATCCCAGTAAGCTTGAAAGCTGAAGAAACTGAAAAAATGTTAGGTTCTTGCTATCCTCTTGTCATCTGTTTTGATGTTTTTTGCCACTCTTTGCTGTGAATCTAAGTTCTTAAGCACAGAGTTCAGCTTTGTTCCTGAAACAAGTGTCATCTAAGTGGCAAATAAGTTGGTTCTGCATTCAAAACAGAAAATTCATCTGCTGTATACTTCATGAAGATTTTTCTTTCATGATTTCTTTATTATTATTTTTTCTGCTCAAACTTAACTTCCATTGGTCCATAGAAAAGGCTGTGATTCCCACTGCTTTCTGATTTCATACAGTTCTTGTGGGCAGTAACTTGAAATGCTGACAGAGAAGTAGCCAGTTTGTGAGTTCACTCATCAGTTACCAGCATTCAAATCTGGAAGAGATGTAGACAAGCAACTTTTATGTGGGTGTAAACTTTAGAACATGGTAGGCAAGCAGATAAGAATTACATGGCAGACTAATTTTCAACTTGATAAATGGAACTGACAGTGCCATATTTAACTTCTTGTAGTGTCTGCTTTATGGAACCAATCCAGAAATGCATGGAAAGATGAGGAATCAATATAAAAATTGAAAATGCAATCAATTTTTGTTATTTAGATCAGTGATGCTTGGTTTTAAAAAGCAGGGTGTGTCTGTTCCACATTCATTTTGAGAACTCATAAATTTATTGCATTTCAAGGAATGAATGGCAAGACAAGATACACATTTTGAAAAGAGCACAGGTCTCTAAACAATCATTATAAGTTACTTTTCTAAATATCCTTCATTCCTTCCCGGGATGGTGATTTCAAAAATAGGGTGAAACTGAAGGACTAATTAGGAGAAAGAAACATTTATAATTATGTTGATGATAAATATTAATATTTATTTGCATATACATACAAAACCCAGCAGGGAATGTCTGTTTAAAGATGTGATTCCCTGCTTCAGTTTACCTTTATTCATCCTCTCAAATAATTTTACATACCAAAAGAACCTTATTTAGTGATCAATGCTTATATTAGCCTGAGTTTTGAAACTTTGGGAATAAATACTTGAAACGAGACAAATTGGGTAACTTAGAACTTACCAGCACTGGTACAGTGATATTTCAGAAGTGTATAATGCCAGTCACATGGGGGAAATCCTCAAGGACAAACATGGATATAGCATATGAAGGGCAGGGGTAACATTACTCATAAAACTGGAGAATGTTGGGATGAAAGAATAGTTTAAAGACCACATGTCTTGGTGGGATTCACCTAATTAAAAAACAACTATAAGTGTAAACAGCTTGCCTGGTGCAAGAAAACAGTTTCTTTCTACAGTCTTAATAGCAGACACTAACTTTTCTGTTGAAGACCTCCATATTCCTCTGCACAGTATATGGCATGAGGAATAATTTTCCCAGTGTTTCACTATTAAGATTTTCTACATAACTTGAACTCTCTTTTACTTTCACCTCTTTCCAGACCCAACAGTAATAACAAAGATGCCTGGCCATCATTACAGAGTTCAAGTAAATCAGTCAACGGCTTAACTATGGAACACAGGAAAACGCCTCCTATTTTAGAAAATGGCACAGACTCAGAGCACATGACTCCAGATGGTCCAGATTCAGATTTCGGGTAATTGTGCTGCCTTTTATACTTTAGTTAGCTTTCTTTCTCTCTCACTGATGTGGAGGGATGATTCTCTAGCCTCTGTCAAGAGAGCTGGGTTCAAGTTAAAATGGTTGGCCTGAACCACTAGGTGATGCCTAGGTGGGGGGGACTGCACATTATTTTGCAATGGGCAGTTTGTTCAGGAGAAGTCTGTGTCTAGGCCAGAAGATAATTTTTAAAGGTAAGGGTTGTGGAAAAGGCAAGGCATTTTGAAACAAGTTTCCTTCTGCGTCTGTGTTCTAGCAAACCACGTACCTCACTTCAGCAAACAATTTTTAATGTTCTTTAAGAGAAAAAGTTGCTTAGTAGGAACTCTGATCTTTTAGGTAAGAGTCATTTAGTTAATTGTCTTGAATACTCTGATCTCAGTTGGCAGATCTAAGCACATTACACACTTCACCCAGGCATTTTGTTAAGCAAGTATGGCACTGGATTGAGATCCATCAGCTTTCCCCTCCGTTTAGACTACTAAGACTACTTGAATTTGTGTTTAATACTGCAATATGTCCCTTGCATCATTGTGGGGCTTTTAACAAGTTGGATTCAAAATGCAAGTCGTATAGCACAGTTGCATAGCACAGCATATTATGCTTTTTGAATTGGGAATACCGATGTGTACTGTTGCAGTGTGGAAACCGCTTTCTTATGCTCTAGTTTCCCACCTGTAATAGGTTGAGGTGGGGGAAAGTGGCCATATAAGTTGCCTGACTCCATTGTTTCTTGTTCTAGTGTTAATGAGGAACCAGAACACAGGAGGTTACTTCCATGTTGCACCAGTAATGTATGAGCTGGGTCTAAGAAGCTTATTAGGAAATAGGGTAACTCACGGAATACCTTGTATTCTTGCTCTAACATTGACCTAATATTTCAGACTTCATCACTAGAAATCATTGCAGACACCAGCACTTTTGGAAATAGAATGTCAATAGAAGAGCTTTCCTATTTAGAAAAACATCCCATTACCTAATTTTGAAGCTGTCCTGCTGAGAAGAAAGTGATCTGCTTTAGATATTCCATTGTGGATTACCATAGCACTATTGAAATATTGTAGTAATGCTTTATATGAAGCTAAGCATCTCTTAGGCTCTTTTTTAGTTATGAGCCTGAAAAAATGATCTGAAAATGTTCTACACATCTGTAGTACTGGTTCAGCTGACCAGGATCCAAAAGTCCACCCAATGAATAGGACTTTCTCATCTTTCCCCACTACTGTCTCATCTTCCTCCACCACCATCCCACAACCACTCCTGAAGGTTAGAAAACATTTCAGAGCAAGATTTAACATGGTACAAAAGGACTATAGTTGAAATTAAAAATTGGCAACCTTTCCTCCGAGAGCTTTTTACTCTTACCTTAAGAATCGTTTGGTTCCAGCCTTCGCCTGTGGCTAGTCTTATGCCTAAAATGGGCTGATTTGCTACTTTTGAAACCATATTCAGCGCTTCCTCTAAGTGGATCATAGGTCTAATCCAGATATCAAGGTTTTCAGAGGCATGCTATCACAGACTTAACAGGAACTCAAGCCTATTTATTTGTAAAGGGGTTTTGAACATCTGGTAACTTCTATGAAACAGCTGTGTTTCTGGCCGCAGGACTGAAAGACTGCAATATTTCTAATAATGAGAAAAGAATTAAAAATAATTAAGTTTTGTGTTTGAATAATTAATTTAAAAGTTTCAGTTCATTATGAGTGTTAAATAGTTTTACACAAAGAAAAAAAACAATCCGTTTCACCTAGTTTTACTCCATGCTTTGCTTAAAAATATATATAGTGTTGAGTGGGCTGAAACAATGTAATATACACATTTATACGTTTCCCTCTTTGCCCGTGGACTTAAGATAATTCAACAGATATTGAAAGAGTCGTGTTCTGCCAAAACCTCTAAAATGTAGGTTATAGCTGGAGTATAGTGGTCGTTTGATTTTTGAGTTTGTATGACTTAACAAACATATAAATTCTTTTTAGAATACTTTCTTTGTTGACTTCCTGCTTCTGTAATTGACTCAGATGAGACTGTATATAGTCTTGGTTATCCAGTCCTATATCATCCACAGACATGTGAAAACAGACATATGTCTATGTGCTTAGAATTAGACTTTATTGTAGGAAGAGTTTGGGAATGACCAGTATAGCTTTGAATAGATCACTAAATTCAGGGTCACACCTCACAAGCATTGCTTTACACTTGCTCACATCAAACTACATTTCCCATTTTAATGCCCATTCACCTAGTTTCAATATACCTTTTTGGATCTCCTTGCAATTTCTTTTTTTTTAAGTCTCTGAACAACTTAGTGTCATCAGCAAAACAGGTTACTTCTGTACTTGCCCCTAACTCCAGGTCATTTATGAACAAGTTAAAAAGCACTGGTTACAGTACTGATTTTTGCATTCTCTATAGAGGAAGAACCATCCATTTATTCCTGCTTTCTGTTGCTTAACCAGTTGCTCATCCATAAGAGGACCTGTCTTCTTTTCCTATGACTGCTAAACTTGTTCTAGGTTCTTTTGGTGAGAGAATTTATCAAAAGCTTTTTGAGAGTCTTAAGTATGCAATGTCAACTTGGATACCTCTACTTACATGCTTGTTGACACCCTTAAAGAACTTTAATGGGTTGGTGAGACAGGAATACCCTTGTGGAAGCCATGCTGCTTTTGCTTCAGCCTGACTTGCTCTTCTGCATGTTTGGTAATTCAATTTTTAATAATTCTGCCCACTAGTTTTACTAGACTAGATGTTAAGTTAAGCTGCCTATAATGTTCCAAGTCCTAGCTGGATTCTTTTTAAACAATAGATGCTAGCTACATTGAGCAGTTTCCAATCCTCTAGTATGGAGGCTGATTTTAGGGACAAATTACATATTTATAGTAGAAGATCAGCAATTTCACATTTGAACCACTGAGGAAGCTCACTTGTGTAACCCAGATGCTTTGGTCATTGGCTGTGAGACGCTTTCAGTCTTAAAGTCACATAGCAGGCAGATATTTTCTGAATATTTGCATTTGTCCATCAGTTGATGTCCAGTGGCTTACTGCAACACCTGCTGGATTTGTCAACAAGATAGTGACAGTATATTATTTTCCAGTTGAACTGCCATATCATTTTCTAGCCTCTTGGTTTCTTCTAGTGTCTCAAATGTTAGCCTTACTTAATACTGCAGGTTGTGCTAGCATACATTTGCAGCCTGAACCCAGCCAGTGCACCTTCCATCATGCATGCCTGGCCTGATCCCCTTCGCTCACTTAGCTTTTGACAGCACCTGATCTGGTATCTCTCCTTGTCCTGCTGTCACCATTCCTTCAACTCATCTTTTCATGGTTTTTGTAATTGCTGATCTTATTCCAAGTTTTGTCTTGTCCTTTCCTGACTCTTCCTGTTGCTCTGCTGTTCTGATTTTGGGTGAGTGGATGCATGAGCGGCTGGAGCTTCAGTTTTGTCTCCTGTTGTATTTAAGTGAGAGGTTGTGACAGCATTCCTATTGTCTTGAAACTGAAGCAGCGCAAAGGAGAAGTGAGCTTTTCTGCTGTGGTGAATAGTTTTATTGGTTCATTCACTTTCTATTTTACCTTTATTCCTTTTGCCTCTTCTCTTTCTTTCATGTCTCTCCTCTCTTTACAACTCAGTGTACTGAAATCTAAATTGGGGAGTCCTCTGGGCTCCATCAATCTCAAGTTGAGCACAAAGCTCTTATAAAAGATATGGTTCCTGCTTCATGGACACCAGTTTAATGTCGGGGGCTGATAGTAGGGGCAATAGACAAACTTTGATTGCTGTGAGGTTACACTGAGTAACAATGAACAAGCAGAATGTGCAAGATGGAGCTAATCAGCCTGTTGTCAGTTATCTCCATGAACTAGGTTTTCTAAAATTACTTTTTAAATTAATTCCTACAGTTTCAGGCCATCAGGCTGTGTCCTTTATATTTGCCTAATAGTTTTTCTTTCTCTCTAGCACTATCGACAAACCTTCAGATTCTCTCAGTATAGGAAACTGTGATAACTCGCAGCAGGTAAGATTTGAGAACCAGCACTTCTTAACTCTTGTCAACTGCATACCCTTATATTTGCAAAAGGACTATATTGTGTGTTGAAATATTTATTTGCCATAATCTTAAATATACCTTCCTGCCTATCAGCTGCATAAGATGGTTGCTTGATTAAAACTTTATACTAGCTGTAAAAACACATGCTATTTGGAAATGACCAAATGGTTGTTAAAAGGAGAATCTGTTTTTACTATACGATTGTAAAACTGTGTTCTTTTTCTTTTTAGATATCAAATAGTGACACACCTTCACCACCACCCGGCTTATCAAAATCCAATTCAGTCATCCCCATCAGTTCATCCAATCACAGTGCACGGTCTCCCTTTGAAGGGGCTATAACAGAGTCACAGTCTCTCTTCTCGGACAACTTCCGGCACCCCAACCCTATTCCAAGTGGACTCCCTCCATTTCCCAGCTCCCCACAGACTTCAAATGACTGGCCGATGGCACCAGAGCCACAGAGCCTCTTCACATCAGGTATAGTATTAGTTAGACAACCATGCACACAATAGCTTGAAATAATATCTTCAGACTCTTGTATTTACTTACAGTTTAGCATGAACTTGATTGTGCTGCTCAGTACTGCTCCAGTTTAAAGAACTTGTGAATATGTCACATTATTTTGTAAAGTGCTTTACCTTTTTCATAGATGGTGGAAATGTAGATTCAAAATAAAGATTCAGAATAAATAAAGAAAACCTTACATAAATCATACTTTGTGCTTGTATGCATATGGTCATTGATGCTAATGAGCAATGAGATCAATAAGAATATTTTGCTTAAAATTACAAGTGGTGAGACATTTTCATTAGTAACTGAATAGTGCTTCTCAATCAAGTTCCTTCATGTAGGACATCTCTAGAATTATCTAGCCTCTAGTAAGGAATATATGCAGTGGAAAGAGTGGCTTCTTATATTTAAAAAATGAAGAAGTTCTACTGTAATGTGTTACAGAAGGTGGATGGGAAATTCATAGGGTTGGGTCTTGAAAATCATGAGGTGCTTCTGCCAGATTTTTCAGGCCCACACAGCCTCCACCTCAATTTTCTGAAGGGGCTTGTTACCTTCGGGAGCAGCTTTTCAGGTGAGACAGAAATGTGAAAATCCCAAGTAGAGGATCAGTTTAGAACTACAGGGAAGAAAAATGCAAAGATAAAGAAAGTTGCTTTCTTGGTAACTGTACACCACTAGAACATAAAGGATATTGTGAGCTTTAATCTAAAAACCAGTTGCCTCTAGAATAGGATTCCCCAATCTGTTTCTCTCCAGATATTTTGGACTACAACTCTCAGGACCAATGGGAATTATAATCCAAAACATCTGGAGGGTACCAGGCTGGGGGAAACTGACTTAGAAATGAGAATAGCCAATTATTGGAAAGGGAAATTGGTCAGTATTTTGACTCATATTAAGCTGGGGAAAATGCAACTTTGACTTTAATAACCTGTTTTAAATCCCACAGAAACCATCCCAGTATCCTCGTCTACAGACTGGCAAGCGGCGTTTGGATTTGGTTCTTCCAAACAGCAAGAAGATGACTTGGGGTTTGATCCCTTTGATATCACCCGCAAAGCCTTAGCAGACCTGATCGAGAAGGAACTGTCGGTCCAAGACCAACCCTCCCTCTCGCCCACGTCTCTCCAGAACCCTTCCCCACACACTACAACCGCCAAAGGGTCAGGCTCTGGATTTCTGCATCCTGCTGCGCCCGCAAATGCCAACTCTCTCAATAGCACATTTTCAGTCTTGCCACAGAGGTTCCCGCAATTTCAACAGCATCGAGCAGTTTACAACTCCTTCAGTTTTCCAGGCCAAGCCGCTCGCTATCCTTGGATGGCCTTCCCACGCAATAACATCATGCACTTGAACCACACAGCAACCCCCCCTTCAAATAGTAATTTCTTGGACTTAAACCTCCCACCACAACACAGCACAGGTCTAGGAGGGATCCCTATAGCAGGTAAGTGCGCTGAGAAAGCACCAGTGAGCCTTGTTCATGCCTTCAGCTTCTCTAAATCAGAGTAGCGAGAAGGGGTTGATGGTATTTGGTACTGGAATTGATAATGTAACTATCATGATGGAAATGTGTTTTGATGCATTTTGGAAATGAAATGTTTAGCTTGGAATTTAGCCTTATAATGAGCTTTATAAGGAAAGTGGAGTATCGTATGTCCAATCATCCTTATTTCAAAAGTGATTTTATAATTCACATTGACGGTCTTGATCATGCTGTGGAGTTGATCTTTATTTTAAATATATAGTTTACTTAATTGCATAAGTAGATTACATTTTAACTTTTTTAAAAAAAAATAATTCTTCAGTCCCGGTTCATGATGCTTGACATATATGGCAGGAAAAAGCTATTTTTAATTTATTTTTTTAAGTATTTGTATACTGCTTTCATACAATATATATTCCAGGGTACTTGCACTTTCCAAAGTCAGCAGAATGGATAACTCAGTTACAGTGATTAAAATTCAGTTTCCTCTTCACTCAAATCTCTTTTAAAAATAATTTAAAATGCCTGAGAGAATAAAAATGCCCCAACCAGATGTCTGAAAAACAACAGTGTAGGCACCAGATGAACTTCACTGGGAAGGGAATTTATCAACCAGCGTGCTGCTAGTGCCATATCTTTTCTCTCCATTGCCATTTGAACTCTATCATCTTCAATTGTATCTGAAATCTTACATTGATGAGCCAGTAAATTTAAAATTGTGCAAAAAAATATTCTTTATGATCCCGTATATGAAGCCATCTGACACCTATTCCATTCACTTTAATCCCTTGCCCTTCATTTTTGTAACATTTCACTCCAGCTGGCATTATTGTTTCCCGCTGGAAGAGAGTGTACTTCGTAGCTGACACACTTTGTGGCATAGCAAGCATCACTTCATGATAATACCTTTTGGAATTTTAGAGCAAACTTCAAGTAACCTGTTCCTTCCATCATAACTTGCAGTGGTCTTCTCCTTGGGATGTTTTGGGTTTACATCTTTAAACAGTGTGGATAGTATTGTTCAGTAATAGCACATTTTTATTTATGTAAACTAGTTTTCCTGTGCTTTATTTTTCTTGGCTACTGTTACAATTATTGTTTTTTTCTATTCTTATTATGATTCACTTAAAACATTTATATGCCATCCATTTCTTACTGATAGTGACTGCTTATGTTAGTATTTTGGGAATCCAGAGGATTTGCAGCTTATCATAAAATCTGTAACATGGTCACAACACCTGTCTCTTCATTCTGGTTACAAAAGCATTTCTTTGGCACTTTAGTCTTAGCTTTGGCTCTGGCTTAGATATATAGTTTGAAAATGGAAAAAGCTAGTAATTATGTCAGGATATAAAAACATACAGAGAAGCATTTCAGATTCTCCATGTGACCCAGAAAAGATGTCCGCTAAGGGCCCTCCCATTCATATTCCATTAGATAAAAGGGGCCATCACTGAACTTAACAATCAGCTGTGTTAGTGTGGAAGTGATGTGTGAATGTGTGAAGTCTCTGAACTCTGGCCTAGCCTGAAAAATCTGTTTCCTGCTCTTCAGTAGAAGAGAACTCTAGAGCGGTGGTTCTCAAAGGGTGTGGCACATCACACTGGTGTGGCCAGAGAAGATGGCAAGGGTTCCAGGAAGATTCAAGGGCAGTCAAAGAAACACTTAACCATTTCAGTGTAGTATCGTGGAGTATAGTATCATTTATTTATTTATTTGCAGAATATGGATAGATACCTTTTCAAAATCAAGCACTGCCAGGAGTTGTTTCTTTTTGTTCTCCAGTTTATTTCTTGTCAATAAAAAAAATCAGTGCGCCGTGAGCAAATTTTTATTTTGAAAGTTGTGGTCCTGAGAAAAAAGTTTGAGAACAATGAGTCAAAACCACCTTCTAAATATGTGGCATATTCTGAAGTAGAGTGTTGTAGTGTAGTTGAATGAAATATGTTTCCTCCTCCTTTGATTTAGTAAACATTATGCTACTTGTAAAATTTGTTTCTTTCACTCCCATGTTTTTCCTTGCAACAACTCTGTGGGCTGAGAAAGACTGGTCAAGTGAGCTTCACAGATGAGTAAGGATTTGAACCTACTGCAATGCTTTGACTACACCACACAAACTCTTTAGGAACTCTGAACACAACCTACAGAAAACAGTGTTTGCTAATTTACTTACTTAGATTCTTAGCCTGTGCTATTCAGAGGCTTGATTCAAAAATAGATCTTTGAGGCTCTTTATTGTAGTAGTGGTCATAGTTGCTTTAGGGATGCTAGAACACTAAAGCAATGCAATTAATATTATGAAGTATAAAGCTTCTGCAGTAAGTTGTACCAGGGACAGGCAAGTTGGTTGTACGGCATAAAAAGCTTGTGCTGAAAAGCATTCATCTCTTTCTGCGTGCATGTGAAAAGTTTATCAAAAAATGAAAAGCCTGGGATTTCCAATTAAGTGTCGTAAGTGTAGTAATTGCTAAGTCAACTTGGAGGTTGTGACTACTTACCATTCCTTGCTAGGTTATGGATATTTTGATGTTGAAATCTTTGTCTCGAATGAGCGTTCTAGCAGCTTTCAATATCTTAACTTTCTGCATATTGTATTAACCTTCCCCTTGACTCTTGAAGAAATGTCTTGGCTTTATGATGTATGTGCCTATTAGTTTTCCATTTATGCGCCCCATTTTAGGAGAAGATGTCCTTAAATAATTATGTCATCTCTGACAGAGCTGCTACCTTTCTGAGGCATAATATGCATGAAATATTTTTTGCTTTGCCCTTCTCCTGAATTTCACACTTTTCTTATTGGATGAAAAATCTTTATTGGCTTTTAGATTGGTCTTTGAGGTACTTACTTTTTAACTAAACTGTATATTTTATTTACAAATGGTGGACATCAGGCTTCACTGGCTTAGCCATCAATGTGAGAAAGCTATCTTCAGATAGTTTAACAAATATTTTAGTAATTATTGACTTCTTTTTAAATCATAGGAACAGTATTTCCCAGTGGAAATACTGTTTTCAGCAGTGTTAAACTTGGTTACAAGGCCAAATACACTGAATACGTTATCTAAATTAAGTCATAATATAATTAGGAGTTGCAAGAGTTTTTTATATTAGTGTGGGGATTTTACCTGCTAATTCAGGGTCAATATGCAGAAAGAAGGAATTTTTTTGAATTTGCTGTTGAATTTTATGTTGGCGAGTTGCATAGTATGTGCTAGTGAATTCTCAATGTTGTTACATTACATATTAATGTTATTTATTAAAAATATTTATATACCACTCACATGCAAAATTTCAGTGCTGTGTACAGCAGGATCTACAAAAGAGATAAAATACAATTAACAGCAATACAGAATAATTGTAAAAATGACTGCCTCATCTTAAAAGTGTAAACCATTGAATAGGACTGGCAACACATAAAAATCTTCAAGAGGTGTCTGAAGCTTAGAAGTGAGGATGCCTGCTACATCTGCTGGAAGAGAATTCTCCAGTGGGGGACCAACGGCACTAGATGCCTAACATCTCATCAAAAGCAGTCGGGCTGTTGAAACATGGGGACAACTAACATCACTCCTCCAGATCTCAATGATCAAACTGGCATATAAGAACTCAGGCAGCCCTTAAGGTACTCAGAATCCAAGTTGTTCAGGGCCTTCTATATTAATATAAGAGGCTTGAGCCTTGCCCTGTAACATGGGCAGCCAGTGCAGATATTTTAGCAGTAGTATTACATGTTGCCCACCATCTCTTCCCATCAACTATCTTAGGTGCTGCATTCTGCCCTAGCTGGAGCTTCTGGATCAATCCCAAGGGTGGCCCCACATAGAGTGCATTTCAGTAATCCAGTCCTGAGTGCATGGTCTATGATGGCCAGGTTATCCCCATCCAGATATGGCTGTAGCTGACCAGGTGAAGCTGGTAAAAAGCCCTCCAAGCAAAAAAGGAAACTTAGACTTTGGTTGACAAAGATGTATTCAGCTGTACCTCCAATCTATGTCCCTGCTCCATCAAAGGGAATGCAAACCCTGCCCTCCAGGGACAAAGCAGTGTCTGGTGGAATCCTATTGCATAAGTGCTAGGAGGCCAAAGTCACTCTCCCCCCCATTCCCCAGTTCATTTCTGGATTTGACCATGCAGGTAGGAATGAAACCATTGTGATACAATGCCTTTTGATACTCATCCTGCTCAATGGTGTCAAAAGCCATGGAGAGATCTAGTTAGAGTAATAAGGGTCACACTTCCCTGTCCTTCTCTTGATAAAGACCATAAATCAGGACAATTCAGTTTTAGAAGCAGGGGACACAGATTGAAGTGAATCCAGATAATATCATTCAGAAATACTTGGGAGTTGCTCTGCCACAGCCTTTGGCACCACCTTCCCAGAAAATTAGCCCTTTATGTTTCTAGGCTCTTCCAGTGTTGTATCATCATTGACTTTTGTGAAATGTGTGGACTGCTTCAGAAGATAATTAAATGGCATCAGTCTTGCAACTCACCCCTATGGAGCTCCTCATGTAGAATATGATGCGACTTCCTTATTGTTCTTTAGTGCAGTTTTTCTTCCAAAGGAATGACTAAAGGAAGTATTGGGTGTTTTGTTTTGTCAGTTTGTATTATGTATATATATGTACATAGTGTTTTATAGTTCTACCTGTTAAAATATTCATATGTATAACACGTTTGTAGCCCGCTCTTTAGCCGTAAAAGCTCCCAGAGTAACAAGCAAGTCATTTGCTGCCCACAGGCTTACAATCCGAATGATACAACACAAAAGGACAAGGAGGGAATGTGTTGATCACTTTTTAGATCGCAAAGCAACTGACCCATGTATTTGGTCTCAATGTGTAACTTTTATGTTATTGTGAGCTTGCTTTACTACACTTCAGGGACCTTCAGTGGAATAGCTTGCCTATTAACAGATTAGAAATGAACTTGGTTTCCAGTGACTGAAACTCAGCAATGTCCACTAGAGACATTTTGTTTTTCTGGTTCATATTTTTCAAGCTTCTGTTCTGAGTTCTGACACTTGACTGGAAGCCTTCCTAGTTAACATCTGTTAATAGCCTGGTGGTCATGTTCCAACCTCAGTGTAAGCTACATATATGCAGGGTTGGATGTTTGCAGAAGACATTGCAGCAGGTTATAGCCACAATGTCATTATATGTCATGACCTCTAATAATAGAGGGGATGCTGGAATATCATTTGGACCTCTAAAGGTGATCTGGGTCTGTCATGTATTGTCCAGTAAAGTATATGCGCCGGACCTTGCATTCATTTTACATTAGACTATTTATCTCTGTTAATTAGTTCCTTTCCTGTCAAGTTAACACAAGATTATTCTATTCAAAGACTTTGCATTTGCATCTTTAACATATGTGTAGGATCTGAATTTATTGCAAATATTAGATACTCCAGCAGGCTTTCTTGATTTCATTTCCATTGAGGGACCAAGTAGGTAGGGAGAAGGAAAGAACTCTGGTGAAGATGAGGCCCAAGTTCTTACAGAAATATATTTTATTTCCCATTTTTCTGTATCTTCTCACTGTCATCATTTCTGCCAAACTAAAATAAAAGTGAAAATCAGATTATTGTGTTCAAAGAGTCTAAGTAAAATTAAAGCATTAAAATTCTGAGCTGAACAAGAAGAGGGCTTCCCTAGGCACATAGTTTTATCTCTAGTATGATAGTTCATGAGGATCATCACCGTCATACTTGTTCATTTTATGACCTTTTGTGTTGATACCTTGTCATGCTCGCTCTTGTCTGTTTCTACCATTTCTCCATTGCCAGTATACTTAGCAAACATTTAATTTAATTATTGCTGTTAGGGAAATTACTATGCTCAAACAGATAGCTAGCCCACAAGAGGGCAATCAGTGAGGATCTTTTATTCTCACGACTTTCCTGTTTCCTCCCACAGAATGTTGATTTATTTGCTGGAATATAGGTGTCCATATCTTATGAATGTGGCAGTACCTGTCAAGAAAGTCCTGTCACTTTGGGGGCATTGCAGATCAAGAACAATGCTTAAAAATTAAGATATTACAGCAGAGCTTTAGAATAGAACTAGCTAGTAAATCTAGTTACCAGCACATAGAGATGTTAACGGAGAGATCACTCATTTTACTCTGCTATATTTCTATCAAATGTCAGGTCTAAAATGGGAATTGATTACCTCCCAATAGCGAAAAAAGCAAAAGCTAAATTCTGTGTTCTATTCTTTATAATCCATGTTCTGTTTATCTGACCTTATGAAAAGCGGAATCTGGATTCCAATCTTTGCTTACAGAGCGCAGTGGTCTGCTGCTCTACATAATGGCTTAATAATTGTTACTAAGCACACAGTAGTGTTTAGGCCACTTTATTTACAAGTCCCTGAAGGCTTCGGTCATGATCCAGAGCTGCACGCACAATTGACTTACTTTCCCTTTCAAGTACTCTCCTTGCTTTACTTAAAAACCATTTCCGCAAAGTTTGGATGTATTTGTAAGATCTCTTCAGCGTTTCTCCAAGGTCCCATTTCATTTGCTCTCATGCCAAAGCACGTAACTTGTTTCTAAACACACTTAAAGTTTAAATGCTCTAACAGCATTTGTAACACACAACATATGTAGTTGGGGTGTGTGTGTGTGTGTGTGTGTGTGTGTGTATCCTGTCCATATTTGACTTTGATCACAACCTTAATTTAGAATTTGCAGGGAATGTAATCCCCCCCCCGAAACTCTTCCCCTTTTCTGAAACTCTTTAGTTTGAATCGTAATAAATGTAAAACACAACATAAAAACAGAATGACATATTTAAGGGTATGTTCATTGGTTTACAGAGTAACTGTGATGATGCAACTAAACTGTGGTATGGAAAAATATTTATTTCTGCTCCAGTGCATTTGGGTTTTTTAAGTGAGATGCTTTGCTTTTCCTGTTTTCTAAGCTGCTTTTTTATATTAAGCAACCTGTATAGTTTCCAAGTCTTGTACATATACAGCGGTATCTCAGATTACTCATTTAAACTTCAGTATGACTAAATCCTAAACTAGAGATGGGCAGTTGATGGGCCACAGTTGCGTTTTGGACAGACTGCCCAATCCCAGGAAAGTATGTGTATATAAAGATATCTGCATTCTAGGCCTTTGCACTTCCCTGGCATATCTTTTCAGACCTTGTTAATTGCTGCTGCTTATGCTGTATAAATACCAAATTCCATATGAGTTGACAGTTCATAGCTACTTCAATATTATTAGATGTCAACATTGCTGATATTAAGATTTATAAGGAGATAGTCGTAACAAAGGAAAATTACAATGGCATGATGGCTGACTCAAGCTCAAAAGTGAAGACATTTTCTATGTGAATATGAAATGGCATCTTTATTTTGTCTTGATGATGCTTAGGGGCTTTTAAGGGATTTTCCTGGGTTTCAGTTGTGTGACTCGGTTTCATAGAGAAATATATAGTAAGGAGGATTTCCTTATTTGATAATCCTACTCAAAATGATGCTGAAACGTGAGTCTAAGAGAATTAACAGTATTTTGTGCATCACTCACTGAAAGAGAAGTGTACATCTGAGTTCAGCTTTGGTCAGGTTAGTTCTAAGGGGCACCTAGGTTGTAGATCTGCTCTGTAGGGTGCTGGAGAAGTGTCCCACTATCCAGCTGCCTGACAAATTCTGAAGTAGAGAGCTAGAATATCAGATTTGGGGCTTTCTACATCTAGAGCATGTACTTTACACTTTTGCTAAACTAAACTCAAACCCCATTTCAAAGTTCTGCTCATGTTAGTACATTCAGGTTGCTATACTACCATGGAGGAGTTTGGTTCCAGAGCCATGTAAGCTTTTATTGTGACACTCTTACCTATTGGGATATCTTCCTGTAAGCCAGCATCATGTTGTGTTTTATTCATCCTAGTTTAAAGTGAAAGGTGACACAGGTAAGCAGTATTGGACTGTTTAGCTATGTTACACTGTAGAGTAACTTACAGAATTGAATTCTCTTTTTTATCATTTTAGATGTCAAAATGCTTTTGTTATCTAATGAAGTTCTTACCAAATATAAAGCTCAAAGACTACCTGGGAACAGGTCCCATAATTAAATGTCTACATTTACCATGAGAATTGAAGGGCAAAATACTTCAAAAAGAGAGCCAGGAAATGCTATCCAAAAATGGTGATGGCTGCTTGCTACACGTACATAGCAGTAGAAAACAAGTGTTGTGTTTTCTACAATATAACTTGTGGAGCAGCTTTCAGAATTTAGTACAAATGTACTTTACATTAAAAGTCTCCTTTGTCTGCATATCTGCTGAGGGGGTTTATATTGCTAAGATACATTTTTTGTTTTGTTTGTAAAGATTGTTTTGTTTGAAAAGATTGCACAGACTGCCGGTGCCTTGTCCGTTTTTCCTATGTTGATGTATTTTAAAACCCCTATGAAGCTTTTTCAGTACATTAGTTGTCATTGAAATAGCAATATTGAAGGGAAATATTTTTAAATTATTCACTTATTCCAGAAAAAAAACTTTAACGCTCTCCGAGATGCAAAAAACAGAACCTACTGAGTACTAAAACCCTTTTCTCTGTGTGAGCATACCACTTTGTTCTATACTGCTGGTTTATCTCATTCAGTATAAGCAGCAGCATCTCTCCAGGGCAGTGTTTTCTCAGCTCTGCAGTCTGAGTTCCTTGAGATGTTGGGGATTGAACCTTCTGCATGCAAAGCAAGTCCTATACTACGGCCCCTGGCTCTCCCTGGGCATGGCAGAATACAGGGCGTCATGCTAGATTTTCCTTTCCTTTGGACCATCACTTCCTGTTCATTGGTTCATAGTCTTAGTCCTACAAAATACTGTAACTGGCCATGCAAAACCTGCCTATTATCAAAGGAGTTTCCATGTACAGTATGGTATGTACCATATTTAATGGTATGATGTGTTCTTGGTATGTTTAATAATGGTATGTTCTTGGCGGAATAGTCAGCCCTGGTCTGTAGGGTGAAGACATCAGGTGCTAAGCACCATCTAACCCCAGGATCATTGGGTGGAAGAGTGTTTGAACTGTAATTGTTTTTGGAATGTTTTTAACTGAAACTACTGCTTGGCAGGGGGTTGGACTCGATGGCCCTTGTGGTCTCTTCCAACTCTATGATTCTATGATTCTTCTATGATTCTACTCAGTGCACAGTGCAAGCATTGTTAACTTCAGTAGAACTTAAGCTTCTAGAGGAGAAAACTAGTCAAGAGTAGGAGCCTATGGACACATGATGTTCCTGATGGTTTAACCATGGCTAAACAAAAGAAGAACTGTTCCTAGAATCACTTATCATGAGCTGCATTCCCCTCTTTGCAGGAATACTTACTCAGCAGCAATAAAAGGTGGGGCTCAGTCATCCTCCAGAAGGTAGGAGACAAAGGAGAACATGATCTCTTACCCTATTCATACCAATTGACTATGGTTAAACAACTGGAAAAGTTACATGTGCATTGTCAAGAAGTGTGAAACGAAGCATAACGCTGGCCATGAGTGTGAAATGAAAATTTTAGCCTCTGCAGAAATTGGCAGCTGGCCAGTTTTGGTGTACTCCTTTATTTTTCATTTCTACAGAAGTCAGTTTGAATAAGGCATTGCTAACTAGTGTTAACTTCCACCAGTAGTAACAGCTTCTGTTGTGATGCCTCCTTTCCAAAGCTCTTGGGTTATTTTTATTTTATTATATTTTATTTTTATTTATTAGATTTATATACCGTCTTTCATCAAAGGACCTCAGTGTGATTCACAAGATAAAAAGAGATGCTTTAAGTGATGACGCTAATCATTTTAACTTGGAGGAATACTTCACAGCTGAATCTTAAAATATGTCTGCTAAGGCTTATTGAGCGGTTCATACATTCTAACTTACTGCAAGTAGACCATGAGATCACAGCCCCTTAGCATGATTTGTTTTATTTTATTTTTTAAAAAGACTTCTATATTCCCTCTGGCATTACACTGCCCAGATGAATTACAGACTTCAGATAGCAGATGAGATGGTGAAGTGCCTTGAATATTTTATAGAGAGTCAGGCCTGGCATCAGCACATGGCGTGGTCAGTCAGATGCTGGAGCCCAAAGGGCCCCAGCTGAGTCCACTGCTGCTCTGGGCTGGGCAAAGTTATTCTGTTTTGCCATTCTGTACTGCTGAGGAGCAGGAGCAATGGCTATATACTGCCAGCGCTCTCAAAATAGTATTGCTTCAGAATAATGCCATAACAGGAAAATGGGTGAGGAATTAAAATAGACTTCAGCGCTCTCTGCAGTCACTCCACTTCTATCTGCACCAAGCAGCAAGAAAAAGTTCTTAACTAAGCAGACTCATAATTCCCCTCATCCTTTGCTTTTCAGTGCTAAGGAGCTCTGAGCAGTTGCAGCAAAGGAGCCAGTTTAATTGCTTTCCCGTGCCCCTGATACTGTGTTGATTCCCAGTGATGCTATGTCAGGGACTTTGGGAAGGGATTAAACAGACAGCTTCCTGACTTACTGCAGTTGCTCATAACTCCTCTCACCACTGAGTGGAATGGAGGGAGAGGAATGCTTAAATGGCCCACCTGGGCTGTATAGGGACCCTTTAAAGATTTGCTTGCTCTGGTGGGGTGCCTAGCAGTCTAAAAGAACAAATGAGCTGTCTGTTTTGTGTCCCATATAGCAGCTCTCTGGAGCAATACTACGTTGGGGTCGTAGAGAAATGCACAATAACAGCTTCACACTGAATACATGGTGCTCCTCTCTGAGCCACCACTACTGTTGATGCCTCTGCTGCAACTCTGGACATCCCTGTCAATAAATCCATCAAGGGTATGGCCATTGCAGGGGACACTAAAGCCATTTCCCCTAGGTCCCCTTCATACATTTAGCTGGCTTTGGATGGAGTATAAATGTTGGTGATGGATTGTGATAAACCTGTGTCTGTCCTTCATTACCTCTGATTGTGCATAATGGGGTTGGTGGAGAGACCGGGGTGGTGGTGGTGGTGAGGTGGGGGAAGGTAAGATTCCCCCATGGAAAATTCATATGCCTTTTGGGGAGAAGACTGACTTAGAGCCCATCTATCTGGCACCTAGTTTTGTCTGCAGGGACCTTTTTGCACGGAGGAGCAATTGTTTAAGCAAGCTCATACCTGCTGTCTGAAATGTAAAGTTGAGACACAGATTAGCCACCTAATTTGCTGTTTCTTAGAATTAAGTCTGTTGCAGGATTACTGTGTCCCACCATCTGGCTTTGGTATAAAGCATCTGACAGTGAAGAGCTTCGAAGCAGAGAGAGTTTGATAGTTTGTCATGTATTCAGAAGTCCTGAATGTGTGCTAGAGAAGGGTTTACTAAAGTCCATTCTCCTATGAATCTGTGTTTGAATTTATTTGAACTAGACTGCTCCAGTCTGCTGGATTTTGGTATGTCATAATGTATCACCACATGTCTGGGTTTTCATCTCCATCTAGTGGTGGAAAAGCAGAGAATTGCTACCTGTGAGATAAATCTGGGTCTAGTATCTTAGATCAGCTATCTTCAAACCCAGGGTCTACCTTTAATTCAAACATGCATTTTGGGATCCATTACTTAATTTTTTACCATATATTTGCATGATGGTCGTGCTTCTGTTGCAACCTACCTCGGATCAGGCCACAACTTACTAGTGTCTCCCGACACACCAGTTGAAGATCAGTGTATTTGGATTAATGCTTCAAGATTGGGATTTTGTGCCAGTTCCAAGCTGCTGACAGCCTCATGAGGAGCATACATTTCTTTAAAAGATGCTTTGACTAATATTTTGATCATGTGAAAACTGAGACTATAGTTGAAAATGCTCTTTTGCAATATTTAGCTTTCCCCTATAAATTTCTGCCATAGTTCTTGGAAATTCACAGAATTTGGATCTTTGTGAGGTTTTTATTTCTCCTTTTATTCACCACAGCTGAGGAAGGAACAGGGAGGCTTTCCAAGTAAAATTGCTTGAATTGCATGTTGCTATATCACTTAGCATCTTCTACTGTATTCAGATAAAAAGTGGGTTGTTTGCCCTATTTATTTATTTATTTCTTGGGGGTAAAGAGCAAAATTTCCATTTAATGGTCAGGTTTAGGGGATGACCACTGAGAAAATAATTAACTTTCAGTAATGATTCCTCTGCTCACTTAGAGTAAGCCTTATTGAACATAGACTAATGGAAAAACATGAACAAGGTGAGGCTACATGGTAATTAATATTGAAATATTAATATATTGGTGCAAATTATGTTTGAATGATGTTTATTAAAGATACAGTTAGTCAAAGGAAATGTAAGTATTCTAAAAATAGGATGGTATCAGATTAAGTCATACTCAGACCCACTGAAATCAGTGGGCTTAAGTTAGTCATATCCATGTCAGTGAGCCTACTGTGAGAATGACTTGGTTAAATGTGGCCCATACACTTCAGTTGAAGAATGTCAATTTTATAACAATATAAAAACCACTGTTGCTAATCTTCATTTAATTAATTGCATCAGCTTAATTTCTTAACTACTTGATCAAGAACAGTTTGTTAAAACATGGGAAGCATTTAGTTTTAAAATATTTCAATAATAAGTTTTGATTTCACTTATTGTAGTTCAGGTGCTCATATTCATTTTCAAGATTGTACATTTCTTCCTTAAGCCTAAATTACAAAGAAACAAAACATTTGCTGTCTTTCATTTCCTTGTATTTTCATTGATGCAAAAATGGATTTCATTCATTAAAGTATTTATCCTCTTGTCTCTCCCATTTAAAGTAACTATAATTTAAATAAGCTAGGATCATAACCCATGGTTTGAAATTGGGTGGTTTTGCAACTGACCATAGTTTGTGTTAAATCGGTATTCCTTGGTTCAGATGAATTAGGAATTTGTAACTAGTTAAAGGTAAATGTTTTCCAAGACTTTTCTGGCTCATTCATGTCACAATAAACCATGTTGTGTTGTTAGAACACCACCATTTTGTGTGTCAACAGCTACTTTCTATGAGTACACTTGTTCTGCGATCATATTAGCAAGGATTCCCTTATCTAGCCCATTGCCTTTTCTTTATATTCATCACTTTATAGCAGATACATTTTTTGAAAGTTGGTGATGCGCATCTGCCTGAAATTCATGCGGTATTCCTGTAACATAGGTGACTTCTGAACAAGTGACAAATTACAGAGATGCTGCTAGAAAAAACATTTTTGCTTAGCATTTGCAAAAGTGACAAAGCAGTATCACATCATGCATTTGTGGATTACACATTTCTCACATCACACCCATTTCATAAGAGTAAATACAAAATTGACAGTACTTTGTCCTTTTAAAAGTTGAGCTGCCCTAAATAGCACCTATTCTGCATTGTGGCTCAGATTCCATTTTGGTTTATAAAGGAATATAACTCCCCTCTTACTAAAATTTGAATACCCTCTTTCTCTTTACTTACCTCGGGAGAAGGGGAAGAACAAACACTGGGGGCAGAGTTAATATTTAAGGACAATATTGCTTAAAGTCAAAGATAATCTAGTCAAATATTTTTTTAGTTCAGTACTTAGAATGCAGGTTAATAAAATATATTTGAATAATACCAAAGCCTTATTATGTATTTTTTGCCTTTTGCAATATTGAACTTGGCTGATAAACAAAAGCTATTCCATATAGGCAGTATGGCCTTTCCTTATGACAGTTTCTTAGTATTATACAGAACAGGTTAGCAGAAGACAGTCCCACCATCCCTGACTGCTTGGCCTGTTCGAGTCCAACAATATGTGGAGGTCCCTCACCTTAATATCCTACTGACACCTGTATTCCAACTGCATGTAGGTCTTTGTGGGAAGGAAGCTGTGATAACACTATCTCTTGTGTAGTTGAGGTTTCAAGGAGGACTGTGCCTGAGTTAGCCAATCCCAGAGTCAAGTACTTGAGCACAGGGCTATATGTACGCTTAAATCAGGCATTCCCAAACTCAGCCCTCCAGCTGTTTTGGGACTACAACTCCCATCATCCCTAGCTACAGTAACAGGACCAGTGGTCAGGGAGTTTGGGGATGCCTGTCTTAAATACTTAAGAAGAAGAAAAGTTGCTGAACTAGGGTAACCCTTTCTGAATTCTACAACCTCTATTATGCATTTCCCTTTCACCTCATTTTGTTTCTATCATTTACCTGCTCCTAACCATGAAGGAGAGGCCAGGACCAGCGAGGAGCCCTCAAGCCCCCACTCTACCTCACTAGAAATATTATGCAGCCATATTGTCACCCTGGGCTCCTTTGTGAAGAGGTGTAGAAAACAGAAATTAAACATAATACTATATTTGGCTTCTGAGCTTTCACAAGTCATTTATCACATATGCTCCAACCCTTGCGGTAAAAACAAAGAAGCCAAGGTTCTCAGTAAGCTAAATTCTGAGCCTGAAACCATATTCCCGTGTAGCAATTAATGTTTCTGCTGAATTAATGTGGTTTAGGTCAGCAGGGGAAGGACAAAGGGAATTCATGCTGCAGAAGGAAAGGATGGAGAGGAGAGACAGAACCTGCCTGCCCACTCCTTCTTTGGTTAATGGTAGATAGCAAACTGGGAGTATTATATCTACACCAGATACCTAGTTGAGTGCACAGTGCATCTCTCAAAGCCTAGAGACTGCTTCTTTGAGCACCTCTCAGTATTTGAGAAGTATTTGTCAGTAGCTGAGGACAACATTACTGGTTTAGCCCTGAAGTGATAAGTAGTGTAGACCAGTGTTCCCCAACCTTGGGCCTCCAGCTGTTTTTGAACTACAACTCCCATCATCCCTCGCTAGCAAGACCAGTGGTCAAGGATGATGGGAATTGTAGTCCAAAAAAGCTGGAGGCCCAAGGTTGGGGAACACTGGTGTAGACCACCTGTTTCACACAACAGTTCCTTTGCAGCGGTAGCTGAGAGGTCACAATTTTTGTGCTTACTCATATACACTGATACTAAGCTAAAATAGCTTTCATTGGTTTACTAACAACAAATATTGAGCAACCCAAATAATTTCACTCTCTGAGATGGGTTCTGTTTGCCTTTCAGTGCTTGGTAGTCCACTTCTTCTTTCCTATGACTTGAACAGCCTCCAGGGTAACTTCTTGGTTAAATATTGTCCCCATTTAAATAAATTGCTGTCCACGCAGTAATTTGCTCCTCTGCCCGTGGCAGACTATTTTCACTTATTTTGCAATTGATTTGACTCTAAACTGTGGTCATTTTCACAAAGGGAATCCATCTACCCCATGTCACCCTTCAGGTTTTGCTTTTAAAGTTTGCTTCTTGAGGAAGGGCAGTTATGTACCCTTGGCTTGTGATTTGAAGGCTGCAATAGTTGTAACTTCAATGGGCGGTGAGTGATAAACATTGTTCCTCTTGCTTGTTTGCTCTTTTCCCATTTCTCTCTTGATTCCCATTTCAGATCAGCTCTTAAGTGTATATCTGGAAAGGCCTTCATGAGCATGTGCTCATCGGTACATAGTTAGACCCCCCTAAAAAGGAATATAAACAGTCTTCTTGTCAGACATAGCTTGGGTAAATGTTCTTAATAGTGGACCTTTTTACAGATATAGATTGAAATCTGTCTAATGATTCTTGAGGATATTCAATCAGTTATAGAAAGGCTGTATACTCTGTCCAAATGCTGTTCACAAGAGAAGAAAGATGACTTTGGATCATTAGTTCTAGAAAGTATTGTCAAGTAATTAATTCTTACTTTGTATTTTTTCCCCAAAATCTGTTTTACCAAAGATGAGGATTTGTCACTTTAAGTATCCAAACAAATATGACAACTTAAAAACAGTTGCCGCATTTATTTTATTTTCAAATTCTGGTTTGGATCCAGACTTGGTTAATGCCTGCAAGACCCACTACCTAAGCAGAGTCCCACTCACGAGACATTTCCTCTGATGGAAGAAGGGGAGATGACTTTTCAGTTGCCTACTTCCCCTTCAGCTGCTTGTGTCCTCCAAAAAACAAAAAAACCACCTGCTCCATGTGGTTGGAGAACCCTCCAGAACAGCATGGGAGGTGGTGCTGGAGTCTTCAAGCCAAAGGGGAATCAACAAGTTGCTTCATCATGTTTCACCAGCAGATGAAACCCATCTCTGTCACTTGTAGGTGTTTAAACATAGAACTGAAATAACATACCTACAGAGATCAGCAGAACAAGAAAGCTCAAATAAATTGGGAATTAGTGGTAGATGACTATCTTAGGCTCTGTATGGAAATTCACAAATCAAATGATCATATTTCTCCTTGCAAAAAATTTTCAACATTTTGTTTTTCTAAATACACGTGTCATGTCCAACTTCACTTTTTTGTTGATTAAACCATCTATAGAATTTGGGTGTGTGATCAACGGTTTTTAAAAACATAATTTTATAATGGGATTAAGCTGCTGAGTCCTAGGATTCGTGTAGTCAAGCATTCTTTTGTTAACAGTGACTACCTCTGAATCTAATGCTTCCAGGATCTAATACTCAGAGGGGTACTGCCACTGGACATCAAAGTGCCATTTAGCTATCACAACTAGCAACTGTTGATAGGCCTATTCTCCATAAACTTTGCCTGGTCCTTTGTAAATGTGAACTAGTCTTCCGGTTATGAATTCTCTAAGACTTGAAGTCTTAGTTGTGTGTTTGACTGGAGTTCAAAGAATGCCATACAAATATTCCTAATATTTCTAATATTAGTAGAGTGACAATTTAGTACTGGTCATTTCTCTTCCCTTAGAGAGACTGAAGCTAGTAGTCCTGTATATGAGTGTGGTTCTTTAGTGTGTCGTTCATACCTTCAGAGCAGGTTGGAATTCATCTGAAAAGACTTAGGGATTTCCTTTTTCTTCAGAGTCTCTGTGCTAAAACAGGTTCTCCCTACCTCTGACAAAGTACAAGTGATGTATAAAGTTTTCACAATTCTCTAACCCTGTTCAGATTCTGTAGCGTTGTCTTACATCTTCTTCAGTAGGAAGCTGTTAGAACTTCTTTGGTAAATCTAAAGCGATCTTGTCATTGGACAATGGGAGCTTTCATCTGAAGATGTTGTGTTTTTTCTTGCTAGTAATGAAAATCAGTGTGTTTTAACCATTGTGGTTTCAGCCCTGATTTTCATGGGGAAGGACTTAGGTTTTTCTCCATCACATGCTTAAGTAATAGTGCGTACTGTGGCAGCCCAACATTCAAGCTTCATCTTGATTTATCATCATTGCCCCATTCTCTTGATAGGGAATCAGTGTTAAATGCTTAGAGAACCACCATCTTTCACTAAAAACAGCATCTGTTTCTAACTTCAGCTTTTTATTTTCTATCTTTCATTTTCTTTTTTCTTTTTTGTTGATAAATCTCCCAGACAACAACAGTTCTGTAGAGAGTTTAAATATGAAGGAATGGCAGGACGGGCTAAGGGCACTTCTACCGAACATTAACATCAACTTTGGTGGACTGCCCAATGCTACTTCCCCCTCCAACGCCAACCACAGTGTACCAACATCCAACACTGCCACCACCGACAGCCTGAATTGGGACAGCCCTGGCAGCTGGATGGACCCCGCAATCATCACAGGTAACGATTTCTCGCTCATTCAGCTCCACTGAGAATTACCAAGTGCATATTTGGCACAAATTAATCAGTGCTTTTTTTGGAAGAAAGAAAGAAAAAGCAACTCTATGCGGTGGTCTCTTCCAGCTTCCATCCACCAAACTTTCTAGAGGTCCAAGCATCTTTTTTTGGGGGGAAACCAGGCATTAGCTCCCTCCATCCCAATATCCGTTGCATGTTCAGCATCTTCCCAATACATCTTTAGATTTGAGTAGGTTGCCCTGTGATCTAATGGCTTGCCAGTTCTGTGCAATGGAATTCCTTAGGCACTGGTACATTAACTGGATTCTTTTTCATTAAAAAGGAACATACTCCACTTGTTTATAAAGCTCTCTTATAAGGCTATTTGTGTTTCCCTTTTAAAGGCTAAAGCATGATTTGGAAAAAGGTAGAGGAGCATATGGTATCTGGTAGAGCTAGATTGTGAATAAATCTCTGGACGAATGTTGTAGAAAGTGTGAAAAGTTCTCCAAGGGGCAAATGTTTCTTGTGAAAACTCAACTACTGTTTTGTCTGGAACACGGTTGTACAAACTAATAATGTTTTCTTACCATTGCCATTGGTTAGGTTTAAGCTGACCTACTTCACATTTGAAGTTCTTGCTTGCTCTGACTTAACCTCTTTCTCCTCCTATGTTTTCTCTTCTTCCTAGGTATCCCAGCCTCCGCTGGAAACAGTTTAGACACCCTTCAAGACGACAATCCACCACACTGGCTAAAATCTCTTCAGGCTCTCACAGAGATGGATGGCCCCAGTGCTGCCCCGACACAGACCCCCCACAGTAACCCCTTCAGCACACAGATTCCTCTGCACAGAGCCAGTTGGAATCCTTACTCCCCACCTTCAAACCCCGCCAGTTTTCACTCTCCTCCCCCAGGCTTCCAGACAGCTTTCAGACCCCCCAGTAAAACCCCCACAGATCTACTACAGAGCTCAGCGCTGGATCGTCATTAGGAAAAGTTCAAAAACATTAGAAATGCAGGAATTGCCCCACCCAGACTTCCTACACCCACCCATGGTCCCTCCTCCACATCTTTCTTTCTGAAGAATCCAGTTCCTGATCAAAACTCTTCCCCACCAGCCTCCAAATGCAATGCAATCACAGGGTCATAACCATATCTCTTTTTTAATTTTATTTTAAGATTCTGCTAAGCCAGTGTTTGAAATACACTGATGAATTTTCTTTAAACACACAAAGAAAAAAGAGAGAGAGAAATCAAAAAGTGCATAAAAAGGAAAATATTATTTTCATAAATCTTTTGCACGGAATTACTTTAGCCTAGCAGAAAACGTCAAGTAGGGGGAAATAATATAAAATTCAGAATCAAATGCAGCGATGTAAAAGCAGTTTAATTTAAATGAGAGATTCAAGTATAGGGGGAAAAACCAGTGGCCTGGCATTTATTTTGCATTCTGTGTGTCAGTATGCAGGGAGATAGCCCCCCCACCCCCTGTTTGGGAGGGTGGGACAGTATTGTCAGTAAGATTTGTCATGAAGTGGGTTGAAGGACAGTTTGCCTGTTGAAATAAACTGACATGTTGCCTTGTTCCTAAGAAGTGGTTTAACAGAGGGATATTTTAAAATTTTGGCTTTAGATTTCAAGTAAACGTAATGTTTTAAAAAATATTCACAGATTTAATACCTAGCATATACATGATATAATTATAAGCAGCTGAAACACGAGTGATATTTACTTCAGTCTTTCTGTCTCCTTGTCAGTCTCTCTTTCTTTTTTTTCTTTTCTTTTTTTAAAAATCACCTGATTAAGGCACTCTGGGATAGCACTGCATTGGGGCCACATGATCACCATCAGGAGCGCAACCTTTGACGACCTCTGCCTGCAGCTTTTACTTAACCTTGTAGTTTCTGGACGTTTGTGCAGTATTGAAAGACAGGAAAAGAGAAACAGATAAAATTAAACATGGTTATAACCTGACTCTAAAACTAAAAACAAGGAAATGTACCTCTTTCTTCAGAATTAAAACTAAAATCTTAAATAAAACAGAAAACTTGATGACAGCTTTTTGTGAGTTCTCCTTCTTTGATTTTGTGCTCATTTTTGTCAGTTCATGTGATGGGTTTGGCAGAAAACATGCTCTCTGTGCATGCCCCATTGGACTGTTGCCCTCTCGGCCCTAGTGCCAACATTAGCTTTTCTGTGCCATATCTTACCCAGCTTTACTGTATTTTACTCAATTAACATCCTGCTTTTTTGGCAATGCTGTCTCCATAGTTTTTAAATTTAGGGGAATTTCCAAAGGGGATTACAAAATTGTTTAGTGTATATTGCATATGGGGGCTTACATAGACCAAAAATACTTACTAGATTGTGGCCAGTGTTCTGTATATTCCCACTTTTCGCACACTGCTGACAGTTGATTATTACATGCAACTGCACATATGCATTTAAAATACACTGAGAAATAGGGTTAATATATTCAGGAGAAAGTTCAATTTCTGGTTATTTGAGCTCAGAAAAAGGGGTTCCCTTTGTGCTGTAAACAATAAAATAATGCCTTCCATCACAGCAGCCTGGTTCAGACATAATCCTGGTCTGATAATGTAGGCTGCTTAAACCACAACATCCAAACCAGGAAATTCTGTTTAAAGGGTTCTCTCCAAACCCTGAAAGCAGGATGGAATGGGAAGGACTTGAAGGCAGCACAAGGACATCTATATAGCTTGTTCCAAGGCCAAATAAACCATGTTTAATGCTTCCAGTTTCACCCCGGGAGAAAGCAAGAGTGAAGCAGTTTTATGTGTTGTTTTAATCCATAGATTATAAAGTGAGATTGCATATGTGTTTTATAATCCTACATAAAAATATACATCTTGCATTTTGGCACCCACTTCATTCTCACTAAAGACTGAAATCTTACCTTGGAGTCAGCCCAGCCTTTATGTTATGGGGAATATATTGTTTTATATCAGGATGGCATGCCCTATAGAGCATAGTTAGAGCTCTATAGGACATGCCACCATCATCCACCTCTAAGATGAGGGCTACCTCTAGTTATGGCAAAGTTTAAAGTTGGTATGTACTCACCATGTGAAAATAAGATTTGCATATTGTGTGCCTTTTCGGGAAAATTTAACATTTTAAACCCAGGCATTTCTGTAGTTTACATTTTTAATTCGGTCTACACAATTTATATAAAGGAGGTCTAACTTTTATAATGACATTCATTTTCCTGAACATTTTTCTTGAATACAGTATTCTATCTCAGTGCATGTACAGTGTTGAATAGCACAGGCCACAAGTTAAAGAAAGTCTCTGGTTCAGACTTTCAGCCACGAAACACTTTGTGTGGACTTAAAACAAGCTGTTAGGCATTAGCATCTGATTCCATCTTCTATAATGGGGATAATACTCAAAGTTCTCAGTCTGTTGTAAAGACTACTGAGAATGTGTGAAGCATTTGGCACTTAGAATTTGTGTGTGTGTTTGCGTGTGCACATACAGAGTCTTTCCTATTCAAGCCTTGATATAAGCTACTATCTATAAAATTAGCAAATATACTGGATATTCAAAACAAGTTTTCTTTACATGAGTTCCAAAACATTTTATCCAGTATGGTCACTTGTGCCTTGCAGCCATAGAGCCATTGAAGATGTTTAGAAAAAGCCATGTAATTTTAGATTACTAATGAACTAGCACTGACAATAGAGTTTAATAGAAAATCCCTGCATAATGAATGCACAAGCATTTGATACATACTGTGTATAACAACTTCCATGTTTGTTTAGCTGCAGTTGATCTACACACCAATTGACTTGCTTGGTATTGCCAGAATTATTTTTTGGCCCCTGCTTTTGTTTATTGCTTTATGCCTAAATTTAGAATGTACATTTTCTCCTCCGACTTTGATGCATATCTATATATAGATTTGAAAGGAATGGATGACACCCGTTTTAGTTCTCCTGTTCAGTTTACATTCTCTTCCTAACAATTATAGAAAGATGGTGGTACATCCAGTAGATGATGAATGGATTCTACATCACTCTGGAAAATATAGGTATTTAACCAAGTCCTACAATTCCACTTGTTGCTCGCAATGCATGGTTTGGTACGAGTTGTTTTCTGGGCCCAGAGATTAAAAAGTAACCAGGTAAAATGCATTAACATAAATGATAAACATTCTGTTGCATTAATATAATGTGAATTTCAGAATTTCAAATTCTGTTCCTGAAAGGGTTGAAGTACAGGGACCTATTCAGCTACATCCTAGATAAAATTTTCCCCCTAAGGCAAATGCTTAGTCACTTTGTGTAGATGTGACTCCTCACAGAAGGTTGCTTCGTGTGTTGTATATAGCTTGCATTCTGCAAATGTAGATAAGTTCCAAGTTGCTGTTGAAAATCTCCTTTCCCCCTGCCAGTCGAAGTGTGTGAAAGGAGGGCTCTCCACACGCCTGGATTCTCTCTGTGTTTAAACTTGCTCTGAGCTTGCTGCTAGTGGGGTGCTGTATTCTCCAGCAATAGGGATGTCTTGGACTGTGTGTCTCAAATGCAGTTTTTCTAACTGTAGTAAATGTACCCTGTCAGATCCATCATCTTGAATATAAATACGTTACTATTATTACCATCTCTGGTTTTAAGTGATCTCTAGTTCAGGAGTGGGATACTTTTGGCCCTCCTAATGTTGCTGAACTAAAACTCCATTTAGCCCCAGTAAGCACAACACAGCAAACATTGAGCATTGTCAGTGGAAGCTTTGGCAGCCTCTGCCTACTGAGATTAGAAAGACACACTCCTTACTGAACTTCAGGCATGTAACAAAGACTTTCTTTTTACAGCGGGCATCATAAGTGTTCAGGTTTTTGCTGGTTGAATTTGTTTTGTGTATGGTTCATTTTCATGTGCACTGCTTAGGAATGCTAATGATTAAGCAGTATATAAAGTCTCAGGGATGATGGGAGTTGTAGTTCAACATCTAGAGGGTGATAATGTCCCCACCCCTTCTTTAGCAGATGATGTCAATACAGTGGTGCCCCGCAAGACGAATGCCTCCCAAGACAGAAAACCCGCTAGATGAAAGGGTTTTCTGTTTTTGAGCTGCTTCGCAAGACGAATTTCCCTATGGGCTTGCTTTGCAAGACAAAAACGTCTTGCGAGTGTTCCAATTTTATTCCGCTTTCCCCCCCTTTTTCTAAGCCGCTAAGCCGCTAATAGCCTTTTAGCCGCTAAGCCACTAAGCCTTTAATAGCCGCTAAACCGCTAATAGCGCTAATCTGCTAAGCCGCTAATAGGGTTGCTTCGCAAGACGAAAAAACCGCTAGACGAAGAGACTCGCGGAACGGATTATTTTCGTCTTGCGAGGCACCACTGTAGGGACTTTCCTTGAGGATGTAGCAAGGTACCACGCTAATTCTTATACCAGTTACATTTCTGCTTTTAGTGAAATGTCATTGGACAACAGTCATTACTACCACTTTCTCCCAGTTGTCCTTGGTGCAGCCTGAATCAATACATAGCAGAAACTAATCTGTGCATCTTTTCCTGTCCCCATCTTATGACTTTGGGCCTTAAGAATTTGCCCTACATTTTCTACTCCCCACCCTGTCACCTTTTATTTAAAATTCCCGCCTGAATAAGAGAGCTGAAGAACTTGAAAAACTGCTTGTGAGTTTTGGTTGATCCTTCTGTGTCTTTTGGTTTTGCCTCTAATAGACCAACACAGCTATCTGGTTTTGTGCCAATTTGTAGGCACCCCTCCCTGGTTTCTTTTTATGGTTTACTTGTTTTGTTATGTTGTTTTGCTGAGGGTGGGGATTGGAAATCAATGACATGCCCCATTTTATGGGAGTATGGAATTATAAGGTTTGGCAGCATCTTGGTATGTGCAGTTCCCTTGTAGTGCCCTTGAGCCCCAGCTTCTTACATTCATTTTTGGGAGGAGGGAGGTAGAAGATAAAGTACTTATCAGTTTCAGCTAGAGTTCCCTTGGTGGTGGCAATTCTGTGGGGCAGCCCAGATGCTGATGCATATCTGCAGCAATGTTGTCAGGATCCCTAGAAGTGGCCTCACTTGTATGCGCCAGGTGAGACAACATAATCCCAGCATAATGTAAGTGACTATGACAAGCCAGATATCAAGAGAAACTAGCAACTGAGGCGTAATAATGCCACTTAGCAGTATTACTAAACCATCAAGTGGTATCAAGCTAAACAGGCCAGCTAGCTTGAGCACTTTTAACTATGCAACAGAATTGCCCCTCACTCTCCCATCTCCATCTGCCCCATGTGTACCCCATAAATCCGGTCTCCAGTACAGTTGTACCTTGGATCCCAAATGCCTTGCGAGTCTACTGTTTTGGCTCCCGAATGCCACAAACCCGGAAGTGAGTCTTCCAGTTTGTGAACGTTCTTTGGAATCCAAACGTCCAATGCAGTTTCCGATTGGCTGCAGGACTTTCCTGCAGCCAATCGGAAGCTGCACCTTGTTTTTCGAACATTTTGGAAGTTGAACGGAGTTCCGGAACAGATTCCATTCAACTTCTGAGGTACCATGTACATATTTAGGGGGTACACAGGGGAAGGAGAAAAAGATGAACCTCCATTGCCCAGCCAGAGGTGCTTGCACTAGGAAAAGTATTTAGTTGCATACTGCCCCGTGGTATTACTTCTCAATA
The DNA here is from genome assembly GCF_964188305.1 of Podarcis bocagei. NCBI lineage: Eukaryota > Metazoa > Chordata > Lepidosauria > Squamata > Lacertidae > Podarcis > Podarcis bocagei. The sequence goes on along the minus strand of NC_138135.1, from coordinate 36,891,636 downwards.
AATCACTTCGATTGTGTAGGAATTCTGTAGATCTAGTCATGTATTCTGTGGAGAAATAACATTCGATTTGTTTTCTACTTCCTCAGTGAATAAGACTAGAGATGACATGAAAGGTTGTGGCTTTATTCTGTCAAGTTGTCCACCTGGCTACAGAAGAAACACTTTACTAAATAATAGGGCTATGAACCTATGCCTTGAAATAAAATAAATGTTAAAACTCTTCCTTTTTAGAGCTCCCACTGTTACCCAAGTAGATGGTACATTTTTAGTAGTATGTTTCAGTTTTGAGCAAGCACCCTATATCATTAGGGTTGCATGCTTCAGATTATACATGTTTTCTCTATTGTATTTTACATAAACTGACCTATAATGACAGGTTTCATAAATGGGCTGTGTATGCCATTAAAAGAGCAAGAAGTCAGTTCCCGCAAACTTCCATGAGTGCATTGCTGTTGGTTCACTACAAAGCGATTTATCTCGGATTCCAAAGTGCTGTCTTATTCAAAGGGTTCAGTCCTTCAGATCTTCTGTAATAAACGGAAGGCAAGGCTTGGGGGAGATTGCGATGGCAAGGTTTCACGTTCAAGGGGGCGTCTCCTGGTTTCTGAAGCAAATGAACAAACATGGAGGCAGATGGGGCAGTTCCTGGCTTCAGAACAACCTGCGGGAAGATGTGGATTTCGGAGCATAAGCTTTGCGGTGCCCATTTCTGCAGATTCTCCTGGCTCCTATTAGAAATGGAACACAGTAAAAGAGATGGTGAGAGATGTTGGGCAGTAATCAAAATCACTCTGAACAAAATGTTCTACGACTAAAGGGCCACTGGAACATAATGATCATGCTTTTGTGACATTATGAATTTCACTCTCCCCAGTCAGTGTGAAAGTGTCATTTGCCGCTTAGATGGGTATTGCAGCATGGCATTAGGTGAAAGAAGGACATTTGAATCACCTGCTGTGTGGATCATAGAACTGTAGAGTTTGAAGGGACCCTGCATATCATCTAGTCCTGCAATGCAGAAATATGCATCTGTCCCATATGAGAACCGAACCTGCTAGCTTGGTGTTCTCAGCTCTGTGCTTTGGTCCTCCAGATGTTGGACTTCACCTTTCATCATCCCTCGCCTTTGGCTGTAACAGCTGCGGCTGGTGGGAGTTGGAGTCCTACAACATCTGGAAGGATCCCCTTACTCTCATCTGGTGAATCCCTCCTACATATTCAAAACCTTGGTTAAGACATACAGAGAAGAGGATCAAGCCATGCCATATCCCAGATAGCTGCTTTCCCAGCTATGTAGCTCAAAATAAGAAGTGCTTTTAGTATTGGGAGCTTGACATGATTTAACTGATTTTATATAACTTTAGCTGTGCCCCATTTGTTGATATTGTTGGTCTGTGTGCTGTGGGTAAACAGGGATCAACACTGTTCCCATAAGATTTCCTGGCTATTGTGCCAGGCACTCTCAAATCCTCCTGAGAGCACCTTTCTGTATAATAGGTCCCTCGCAATACAGCTGAACAGTGAATAGGTGAAATTACAAGAAAAGTAGCCTTCTACAATATAATTTGAGGGTTATGATAACTGAGGAACCCTCAGCAGTCATAGAAGGTTGCAGCCAATATGCTCCTCTTCATCTACTGGGCAAGACCAAGACAAAACTTGTCTATCTGTCTTTCTGTGTCTATATGCAAGGAAATATTTCTCTCTTTTTTAAACAACCCTGAAATGTTTAACAAATCTGGTTACAGTTTAGCATGCACTGAATTATGTCAAACATTAAAGAGTTATTTCAGCTAGCAGTGCTCTAGCTGTGGACTAGTTACCAAACAAACCATCCTTTTAAGCAATGATTTCTTGGATAAGGCAAGAACAGTCACTTGGATTTAGATGGAAGAAGAATTTTCTTTGAGTTAATATACCAACCATGGTCTGGAGAAAAGAAAGTCAAAGGCATAACTTGCTTCTGATAATTTGGAATAGAATTAAAGTACTGTAATAATATTCTCATTGATATCTCCAATGGAAGGATCTTAAATACTGGACAAAGACTAGGAAGAACACCTACTTTCAAGATCTTAATCCTATCACTTTTTTTATATAAATTTTTATTGGTTTTTCACAATTTTTATAAACACAAACATAACACAATACAAAACAAACAAACACATAAACAAACATGTATAATTTCAGATCCTTTTTCTTAAACCTTACTTCACCGACTTCCCCATACCTCCCCTTTCTGCATCCCAATTCCCCTTAATCCTATCACTTGATTCCTTCATGGTCAGTCTGTAGAATGAACAACTGCCCAAGACTGTTTTCTGAAATTGTAATTGGCACTTCTTTTCTACATCAATATGGTAATACAGTACAAGACAAGGTTTGAAAAACTTCAGCAGGTCAGATAGTTTAAACTTGTCTACTTGAGAAAATACAGTAGAGACAGGCCTGGTTTGTGTGAAGGGGTCCTTAGTAGATCTAGGAGGGACTCTATTAGGATTGTAATGCTTTGTAGTGGATAAAGGAAGGGGAGTGAGTACAGCATTAATTGGTGATAGTAGCTTTCAACATGCAGAGCAGTTTCCCTAATGCAGTGTAAGCTTCTAGATGAAATAGGATAAACACTTGTACATCACATCCCACACCTCACTAAAATGAAATGCACCCCCACAAAAGTCAGCCATTGTTTGCATGAAATGTCCATGTGTGCATGCATGCGTGCGCGCACACACACTCCATCTCACCATAGTAGGAAAGACTGGCTAGGCGACCTGTTTGCGCACTGCTGTGTAGGGGCTGCAACTTCATGGATCCTGTTCTCCCTTCTTATGGTTCTTTATTTTTAAATAAAGGTTGAGACCAGACAGCCCATTAGATGGTTCCCTGCCAGCCCTCCAAATAGACAGCTGTGCTCTGTAAGTGGAGCCCATGGCCACCCTAAGGGGAAGAATTGACTGCAGGGTACAGGCATGGAATACCTTTGGAATCCTTGGTTACTGCATCCTGCCAGAGCCCCAGGGTATGCGCAACTGTAGAGGGCAGAGGTGCGATATTGAAGCCTGCGATTGTGCTTCATTTTTCCAAAGCGAGTCCTGCTCTTCCCCATCTCTTGTTTAGCTGAGTTTCCTCTCCCAACTTTGAATTTCCTTCTCAGTCGTTGCCTGGAATATGAGAAAATGTGCTACATTTGTTCTAGTTTATCAAGGTGTTCACTATGTTTACAATGGCAACATATATTTCAGGACAGGAGAGGTTGCTGGATCAGGCCAGTGGCCCATTTAGTCCAGCATCCTATTCTTTCAGGTGCCTGTCCTGCGGATTCTAGCCTTTTCCTTCAGTTGGATATCAATACCATCCCTGAAATGTTCTTTCCAGAAGAGTGAATAAATGAAAACAAAAGGTTTCCTTCCCTTTGCTATGATGTAAATAGGCTTCAGAGTCTATTTAAGCTCCTAAGAGGGGTTTTTGTGGTGGGACATTTAATTGGTTTTTTCAAAGTGGAGTTTTGTTTGGAAAATCCTGCTAGTCTGGTTCCCCCCCCCCCCAAATGGATGCCTTCCTCCAGTGGTACATCTAAAATAGAGTCCATTTGGGATAGGAGGTATATCTTTATCGCTTCTACTAAACGAGAGGAAGCTTGTGCAATCATCTACTACAGCAGGGCTGATTTAACAATATGGCAACGTGTGCAGTGGCGTAGTGTGGGGGGTGCAGGGGGGCCAGCCGCACCGGGCGCAACATCTGGGGGGGGGGCGTGCTCGCACTCTCAGCTCTCTGCCCCTACCTGGCTCACTCACTCTCTCTCACTGCAGTGCTGGCTGTGCGAATCCGATCCGAGCCGCTGGGTCGCCGCCCACTGTGGAGGGGATGGGTGCCAGGCGTGCGGTGCGGAGAGAGAGCGAGGGACTATCTGGGGGAGGGACAGTGCAGCGGCCGCCCAGCGCAGCGCTGAGCGCGGGAGAGAACCACACCAGACCAGACTAGGCAGCAGCAAGAAGAAGCTGGCAGCGGCGGCAGGTTAGGGGTTAGGGGGCGCAAATTACTTGCCTTGCCCCGGGTGCTGACAACCCACGCTACGCCACTGAACGTGTGCTGCAGAAGAAGGTCCCTGGGTGGCCTTTTTCAGTACTACTTTAGTGTTTGCTTTCACAAAATGGCTGGTAAGATTTTTCTGCCCCGTAGAATTTGAACACACGCAGGCAAATGCAAAACTGCAACGCAGATGCCAAAAAATTACAATTAATTAGAAAGAAGTGACAGATTGGTGGGTGTAAACAACAGAGTTGTTGAACAAACAAACAAACAAACAAACAAACAAACACCCCCACGTTTTCCCTTTCGGTGGGAAATGGCTTCCTTCAGGCCTTGCTATGAGTTCTATCCGTGAATGAGAAAGTATTTGGAGACCCCCAATTTATGAAATGTAGTAAAAACACAAAAGCAGTCTTTAAATCTATACCATGTCTGACAGCAAGTAGTTGACGCTGTGTGCTTAGGCAACAGCATATTCCAGTCCTTCACTTTTACACCATCTCTGTCATAGAATTGTAGAGTTGGAAGGGATCCCAAGAGTCATCGCGCCCAACCCTCTGCAATGCAGGAATCTCAACTAATGCATCCCTGACAGAGGGCCATCCAACCTCTGCTTAAAACCTCCAATGAAAGTGAGTCCACCACCTTCTGAGGGAGTCTGTTTCACTGTTAAACAGCTCTCACTGTCAGAAAGTTCTTCCTGATGTTTAGTCATTCTGCATTCACGTATGTATGGGGGGTGATTTTCATACTCTCAATGCGGGGATTATAGTTTGGAGTGTGTGGCTTTTGGTTTGCTCCTCTTGTGGTACAGGAAACAACAACATAAAGCCAAATTGTCTACCACCTGGCCCTGCCTTCACCTGCCTAGTGCCTACCTGCTGTTTTGGACCACATTTCCCATCAGCCCCTGCTAACCCATCTTCAAATTAGAGAAGGTTTTTGATTTGACCCCTTGGCCTGCAGATGGCAGCACTAGCTTAGTAATTTGTTCAGTAACACAGAAGAAGTTTGATGCAGGAGAAATATCTGATAAAATGCACCCCTCTCATGGTGTAACACTTTGCAATGCAAGAGGGAAAAAACCAGTGATTGAGAGTAGCAGTGGAACTACAACAGAATCTAGAATTCTCCCAGGCTTACGGTCATATTCAATACAGCACTAAAATGAACATTCTACCACTGCAAAGTTTTCTCCTTGCACAAAGGAACATTCTCTCCCTTTCCTCCCCCCCCCCAGCCTGTTATGGGGATTCCCCCCAACCCCCATGGAGAAGATTTGAGGACAGTACAGACACTGGCGGAGGAAGAGGGGGGCAGGGGGCGCATGGCCCCCGGCAGTGCAATCTCGGTGGAGTGCTATTGCGGCTGCCCCCCCCCGCACTGGGTGTCACGCCCCCACGGGTGGCGCGCCACACCCCCGGGCTGCACGCCAGCTACATCCCTCCTGCTCTCCACCCCCCCCATACCAGAACATGAAGCTCCGCCACTGAGTGCAGAGTGTGTGCAGAGGAAGGAGAGCGGGGAATCTTGTGCTAGTGCAGAAAAAAAATATATATTTGACTACTGCCCTTAGTGTTTTAAGGCCGCTGAAATTGTAGAATTGTAGAGTTGGAAGGGACCTCAAGGGTTATTTAATACAACCCCCAGAAAATAGAGCACAACATTCTTGCCATGACTCTCTCTCTCTCTCTGTATATATATCCTTTGCAAATGCCTCATTCTACCAGAGATGTGATGGGTTTGGTTAATATGAGACCCTTCTCTGTGAGTACTACAAACAAACTACAGGGAGAAACCAGAGGTGTTACATTGGCGCAGCGACTGAGTGTATTAGAGCATAGATGCATAGTATTCAGGGAAAGGGTAAGCACTTGAATGTAATATTTTGATGGTTGTACATTTATATAGCTGTCTTATAGGGAACATATAATCAACAAGGACTATGTATATTTTCTCAGAAGGAATTCCTCCTGTACTTAGTGGGATTTATTATTCCCATAAAGGTGGGATAGGAAGCCAAGAGCAGTGTGGTGCTGCTCTAATACTCCTAATCCATATGACAAATCTTGCAAGGGATTTAGAAGAGCAAACATGTAGATTGTAGAGACTCATTTTAAAACTGGGCTCCATTTCTTAACCAGCAGAGGGAGCTTCATTCTATACACACCATAATATGCTGGACAAATGCTTAAATAAATGTCCTGCCGAAAGCCTATTGCACTGGATCCAACCTCATTGGTTGCAGAAAGGGAACTTGATTTTCACGTTCTACCCAAAACCCAAAGATACGTGTTTCTTGGATGAGGGCCCAGCCCTGCCCCTTCCTCTCCCCAAGCCTGGAAAAAGTGTAGGAGGGGATGTGGGGCCCTTGCAACTGATCAAACTTCACTGAATCACTGGAGTGGTAAAATAGCTCATGAACCTCAAAATGTAAGTGAGGGTGGACCTCAAAATGTAAGTGAGGGTGTAGCTCTGGAAACACCTGGTAGTTGGCTGCTGAATTCATCAGCTACCACCCTTGCGACTCCCTGCCACAAATATTATTCTTGCCGAATGCACTGTTTGTCAAATAACCCAACAAGCCAATCTGATCCCCAGACTTGCTCCCTTTCCTGAGCTCCTGTAGCTGCCAATGATTACTCAACCAAGTTTCAGCCACCATCTTTCCTAATGTTTCCATGCATTCCTGCCATGCCATGCCATTACATGTACATACACATAATGCTTACCCAATTTAAGTATGGAGCGCTTTCTTATGGGGACATGCCAACGGAACGGGATAGCAGTGGATTCCCTCAGAAGCAACAATCAAAGGGTGCAAGGGCACAATTAATGGGGGAGATATGGAAGAGGTGCCCCAGTAAATGTGTTGTGAGTATTGAATGGGAAAGGAGAGAACCATCTGTGCCAAATTTTGCTCCTTTGAGAGAGGAGGGGAGTTAATTTTAATAAACTATTGAGGATCAGGAGTTGGATGAATGAACCTAACCAGAGATATCCAAGAAAGCAATCAATATATATATATATATATATATATATATGCGCACACCTGCCCCTGACAAATTTGTGTTTTCCTACTTAGAGAGACTGCAGGGCACAGATGAGGGGGAAATGGGTGGTGTAAGAATAGCTACTTCCCATCTTGCTGCTTTGGGGCCAAGAAAGAGCCAATCTGAAGGGGCAAAGTACAGTGGTACCTTGGGTTACAGACGCTTCAGGTTACAGACTCCGCTAACCCAGATATAGTACCTCAGGTTAAGAACTTTACTTCAGGATGAGAACAGAAATCACGTGGCAGTGGTGGGAGGCCCCATTAGCTAAAGTGGTACCTCAGGTTAAGAACAGTTTCAGGTTAAGAACGGACCTCCAGAACAAATTAAGTTCTTAACCCAAGATGCAACTGTACGATATTCTCACAGGATCTTGGCATGCACGTGGGGAAAGTTACTGACTGAAAGCAACTTCCATAGCCACATTTTCCAGAGCTAAAAGACTTCACACTGAAAACATAATCTTCCCAGCGCAGTCAGTGGAACAGGCAGATGCTTAAGAAACAAACATGTCTCCCTCTCAGGGATAGTCAATGTGGTGCCCTCAATATGTTGTTGCACCCCAACTTCCCAACCAGTTGTCAGGGAGAGGATGGCAGGAACTACACAGGCGATTCCCACTCTCTATAGGTTGATAAAGTCTAATAAGAGAGTTGTACCTATTACCTGCCTAGAGATTTTTCAATAGGCTCTAATAAAAACATTGCCAATCTGAATGGAAAGGAGACTGAGGGCTAAGCAGAACTCCTTTCTTTAATTTGTTTGGCTCAGTCTTGGATATCTGGCCATTCCTCATCAAACAGCCTTATTGGTGGAGTCATTTCTCACGTGGGGGCCCAATTATGGTGGTGAATGGGCCTGACTGAGGTTACAGGTGGAATCTAGTCAATACTTACCCTCCTCTGGTGTCACTGCTTTGTTCATTTGCCCTCAGCATCCTGTCTTGCAGGCAACAAACAGCGAAGGAGATTGACATGGTAACAATGATCACTCCACTGATGAGAGAGGCGATTACTGCCACCCGGAACCCTTTGTCCAGGGGCTTTGGGATCACTAAGGTGACAAAAACAAAGCATGCTTGTTATGAGTCACACACTGTAAATGGCATTAACTGAAGGGCACCTGGAATATTGCCAGTTCACTCCTTAGTTTTTCCATTTAGAATCTTTATTTTTGCGGAGAGATTGAGCTGAAAAGATGCATACTTTCTTGATCCACATTTCAACAGCACAATATTCTGTTCATACAAAGCCCAGCAATTCAGAAATAAGTTTAACCAGTAGCTTACCTTCACAGTGAGGTGTGGGGTGACTCCAGTAAAAGATGCTTCCTTCTAGCAAACAGGTCAGTTTTCGTTTGCCCACAAGCTGATAGCCTTCTTTGCACCAGTATGTGACCACTGAACCCAGGGAGCTGCCAGAGCCTTCTTCGGTATAATAAAACCCATAGCTTGGAGGGAGGAGAGCTGTGCACTGAGCTGCAACAGATGCAGGGAAACTAAATGTGGGTTATCTGAAGAAAACATCTGTACGGATCAATGGCGTTGGCAGCTCAGGTCTGCAAATGAGGTTCTGCAAAGTGACTTTTGCAGCAGCAGCTTTTGTCTGCGTGGGAGCTGCTGTAATGTGATGGCATCACAAGAGGGTGAATTGATGGAGGATAAGGCTACCAGTGACCACTAGTCATGATGGCTACATGCCCAGAACCAGGATCAGAGGCAGCGTGCCTTGAATGCTGGTAGCTGGGAAACAACAGTGGGAGAGGGCTGTTGCCCTCTTGCGTATAGTGGTACCTCGGGTTAAGTACTTAATTCGTTCTGGAGGTCCGTTCTTAACCTGAAACTGTTCTTAACCTGAAGCACCACTTTAGCTAATGGGGCCTCCTGCTGCCGCCGCGCCGCTGGAGCCCGATTTCTGTTCTCACCCTGAAGCAAAGTTCTTAACCTGAAGCACTATTTCTGGGTTAGCGGAGTCTGTGACCTGAAGCGTATGTAACCTGAGGTACTCTGTATCTGATTGGCTGCTCTGGTAAACTTTATGCTGGGTTAGATAGGTTTTTGAATCAGACTCAGGAAAGTGGCTCTTAAAACTTGGTGCTTCTCATGTTGAATTGTATGTATGAAAGAAGGGTACTCCCTGAAAAAAGTGGGTGTTTTGTATTGTTCAGCTGTGCAAACTGTCCACCCTATGATAAGCAAAGCCAGATGTATTGCATTTGTGTATTCAATCTCTTCTCTCCATACGCCACATTTTAAAGCAAGGGAAGGAAATCAGGGCACATGGTAAGGTCTGGAGTGTTCCCAGGAAAATGCTGGTTTTTCATTATTGTGCTTGCTGCCTCTTGAGGGTAAGTATGGTTCAACGCTCATAAGAGGGTTAGCAAATTCCTTCAGGCTGGAAACTAAGCAGTAAGTACAGATTTGGCATCCAGTGTAACTGGGACAACGCAGTTCCCTGTGTCTACTCAGAAGTAAGTCCCACTAATTTAAATAGAATTTGCTCCCAGGTAAGTGTGTGTAGGACTGCAGTCTAAAACAACGGAACTGGCTGGCTTTGAAAATGTAGTGGTAAACAGCTCACCTAAGGCTAAATGCTTAGTTTCTCAAACTGACATCCTTTTGCTAGGCTACTTGTTTGTCTCTACTGAGAGGCCATGGTTAGTTTGGGAAAGCGACATAGACAGCCAGATCTCTGCAGATGACCAGAAGAAAATTTGGCAAAGATATGCCATGAAGTTTAATTTGCCTAGAGTTCATCTCAGTCCACATTAAAATTAGTGCACCAGAAGCACCTGCCACTTCTAAGGCTTGTTTGTTTGTTTGTTAAATTTGTTTACTGCCCCATTCTCATAGATCCCAGGGAGGCTCACAACATAAACTTCCTTCACTTTGGAGTTGGAGAAAACTTGGACCTCAAAGCTTGTGGTAGAGCAGTCTGATGGACTCAGGCATACAATATTAACAAAATAATACAGATAATTTGTCTCCCAATCTCAAGCCTTTTCAACCAGACATACTTCATAAGAGTAACTGCAACACTGGAGGCAGCAGGATTCAATAGGGTTTAGGGCTGTTCTCCAATGACATAAGTGAAGTACCAGGACCGTGTGATCAATGGCTTCTCTAAATCAGATGTCTTTAACATGTAATGGTTTCCATTCATTGAATTCATTAACAACAATTCATTAATATAAATATACACCTCTCATCAATTTTGGACTGGACATATTTCTACATTGTGCATTGATTTCATTCTAATGTGGACAACATATTCGTGCCTACTCCTTTATAGTTTTTATGCCGTTCTATTATACTTTGCTGATCTTTAAAAAACCTCTAAAAACACTTCAATAAACAGTTTTTAAATAAATAAACATACTATGTATAGTGCAAGGGAGAGAGAGGGACCTGTTCACCAATTCTCCACTAAGTGCCCCCTTTCCTTGCAATTGCCCTATGGAGAAAACAACTCACGAATCCTAAGTTTTCCTCCTAAGATAATGTTATCCCCTTGGTACCAGCTCTGCTCCTCCCAAAAAGTTTATCAAACTACCAATATCCCCACCCCCAGGAGGGAAGAAGATGTAATGATGCACTGATTTTTGCATGGTATAAAAGAAGTATTTTTGCTCAAAAAAGAGAAGGAAATTCAAAGAACATCTAGAACAGCTGTGGTAGTTCTGCCTGTTCCAACAGGATCAAGATCTTAGTTGAAGATGCCATAGTGTGCTTCCTAGTGAATTTGCATCATGCTTACAAAACGACACACTTGTACTTGACATTTACTAGCACAGAATAATTGCCACCACATCCCTCAATATTTATACGCACTAAAGTAGGTTAAATTCTTCATACCACTTATATGTGTGCATTGAGTCTGTGAGAAAGAAATCCATAGCTTTGATCCTCAGTGACGCTTAAGAGTTAACGTTGTGGTTTTTGTAGCAGTTAATATGACCGAGTGGTTAAACCGGGATGCTAAGGGGCAAGTAATGAGTGACCTAGTAATGAGCCCCTTGAGCGATGGTAGGAAGAATACCCTTTCAATAGGAAGTTGTGCATATTAGACACACAAGATGTGACTTCTGGCTGAAGATCTGAGCACACAAACACACACTTAAACACAAGACGTTTCAGAGTACCTGAAAGGTTGCCTTGAACAATGGTCCCATTTCCAGCATCTCTAAGAAATTTCTTTACACCAGCTTCCTCTCCAGGGATGGTGGTCAAGGATTCCAGAGCTTCACTCAAGGTAAACTCTAGGCAACTCCAGGCTAGTAGGCAGAGGGCTGCGTGTTCCTGGATTGGTTGCTTCTTCATATCTTGAGGCTTTGCTGTGGCATCCTGGAGTTCTCCCAAGAATATTGAATGCATGTGTGCATGTTTTCCCCTTCTTCACTCAAAATCTGACCTGGCAGCAGTAAGCTGGATTTGAGGTCTTTAAGCCTTGAGGAGGAAAGCCTGTTTGTTCCCCAGAGACCAGCTGCCATTTCACCAAATCTTACAAGACTGAATGAACCTCTCTCTCTCTCTCTCTCTCTCTCTCTCTCTCTCTCTCTCTCTCTCTCTCACACACACACACACACACACACACACACAAATATCTCTTTGAATTGTCTTCCTCTGCCATCACCATGCATGTACATTCATTTTTTCTTGCATGCTTCCCCCCCCCCAAGATAAAATACAATGATGTCCTGTTCCAGTGTTGGCTCAGTGACCAGTTTCTCTCATGGGGAAACCAGGGCTAATAAAAGTAAAGGTGAATACAGTGTGCATGCAAAGCCTTTGGGAGGCCTCTTATACATGCTAAATAGTGCTGGTGCTCTTATTCAAAATAAGTCATCTGTAATGACTTCTCTGCATATAAGGAGTGCTAATGCCATAACTATAATTACTTCACTGTGGATTGCAGGGAGGCAAACGGATGGCCTTTCTGCAGGTATTTGCTTTGCTTCTTTCCTTTCTCTGTCAGTGTATCATGCACGACCATTTGTTTGTTTGTTCTCTTGTGTTTTTGTTCGTTCTCAAAGATTTCAATAAGCATAAATGTGTGTGTTTGTGTGTGTGTGTGTGTGTGTGAGATGCTCTTCTGACAAATAGCCAGGTTGCCATGCTAAGCATGTTTGGGTGTGCTAGAAAAACAGCCAGGTGAAGAAGCCATTGCTATTGCATTCTGTTGCTCCACAGGGTAGGGCCTGAATCAATGGGTTCAAATTGCAAGTGGATTTCAGCTTAGCATTAGGAAGAACTTCCTGGCAGCTCAAGTTTGTTTGACAGTGGGACAGACGGCCTCAGGATGCATTGGACTCTATTTTTGTTAGAGGTTTTAAAGTGAAGGCTGACTGGATGGGCCCCCTGACATTTCAGGGTGCAGCAGCAATGAGTATCCTTCATCAGCTGCGGGGGCGGGGCTTGGACTAGGTTACTCTTGAGGTCCCTTCCAATTCTACGATTCTATTATCCTCTTTTTCTAGGGCGCTTCCTTACATGCATAACTTCTGGCTGTGATGGAGTAGAGCCTCCTTGCCTGTTCTAAGCTGCAGCTGGCTGCCACAGTGAGCGTGCTGATGACTTTGCTCCCCCATGATTCACAGAGGTGGGGCAGCAGAAGGAGAAGGAAGTGAAGGGCACTATAAAAGCTGCTTCTTCCTCCACATAGCAGGGCGAAGTCTAATGTTGGATTCTCCCTGCCCTGAAGCTAATGGGAAGGATGACAGGCAGACAGTAGCAATTCCAGGAAGTTTTTGCTTAAAGTGAATCAAGCGTTTAGCACTGGGATCTGTTTTCTTCTAGGACTGAGACACGGCACGGTAGTGTGTGTCTGAGTGTGTAGTTTGGTAAGGAGGCCTTGCTTGTTGGAGAGTGCAGCTTCCAGGCAGGATTGAGGACCAGTGTTTCTAATGTTTGAGATGAAGCATTGCTGTTTTTGTTGGCTTTTTGCAGTATGGTAGCGCTGCAGAGAGCTTGCTGGGGAGATCATGCATTAAAAAGAAAGGACTCAAAAATAACTTAAAGAAGGTTTTAATAAGAAAAACAAAAACTCCATTTACACTAAATATATTAACAAACAAACATGACCCAACCACCAACCCATCCCCCAGGGATATGGGAGAGCTAGGTGCTGCTCCTTATATACTCTACCCAAATGCTGACACGCCTTAATCAAATACAACTCAGCAGCACCTGCTACGTTTCACAGCTGTAAAGCTGGGTCTCGTTAGTTTTCTCTGGCCCTTGCTCCGGCCCCTTAAAGACATACACATGGAGTGGAACAATGATGAACCTTTACATTTAAAGAAACCATTCAACATTTCCCCTGCGGTTCATCATTGTGGAACAAAAACATAAAGCATACTTTGTACATGTTTTTCATGTGTAACCTTTGTCAATACTTGATGTAAACTGCAACCTATAATGTTCAGTATGTTTAAGGTACATTACCACTTTCTTAAGAGCAGAGAAACATTGCATAGTGGGCTTTTCCACATTGTGAAGCATCTTTTAACAAAAGCTTAACTGTTTCACATTTTACACTTGGTGAATAGCACAAATCATAATCTTCGCCTGGAATTTGTTGAAAACCCTTAGCAACTAGTCTTGCCTTGTACCTTACAACTTCATTTTTGTCATTCATTTTAACTCTATAAACCCATTTTGAATCAATAAGTCTCATATCTGGGGTTTGTGGTACAAGAGACCAAGTGTTATGCTCTTTTAAAGAAGCTATCTCGGAGTTCATAGCTTTATACCAATTTACAGCTTGGTGCTTAGGTAAATTCTGAACATCATTGTAGCTTTTTGGCTCAAAAACCACCTTATTGGCATACACAGTATTAAAATGTTCATCTGCGAAACGTTGTGGCTTCTGCCTCTTTCTATCTGAACGTCTCAGTCCGGAAGGAGAGTCAGACTCCTCAGACTTAATGGGACTGAGTGAACTACTAGTTTCAGGTTGTAAATCATCATTGTCAGACTGAAGAGGTGCCTGTAGGCTAAGCTCACGGTCAGAAAACTCAAGAGAATCTAACCTCCCCTCAGATGCCTGTGACTTTAAATCCTCAAACAAATTACCAGATTCAACAGGCTTTTTGTCTTTTTCTATTAATTCAGAATCAGCATTTCCTCCTGCTGCTGCTGCTTCTCCCTCTTCTTCCTCAGTATCATTTATACCATCAGTATCTTGGAAAACAGCAACCCCATTCCAATTTACAGTTTGTATCATGCTTCTGGTAATATGAAATTTGCCAGTTGCTGGTATGTAAATTCTGTACGCCCCCTGCTGGTAGCCCATTAATTTTCCCTGAACACTACGTTCACCCAATTTCTGCTTAGCAGGATAATGCATAATTACATCTGAACCCCAAATGCGTAGGTATTTCAGATTAGGGCGTTTTTTAAACAACTTCTCATAGGGGGTGACATCTAAACCAGAATGATAACTGCGATTTCTAACATAACAAAAGGCATGGAGCGCTTCAGCCCAAAAGTCTTTGGTCAGATTAGCATCGTGCAGATAAGTTTTAACCCCTGCCTGCAGGTCACGCTGCACAACTTCAACAAGCCCATTTTGCCAAGGACTTCGGGGGCAAGATAACTCATGAGTAGTCCCCTGCGCTTCCAGGAATTTCTCAAAATCCTCAGAAACAAATTCCCCACCCCGGTCAGAAAACAGGTTCTTAACTGGTTTGTTAAAGTGTGTTTTTACCCAGTTGCAAAAAACCTTGTACTTCTCAAATGCTTGGGACTTCTCAGCTATTGCATAAGTCCAACAATATCTACTATACTGGTCTATGAGGGTAAGCCAGTACTTTGAACCTCCTAATGATGGTGGGAGTGGCCCAACTAAATCACAATGTACACGCTCAAATGGCTCAGTTACTTTCCTATCTGAGCACCTACCCTTGCGTGCAACCTTAATCTTATTCTTGCAACAGGATAGACACTGCATAAAGAATTTACATGGTTTTAAGTTGAGGCCATTGACAATATTCTGTGTCTTAATTACATCAGCAAAATTCAGGTGTCCCAGAATTCTGTGCGCCTCGTGGACACACCCAGAATGTGGCCTTACATTCCTCAACCCCTGGCTTGACTGTGCTGCTCTGCAATTTATAGGCGATTGGGAGTAGGTTCGAAAATACAGTCTATATAAACCATCAGATTCCCGGGCATATAATAGACGTTTGTTCCCCTCGAAAAACTCACACATTGACTTTAAGAAACGCACAGTTATCCCTTGATGAGCAAAACACCTTACTGATAATAAATTGTCTATTGACGGGCAGTAAATGCAGTTCGCTATTGTAATGTTTAAAGAGTCAAGTTTAACGGTACCCCTGCCAAGCGACTGCAGGACTTGTGAATTGGCTAAATGTACATTACCAATTTCCTCTTCGAAAGAAATAAACAAGCTTCGATCATTGCAGACGTGCTGCGATGCTCCTGAGTCGATAACAAAAGACTTCCACTTGGCATCTTTAATTCTTTTACGATCTTTAGTCCGAGCGTGAAAAGCTCGCGGCTCGTTTCTGTCCTTACGGTACGATGTCGGCTGCTGGGCTGACGACCGTGATTGACGAACAGAAACAGGCTTGGGAGAACTTTGCTTTCTTTTGGATCTGCATTCCCTTGCAAAATGTCCTTGCTTATTGCAGAACCAACAACGCTTTGCAGCTTTAAATGCAGTTGTATCACCACAGGTTTGCATATGGTGTTCCTCAT
Organism: Podarcis bocagei; assembly: GCF_964188305.1. Lineage (NCBI taxonomy): Eukaryota > Metazoa > Chordata > Lepidosauria > Squamata > Lacertidae > Podarcis > Podarcis bocagei. The sequence continues at coordinate 36,875,829 of NC_138135.1, read as the reverse complement.
TCTTTCTGGAAACAGGAGTGCTTATAGCACAAGCCTCCCTTCTATCCAACTCGCCCATTAATCTTGCCGTTACCCCTTCCACAGTTAATTGTGCTGGTGGAACGGCAGATATCTGGCTAGCTATACCATCAAAGTCCTCATTAAGGGAACAAAGGATGATAAAAACATACTGAATATCAGGTATCTCCATGTCCCTTTGAATTAATTCACCGCGTATTGCCTCCAGACGTCTCAAGTGTGCTGCCAAATCACCACCAGGCTGCAACTTCGTCTGGTACAACTGCTTGAAAAACGTCAATGCAGACGCTGACTCTTTTCTAACATGCACTGCTGCAAGACTGTCCCACATTTCTTTGGCAGTTTTCTTATTTCTTATATAGACTACTTGCTGGTCGCTGACTGCCAAATTAATTATCGCCCTGGCTTTTGCATCTCCTTTCGACCAAGCATTAGTCACAGGGTCAGGAGGGTCATCAGTTACATAGGTCCATACTTCTCTAGAGGTCAAAAGCGCCTCCACCCGAAAAGACCATAAACTATAGTTCTCATCTGTTAGCTGTGGGAAGACCAGAGCCTTCTCAGCTTCAGGAACCCGGTCAACCATTCTGGATATCTTCCAGACCCACAAAAACTACGCTAACAGGAGAAGGAGTTTTCAAACCTTTATCAGAGTCCAAAAATATGCAGTCATCCACTCAGCAGCTGGGCCCATAACCAAAGATGTTGACTTTTTGCAGTATGGTAGCGCTGCAGAGAGCTTGCTGGGGAGATCATGCATTAAAAAGAAAGGACTCAAAAATAACTTAAAGAAGGTTTTAATAAGAAAAACAAAAACTCCATTTACACTAAATATATTAACAAACAAACATGACCCAACCACCAACCCATCCCCCAGGGATATGGGAGAGCTAGGTGCTGCTCCTTATATACTCTACCCAAATGCTGACACGCCTTAATCAAATACAACTCAGCAGCACCTGCTACGTTTCACAGCTGTAAAGCTGGGTCTCGTTAGTTTTCTCTGGCCCTTGCTCCGGCCCCTTAAAGACATACACATGGAGTGGAACAATGATGAACCTTTACATTTAAAGAAACCATTCAACAGTTTTCTCAGCCCCTTGGGTCTGACTGTTTCTCTGCCAAGCCTTGCTTTGGTGCTCCCACTGGGTTTTCACTTTTGGCCACGGAGAGGAGGAGAAGATAGGCTGGACACTTAGAATTTGCTAGAAAAAGAGGAAATGCACCACCTACAAAGAAGATAAAAGTGGACCCAAATTGCATGAAAATTATACATTCCAATAAGTATATACATATGCAAGATTAGAAACAATTAGTAATTCACATAGAAATCCAATGGTGGGGAAGTTCAGTCCACTGCCAAATGCCAACTGTCGATGGGCTACTTTTCCTCCGTATGGTTCTTTGAGCAGATTACGTCTGTTTGGTGCTGTGGGCCCTACAGAGCAACATCTGTCTGTGGCAGGCGGGATGGGGTATCACCTATCTCAGTTCTAGTGCCTCAAGTACAATAGGTAAGTGTGCTAGGAGAGGGTGCCTGGATAAAAGGATTCTGCACTATACTGAGCACGGTATGAAGGGTAGCCCAGCTTTGTTGTGTGCACATAACAGGAAGCAAACTTTCTCTGTTAACCTCTACCTAGCAGAAGTGCAGCTAGTATGCTTGACATAATGCAAAATTATAGTTTTGCTCTTGGAAGTACCCTCCTGGGCTCCCGCACTACTTCTTACCCTCTCGTGTACAGGTTCCTTCCATTACTGGTTCACTTTTGCTAACCGCAATTTGTCACAAATTGGCAAACTATAGATCGTGCCTTCCACAGCATGGTTTGGAAACCATATTCAAATTGGGCTTGGAAGCATAGGGCTAATCAGGGGTGGCCCATTCTGTTTCGCCACCCGAGGTGAAACAGGAATGTACTGCCCCTGCCCTTCCCACAGTATTCCACCCCTCGCTTGCCCCACCACTTCCACTGCCACCAAAATATTGCCAATTCAGTGAGAGGGGGATACATTCCAGTTGGGGCAGGTGGTGCCTCTTGTACTTCTGCTGCCTAAGGCATCTGCTTCACCTTGCCTCGTGGGTGGGGTGGCTGTGGAGCTAATATACTTCATCAGTCCTGATGTTCTAGCAAATGATGGTTAGCAAAAAACAAAACAAAAAAAATAATGGCGGGGAAAGAGAAAGCTCAGGAGGCACTTCAAAGTACAGTGGTACCTCGAGTTACAAACACCTTGGGTTACAAACACTTCAGTTTACAGACTTCACTAACCTGGAAGTAGTACCTCGGGTTAAGAACTTTACCTCAGGATGAGAACAGAAATCGCGTGGCGGCTGCACAGCGGCAGCAGGAGGCCCCATTAGCTAAAGTGGTACCTCAGGTTAAGAACGGTTTCAGGTTAAGAACGGACCTCCGGAACGAATTAAGTTCGTAACCAGAGATACCACTGTATGTTGAATAGTTAGGTCATGTCTGAACTGAGCCACAGAGTGAAGCCATTTTATACCCATAATAATCCCACTTTAAACAAAAACAACAACAACCTTGGACAGCCCCCTTATTTCTTAATTTATAGTGCCAAAGACACTATCTGAGCAAGATGAGTCAGCACTTGTGACCCCTGTATAAATGTGGTTTTTAAAATTCCTCCCCCGTGTCTGCTGGGTGTTGCTCCCCGGCGGATGATGCCCCTAGCTGTAATCAGAATTTGGGAGTTTCACTCCCGTCTGTTGCCCAACCTTTACAGAAGCGCCAGCTTCAACCTGCCCGTCATGTGTGCTTGTTGCGCTTGCTGATACCTTGCTTTCTGAGGATTAGTCAAATGTGAACACAACAAGGACCAAGGGAAAAGCAGTCAGAGATGTGAAGCAATGGCACACGAGGAAGTTGCTGTTTGGCACCGCACTGTACTAGGTGAGGCAAGTGAATACTGGCAGTGAAATGTCACCAAATCGTTTCACCGGCTGATGGCATCTCACTGCCAGCTAGGCTATGGGAGAAAATGTCCCCTGGCATTTAAGTTGCCAGAAAACAGAGCACATGTTTCAATTAAGGTCTGTGCTGTGGAGCCAAGGCTGAGTCGCATCACGTGTTCAGAGAGTATCAGCCCAACTAACATTGAGTGACTCCAGTTACTGTTTTAGGCTGTGAAGTTGTAGTATTTTAGGCTGAAAATGCTGATTGGATAATCAGCGTGCATTTCCCCCCTTTTAGAAATATTTTAAAGCAGCCAAGAGAATACAAAGGCTTGTTATTTTGGAATTAAGACTCAAAAGGCTCATGCCTGGCAATCTGCTTTTAGATCCCTGTTTTATCAGCTCTGAGCCTAGTAAAATGTGGCTGAGAGATGTGGGTTCAGTCGGGTTCAGTCGGGGCGATCTGGCCTTGTATACGAAGCTTGGAATGGCAGTTGGCAGTGGCAGTGGAGGGAGAGCTTTTATAGAGTCCTCCCACCTATTTTATGTAATTTAACTGAATGACAGTGCAAAAAATATGTGTACGGCTGGATTAGGAAAGTGGACTAGCCAGTTGAACAATCACATTTGGATTAGTTTTAACCACAGATATTTTAAAACTATTTTAATCCATGTATATTTATTAGATAGCCTCGTCACAGAATAAAGAAAAAGAAATGGATGTATCTAATGAAGCAAACCTGGCCTCTTACATAACTTTTCCCAGTATACCTTCCTCTAGAGTGAGATGAGTGCACAACCCTAGAGTCTGACAAGACTGGCCTGTACAGGCAGGGGTACCTTTACCTTTACCTTTTACCTTCCCTTTCCTGCTAGCTAATGCTTCCCCCCCTATTTCAACATTTGACATCACATATCCTTTTCTTGAAAGCCTATATTCCCGTGAGTGTCATTGCTTGTGTAGCCCTCAATGCACAAGAGAGAAGCAGTCCCAAGATCAGAAGAAGAAGTAGAAACTTTAGGGGGAAGTATAAGGGGGTGAGACCCCTTCTAACAACCCAGTCACGACTGAGCATGCTTGGTGGTTGTGGAATGCTTCCATGTCTATTTGCAGGGTGGGGCAGGTGGAGAAAAGAGAGTTGGAGTATCATAGAAAAGGGAATAAATAGGTCATGAGTGGAATGCTGAACAGAAGCATTCCAGCTGGCAACATTTTTGTTGCAGGACCCACTTGTTCTTTCCTAAAAGCTTATTTGGTCATTGCTGCTCTTCCTCCATTCTGCGGTGTCTTCACTTATTGGTTAGAATGCTATGCTCCATTAACAGACTTTTCCTGATTCAAGCATTCTCCCCCAGTGGGTTATATCTAACTGAGTTCTGCTCTGAGTAGCCCCAATGAAATGAATGGACTGAAGTCAGCCCTGGCCTTTAATTTCAAGAGGTCTACCCTGAGTAGAATTCACATTAGATCCAACCCAGCAGCTCTTCTCCCCTCGTGAGGCCATGTGCCCTTTGCTCTTCAACACACTTTCCGCAAGCTCTGCTGCTGTTTGGTGACAAGCATGGAGCATGCACAGCAAGAGCAGCCATTCCTTCCTATAATGCTCCCCTGTGTTCTTTCATTCCTGGAGAGAGAGGGGGGAAAGGAGCATAGCTTTGTGGGGGAGCCAAGTGGAACCCAAGTGATTTTGGGCAATGCCTGGACTTGAGGAAGACCCCTGCTAGAGAGTGTCGTGGGAGCCTTTGGCAGAGCACACCATCCTGGATCAGTACAGACTGGAAGCCAAACTAGACAAGATGGCAGATGAGAGAGGGAAGAGGCAGTGAAGGTGAAGATGCATTAAGGGAAGAGTTGTAGCCCGGAAGTAGAGCATTTGCCTTGCATGTAGAAGGCAAAGTTCCCAAGTTCAACCCCTGGTATCTCCAGGTGGGACTGAGAGAGACCCTCACTGGAAAGCCTGTAGACGAAACTGAGCAAGATGGACCAATGGGATGATTTAATACAAGGCAACTTCCTATGTATTCAAGAAGAATTGGGGGATTTTTAAAAACCCTTTCCCTGCCTGTGCTCTCTGTGAAAATGGGTCCTTCCCCTAGCTGGATTATTAGGGGAAGCGTACATTCACACTACTTACATTGGTGTGAAACAGTTTCATATGTGCTGCTGCTTCCATTTGACCATTTCACTTTGCTGGTCCTTCCTGCTTTAGCTGAGCGCCTGCCTCCTAACTTGCATGGAATGTGTGACACGGGCAAGCCACAGAAAAATGTGGAGCAAGCTGCTTCCCTCTTTTATTGCAGGTTAAGTAGTATAGATATATCTTCCTCAGCCCATCCCATGTGTAAACAAGCCAGAATCTTCTTTAATCTTCCATAGTGTTTTCCCACCTTCCCTCTTCCTTTTGTCCCCTCCTTTGTTGTATCGGTGCCACCTACACCCACATACAAATCGCCTGGTGTTGACATCCTGGCAGCTCTTCAATTTATTCTTGTGCTCCAGCCCAGAGCAGTTTCAATGACGCCAAAAAGCATAAGCCCTGGAGGAGAGCAGCTACCTCTGTGACTCGCATCTCAGCGGACCAAGAACAGCTGGGCAGAGAACTGTCTGAAAAGCTCAGGTACCCTTTAACTCTTCGTAGATGGATAGATAGATCCTCCCAAGAGGAAATGCACAATCCTTCAGTCCCTGCTCTGGAGCTTGCCTGCCTGCTTGGCTGTCGTGAACTGACAGGTAGTGGGAATAGGTAGCACTAAGACAGGACAAAAGAGCCCTTTGAGGAATCTGGCTCCTGCTGCTGTAGAGGTGCAGGTCAAGTTGCTGAGCTATCATGACAAACCCAGGATGATCGATAGCGCCTTCTGGGGTCTGGCCTAACAGGCAGAGGGACAAGTTAGCAACAAAACCCAGTAGGAGAATAAAAGGATTGGCGTTGCAGGGACCAAGTTAGAGTTGCCTTTCGCTTGCTTTTGGTGGTTTGCTACATTCCCTGAGTTTGATCAAAAGAACTTTGAGAGCTAGCTATGGAAATAGGCAGAAGTGGGTGGGAAAATAGGAATCCAAGGCAGTTTTACTTAAAACTAGGAATGGAGTGTAATGAAAGTATCCCATAGCAGATAAGCACAAAGTTAACATGATCAAGTGTAGCACGTAACTAGCTTTTCAGATTCTATGAAGTGAACTTCTTTGACTGGGCTTTAGAATGTGTGTGTGTGCAGTCAGACCAGAAAAGAACTATTTATATACCTGCATTAGCATCATCATTGCTCATGATACCTTTGAAGCACACTGTGGCAGCCCCCCTTTAGACTGCTAACTCACGAATTAGTGGTGGAAGTGGGGGTAACTCAGCAACAAGGTAAAATCTCCTTATGGACCAACTTGAATTAGCATAAGCAGGATTTCAGATTTCCTTATCCCTGGCTAATTCAGCGTATAGCATTACACAAGTCTTCATTTTTGTTTTCTAGGAACAGTTGGTCTGCTGATAGGTATATTGGGGGGAAAGCATTAAAAGTAATGAATTGCTGGTTTGTTTGTTTGTTTGTTTGGGGTTCTTTTATTTTTAAAAAAGGCCTTCACCCTGCCCTCATTTGATTAATGGTATAGCCTGCCGAATTACATGCAATGTTGACATGAGATGGTCTGCTGATGTTCTTCCTAAGTGCCATGCACTTTACATGGTCAAACAGAACACCAAAGTAAAAAGGAACTCCAGCTAATTAAGCTTTCTTCACAAGCAGATGCTGGCAGGGTTGTGTTTTCATGACTCAGTCCACAGAGAAAAACCAAAAAGTTTTGCACGTCGCACTGGTTAAATAATGCCCTTAAGACTTTAGTGATCCTTTTAAAAAAAGTATACCTTCTTGTTTTGGAATTTCAGATGCAAGAGTGCTTTGAAATATTAAGTGCTTCCTATTAAGTGCAGTGGGAAGTCAGGGAGCACTACACCGTTTACTTTCTTTTGGATGAGAGAGTATTGCAAACATGGGGCAACTTTCTAATACAGTTTCATCATTTTGAGTCAAAGCTGCAAATTGAGTATGAGAAAATTAAACCTAGTGGCTTTTGTCTAAGACGTCCATTTTATTCTGAGATAGGATGCAGTATCTTAGAGGATAAAGTTTTTGCCTTCTATTTAGTAGACCTGGTTTCACAATTTTGGTCTAGTATTAATGACACGTTAGATGATCCTGGAGAAACCACAATATACTCTGTTTCCCATCTATAAAATGGGAAGAACAATTAAATAATGAGGCTGAGCAAGCGGTAATGAGGAAGAGCATAAGATAATAGCATATGAAGTGGTGTAAATACCAAAAGCATTGTATGCACTGTTACTACTTTATTAAAGAAAATATAGTATAAAAAGACCCTGGGCAAACGTCTACAAATGCACCATTCAGGTAGTCAGAAATTTAAGGAAATTGCAGCAACTATTTTATATCATGCTATTTTTAATCTATTCTTTTTATAAATATCCTACAACAGTTCCAATGGTTGGGTTTTTTTACCTACTTGATCATCTGTTGTGATGCTTAGCTCTTTCATTCATTTTCCTATTCCTTTTGTGACCTTTAATTTTCTCTAGAGTTAAATTCCATATGACTAAAGAATCTGTTCTATTCCCTGGATTACTCACTCATCTCTCTATGTGGGGTGACCACAACTTCACACAGGTGCAAAGTTATCAGTGCATGATTGATTTATGCAATAATATTTAACTTTAGCCTTGTTGCTGGCAATAACTAACCTATCTCACAAGGTGTTTGTTCAGATACAATGTAAATGAAGTGGAAGATAAAAATGCAAGGAACTCTGTGTGTGTGTATTTGTCCATCTCTTCTTCCTAGTACTGAAGATCCTGTTTCTTTTTAGAGCTACAGTGCATCAGACTGATTTAAAATCAAATCAATTCCAACGTGACTTAAGAACTCTTTGTTTGCATGTAAAAGTTGATTTTGAATCTAATATTGGGTGCACACAAATACACAACATTTTCTTGGAAGGAAAAGGCAGTCTGCCATGTTTGTGTCTCTCAAGTGAATTACCTTTTATTCCTTCTGCAAGAGAATTAATCTAGAGAAGTTGCAAACCTCAAATCTAGTTTATGACAGCCCGCCATGAAGTCTGAATCTGATGGGCCAGAGGCAGGTGGTGTGGCTGTGTAAGGGCTGGAGTTAATGTACTGGATCAGTCAAGCAAGAACAGTAGACGGTCAACGACAGAAGATGTAGGCTGAAGATTTATTTTAATTAAAGCATACAAATAATTACAAACAGATTTTATATAGGTATAGTTTTAATTCTATTAACGTTTAACTGTACTAAATTATTCAAAATGTTTATAGCGATTCTTTGTTTTTAGCTGTGAGCTGCCTTGAGTCCCAACAGGGAAAAAGGCAGAGTATAAATAAATATATAATAATATATATCAGATTGGACAGACGAGTTGGACTTGTAACAAAATGTTATTAGTGTGCAGTGCTCCTCTTCAGGTTTCTAGCTACTCCATTCTATTCCCTGCCACCACCCACTGCCGTTTCTTCCTCTCTAATAGTCATTCTGCATTCCATGCAAGCTGAGCATGCTGACTCCTCATGGGGCTGTTTCAGGGATCCTTCCCCTGTTAAATTTTTAATAATAATAATAATAATAATAATAATAATAATAATAATAATAATAATAATTGTATTTCTGTAAATCTTGCAACTCCCCCAAAGCTGCTGACATCTTCCTCTTGTGTGTGAATGGTGCCATTTGAATGACATGGCACTGGTTTCAGAACACATGGAAACACTTTGGACCAGAGAGACATGTTAAAGTTCAACCTAATACTTAGCACATATTTGAAGCTGGGCAAGCCTTGTGAAAATCCAATATAGTTATTAGATGAGCACCAGAGCATTATTTTTAGGCAGAGAGAGAGCTGGTTGGAAATGTCATCCACACATACAAAACAAAGTATGGTATTAACTCGGCCAGTGCTCACACCTGTGGCTGATGTAATAATCTAAAATAGGTTACAGCTAAAAACTTAATTGTTGCAGGCTGATTCAAATAATGCCCACAAATAATTATGTCTCCATGCTAAGGTCTATTTCTGCTTCAGGTGCTGCAAATTATGTCATGTCTTTTCTATCTGAGCTGGGTAATTTTCCTAGAACATTCATAGTTTTAGCCGACCAATATTAGGGGCGAGAGTGGAAGTGCATAGCTAACTCTGTTGAGATGGTTTCATAGTTGAGAAGCTCCTAAAGGAAAAGAGTTCAAATAGTGGGAAAATTGGCAAGGATTTGGAGTCATTTTCCTCCTTGTGACAGACACCTCATCAGGTAAGTCTGACTCTGGTGAGCCATCATGGTGAGAGGAGTAAGAAAACAGGATAAAGGCACTAAAGACCACTCTGATGAGGCAGTGGAGATAGGCATGTAAAACATGGGGTCACTGCTGTGGACGTCATCAAGTTGAGGCAGAATTAACTTCCCAGTTTCAGATGATTATGCCACAGCCCAAATTCAATGTACTCCAGGCATCTATAGAAACGAGATTCTGTTGATGAAAAGAACAAAGGCAGCAATGTTAACATTCCTTTTTTTCTTTTGTAGGTGGCAATATTTTATTGTAGTCATTGGGCATTTCTTCCCCTAGTATTTCCTCTTTCATCCTTAACTTGATTTTCTGTCTGTGTGGGAAGGGATAAATACTGGCCTTTTAGTGATGGAAAGGAAGGGGATTCTATAGGTTGTGTAACTGGTTTGAGAGGGGTCATCCCATTACAGAAGTTCGACTTCATGCTCTCCTGAAGGACACAAAGGTTAATGTACTTTATTATGATACTGATTAATGTGCTTTCAGGTTCAAACGTGTTTACAAGGCACTTAAGAAATCTTGAGCGAAATGTCAGAGATTAATTCAACCTCTGATGGCTTTACTATATTTGTTTGACCAAAGGGAGAGGAGCATGTTGCATAGGTGAGGCTGTTTTTGGTAGTAGTGAGGATGGAAATAGCGGGAAAGGAAAGGGTGATATGGGAGAATTGATAGATGCCCTCTCAAAGAAGCTCATTAGCCATAGCAGATGGGTAAGAGAGATAATAAGATCACATAATGTCATATGAATTTCGTTTTCATTTCTTGCATTGGTAAATAGAGGTGGGGAGTGCATCTATCAAAAATGAATAATAAGCTATCTTGAGAAGTCTAGAAATTAGTTAATAGCATGATCCAGGTGGCACTGAGCATCTGAACTTGCTCTCTGTATGTTATATAGACAAATGAAAATGAAAAACAACTCTATACCAGAGTTATTGCTTGGTTTTGTTATTTTTAAAATTGAAAATCCAAATAAAATATTTAAAAGATATATATTAGGGTGAAAACACTGGTCCAGTAACCACTCTGACTTCCTGATTCATCTGTCTGGAATAGAATCTGCAATTAACACCAGTCTTGGCCTGGCAAACTACAGAGGAGAATCTTTTAAATTCTAAAATGAACTCCAGGTTCTTCTTCATGTTCTTATCTGATTGTTATCCAGGTTGTCATTATCATCTTGTCTTGGTCATTAAGTTTATTCACCTTACTGGAATAATCATAATGATTTGTCCTGTTCACTGTTTGCACGAGAAATGTTATCTTTTTTATCATTAGTAATGATCTGCTTTTTGTCGTAATTGTGATCATTGTGCTACAACATTGTCTGTAAACATCGTTAAACTTTAACTTCAACTTTTTCCCTGTGACCTATTGGGAAACTAGATTGACTGAGTATTTAGAGACACACATATAAGCCAGGAAAACAGGGAAGCTGTCAGAGGCCTGAAGCCTCATATCTAACTGAAATTCATTTGTGACCATGTTGTTGTTGGCATCTCTCTCTCTCTCTCTCTCTCTCTCTCTCTCTCTCTCTCAACAATAGAGTGTGCCTCTAGGGTGAAGTAAACTGCTGTGTTAGCAGCACTGAAGTGACCTCCTCGGGGCACAAGCCTGGGGGTCCTGGGCTGCCCAGCTGAAAACACCCCCCTCAGCCCAAAGAAAGCAGAGCGATATGTTTGGCACCAGCTTGGCTGCAGGAATTGCTATAAGGAGGCATACAAGGCACCATCCAACTGTCTTAGGGAACTGTACTCCAGATTTGTGTAGGGTTTACTCCTTAGCCTTTTCTTCTCCCGAAGATATCCCACAAGGCGGCAGAGGTTTAGGATCAGAGTTTTCCTTCTCTTAGATGGGCTACCTTCCCAGGTTGATGAGCCCCATCTGCCCCACACTTCCCTCTACGGCATGTGAAGAAACCAGCTTCTTGACTATTGAACCCACTATTGGTCTCATATCCACCAGAGCCTGTCTTCACATGCAGGGGAAATCCCTAACTCACAGAGAGTTTCAGACCCAGCGGCTACACTCACCCGGTTTAGCCAACCAGCTGAAGCCATTTTCCAGGGTGTGGCCGCTGTTGCATGCGGACAGCTTCTAGGAGCCACAGGTAAGGGCTGAATGGAGGGTGGGGACCAAAAGTTTACAAACTACCCCAGAAGGAGCACAACATGTTCCCCACCAGAGGTACTACCACTGCCATGACATACAGTGACACTTGTTCTAAAACTGCTGTACACTTGTTGTGTGTTATAGTTGTGTGTTAATGTTTGCAATGCTAGGCAGCAGCAAAATGTTTCTACAATTATTTCTGCCACCTGCTTCCATGTGGTTTCTTCAGGCTTGAACCACATCTATAGAAATTATGTAATCATCAGTTCTATAGTTTGTTTTGTGTAATCTGTTGCCCCAGCAAAGTCCATTGTTAGCAAAGGGATGTCTCTCACACCCATATTCTCCATCCATCTAGTAGCAGGCAAGGTCCTGCTCCACCTAGAACCTAGTTAGCATACACACAAACTGGACCACTTCTCGATCAGACTTGCCAGGTGAACTCTTGTTACTTGAATATTAATTTGAGTAGTTTTGTCAGTGGTCAACACCAAGGAGGCTTGCAAGCTGCTTTATTAAGATAGCAGCATCTACAATGTTGTAGTTCTTTTTAGGCTTGTTATATTTGAAAATCAATAAAATGCAGTTTTAAAAAACCTGGAAAGGCTAGAAATGATATCTTAATGCATGTCCAGACTGTTGGTAGACTGGATAATGACCTTGTGTGTTTTTCAGAAGCTGTCACACTGTTCATTTACACAAGCAGGGCAGAAAATAATATCAGTAACAAAGGTTGGAGCATAGTTAGCCATTGGTGGAGTTTGCAACCCGTCTGGCTGGTTCTACTATCGGTTAGTTGGTTAAAAGTGCTGGCACAAAGTTCTTGTAGTTCTTGTTGGGTTTCTGCCCCTAGGCAATACCCATTGCTTCATCCAGTTCTCATCATCTATGTCTTTCACATTGTTATTGGATATTACAATAAAACATGATTGATCACTGGGGGTGGGGAATTTTTTTCTGGCTTTGCAGGCCTGATCCTTCCTTTTGTCCCCACCTCCGTGGACCAACTTTGACAGGTGGTTGTCCTCCCCACCTGTCAAAGTCCTTGCATAGTGCTTTCCAAGTGCCCAACTGTCAGTAGGTTGCTGGCTGCTTGGGAATTGTAGCACAAGGGGCTTTGCCATCCCTATGTTTGATGCTTATCAAGCACTGGCAGATTAGCTACGGCAGCAAAGCTGTTTTCTGCAAGGATTGACTTTGTGATCGAATTATCCATGGGGAAATTGGTTGCATAACCAACGTAGTCGTGTCTCATATATGCTTTCAGGCATGGGGCAGGTGGGTGTGGCTTTCAAAAATTACCTTGTGGGCTAAATCGAACCCATGCCAGGCCAAATTTGGCCCATGGGTTGGAGGTTTCTCACCCCTGTTTATAATGACAGGAGCAAGGCAACCCCACACCCACCACCTTGCATATTGCCCCCCTCCTCTCCTCTCCCCAGTCCTGTGGCAGAATAGCTAGCCAAGCATACCATAGCCGCATGATTTTATTTGGCAGTCTTTGGCTATTGGATTGTTAGTTAAATATTGAAACTTCATTCAGACCTAATATTTTGACCCTAATGCTTGAGGAATCTGCGGTACCGAGTGTGTGCCATGGTTCTACAAGGCCACAGGAAAATGAAGCAAGTTGTGTTACTGAGTACAGAACTCTGTTTCATATGAATCTTTGAGAATCTTTTGTTTTCTTGGAGAAGATTAGCTTCCAATCCTCAGAGCTGCAGAGAGACAATTGAAAGTGTTTGGATAATCCGGACTGAAATCTCTGAAGTATGAAAGAGATAGCTGAGTAAGATTTTCAGTCCATCTTGAAAACAGCATGTGGTGTCTTAGGAAGTAGGGCACATTGTTCCAATGCCTTGCTTCTTGTTGTTTTGATGCACCAAGAAAGTGGTTACCTTACCACTAAAATTTGTCACTGAAGGCTAAGTTTCAGCATGAAACACAGCGAGTGTCAGGATAAGCTGGTTAGCTCTTCTGCATGCTCAACCAGAGTCTGAGATAGCATGCCAGGGTTCTCTGAGTAACTATTGCAATAAGTCAGACAGCTCACCTTTCCCCGGTTTGCATTACTGGAAGAATAATTAGTGACCAATCATGATGGGAATGTTCTCAAGCAAGCTGTTCTAACCAAAAATTGCATTGTGGAATTCTATGTTATTTTTAATTGCCTAATTGGCTACACTTCCCACATTCCTAATAACAGATGTACTTGGATGTTATGGGGGGGGGGGAGTGGTGTTAGTAGTGGGAGAGCCTTCTAGTACCAAGCAACATAAGAGGGGAGCCCTGCTGGAACAGACCAAACACCCATCCGTAATCTCCTCTTTTGCTACACCTTTTACCTCCTTGCCATCAGAATCCAACTTCATTCCAAAAACGATCTGTAATCTAACATTTAAAACACGTATATTGTCTTCCCACTATCAAGCCTTCAAGGTAGGCTCATTATCATTAAACAATTAAAAACTATATGGATGTGTGTGTGTGTGTGTGTGTGTGTGTATGTACCGTATATGTATATGTATATTTCTTGTTGTGGGTAGTATCTTGGGATCCTATATCTGTGGGGATAGAACGTATGGAAGAAGACTTGCCAGAACTGGTTCCTTTGTCAAGGTAATGGCTTTTGCTGGCTAGTCAAGTACCATGATTTAGCCTATGCAAAGAAATTGCTCTGTGCCACAGACTCAAATGGGTGGGCTCTTCTCCACCCCACTCACCTAGCCATTACATAGGAGAAGAATTGCCTTGGTCCAGGCTAGATCTAAAGGTGGGACTAATAAAGGAGCAAGATCTATTGGGGTGTTAATTCTGTGAGACCCTCTTTCCTCATCCTATGCTAAGGTTGTATGTATGTGTAAATAAAACCATATATCTTCACCGACCTTCATTCCAAAGAAACCAAACCCTGGGTAAGTGTGGAGTCTCTCACCTCTTGGAGATTGGGGTGATGTGTAACACATACACACGTATATATAATATGTAAAGTTACCAAATACTGTATTTTTCACTCTATAGGACGCACTTTTCCCCCTCCAAAAATTAAGGGGAAATGTGTGTGCTTCCTATAGAGCGAATGCAGGCTCCTTGGCTTCAGCATTAGCAACGCAAAGCCTCTGAAGCGCAGAGGGAGCGCTCCCTCCGCGCTCCGGAAGCTTCAGCGAAAGCAACGTGAAGCCTCCAGAGCGCGGCATGAGTTCCTGCTGCGCTCCGCAGGCTTCAGGTTCCTTTCGCTGAATCCAGGAGAGCAAGACTCTCCTGGCTTCAGCAGAGAGGGAGAGCTGCGCAGCGCCCCTTCAGCCAAGCAGGAGGGGAAATGGAAGGGGCTCCGTTTCTCCTGCTGCTTCACTGAAGGAGCGCTGAGCGGAGAGGGGGAGAATTTTTTCCCCTTGTTCTCCCCCTCTAAAACAAGGTGCGTCCTATAGAGCGAAAAATACGGTAGTTATATTCTTCAGGTGACAGGTATATTTGTATGGCTTTTGAGTTTCATTTCCCTGTTTCACGGTAAACAACTGCAGATTTTTTTTAAATATTGCTCAGTCTGAAAAATCTAATCTATTATTCAGCACGAAATATGTATTAACTTAGGAAGGGCACTCAGTAAGTTTTAATGAATTATCTGCGATGCCCATGAAATTGACACACTGCCCTGTGTGTCAGGCAGGGCAATCTCAAAGATTTAGAAACTTACCCATCCTGTGTAATTGAGTGGAAAGAGAGGAGGGAGAGTTATTTCAGCAAGCCAGTGAAAAGGGAAATTCCTTTGCAGTAATTCTCACATGAATGCCTGGAAAAGAATTTGGACTCCTACAAGTCAGGCTAATTCAGCTTCTCTGTTGCTGCTTGTTCAGAGCTTGAAGCATGAAGGTTTTATGGGAAATCTCATCTTCTCTTCTGTCTTGTTTTTTCAAAGAAGGTGCTGAAGAAACCTTGAAATGGAGATGACTCCCTCAAACAAGGACCCAAATGGACTAGACAACCCCATATTTATAGTAAGTTCTATATTTGTATTTTAAATCAGATGCCTGCATAGTGAGCTTGAATAAAACCAAACAACAAGAAAATAAAAATTAAAAAGTGGGGAAAGAGGGAAATGGATAGAGTAAGCCACGGTATAGGAACTTGGGGCTTCAGCACCCAGCACCCCTGACCATTGGGCATGCTGGCTAGGTCTCCTAGGAAGTGGAATCTGGGGTGGGGGTGGGCATGGGTTAACACCCCTGGACTTAGCAATGTTAGGCTGTGTTTATAATTGCCAAAACTTATTTATTTCTTTTAAAATTCTTTCCCCCCCCCTTATGTGTGGTGGAACTATGTTGAATACACTTCTGTTTCTGAGTAGATTGTAACAATTCACTACTTGTATAGTCCTTTAAATTTGACAAATAAGAGAGAGGAAGAATGGATTATTTTTTATTACATGACCGCTCACTCCTTATCATTTCCTTCTCTGCTTTTAAAAAAAGAAGATAACCTCTTGCTTTTCTGCTGCTACTCTAGATTAAGACAGGCCAGAACAAAGAAATATTGTTAGCATTTTAAAAACCTTAGGATAGTGAACGTTCCTAAAGTTTACGCGCCCCTATCCTGCATCATGGTATGCCTTAGGTGGGTTCTGAGGCTGCAATTTTGTGAACGCTTGCTTAGAAGCATGGGCGTGGCCAGGATTTTTGTGGGGGGGGTACTTTGTTAGAGGGGTATGACTTTTGTTAGGGGGGTCAGAACCAATGTGGTTGGTCAGTTAGTTAAGTATTTCTATAGTTTTACTTGATCTGGGGGGGCAGCTGCCCTCCCCCACCCCAGCTATGCCTATGCTTAGAAGTAATTCCATTATATTCTCTGGCACTTACAACTGAGTAAACTTTCATAGAATTAGACTGCACGTCTAGGAGGAAAAAAAGAACACAAATGTGTGTACATGCACAAATACATAGCTAAAAGAGGAATATACCTGCCTGACTACCTTTGTAAACAATGTAGATAATATCTAGCAGCACAGCAGTGAAAAGTGTTATGCTTTCATATAGCCTCAAAGAGGGGATCAGTAGGCAGAGCTTGCAAAAGGGTCCAGGATCCATCTCTAGTTAAAGGATCACAGCTGCTAAGAAAGATCTGTTCCAGAGACCCTAGAGAGCCACTACTAGTTAGACAACATGCTAGCTGGACCACTGGAAATTCAGTATTCTTCTTTTGTTCTCTATGCTTGAGGATACCTTTGCTGTTTAGACTTCCAGGGCTAAATTGCTTTGCCATCAGCAAGTCTGGTAAATCAAGTCCTCGTGCTGTTTGGAAAGAGTCCAAGCCACATGCAAATAACTTCATAGCAGAAGTTTGAATGAAAATGCACAGCTTGTGTTGTATAAATGAATAGTACCAGCAATGTTGTCGTTGTTGTTACACCCTACTTTTTCCTCTAAGGCTCTTTGGATGGTCCGTACATAGGGTTATTTAAAACAAATATTAATTTTTACTATTAGTATCAGCAAGTAGGGACAAAATTAAGTGCTCCTGTGTGGGGTTCCAGACAGCAATGCCCCCTTCTCAGATGCTTCATAATATTTCCTCCTGTTTTTCTTCTTTCCCTCCCCACTCTAATGACTGATACTCAGCATTTTATTGGCCACTTAAAATGACCAGTCTCCACATGTCTGTTGGGTCTTCTCTCTTTTTGCCACCTTAGTCATCCCTTCTGCCCAGAAGCATTTCTTGTACTTCTGCAAATCTTGGAATTCCTACCACCTTATTTTCTCAGTGACCCAGTTTTGGTTACATAGCTACCTGCTCTCAGCACCTGAGTTTCCTATTAGATGGTGTGTTTCTGGACCACCTTCAGCAAATGGAATTCTCAATGGTCTTTCTTTTCCCCCTCAGAGCAACTAAGTGGAACAGATTGCTAAGCTTCTCTCTTCCTTAAAAAGGGAGCCTGATGATAACAAACTTGAGAGGGATAACTAGGACAATGTCCAAGCTCGTTCTAGCTTTCAAATCTGCTGCAGATTTTATTACCTGCCTCTTATTCTCTTTACATTGTGTGTCATTGCTGCTTTCAAGTTTCCTCCCCCCTCTCTCCCCCATGACTGACATAGTTACATGAGAAATAAAAAGTTGTCCTCTTTAGCAAGAGTGAAATCAGCTCAACCTCATTATGTCTTTCCTATTTATGATGCATGTGACAAACCATGCTGCAGAGAAAGAGCAGCGTAAATGAAACATTTGTAGTGTATTCTTGTTTTCAGTAACTTTTCTGAATGAAACTGGAGTGAGCTTGTTTAAGAAGGAACAGATTAGAAAATACAGGGGCCAGCTCTGAAGATTTACTATTGAAATAGATTCACAGATAACTTTGTTTTTCCCCTTCCCAACCCATCCACATTTTTTTAATACTTTATTAATTTTGCAAAAAAACAACAACAACAATTGACACAAACAATCCAAGGTCAATACATATTACCAAAAAAAATAAAAATAGATTCATACATAACAGATTCCATTATGACTTCCGATCACCCCAACATGGTTCCTGAGTTGCATTTTTCCGACTGCACACTTTCCATTGTCTCTCATAAATTGTCTCAATTGTCTTGGTTTTGTAAAGTTTCCTACTGTCATGCAAGGGTTAATCAAGACCTGCCAAAGAATTTAGATGTTTACAATGCTCTTCTAGGTATCCTCTGTAAGTGTCCCATTCTCTATTAAATCTTTGTTCTGTATTATCTCTAATTCTCCCTGTCATTTTTGCTAACTGCGTATTCTGGCATTTTCTCCTGCCAGTCCAAGTCCATTCCATTCCAACCCATCCATATTGAGACAGGTAGCAAGATAGGCACCCAGAGGCTCCAAAGAGGTGCCAGTAACTTTGTAAAACACATTTCAGAGAAGCGAATGCTGGTTGCCTCTGGTTCAAACCCTAACTGAAATGTTCTCCCTTGGTTCCTGCAGACTGATGATGGAGGGCATTACTGCAACTTCCCTGAAGCTGGTGCCACGGTTCCAGAGTGTGAAGAAAGGCAGAAAGGCAAAGACTCCAGCCGTCTCGCTTACACCGTCACAGATATCCCCCCTTGGTACCTCTGCATCTTCTTGGGAATTCAGGTGAGGCTTGGAAGGAAAAGTTAGGTGGAGGGTCTTGTGTGACCAGTGGAACAAAACTATGGCTGAGGTTAATAATAAATTATAACAGATTTAAAGTCAGCCAGTATGTGATAAATAGGCAAAGGAGCCACAACATGTGCTGATTATATTGTAGCAAAAATGGTCTGGGTGGTGTATGTATGGGGGAGATTATATCTCTCAAGGGATAATTATATCCCCCCAAAGAATTCAGGATTACTTATTTGGGGGTAATTCCATTTATTCTGTGAGGCAAGTGAGTTAGAGAGAGAGAGAGAGAGAGAGAGAGAGAGAGAGAGAGAGAGAGAGAGACTGGTGGCCACTCAGATCACTAGAATTGGTATCAGGGGTTGGTAATGTTGTGTTTGCCAAGGCTCATATCACAGGGTTGCCACACGTCTGGAATTGACCGGACATATCCAGAATACTGCAACCGCAAACAATGTCTGGGCAGAAATTGGTTAAGTGTCTGGGAAAATCCAGATGTATAGCAGGTGATGTTGGCAGTGTCATTTTTTCCAATTTTCCTCAGAGAAAGCTCCAACCTACCAGAAACCTATCTCAGCACAGCCCCTGGTCCTGTTGTTTCTCCACTTGCCTAGGCAATCTATTCATCCTTTTTCTTTACCCTCTGGCCCAGAGGGAGAGTGCTAGGAATCAGTGTTGGGTAGTGGTTGGAACTAGGCCAGGAGGCAGACCAAGGGAAGGACTAAAGGGAAAAGGGATGCCCATGACAGGTATCTTGCTCAAGGGCCCCATAAAACATGGATCCAGCACTGCAGGTCCAGCTATATGACGGAATGGGGATTTCAGCCACCCAAGTCTGCCCAGAGCTCTATTGCACAACACCCCACAGTGGTTCTGACAACCCTAGTTCAGCCTTTCCTTTTTCACACAGCTTTAGCTTTGTGAGGCTTCTGTAATTCCCTCAGCTGTCTGAGGTGCAGACTTACCTGCTCTTTAAAACAAGAGGTCAACAGGTGTACTGACAGAACTTTCTCAGGCAGTTTGATACATGAAGCAGCTTCCTCATTCTCATTGGTTCAAAAATCATTTTGTAATAAATATGTATAATCCTATTAGTGGAGTTTTTTAAAAGTCTGTAGCGGGCAGCCTTGAGCTAATGCTCAGATATTGATTTAGTGATGGGGCATTATTTCAATGAAACTCAGGGCTAAAGGTAGATGTTATTACATATGAGGTAAGCAACAGGCACCTCAACCACTCTTTTGTTTGTTTGTTGGAGGAGGGAGGCTATTTGTACAGGAACTATTTTGGTGAGGGAAGGTGTTTTAAAGATTTTCCCCAATTTAATCCTTAAAAGTTGTCACTAGCTTGGGGCAAGGAGCAAGGGGAAGACAGGTACAATGCAAGAACCTGTGTTCCTCTCCTCTGTGTTCGTTAGTGGTTTTGGGATCATGGTAAGGGGAGGGGAAGAGGAAAGGTTTGAAAAATCCTTCCTCTGCTGCTACAGAGCCAGAATATTTTGTTGTTCCCACAAAGCTGTTTATAGCCTAAATTATCAGAACCAGGCTTAAAAAGAACACTGTATGTAGAAAACTAATATATATATATGGAAATTGGGTCTAACTTACCTGTTCTCCAATAGATCAATTTTGGGTGGATTCTTATGTGCGAAAGAGCATTCAGTCAATCTGAGCCCCTACCTGCAGTCTGAAGCAATACAGTATTGCCTACATTGGAGAAAAGGAACCTTTTCTGGCCAATAGGCCAGATCCTTATCTCTCTACTCCTTCTGCCCAAATTTGACAGAGGGTTGACCTGTCAGTCACCTGATGTCACTTTGACGTCAGCTGATGCTGTGGTTTGAAGCCTTGATTGTTGGGACTTTGAAGCACAGCATGGAGTGTTGGGAATGCCTTGCTCCCAAACAATTGGGAGCTCACTTTGAGTATCTAATTTTTCCTTTGAAGCCCCACTCTTAACTACCCCACACATTCGTAAAGCTGGAAAGTATCGACGTCCAGCTACATTAAAGTAATGGGAGCAGGCCTGAAGCTTCAAAGAGTGGGAGCCAACTTCACCTCTCTTGGGAGGGAGGGAGTTCTGTACTCTGGGTACCACCACAAAAAAGGCCCTCTCTTCTCCGCTATTATACACAAAGCTCTTTCTCTTAACTCTTTTTTTCTCTCTCTCTTTGGTTCTTAGCACTACCTCACTGCTCTTGGAGGTCTTGTTGCTATCCCTCTCATCCTGTCCAAATCTCTTTGCTTGGAGCATGATACCCTGACACAGAGTCACCTGATCAGCACCATCTTCTTTGTCTCGGGAATCTGTACCCTTCTTCAAGTCATCTTTGGAGTCAGGTAGGCATGTACCTCTGGGAGTGCAACATTACATTTGCATGTGGCTGAGATGAATGCAGTGTGTTATTAGTTAAACTACTAACAGCTCACTAAGAAAGAGAATTTTTTTAACAGTTTGACTGGAAAAACCTCGCTTAAAGCATAATAAACTCAGCAGCATCTTCTAATTTCAGTGAGCTGGATCAGGATCCCAGGAAGCAGAGGATAAGATAAAAGTGGAGAATGCATATTAGCATGTAAATATTGCGTGTCCCTCCTTTCATGTTTGCGCAATGGAACAATATAGTCTTACAAACTGGTTTTAGTGACTTTCTTTTGAAATAAGTGAAGCAAAATGATTTAGGAACCAGGAATCTTTTTTTAAAAGCCGCAGTGGGGAGCCTCCAGCTGACAGACCTATTAATTTGGCCTGTGAGGTGGTTTCCCCCAAAACCATGCTGATGGTATATGAAACATCAGGTGTGGGGCATGCAAAAATGCAGCTGCAATTGGACAAATGGGGGCTCAGAATGTGTTCTCAATTGTTATTTGGTACATAGAGCTCACTAACTGACAGCAAGTCCCTTTAATGTTGTCTGCTTGCAGGCACAGTTTAGATTCAAACCACACCTGCAAATGGACATTTTAGAAGAAAAATGTTCATGCACAGTCATGGTTTAAATCCACACTTTGTCTGTTAGCAGACCAAGGGAAGTTCACTGTTGGTGTCAATCAGCTGTCTGATGCTAATGACGGCGGGGGATGGCTCTTTTAACATTGTCACATCAATGTCTGTTGGCTGACAGGCGGATGTTCTCTTCCACTTCTCAAAGTGGCCTGCAGGGGTGGGCGAGGCCTTGAACCAGTCCACTGGTCAGTTTTGGTTCCCCGCCCCTGTACAGATAGTAAAATGTAAGTTGGTTTTGTACAAAAATAAAAAGGTATATTTTCTAGGTATTTCCTGTTCTGATTTTCATATAATTTGTAGATTTCTCTATCCTCCTTACCAAGTTTTCTTCTCCATAGTTAACTATAAAATTCTGGAGTCAGATTTTGTGGAATGTTATCTGTTTCCAAAATCTTCAGAGACTGTGTTCCATTTTTGTGTATGTGGGCATTGATATAAAGAAACCAGGAAATTGCTCACTAGCTGACATCTTCTGAGAATGCGTGGAATCTTGTTCTTAATTTGTGCAGTGCTGCTGAGTGTTGTATTGTGGAAGCAGCGTGCTTTCATCTTTCTAGCAATCATTAAGAGCTGTATCACCAACCTTAAGGAACATTGGAATCATTTTCAGATGATCTTGTAAGCAAGCTGGATGGTATTAATAGTGCGTAGGTTCTTTAGTCACCTCCCATTTCTGGTACTTGTATTCTCCCCATAAGTGGACATAAATAGATCTCTGATCCCATAAAGGATTGCCTAATGTCTGTGAAATGTTTTATTTGCCTTGACTGTGATGTTTAATTATCTGCCATGCAATTTATGTTTTTAGCTCTTTAATTGTTGATGATTATTTTATACTTTGACCGTTAGCTGCCTTGGGCACTACTCTGCTGTAAAGTAGGAAGGCAGGATATGAATTATTTTGCTAAAGAAATAAATGTATTGGGTGGAATGCACAAGTGAGAATTTTTCCAGGAAGTACTTCTCTCTCTAAACCCAGTTTGGACAGATGCTATGGAATTTTGGAACATCGCTTGCTCCTGATGCAAATCCTAAAATGGGTTAGGATTGAAAAGAAAGAGCTTGGTTGTATAGTTAGGGAAACAATTCTGCCTCTTACATTTGCAGCAGGGCTAGTGTGTGGCATAATATGTTCTAGCTTCTGTGCCACTATTAACACCCTGACAATGGTGGCTGGGTTTATATGCTACCGGGGAGCCAGCTTGGGCCCCAGGTTATGGGTGCCCAGTGTACATGACGTCATGACATTATGCAGGGCCACCAGTCTCGAAACCTGACTTCTGGTGGCACCAAAAATCAGGTTCTAAGATCTTGCAAGACCTCAGAAAGGCCTTGTGATACATTGGAAGTTGCATGGGGGCCCTGTAGTGTGGGTGTTGAGCACCCACAACAAAAAATTCTGGGTGCTCAGGCACTCAGAGCCCCCTATAGTTGCTGTTTTCTTCTTTTTCTTTCATTATGCGGGAGAAGTTAAATCAGGGGTTGGCAAGGTTTACCTCACCTGAGCTGGTTCACTCCAGTGGAGATCCCTCCGTGGGACAGATCATGAGTTTAGCGCAGTGTGCAGGGACTCACCGAGCAGGCAGCTCAGTTCGGGGGCGGCTTGTGGGCCGGTTAAACAACCCCTGTGGGCCGCTTGTGACCCATGGGCCTTAGGTTGCCGACCCCTGAGTTAAACCCTGAACAAGTTAACACAGGCAGTGTGTATTTAAATAGAACTGACACATGAACTTTCCCACGATTAGAACGGACAAAAGTTTTTTCAATATCGCTTCCACATTATTGTCGTACCCATCTTCCTTCATCATTAGTCATTTTTCTCCACTGACGCTGACTTGGGGCGGGGGAGACAAGTGCCAATTTATACCCTTTATGCAGGAATCATATGTGCTGTACATGCACCACTGTTTCCTGCAACAAGTGCAAATATACATATCCTTAAAACAGCTGTGTAGCTCAAGCAAAGTGTAGCTTTCACTCAGCTGTGGCTCCCTGAAGACCAAAATGGTTACAAAATTCTAAAGAAGTGTATCTATCTATATTCTCTAGTTATGGATTTGCTGTGAGAAGGACCAGTGTGCCTCTGGCAGATGCTGTTGTCATGTGATGTGTACATTAATCCTTATTGGGATGTTGGGGTGCAGCTGTGCAAATTCAACACTATTTTTTGCAGGGGGTTGTGGAGAATAATGACCCCGATCCTACAATCCTGGGAGAAGGAAGCTTGTGTTGCATAGGAAGTTTGCAGGGATTACCGCTGAGTCATGAAAAGAAACAAAATTTGACACGGAGCTCTATAGTGCAGATCAGCTTCGTGAAATGAAGCAGTTCCAGGGTCGAGCTTTGGCGAGGGTTCATATGAGCAGCCTTTACAGACTATCATGAGACTCTCTTGAAAGAATGGCCATGCGCCGTTATGTATGTGCCTTTGTTCTTCTAAGCCAGCCAGCAGGAGAGGAAGCAAAACAAACCATTATTCAAAGACACGGTGTTTCTTTTCTCAAAAACAAACTCTCAGCACAGGGCACAGATAATCTTTGTTCAGAGTCTACTTCAGAGTTCACCACACACACACACACCCCTCCGCCCTGCACTCCTGCAACTTCACAATTGCTCTTTTGATTCGGCAGAGGTTTGGCAAATAGCTTTGAGAGCTGCTGAGTTGAATCTCCTAAGACAGCATTCCCCAACTTTTTTGAGGATGAGGACCCCCTTTTAACCCCAATTTTTTAAAAAATGTGAACCCCCATGTGCAAAGGCTTTAAGAGATGCTCTTTCAGTTCTGTTTGAGCCTCCAGAGGCACAAATGAGGGTGAGGGGCTGCTTCAAAGAGCACTGTTCTTTGAAGCAGCCTCCACCTTCTGGTGTTTAACTGATCAGATGGTCCCTGAGGTATCCTGCACCCAAGCTGTTAAGAGCCTTGTAAATTAATAAAGAACTACGAACCTAGTCAAGTAGTGTATGGGCAGCCAGTAAAAATATTTTTAGCCTCGTCAGCTCTCCATCTGCGGCATTTTGCTTGAGCCTCTGAACCAGACCCCCACATAGTGTTGTTGGACTCAAATTCCCATCAGTCTCAGCAAACATGATCAATTGTCAGGAATTATGGGAGTTGTAGTGTAACATCCGCACCGCATTGGTTACTCCTGCTTTATGAGTTGGTCCCAAAAGGTTGAGGTAAGTGGCTCCTACTTTTAAATAATAATAATTGAGCAGTACAGTGAGTACTGCCCTAAAAGCTGTGTTGTCATATCACTGATAATTTGCTGGAACAAAGGAGCAACTGGATGAAGGGCCACAGTTCAGTGGGTAGCTCATGCTTTGGATTGGTAAGGCCACCGTTTCAATCCTGGACATTTCCAGGTAGGGCTGGAGAAAGCCCTGTCTGAAACCCCAGAGAGCTGCCGCCTGTCAGCGTGTAGACAATACAGACCTACATGATTAATTGGTCTGACTCTGTATAAAGCGGCTGCCTTCAGTTCCAGCAGGAGCTGCACTTTGAGTACTGATAATCTCTGGAGGCAAATAGATCTGTCCCTTCCTGCCTTTTAACAAATCACTTGACATTGTTTCCCAACCTGGTGCTTTCTAGATGATGGCTGGGGCTGATGGGCGTCCAAAATATCTGGAGGCCACCAAGTTGGAGAATAGTACTCTCTAGGCACTGTGGCATCATAGCACTTGAAGACTTGTGGATCAGTCAGGGATAAAGATTAGTCAGGGATGAAGGCAGCTCAGTCCAGATGGTTCCACCCACCCTCAAGCAGAGGCTGCTGCTGCAGTCAACACTGATATAGTAGGTAGGGTGGGGAGATTATCCTCTCTAGATTTATGAGCTCTTTCACTGGCAGGCCTAACCCTGATGGCTCAGTTCATTGGGAAACTACACAGTTCACTAGACAGCCAAGTAGAAACCTTTTGAATTAGAATTAAGGTCAGGGATGGGGGACCTGTTGCCCTCCAGATGATGTTGGGTTCCATCAGGGATGATGGGAGTTGTAATCTGACAATGTCTGGAGGACCACAAGTTCACCGTCTCTGACTTAGGCACAGTAAATATTGCCAATACTGCAAGCTCAGATGCAACATAAGTCACTTCGACCTGGTCTAAAGCTCTTCATTTCAATAGGGATTTATTGTTTATTTTTTAAAAAAATTGTATTTATATCCTGGCCTTTCTCCAAGGAGCTGAGATTGGTAGTTCCACATAGTGGTTATTCATTTTAACCTTGTAAGGTAGGTTAAGCTAGGAAATGGTCATCCAGTGAACTTGATGGCTAAGCTAAATTACGCCACATATTGGCATTCGTTGTAATTAAAGAAGAAAGAACTCACAGTTCCAGAAGGTTCCGAAGCCATGATTTACAGCTCTAAAACACACAAAGCAAGGCACCTTCCTGTTGGCTTCAGTTGTCTTAGCCCACTGACATTTTTTAGACATAATAATGATATCTTTCAATATAATGGAAGGTTACCAATGAAACAGGAGCTTTTAAGGAATCTGTTTCCTCCACACCCAGATCACCTCTAGGAATGCCTCTGATGTAACCTCTGATCTGTGCAAGTTACTCTCTGATAGTCAGTGAGCTCAGGGGCATAATGGATGCTAATGAATGCCTCAGGTAGCAATATGCCTGTTACTATTTCCAGAAGAAATTAGTGAGCTGTAGCTCATAAAATAAAATATTAAAACGTCTTTGAAGTCTTGGGTACATACAGTGCAGTAATACTCCTTTATATACTTTGCCGAGGCTTATTTCAATTGTGATGTCGTTGTGGAAAGGCCCACAGGCACTCCCAGGATGGCAAATATTAAATAACTTACCTCATAGAGCAGTGAAACAGCAGTAACTGACAATTAAGATGAAGGAGAAGCAGGCATGTCTATTTAGTTAATGCGTTTCTGCATTGCTGGATGTGCAGGAAAAGGCAATGTAAATATGGAAGGTGATGATAAAGGATTGTCTTGAAAAATCTGGTCATGCTTAGAGTCACCATGTTTGCCTTGGTCTTAGTTTCTCCTACAAAGTGGAGGATGTACTTTTTGGATGGGATTTCTTTGCAACATCCCAAACACTGGCTGCACTGGGGACCAGTTATTACTGTCCCTGCAAACCTATGCAAACATGGTGGCCAAAATACTTTATAGTCTTATAATTCAAATTTACTAGTGAGGTCAATGCTGGGTCTAAGGAAAGGCAAGAAAGTGCCAAAACTTTGGATGCCACAGATCTCTGCCTCCATTCTTTGTACAAGCTCTTGAACTGTTCCTAGGTTAAAAGCATAGCCAGTGAACCACTGCAAAGATTGAGAAACCAAAATAGAGGGAGGTGTGAGAGGGAGCAGCTTATGACACCTGTGTAGCCCTGTTTCATGCTATATTTGGGGAAACGAATCATTGTTCCCCCAAAACAAAATATATTGGCTTGTGACTAGCAGCAGGAAAATGTGATAGCTCCCAAACGAAAGTGCTGCTGTTGGGGAAATATTGGAGTGCAGTACCATGTAGGTTCAGCCTGGACAGCCAGTAAAATCCAGGCTCCAATTGTGTCAGTTAACAAGACGTTTAAGTGTCGCAAAGACAGCACAGCATAACCTCAACCAGCAAATAGTTGATGGGTGGCACCACCAACATGAAAAAAGCACAATCATTTATACACTTCTAAGCAAAGGGAGGCAAAGCAGCAGTGATGGTCATATATGACAGTACTTCCTTCTACAGTGGTACCTCTAGTTACATACACTTGAGGTTACATACGCTTCAGGTTACAGACTCCGCTAACCCAGAAATATTACCTCAGGTTAAGAACTTTGCTTCAGGATGAGAACAGAAATCGTGCCCCAGTGGCACGGCAGCAGTGGGAGGCCCCATTAGCTAAAGTGGTGCTTCAGGTTAAGAACAGTTTCAGGTTAAGAACAGACCTCCAGAACGAATTAAGTACTTAACCCGAGGTAGCACTGTACTTGTTTAATCACAAGGCATATCCACCTTCTTATCTTTCCCTTCTTCCTTTGCCCTAACGGTTAAAGCAATGTTGTTCTGTCCTTCTCTCATGATTTACTTGCAGACACGGCCATCACATTCCAACCTTCACTTGCCCAGCCCTCCTCACACACATTTCCAATGTTTAATTTTACTATATCTATAATTCCCATGACACTGTCTTGAAGGGAGACCAGTGGATACAGTGCAACAGCAACCAGCTGTACAAGTTACCATGCTCTAAGTGGCTAGTACAGGAAGACTCTTGTTCTTGCCATACTAAAGATCCGGAAGAAAGAGAAAAGCATAGAACCAGTTTTCTACCTTGGATTCCAAGGAATTGGCATTTGCATAGAAGAAGGACGGGAATGCTTGGTCCTTTGTCTGCTAATCATCACTTTTTCTTCCGAAACTTCCTTCCTCAGCTGCTTTTGCAGGCCTGGACACACTATATGTATGTGTTTGAGATGAAGGGTGATACGGGTGAAAGGGGAATTTTTTTAGGGGAAAGCCACCGGGAAGTGAAGGCTTAAGCCAGGGGTCAGCAAACTTTTTCAGCAGGAGGCCAGTCCACAGTCCCTCAGACCTTGTGGGGGGCTGGACTATATTTTGAAGAAAAAATGAACAAATTCCTATGCCCCACAAATAACCCAGAGATGCATTTTAAGTAAAAGGACACATTCTACTCATGTAAAAACATGCTGATTCCCAGACCGTCCGCGGGACAGATTTAGAAGGTGATTGGGCTGGATCCAGCCCCCGGGCCTTAGCTTGCCTACCCATGGCTTAAGCACTGTGCAAATGGCCTTCTCCCTAAGGGTGCCTTAAATGGCAGAACTGACCGCCAAGGCTTCACTGCACATGGTTCTTGTTGGGTAACATGTAATCTGCGCCTCATACTGGAGTTTACCCTGATATAAGCAAGTGTAAGTACCTGCTGCCTGCCTGCAAACTCCAAGGCCATCTACAGAGTGGGGCATAAGGGGAGCCTGCAGGTATAATTGCAGCCATTGTTACCTGCAGGAGTACTTTGTGGCACCTGTTTGTGTTGCAGAATGAACACGTGTGTGTTATTTTTTATGTGATAATGTATATTCCCTCCCACCCCACTTTTCTGTTGCATTGATGTTTTTTGTTAGGGCATCGATCCTGTTTGTTTCAATACAAATATGATCCTATTGGTTTCAATACAATACGTAGGAACTGAGCAGCAAAGGAATGTCCTGAGGAACAGGTAGTACGGGAGCACCCTCTTCTGAAGAGCTCATGGATTGCATATTTCTTGTTGTTGTCATCTAGGCTGGAGTCCTTATGAACCCCACTTTCTTCCACCTTGCATCATATTTTTCTTTACAGTACAGCCTTTCTATGTTTTTCTTGACTACTATGGAAATCTGGCCTTCTTTCCTGCTCCTCATTCATTCTTCTCTTCTCTTTCTCCTTCCCTTTCTCAGTTTCTCTCTAGTAGACAACTGGTGTTTGCTGGTGTGATCTTCCTTAGGTAAGGTCAACACGCTGGTTGAGAGCCAATGATCTTTTTGAGAACTGCTTTGGGTCTGTGGGCACAGCAGGAATTTTGAGACAGTGCAGCGGATTCCAGTCACAAAATGGCTGCTGAGGGATGTGTGGCATAACACAAAATGGCTCCCATAGAGGACATGGCACAATACAAAATGACTGCCACATATAAAAATAGGGAGGGCTACAAAATGGCGCAGGCATGCCACCCCATCAGCCCTCCCCACAATCAATGGATAAAAAGGCTCCTATATCAACCATTGCTGCACTCTCTCTTTGCACCTCCCCTCTGCTCAGAATGGAAGAAAGAGTGGGTGCCCAAAGAAATGTAGGCCTGTTCAATACAGAACAGGTTGAGCTAGGACAAGCATTAGCTGAACAAGAAGATGGAACAGTCTTTGGTCCATTATGAATATTTATACTGAATCATTTACAAGGCGCTACTGGCAATACAGGCAGGCACACCGGCGCCTACAAAGACCATGTTGACAAGCCTCTTCCATTTCTATGACAGCAGAGTTAGCTAAAGGTCTTCAAATGTATTTTCTGTGGTTGTATTTGCATTGTTGTTTAGTCTGTTTTATCTACAAAAAACCTACAAAGTGCAACCCACTCATCAGTGCCATTCTTACCTCCAATCCCGAACACAGACTACCTATCCTGCAAGGAGGGACTTTTGCCTTCTTAACTCCAACGCTGGCCATGCTCTCTCTCCCCCAATGGAAGTGCCCAGAGTGGACCCAAAATTCCAGCTCATTGGATACTTCTTCTCCAGACTTTGTTGAGACCTGGCAAAAACGAATGCGAGAGGTAACCCACTGGGCATTCCATATATATGTGGGGGAATATCTTGAAGTTTGGTTCTGAATAGTAGGATATCCTACAAGTTTATGTAGCTTCTCCAATAGCTATGGAGAGGGTGATTTCACTTTTGCTTTCAATTCTTCTCTTGATCAGCCACAGGGAGATTATACTTTACTTGCTCTTTGACTGGGTCCATATGTTAGAGGACCAGCGTGGTTTCTATTCCCCATAGTTCCTTTCCATGGTCTTCCAACAGGGCCAGTGCCAAAGGTCAGCATGGTTGGGCACCTGCCAGTAGTCCACATCCTAGCAGGACTTGCTGCAGTGAGGAGGTAGATTCATTGAGTTGGGCATGCATGAAGGGTATCTTGCCCAAGGGCCCTCCAAAACCTGGAGATTTCCCTGTTCTCCAGTAATAATTAAAGTCTACAGTACCATGGGAGATGTTGAGGACATGATTATGTCTCACATATCTAAAACTAACCAAGATGGCAGCTTAAATACTTAAACATTTTGTTATGGTAGAAATTTCAATGTCACTATTAAAAGCTGATATGCAGGGAAAGAATCCACATTAAAATAAAATCAATGGAAAGTAAGAACATAAGAAGAGCCTGCTGAATCAGGCCAATGGTCCATCTATTCCAGCATCCTCTTCTTACAGTGGCTTCCCAGATGCCCACGGAAACCTCCAGCAACTGGTATTTAGAAGCATAACTGCCTCCAACCATAAAGGCAGGAGGAAGATAATCTAAAACTAACTTTTGCAGGAGGGGAATTTGAGGAACTGAGGTGGTGGTGAGAGAGGAAGTTATAGGCCTAATATAACTGCTGCTTGCCTTCTATCACTGTGCCATTGAGAGCGTGCTTACTTATGGCTTATGTGTGTGGTACGGAAGCTGTACTACCCAGGACAGGATGGGGTTGTGCAGGGTTGTTAAGGCAGCAGAGAGCATTGTTGGCTGCCCACTCTCCACCTTAGAGCAGATTTTTGCCACAAGGTGCCATAGGAAGGCACTGGACATAGTAAATGATCCATCGCATCCTGGTCACTGTCTCTTCGAGCTCCTGCCGTCGGGACGGAGATACAGGACAATGAAGACAAGAACGAGCCGTCTTAAGAACAGCTTCTTCTCCAGAGCGATCTCGGCCCTGAATGGGAAGCCCGGACTTTGAAAGTCATCTAATCTCCCTTGCTGTATTATACTGTATTGTTTAATTAGTGTTTTTATGGAGCAGTCAAGTAATTTCGTTGTCCCCGAAGGGGGCAATGACAATAAAGATATTATTATTATTAATTATTATTATTAATAGTCTGAGTAAAAGCTGACAAATTGCTGGGTTCAGATAACACCCACCTGAGAACTATCAAAGAACACAAATGTGCAATTGCTGATCCTCTAATATATGTAACTTGTGTCTCAGATCAGTCTCTGTACTTGAGGACTGGAAAGTAGCAATGGAACATCAATTTAAAAAAAAGATTGGGAAGGGGGCAGTCCTGGAAATTACAAGTCAGTTAGCTTAACACCTGTCCTGGGAAAACTGGTTGGAAGTATTATTAAAGATACAATAACCAAGCATATTGAAGGACAAAGCTTGCAGAAGTTTATTTTTGAAATATTTATTTTTTTTCTTTCTCTGTTTCAGTTGCAGGGAGCAATCATGGTAGCTTCCTGCTTCCAAATCTTTATTGGTTTTTCTGGTCTTATTGGATTTCTGTTGAGGTTCATTGGCCCTTTGACAATTGCCCCAACCATTTCCTTGGTGGCGCTGCCTCTCTTTGTCTCTGCAGGAGAAGAGGCAGGACAACACTGGGGTATAGCAGCCGTGTAAGTTTTACCTCCCTTTAATACCAAGATGAATGTGATGCAAACAGAGAACATACACCCAGTGCTTTTTTCTGGGGCTATGCAAGGGTATGCATACCCCTAAACATTTTGTGAATCTTTGTACTTTTGTCTATTATTATTATTATTATTATTATTATTATTATTATTATTATTATTCCATCAGTTAGATTCCACCCTATCTGTATCAACAAGCAAATGTAAAATAATCCATACCTGGGACGAAGTCACAGTTACTTGGAAACAATGCATCTTTACTGGGCAAAATAATGAAATTCCCAATTTCTGTTGTTAGTTCCATGCCTCATTTCAGTCACGCTCCTGTCATGGCATGTGCTTTATGCTCACATGTAAATATATTCTTCAAGGCATTGAATAGGCTTGATCCTCTGATTTTTACAATGAGCTTTTCATCTGTTTCTAAGTGTGGAATACTAATAAGTGCACACCGCTTGAAACAAAGCTGCTTGAATCAACTGTTGTTGTTTTGTTTTGTTTTTTTACCCTACTTTTCTGTCACAGGACACAAAGTGGCTTACAAGATTTACAAACACAATAAAACTAATGAAACATAACAATGCACAATAATCAGAAAATACAAATGCACGAAATACACAACAGCAGATTAACAGTGCAATCCACTGCTTTGCATATCAGCTCAGAATGAAGTAAATTCCAATGAACTAAGTAAGGTCTGCTTGCATGTAAATATTAGGATCCCAGCCTAAAATAGGTATTTTGGAAAACACAAAAATCCAGTCATGAGAACTTTGATATTAGATGCTTGTCTCTGTTTGTAGCTTGCACTGCGGTGTGTGGAATTTTGTGATGATTCAGGACAGTTGGTATCTCAGTAAATGAAGACGACCCCATACAATAGTGTAGAAAAAAACAGTGTAATAAACATTGTTGTGAAAAGTCAGTGTAGTAGGAACATTGTGCTCCAATATCTGCATAAGTGCAATGCAAGCATACAAGTGGCACAAATGTTTGTATTTGTTCCTGTATAAATACTCTCTTAAGTTCTGAATCAGGACCTCCAAGTCAACATAAAACATAAACAATTTTTTCTTGACTTCTTTCTTTTCCACCTCAGAACCATGTTCCTCATAGTTCTGTTCTCTCAGTACCTGAAAAATGTCCCTGTTCCAGTGCCATCTTACAGCACAAGCAAAAGATGCCATTTCTCCAAGATCTACCTCTTCCAGATTTTCCCTGTGAGTTAACCCCTTTGAACTTTTGGTGACCAGATAGACCACAGCAGGTAGACTAAAATAAAACTAAAGCATGCTTCATTTCAGTCACCTAACGAATTGCATTGACTTCCACTTGTTCGTTGGCAATGAAAGGAAGTTTGCCAGTTGTTTCGTGCTGTGTCTTACCAACTTGCCTTTATTTGAGTGGGGATTTGGTGGTTTTTGTTATGACTGAGTAGCTATACCACAACTACATTTCTTTGATGCTCTTTGCAAATGTAATGGGAAATACTGTTGGACTATACAACTTCTAGTCTGTAGGAGCGAGTCCTGCCACTAACAGAGATTCATTGTCTTCTGTAACTGATTAGGTGCTGTTTGGCCTCACACTTACTTGGCTTCTCTGTTTTATACTTACCACCACCAATGTGTTCCCTTCGGACCCACTTGCTTATGGCTACAAAGCTCGGACTGACAGCAAAGGGGATGTTCTTTCACAGGCTCCCTGGTTTCGGTTTCCTTACCCAGGTATTGTCATGCTGTAATGTTGCTGATTTTTTGCCTCCCCATTAGTAGTGAAAACATTAATCAACTGCTTGGTTCTCTTTATTAGTTGATTTCAGATTAATGTTAATATGGTCTTCTTCAGACAAAAGGGCTTCATTGTTAACAGTACTGGTAACAGTCTATATGTATCTGTTGATTCTGCCAATGTTTTTAAGACTATGTTTCAAACAATAATTAGGTATTTATTACAGTGTGTGGGCATAGCCAGGAGCAATCAGCTGTCCCCCTCCCCCAATCAAGTTAATTAATAAATAAAAATACTTAACTAAAAGTAGAAATTGTAGAAAGATCTGACAGATTTTTCTGAGCACTTGAGGTCAAAAGAAAGTAATTTAAAACAACTGTTGTCGAGACATTTCGTTCTGAATCTGCTAGACAGAGCCAGAGAGAGGATGATGACAGGTGGGTGTCCTGCCCCCCCCCCAACATAAATCCTGGCTACACCCATGTTACAGTGGCATAGCTGCCCATCCTATACAGGGATGCAACCTTTTTGGGGGGTAAAATTTTGGAGCAGCAAGATTGTCTAGGAGTTGACTTGGAAGCAGGTAGAGGTGGATATGCGAGAACACAACTGACAGGACTGATCCTCGTTCCAGGCACTTCTGATTTAGGCAACAGCCACTCTTCCATAGTGAGACATTGCACACAAATAGTCCATCCTTGGCGACAGCTTCCACTTGGGAAAATGTGAGGGACAACATGTTCAAGTTTGTACTTGAATGATTCACCATGTAATGACTGATATGTCGAGCAAGTTAAAGTAGCTTCCCATGTGGTGGTTATCGCCTGCGAAACAGTCCTAATTGTTGTCCTGTTAATAATTGTAATCAGCAAAATAACAGTTCCTTTGGCTCCAACGTTCGACAACATCTCGAGAAGTTTTAGCTACTTATGCTGGTGAGCTTCACCAGCCTCAGATCCACAGTCTCAACATGGACACTTTGTTTTTGTGTTTGCGACACACAGGTCAATGGGGAGTTCCAACCATTAGCTTGGCTGGGATTTTTGGCATCATAGCTGGAGTGATCTCCTCCATGGTGGAGTCGGTAGGAGATTACTATGCCTGTGCTCGTTTATCTGGTGCGCCACCTCCTCCCAAGCATGCAATCAACCGTGGAATTGGAGTGGAGGGGATTGGCTGCCTTCTGGCGGGAGCTTGGGGGACAGGAAATGGCACCACTTCGTACAGTGAAAACGTGGGTGCTTTGGGGATCACTCGGGTAAGTCTGATTTCAGTACGATAAATTGAATTCCACTGCAGCAAAGTGCCAGCATTTTTGCAGAAGAGGCAGCCACACATGTGCTCTTAAAGCAGGCATCCCCAGCCTTCGGCCCTCCAGATGTTTTGGACTACAATTCCCATCATCCCTGACCCCTGGTCCTGTTAGTTAGGAATCATGGGAGTTGTAGGCCAAAATATCTGGAGGGCCGCAGGTTGGGGATGCCTGTCTTAAAACAAACATGGGCTATGCATAGATAGTATTTTCCCAACTGTTCTAATGCCAAGGAACTCTTTCCACATTAGGTTGTCTGCTGAGCAACAATGAGGGCATCTGCTGTGGAAATCCTGTGCTTTGCAGAGGATTCTGGGAAATTTTCTAGAGTAATCATTCAGTTTGTGTAGGGCATTGGCCAGGCCACACACACCGTTGGCACATCCGAACTGAGAGCATAGCCTGAGAATCCCCCAATATACCCCTGGATCTGCACACTGCAGGAGGAGATCAGCAGCGGCGGGCAGGCTCAGCGCTCACATTGTGGTCTTTGTAAAAAGTGTAGCAAAGGGGAATGGAAGAAAAAGTTAATGGGGTTATGCGCCATCTTGCTGCCTTATGCTTGAGGCACTAGCACAAGCTCTGCTAAGCTTCTAAATGAGCACATTTGCTGGATTGCTGTGCTGAAGAGTCCTTCCAAGCAGCCTGTTGCTCCGTGTAGACTTACCTCATTCAGAGGGTTAGCTTTTCTCTCTAATGAGCCACAACATTTTAGTCCTCTCCATGGTAGTATATTATCAGGAATCAAGTTGTGCAGTAATATGATTATCTTCAGAAAGTTTATTAATGTTCTATAGGTTATAGAAAGAACAAGGGTGAGGGGAACCTCTGCCCCACAGGTCTGTTTCCCACAAACCATGCCCACCTGATGCTATGTTTAATATCTGCTGTTGACATTTACAGCATTTAAAGGGAATATTGTTAACACCTCTTATAAGTATTTACTAACAGAACACTAAAAACAAAGCATCTTTAACAGGAAAATACATGGAACAAGAAAGGCTGTATTTCCATTGGTATAAAGAACACCTGGCTTGGCTATTGAGTCTTACTGTCATCTTATCTGATAATATGGCTATTATTATTAGTTATTACATTTATCAGAGCATTTACTCAGTAAGTCTCAAAGTGGCTTGACATGGTAAAATCCAACATGTAAAAGCCATTTAAGACCTGGAAAAAATAAAACAGTGAACAATACTTAATAGTATGCTTATTCAGCAACATATTAATAAGGGCAAGGTCCTACCTTAAACCCTAAAAGGTGAGCACCGCTGTAGGAGGCAGCATGAGCTAATTAACCAACACCCTACTGTCAGAACTGACAGAGCTCTGAAACATATCCATATCATTTTCTTTGTCCTTTTGTCGGGGGCTTTTAATTTTCATCTGTTCTTCTCAACACAGGTCGGGAGTAGAATGGTCATTGTGGCTGGGGGCTGCGTTATGCTTTTGACTGGCATGTTTGGCAAGGTTGGAGCTATATTTGCCAGCATTCCAACTCCCATCATTGGAGGAATGTTTTTTGTGATGTTTGGCATCATCACGGCTGTGGGAGTTTCCAATTTACAGGTGAGAGTTTTGCTTCAAAAATCAATTTAATTCGGCATAGGTGAGGAGGAGCCATTTGTGCGCAGTTTCAGTTTCTCTGGAGATCCTCAGCACACAAATGCTAACCTGACATCCACACCAAACATTTTAAAGCACATGGCTCACCCCCCCTACAAATCCTGGGAATTGCAGTTTGTTAAGGCTGCTCAGGACTGTAGCTCTGTGAGGGGAAAACTACAGTTCCCACAATTCTTTGTGGGGCACGTGCTTTAAATGTATGGTGTGGGTGAGTTACTGTATCCTGCCTCTTAGCCTAAATATAGTCCACCAAGGCATCTTACATTAAAAAAGCATAATCTGTGACAGCTAAGAAATAATTGAATAGCACAAATTTCATATTTAATGTGTTTCAGGTAAGAAAGTTATCAAGGACCATTGCAGATGGGTAGCAAGATGTAATAAGTAGTTACAGTGGTGCCTCGCAAGACGAAATTAATTCGTTCCGCAATTCTCTTCGTCTTGCGGTTTTTTCGTCTTGCGATGCACGGTTTCCCATAGGAATGCATTGAAAATCAATTAATGCGTTCCTAGGGAAACCGCCTTCAGACCAGGTCCGGGGACAGTCTGTCCCCGGACCTCTTCTGAAGGCTGGGGGGGGGGACAAGGGCTTTTCTTCCCACCCCCAGCATTTTAAAAAACCCCGGGACAGCGGAGGACTTCTCCCCTGTCCGGGGCGATCTTAAAATGCTGGCGGGCGGCATTTTAAAATCGCCCCGGACAGCGGAGGACTTCTCCGCTGTCCGGGGCGATTTAAAAGCCCCTGGGAAGGCAGGCAGGGGGGACAAAGACTTTTGCCCCCCGCCAGCCTTCAGAAGAGGTCCTGGACCTCTTCTGAAGGCTGGCGGGGGCGAAAGTCTTTGCTCCCCCCGCCTGCCTTCAAAAGCTGTCCGGCCCAGGCTTCCCGGACCTTTCCGCCAGCAGCGGCAGCGCTGCCGCTGCTGGCGGAGACTTGCCGGCATGCAGAAGCCTGCGCGCAGCGCGCCCAGGCTTCGCGGATCTCTCCGCCAGCAGCGGCAGCGCTGCCGCTGCTGGCGGAGACTCTCCTGCCTTCAAAAGCCGTCCGGGATAGCAGGAAGCGCTTCCCTGCTATCCCGGACTGCTTTTAAAATGCTGGCGCTGGGGAGCAAAGCCTTTTGGCCCCCGCCAGCCTTCCTGGACCTCTTCTGAAGGCCGGAGGGGGGGGGGAAAGGCTTTGCTCCCCACCGCTAGCATTTAAAAGAGGTCCCCGGAGATTTCCCTATGGGCTTTCGTCTTGCGAAGCAAGCCCATAGGGAAATTCGTTTTGCGAAGCGCCTCCAAAACGGAAAACCCTTTCGTCTAGCGGGTTTTCCGTCTTGCGAGGCGTTCGTCTTGCGGGGTACCACTGTATTCCTGTTTTGCATGGTTGGTGTGTCTACAGCTGAGATGTTAGGCAAGGATTGCAAATTGTTAAGACTGCTAGTTGCACTGATGGGATAGTTACAATTTATGAAAGACAATGAATTGGGTTGTTAATAAGGGGATGGGAATTCACAAAATTTCAATTTTCAGTGAGATATATGCCAAGGATGGTTTTTCACTGTAAGTAGAGAAGCATTTCAGAAAGTTGAAGGAACCTGGTAACATGACCTTAAGATGAAGATGATTTGAGATCATTAACAAATCCAAAAGTGTCAATGAACTATGAGTTAACTTCTTTTAAAAAGTACAGGTGTGTTCAAAGTACAATATTTAATAGAAATAAAACAAAACTATTAAGTTTAAACATTAACGCTGCTTTTAAAAAATGGGATAAATCAGCAGGTTGAAATGTGTCCTAAAACCAAGGTGACATCTTTCTAACGGAATAGATTGCCTTTATCAACATCATTATCTGATAGAAAAGATTACAAGAGATTTTCTGAGCTGATAAAAGGTGAAGATTTTGTTGTTAGATAAAATTGCTATCATAAAAAAGCATTATCAAAGGCTTTATCTTTGAAAATTATTCATTTTCTTTTTCACCAAGGATACTTGCATATCTTATATGGAAAAGTAAACACCCTAGTGTAGCTTTAATTGCTTTATAGAAACCCAAAGAGAGCAGCTTGACTGCTTGCCCAAACGTGTCTATTATCAGATTAAATTAAGTCTAAAACAAATTAAAGCATTCTTCTTAGAACAGCACTGAAGCGATATCCAACTACTTCACTTATCATTGTCTTGGGTACCATAAAAGCATAAGTGTGCCATATTTCAGTTCTTTCATACCATCAATTTTCGAGTTGTGAAATATATTCAAGACTATATTGCCCTGAAATATTTATTATTACTATGTTATACAAATAGGCATGATTGGGGTGTGCTGGACACATCCTAATTTTTTTTTTAAAAAACCTGGGGATTCTGGTGAGGAAGTGAGAGCACAGAGTAGCAACCCAGCTCCCATGTCCCACCACTTCCAGAGACAGATGTAAGCAGAAACAGAAGCTACAGATCTATTCCAGCCTTTTTCTTCTGCCTGCATCTGTCACTGTCTCATGGCTCTTTCTCTGTCTGAGCTCAGAGTCTGCGACACCTGCTCGGGGACACTAATGAAAACCTTCAAGGGCACCGTGGTGCCTGTGGGCACCCAGTTGGCAACTCCTGCCCTACTGTAACTCAGCGTGTAGCTAAACCTAAGCATGTGCAACTGAAACCACCACATATTGCTTACCCGTTTTCCCTGGGCTCTCCTTATTCTGTTTCCCTTGTGTTGAATTTTAGAGTATAAGCCCTTTGGTGCATGGACTTGCCCTCTTATACTCAGTAAAGCACTATGCACACAGATGGAATAAGAAAGAATCAACAATGCTGCGTTGTCTACATACCAAAAATAGCTGGTGAAATTAATGGATATTGTGGTATCCATTTGTTTTCCCTCTAAAGACCATCTCCTCTTTATTCAGTATACAGATATGAACTCTTCAAGAAACCTTTTCATTTTTGGGTTTTCTATATTTGCGGGTCTGACGGTTCCATTCTGGGTGCAGAAAAATTCAGAATTGGTGGAAACAGGTGAATGTTGTTTTATTATATTTTGTTTTTTGCCTGATGTCAACAGAAAATGAATTAGAAATGCCAACAGGAGGACAGGGTAACACGCTCATCCCTCACCCCATGAAGGGTTTAGAACACCTGAAGGAGGTTTATGATAGCATTCTATCTTGTGTTTATAGTTAGTATCACTATTAGAGTTTCTGAAGAGAAAGCTGGACAAGTATATTCTTCGATATGGTTAGTTGTGTTGATTCTAAATAGTGAAGATACTTGGATCAATGCCTGCTGTTTTGGTAATTTGCATTGTACAACAAAAGGCTGTAGTTCAAAGCACAGTCTTTATATTATCAGAAATGGGAGATTTAGCAACATGAGATGGGTATCTCTATTTTGAGGGCTGATGTGCTTGAGTCGCAGAGTTGAGAATGTGGATTGAGTGCAGGGTGATGTTTGCAATTATGTGATAGCTTCCCTGTTGTGCCCAGTTCCAGGGCATCTGTCTGTTAAACAGAATATTGTTTGTTGGACAGAATATTGAGGTAAATATACACTTTTGAACCCAGAATGAAAACAACACTTTAAAAATATGACTTCCATCATGAGCTGTAGGGACTTGTTGGGGTTTCTCATTTGTTTGGATTGTTTGTTTGACAAGTGGATTCTGTTTCTAGGAATTCAACAACTGGACCAAGTAATCAATGTGCTGCTCACCACAGGCATGTTTGTTGGGGGATTCCTGGGCTTTATCCTCGATAACACTATTCCAGGTAGGAATTACAATAATATCCCAGCTTCCTTGACTATATTCTAGTGTTCATTGCTAATGCGCAGTTGCACAGGTATGGCTGCCTTTGGCTGCCAGAGTTTTGGGGCCCCGGGTCATTTTCAGAATAAATCTGAGATCCAGTCCTGATGGCTTTAAAAACACAGAGATCTTTAGCTTTCTAGCCACTGCCTCTGAATCAGCAACATTGGAGCTCTTAAAACATTAGCTCAACAGAGGAGAACCTGTTTTTCCATGAGAGGCTCTGATGTGGCTGGGTCATGTTTAAACCACATGCAGGCATAGGCCCTGACCACTGAGGCAACAACACACTGGGAGCAGAGTGCTAATTCCTTGGGGGAAACTAATCATGCAGTTGGCTTCCCAATGCTTGGTTGGGTCATTTAAAAGTTACCCTACAAGAGAGCAGCTCTCAACACAGCTGGAGTAAAATTTAAAGGAGCCAACTCCAGGTTTGAGGGGGGGGGGACTTTTGTGTGGTCATGGGGCGTCCATTGTTAGGGCAATCAATCCCTGTCCTCTGGCCCCTGGATGAACAATATTCCACAGTTTTCAAGCTTTCATATATATTTTTAAGAGTAAGTTTCTAGCATTTGTAGAACATGAGAGAGGAGGTAAAATGGACAGGTATTTTTGTGACCAACTAACCTGCTTTCAGTGTCTTATTTGGCCACTGCCACCCCACCCAGACAACTTTCTGTAGTGGATCATGAATGTCGACAGTAGCCGTGAGGGTGGGGAGTATCCTAGAGCAATGCTATGCCAGGGGCATGGTGGGAAATTAAAATGGCAGCTCTACTCAGCCACCTGGTGCCTCTCAGATCACTAGTCTGGGGAGAAAATGTTAGAGGGGGCCCATGGCGGGAAACATTGGCAGGCCTTCCAGGCTTTTGCAGCTGTGTAGCTGCACCTGTGTCAGGTGCTGTGCTGTCCCTGAAAGCACTCTGCTGATTCAGTACAATTGTCCTCAGCGTTTTGATTTGAAGAGGCCGAGGGTGTGGCCGCTACACAGATTGGGATCAGGGAGGTTTCTTTTTAGAGCAAGCCTTGTGGGTTCTGAGGGCAAAACTGCACTCAAGTTTTGCTTTTTGTAGCAGAAAGTCACAGTCAAAACCACGTTACAGGTGTATAATGGCAATTAGCATGACAGAGCTGTGTTTATAATATATTCAGTGTACTTCAGTCATTACACCGTGCCTTGCATTTTACCCATATTCAAAAAGAGTATGAGAGTTACATTCCTGACGCTTTTCATATTTTTGTTATAACTGGGAAGTTGTCTTGCAAGAACTGATGCTTATTGTGAATAGCTTCTATTTTTTCTTATACTCCAAAATGACTGTTGTGTTTGTGTTTATGTGAGATTCATACTTTTTGTGGCACGAGAGGCTGATGCTTAGCGATGACACGAAATTGCTTTGTTATTCTATAGGATGCCTTTTTCTATTAGTCTCTGCTAACTATTCTGTTTTCCTTTGGTAGGGAGCTTGGAAGAGCGAGGACTCCTGGCATGGAAAGAGGGTTATAAGGAGGAATCTGACGATACTGTGAACACCTCGGACGTCTATGATCTACCTTTCGGAATAGGTTCTAAGTTCTGTGCTGCTGACTGGTTTCAGTACCTCCCAATGTGCCCAAAGCGGCCAGCCAGAAACAATGCAAAGGAGCGCAATAATTATGCACAGGAGAACAAAAGCAAATTTAATTCAGAAAAGGACACAGAAATAAACATCGACACGAGAATATAAGACTGCATCAGTAAACAAACTTAACTTGCTAAGCCACTGAAGCAACATCTTCTTTTTTTCTGGTTTCTTATCAACGAGATTGTGGCTGTAGCAAGAGACTAAGTTCTGGCAAACGACTCCATAATTTGCCACCAATGCAAATTGGCCATGTGTGCCAATTTCTCTGCTGTGAGAATACAGTACCAGTTTGAGGGATAGCCTGGCTAGGGAGCCCAGCAGCACCCAAGACAAGAATTTGTTTTCCTTTCTACCGTGGGAAACTCTTTTCCTGAAAATTGAATCCGTGGTTCTTGAGTTTCTGAGTAACTAGACAAGCTAGTTCCAAGGAGCAAAGCTGCTGTCCTAGGCTTCCTTAAATCCAGCCTCAGCTTTTGTCTCTGATCATGCGCAGTTGGCCAGACTGCTTAATGTGTGTGTCACAATACTTTGTTGCTCCCACACCTTTTCGTCTTCGGCTTTGTTGAGTCCATAAGTATGGGGAACCTGTGGGCCGTCAAATGTTGTTGGACTCCATTAGCCTTAGCTCAACATGGCCAGTGGTCAGTAACGTCGGGAGTTGTAGCTCAACAACACCTGTGTTGTTTGCTACAACAGGCTCCTGAATTAAACTGGGGCTTCCCAAGTCTATAAAATAGTTCTAAGCTGCTTTTAGGCTTTCATGGAAGTCAGTGACTTCCATGTGAGAAGCCACACAGAACAAGATATGCTTGATCTTGATTATATTCATAAAATGTTGTACTTTGTATTTTAAATCTATTCTAAAGGAAGGATTCAATAAACTTTCCTCAGGGATGGACTCTTGATCATCTTCCTGTGTGTATATAACAAGAGACCTCTTAGGTTTACTGTTGGCATTATCCCAAAGGGCCTTCTAAGACACACAAAGCTTTAATTGTGGTAGACTAAGACTAGGGCATTCACATTCACCTTTTTTGAAAAAACTTTTGAAAAGCCAAGTTTCATTCTGGCGACTACTGGCATGACTCTCCTATACAGTGCTGATGCCCAAATAAAACTCTGTGCCTCTGCCAAATTCTTAGGGCCGTTCTCTATTTTTGTTTTTGTAGAAATTCTCCTTGCTCAAAA
The DNA here is from genome assembly GCF_964188305.1 of Podarcis bocagei. NCBI lineage: Eukaryota > Metazoa > Chordata > Lepidosauria > Squamata > Lacertidae > Podarcis > Podarcis bocagei. Next base: position 36,832,882 of record NC_138135.1, on the reverse strand, counting down.
TATGCCCCAAATACATATCTGGTATTTTTAGGCCAGACAGGATGAATTTCCTTTACACTTATGTGTTGTTTCTTTCCATTTCTGCCTATCTGTTCATACTACAGAGCTCTTTTGCCGTTGCCTCCTATCTGTGCACAGCTCTCCATTTCCACTTTGCTGATCCTTCCTCAATTTCTCCTCATGTTCAGGCTTTCACGATCCCACCTACACTCACTTGGTATTTACCTGAAAAGACTGTGCAGTTTACTGGGCAAGAGCTGTACACAAATTATCCTACACCTGAGCCGCAGACAAAAGTATTTTAATTGCTCTTTTGACAAAAGGGTTTGTTTGTGTTAGTCACAAGCCTGCACTGTGCGTGCCCCATTCTTCTCCCACTGTGTGGTGGTGTCTGATAAGCGATAACATCAGCATGGGCTATGACTAAGTTCCCTGCCTACCTTTCTATCCTTTGCTCTTACATGGGTGTTTTTATGTGGTTTCTCAGTATCAGCCACTTAAGATGCCCTACACAAGGTCTTACATAAGATTGTATTTGTAATGATATACTCTTGCTCCATGTGTTCAGTTGTCCTGACTCTGCCATGGGATTTTGCTTACATATGCTTAGTTCAGGGGTGGCTGAATTTGTGGCCCTCCAATTGTTATTGAACCACAATGCCTATAAACCATTGGCTGATGGGAAACTGCAGGTGTGGATTTTCTGGTCTGCTCCAGGAACAGCCGATGCAATCTGTCAGCTCAGCTGGAGGATGGAAGAAAGGATTCCGTTCTACCACATGCAGAACAGATACATGAAGTCCCTACTGCTTACAAGGCTAGCTGCTGCATGTGTGCATTTTTGAATGAGGGCCACCAGTCACATATGGATCAGAAGCTCCCATTCTACACAGTAAGCCAGTTGGTTACATAGTTTTTTAAAAATTACTGTACCTCTGCTCTCGATCCATTCCAGTCCGGCTTCCGCGCTGGTCATGGGACCAAGACGGCTCTGGTCGCCCTAACAGATTATCTCCGCAGGCAGCTGGATTGAGGCGGGTCGGGGCTGCTGATTCTTCTAGACCTGTCAGCAGCCTTCGACATGGTCGATCACGAACTCCTGGACCGCCGCCTTGCCGACGTGGGGATCCAGGGCACAGTCCTTCAATGGCTGTGCTCGTTTCTCTCCGGTCGGGGACAGAGGGTGGTGCTTGGGGGGGAATTGTCATCGCGCCACTCCTTGGTGTGTGGAGTGCCTCAGGGTGCGATTCTCTTTTTTTTTTATATAAATTTTTTATTAGTTTTACAAAATTTTAGAAAACAAACAAACACTTAAAAAGACAAACATACACGTATAATTTCATAACATATTTTCATAAACCTCTTTTCTGGGACTTCCCCATACCCCCCCTTTCTGCATCCCAATGTGCATAATTTTATAGCAACTCCCAATTGTTACTTTCCAACCTCTGTCATCTTAGTCATCTCTGTATTCTGACCTTATATCACTGTATCCCTTTGTTCCTGAAAACCACAACACTCTAACATTCATTAAGTTTATAATAGTCCTTAAGATAACTTTTGAATTTTCTCCATTCTTCTTCCGCCGTCTCTTTTCCTTGGTCACGGATTCTGCCTCAGGGTGCGATTCTCTCCCCGATGCTTTTTAACATCTTTATGCGCCCCCTCGCCCAGCTTGTCCGGAGTTTTGGGCTGGGTTGCCATCAGTATGCCGATGACACCCAACTCTATCTGTTGATGGATGGCCATCCTCACTCGGCCCCAGATACACTGACCAGATGTCTGGAAGCTGTGGCTGGATGGTTACGTGGGAGCCGGTTGAAGTTAAACCCTTCGAAGACAGAGGTCCTCTGGCTGGAACGGAGCGATATGAGATTGAGGGGGCAACTCCCGTCTCTTGCGGGGGTGCAATTAGTGCCAGCATCGTCCGTGAAGAGTTTGGGTGTAATCTTCGATACCTTCCTCTCTATGGAGGCGCAGATTACAGCTATAACAAAGGCGGCATTTTTTCATCTCCGCCAAGCTAAGCAGTTGGCTCCTTATCTCTCTCGCCCTGACCTAGCCACTGTGATCCATGCGACGGTCACCTCCAGACTGGATTATTGTAACTCGCTCTACGTGGGGCTGCCGTTGAGACTGACCCAGAAACTCCAGCAGGTGCAGAATGCCGCGGCGAGACTCCTTATGGGGTCTTCGCTGCGAGATCATATCCATCCGGTGCTGTACCAGCTGCACTGGCTCCCGGTGGAGTACAGGATCAGGTTTAAGGTGCTGGTTTTAACCTTTAAAGCCCTATACGGCCTAGGACCCTCGTACCTACGGGACCGCCTCTCCTGGTATGTCCCACAGAGAAATTTACGGTCTGCAAATAAAAACACCCTAAAGATCCCAGGCCTCAGAGAGGTTAGGCTGGCCTCAACTAGAGCCAGGGCCTTCTCGGCCGCGGCTCCAATCTGGTGGAACGCTCTGTCACAAGAGACCAGGGCCTTGCGGGACTTGACATCTTTCCGCAGGGCCTGCAAGACAGAGCTGTTCCACCAGGCCTTTTGTCAGGGCGCAGCCTGACCCCCTCCTCTGGCAATCTGCACAAAATTTTGCTTGATGGTTGCCATTAATTTGATTTTAATTTGATTTAAGTAATTTTATAATGAATGTTTTAGAATGTTGAACTATTTTGATTGTTGTTAGCCGCCCTGAGCCCAGCTTCGGCTGGGGAGGGCGGGATATAAATAAAATTTATTATTATTATTATTACTCTTAAAATCAACCCAGCAGCAAATTTTGAACTTTTATTTTTTAATAGAAGTATTTGCAAAACACCTCAGGTGGCAAATAAAAGCATCTTAGGTACGGCACTCATCCTCTCTCGCGCACAAGACAAAACCTTGGCTCCCGAGTTGTCCTTCCATTCTTGTAAGGGGGTGGGAGAGAGTGGTTTCTGTCAAAGCCGCCTCCGTCGACAGCCCTCTGTACCGAAGTCCAGGCCATTTTCAAGGGTCTATCAATCCTAAGGAGCAGATCTGGGGGGAGGGGGGCAGAGGCAGGAAAGCATGGGGGTGCAGGAGGGCAGCTGCCCCCCATAATTAAAATCAATACAAATTGGAGGTTCTGCCTCCTCAACAGCCTGCCTGCCCCACAAAAATTCTGGCTATGCCAATGCAGGAAAGCCTTGTTCTGTGAACATGAACTCTGTTCTATTCTTGGGAAGCTAGGACTCAAGTCATCATCTCTCCTAAGATGGCATCTGCTGTGCACATTATCTAAATTTTGAAGACAAGCATTTTTCTTCAAAGAGATTATTTTATCCTCATGTTAGTGTGTGCAGATTTAACCAACCGTGCAATTAAGAGAACTTAATTGGGCAACACTTTTTACCACTTAAAACCACTTTTTGTATAAAACACTGTGGGTGAAGTGTTAACCCTCTATTCACAAGCTCTACCCCACTTAATGTGTGGGCTTTTAATTTCACCTTCTCAATGTGCCATTAAAACGGATTATCCTATATTGTGGATTTGAGAATCTTGTATGAAAAAAATGCTCTGTACACAAGCAAACTCTGTACTGAAAAATAAATAAATCATGATTATTATTTTTTGTTAAAGCGTTTTTACTTGGCAGAAACCATCCTATTTTGCTGTCTTCCTAATGGAGAAGTAAGATCCAGTATTCCCCAGACTAGTGCCCTTTGGATGTCACTGAACTACCACCATCCCTGACATTTGCAGATATTGATAGCAGCTGGTTGTCAAATATTGCTTCTTTGCTGAAATCAGGCAGCATATTCAGTGCAGCGTGCATACATGTATAGGAAATTTGCTGCCTCCCTGAGGCTGTGTTCACACTCCTGCTTACTGCATATATATCCTATACTTGGCTGTGAGATGCTGCAGTTTAATGCGTTGCCTAATTTGTCTTTACTCAACGTGTGAACACCTTTGGGTAGACATCCCCAGCCGTCAACACCCCTGGTGTGTGCACTAGCACAAAACAAGCTGAAGTCGCATTGATGTGAGAGTTGAGAGCACTCTGCCCTCCTGTGGTTTCCAGCAACTGGTATTACTGCCTCTGTGGGGGCAAAGCACAGCTATCATGGCTAGTAGCCATCCATAGCAGATCCTCCACGAATTAAAGTCATCTGAGTTGGTAGCCATCCCTGCCTCCTGTGGGAGTTCCATATTCCAATATTGGCTGTCCCCAAATTCCAGTGTTTTGAGGAGAAAAACTTTTCTCTAGCCATTTTCCCCACGCCACCCACAATCTTACCAGCTTCTGTCATGCTACCTGTTACTACTTTTTCTCTAAACTAAAAAGTCCCAAATGCTGCGACCTTTCTCCAGAGGGGAGTTGTTCCATCGCCCTATATGCTATGAGTAGCAATGGGGGCTATTTCTTCCCAACCTGTCTTGTTTTGCACTTCTCAGCACCAAATTTCAGACGTACTTCTTTTTAAAAAATTTCAACTTTATAAATATCAAACTGCAATACATGTAAAAAGTACAAATAATTTAACCGATGAAGAATTATGTGGTATAAACAAACAGAACTCGTTTAAACATGATGAACACCAAGGAATTGAAGCAGCATCTCTTCTCATGGTGGCATAGGCTGAGGGGTGTCATTAAGTAACAATTAGGACACCCCCCATGCTTAATAGAACCATCTTAATTTACAAATCTTCGTCATCAAATGTCTCTGTGCATCTCAGCATCACAGTCTCATAATCCAGCTGGAGAACCTCTTCCTGTCAAACATATGCAGGGGGAGAGGGATAAAGCTCTTATTAGCACCGAATGGCATTGGCAAAACAGGTAAATATATATTCTTTCTCTAGAACAGGGGTAGCTGGGTGTCCAATAACATTGGAAGGGCTGCAGATCTCCCATCCCTATCCTAGGTAATGATAACTAGCAGAATCTAGTTACTGCCGGTGGGGTTTCCCCCTTCCCACATGCCAATGGAGTTTAAATGTTCCCGTTATATGATTTAAAAAAAGTGAGCTCTGGGACAAGCAGATTCATTGGATGGAGCAGCTCAAAGCTTGCCACCCAGCAAAATGTTTATAATTGTTGATTTTGACGGGCATATCTGTCATTACTTCACTTCTACCCAACCCACACATGGCAGCTTTGTGGAGGTAAAGCAAATGTTAGCCGAGTTAAGTTAGCTGGGCATGCACACAAGGAGAAAGAACGAGAGCTCTGCTAGCCATTTCTTGCTTTAAACGGAACAATACCTTTTCCTTTCAAAAGTGGAAAGGGTGTCACAAAAACAGAAAGAAAGAAAAAGGATGCAGTTCAAACTGCCTTGAAGGATAAGAGCAAATGTCCATTTAACCCAGCAAAGTACAACAGAAGTAGCCAAACCTTGTAAATCTGAACCATACTAACTCCAGACATGGAATGCCTAGGCAATGGGTGCTAAAGCAATTTTGGTGAATGGCCCCAAGTTCTAGTATTTTGAGAACGAGTATTTTATACTCTGTTTGCTCTCCCTCGACGATTCATAAGTTCTGTAAAGTTTCATCACGGTGTGGCACATCACGACAGCCACCTTTCAACATTCTAGAGTTCCAGCCTCTTTCTTAAAAACAAAAAGTGGTTCTAAGTCTTTTGATCATTGCAGTTGGGCCTTCTCTACCTGCTCCACATGGAAAACTGCTCCTGATGGAAAACTGTGCGATTTGATGCTGTTGTAAGTATAGGATACACACAGTATTATTACAAGCAGCCCTTCTTATATTGTTCAGAGATAACAGTGTCACAGACTTTAATGCATGTGCCCAGCCCTGAAGAACTTTGTGTTGACACCTCATCCTGGTCTCTAGGGATAATGTGAAGCATTTAATGGATATGGCATTAAGCAAGGACAAAAGCTGTGGCTGAAACCTGTTATCCTAGCTGCACATTTCTCTTCATTGATGCGTATTCTCCTGCAGTTATGTAAAAAAGAAACTGGGTGCCACTGTTTCTTTAAAAAAGGGAAGAAGTCCTCCTACTTCTTCATGTTCAGCCCATCATCTCTCAACTAGAAACCTGCTATTCCTGCTCAATTAAACTTTGCAGTTATCTCTCTTCTACTGTTATAAATGAGTTGGACTGGGATGGACAGTCTTAGTCATCATCAGCCTGCAGATGAGTCACATAATTTTAGTCTATTGAGGATGCTGAGATTTACTCAGGATACCCAGGTCCCCTTTACAAAACTACAGCTCCCAGGATCACCTGTCCAGAGGAGATGGCTTCTATCATCCATCTGTACTGCTTCTATGCTCTAATCCAGGGCTTTTCAAACTTGGGATTCCAGCTGTATTTGGACTATAAATCCCATCATCCCCAACCACTGGTCCTCCTGCTAGCTACTGGTGATGGGAGTTGTAGTCCAAAAACAGCTAGAGACCCATAATCATTAATCTCACTGCACAGGGCATTTGCTGCTCACAGCTTCTTTTCTCTTCCCTTCTCAGCCTTATGAATATTTTGTCCCACTACTTCCTGCACCCCCAAGCTGCTGCTTTCCCTGGGGCACTTGGAAGTATCTTTGCAAAGCTGGTGCTGGCTTCTGCCTCCTCTTTGGTTCCTGCTGCATTAAGCCAGATAGAAAAAAAGCATTCACAGCAAGGACACAAAATGTTATAGTCTATACAGTGCAGCTGCTGAGAGCACCAGCCAGCGGTACTCCTCTCCAGGATTCTCTGCTCTATTCCCCCTTCCCCATTTTCTGTTTTCCTTCCTCAGCAGGCTCAGTCTTAAAAGAACTGTCTTGTGCATAGATGCTGCTGTTTGGGCTATATAGAAGATCCACATTCAGATTATATGAGTCTACTATCAATATATTAAACACAGACAGTTTGGACTTCCACAACAACAAGCACACTACAGGCAAATGCTGCACCCTGGGGATAGTAGTTCTGTAATAGGGCACCTGCCCCTGTGAAAGCCCTATTCACCCATGACCTGAAGAGCAGTTAGGTATACCCTCATGTTACAACTGAAAGACTGCCTGAGAGACAAACAGGCAAATGTGAAGTGAAAATTGCCGTTGCACCCAATTAGCTCTGAAATATATGCAAGACATTCTGAAAAAGGCCTTCAAATGGTGCGCTAATTTAACCTACTTGCAGTGATGTGGTAGTTCTTATATCTTCAACAACACAACAGGTGGTCCTAACATTACCTGCAAGTTTATATTTGGGTGGGGTGGGCAGCCTTATAACAAGCACTTTGCAAAGTCCTACCTGGGAAGGTTGTGTGTTAGCAAAAAACAGGCTCTTCAAGAAGGTGATGATCTGCAGGTAGAGGTGATGGTAATCCTCTTGGCTTTCTGAAGTACAGCCTGTGAATGCTGAGCTACAAACAGAAGAAGAGATTATAGTGAGACCTCCATCTACCCTGGAGAAGGAAAGGGAAAATTAAGAAAAATCAATTGTTTCCTTTCAATATGGACACTGAATTTGATGATCACCGACTGGTAGATGTCATAGTGGGAAGCATAACCTACAGAAAAGAACCTTGTGTTTCTGCTGTCATGCCAATTAAAGGGAGTCTACCTTACTAACACAATCCACATCCGTACATAATCATTAGCAGCAGAGCTAACTATATATTTACACAATGGATGATCAGGAAATGTTTCAGTTTCTAACTAATGAATAAATTGGCCAGTCACAACAACGAATGCTTCAGGCACTAACAAAATAGGGTTCTCTCTTTCGCACAACCACTCATTCATTCATTTAAAACATTTGTATTGTGCTTTTCCTTACAAGAGATCGGCAGCTAACAACAGAAATAAAGCCATGAACTGGCATTTTTAAAACATCACTTAAAAATAACACTAAAACAGCAGCCAAAAAGAAAAGACACCCCAGAATACAGCAGCAATAGGATGATATAAAAAACAGACAGCTAATTACCATTTCAATAAAACAAACATTTATAATCCAGAGCCGCCTTTAATAAGGAAGGTTTTCCACCAACCTACAAAGCATTGTTAAGGAGAGGTGGTAGTCGTGGAGTGAAATAGTGATTTATGCTATGATCCTGGCCAGGGGTCAGCAAACTTTTTCCGCAGGGGGCCGGTCCACTGTCCCTCAGACCTTGTGGGGGGCCAGACTAACTATATTTTGGGAACCCCCCCAACTCTCCCCTCCCTTCTCCACAGCACCAGACAAGCCCCAGTGGCTGCTTACCTGTGCCTTGCAAGCGGCAGGGGCTGGTGGAGGCGGGATGATGAGCGGCGTGAAAGGGCTGGCTCCGGAGAGGGGCTGCTAAAAATGGCGCTCAGCCAACCGCAGTTCAACAAAGCCCAGCCCCCTTCCCCCTCTAGGCAGGGCAGGGATAAGCCAGGAGGAGGGAGGGAGGAGGCGCCACCGTGGTGAGGGGGGAGGGGGGGAATGGCGCAGCCCGAACAATCAGAATCCACACAGCGATTCCTGGGCCGGATCCAGAAGGCAACTGGGCCAGATCCGCCTTCTGGACCTTAGTTTGCGGACCCATGATCTTGGCAGTCCACAGAACTGAGCCTATTACCTTTGGCTGGACATTTCTTGGGTTTCATTTCTATCCAGGAAGCTAGTTGCCACATCGAATGCATCTTCAAAGAGGATCTAGAAAAAGAGGGAGATGGCATTTTGGATACTAGCTCTCAGCTAGATATGGTGTTAGAGTCTTGTTTGAACACTATGCCACTCACAACAACAACACGGGAAGGTATTCTGCGAAGCACTTTATCTAACAAGAACACACACCTCACAATTATGCATGACAAAGGAATGCAGATGGACAAACATGGAAGGAACTTGGAACTCATGAGCAATAAAGCTTTTAGTGTCAATCATCTCTTTAAAAATCTAGTTTTTATCTCTTAAAAAACAACAGGCTATTATTAGGGTAGGTCGTGTTTTGTTTCCTGGTTTTATAAGAGTTGGCCATAATTAATAAAAAGTGTGGGACAGAAGCCAGCTAGTTTCACTGTGAGCGTCACTTTTTAATTCTCTGTAACCCTTGAATCTGGGTCAGTTATTTACAACAGCGTCAGTGAAAGGTAGGGATCGTGCTGGTAGCTCCATCCTTTTCTAGCATTGTGCTAAACTGCATCATCTGGATTCCAGATCCAACTCGGCTGTGTGCACATAACTGGGTTTAAACCACCTTTCTATAACACAGTGAATGTTTCTGCGGCATGTGAATCGTATCTGTGTTTTATGTTTCTGTTTTAGCCTAATTGTAACCAAGATTCCTCAAGTGTGAAGGCGAGGAGGGGTGGGAAACCTGTGGACCTCCAGATGTTGACGGACTCCAGCTCCCATCATTCCTGAATACTGATTAGGGGTGATGAGAAGTGGGAGTCCACACTGCATGGAGAACTCCCACAGAGTATGGTTATTCTCTTTATATGAAGGGAGACTTTGCAAAGCAATGAGATTGCCTCAGCAGAAGTTTTGGCGGTACACGAAGTTTTGCTGCTAATGGCCGGATCACTCCCACAGAGATTGTCCGTGGGCTGGACTGGCGCAGCGCGACGCCAGAAATCGCGCCTGCACAGAAGCAATTTTTGGAGTCTAGACATACACAGATGAGATTTCTGATATCTGCGCGTGCACAGACACAATCTTGGGCACCACTCAGCGAGTTCCCGCACTGCGTTGGTTTAGCACAGTGCACGGGGGACTCACCGAGTGGGCAGTTCGGTGCAGGGGCGGCTTGTGGGCTGGTTAAACGGTCTTCGTGGGCCGCATCTGGCTCATGGGCTGCATGTTGCCGACCCCTGATATAAATATTAGCCTTAATTATTCATATTGGCAGCTCAACCTTGTCGAGATTTAATTCTGCAATCTTTTGTATTTTTCCTAATACATGGGTCTCTTGTTGCTTGTTATACATTGTTATTTTATTCATTTATTTCATAAAATTTCTATATGTAAACCCACCCACCCATTCAAATTACATGGGGCTGATGCTACTGCTTGCTTTGATTGCTGACCTCTTTACCCTTCTCCATAAGTGAGTTTTGCCTGCCTGCCCAGTCACCGTGCTGTTTGCCTGGAGGGGCTCAAACATTTTTCTTCTTTCATTTCAAGATGGTCACTTTAGCTGAGAACCTCAGGTTTACAGCTTTTGTTGGAAACAGGTGCTGCCTTACCTGTAATTTTTCCTCACCCGCCTAATGAGTCCTGCCATTTATTCCCAGGACCTGCCCTGCCTTCTGAGTTTATAATTTATCCTAGTGATTTTTAAATAGGTCATTACGCCTCCCCTACACTTTTGGGGTGTGTGCCAGCATTCTTGAAGATTAGGAGCCAGGGCAAGTGTCAGAACCTAGAATCTTTTTAACACCCCATCAGGGCCCACTGCTGATGCCTGTCCTTCCGGATTTCTGTTTCATCAGATTTATTTATTTATTAATCCAAGTCAAATGCTCCCCGTAGCATTGAGCAGCTCAGTCAAGCCGTCATTTTAATTTACTGCAATGTATTCATTTATTTATTATTTGTAAAACCGCCTGTCATAGCAGGGCGATACACAGAATGAAAAAAGCAACAAAAGAGAACAATAAAAGTGGTGTCAGTAAAAAACCGAAAGTGATTTGCTAGACTGATCCTTCTTTGGAGGCACTGTGCTCCAGCATTTGGGAGTGGGTTGAGGATTTTAACAAGCCATTTGCCTGAAATTGTTTATTGCCTGCTTTGGTATTGTTTTGACACTGTTTATTTTATTGACTACTTTTGTATTCTGTGATTCAGGGCCGTCTTAAGCATACCCGGCACCATGGTGCAAAGACCCCTCCGGTGCCCCCGCCTTTCGCAGAGTTGTTGACCTTTTTTTAGGGCTGAAGAAAGCGGGCAGCGGCTGGAGGGTGGCTCCTCTGGCGGCGAAGAGGTTGAGGCTGGCCGCGGCACCTCCTGCCAGCTCAGCTGTCTGCTTCGTGCCACAGTGGCCATGGCAGGCAGCACACCGAGCACGCGGACCTGTGCCGAGCGCGTGTTGCGCCACTCCCGCCAAGCATTGGCTCAGTTTTTCCCCTTTTAGCCTTCTGGCACCCCACAGAATTTGGCGCCTGCAGGCTAAAAGGGGAAAAACCGAGCTGACGCTCGCCGGGAGTGGTGCACGCACCCTCGCTCATTCGGTGTTCCCTGGACTCTCGCCTGGTGCCCTCCAGAAACTGGCGCCCCGAGCCTCTACGGGTAAGGCGGGCCTGGAGTGATCATTGTTTCATTGATAAGCAACGCCCTGGGACATTATGGTGTAAGACTGGCTATAAATCCCATGCAGAGAAATAAAACAGTTGGATCAGCTGCCTGCCCTTTTTAGAGCACACTGGTTAAGGCACTACTACCTGCTGTCAGAGGGAGGCACTGCTTCTTGCAGAAGCTACAGGTGGAGGATGGGGCCTACCAAAAGGTGCTTTGCCCAGGGCCATTTCAACCTTAGAACCAGTCCTGGTTAAAACTCTGAAGCTTGAATCCTACCTTAAGAGTGATTCTTTCTCACCTCCTCTGGTGTGGATACTAGCGAACCGCTGGCTTCCTGACTAGCTCCGCTGTCCCTCACACTGCCCTCAGTACAAGGAGGCTCTTGGGAAGCCATCTTGACCTCAGTGATGAAATTCTGCCTCTGATTACAGTACTGCAGGACACCGTCCCTCCTCTCTTCAGGGAGGCCCTGCCACAGGTGGGAAACGGCTGTGGAGACCACAGGAAGAGTAACGTCTTCGGGGCTCACAACCCCATTATCTACCAGCAGGTCTACTGTCTGTTTGTAAAAATGTAAGTATCTAGATAAGAGAGGAAAGGAGACAGCTTTTAGAATGTGGTCTGGATAGCATCCGATAGCGCAGAGACCAACCAGGTAGTCCCTTTTGTGACTCATATATTTGGTAGTAGCCATGAGAAGGTGGCACAATTTAGGAAGCTGCCTCGTCCCAGGTCTGTTCTAATGGTTAATAGATTTCCAGGAGGATCAAGCAAAGAGTGCTCTTTCCTGCTACCTGAACCCTTTTCTTCTTCTTTTAAATGGAGTTAACCAAGATCTGAACCAAGATTCTGCATGCACAAGTGAACCACCAACAGAGTAATGGGCTCTTCTCTTTGTACACCAAAGTATCAAGCCAGGGAATCACCCAGCATTTCTCCTGGTGACTGAACATATATGGTCTTGTTTTCAGCTGTGTTAAACACGTCACCCTATTCAGAAGTCTATTATGCCTGTTAACTCACTGGAAGTTTCCCTAAATTATGATTTAGGGTAGGTGGGTGCATGGGGGGGGGGAGAGAATGAGTTGATTTCTTGTGTTGCCCAACTATCTAGCCATAGTACATAGACCCATAGTTGGAAGGGACCCCAAGGGTCATCTAGCCCAACCCCCAGGAATGCAGGAATCTTTCGCACAACGTGGGGCTCGAACTCATGACCCACAGATTAAGTTTCTCATGCTCTACCAGCTGAGCTATCCAACCATTAAAAGGGAAGGTCACAACTGTGTCACATCTGATTACAGAACCAAAGAGGACACATGTGCTTGCCCTATTATTGCACAGCAACAGCCAGTTATTCACTCTTGTCGTGACAGACCTGCTCAGACTTGCTCTAAGGAGTATCACCGAAGGTGGGAAGGGAGGGAGCAGAAACCACAAAAGGAGTTGTATAGGTTTTGTGAGGAGTAAAGTACTTATTTTGCTGGCTAAAACTTTTGCGGACAGTCGAAGAACTCAGTATCTGTTAATTAGAAAAGGTCACAATAAAGTGTATGAGAGAAGCAGGCTTGCGCCACCTGCTGGCCAAGCTGGATTGATACCTCTATTTCAGCCTGACCCTCAAAAGAGAATTGCAGATTATACAGTAGTGCAGAATTATAACATTATGTTATGTGGTGGGCATATGATACTTAAGAAAAGCAGCAATAGAAGATAAGTCATCACAAATGTGCATCAAGCTAGGTCTTAGCTTGTCATTTGTATCAACAAAACATTATCCCAGGCTTGTATGGGAGATATATATATATATATATATACCGTATTTTTCGCTCTATAACACGCACCAGACCATAACACGCACATAGTTTTTAGAGGAAAACAAGAAAAAAAATATTCTAAACGAAATAGTGGATATATGATTTTTGTGGTTCATGCTGTGGCCACAGACGTGTGATCTGACAGTGAGTTTGGAGTAGCCCAATGCAAAAATCCTGAGGATCCATGTGGATCCATGCTTTGTAACCACGGAGGAGGGAAGGAAGGGGAACTATGGATCCTCTGCTCATGACTGCAGCAGATCCCCCCCCCCCGGCATTCGTTCCATAACACGCACAGACATTTCCCCTTGCTTTCTAGGAGGAAAAAAGTGAGTGTTATGGTGCAAAAAATACGGTGTGTGTATATATATATATATATATATATATGCAGGTTTTGGTGTCTTCGGGTGTCTTCCCGTGTAAGAGTTGGGGTGTCTAGGCGACGTTTCGACGAGGTCTCACTCGTCATCTTCAGGCTGGTGCTTTCGGCTTCTTGTTACTAGAACAGAGCAGGATCTCAGTGTTTGAGTTCCTATAAATACTGTTGAGGGGGTGTGGTGTATAGCCTCCAACGTTCTGGGCAGAGAGGAAGTTCCCAGGTTATTGTGCCTTTTCTTCTTTTGTTCATTAATTACTTGAGGGATATCTTGAGTGATTTCTTGAGTGATATTCTGAGTACCACTTAGGAGGGTCATTAGGTGTGGATTAGTTGCTAAAGCTTTCGTGTCTTGACCTCTTGAGCTTGTGAAGAGTTTTTCTGAGTTTTTCTGAGAAGAGTTTTTCTGAGAAGATGGCTGTACTGCACTTAGTTGTGCTCTGGCTTGGCTTCGTGTATAGGGGCGAGCTGTGGTTTTGTGCCCTGTGCCAGCCAGATCTGTGTAGGGATTGCAGGGGGGTGCAGCATCCGGAGGTGCCACTATGGTTTGGCTACTGGATGGTATCTGTAATTTATCTGTGGAGAGGGTCTGGGTTTGGGTCTGGTGTGGTTGATTGGAGATGGCGTTCTGTGTGCCTCTGGTTCTGGTGTCGGTTTTTGTGGGGAGGGCTAATTTCCAGATGTCTGGCAGGCGGGACGTGTCGTCACGCTTGTTCATGTTGTGAGGGTGTTTCTCTATCTCGATGGCTTCCATGATTATTCTCTTGTGGTGATGTTCCATGTTAAAGAGCAATTTGGAATCTGCAAAATTAATTTCGTGTCCTGTTTCTTTAATGAACAAAAGAAGAAAAGGCACAATAACCTGGGAACTTCCTCTCTGCCCAGAACGTTGGAGGCTATACACCACACCCCCTCAACAGTATTTATAGGAACTCAAACACTGAGATCCTGCTCTGTTCTAGTAACAAGAAGCCGAAAGCACCAGCCTGAAGATGACGAGTGAGACCTCGTCGAAACGTCGCCTAGACACCCCAACTCTTACACGGGAAGATACCCGAAAACACCAAAACCTGCATATATATATATATATATATATATATATATATATATATATGGGTGGGTGGGTGGGTGTGTTCTACAGTGCTCAGGCCATTTAAGCTATTCTGTTGACTATGACAGATGTGAGCAAACATTTCCTCTATTTCACAGGGAAAAGAATTTTCTAAAAGCTGCAAAGCTCTGACAAATGGAGCTGCTTTCCTGTGGCCTTCCTATGTTACGTATGCCAGTGCAAAAGTGTCAGGGACTATATTATTACCATTATTAATTAAATTTGTATACCGCCCTATACCTATAGATCTCAGGGTGGCTAACAGCATAAAATATAACAATGACAATATAAAAAATGCAAAATACATAATAAAAACAAAGACAACCCAATAATTTCCCCTATACAAAGGTAACCAATCACTCCAGCAGAATTTCCACAGGGTACAGTTTCTCTCGTTAGGGAGAAGTCAGACCCACAGAAACCACCCTATCCTGCAGCTATTGGTGTCTTTCTTGTATCAGGCAAGGACTCAGAAAATTCCGTCCTCTGCAACTTTAGCAGGTGGGTTGTTCCAAAGGGAGAAACAATGGAAAAGCTTCACATACCGCTCAAACTCCATGAGGTCAGGAGAAGAGGCAGCTGGCGACTGCGTCAGCCTCAGAGTCACATCCTCCCCTACCGAGGTCTTTTCGTGTTCCTGAATCACGTACCAGACGGTAGCGCCATTCTGACTTGCAGAATTTGAAGGAGGGGATGCAGCAGCACTAGAAGCAAGAAAAGGAAAGCTAGAAAATATTTAGGGGATGAGAGATTGACTGGCTGTGGATTTTATCCAGTCACAGCGGACCCACTGAAATGAATCACCCTAGCTAACTTTAGTTTGTTAACTTCAATAGGTCTGCTCTGAGTAAAACTTTATTGGACACAAGCTTTTATTATGAGCAGCTACTTTTTCCCCAAATAACTTGCCAGGCTACCCATATCATGTTAAGAAAAGGACTAAATTAGCAGAGAGAAACAAATGTAAGAGGAGTTTGGGTCTGGGACTGATACGATACTACAAAATGAGTTGCTTTTAAGGGTTGGCTCAGCCTGTTCTGCAATAATTTTGCTTCTTGTTTGTTTCTATAGCCTGAAACTGTGTATACATACACAACTCAGAAGCAGTTTATTCTCCTGAAGCTTGTAAAAAAGTTTTCTGAGTTGCTTAAAGGGGACAAATTCAGTACATCTATATTTTTCAGTGACTTACCTGTGATTGTTGAAGTACATTTTGACATATTCTTCCTTTACTTCCTCCAAGCTCGATGGATGGCCATCCTCCAGATTTAAAACCTCTGTTGCCAGAAGAATGAGCACCCATCAACAAAGTGGCACATTTTGAAGCTCTCTCACACCAGGCCCATTTCAAGGAAATGATGTGGGTAAATGGCTTCATAAGTTACCAACAAGATACCGGTATATATTTTTTATGCTCAAAACACCTTACAATAAAAAATCACACTATATATCACAATGTAAAAACCGAGGGAAAAGCAGAGTAAAACGAAATAAGCACTAGAACTGTAAATTCCAGAAGGAAATACAATCAAGTTAGCAAGCCGGAGAAGACAGGGCCTATGAGGGATTACAGAAAAATCCCACAACTTTATTTTGGAAGGGGCCATGCAGAAGGCTCAGTCCCCAGCATGAAAGGAGCAGGTAGCACAGGTGATGAGAAAGGAACTCTGCCAAAGCCTCCAGAGAGCCACTGCCAGTCAGAGTAGACAACAGTGGGTAAGATGGGGGGAAAGGAAGAGGCAAGATAGCCTGGGGGAAAAGTGACATCACGAAAGGATAATTTGTAATCTTCAAGCCTGAGCAAAGATTAAAATTGAGGTCTCTCCAGTTCAAATCTAGCACGCCTTCTGCATTTACTAGAACGCACTGAGGGACAAAATACACATGACTTAATTGCATAGTTCATCTTTGAGTGCAAGCTCCTCCCCCATAATAAATTGCAGGGGGCAGGAGGCGTAAGCTCGAATGAGACCCTGGCATGAAATAATTAATGATGCAATCTTTCCTAGGCCATTCATTTCAATGTAAAGGAAAAGTCAGAACAATGTTTAAAATTAGGTCATTAATTAGGTATCAGTTGCAGACTAAAAAGAAGTGAATACCAATTGCAATTGCTGGATTGATTTCTGTTCTGCACTTTGGGACAAAAACACAAATGGTGGCAATTTCTGCTTCTGTTTCCATTTGAATCCTCTAACATCCCTAGTTGAAGACATAGGTTTACCACCTCACCTAGTATTTGTAAGAAGAACCAGACTCAGGATGGTATGTAAGAAGGAACAAGAACCTCAGCCATCTGCAGGGACAGTTTACCTCTTTAGTCATGTCTGCCTAGTACATTTTCCTACTGAAAAAGTCAGGGAAAAGGTTTTTCATATTTAAATGAGGTGTCATGGTGCTGGTACGATACCTTTCATTTTCAGCAAGTTTTCCAAGGTTTTCTCCAGCTCCTGGATATAATTCTTAGCCTTGCATAAAACCTGACACTAAACAAAAACAGAGAACAGGCCCAATCTAGCTGTGTTCTGAGCAGATTAACATTTTAATATGCCTTAGATTTTTCTGATCGTCTTCTTGTTGCTGGCTAAACATCCATTTGAAGATTTCAAATACTGTACAATGGATTATGAAAAGCAAAGGAAGACAGCACAGTAAATTGATACCCACCAGGTCAGGAAATGCATGGCCTTTCATGCAGATTGTTTCGACCCTTTGTTGTATTCCTCAAAACACATAAAGAAAAGATGGATTCAGAAGCCAACATTCTCCTCCAAGAGCTATAATTCTCAGAGTGGCTTAACAGTCAACCACTCTTCCCAAAAACTGTAGTTCTATGAGGAGTCTCCTAACAATTCACAGCACTCCTGGAAACAAACTAGTTCCCAAGAGTCCTTGGGGAAAGCCATGACTGTTTAAAGAGGAACAACAGTGTTTTAAAAATAGTGCAGATGGGCCCATAGGTGCTGATTACGAGTTATTTCTATACCTTTGATGTGGAGTTATCTTGCTGAGAATATACTGTTTCTCGTAGGTGGTTGAAAAGTCCTGCCAAGGTAGCTCTGTTGCGTGCCTGAGACAACCGTCTTTTGCCCCCTTGCGACTTTGGATCCTGCAGACGTGTACGATACTTAGAAGTCACTCTAGCATATGGGGTGCTACAATTTCCAGATGTCTCCATCAAAAGCTGTAAGACAATGCCATTCCACTGCTTAAAAAACAGCTTAATATCAGCAGTGGCGAGTGCAAAAAGAAGACCCAGCTAGAAAAATACAATACAATAGGAAGTGCAAAGAGTATCCGAAGTAAAGCCCAAAATAGGAACGCATCTCAAGACAAAATGTGGGTTTTATTTTTAAAGCAGCCCATTTCAAACCATTTTCAAACCAGCAAATTCAGATTGTGTAATTAAATATGATTTCGAGCTCTTGTGCAACAAACCTGTTTTCCTCCCACAACTGGACTTTTGTGATAAGGAAATTGTAAAGGCACTGGAAAGTGTGGGATGTTGTATAACCTCCCCACAACAAATCAGAACAAATGCTTGATAAATAGCCCCCTGCAAACCTGTAAAAACAAATCAAGATTAATGCTCAATCTGGAAGTGACCTAGGTTAGGCTGTCATTTTAACTTGGGTTGACCAAACCAATGGTCTCTTGCTAATAATAATAATAAATAATAAATTTTATTTATATCCCGCCCTCCCCAGCCGAAGCTGGGCTCAGGGCGGCTAACAACAATCATGCCTCTGTTAAGCCTTAAAGACAGCTCTGAGTCCTTGTTATCCATTAGCATTCCTAGGCCCTGTTCATTTCCTCTGAAAAAAACCCTCACACAACAAAATTTAGCAGATGACACTTTTCCCACCACAGAAGCCGTTATTAAAAACACCATAAAACTTGTATGTCTGCATTTCACCATGTCAGCCTGCAGGTGGAGTTCACCTATGGGGAAAACAACAACACAATCTTTTACAGTGGTACCTCGGGTTAAGAACTTAATTCGTTCTGGAGGTCCGTTCTTAACCTGAAACTGTTCTTAATCTGAGGTACCACTTTAGCTAATGGGGCCTCCCGCTGCCACAGCACAATTTCTGTTATCCTGAAGCAAAGTTCTTAACCTGAGGTACTATTTCTGGGTTAGTGGAGTCTGTAACCTGAAGTGTCTGTAACCCAAGGTACCACTGTACATATACTGAAAACCAGCAAGTCTGGGAGCAGAAGAGGCAATACCTAATTTTTTATGTTCATGAATTTTTAATATTTTTGCAGAGCATTCAGTCACACAAAACTCTACCTGACGAAATTCAGCCAGCACAGCTTTACCAACCTAGCTGCAGTTTCAGAGAAGTAAATTACTGTACACTTACAAGTTAGCAACATGCCTACACAGGGATTTGTACTTAGTCTGGCATTCTTAACCACTACATCAAATTGGTTCAGGAAACACCAGGGCCGGGCCAGAGGTAAACTGATAAGAAAACTGCTGTGTGCTTTGACAATGTATGTCAAACTGCTGCTGAAGAAACAGAATTGTGATCAGGAAGAAAATAGTTACCCTATTACCCACAAGTAATAAGTCCACTGTTTTAGTCAGACATCCTCTTGACAAATCTCTGCCAGATCCTTTAAGGCTGAAATTCTGCATGCTTATGTCTGACTGGACATCTGATTGGATTCAGTGGGACTTACTTAGTTCCAAATAAATATGCTTTGGACTGGGGTGCACATTTATTTTGCATTCAAGAACAGTGCAAGAGGCTTACACAGACCCTTTTTGCAACACAGAGCATATATTACATCCCTCCCATCCTACTGAGATCCTAGGATAAAATCAGCTGTAACTGAGGTGTGACTCATGGCTTATTCCTTCCTTTGCCACCAAAATATTTAGTTCTGGAAATATATATAGAAAGGAATAAGGACTGCGCTCCAAACAGCACTTAGAGATTTTACACAACAGAAGAAAATAATTCATTTTTGATATTTTGAATTAAACAAACGGTGCTGCAGACTCCTGCCAAGTTCTGCAAATCTTGAGTGGAAAGGCTCTTGATATTTACATAACAGTCTGGTATCACCTGTTAATTATGTGTCAGTGGATTTCTTATTCTCCTCCACAGCAACATATAGTTAACTCAGTTGACACTGAGTGACCACAGGATTGATCCCTCCCACAAGGTATTTTCAAGAGCACATTTAAACCCACTGTGACATTTTTCAAATACAGACTTACATCTGAGTAAACAGGTATTTAGAAGAAAAGTGTTTTTAAGGTTTGGGGAAGGCCGTAGCTCAGTGGTAGCAGACCACCTGCCTTATTTCAAAAGCTCCCAGGATTCCTGGCATCGCCCAGCGGGCACTGAGAATTTTTCTGAAACCCTGGAGAGCTGCAGTTCATATAGACAGAATACTGACAGCAAATTTCAACTAGTTCGTTGCTGTCTCAAACCAGCCTTTCCATTATTTTAAAAAACCCACTTTCCCAACTGACTTCAAAGGGGGGGGGGGGAGAGAAGGAATTTGCTGTCTCTCCAACCACGGTGCTGCTGTTGAAAAATATGTACAATCCCACCTGCCCCACCCATTTCTCCACTACATTTCACCGCCTTTCCCCCCAGACATTGCTCTGCTTTAGGGGCGCCAACTCCTTCCCCACTTTATGCCCCCAGCCTCCCTCTGCCCCTTTGCAGACGCGGCCCTGGGATACGAGAGGAAGACGCTGCACGCCTCTTTGCAGAAGATGCCTCACGCGAAGGACGCTTTTCAGGCGGCGCCTGCTCCTCCAGCTCACCTTGCGCTAAGCTAGCAGCCAGCAGCGCAGCTTTAGCAGCACGCGCCCCTCCACGCGTCTTCCCGCTCTATCCCCTCGCCCTAGCGCTAGCCGAGAGGCGCATAGCCAATTAGAGCGCAGGAGGCATCTCTAGCAGCCAATAGGAAAGCTCCGGTGTCGAGCCGGCCGTTCTGGTAGCGGGGCTGGAAAAGGGCAACAAAAACGCGGGAAAGAAAAACGGGGGAGCGGCAGAAAAGAGGCGAAGCTGGGGTGGAGATTTGGGAAAGTGGGTGAAGCTGACTGAGGGGGTTTTAAAGTACCGGGCAGCAAACAGTATTTACTCGTGTGTCGCTTAACATAGGTATAGGTTAGAATATAGTACTGTACATGGAACGGAAGTTGTTTACGCTTGATACACCCATAGTTACGGTAAGTACCGCCTGCATTTGTGTTTCTGGTGCAGCGCTGTGTTCACACGGGCATGAGGCAGGTGGCCGTCCCTTCAGTATCTCCATGTAAACGCAACCCAATTTAGACCGGATGTTGTGTGTGCTGGAAGAAAGCGTTTGTACGCGCTGGGTGTCTCCTTTAAACCGGGTCACTTCCTCTGCACGTGCCTAGCGGATGAAACACCTGGCACGTGTAGTTCGCGCCAGGTCCACCCAAGATAGGGCTTAAGTTGCATTGGGGGGGGGGAGGCGAGTGGTGGATCTACATGTAAACAGATTACAGTACTATGCCGGAGAGAGAGTTTGTAAGGCCCTCTTGAGTGAAGACTTTCAAATACCAGCTTGCAGTGGGGCAACCTGGTCTGACCAACTCCCCGAAGTAGTATTTTGGGGTATACAAGCTACCACCTTTCCCCCAAAGACCGAGCTGCTTTGGTCATCTTGAGCAGTTACTACACTACACGTAGCACGTCCCTGGCAGCAAATAAATAAATGCTGAGGAAGAACAATTCTCCCTTGCTGCTTTGCTATAGAAAACAAATAGAATTTAAAATGTAAAAATAATGAATATGATTTATGGGTGACCACGAAGCACGCCTCGCTAACGTTCAATAGGATAAAAAAATTCCTTCCTGTAGCACCTTAAAGACCAACTAAGTTAGTTCTTGGTATAAGCTTTCGTGTGCATGCACACTTCTTCAGATACCGTATCTGAAGAAGTGTGCATGCACACGAAAGCTTATACCAAGAACTAACTTAGTTGGTCTTTAAGGTGCTACAGGAAGGAATTTTTTTATTTTGACTATGGCAGACCAACACGGCTACCTATCTGTAACTGTTCAATAGGATGTACGCATACGAAAAAATGTGTAGCAATTTTACAAGGAAAGCAATGACAGCTGCTGTCGTGCTGTTTCACAGACGTCTTAAGATGTTGCTTTGCTGTCATTTCAGTTTAAAATTCCAGGAGCGAACTTGGGTTTTCAGACACACATGGATGCTGACTTAGAAACCCCTTGCATCTGTGCGACTGATATTATTTTTCTGACCTTGAGGACGGGTGGGGAATGCTATACGTACTAATATAACAATGGAATATATCGGTGGGTGTGAAGAGAGAGGAGCGTGCAACAAGGCAGGAAAGTAAATTCTCCCAGAAAGAGAGCAAACTGGCTAATAGTAATAATAAAATAACAATGATTAGAGTCCATAGAGTGCCTGCTGACAGGTCTGGATGAACTATTAAGACCATGTGGGCTAATGGCAGGTAAATCCTTGGCTGGATGGTCGGCAAGTTTGCTGCGGCATCTGGGATCCCTACAATCTCGAAACGTGTGCTTAAAACGATGCATTTCCCCTTAACAGTAAGGAAGGTTCCAACTCGCGGTTGCAGAGAAGCGCCCGCCTTGATGCTCAGGCCCGAGCCTTCAACCCCACAAAACCACACAGTCTCCCCTCTTTCAACGCGAAACAAAAGCCAACGGGATCCCGCCGTCCGCCGATTCTAGCAAACAGCGGTGCTGGGGGAACCGAGGGCGGCGGCGGCGGAGCGCCTAGGCGAGGGGCGGAGCGTGGCGGCGAGGGCGGCGCGCGGAGCTCGGAGCGTCCCTCCCTGTTCCCCGTGACCCGGCGGCGCGATGGCGGCTGCGGCGGAGCGCACCGATGAGCTGGTGCGGGAATATCTGCTCTTCCGCGGCTTCACGGCCACCTTGAAGCAGTTCGACGCGGAGATCAAGGCGGACAAAGAGAAGGGCTTCCGGGTGAGGGTTGCCCGGGAGGGAAGCCGGCAGGACCTGCGGGTGGCTGGAGGGAAGGAAGGGCTGGGGGAGCAGAAATTGGGGTTAGCAGGTCCCGCCCGCCCCTCCTCTTTCCTTTTCCAATTTAACTCACGAACCTGCAAGGAGCAGCATTGCATTACGTGTGAAATGCTCCGCGCCTGGGATTTGTTGACACTTGCTGCCGCTGGCTAGATGGGCCTGGTGTTGCGGGCGGGTTGGTTTAGATGGCCTTTGGGTTCCTTAGCAGCTAGTCCAGCGTCCCCCTAATGGCTGCCTCACGTAGCCCCTTGTAGCGGCACCTGTGCCTAAATTTAAGCAGGCCTCCCCCACCGGAGCAAGTGCAGGCTAGCAAGGAAGAGGAGACAGCCTGAGTAGGGTCAGAGTACTTCCCTTTTCCTCAGCTGAGTAACTGCAGTACTGTAGTCCTTACGCATCTGGAATTAGGAACAGGGCATCAACGAAAATATATTTGGCATCAGAAGTAATACACAGTGTGTTTCCCTTTACACAAAGCTCTTGAATGAGGTTTCAGTAAATTCAGATATGTATAAAGCAGTACCCAACACATTGCACTTGTTAAACAGAGCCTAGATAATTTGAATAATATTCTCTTGAATTCCACAGAGGAAAGTTCTAACTGGTCTTTCTCTCCCCTCTTCTAATACTGTAGTATCCCATTAGAACTCTTCTTTTTCTGCCCTCCTCTTGTCTGAGTCTTCTGACCAACCTGGGCTAATTTAAATTTTGCTGCTGACTTGCACTGTCTATATTCAGTATAGCTGCAGGCTAAGGGATGTTGGCATGTGATAATGAGCACACTTGAAGTTTTTTCACACTGAAAAGGATGCATGTGATTCAGCTGATGGGCGATGCTTTCTGCAGGGCTTGGCTGTGTGCTGAGTTCCCCAAAGGGAACTCAGATTCACTTCTGAGCCTGTTGTGTGTCTACCTCACATATGACTTCAGGTATAGGGCATGTGAGTTTGGCGTGAAGGAAATGGCCTTGCTCTCAAAATTTGCCTAGGGGCTAGTGGTTGCTCATCCCGAAAATAGAAAACAGTCCTGTCTGAAATCAGTCCCAAACTGATTGGAGCAAGCCCCACACCCCACACTTCATTTTTTTCAGCTGCAACTCTATATAATGGGAATATATGCCTTATAAGATTGGGAATGTAAATGATAAAAGGATTGCATGTGAAGGCCTAGTATCAACACAGATTGTTTTCCATTCCAATGCAGTGTTTGACATCATAATTTCATATGTGATTAAAATTATGCATATACTGTATATGAATCATTACGTTGCATTATGACCCTTCTGTGAGGGTATATTAAGAACTGCCAGATTTTATTGCCAAGTCCTTCCTTCCATTTTTTTGGTGAGGGGGTCTTTTGCCAATTCCTCCATTCCTCCAGAACATGAAATCCCATCACCTCACCTATTCATATAATGCTTTAGTTTTGATGTTAGAACTGCCTGTCATACTGGTATACTTCCAGTTAAGCTTGTTGGAAAGTGCCATCTCTACATTTGGTTTTTGGCAGTTTTCTTCATCTTTCTGTCTTCTTCATTCTGTTCCCTCTGATTCAAGCAACCTGAGTAACTAGCCAATCTCATTTAGAGTTTCGCCTTGTGGAAGCAGTAAACTGGGAAGATAGAACATTGACCTAGATTAGCCTCTTCAACCTGGTGCCCTCTAGGCATTCTTAGACTTCAACTCCCATCACCCCCAGCCAGCATCACTAGGGGTTAGGGATTATGGGAGCTGTAGTCCAGTGACACCTGCAGAGCAGCAGGTTGAGGAAGGCTGTGTTAGATAGACACAGTGGGTGCAGCACAATAATTCTTACTGGGCCTGCTGATAAATTACAGTGCCGAGGATTTTAGCCTGGTTTTGAAATAAGTTAGCAATGTTTTGTTGAAACCAGCTTCCTTGTTTTCAGCGACTCTCCAAAAACTGAGTGATAAAAGTTCCATTTGGATGTGACAAAACTGAAAATATCAGTCAAACATACATTTATAGCCTCTTTTCAAGCCTAGCTGCTGTAACAGAAGGGAACATCTGCCTGGAAAATCTTGGCAAAGAAAACAAGACTGATTCTTTCTTCTCTCCTTCCAACCCCCCCCCCCCCAATGTCAGTACACAATATCGTAGAAGCTATGCTTTGTTTATATCAGAGGTAGGGGACATGTGACCCTTCAGATATTGTTGGATTCCAGCTGGCTAGGGCTGAGGTTGTCCAAAATAATTGGAGGGCATTGAGTTGGTGAGGGCTGTCTAAGAGGCTGTTCTACAACCGGGTTTACAGACTTACTGCTTTGGAATGATGTTACTAGGTAACATCATTGGCACAGAATCATCATGTTTGAAGGGATCCACAGGGGTCATCCAGCCTAACCCCGAGAATGGTCCATGGGGTCACGAAGAGTTGGACACTAGGTAACTTCAGCACGGCCAGTGACTCAGAGGCACTAAGGTGCCTCAGCCCCAAAAGGAAAACTGAAAGGTATTGCTAGTGCCTCTTGGAATTCCCCATTTGAGGCTCATAACTGATGCAGGTTGTGTAACCTGACCTTGTCTCCAGCGTTTATGTGTGATTTTGTTATGGCTTTTGGTGACAGAAGCTGACAGTTAGCGTGGGCAAGAACTAACTGGGTTTTTGGGGTTCTGTGCTGTCTCTTCAGGTAGATAAGATAGTGGACCAGTTTCTGCAGTTCGTTCATAGCTATGATCTGGCTGCCCTTCGGGATTACTGGAGCTACCTCGACAGACGCCTTTTCAGTCGATTGGAGGATATGTACCGACCTACCGTGAACAAGCTGAAAATTAGTTTATACCGCTACTACCTCGTTCATACTGTGCAGGTTTGTGTCAAGCAGATAGCTTTTCTTCAAAATACAATTGGTTTGTTTTAAGAGTGATTATGTTGCCTTATCTAACAAAATGCTGTACACATCCTTCTTCTCTAGCAGGTGTGCAGTTAGGTGGGGAAAAGTACTCCTATCACCCTGCTGGGTCCAGAACAGAAACCAATATTTGCAGCTGCCGGAGCAGCATTAAAATTTGTAATCTGAGCCCCTTTTCTGTTTTCTGTGTTTTAGACAAACAGGAACGACAAGACACAGGAATTCTTTCTCAAACAAGCCTCTGAACTTCAGAACCAAGCTGAGTGGAAGGACTGGTTTGTTCTACCTTTCATCACCAATCCAGAAGCAAATCCTACTTTTGCAACATATTTTTCCCGCCAGTGGGCAGACACTTTCATCGTTTCTCTGCACAACTTCCTCAGTGTCTTATTTCAGTGTATGCATATCCTTTCTAGATATGAAAAATTAGTTTGAATTATGAAGCAGCTTCATCCTTTGTTCTCTCTCCCTTTCTCTTGTTGTCATGTTAGAGAGTGTTAATCAGCTTTCTGCCATGTGTGTTACAGAGCAACGGTGTGGCTTGTTAGTCTGGTCCATCTATATCATCTACAACTTGTGGATTTATATCTTTTGTTCTTTCGGCAGATCACCGTCCTCATCCCCACTTTATCAAAGGAAGCCAAGGCCAAACGTAATGCTAGAGTATTTTATTCTGGACTGTAGCCCACAAAACTGGCATGTCACAACTAGACCAACTGGGCAAGAGACCTGCAGTCATTTGTCAGCATTATGTTACTTCTTTGCAGCTCAAGCATTTTCTCGATAGTGTTTCAAGCCACAGGCAGGTGATGGTAGCAGCCAGTCGTGGTTTTTTCTGTTTTGGATAATATATATTCCTCCATCTTCTTCCACCCTAGATATATAATAAATATAAATCCCTGAGTAGTGGGGATGCCAAGTGAGGAGTGAGATAAATATGATCTCACAAACTACTATGTTTCTAGGGACACTCTTAAGACCTGTTTGGTGCTGCCTTTGGTGGTCAAGGTGTTAAGAAATGGATTGGTTTAAATTGCCTTTTCTATTGTTGAAAATCAAAACAGCTGTAAAAGTGGCATCAATCTCCAGATGGCTAGCTCTGTTAGTCTGTTGCCGCGGAATTTATTTATTTATTTATGTATGTATGTATGTTATTAAATTCATGTACTGCTTGGAACAAAAAAAATCAGTAAAAATAGCTACTTTAAACATTAAAAAATAGTTAAAATCAATGATAAGCTACAAAGTAAAATATATGCCAACATTCTACATATCTAGGTAGGTTTGTTATAATGTTATCCCATAAAAGGTGTTTTAGTCTTCAAGGTGCCACAAAACAACCTGGTACCCTTCGAAACATCTAGAGAGCATTCGGTAGGCAAAGTCTGCTTTAGAGGAAGGACTTCCATTCTTGCTTTAAGTTTTTTACCCTTAACCTTTCTTACCTGTACCAGTAATCTTGAACTTTGAGACAGAATGTCAGAGAAGTTGTTTCCTGCAAGAAGAAAATGAAATTCTGCGTCAAAAGGTGAGAATGTCCATTCGCGAATTCTCTTATGTACAAAAACTGGAGAACACATGTTTAAACTTCAAATTGAGCTATTGACTCAGAGCCAATAAATAGTGTACGATATAAACCGGTGCATGATATAAACCAGGGGTCAGCAAGGTTTACCTCGCCTGGGCTGGTTCACTCCAGCAGAGATCCCTTCATGGGCCGGATCGTGCGTGCCCACGATTTCCAGCATCTGTGCAGACACGATTTCCGGCACCACAGAAGCGAGTCCCCGTGCCGCGCTGCACACAGGGACTTGCCGAGCGGGCGGCTCGTGGGCCGGTTAAGCGACCCTCGTGGGCCTCTTGTGGCCCATGGGCCTTAGGTTGCCGACCACTGATATAAGCTTTGCATGGAACCTGCAATTCATCTCTCTCTGTTCTCCCTGTAACCCCACTTTTTTTCAGCTGTTTGCCTTGCAAGCAGAGTACTTCCGAATAAAGAAAGAGGAGCAGCAGCAGCAGCAGGAAGAGGAGGAAGAGCTGATTCTCCACCACAAGCTTCCTTCCTACGTGACCAACATGGACCATCTGGGGGACTCAGAGCTGTGAGTCTGTATGTGAGAGGCCAGGACAAATGGCTGCATGATTGGATGGTAGAGGCAGATCTTTGCCCTTTTGCCATTCTTCACTTGCTGGCAAACTTGGATAAGCAGCTTTGGAGAAGTGCATGTTCATTCAGAAAGATCCACAAAGATTTTGAGAATGGTTGGGTGTTTTTTCTCTCCACCGGAGAGCCAGTGTGGTGTAGTGGTTAAGAGCGGTAGTCTCGTAATCTGGGGAACCGGGTTTGCGTCTCTGCTCCTCCACATGCAGCTGCTGGGTGACCTTGGGCCAGTCACACTTCTCTGAAGTCTCTCAGCCCCACTCACCTCACAGAGTGTTGGTTGTGGGGGAGGAAGGGAAAGGAGAATGTTAGCCGCTTTGAGACTCCTTAAATGGAGTGAAAGGTGGGCTATCAAATCCAAACTCTTCTTCTTCTTCCCTGCTCCCTGGTCTTGCAGAACCAATTGGCTGGCCTCTCCCTTTAAAAAAACCAACCACACTTAACGGAACAGTCTCTTTATAGGAGTTTTCTATCAGAGCTTCATAACTTTAAGTTACTTTTAAATGTCCTTTTGTTTA
The DNA here is from genome assembly GCF_964188305.1 of Podarcis bocagei. Taxonomy (NCBI): domain Eukaryota; kingdom Metazoa; phylum Chordata; class Lepidosauria; order Squamata; family Lacertidae; genus Podarcis; species Podarcis bocagei. Next base: position 36,804,800 of record NC_138135.1, on the reverse strand, counting down.
AAATGTGGGAAATCTCATCCTGCGGTTGAGCATCATGCATCTTCCTGAATCTATGGAGCTCCCTTAATGGCTTTATTTATTTTATTTGCCTTAGTGGGACCTTCCACCCACGTCTGGGACTGTCCACTAAGGTTTGCTGCAGGCTCTCTTCCCTTGCAGCCATTCCTAACATATCTGTATAGTCCGGGATCTGCAATTAATTCAGAGGTGATTTCTTGTTTAACTCTAGCAAATGGAAGTTCCCTTATGGCCCCAGTCCTGAGCTGGGGAGGAAGACGTATAGAAATTCCTGCTGTTATGATAGTGGGACTTTCTTGAACATGTCTCTGTCTAATGGACCTGATGCTGAGGTTTTTGGGTTTTCTGCCTTTTTTCTAGTGACATGACATGCAACCAAAGAAGCCCTGCTCACTCTCTGCAGACCCGAGGGGGATTCCTGTCGTCTCTGCTGTCTCAGAGCAAAAAGGGCTCCTCTAGAACAACAGGATCCAACTCGGCACAGACTGGCCTGGTGTCAGTGGGCAAGAAAGAGCAATCAAACCACCAGGTGAGGTACCTTAAGAGCAGCCAGGCTAACACCTGTGTTTAGAGTCAGGCTGGATGTCTGCTGTTTTGATATTAGGACTGATTTACAGGTTGCTCTTTTGCATTTACATGAAGGTAATGTGCTTATTTAATTTTTAAACTCCTTTCATCAAGGAAGATCCCAGGGTAGTTGATTAAATAGCTGATTGAAGCAATAACATTTACTATGCCATCAATACAACCATTAATAAATGCTAAAGGTTTAAATAAATAAGGCAGTGGGCATCGCAGTTACAGTGGGCCTGGAGAACATCAGTTTTTCCCAAAGACCTGGGCAAAAATAATAATCTGTTAAGATATCTCTGAAAACCCATCAGTGAAGGTGGTGGCTGCACCTCTAGGGGGAAGGAATGGCACAAGTGCCCACTTGCCAACTGTCCTCCATACAGTGGTGCCTCGCAAGACGAAATTAACCCGTTCCGCGAGTCTCTTCGTCTTGCGGTTTTTTCGTCTTGCGAAGCACGGCTATTAGCGGCTTAGCAGCTATTAACGGCTTAGCGGCTTAGCAGCTATTAATGGCTTAGCGGCTTAGCGGCTATTAACGGCTTAGCGGCTTTAAGAAAAAGGAAACAAACTCGCAAGAACTCGCAAGACGTTTCGTCTTGCGAAGCAAGCCCATAGGGAAATTCATCTTGCGGAACGACTCAAAAAATGGAAAACTCTTTCGTCTTGCGCGTTTTTTGTCTTGCGAGGCATTCGTCTTGCGAGGTACCACTGTATTAATCTGCATGTTGATGGTAACCTGCTCCTGGCCCTACATCCAACAGCCACAGCCAACCTTTATTGAAAGCTGAAGTTAAATACAGCAACCCTAGGAGGTGCACAGGCTCCTAGATCAACCGAAATAAGTCACAGCTGGTGCTTCTAGGTGGCATGGGGGTGTTCCCCTTCTCAAATCACTGAATTCTTCTGCTATTTCCAGGTTGGGCGGTGGGGTAACGTGCAAGGGACACAGAACCAATTGCCTGAAAAGATTCTCACAAGTGATCTTCCTAGATGTGTTACGTACAAGAAATGTCAGCTTAGGGACAGTATCTGTGAGAGCCAAAACTTGAGAAGTCTTCTCTTTGCCTTCCAGAGCACCAAAGGAAAGGAGGCAGCCACTGCCTGTAAGGATTTAAAAAGTCACTTCAGTAGCCCGGTGGCAGCCGAGTCCAACTTCCTACAGCAGCGTCAGAGGCGTCTGCAGGATCATGGGAAGGAAAGGAAAGAACTTTTAACTAAAACAGCTTCCCAGGTATGGACCGGTGTGTCTCTGATGGGTTAGAGAGTGGGATAAAGTCTTCTCTGTATTTCTGTGTGCAGCAAATCACATGCAGGCAGTCTAGTAATAGTCAGGCTGATGATTTGTCTAAGCAATGCAGATCCATGTGTGCCTGAGCAGATAATTACTTACTGTGCTGATTTTTAAAAATGAGAGTCTTATGTTTGGATCAAGCAGGGGATGAAGAATCAGAATTGTTTGCTTTATTTAGTGACACTCTCACATGTGAACTAAGTTGGGGACAAAGGGTTCTCCTTAACCCCCTTCCCCTCCTCCTGAATAAACAGCAGCACTGTATTGAATGGAGTTCTTCCCTTCGGCATGTCAGCTGCTGTTCTCTGGTTTGTGGCTCTTGCACGTGGGAGTGAATCTTTGGCACAACCTTTCTTGCTGTTGACGCTAGGAAGCGTGAGGCTAAAAAGAACTTTGTCTCTACCTGTTTGCTAGGGAGGAATGACACAATCTGCACAGAGATGTATCCCTGGCTCTTGTCCAAATGAAAGCTCCGGTGGGCTGGAATAGGCCCCAGTCCTTCAGTTGCCTATAGAAGCAGGAGGGAGCTTCTTGCAATCATACATCTTATCTCCAAACCTCTTGGCTATCTGAATGGAGCGGGTACCCATTTGAAGCCATTTTCATTCAGAGCATTGACCTCTAATGGCAGTGGCTGTGCATAAGCGAGTGACAAACTGATCTTGTGGCATGTAGGTGTCTTGTATCTAGGGAAAGGTCCCACTGTGCCAGCAGCACAGAAATGAAATACCCTTCAAAGTGAAAATCTGTCAAGAATCCTTAGCTGCCATTTTCAGGAAGCTTTCCACTGGGACCCTACGATTTCTTTCCTGGGTCGTTAAGAGATACTTTAGACCCCACTTTTTTCTAACCGAATGCAGGGCATATACTTTTTGTTTTAATGGGCATGAAAGACTGAATCTAACTGCCCATTCTCTTGCAAAGAAACCTCATTTGAAGAGACTTGTTTGAAGGGTTTTGGAGTTCCTTGGTCTGCTCTCACTATCCTGAATAATTTTGTGTTGCAAACTATCCCGACTGCAGATTATTTGATAAGGTTAAAAAACACTGGCCCCAGCACAGTTCTCACTGCATGCTTCCTCCCATATTGGAAACCATCTGATCAGTCCTGCCTTCTGTTTCCTTCATCAGTTACTGCTCTGTAAACAGGCCCAGCCTGCTTAATTTCCTGTTTGGATTTCTTTGTGTGCTGACTTTGCTGAAAAGGGAAAATGTCTGCTTCTGCTTGGCATTTTCCACTTTCTGTGTGTTGCTTTGTATGTGTATTAATATTGCTGAGGAGCCTCTTGGCACCAACCAAAAATTAAAAGATGCAGCCTTTGTCTTCCATTTTGTGTTTGCCTGCGTCTCTCAACGCCCCAGCTAGTGGCAGGGATACATGGAGAGGTTTTTCAGGTATGGCAAATTATCCAGGTGTATTAGTGTGAACTCCATGGACTGATGCCCCTCTGCTTTCCACGATAGTGTGGAGAAGGATACTGGATTGAAAGCTCCAGGTTGTGGGTGGTAGATGCTGCCCTCCCCTGCATTTCATAGGCAGGGCCTTTCCCCCAAGGCTGGTTCCTCTGCAAGCAGGTGGAACATGCAGAAAGGGAACAACGATGCCCATCTATGGAAGGTGGTTACTGCTACTTGCAACATGCCTGGATGCATTTTAGCTGCTGGCATGATGCAAAGCTCTGCCTTGGTTACCTAAAACTCTGTACTCACTGAGATGGACAAGAGTAGCTTAACTGATTTTCCTGGCTTGCTGTACTATATGCAGGGTCCTTCTCTTGGTTTAGGGGCAGAATGTTGACAGGAAGGTGGAGGCTATTGCCACTGAAACAGACCCTTCCCCTGAGCTGCATGCTGAGCAAGCAGAAACCCTGACCAAAGCTTTCGGGTCCAGCATAGATGCTGGAGGCATCAGGCAAGAGCAGCCATTCATTGTCCTGAGCCAGGAGGAATATGGAGAACACCACTCATCCATCATGCATTGCCGGTAAGGGGTACTCTCCCTTGGGGGAAGGAGAGGATGGCGGTCAGGGAGCCACCGTGGTTCAGTGGACTGTGTGCCGGACTTGCAGTTCTGGGGGCTGAGCTTGGCTATGGCCTTGGCGTTCCCCAGCCCCTCAGCTTCTGTTCCTTATCTGCAATATGTTAACTGTGACTTTGACTTTTTGTAAGGATTGCAAAGGGCTCTGCATGTTTAAAGTACTATTTTAATGATAGTGCCAGCATAGTTTGTATGAAAATCTTGAGGAAGCTGTAATTGTGGGGGTTGGAAAGGACCATTGCATAACTTCCTTCTGTGCTTAGGGTTGACTGCTCTGGTCGAAGAGTGGCCAGTTTGGATGTGGATGGAGTCATCAAGGTGTGGTCTTTCAACCCCATCATGCAAACGAAAGCATCTTCCATTTCCAAGTCTCCCCTGCTTTCCCTAGAATGGGCGACCAAAAGGGACAGGCTGGTGAGTAGCTGGGCTTGGTGCAACAGGGAACACCTGGAACTGCTGCTGAAGCATCCTAGAATCAACCTCTGTCTAGTCTTAGATGTCCCGAGGCCTAAACTGTATTGCATGGTACTTCCTGAGGGCAATATATCCCTTCCCATGACTGCTCAGCACAGTTGATCGTGCTTCTATGAACCAAGTAGGTTTCCCACGGTTCTTCCCAGATTCTGGTTGGTGCAAAGACTTCATAGCCTGATTGACCACAGGATGAGAAGACTGTACAAAGGAGAATCACAATCTTTACTAATTTCCTAATTGGGTCACCAGGGCCTCAGCCATTTCTACACACTGCATCCTTGTAATCTGTTCCTTCCAATTTGATGCTCTGTCTTTTTTCCTTTTTGGTCTTTTCGTTGGCTGCCCTTTCTTTCCTCCTGGAGAAAAATGGAGGAGACCAAGTGCTGGCTGGAGAGAGATGCAAGACTTTTAGACTTTGGCCATTGCAGTCTCCCTTGAAGCATATCCCTCATTTATGCTCATGGGGTTGTAAGTGCAACGGATGATGGAAGGGTAGCAGTGACAGGGTGGAGGTGGGGGCAGCAAAAGGCTAAACAGAAATAGCTGCAAAGGTTTTGGGTAAGGTGGCTAGAGCAGGAAGTCGCCGCCACCCAGTCCTTGATTAACATTCTCCTTGGTGCTGTGTTCCAGTTGTTGCTGGGTAGCGGAGTTGGGACTGTTCGTCTTTACGACACTGAAGCCAAGAAGAATCTTTGTGAAATCAGCATTGATGAAGACATGCCCAGGTAACCCTCTTGAGCAGAGTCCCTCTTGCTTCACCTGTCGTAAAACTAGTCATTTAGTGTCTAAATCTCCAATGCACCCCTGTTTTGCGTGGCGGTGCCCAGCTTGTGCTTCAGAGGCAGTGTTCACCTGTCCAGAGCTCACCAACACTCATTACACTAAGGCAACTGCTTGTTTGTGATTCGTAATACTCCTTCGTGCACGTTTTTCTTTGCACGTGTGAGTGGTACGCTGCTTTAGTGCCATGTCTGGGTGCACACAGCTTCATTCATTCTGGATTGAGAGCAGTCTTGTATGCCATGATTTTCCAACACAGAATCAGTTTCCATGAACAAAAGAGGCATACAAACAGAATTCCATAGTTTGCATTCCATCTTAGGCAAGTGTGCAGAGCCCCCCTCCCAACCTTCATCCAAACTTGTAGCTGCAGAGATGTGATGGAGGGTGGGGGGGGTGGTGCTTGGTTGTGCCTAACAATCCCCATCCTTTCCCCTCCTTCATTGTAAGAGAGAAGGCCAGAGTGATTTGGCCACTACAAGGCTCCCGAAAACGCCCACCATCTTTTCCTGCTCCAAACTTGGATCGCCCCTGACCTTTTGTGAAGGCAGAGCATGAGATTGGAGACAAACAGAAGATCAAGTCTTTCCATCCACAATTTTTGGCTTGGACCCCTCCATGTACAGCACCATCCTGATGGAAGAACAGGCCAGACAGGGGGTTGTGGGTTGTTGTTTTTTTTAACATGCCTCCTGTTACACAGATTTTCTGTGTAGGGAAAATGCGAACTGGCCATTGATGGTTTGCATGTAAGCCACCTTTTTGAAACGCTTTTCCTCTGGATTTCTTTCAGACTGCACTAAATCCTGAGAAGCTTCCCCATACCTCTTGGAAAACATTAAACATTTGACACAAAGGGCATGGATTCTATATACTGGTTGCTTTAAGTAACTGACCACAGTTGCGGAATTTATATCTGTCCTAGTTTCCTATTGTTGCTCTAAGCAATTGGTGTAGATGGTAGATGCCAACCTAGAGTGCTTTCTTCTCTTGCAGCTCTCCCCCCCCCCCCACTTTTTTTGGAACAGGCAGTATTGCTGCCCTGGGGCTTTCTATCCCCTACATGTTCAAGGCAAGAGAACAAGAGTACAGCTGCATCTTCCCTGCTAGGAGTGTTCAGGAATTGGGGGGGATCTGAGGCCTCCACTTTGCTCTAGGCTTTGGAGAATGTGAACATCACAGGAGGCTTCTGCCTGTTTCTTAGGGGCAGAGGGATTGCTAGTTCTTGATGAATCCTTGCCCTTCTGCTCATGTTTGGCCATGACTATCAAAAGCTACTCTTCTTTGTTCACTTAGAAACACCTCTCTGCCTCTTAACATCCAGAGGCCAAAGGAATAGAGAATAAAAGAAAGGGAACTGTCCATAGCCCCAATTCCGTGAGAGGCTTGTTTGGATTCATGGTTTTTACAGGTGTTGGAGTAGGGGCTGGACAAAAGTCGGATCAAAGCCAGAAACGGCTGCTTTCCAGCCTGGCAGCTCACGGACTTCCTGTGCAGAGAGCCAGGGCTGACGGTGTGTGTCTCTGTTTCAGGATCCTCTCCCTTGCGTGCAGCCCAAGTGGTGCTTCTTTTGTGTGTTCAGCTGCCGCGTCTGGCCTTGGCAACCAGCTCGATCATGGAGCTCAAGATTCTGGAGGGAAAGGCATGAATCAAGTTCCAGGGAAACTGCTTCTATGGGACACTAAAACCATGAAGCAGCAGGTATGGTTGTGTTGTTTCCTTGAGCCCAAAGAGCAAAGGAGCATTCACAGATGGGGAATTTGTGGCCATCCAGCTTTTTGTTGGTCTACAACTCCCTGAACCCTGGGAATGCTGGCCGGGTCTGATTAATGTTGCATCCCAGTTGCTTTAATATTGATCTGTGCCAGTTATTAACAGTCTAGTGAATGTTTGTTGTTGGCACCTTATTATAATGTCATAAAACTGGCTGAATTTTTAGGCTTTTCTCTGAAGTTGTCAGGAGTGTTCTGAATTGTGCCCCCACCCTACCCCACTCCCCATTTCTATAGTTCCACAGTCAGTCCTCCTTTCCATTCATGTGACTTTCCTAACTTGCCATCAGCTTGGTTGTGTTTTTCTCTTCTGGGCTCTGCTGCTTCCCCTACTCTGCTCCCTGCCCCCTTGTAGCATCTGCCCTTCCTTCCATCTCCTTGTGGTTTAAGCAGAGTTCCTTCTCCAGTTTGGTCTTATTCACCCATTGTGATGAGATCCCTCCCATCTTGCCTATGTTTCAGGCAATTTTTTTAATGCTGCAACACACAACCAAAGAGGACCTCAATTTCTCAAGAGTGTGGCTTCACTAGTGGAAGCAAAATAAACTAATGACACTCTCAGAATGGATCCAGTCTTCTTGCATTCCTGTGTGCTGGTTGTGATGGGTTGTGGCAGCCACTGGCAAGTGGGAGAGTTGGTGCCCACACAGTATTTTGCGGCAGAATTTTAAAGTTATTTTTCATGTAAAGGAGACATGCCTGAAGAAAGTTATGCATCTCTCTCCCAGGAGCATAAGAAAGGATATCCTTCCTTGTTTACCCAGAGTTATATTTAAGCTTCTCTCTGGTGAGAAACAGTTCTCAGACTTCTGTGGTGAGAGGCAACAGTACAAGAAAGCCTCTGAGGGCAAGATGGATTGGATTGGTCAAAATGTCCCAAATTCCCTCTGGTGCAGAACTGAAGAGGAGAGGGGAAACCCAGATGGAGTGAGTGTCCATTTGGTTGAGCAACCCAAGAGCTCTGAGTAATTGTTCCCCTGTGTGTCTGCTGTACAAGCAAAGTTTCTAGGGCAAAGGACATCTAACTAAGTTCTCTTTAACATTTTGTTTTGTTGTCTTTCTCAGCTCCAGTTTTCTCTTGAACCTGAGCCCATTGCTATAAACTGCACAGCCTTCAACCACAATGGGAATCTGCTGGTCACTGGAGCAGCGGATGGCATAATCCGTCTCTTTGGTAAATTGCCAGCTGGGAATACAACTTAGATTCCTGTAACACAGAGAATAGGGCGCCTGAGGCTGGACTGCAGCTCACAGCACCCCTGCCCATTTTCCGTGCTGGCTGGCACTCATGAGAGTGCAACATCTGGAGGGCCAGAGGTTCCCTATCCCTGCCTGTAATGTAATAGCTTGGTGTATTCATCCTAAACCCTTTTGGTCTTAGGATTTCAAATGGGGGGGCACCCACTGTGAACAAAGAATGTGAGGTATCAAGACACCTGCTTCAGGCAGAAGTGATGATATGCTGAGAGCACTTGACAGATGGGATTCTTTCCATGCTCAAAGCATTCTCAACACCTCTGGTCCTCCACACCACCTTCAGAGAGCCCTCATTCAGGGAGATGTGGGGCAGAGTGAGACAGAAAAGTGCCCTTGCTGCTGTATCTTTAGCACCCCTTTGCCCTTCTTTGCAGATCACTGTGTGCAGCAAGAAATGCACACAAACAGAATGTTCTGTGCAGCTTTCAATATGCTCCTTTGCTAACTAGATGGTCAGCCCTTCTTCTCTGTGGGAGACAGTGACTGGCCCAAGATCACCCAGTGAGATTCATGGGCCTAGTGGGGATTTTAGCCCCTGGTCTCCCAAGTCCTAGTCTTTAATCACTCAACTACACAGACATAGGGAAGAAACACTGTCTTTTTACAGTTTTGGGAGCCTTTCCCCTGCTTCTTCTTTAGAATTCTGTGAAGATTTGTTGTTAATTTTAAAAAAGCACACTTACTTAAAAATAACTCCCCACCCCACCCCTTTTATGTCCCTTTTCAGACATGCAGCAGCATGAGTGTGCTATGAGTTGGAAGGCCCATGATGGGGAAGTCTACTCTGTTGAATTCAGTTATGACGAGAATGCTGTTTACAGCATTGGAGAAGATGGGAAGGTAGGTTCTAGGGAGACGTGGGTTTGTATCAATCTATATTTGCGTTTATCAGCGTACTGCTTCTTTGACCGCACATGGGGCTCTCAAAGCAGCTTACCATGAATGTGAAATAGCCAAATAAAGTCAATAACCACATATTCAGGTAAAAGCATTAAGAATCCATTAATGACAGTGACATCTGCATAATGCCACCCAGAAAGGATCCGGTGGCAAGTAAGGTGGTGCACAAACCCCATGGACAGGAAATGCTGGTGTCCTGAAGGCAGGAGCTGCAGTGGCTGTGTTTTTCGTGGGGTTTATTTTGCCAGCCGTCATTTCTGTCTCCACAGCTGCAGATGCCACTGCACAGCAGAATGAAGAAGATCAAGTGTTTTCCTTCTGGCATCTAACGCAGAGTCTCTTGTTCCCCATCCTAGTTTATTCAGTGGAACATTCACAAAAGCGGCTCCAAAGTGTCCGAATACGCTCTTCCCAGAGATGCCACCGGCCCCTTTGTGTTGTCTGGCTACAGCGGATACAAGCAGGTCCAGTTCCCACGTGGAAGGCTCTTTGCATTTGACTCGGAAGGAAACTACATGCTGACCTGTTCTTCCAATGGGGGTGTCATCTACAAGGTACTGGATGCTAGTCACAAAGGTTATCTGCTACGTCCAGGATCAAAGGTAGCATTATGCCTCCTGGGGAACAATAGCAGGAGAGTGCTACTGCGGTCACATCCTGCTTGTGGGTTTCGCCAAGGCGTGTGACTGGACATTGCTGCTGACATTTCTGCCTTCATGTTTAGTGGGTGGGAGGCGGAGTTCTGCACTAATGGAGTGATGCTTATATTTATTTATTTATTTCATAACATTTATATGCCGCTTGATTTTTTTTAAAAAAAACCTTCAAAACAGTTTACAAAAAACCCCAAACCCAATAAAATTACCACTGAGAAAAATTAACAACAGTAATTTAAATCTTTCAAAAAGTTAGAACAACTTGCAACAACTTTCTAAACATCTGAGTAGGCTTGTCTAACCAAAATTGCTTTTAGCAGGCATCAGAAAGAGTACAGTGAAGGTGCCTGCCTGATATCAATAGGCAGGGAGTTCCAAAGGGTAGGTGCAGCCACACTAAAAGATTGAGTTCCTACAAATTCAGAACAGGTATTATGTGGCACCTATTCTGCCTCTTGAAGTGGTTGAGTGGGCACATATGGAGCAAGGCAATCTCAAATGTAAACTGGTCCCAAGCTGTTAAGGACTTTTACGAATAGTATGGTACCGCGCTGCAGGCAGCAGGAGGCAGCAGGCCAGTGGAGGCTGGCAGGGCTGAGCAGAGGGGCATGTCTGCCTAATTCAGCTCCCCAGCCCCAGCAAAGGGGATTTGGGTTGCCTTGCCAGTGTCTGACCTCTTGGTTTCCTCCCCTTAAATATACCTGCGTTGTTATGGGTTTCCCTGTTCTACCTACTGCATGTCCCCTGCAAGCTTTGACAATGCTAGTTCAAGATTTCTATACTGCCCTTCAGGACTGCTTCCCACATTATGCCCTCAAGTTTAGCCACTGCCTTTTGAGAACCAGCACAGCCCAATATTTGACTTGGACAGAGACCTCCGAAACCTCAAATCCCTCTTCTGCCCTGGCCCTGCTTGGTAGCCTAGGCAAAAGTCCTTTATTTGGGTCCAGATACTAATATGTGTATAATATAGATGATTGTGGCCTGGATCATAAGCTGCTAATCAGGTAGATGAAAAAGATGACGGGAAAATGCTAGTGGCATTCATCGCAGCCCTCAGGTTGTCCAGCTCAAGTGATTTGGCTATGCTCGCTACCTCCTTCGTAGAACTACAGAGCACTATTCTGGTAAAAATGAGTGTGGTTTGTGCAGCTAGACTTCTTAGCAATCCCTGGCCCCAGTTTGAAATCTACCACAGAAGCTTGCTAAGTGTTGATTGAGAGCCAGTGTGGTGTAGTGGTTAAGAGCGGTGGACTAGTAATCTGGTGAACCGGGTTCGCTTCCCCGCTCCTCCACCTGCAGCTGCTGGGCTGGGTGACACACTTCTCTGAAGTCTCTCAGCCCCACTCACCTCATGGAGTGTTTGTTGTGGGGGAGGAAGGGAAAGGAGATTGTTAGCTGCTTTGAGACTCCTTAGGGTAATGATAAGGCAGGATATCAGATCCAAACTCCTCCTCCTCCTCCTCCTCCTCCTCCTCTTCTTCTTCTTGATGTTTGCCTGCCTTTCTTCTCTTTCAGCTGAACAGTAACGACAAGGTCCTGGAGAGCTGCCTCTCTCTGGGAGGACACAGGGCCCCGGTGGTCACTGTGGACTGGTGCACAGCGATGGATTGTGGGACCTGCCTCACTGCCTCCATGGATGGAAAGATCAAACTAACCACTTTACTTGCACAGAAGTTATAGAGGAAACTGTGCTGATAGGAAAGCACAAACTGTTGACTTTTTTGGGGGGGAGAAATCAGTATTAGCCATCTAGATTCAGACTATTTTGGGCAGGAGAGGCTGTTTAAACCACTCGTCTTAATGTTGCTTTCTCCTCTAAGGTTGGAAACTTTTTTTAAGCTGATACCAAACCACTGCCAGATAGGAGTTTCAGTTACAGCCGTTCCCCCTAAATTAAATGATGCTCTTAGCAGGCATGCACTGATCTACAAGCTCTTTCCAGTGACGACCAGCCCCGTTTCCCCCTCCTGGGTCCTCAACAGCACATGGCCATAAACCTCCAGGATTGTGCCAAGGTATGCGATACAGACTTGTAAAGATCCCAATGGAAAACAGGGCCTGTGTGAAACCTTAACAGTATTCTGTGTCTGCTCCTGTGTTTCTTATTAAAAGCAAATGTTTTCATTGCATTTTTCCTGTGTGTGTTGCTTCTGCGGCTTTAAAAGAAACTTCAGGGACCACGAGAATCGTTTAGCCTAACCCTTTTGCAGTGCATGGGAAGAGTAACACAGGTCTTCATCTTTTTTTTTAAAAAAAAATAATTTTTATTAACTGGCCAATCACATCAAATTAAATCACATCACATAAATTCCAAATTACAAAGCCAATTTTTTAAATTTTGTTGGGGGAACCCATACTTCAAGATCCAAAGGGGGATTCAAATCAACACAGGTCTTCATCACAGGGTGATGCGGAGGGGAAACCCTTTAAGTTTCTGTAAAACATTTTACGCTGAAGAAGCCTTTGGGTGAAGATCTTAGGGTGAAGGGGTGGAATACAGAATTAATAAATGTGAAGAACTGTACCCCTTCTCCTAGGGACGCGGGTGGCACTGTGGGTTAAGCCACAGAGCCTAGGACTCGCCGATCAGAAGGTTGGCGGTTTGAATCCCCATGACGGGGTGAGCTCCCGTTGCTCAGTCCCTGCTCCTGCCCACCTAGCAGTTCAAAAGCACGACCGCTTTTGCCGTCTTTCTGAAACGCAGCTTCGGGCTGGAGGCGGAGCCCGGGAGGGCGGCTGCAGGCAGGGAGTTTTCAGCCAATGGAAGGGGAGGGAGGTGGAGCCGGTGGGTCACATGCAGCGGAAGAGACGCTTGTTCTCGGGCGGCGCTCGCCTCTCCGGCCTCCGTTCCTGGGAAGTTTGCGCGCGCGCGGTGGGGGAAGCCGCTTGTCTCGCTCATGAAGGCGAGAGTCCTTCCCGGCTGCAGTTCTTGGCGTTGGGTGCAAGGATGAGCGAGCAAGAGGAAGAAGCGTGATCTACGGAGGAGGTGAGCAACCCCCGGGGCCCGGCTTAAATGTTGAGGCTTCTTCCTAGAGGAGTGTTCGTTGTTTGCAAAAGTTAAAAAGAGTGGCTTACGCGCGCCCCTGGGAATTGTGGTGAAGCAGGTTGAGGGTGCAGCCCCGCGCAGCGTTGCTTAGCTGGGAGTAAGCATTGTTAAACATGCAAGTCAACATCCTTAGTAAAAACTTGCCTGCCAAATACCTCTGGAAAGCTCTACGTTGTAGAGGCCACAGCGTTTTAGTACAGTATTTGCCATCTCATTTTTCTCCTACCTAAGCACCTGAGAACCGTCTCTGAGGACTGAATATACGAACTGTGAATGTAGACTGATCTCTCTCTGTTTATACGCTGATAGTAACTGAGCGCTTGGACACCTGAGCAAATAAGGGGTGAATGAAAAGACTGTTTATTTGCCTCTGAAATCATGTCTGCATTGGGTGTTTTACATTGGGGAGGGGGCACATTGCTTAATTCTTTTGCTTCTGTGTTTCTATCCTGTGGCACCTGCCCTGAAGCACAATTGGAAACAGCGGGCCTGTATAGGTAGCAGCGTCTCCACCACTCTCTCTTTAGGCCTGCAACATGGTGCCATTGCATGTACTTCATATTTATAACTAAAATTTATCTGCTGCTAGATTACCTTTCATGGGAATTGGCGTTCAGGTGGCAAGAGTCCAGACCAGGGATGAAGAACCCCTTTCAGCCCGAGGGCCACATTCCCTTTTGGACAGCTTTCCAGGGGCCGCAGGCTGCTGTGGGCAGGGCTGGAGGCAAAAGTGGGCAGAGCAAGGGATGTCACATTTACCGTAGGCTAGTTTCTACACTTATTCACACACTTCTTTGTCCCCAATTCATACAAGCAAGAGGCATTACTGGAGTTCAAGGACACCTTCCAGCCACTCCCCAGCCCCAAAAGGTGTGTGTGAAGTGATGGGTTTGACTTGGGAGAAACAGGTGTTGCCTGGGAAGGGATCCAAGGGCCAGACAGGCCTGGAGGGCCAGCTTCAGCCCCCAGACTTGAGTTTCCTCTCCCCCTGGTCCAGAGGTATCTCTTTCTAGGACAACGATCTATGCAGGAAATTCAGAGGAGGTGAGAGATCAGCTCTTCCCCTTTCCCAGAGAACTTGCGGGAGCTGATTGAATGCCATTCCAGGCAAACTTCCCATGTGCCCCTTGAGAAAATGGACTAGTGGCACAGCCCCTGATGGGATTTGACAGGCCTGATGCTTGCTAAGCATGTTCAGTGCTTTACTTTCTCAGTATCCTGCCTCCCACTGCAACAATCCTCTACCCACTTTCTTGGGAGTAAGCACTATTCAACCCTATGGGATGGACGTCTGCATAGACATGTAGATTGTCAGTCCTGCTTTTCAGGCAAGTTTCCCTAGCTGGACATTCTCAGGCTGGAGATGGCTGTTGCTATTGATTGGGTTGTTTTTAATAGTTGCCTGCACTGTATTGTACAGTTGGTTTGATCAGGGATGTTAACAAAAAATATAACAGTGAGTGTGTTGTAAACAATGTTGAGAGCTTGTTACAGGGTTATAAATTTTACCAAACCATGAATAGCTGTGTCTTGCTTCTCTCTCTTTTTACATAAAACTAGTGCTCCTCTTTGTGCCCTGTCCTGAGCAACAGCTGCTGGACTTTCATAATCCGGGCTCTTCTGTGTCTCCTAGGTTTGCCTGTCTCTCATCCTGCTGATGTCATGAAATTAGTATGAGTACACTACTGAAATGAGCCATTATATAACTTATTCTGTGAGAATCAGAAAGCTCACTCCCCTTTCTTGTAGACGGATCAATCACTATTCCCTAATAAATAATATTAACACTGCTGCAAAGGGATTCTCAGTTCCCATGTTGTGAAAGCTGCTCCCTGTCTTCTGGAACAGAAGGAAATGGGGTCTCCTGAAGCAGCTAAGAGGATCCTCCCAGCGTGGATGACAAAGAGGGTGACTGAGCCAGCACAGCAAGCAGGGATGAAGCCAAAGAGAAGGAAGAAGGCAGCTTTGGCAAAGTAAGTTGCTTTTGTGTTGTTTCTTTTAATCCAAGGAAGGAAGGTTGGGTTTCACTTTGGCCTCCACTTAGAAGTTTCTGTAGGGCTCAAACCCATGACCCTGAGGTTAAGAGCCTATTGCTCTACCAACTGAGCTATCCCAGTCTCCCCTCTATATGTTTGACTTTGTCTGCATGTCGATGGGAAGGGCTGTAGCTCCATGGTATGGCAGAAGGTCCCAGCTTCACTCCCTGGCATGTTGAGTTAGGGCTGGGAGAACCCCCAAACCATGGAGATTTTGCTGCTAGCCAATGTTGACAATACTACGCTAGATGGTCTGACGTAGTTTAAGGCAGTTTCCTCTATAAAACATGGACTATATTTTATGTTGGTGGCTCCCAAGAAAGGCAGAATAACTGGAACGTTGGCAGTCTCATCTTTGTTCCCTCCATCATCAATGGGTTTAGAAAGCACTGCCTTATACACTTTGAACATGTGCAAGTTGTTGCGTGCCCAGTGATGGTAGCATTAAATAGAGGTGGCAGGGAGGGGAGTGCACCACAGAACAAAACCTGTTGCAGATTTTGGTGCCAATGTTGCTATGCCAACAGCACTGATCATGCTGATTCAGCTAGAAGCTTGCCTGCAGTCTTGTGTGAATTTGTAGGCGTCGGCTGTGCTGCTTGTGTTCCAGTTGCTCATAAATGTTTCGGTGCGGAAGCAGTCTGGCCCAGTCCCATCTCACCTGCTCCATTCTAGGTTTTTGTTCGTTAAGTTTGTAAGCTCCCCTCACCACCCAACGCACACACATTTCCTTTCTAAAATCTGTTACCAAACAATAGCGCTACTGTGCACCTATGGTTGATTTCAGCCTTATTATCTCTAAATGGCTAGTTGCAGAAAATAAAGTTTTGGTGTGTGTGAGCATGTACTTTCCAAGCTATCTTCTGTCTGGTTGATTTTAGATTTCATGATTTATTTATTTTTTTGCTGTTGTTGCAGGTTTGAGACGATCTATTGTATGAATGAAGCTGAGCTAGTAGATGCAGCTCTTTGCATTATGGCCGAGGTGAGCATGTTATCCCAGTTGTGGGTATTTGCACCTTCACTCCATCTGCTGATTTTTGGTTGACCCTCTTCTGTTAATCCCCCTCTCAATAGAACTGGCTGAGGACAGAGAATTACATTGTGACTGAAACATAGTTTATATTTGCTGTGTTCCCTTCTCTGAGAAACACAGCAGTGACTCCAGCGTCTTTCTTTGGCCATGGAGAATCACTTGCAATTTTGAAGAGAGGGACCAGGATTTTGAATAGACTCTCATCATTCACAATAAGCATGTATTCCTACTTCCCTGGGCTGGACATAAAAATGATGCATTTATTCCATTCTTGGCAACTATGTACCCTGAAGACGGGAGTGAGTAAACTTTTTTGACCTCCATTTTTAGTTCCCTGCCCTTTTGCAGGCCAACTTTGACAGGAGAGTGTGGCCATCCACCTGTCACCATTATTTTTAAAAATATTTGTAATGATAACATATTGCCCACATCAGTGGGGTGAGATGTTGACCAACACAGATTGGCACTCCCCATGCATCAGTTGATGCTCAGGAAAAGTCAGTTTTGCTTTCTGTAGAGTTTAGGTATGCAATAGTTCCCTGCAGGTAACACACTTTTGCACACCTGAACTAAGCAAGATTGAACGCCCACATGTATCAACTGTTGTGCAGGGAGGTCAATGCTGGTTTCAGCTGCAAAAGCAGCTGATCTAGCTGCGACTCCAACTCCCCCACACTGGACATCAAATGTGGTTTAGGGGAAATGGCCTGGTGGTCCAAATTTGGCCCACATGCTGGATGGAGGTTCTCTGCTACCTAATATGCAGACATGTGTACTTAACATTATTCTTTTATTTGCTAGAATTGCAAGGCCAAGGAAGCTGAGGTGACTTCGTCAGAAGATGAGTCCCAAGGGCCTCAGCAAGTGCTGGAAAATCCTCTCTGCAGTTCAGTTAGTGGCAGCCACCAAGGCAGAAGAACCCCCAGTGTTGGATCCAAACCCCCAAAGGAGTTGGAGGCTTTAGGCTGCATTGAGAAGACCAAATCTGAGGAGGAGGAGGAGGATGCCTTCAAATATGTCCGCGAGATCTTCTTTACTTAACTTTAAACCATGAGCAGATAATGCCTTATTTGAGACACTGGCAATTTGGACACATGAAGGTCAGATGATCTGTTGTCCATCCCTGTTGTGTAAAGGATTGCTAAGCTAATGTTGGTGAAGCACTTAAAAAAAGTGTTTTTTTCAAATGGGCACAGAACTGGTAGATAAGATAAAATGTTTCTAATGGATATTCTGTTTTTAATCAGTCACACCGAGTAGTGTTTAACAAACCTTTAATTTCAGTATCTCTTGTATAAGTAACAAAGACTTGGGTTTGGCCACAAGACACTTGAAAAAATATTCTTTGGCTACAATTGTATAATGTTAAGCTTCCCAAAATGCTTTGTTTACACTTGGAATGGAAGGAAAAGAAAAACTTCCCAGCATCACATAGCAATATGGCTACGCATCAGCCTATATAATTAGAGAACGCTCCCACTTTTATCAGTCACTATCAGTATTCTCATGATAGCAGCAGCAGCTAGGTGTCTGCAATGTGTGTTCAACCATACTTAAATGAATTATTTTGCAAACAACTAAATACAAAGGAAACCAGGAATCTTGCACATGGCAGAGATGGGAGGCTGTGACCCTGCAGTAAGATTCCTGCAGTCTCTCCTATTAACCATGCTGTGCGCTGGCAGTCCCAACAGCACCAGGAAGGCTGCAGGGTCCCCACCCCAAGCATAAAAGAAGCAGCAGTCCCGTGCACCATTGCGTTTGATTGATGGCATGAATAAATGGAATAGTAGCAGCCATCTATACACAGGGAAGTGAAGTAATCCTGGCTCCTGTTCATTGAACCCGTCTTTGGTTGAAAGCTAGAAAATACACAACCACGTCCAACTTTAAACGCCTTTGGTCAATACAAAAGTTGTAAAAGAACACTGTATATCACTTCTTCTTTTTGAAAAAAACAAAACCGCAAATTCGTGCAACATAAGCATTGTAGTGGTAGAACAGCATGAGGCTCACTCCATCCTCAAGTTTTTGCTTGCATTACAAGTTTGGAGAAAAGCAGCAGCAGGATAGGTCTCTTCAAAGCAGTGAGTGACTCACGCTGTACTTTACTTTCTCTAAACCTCAGCACAGATGAGAAAACTGCCCCTCTGCATGTGCCAGAGGATGGGGCAATTGATGACCACAAATAATGACTAGGCTTGTAAGTCAAGCCATGACTTGTGAGATACTAGCTTATCTTCTATTGATAATTTGTTCTAAACAGTTTGGATGCCCAGCAAAATTCCAATACTGCCAAGCAGCAGTTAGCTACTGCTGACTTTTAAAGAGCCATGTACTGATCACACCTAAATGAGTGCTTGATTGAAGGAGGCACCAATCATGCAATCTCTCCCTCCCCCGGCACTTAAGATAGAGAAATATCTGTGTGCTAGGAGTGCCAACTCTTCCCCCCAACATGCTCATCATTCATGTGAGGGCTTGGAAAGGCATCGGGGTCACTGGATCCACTTATCTTTTAAATCCACTACAGCATTTGGTATCCCAGGCAGGAACTTCACATATTTACACAGGAAAGATTTGTCCTTTGGGTAGAGCATCCTTGCAATGTGCAAGGAACAGGACAAGAAAGATCAAGTGGAGTAGCATCAAAATGTGAGCCCCAGCCAGAGCTACAAAAACTTCACCAAATTCAGAGACCCTTATCCATGGCTCAGTGTGGAAAATGAACAAAGCGAGGCCAACGGGCAACATCAAGCTGCCAATGGCCAAAAGGATGCAGGCCAGTTTGAATCCATCTCTGTCTTTCAAGCACAGGGCTTGCAAAACTGTAGTGGCAACAAAGAGACACAAGACTGGCGTAGAATACACACAGATCCTTGACAACACCAGCGCAACACTGTTGATGCCCACCTTCTCCAAGTTCTTGAAGCATTCAAGTTTTTCTGCTTCCTGGTCCCACCAGCAGAAGTTGTAGAAGCCAATTTTTTTGGTGGAAGAGTCCACAATATTCCCAGCTTTCCAGATGAGGGCATAAAGCAGCAGAGCTACATAGCCAATTGCCAAGAGGAGATTATTCAGGTAGAAAAGGCATGGGCTGAACCTTTGCCTCTGCAGACCAGTGCTGGGCTTAGCATTGTCTTTCGAGCATTTCGGTTGTATTTTCATCTTGGCCACCTGGTAGGAGAAAAATCATGTTTCAGTTTCAAGGGGTCAAATCCCTGCTTAGCCTAGCCCCAAAGCCCATTTGGTGATATTCGGCCAGTCATACTCTCAGCCCGAGAGGATAAACAGTAGGGAAAGGTTGAAAGAGACCATGTATGCCACTCAGAGCTTTTTAGAAGATAAAATGTGTGGCTGGTTAGTAGATATGTATAGGGACAGTCTGGATTGACAGGTGTATGAAGGTTGGCTAGTTGGCTAGACTTTGTAAAAACCATAGGAGTAGGAAAAACAGGGAGCGGCTTTATAGTCACATCCTCCCAGCCAGTCACCCCCCAACAAAAGAGGTGAGTCTCAAGGGGGTGGGCAACCCGGAAAATTTTCGCAATCCCATCCACCACTGACCCAAATGTGTTTTTAAGTATACACAATTTTGGCTTTGCATGCTATCCCTACAATCATCTGTATTTGATAACTCAGGATGCAACATCAAGAGAGGTTCTGTGCACAGCTTATCTTTAAAGCGCTCAGCAGCAACTCGAGGGGTGGTTGTTGTTGTATGATGGGAACATCAGCTGGTGATTTAGCTTTCAAACAGCTACAAAAAGGCTACTACTGCAAGGAGTTCTCTGTCATTAACACTGGGAATGGTGGGGAGAGACGTGCAACATTCAAATGTTCCTGTTGCCACTAATGACATGGGCATCATTGAATAGGAATGCAAAAAAAATAAAAAATAAAAATTGTAGCCATATTCCACTGCTTGTGGACTACAGTAATGGATGCGCCATCAAATGGCCTTTCCCCAGCACTAAGATTAATGTGGTTTAAATGGGAAGGGCAAGGTGAGTAGTGTGGGTGCAAAATCCTGCAAGAAGTACCACCACCTTGAACTATGTGTGGTTCCTACGCAACCAAAGGGTAAAGAACGTGGGAACAACTCTTAACTGCAAATGATGCAGAAGGATGCTTTTACTTTCAGTTGCAACACATATAAGTGACATTTGGTACGTAAGGTACCGGAGTAATTTAGGAGTGCTGTGACTAAGAAAAGGATTACGAAATTGAACTCATTGGCCTCGTTTGCATGCAAGGCTCTCTTGGAATTTTGAGAACGTGTCATGGATGTCAGTAACAGGACAGCTGCTGTGGGGGCATAACACATCACAAAACGCCTGTTGTGGGAGCATGACTTACTACAAACTGGCCATTACATCTAAAAGAATGTAAAAAGACAGGACCAGAAAATGGTACAGGTATGTCCCATCTATCAATGGGAAACAGACACCTATATCAGCCACCACAGTGAAAAGCTTATTTGTATCTCCTCTGTTCAGAACAGAAGGGGTGGTAGGTGTCCTATCCTGTCACCCAGGGAAAATGGGGACATGTTTAAAATAGGGCCATGTTTAAAGAGGAACTGCTGGAAATACTGGTGCCTGCGAATGCAATGCTGATGACCCATCTGTGAAGCAATGGTTTAACTGAGTTGCCCTGCAGATGACTGAAAAAACCATGGCTTGTTTCTTCAAAGGTTGGCTTATTTTTAGCTGCTTTGCCTTGTGCCTTTAAAGCTTGGTGCACGCCTGGTATAGGGTAGCCAAACAACCCATGGTTAAAGCAAGGTGCTGGCTTCCCACGCAACGCCGAGTCATAGCTAATGTTTAATACACCATAGTTTAATACACCATAGACCTGCCTCCAGGTCTGGTCCTGACCGGAAGGATACAGTAATCAGCAAGGGAAACCCACATGACCTGAAAGTGTTGCTGTGCAATGCCAGGTCAATGATGAATAAAACCACTGCCATCCACGACCTGATTGTGGATGGAGGATTTGACCTGGCATGTGAGACAGACCTGGTTGGATGAAGCAGATGGCCCTGTCCTTGCCGCTGCTTGCCCACCAGGTTTCTCTTACGCACAGCGACCCAGGTCACGTGGGCGGGGAGGGGGGGTTGCAGTGATTTTTAGGAAGTCATTAGTCTGCACCAGGCGTCCTATTGGGAAGACCCAGTTTTCTGAGTGCATGTTCTGGAAGTTGGGCAATAGGGGCAGTACAGGATTCCTACTGGTGTACCGACTTCCCCGCTGCACCAAGGATTCCCTGCCTGAGCTGCTTCAGGTCGTGGTGGATATGCTCCTGGAGACACCTAGCTTGGTTGTGCTGGGGGATTTTAACATCCATGCCGACACGACCTTACAAGGGGCCACTCGGGACTTCGTGGAAAGCATGGCCTCCATGGGGCTGTCCCTGAATAAGTTTGGCCCAACTCATAGCCGTGGACATGCCTTAGACTTGGTGTTCACCTCTATGGATGTTGGTGATCTGACACTAAGTAAAAGTGAAACAAAAGAAGTGCCATGGTCAGATCACTTCCTGGTGCAACTGGACTTCTCCGCAACCCTTCCCCTCTGCAGGGAGGTGGGACCGATTCGGATGGTCCGCCCCCGCCACTTAATGGATCCAATTGGCTTCTAGAGAGTAGTAGGGGATGCTTTATCCCAAGTTGATGGCCTTTCAGCTGATTCCCTGGTGGCACGCTGGAATGCGGAGTTAACCAGGGCTATCGACTGTCTGGCTCCGAAGCGCCCTCTCCGATTGCATGGAGCCCGGACAACCCCGTGGTTTTCCTCGGAGCTGAGGGTGATGAAACAATCGATGAGACGGCTAGAGCGCTGGTGGCAGAAAACTCATTCTGAATCAGACCGGACACGGGCTAGAGCTCAACGTCGAGCCTACCAAGTGGCAATGGCGAGGGCGAAGAGGGCCTCCTTCGCCGCCTCCATTGCATCTGCAGAAAACAGCAGCAGGAGACTTTTTCAGGTGGTTCGCAATCTATCGGAACCACCTGACCACCGGGGCCTGGTAGGTACCCCAAGATCTCCTGCAATGCTTTTGCAACGTTTTTTGCAGATAAAATCGCTCAGATTCAGAAGGAGGTAGACTCCACAGTGGGAGCAGGGCCAGGGCGGGAGAGTGCTAGAATTCTGTCTGGTCCTGTTACATGGGATCAATTCCAATCTGTTACCTCCGAGGATGTGGACAGGCTGCTTGGACAAGTGAAACCGACCACCTGTCTCCTTGATCCTTGCCCATCCTGGCTGATAAAAGCGAGCCGGGAAGGGCTGGGCGATGGGCTCTGCAGGGTGGTGAATGCTTCCCTCTGTGAGGGAGCCTTCCCAGACCTGCTGAAAGAGGCAGTCATTAAACCGCTTCTTAAAAAAACATCTTTAGACCCGGCCAGTATGGCCAACTATCGCCCAGTCTCAAATCTTCCATTCTTGGGCAAGGTGATTGAGCGGGTGGTTGCTGAACAACTCCAAGCACGCCTGGAGGAAACGGACCATTTGGATCCCTTCCAATCGGGATTCAGGCCTCACCATGGGACTGAAACTGCCTTGGTCGCACTGGTTGATGATCTCCGGCGGGCTATGGACAAAGGTGAGAGCTGTTTCCTAGTTCTGCTGGATCTCTCAGCGGCCTTTGACACCATCGACCATAACATCTTTCTGGACCGTCTAGAGGGGCTGGGAGCTGGAGGCACTGTCATACAGTGGTTCCGTTCCTTCCTCCTGGGCCGTGTCCAGAAAGTGGTGGTGGGGGATGAGTGTTCAGACCCCTGGGCCCTCACTTGTGGGGTGCCTCAGGGTTCTGTCCTCTCCCCCATGCTTTTTAATATCTATATGAAGCCGCTGGGAGAGATCATCAGGGGGTTTGGACTGGGTGTTCATCAATATGCAGATGACACCCAGCTCTACCTCTCCTTTAAATCAGAACCAGTGAGGGTCCTGTGTGAGTGCCTGGAGGTGGTTGGAGGATGGATGGCAGCTAACAGATTGAGGTTGAATCCTGACAAGACAGAAGTACTGTTTTTGGGGGACAGGGAGCGGGTTGGTGTGGGGGATTCCCTGGTCTTGAATGGGGTAACTGTGCCCCTGAAGGACCAGGTGCGCAGCCTGGGAGTCATTTTGGACTCACAGCTGTCCATGGAGGCGCAGGTTAACTCTGTGTCCAGGGCAGCTGTCTACCAGCTCCACCTGGTACGCAGGCTAAGACCCTACCTGCCCGCAAACTGTCTCGCCAGAATGGTGCATGCTCTAGTTATCTCACGCTTGGACTACTGCAACGCGCTCTACGTGGGGCTACCTTTGAAGGTGACCCGGAAACTGCAATTAATCCAGAATGCGGCAGCTAGACTGGTGACTGGGAGTGGCCGCCGGGACCACATAACACCGGTTCTGAGAGATCTGCATTGGCTCCCAGTACGTTTCCGAGCACGATTCAAAGTGTTAGTGCTGACCTTTAAAGCCCTAAACGGCCTCGGTCCTGTATACCTGAAGGAGCGTTTCCACCCCCATCGTTCAGCCCGGACACTGAGATCCAGCGCCGAGGGCCTTCTGGTGGTTCCCTCACTGCGAGAAGTGAGGCTACAGGGAACCAGACAGAGGGCCTTCTCGGTAGTGGCGCCCGCCCTGTGGAACGCCCTCCCATCAGATGTCAAAGAGATAAATAATTACCTGACATTCAGAAGACATCTTAAGGCAGCCCTGTTCAGGGAAGTTTTTAATATGTAACGCTGTACTGTTTTTAACACTGATTGGGAGCCGCCCAGAGTGGCTGGGGAAACTCAGCCAGATGGACGGGGTATAAATAATAAATTATTATTATTATTATTATTATTATTATAGTTTAACAAACCATGGCTTAGCGTTATACAAATCAGGCCAATGTGTACTTGTCTCTTACTACCTATGCTTCTTTGGCAACATCCTTTCTAAGGTTTCACTCCAGGCTAACGTTATCTGGCTGGAATTTTGAAAACCGACACACATAAGGCTTCACTTT
Source organism: Podarcis bocagei (assembly GCF_964188305.1). Classification (NCBI taxonomy): domain Eukaryota; kingdom Metazoa; phylum Chordata; class Lepidosauria; order Squamata; family Lacertidae; genus Podarcis; species Podarcis bocagei. The sequence goes on along the minus strand of NC_138135.1, from coordinate 36,780,910 downwards.
GGAAGAAAATCAAGAGTAACTATTGTCCTATTGCTCCAGATATTTTTCCTCAGGTACTCATTTATGCTGGGTGAAGAAGTCATAATCTATTACTTAGAACTGTCACAGATCACAATTTTTCTCTTTGGGCCAACTGAACAGGATAAAATAGACAAAGTTTTTGAAGATCATGATTCAGTTTTTTAGTAAATTGTCATCACCTGATAAGGCACCTTTGTCTGTGACTGTTGTACAAGCCAATTTGGTACCCCAAATACAAAAGCTAAAATGTGGATTTTAAATGATACCCTATCCTGTGGTATGTGTACCATTTTATGTTATTCTGTGGTAAAATATACATTATATATCTGGAAATTTGATACCCTTCAGGTCTCTGTCTTCTGCTTGCTGATAGAGGCAGCACTGGTTGCAACTTCTACACAATTGACAGGATACTAAGTTCTGGCAGCTATATTCTAGTAAAGTTTTACTCATACTAGTTGTCAATGTGATGCTACCAGATGCTTACTCCCACCCCCACTACTAAAATGGAGAGTACTTTGCACAGACCATCTAATCTATACATTACAACATCAAACTGTGCAAGACCATGCAAGGCTGGAGGAATCACTAGATAAAGATAGAAGTGGAGGAGGAAACAAGAGGATGACTAATACTCACCTTTTATAAAAGACGCAACTAGTTCTAACCAGTACACAGCAACCAGCAGATCAAGGCCTCCTCAATGCCTGGAATGCATCATTGTGCCACCTATGGAAAATGAGATTTCACCATGTCATCATCTGCTCAAAGTGTGAGTTGGCCACAACATTTAATGATGCTACTACTGCTGCGCTGGCAGCCAGAATGATGTCGTTATGGCAAGGGAAATTTCAAATAACACCCCTCCCGTAGGCATATACAAGTGTGACAGGAAAGAAGCATATTTTAACTGACACAGTAAAATAAGGGCAGGATCCAGGCAATACAAAGCAATTTGAGGTTTCACTGGTTTCCATGGGCGATATTTAATGTGCTTCACATTTCCACTGAAATAAATGGGACTTAAGAGAGTCCCAATTGGCTGGATTGCATGATTGGAACTGAGCTAGAAGGATGGATGCACCCTCCCAAGTTCCTCCTAATACCTAAGGGAAAACTCCATGTTCAGAGGCAGTAAATATTTGATGTTCAGATTCTGGGAGGGTAAGATGCCCAACGTGGGCTGGCCACTGTTGGAAACAGGATACTTAATTAAACCAAACATTTAATCTGCTTCAGCAAGGCTCTTGTGCATATACACTTTTTTGTTTTGTTTTTGGGGGAGGGAGCAAACTCATCAGTCTTAGCCAGTACGAACACACACTTGTGCTATATACTAACTAGTAGCTTTTTAGATGTCTGTATGATTCCTACCAAAGAATTATTTGATTTTTGGCTATCATCCAAATGCCCTTTAATGCCACCACCTTGTTGCAGAGGAAATTAGGAAATTTTCACAAACTGCGTCATTATTACTTAGAAGTTACTCATTTCCATTTTCAACTCCTTTCCCACAAGTTAACTTGCTTTCTTCCTTATCAGCTAGAAAAATGAGTGAGCAATATTTGCTTCCCTTTCCTTTGCAGAAGCCAAACAGATGCCAGTTAAGCCTGGATGTAGACAAAAATATGTTTTTATTTTGGTTGGTACTTAAGATTAAGACATTATGTGGCTCACTTTTCCTTTGGATTCTGTGTTTAAAGCTGGAATGTGTTTTTTGTCCCCAACTCACTAGTTTCTTTGTAATTGCTGAACTATAAGGTTTTAAAAAATTGACAGCAGAGTTCTAGAGCTTGAAGGGATCCCAAGGGTCCTGTAGTCCAATCCCCTGCAATGCAGGAATCTCAACTAAATTATACACGATTTAAAAAGCAAGATCTGCAGAAGTCTCTGTAGGCAAGAGCACCTTTGATTCACACTATAGTATTTAGAATTTTCAATTCCCTAGGATACCCTGACATCAGAAAGGACAGCAGATAGAGAAGATGGAGGGGAGCAGATGCAAAAGAGGACTTTTACCTACATTGGCACTAACAGAGTTAATTATTTTAAGGTGATTCATTAAGTTAAGGTGATTCATTAAGTTACAAAACAGAACATGATTTAAACACTAATATCAAACAAACATCTTATGTTAACAAACACAGAAACAATACCTAACAATAAAATACAAAACATCCAAATGGCAAGAACAATACCCCTCCAGCAGGAGGCAGGTGAAAGCAAGTGTTGAAATTCTGAATATCTGAACTGTTTTCTACAGGGCAACAGCAATCATCCTTCAGGGAGCACAAACAGTCTTAAAGTAAGACGGAAACAGTAATTTCCAACGCCTGTACTGTACTGTAGACTCCGTTTTTGTCCAATTGGCTAGATGCTTTCCCACCTAAATGTCAATCATTACTACCACTTCGCTTATGAGCTAAAAACAGGAAAGATAGGAACCAAACAAACCAGACTTTGCCCAATAGGTATCTCCAGCTCTACAAAGGCTATAATAAACCATTTTTGAGCACTGAAATCTCGGCGTTCTGCCATTAGGGGTGGGAGGACTGACCCCCCCCCCCCTTGCGGACGCCAGTGGGCTGGACGAGACCAAGCCCCTAGGGAGACTGCGTGCATTTTTCCCAAAGACGGAGAGAGGGAGGAGAAATAAACAGAAATAACGAGGAGATCGCGCGGCCAAGGGGCTTTGAAGACGAGAGCCGCCTGCAGGAGCAACCAACACCTAAAATAGTTGATGTTTACTCACTTCGCAAGCTTTCAGATTCACCGACGCACTTCGAGAGAGGCTGAATATTCAGCAAAAGCGAAAGCAAAATAAGAAGAATCGGGCTGGGTTGCACCAAGAGGAGGTGCGAGGGAAAAGCTTAGAAGGAAAAGTTTGCTGGGGGGGGGGAGGGAAAATTAACAGGAGAGCAAGCAAGAGAGATAAGCAGGAAGGAGAACAATAGTGCGCCCGGGGCGGGGAAGAAGGAAGTTTTGTCGAGAAGACAAAACAACAAGTGGGCGGGAGGCAAGTGGCTTAAGGGTCTAGAGGGGGGGAATGGGAGGAGGCAGAAGCAGGATACCTGCAGCAACGGGAGTGGGCCTAAGACAGACACAGGCACACAAACGCCCCTTTAAAAATAACTTCCAGGATCTGTTCGGGAAGAGAACAGGAAAAACGAGACTCGGGAAAAGGAGCTTCAAGCCAGCCTGAGGGGTCTTTTTCGGGCGGGGGGGGGGAAGAGGTGAGCCAAGGCCAGGTGCAGAAAGAGGATTTCCAAACTGACCTCCGGGAGGCGCTGCTCTCTGACCCGCCTCTCTCCCCACCTCAAAAATGAGGCGCCCCATCATGGAGCGGCCAAATGCCTCTCCCAAACTCGGCCTTCATCCCTCCTTTTCACCTCGCGGGGAGCAATTCGTGCCGGATATGGCCCGACCCCCAAGTATATGGGAGTGGGTGCGCCATGCCTCTCCCAACCCTCGTCGCTCTTCAGGCCTTCCAGACGTGCCACGGGAGTAAGCCTAAAGCGGGTTGGGTTGAACGCCAAGCGTGTTTCAGAAGTAGCGTTGTCACGCGCTGCCAGAAAATAGCCAGACATGCTGGAAGCCAGCCCCCTCCCCCCCCCCGAAAACTGTCTTTGCTGTCTTTTTATTATTTCCAATGCTTGGAAAAACCTGCCCACCCGCGTTGGAGAAAAGCGAGACCATCACTAAGCGAAAATCGACAGCAAATCCACTCGCTGCTTCTCTTCCTCCAGAGTTGCGGGGAAACCTGCGCAAAGTGATTTAGCACCGAGTTGCCCAAAGTCGGAACGACGAGCAAACTGGTTGCCGTGAAATACTGGAGTGAATCTCCGCGTCCCTAACCCCAAATTATTCCTTTAAAAGTTCTCTATCCGTTATAAAAAGAAAAGCGCAAGCAAGTTTGGTGCAAATAGGAAGAATCTTTACTTGCTTGGGGAGCTCGGCGGTGGCGAGATGCGCTGCCCTCCGGCGCAGAAGTCGATCTAAGGCGCTTGTTGACTCGCTCGTTTGGGAAAGCAGAGCCACCCGTCACGTGCCGCACTCTCAGCAGATTTTTCTTTCGTTTTCTGTCTGGTTGGCCTTTTCGCGGCTGGCGAGCGTTTACTGTCGCCCTCCAAGCTGCATTGATCTATTTTTTTGTGAAAGTTGACTCGACGTTTCACCTAGTGCTTGCTTCTCTACCTCCCAGCTGATCTCATCAGGTGTGACCAATGGGCTTCATTTTAAGTTGATCAGGGATGCAAAACAAAACTCCCCGCAGGGGGGTAAGGCTTCTTTTCTTTTTTTTAACGCAGCTGCACAACAGGCGGCGATAAGGGGTGATTCCCCCCCCCCCTGGAAATGGGTGTGTTTATCATGCGGTTTCTTAAATGCAACAAGAGCCTTTCCAGGAAACAAAACGGAAAACTTTCTGTAGAGATACACCATAACATGGGCGTAGCCAGGATTTTTGTTGGGAGGGGAGGCTTTTGTTAGCGGGGGCAGAACCTCGTATGCACCGTGATAGAAAAGGGATGCACGCTTCACTAGAGTACAGTAGTAGTGTGTCCAAGTGCATGCGCAGAAATAGCATGCAAGTGCAAACTCTGACGTCGTCCCAGGGCTTTTATCCCCGGGCTGCTTGTTGTAGGGCACTTGAAGCGGCCTCTGCAAGGTAGGCATAAAGTTACTTAGCAGCTGAGTATTGCTCAACCATAATATGGCCTGGTGATGTGGGTTGTTGCTAGGGTCATAATTTGGCCACTATCACATGGAAACATAATGCTGGTGCTCTGAAATTTATCCCAGTAATTCCAGACTCTTTGGGTGGTAACTAATTTATAATCAATACGGATTTATATGTGTTTTAAAAACCCCACAAGTACTCATCACATTGCACCTTCTTGTTATTTCATGTTGCACACTCCTGGGTGTGGGATCTCAGTGCAATTCCTCATAATGGTATCATGAGTTGGCTCTTTTGAATTCATTGGTTTCATCAATGCAAATTTCAAATAGTTTATTGTACCAATCTAAAAAGAACAATCCACAGGTGTACCCAGGTTTATTTGCTGAGATCTGCAGTATGAGGACTGCAGCAAGGTGCTAAAATGCAGGGAGTGGGGGCATATCCTGTAAGAAGACTGGACCAGCACAGCTAACCACAGCATTGCCGTGCCCTGTAGCACTATGAAGCCCCTCACAGTGCAGCACCAGCCTGTCCAATGTGCACAGGTAAACGGTTTTTCAAAGCTTCTGTGCCTTTTGTTAAATTGTGCAGCTTTAGCCTGTTAGTCTGGGGATTGTGATGAATTCTCTTAAGATGGCTGGATGGCATCTGTACACCACCTTCTTGCAACTCCTGCAGCCAAGCTGGTGCCAAACTGCTTTCCTTTGGACCACATCAGCGATGCTGAGTGGACTCTTGTCATCTAGGTAGCCAAGGACCTCCATACACACCCTGGGGAGGTCACGTCATTGCTGAAAAGAGGTTTGCCTTCACCCCCAGGGGCTCACTCCATTGTCTCTCAAGACAGATGGATACCAATAAGTGGGAGATCTTCCTTCAGTTTTGTAAAGGCTAAATGGGGCCTGTGGATTCAGATTGGAACCATGGCACTGAGGGAAGGTAGTTTTCATCCTTTACCCATGTCATTTCCCCAATCCATACCACAGCTGGGGGTGGGATTCAGTATAAGTCTTGCATTATCCACCCCTCCCCCATTTTTAAGAGCAGCAAAATAGAACTATAAAACAAAATGAGAGGGAAATAATTAAAGTTTTATCTTCCCTTTCCCTCTGGAACAGAAAGTAAGGGTATACTCACATGCGCTCTCCCACTAATTTTTGAAACTGCATTCACAATTTAAGCCACAATGCAAATTGATCCTGTAGTTTCTTAACAAATACTGTCAAGAAACTGCTGTTTGATGTGTTTCCCCCCTCAAACCAGCTTCAAACTGATTAGAAAACGGAGTGCGGAGTAAACAGTAATGTGAACCTACCCTAGCTGCCTTAGTGCAGGTGCAGATGAACACAGACACAGATGGCTTAATGAACAGGAGTTCCAGGGGGGTTGCAGGGGTGGGGAAACCAAAAAAGGTCCTGCGTCTCAGGTGATGACATCTCTCCTGTCTGATGTGAACAACTTTGTGTGAATGCAGCTTGCTGCATTTCAAGCAACTAATGGGAACGTTACCCTATGTATCAAAGTTAAAGGTACCCACCAGGAACCAATAAAATGGCTGAACCTACAAGAAGGAAACTTTTAATTAACATTTCTGGAACCTTTGCTAAAAGGGACTTACTTGTGAGTAGACACTATAGGCAGATCTTGGCCATTAGGAAAATACAATGCTTGATTGGGACCTCCAATTTAATACCATTTTGACTAACTGTAGAAAAGCAATTCCTTCCTGCGGATCATTTGTTATTTCTCTTTTTAGATTTAAGACAAGATTGGATGATGATCCTCACTATGATTTTTTAATTTGTCTAATAGGTTTTAGTACTGAGCAACACTACCCCAATCCCTCCTTTTTCAGTTAATCGTTTTTTAAAAAACAGCATCAGTTTTAAAGCAAGTGAAATTCAAAAGTAAAATGACTAGACTTGCTTCCCTGTAAAATTTGTCAGCAATAAACATAATAAACATAAACGAGTTCATATTTTGGTTTCATTTTTATCTGTCACAGAAGCCTCATGGGTGATGTTCCAGCATATTTTTGTATCCTGTATTCCAAGCCTGCGCATGGCACAAGTGCTGTACAATGAAGATCCTTTTTTTTTTTTTTTTTGCATTTCCCCAGCACCACATCCAAGAAACTGAAGCAATAATTTCTGAAGATATCATTGCAGGTTGTCCATCCGGATGGAGCCTTTGCAGTGGTATGCATTGGCTTGTTAGCTGCCTGAAAAGAAATGGCACCTGTTTCTAAGCGTGAAAGGAAATTCTCTCAGTTGTCGCTGAAAGGTCTTGCATTGAAGGCCTGTGATTTAGGCACTCACTTTTACGTCTCTTTGAAAAAAACTTGCTCTCACTTTGGCACAGTAACTTTTTCACTGCCATTTTTGGCCCAGTGTGCAGTAGAGATGTAGAAGTGGATGCTTCATCATCCTCACAGCGTTTCAGTAAAAGTGTCTTGTGGGTCCCTTTTGTATTCATTAGTGTAGCCAAGCGAGGTCTGCACAGATAAACAAAGGAAATTGGTCTCAGTGTCCCTCTCATAAGGACAAATCCACTAAATTGTCTTCCCAACCAGGCAGCCTCCATTTATTGTTCACATTTTACTTCATTAACCAGCTTCTCAAAGAACTATTTAGAAGGCACTCGGTTTCCAAGCACCAGTAAATCAGAATGGAAATCCTCAGGATGTTGCTGCTAAGATCTGTGGTTACTTGTTGCCTGGACTACTGTACTCTTGAGAGAAAAGGTATGTGACGTGCTTTGAACACTCTAAAGTCACATATAAAGACTAATATGAACCTTCATCTTCCTGGCATGGTCTCCTGTTATTCCTACCTTGCTTTAGTCAATCCAGAATGTGGGGTCCTACTGGGCTAATAGAATCTTTATAAAACCTAATCTAAATGTACCGTCACCAAAGTGTTTCTTGAACCACCACTGCCTTGCCTTTTCTGTGCCTTCTTGTAAGGTAACCCACCACTGCCTATACTTAAATACTCATTTATAAAGCCCCAGTGTTGCCAAAAGGTGGGGTAAAGGGGGAACACCTGTACTAGGCCCAATTTCTGGAGTTTTGGAATACATTGTCAGCAATGTGCTGAGGACACACAGCTCTGCTACTCCTTTACATCTGCAGGTGTGGAGTGGATGTCCTGGACCAATGTCTTGCCTTGGTTATGTACTGGATAGATGGGAAGTGACATGCTCTTGATGGGGTTACATTACCCTAGAATGAGCTGGCATGTAACCTGGGGAAACTTCTGGATTCATTGCCATCACTTGAAACTCAGGTGTCCCCTGTAGTGCAGAGCACCTTCTATCAGCTGGTGGCCCAGCTATGCCCATATCTGGATAGGAATAACCTAACTTCTGTTGTTTAAGTACTGGTAACCTCTAGGAGTGAGATTACTGCAATGTGTTATATGTAGGGGTGCCTTTGAAGATGATTCAGAAACTTCAGCTAGTGCAGAATTCAGCAGCCAGGCTGCTCACTGGGGCAAGGTGACCTTTAATGCCTTATGTAACACAGGACTCCCAATACCTCAAGGAATGTCTCTCCCTGTATGAGTCTCCCAGAGACTGTGGTCACCATCTGAGGTCCTTCTTTGTGTGCCCCTCCATGGAAGATCAGGAGACGGGCAATACAAGAATAGGCCTTTTTGATGGTGGCTCCCCATTTGTGAAATGGGGTCTCGTCTGGCACTGTCATTACATACCTTCAGATGCCAGGTAGAAGCATTCCTTTTTAACCGGGCATTTGGCTCTTAACTATCTGTTGCTTTTTAGAGTGGGTGGGATATTTTAATGTATTCTTTCTCTTTGGTTTATATGTATATATGTGGGTTGTTGTCTTTGGTTTGTTTTTTTGTCATTTTGTAAGTCACTTTGAGTTGCCATGGCAAAGAAATATGACTAATATATGTAACAACAACAACCACTCAGAGTTAGTTTGAAGAAAACTTGTGTGGTTTTTTAAAAAAATAAAAGAAAAAATTATGATCTAGGTTTGCACAATACTGCAACTGATAATATGGTTTGTTTGTGCCATGAACAGCACCCTCAGGGTGGGAAAAGCTACATTTGCAGGGAGGCATAGAAGGCACATTCATGATTAAGCCATGGTTTAAAACAAACTATGTCTAAGTGTGATGTATGAACAAGCCCACTGACCATCTGTATCAAGGGGCTTCTTAAGCATTGGAACAGAAAATTCAAACTCTTATTTGCATAGGCTTGATTTCATAGAATAGTCATGTGTGCTATTGGGAGACTGAAATAACTCCACCCAGAGAGTATGGGGTCCCACTGAGCGGCAACATGAGTTCTTGGGGCATATTGGCATGGAAGAGTTTATGCTCTCTTGGTACATTGGCTTCCCCCAGTGTGTAGAAGATGCCTGTGAATGACGAAGAGTAGCAATTGTGGAAGCAGCATGGGCAGTGGAGGTTACACTGTTTCAGGTGCAATATGGGCATCAGGTTCTTCCTTCGCAAAGCATTCTGTCTTCAGGGAGCACAAGCTACGATACAGTTAATGCTAAAGCATCTTTTCAGAGCAGACACACTGAATGTTGCATGAAACAGGCAGTCTTGTTCACTTACCGGGGCTGACCTAAGGACAACTTAGGTTGCTGTTCATTCTTCTGGTATTTTTCAGTGACTTGCCTATACTTTCCTTCTGACACCAAAGGTAAGGAGAGTTGTAGAAAATCTTGTGTATGAGAGGGCTCACTGAGTCTAAAACTTCCTTCATGATTTCCTCCATTGTTTCTGTCAACTTTAACATTGCTTGCTGGTGATTTCTCCTTTATTTTCCTTTCTTTGTCATCTAAATTGTGTTTCAGGTTGTCAAGAAGATCTGGGATCAAAAACAGACAAAAAACTCCTGTAAATTATTACTTGTTCCAGAGATCAATTTGAGTTGCAACTCTCAGGGCTTAGCCCCAACATTCATTAATAGATTAGAGGAGATACAGAAATAAACACAGCAGAGTAGAACAGAACAGAGGACCATTATGGGAATTTTGATGACATGCTGCACCATCCATACTAGTGTACAGTGGTACCTCGGGTTACAGATGCTTCAGGTTACAGACGCTTCAGGTTACAGACTCCACTAACCCAGAAATAGTATCTCGGGTTAAGAACTTTGCTTCAGGATGAGAACAGAAATCATGCTCTGGCGGCACAGAGGCAGTGGGAGGCCCTATTAGCTAAAGTGGTACCTCAGGTTAAGAACAGTTTCAGGTTAAGAACGGACCTCCAGAATGAATTAAGTTCTTAACCCGAGGTACCACTGTACTTGAGTCTTTTGCTAATAATTTCAGTGATGAAGGCGGGAAAGAAACCTTTCGCTTGTAAAGATGTCTTCTCTCTGCAACTAGTGGCTCTTCCAGGTCGACACTTCTCTAATCGCCAAGTTGTAGCTTTGTTGTGTAAAGAATTAAAATGCGTTTCTTGAGCCAGGGCCATGTTTTGTACTTCTTTTTCTCCTAACTCCAATGTGACACAACCCCTTTCAGTGTTATTTTCTCCAGTTGCCTGGAGAACCAGAGAGCTGAAACAGATTAAGGCCACAGAATAAAATAAAATAAATACATCAAATGAAGTAGCAATTGCAGTATAAAATCCAAGATGATATATAAATGCTTGTTTAATACAGAATTGCTATACAATTTAGCATTCACAAATAAAAATAAAACACAGTGTCTTAGTTTAAGCTTTAGTTTGTCATTTTAAGACATAGCGCACTGGTGACATGACCCAGGGCACAGTCCATCCTAAGATAAGCATCTCAAAATGCCATTGCGTTCAACATAAGAGTTCAGTACTCTTCTAATTAGGGATAGACAGATTAACCTAAACCTGTTCTTTTGGCACTCAGTCGTCTTAAATCCATTCCACCCTGTTTTGTGCAATTTTTTTTTTTTGAAAGAATGCACAAAAAGAATTTAAATTGACCATTTTATTATTAGGCTGTCTGTCAGAATGCTTTTAATTATGCTTTTATTATGTTTTTATCATTGATGTTCTGTAATCTTTTTAAAAAGTTGTACATCACCCTGGGATATTTTGATAAAGGGTGGTACAGTAGTATCTCGGTTTTTTAATGTAATCTGTTCCGGAACATGGTTCAAGTTCTGAAACGTTTGAAAACTCAACAGCCAACAGCTAGGCTTCAGGATCTTGCACTCAGCGGAAGCCACGTGGCATGTTCGAAAACTGAAGTGTGTTCAAAAACTGAAGCATTTACTTCCAGGTTTACGGCATTCGAAAACCAAAATGTTCGTCAACAGAGATGTTAGAAAACCAAGGTACCACTGTATATAATTTTTCATCATTATCATCATCCAATAAAAGCATTAAGCACATCAATAAGAGCTGGTTGGCCCGTCTGAATAATAGTTTTTTTAGAAATCTGAAAACAAGAAGGATGTTACACTCTTTCCAAACCCAAATCATAAAGATATAAAGAATATGACTGAGAAATCCACATAGAAGATTGCTGATAACAAATAATAAGTTTTCCTACCTAGGATGACACTCCACATGTATGAGAGAGGCTGTAAGTAGAAAAAAATAATAATATGCTACTGAAAATGTTTCAGGAAATGCTTCCTTTATATGAAATAACCTTTCCCCCTCTGTAAAGTTTCCTTATGCCCAGCAAATCATTCATATCAGATCCCAGTGGCACAGGGCCAACAGGGTGGTGTGAGGAGCCAAATGCGCAGCACCTCCCCCCAAAATGTGCCATGGGCTTTTATAGAAAGAACTGTAGTGCTACTACATGCAGTAAAAAAGGTAAAGGACCCCTGGACGGTTAAGTCCAGTCAAAGGTGACTATGGGGTTGCGGCACTCATCTCGCTTTCAGGCTGAGGGAGCCGACGTTTGTCCAAGACATAGTCATATGGCCAGCATGACTAAACCACTTCTGGCACAACGGAACACTGTGGTGGAAGCCAGAGCACACGGAAACACCATTTACCTTCCTGCCACAGCGGTACCAATTTATCTACTTGCACTGGCGTGCTTTCGAACTCCTAGGTTGGCAGGAGCAGGGACCGAGCAACGGGAGCTCACCCCATTTAGGATTTGAACTGCCAACCTTCTGATCGGCAAGCCCAAAAGGCTCAGTGGTTTAGACCACAGTATATCCCCAAGTATTCAGTTGCCTTACTTCTTCGTGGAATCTTTGCTTCTTTTCTCATATTTTCCACCCTAGGAAGTTTGCAACCCGAGAGTGCACCTTGGTGTCTTCTTGGTGTGTTGCACATCTGGTCAAGGATGGCAGGAGGCAGAAAAAGTCTCTGTGAGATGATGTGCTTCAAAGGTTGGGCTAGGTCCCAGCCAATATCTGTAGGAAACAAAGGCCGGAACCAGACACAGAGTATTATTTTAAAGGGAAGGACAAAATATAAAATTTTTGAGTTTATTCTTGCTTGCATGAATTTATGCTTCTGGTGTACATCTCCATTAGCTCATTCTCTATGCTCTAAAACTGTCTTCCAATGCTCTCTACCCTGAAAGCAAGCCCTATTGAACTTAGTGGAAACTGTGAGTGAACATGCATAGGATCAGGCTGTAAAATCTCTATTTTATGCAATACATGGCTTTCATTGTATTGCTTATAATTGCACATACAGTAGAACCTGTGTCTAGACACAAGATTATATGAATTAAAGATATGAGTAACTTACTTAATCCTTGTTCAGGAAAGTAATGACTGACGTACTGAACTGTATATTTATTTCGTTCATCTGGCATAGAATCTGAAAGATGGCCACAACTGTCATGAACTGATCATAAAATGAATCTCAGAAAGAATACACATTTAAATTTTATAGAAAAGGGAGAAAGAGTTTTGTGACAACTTAAAAGGCTAAACAAAATATTACCGAAAGAGCTTTTGTGGACTAGAGTCAACTTAATTGGATACATGTCTTTAGATGTCCTTAGATGTATGCATGCCTATTTACGGGCAAAGTACAAAAACAGGGCATTCCAAAGAATGTCTAGGAAATCTATTCTCTGGGGAATGGTGGGAGGCAAAGAAACAAACAGCCAAATGAAAGTGTTGTTACATATTCAGTACTGTATCAGCACTGTATACAAGTCCTAGGAAATGTATAGGTTATCAAGAAAAGATTAGAAAATATGGAAACACGTGAAAACTATTAGTTGCTTTCCCAGAGCATTATATGTTGTTATAAAAATTATACAATTTGGTAATATTCACTAAAATTTAACAACCAATAAACATTTAAGAAAAACATTGTTTCATGAAATCATATGAGCCTAAGTCTTTGTCCTGCTGCCGTATTGAATGAAACTGTGAATGGTATGGTACTACATGATCTGGAAATATCCTATGCTACAGACAACCTCCTCCAATGATTGTCTGAGAAAGACTGAGATCCTTCTGTTTTCTTGTTGGCTGACTTTTCATATCAGTCTACTATCAAATGCATCAAGTAGATTGAGAAGGTGATACGTACATATAAACATGTATCAGATAGCAGGATAAACCAAGCTATAAAGCTTAGGGCATGGCAACCTAGAGTTTCTGAGATCACTCATGTACTGATTCAGAGCATCCAGTATCTCCCATACACCTATGTGCAGTATGCTTATTTCCCAGCAGACCATTTGGAAGGCTGGAGGAATTAAAGGGAAGGAGGGGAGTTGAAGGAACAGCACAATCCAAGGATGTGCAAATCTTCTGCAACATGGTACCTTCCCCTACCCCCAAATGCTTTCTGTGTTTCTAATTTCATGCTAACGCATAGAATTGGAAGTTTAGGAAGTATCCAGTTAGAGTATTCTAAATATTTAGGGAATATAAAGCATGATCCACTTTCTAGAAAACTTTATCAAATGGGAGAAAATGCTTTTCATAGTGTGAGAAGAGCTTCCCATAAAAAATATGAGAAATGCAATGTTAGTTGCTATTAAATCCCAGTTCTTTTGCTGTAATCGTCCTTTGTAATTGTTCTGTACATTGGACTGGATAGGGAGCAAAAAGCAGAGGCTGCTATCTGCATGCCACCATTCTATTGTCCAGTGTAGATGCAATGTTCTAGAAGCAAGCCATGGCCTCACAGATACTCAGTGCATGAATTCCTCTTTCCCTTTCATGGATTGCTTTAACGGCATGACGTTGTATCTGCACTGATGATGACTATGACTAAAACAAATTAATTCTTTTCTTACAACTTTGTAAATACCTATATTAATTTTTCAAACGAAAAGGTTCACACGTTCATAGAAAGTTTTGCCCATGTTATCTCTTACCTGCTTGGGAATCAAACGACATTTCATGAAGTTTACCTTCTACAACTGAGTTAGTTTCTCTGAGGAGTTTATGAAGCCCTGCTAAGGCTTTTGACTGCAAGAGTAAAAGGAGGCAAATGCATTATTATTATTAAACTTCCCACCCGAAGTCTGAAATCAGTTTGTTGTAAAGAAGCACTGAACTGTAGAGTTATATCCAATGCAACGCTAATTAACTTGTTCTGTCAGCATAAGCTTGTGCTGTGGCACTTCCGTCCCTCTCCTCCCCCTGTGCTGAGGTTTCCCCCAATCCTCTGGAGCAGAATTGAGGATGATGCAGGACACACAAGATAGGGTGGGTGGGGAAGTTTTGTTATGCAAGCATATCCTTGCACCAAATGAACAAATGAGCCTTTATACCCCAAAAGTTTAGGCTCTGTGTGCTTGCGAGATTTTGGTGTATGCAATGTCTAAAGTAGTTCTTCAGCCTTTAAGGCTTATTTTATCATCCCTTGGATGTAATAACTTTTTTTTTTTTAATGTACCCTGCCTTTTTGCTTACTAAGAAAGCTTTCCTCTTCTTTAGAAACTATCACTGCAGCTAAAAAAACTGTATAATATTTGATTGCTAACCATTTTCTTGGCAAACTGTTAGCTGGAGTTTCAAAGCACAGGAAGAAATGTTCAAAATGGACGCCACGTAAACATCATAGCACTGAAGTATGGGATAGTACCATTCTAGTGTAACCTCTGCTTAGTGTCTCTGATGTAGTTTGGCTTTGGTCTGGGAAGCAAACAGCAGCGCAGCATAGGAAAGGGAGGCCAGTGGAAACACCTGAGACTATGTCCTAACCTGAAATGTGTGCCTTCCTGCCTCTGTCCAAATGCCACAGATACCTGCTAGCTGTCCTGCTTGTGTTGTGACATGCTGACAACCCATGCAGTATTGCAATTGCAATATCAAAAATGAAAGCAGCACCCTTTTAAGAAACAGAAGGGGGAGAGGAAAGAGTTCAGAGTATTTGTATAATCCACCTTTAAGGCGTATACACTGTGATACTGGCAGGAATGTGGTCAACTCTGGCTTACTGAATGGCTAGAGCTTACAGAAAAGACATTCCCCATATAGCCAACATTCCCTGACACAGTCAATGTTTCTAAGCAATATCCACATAGTATGTGTGGTCAGATAATGATGTGAAAACCCTATTGAATGCATTTATTTTTATTTTTAGGCAGCTACCATTAACAAGTTAAAATCATAACATTATACCATACAATCTTGCTGAATAATATCATAGTCCGAGAGCAAAATTTACTCATGCATCTGTTTTGACTAAACCAGGGTTGCTAACTTTTGGCCTCCAGATGTTGCTGGACTACAACTCCCATCATCCCTCACTACTGGCCACACTGACTAGGATGAATGAAGGTGGAGTCCAACAATATACCGAGAGCCACAGGTTAGCCATCACTTTCCTAAAATAGAGGTTTCCTAATAAAATAGCTCTAGCCCTTTCTAGATCACTGCTCTATAGATACAAGGAGTTGCTTTGCAGCATCAGGCTAATGATCTATCAAGGCTCCTAATATTAAGCACACAACTGGGAACAGCTCTTCAAAATATAAACTGAGCAAAGCAAATATTGCTGTAATGCAAATCTGGAAATAAGGTTGAGAGAGCAAGCAAGCATTAGAAGGACTCTGCATGACAACTTGCTAGCCGCAATTTGCAACTGCAGAGTCAGTAATGGGTCATTCCATGCAACACCATTTCTGCTTACCTCAAAATGTCTCCTCCGTCTTCCTTTCAGACTGGCGTGGAAGGAGGTGTTGGTGCCGACCCAACCTCTGTATGGCAGCTTCCCATTTTCCTCCTTAGCGCATTCCCAAAAGTGCTCAGAGCATTCCTAGAAAGGCAGAAACATTTTGTCTGGGGACACTCCTGCAGTGATGCAGGCAAGCTTATAACAAAAACCTGTGTTATTTGTGCTAGTCACATAATAGTCTCATCAGCCATCTGGATGCATGAGATATTAATGTTGGCTGATATTAATGCTGTGCTGTGTGTGGATTGCAGCAGTCAGGTACTCTGCATAAGTTCTCTCACCCCCTGAAACAGGGGTCACAGGAAAGGACCTTTCAAGTCTCTCAGCAGTAAATTAACAGCTTTGTTCACTTGTTCTTAAACATTTGCTGTTTTATGGAGCTTCTGTCCCCATAGCAAGTTCTAGATTTGGGTTGTTGTGGAATATTTTTGTTCAATGAAAAGATGTTCAAACCATATTAAACTAATCCATAGAGGGCTTAATAGGTACACATAGTGGGTTGACAGAGCAAGTTCTCTTAGTTTCTTTTCCTTCATGATCCCTGATATTTTCTGGTTTTACCTGAATCACTCACCATTTTGCTTTCGGTTTCTTTCAAAGGGTCCGTGTAACCAATTTGAAATGAATTATTAGTAGATTCCAATCTGGGATTTATGAGTATTGTCTTTATTTTTTCCTGTATGTAATGTCTACCCTGGCTCTTAATTTTGAGCCACTAACCCCTGGAATGAGCAGATTCTTCCAAATTAGAATACTCTGAATCTGTAGGCATAATCTCATAAGAATTGCTTGTTTAAAGACACATGATCCTTTCTCTTTCTGCATATGGGAAGGGCCACAGAACATGTTATGATAATCACAAAGGAAGAAAAGCATGCTCAAACTGCCTATTGCGCTGCAACTAAAGACTCTTCAGGGAACTGAGATATAATTATATCCCTTTCTTTTAAACTGGACCATACTTTAAAATACATTTCTGTAAAACAGAATACCTGCCTGCTAAAGGTTAAAGAAATAATTACTCAATGTATTTCATTGATTGTTCTGAATAAAGCTACAAAGCTTTTTTTAATCACTTTTACTGAAAGTCTTAAAACAAAGGTAAAGGACCTTTGGTGTTAACAACTTCTAGGAATGAGCGGATTCTTCCAAATTAACATCTTCTAGGATATAAAAGAAACAGCAGGTGACCTTACAGTCTGCTGTCCAAACACTGTTGTGCAAAGTAAAAGGAACTATGATTCTTTTAATTAGAGTGGGTTCCACAATGCTGTTCTATTTCAGTAATTAAATAAATAAATAAATAAATAAATTGCAAAGCACACATATTATCTTAAGCGGTAATGTTACATTGTCAGATATCCCTTTAACAACAGGACACAGCATCCTTTTAGCTTTTCCTAATGTCAAAATCAAACTCTGCTTTTGGTTGTCACTAACATAAAGCTATATGCATTTTCTGATTATCTGGAAAATTATTCTATTAATGGGCCAGCCAAACCTTTTTAGCATTGGGTGTTCTGGACAAAGGTTCTACAGTCCGCTTGGTAATTTCATATTTTTCCTTTCGTATGTTTTGCAGCTCCATTGGTTTCAGTTTCTGAAAAACCTGGGTCTGTGGAGAAAGAGAAACATGTACTACTTACCAGTCACTTCACTTACATGGGAAGAACTAAAATTATAGCATGGCATGGGCGTAGCCAATGGGGGGGGGGACAAAAATTATTGAAAAGCATTGAAACTACTCAATTAACTGAGGTTCTGCCTTCCCCTAGCAGAAGCCTGCCCCCCCCCCCCCGTAAAGCTCAACAACTTTAGGGGACGATCTCTTCAAAAAAAGCTGAACAACTTTGGCAGATCCCCCCAAAAAAGCTAAACATAAAGCTCAACAACTTTGGCATGCTTCATGTATGACATACACAGGTTTATTCTAAATGTTCACAGCAATTGGTCCTTATTCAACTCTAGTTGTGTACAGCAGCTAGTGGACCCAGATGGGTGTGTACATGCATCAAAAGCAATGAACAGTTCAATGGGCCCAGCTCAGAAACATGAAAGAGATGTGCAACTACATCCTTAATGATACTAATACACATTAGTATTTCCCTTGCTGATTTGGTGAATAACTGTATTTCACAGTTATTAGTAGTAACTGTAACATTACTGCAAAAAGCCTTTAAAAAAAGAAAAAAAAGAAGTTTATACTTATCCCAAAGTATAAACTTTCACTTGTTTGAATAATTGAGGAAAAGAGCAATTATAAACAGCTACTAAAAATATCAAACATTTCAAATATATTCCTATGGGTATACCTTAGAATTCATAGAAGCAGGAGATTTGACTGACTAATGTTTGCTGTCAGTTAACTATTGTGCTGTATACAGTATAATCCTATTCTGATCACAAAAGGACAACAGATCTTTCACAATACATAGAAATCCTTACACTTTTTATAATTTGTTCATGGCTCTTGGAAATTCTGTGGGAAGATTCTTCTGATTTTTTGGTTTCACTCTAAACAGGAAGAAAGGGATTGCTGTATTTATAAGAGACACTATTATACTTAAAAGGATGCAAAAGTAAACAAAATACTCTCATAATATTTCAGGAATTTTCAAGATGCACTTTCCTTCTCCTTCCACAAAAGAAAGTACTGAAGACACCTTTTCTGAACTGCACCAGTCTGCTCAAATAAGTACTGGATCTTCCTAGCTCAGTATATAACTTTATTGTGATGGATCTAAGAAGTGAAGAATAAGGTCTGTTCATGGTCTTATGATGGATAGAATCCTGAAGGTGAAGTAACAATTCTTAGGTGACAAAATCCTGGTTTATCTTCATGACATTGGTGCATTTGCCAGGCCAACAATATATTCTTAAACAATAAATTGCACAGTGTTTATTCTTCTGATTTCCTGTCAGTGTTATACATCATATAGAAATACTTAGGGTTGCTATATGTCTGGATTTTCCGAGATATGTCCTATTTTTCAGGCTTAAAATGTCTGTCTGGGAGGGTTTTTAAAATTAAGCAAAATGTCCAAGGTTTTTTGTTTGTTTGTTTAGATGGACATGGTTCATCTAATGCATGGCTTTTCTGGCCTTTTCCAGCAGGGTTGGTCAGGGCGGAAAGAGGACTTGGCCAGCCAGGCCTCCCTCACACACACACACCCCCGGCCATTGGTGGGCAGTGCTGAGGCAGGAACTGGGTTTGTGAGGAGAGGGAGAGAGAGAGAGCAGCAGCAGTGAAGGAGGTGCATGAGGTGCCAGGTGCTGCCAATTCTCTCCCTGCTGGCTCTCCTCCTCTTGACAGCTGCCTGGACGAGACCCAGAGGAGGGTGTTGAGCATATGGGTTGAGGAGAAGAGTTTGAGGAACGTCTGACTGCTTTGCTTGGGTTGTGATGCACAATAACAATAGGCTGTGGCCCCTTGTAGGTGGGCAGGGGGCGTGTTGGAGGTCACAAAGCATAAGGGCCACTGGCTGTACGGAGCGGGGGAAGTAACAAATAAATCAAGGAGGCACTTGTGTGTGTGTGTCCTCTTCTTTGCTCTTCAAAATATGGCAACCCTACTAAACTCGTTAATACCTTGTGCTAATAAATAATAATAATAATAATAATAATAATAATAATAATAATAATGCTTTACAATTGATTCATGGAGTTGTTTAGAAAATCTTCTTCCTGATGACACCAGAAAGGCACTCCTTTCTTTCTTGGTTTTCAGATTCTTCTTTCTTGGTTTTGCCTAACAAGCAAAACAAACAAATTAATATGTATATCTGGGTTTAATAGGATTACAGTTATCTACATTATATTTTTTTCCTTTATTTAACCTTTAAATTTTATTCTTATATCAAAACTCAAAAGGATTTAAGGGAACAACTAGATGTTGTGTCAACTAGATGTTGAACAACTAAATGGTAGACATGTCCTCATTTCACATCCCAAATCCTCCTCAATAAAATCTAACACAATTCATCCTGATTTCCTGAAAATATAATGTGCATCTCCTCACCCTCCTCCACATCAATGGCTGCAGCCCAATGCACCCCAATGACTGGACTGGGGTGGAAACACCGTGTAACAATGTCAGCCAAGGGATGGGGTAAATTGTATCAGATGTTATTGATAGAGATGAAGACTATTATTTTGAGGTTTCTATTTTTGTCAGTAGCACCAAAGTAATATTTCTTGAAATGCTTAGTTTCCCCCTAAATGAAACAACTTTTTAGCATGACATCTTTCCCTCATTGAGCATATGTTCTCCATGTTTGATTTCTGATTTATCACTCACAGTATGTGTGTATGTCTTGTCCAGCCCCACCTGTTCTGCACCTTTCATATGTCCCCAACTAACAAGAAGTGCATGCTATAAGTCTTGGGAGAGGCAGGCAAGGCCTGTGCCCAGCCAGCTGCTTCTTGCCTCATCCCACCTCCCTCAGTGATGATGGGAGCTGGGCCTCTCAGAACTGATCTTGCTGTGCAGGGAGACAAGTAGAGCAAAACTAGGTGCCACCACCTGCTACTCACAATAACAATATTGTGGTCTGCTGTGTCTGGTTGAAGAAGACTCCTTAAAGCAGAGGTTCTGGCAGGAAAGGATGGCAAGTGTGGTGGAAAGTTTCAAGGACAATCCAAGAAATAGTTAAACATTTCAGTGTAGTGTAGTACAGTATCAAAATATTTTTTATTATTTGCAGAATATGGATAGCCATATTTTCAAAATGAGCATAAGTGCATCAAGTGATACTGAAAACAATCCTAGTTATCCACGTTTGTCAGCAATATGTGGATATCTATCTGAGTCTCAGTTTCACATGGGCTGGAGATGAAAACGTCCCTCAGCCTATGTGTTTGATCTGTGGCCAGAAGCTTTCCAATTCCAACATGGCCGTAAACAAGATGACAAGACGTCTGCTGTCAAAACACAGAAATCTGGTGAAAAAGAAGGTTCAATATTTTGAAAGCCTTTTGGAACAGCAGAAATACTAGCGAACGTATTTCAAAAAATGAGTAAAAGTCTCAGATAAGATGCAAATTATATATCTTACCAAGTGACAGAATGGATTGCTCAACAGACAAAACCACATACAACAGCAGGAAAAATCAAGTAAGCCTGCCTGAGCCTTGATTGTGAAAATTCCTTTGTCTGAAGATACACTTTACAGAAGAATAGTTGATATGTCAGTTAATATTGAGAAGTGTGTTTCCGATAGTATGAAGAATCCTAAATCTGCCATTCAAGTTGATATTATAAAGTAGTTGTGTTCTATATTATAAATCAAGCACTGCTAGTTGTTTCTTTTTGTTTTCCAGTATATTTCTTATGAATAAAAAAATTGGTGTGTATATATTATTTGACACATTGCAACTAAACATCTGTATACTGTTCTGTATATCATTATATTACATTTCAAGGAAATTAATTTCAAGTAAAATCTTACTAAAGCTGAATTTTTGATGATAATGTATATCATACCTGGGCTTCTAGTTTAATGGTAACCTCATTGGAGTCTGAACTGTCAGAACTGTAAAAGAAAAATAATTATGTTTATTTTCATTTACAAGAGTATGGATTTCTAGAATTTGTCTGCACAACAAATCAATTATCTGCTCCACAAACACATCTGGAAAGCATGGCACCGATTTCCTTAATAACAAGCTAGAAATAAAACAATTGTTAGAAGAGGTCCTTTTACCTGGAGTCTCTGTCATTGACAGAGGCAGATAGATCACCCTTTTTCAGCATTTCCTCCAATTCATTCAGGCACTCGTTATACTAAGGAAAAACACACACTGTTAACAATAAAATTTACTGCCTCACTACTTCCAAATAATAATCAATACTTTGACTGTATTCCTTTAAGTACATAGTTGCTGCAGATATTACTGCTGCAAGAAATAATGTTTATTTGCATTACCTTACTCTTCTTTTTATTACAGAAGTCCAACAGTGAGCCACAGAAATGGTGTCCTATGGATTCTAGATCCTTGGTACTAAAGTGGGTACCATGTCTACTGCCTGGAAAAGGGGGGGACCAGTCACCAGTGAAGAAATAACTGTCCTATTCAATATCAGCAATTATTTTAATTCCACTGATGGAATTCCACATTTTAATTTGGACTGCTACCAACCCAATAACACTTTTTTGTTAGCAAAACATTTTATATTTATTTTAAATCTTTTACTTTCAAAAGTTCATCAAATGGCTTTTCACATTCCATATTCCCAAACTCCTTCCCATAGTTCCTTTTGAGAACCTCCATTCCTTTGCCTTTCCAATTATAACCTTCAGCTACCTTTTTTAAAAATAACCCAATCCACAGATAAACCAAACAAGTACACTTCTGCCTTAGCTCCATTGCAGATTAGTTTGCCTCACATTCACACTTTTCCTCATTATTTTCTACCATCTCCCAAAGTGTTTATCTGCCATCTAAGGTTGACAGTAGGATGCAAATTAACACCAATAATTTCCACACAAAACTATATAAAAGATTGCTATTTCTTGTTAAATAGTCTTAGTCTGATTCCTTCACAAGGACACATCTACAGTATAAGGTAGATAAATATTTGATATCAGTTCAACAACCACAGCTTCAAAGTTGTGAAAGTGTGAGAATTCTGTGTTAGAGATTCCTACTTACTCAACTTCAAAGAACTACAATACCCAAAGAGGGAATCACTGCTAGTCTGCTGTGTAAATACAGCTTAACTGACTTTCAGGTAAGCATAAACTCAGTTTTAAACCCGTTAACCAAAATCCCACCCTTCTGTAGTCATTTACTCCCTGTAATTGGTACCCACAACCACTATTTCTTGGGCCAAATGCAATTTTAATATACACCTATAACGTTAACATTTCAACATGTCTTCCTATGTACAGTGGTGCCTCGCAAGACGAAATTAATCCGTTCCGCGAGTCTCTTCGTCTAGAGGTTTTTTCGTCTTGCGAAGCAACCCTATTAGCGGCTTAGCGGATTAGCGCTATTAGCGGTTTAGCGGCTATTAAAGGCTTAGCGGATTAGCGGCTAAAAGGCTATTAGCGGCTTAGCGGCTTAGAAAAAGGGGGGGAGTGGAAAAAAATCGGAACACTCGCAAGACATTTTCATCTTGCAAAGCAAGCCCATAGGGAAAATCGTCTTGCGAAGCAGCTCAAAAACGGAAAACCCTTTCATCTAGCGGGTTTTCCGTCTTGCGAGGCATTCGTCTTGCGGGGCACCACTGTAGTATTTATCTGTCAAACACAATAAGCTCACATTATCTCTTAAAGAATCTGCAGCTACAAGACATGAGACTTCTTTGAATGCTTTAAATATAGATTCTAGAGAAAAACTATATTTGCCTTACCCAGTTTAGACCCACAGAAAGTAACTTCTAAGGTATAGCTGTTGCTGATGCCCATCTTCCACATCACTATTCGACCTGTCCCTTCTCTAGCTTTTTGTATCTTGAAATTGCAATCTTGGAACGAGAACTTAACAAAGAGAGAAGTGGAATTACTACTGCGCTTTTGCAACGAGGCCAAAACTATACAGCTGTGCCAAGAAATGACCTCCCCGTGCCACAGTCTTCCTCAGCACATAGTTTGGTTTACTGGTGATGTCATGTTGTCAAGTCATTCATGTCCTCTTGCCCACTGTGCATTATAGGCTATTACAGATGTGGGGTAGAAGGGAGGGGCAGAAGGAAGTACATGATATAATAACTTCATGTCATGGTGCATGCTCCTAAAGGGACTCACTAAGGAAGCTCCTAGTATGTTTAACAACTATCACAATATAATCCCTTACTTTTAAAGCACAAACTTCTTACAATATTTAGATCATTGAAACAATGTAGAAAACTGTCAAGTGATTTAGCAAATTTTTAATGTACTGAAAGAGATGATTTCTTACACATTAATGTTAAATGTCAGCTTACTTTATCGGGACAACGTTTGCTCATAATGAGAGGGAAAACACGCTGATTTAAGCCTGCCCCTTCTTCTTGATGATCTCGTTTTTCACAGCCATACATGAAGACATTCTCTTTTCTGCTATGACCATGAAGGTCACAATATAGGAGAACCTTGCGCTCTCCCATCATTCTGTAACAAGGTAGAAAGTTAAATAAGAGCAGCTTTGGTTTCTGCAAATCAGACACTCTTGATTTTTTGTGTTATGATAGCAATTGTAGGAAATCTCTTAAAGGTATTAAAGATGATCATTGCTTGACGGATTGTTTTTCTACTGGAACAACCTACACTAGGGCATTGGTCAGGGGAGCTTTTCCCTTGAGTCCAATAAGAGCTGAGTTGCACCTATTAGGCCATCACTGCCTTTCCAATGACAGATACTAAATGCACAATATTAAAATGCTTTTTCCATTGCAGCCGACACGTGACAAATGTTTAAAAAACAGAACTATCACATAAGTTGCTGTCATTATGTGAAAAACACAGTTAACAGAAGATTAAAGAGCTTTGTTGAGGAAAATAGTCCCCTTTATTGGTATAGGGGAATTCCCTTCCTTCTCCAGAGGTTGGTCTTTCCAGTCTATGTTCGTTAGAATGGAACACTGGTTACTTCACTGTGAATATTCCCTTCCAGTGGCTTTGCAGAAGTCTTCCATGGAAACAATGTGTGAAGCCCATCACCAGGAAGGAAGGAAGGAAGGAAGGAAGGAAGGAGCATATGAATAAGTTAGAATTATACAGCCAATTCCTCAGCCCCTCTCAAGTTCCAACCATTGTTGAAAGACAGAGAAAAAGAGAGAGTGTATGACTGAAGGAACAAACAAACACACACATAAAGGAAGGGGAAAAAAACACCTCTGAAAAAGGCATGGTTTAAACTGGAAGGGCCAAACCCCCAAAGACGAAGATGATTTATTTTTATTTCATTTTACATTTAATAAAATGTTTGTTTTGCTTTATCATAATAAAACCTCAAAGAAGGTTACATTAAATAAAAATTATCAGTAAAAGACCGTTAAAAACAGGTAATTTAAAACATTCAAAAACCAGTGATGACTAGTGCCATCTGTACTAAGCCAGGGTGGAGAAGGAGGCCTCCTGCATGCCCACCAGAACCCACACTCATAATGACTAACAAGTTTCGTTTCCTGGTCAGTGTGTAGGAGGCCTTCAGGAAAACGCAACTTCCCAAAGCTAACTTCCAGATCTGAGCCCAAAACAGATGGTCCAAATTAAGACCCAGACAAACCTGCTGTTAAACCCTCAACTCAAAAACCACCTTGACTGCAGTTTGGTTTTTTTCCCAGGGAAGTAGGTAGAGTGAAAACAAACATAAGAAAAAGAAAACCAGGCTTCCTGATGGGCTCTCATGTTCTGGACTGATGCCAGATCCCATGCAGCAAGAGAGGTCAGGAGTTGTAAGATCACTGATAGCTCTAGGTACACATTAAATATTTGAAACACACAGGGCTTGTTTCCCCTATCCCCTCAGAGCATTTCTATACATATAAGAGCATAAGAATAGCCTGCTAGATCAGGCTAATGGCCCATCTAGCCCACCATCTTATTTTCACAGCGGCCAAACCAGATGCCCGTGGGAAACCAGTGAGCAGAAGTGGCTTTTCCTGATGAAGCCATGAAGGACAGACAGCCAAACCAGAGAAAGAGAGCAACTAAATTAGTCTTTTCTTTTTTAAAACACACAGTGGGAAACAGGTGAAAACAAAAAAGGAACGGGCTAAAGATCAGCAAATAGAGAAAAAGCTAATAGTTACAAGATAAAATGTCTAGCAGAAGCTGAAGGAATACTCTAATAGGTCATAAGATTTTATGGTAATTATATTTGTAATGTATTTTTGTCGGTGTTTGTCCTTTGATGCTATGGCCTGTCGGCTACGCAAATAAAGTCTATTAATAATAATATCCTAGGCTAGGCAGGGAAAGGAAGTGGGGATGGGATTGAGAAGCTGCCGCTGGTTTTATAATTCTAACTTTATCACATGCCCTTGCCTGTCCTCAGCAGCAGAGTGCTAACTCATGATTTTCCTGGAGGCCTTCTACATGCCAAGCAGGGAAGGTATTAAAACAACATTTAGATGTACCTAAAATTTCAACAAAATTTGAACAAAAAATAAGTTCAATGCAACAAGATGAATACATATTATGTATTAATTAATATTGGTATAATAATGAACAAAGAGTGGTGATACTGGACACAGAAAAGGGATGGTGTTACCTTTTTACCTTTTGATCATGCTGCGGGTACACCAGATGGGAGGGAATGATTCCTTGAGATTCGATTTATAGTTGCGGTTTAAGTCCCTGCCTGCTAAAGAGCAGCGGTAATTGCCTACAATCACACCATCTGGATTCAGCATTGGTACCACCTTAAAAACAAAAGTGTCCCGAAGCCACTGGGCATTATTTGAATCCCCCAGAATGTAATCCAGAAAGCCCTTCATCACCCAGGAACTATTTGTTTCACCTGGGTGCACCCTGGCAGTCAAAATCACCGCTGCCTTGCGTTTTTCCTCCTGAAAATCTTGCAAGGGGTTAGTGATGGTTAGAACATAGACTATGTTCCTAGCCAGGGAATGGCACAAGATGCGGATCTTGCAGAACTTGGACCGCCTTGGATCTCCAGCAATGTTTGCTAGGTAGTCTTGCAGGTTACTGTAAGTGTAAGGATAGCAGTGGGCAAAATAGCAGGTATCCCTGTCGTGCGGGAACTGGAATGTCCATGTCAGGGAAAAATACTGGCGCCCACCTTGGCCGAGATTGTTTTTATAATACTTGATTTCATCTCCTGTCCTTTGCCACCCCACCTTGTGGATCTTTGCTTCTGCTTCTGAATACAGCAACGGACGCATGCCACGATTATACAAACTTGTTGGCTTGGTGAAGTTGACAATGGTGAAACGGTAGGGCACTCCTGCTTGGGTGTTGGTGACTTGGAAGTAGTACCACTGGGTGTGCTTATTTGTGTAGAGATCAGTGCGTAGTGTCAGCTGGTACTCAAAATCACTACTGGCATGGGAAAAGGAGAAAAGTATTTTAGTATAAAATATACTGTTGGGCATTCAGGCACAGTTATGAAACATGACATATGCTGCTCCTTTATCTCTCTTATTTCAAATGTATCTTTTTAAACCCAAATTTCTTTCACAAAAAATTGTTTGTAGATTTTGTTGCCTATAATAAACTTATAAGGAACTTGTTCATGCAAATATTTGTATTTTAAAAACAGTCCACATGATCTTTATGGTGAGCTTAGATCAAATTCTCAGATGTCTTGAATGAGCAGTTAAGTTATATTCTCTTATGTCTTTCAATATATATTGTATTTTACAATTATGTTCATTAGCTGTTTTATCTTACTGCTTTATTTTGATTCACATATGATTACATACCAATTCACACATTTGGAGTGTTTTTGTGGTCCTGACTGTCTATATTTTCTACAAGTGCTGAGTGGTCAGAAATTCTACAAGTGCTGAGTGGTCAGAAATTAGTCCTCTTTGTGTGATTCTGGGATTCTAATAAGCCAATACAAACTTTCCTGCAAGTGTATATGGATATCTGCATTTCAAGTTTTCTAAGCTATTAATCCAGGTTTGCCAAAACAAGAGTACAGGTGATATCTATACTCAGTCTAAGTAGTCAACCTACTGATTTCAATGTGACTACTTCGAGTAATTACTTAGTTGGATATCACCCTTTAACGCCAGAACAAATGCAGACAGAAACCAGCAACTACTCCTGCAAATCAAAGGGAAATGGTGAGCAACCTACATTTTGACCACCTTTTGCAGATTGCCACTTTCAAATCGTGCTTCAAAGATCAAAGTATTGTCCCAGTCATCCCATGATTGAGGAAGCACCTGCTTTGAGGGGAAGCTACCCCCTATTCGAGAATACATAAAGCTGGACTCTTTATCAGCTAGTGAGAGAAGCAAAATATACAATTATTATTCAGTTGTGAATTACTATGAGAAAAATATTCTGTGCAAGAAGGGAGGGGTCACTCAGAGGCCACCCACTTGGCGGTGTCCTAGTGCCACTGCAGAATTGTCTGATTTCCCTTAGGAATTTCAAAACTAAAACTTGGCCAAGAAGCATTCAGGATCATATAGAGAGCTGTTTAAAATGTTAGCTATTGGGTTTATATATCCAGCATCTGAATATAGCCTCTGTATATAGCATCCCTTTAAGCAAGTGTCACTGCCTTTGTTCAATCCTGCAGTGTTTTCTTAATGCTTACACTAACTTTCATATGTGTTATATAATATTTTTGCCTCAAAATATCAGCTACTGTCACGGGCCCCATGCCACCAAGTGGGATGGGGTGGTAATCAGTCAGATGAAAAGGCTGAGAAAGGGGTTGGGAAAAGCTCAAGCAATGATGTAGAGGGGGACCCTGACCTGGGGCTATCAGATGTTCTGGAAGGGGATGGGGGTTCCCACAGTAATAGAGGAGCTGCCAGTCAATGAATGGAGCCAACTAGATTGGAGGCCTGGACTCAAAATTCCATTGCCAAAAGCATGCCACTGACAGTGCAAGTGCAAAGAGATCCATCCCCACAGGAGCACATACCTGCAAGCTCAGTCTTCTTCCTTGGGAGGGAAACTACATGAATTATGAGCTCCAGAGTGGAAGGTGCACAACATCTGTTGGAAAAATGTCTTTACTTATGTCTAGCCATGTATCCTAGACTCTGCTGATGTGCCTTTTAACCTTTTAACCTGTATCTTGAGCTGATGCAGAGATTGTGTACTCTTTAATAAAGCTTTCAGGATTTCTGGAATGCAGAATTGAGGGCCGGAGCGAGGACAGTTACACTCATTATGTCAATGAACGTGAATTCTGCTGAATTCAGTAGGACTTGCTCCCATGTTAATCTCCCCCATTCAAGAAACCAGATCTGCATGCAGCTGCAGACTATACATGTGTGTAG
The DNA here is from genome assembly GCF_964188305.1 of Podarcis bocagei. NCBI lineage: Eukaryota > Metazoa > Chordata > Lepidosauria > Squamata > Lacertidae > Podarcis > Podarcis bocagei. Next base: position 36,752,193 of record NC_138135.1, on the reverse strand, counting down.
CTTAAAACAAATGCACATTCACACTTAACTGTGTATTTGTATCTTCATTTTGATGCTCAGTGTAGCCGCAGATGGATAACTAAGTTTCTTATACATACAGAATGAGCCTTCTGTCATCAAGGGCCTCCAGAAACTAGTTGCCCATGACATTATCTTTAGGATAACAGCCTGTGAATTGTTCAGTAACAACCACTGTCTGCCATTATATTTCAACACATGTGCATTTTGAGTGGTATTTGTATTCTAAATAAATACTTGCAACTTTTAAAAAAAAATTGTAGATCTTGGTCTTTTGCTCTCCAGTTTCTCTTTTTCAGTTACTTCTAAGATAGTACTATGTATCTTTTTCTATTGAAAACCATTTAATATCACAAACATGGTTATGCTTCAAGTATTATGCACTCAGTAATGAAATGTGCTCAGACCTCCATCTGCTAGATACACCACAGCACCCTCTCCGGGGTCTGTGCAAAGAGGCTCTGTCTCCAGACATGTTGGACTGTATAGTGGCTCCGGCTGAGGGGGAACCCACTCTGGAAAAACAAAACAAATAAATAATGTTTAATTATAGCTGTTGATTCAAAACACTCATTGTGTGGCATGCAACCAAAAATCACGAAATTAGCTTTATATTTATGCATTGTTAAACAGTAAGGAAGTGTTGCCTTAAAAATCCCTTTATGGCTGGCTACTATTGATAAGATACATTTAATCTATTTTTTTAAATGGAAATGCTGATAGTCTGTCATCTCCTGTTTCATGATCAAGATGTAAATGCCATGGACAATACAGTAGAATCTTGATGAAACAAAAGAGATGCACACACCAGAAGTTAACAAGATTCATTTGTAGCCTATGAGAAGAACCTTCAGCCTTATCTATAACCAAATCATTACCCTGCACCACTGAAATCTGGACAGCTACTTGTTCTCTATTACATTATATACATAATTTGTATAGCAGATGCATGTATGTTGTCAACACAGTGGCTGTGATCCAAAGAAGCAATGCGTACAAGTTTACATTTGCTGTTGTTACTACAAGAGTTCCTCACTGCCAAAGAGACAACTCACAAGACAATTTAAAAACTGAACATCAGCATCTCCTTTTGGCAATGGGCACTGTTGTGATGAAAATGTGAAACAAAACATCTGCTATATTTCTAGTTACAGGTAGGTAGCCGTGTTGGTCTGCCATAGTTGAAACAAAATAAAAAAATTCCTTCCAGTAGCATCTTAGAGACCAACTAAGTTTGTTATCGGTATGAGCTTTCGTGTGCATGCACACTTCTTCTTATTGTTTTTCATTATACTGCCCTTCATCTGAAGATCACAGGGTAATTCATAACATAAAAATACAGAATGAGAACACAAAATACATAATAAAACAAAAACATTTACAAACCAAGAATTCCCCTCTCACAGACACATTATTGTGTAAACACATTGTTGTATATTAATATGTATACATGCTTATTATTAATAATAAAATCACCATCTTCAGGATGCTTTACAAAGAATTGACCTCATTCTTTAATGAAAACAACCACTTAAAACAACCACTGATGTATGTGACTGGATGGTCAAGTGTATTTCTTTAAATTCCAGATTCTATAGATATTAAACTTTGCTTTAGTTTAGGAGGCCCTGAACTAAGAAAGGGTCATTTTGTTCACATTAAAGGAAACATTATTCAAGAATAAGAACTATACACTCTTCATGTGTCACAGGTACGGATTACTCTGATCTAGTTCACAGATTCATTATGTTCTATGAATACCTCCAAGGTTTTTCAAGCATTTCCTCATGAAATTATTTTTCAAGAGCAGAAGGATGCTTTTTCCAGAAGGTGTCAGTATCAGACCACAAACTTTGGAACAAGAAAAAAACTTGCACAAAAATGATTCAACTTGAAATCCCCACTGAAATGTATGAAGCCTTACCAAAGCAGACAGGATATGATAGACAATTACACATATGTGATAGACCTTAATTTCATATGTGATAGACCTTTTCATATGTGATAGACCTTAATTTCTTAAGACTATCTCTGTATCTTTATGATAACATTTCATTTTCATTTTGTAGCAGGCATTCAAAATTGTCCTATTATGGAAATACCAATGCTTTAACTTACTACTTATGCCTTAAGTTAAAACATATTCACATGTTGGATTATAAATGAACAGCAATCTGATCCTAACTGTCGCTGAGAGTTAACAGATGTCAGCTTATATGAAAATGACATTTGGTTTCTACTTTACAGCTGGAAAATATGGTGCCAAAGAGCTAAAATTTGATGTGGGTACAAAATAATATTTATAGTTTTGGGAGCCTCAGCTTTATATTAGTTGCTGGCATATATATACACTTTTTAACTTATTTAGTAAATGACAGAACCCTTTGGCTAATGCAACCTTGTGATGGTAATGTACAGGAGCTAAAGTTATTTAGAAATCGAGCTGAAAGGGGCAACAAACAACAACATGGTATCCATCCATGATTACAAATAGTGACTTAATTAAGATTTTGAAGGGCCCTCTGTTATCAGCTACATAAGTACATGATTTTTAAGACAACTGATCTCCACTGATCATTTCTATGACAGAGTAAGGTTCAACTCAAAGCATAATTCCCATTACACAAATAATCCAGTTGTATCATGATGCACTTATAAAAATAACCACTACTATCCAATTGGAAAACCAAGTGGAATTGAAAACGTAACATCAGATTAAGTTATTGTCATAACGATTCCCCAGCTTTTGTTACTTATCTTTAAAACAATAATAAAGGCTGGGCTGGTATTGAGGTAAATTTAGGGTTGAGTTACTTTTGTTAAAAGCTCAGCATTTTCACATTTGAGTTCTTGAGAAACTCATGGATGGGTACCATGCAGAACTGGGGATTTGGTAATTTTTTTTAATGTACAAATAAGGCCCATAACTTAATATCTTATGATCACTATCTGCCTCAGTTCCTCAGACATTTTCCTGAAAAAGCTCAGAAGCGCTGATCTGTGCCCTACATATTTCATTGTGAAGTCGGATACACCGGCTTCATTCTGCTGCTGTAAAATCTACCGTATTTTTCGCCCTATAGGACGCACTTTTTCCCCTCCAAAAATGAAGGGGAAATGTGTGTGCGTCCTATGGGGCGAATGCAGGCTTTCGCTGAAGCCTGGAGAGCGAGAGGGGTTGATGCGCACCGACCCCTCTCGCTCTCCAGGCTTCAGGAAGCTATCCGCAAGTCTTGCAAGCCCGGCGGGATGTCCCGCGGGCTCGCAAGGCTTGTGGGCAGCAGCCTGCAGCCCCACAAGCTCGGGGGATAGGGGGGTGGCGGAGCGCTGCCACCCCGCTATTCCCTGACCTGATCTGGAGGCTGGCGGTGGGGAGAAGCAAGCTTGCTTCTCCCCCCGCCAGCCCCACAAGCTCGGGGGATAGGGGGGTGGCGGACAGCCACCACCCCGCTATTCCCCGACCGGATCTGGAGGCTGGCGGGGGGGAGAAGCAAGCTTGCTTCTCTCCCCCGCAAGCCTCCAGATCAGGTCGGGGAATAGCGGGGTGTGCAAGCTTGCTTCTCCCCCCCCCCCCGCCAGCCCCACAAGCTCGGGGGATAGGGGGTGGCGGAGCGCCGCCACCCCGCTATTCCCCGACCTGACCTGGAGGCTGGGGGGGGGGGAGAAGCAAGCTTGCCCCACAAACTCGGGGGACAGCGGGGCAAGCTGTCTCTGAAGGCAGAAGAGGGAGACGGAGCGCTCCGTCTCCCTCTTCTAGCTTGGGGATGGCTGCGCAAACCTGGGGGGGGGGGGAAATAAAAATTTCCCCCTTGATTTCTCCCCAAAAAAACTAGGTGCGTCCTGTGGGCCGGTGCGTCCTATAGGGCGAAAAATACGGTATGTATTCTCCTACCTTTAAACTCTCCTGTCATTCAACATACTGACTCCTATCTGATTTCTTGCTTCCAATGTATTTAATTTTTGCTCTTAGAGTTTTTAGCCATGTGCTCCTCCAGTTCTACATCTCCTTTTGCATTTGTTCTACATCCCACGCTTGCATTTCAGTAACTTCTCAATAACAGTAGACCTTCTAGCTTAGCTTCTTTTGTTGACGTATTAAATAACCCACAAGTGTTCGGAAGAGGGTTGACCCTGTTGACTTTTCTTTAAAAAGTAGGTGATTTGTATAAAAAAGGGAAATCATAAATAAGTTTTGAAGTCAAATGTTACTGCACTGCAGACTTTATTGGCAACTATCCAGTGGAAACAGGATGCTGAACTAGATATATCTTTGGTCTGAACCATCAGGGCTCTTCTATTATTAAACATTACAGTTGGATCCTATGCATGTAGTCTCAATCCTATTCTCATTCAACTAATGAAACTAAAGGGTGGAATGATACTGTTAATTAAGGGGGTGTGTGGCTTTCTTTATATGAAAGTTAAGGGCACATTTATTTATGAGGCTATTTAGGTTCAGTTGTCCTTTCCTTTTAACATTCAAAGTAATACTGTATGTATTCCACACTTTCTTCAATATAAGGTTTTCAAAATTTTAACTGACTGCAGCAAGGATTTATAAAATGCTTTGCTATAGAAACTGTAATTTAGGAAAATATTGTTTTAATAACTAGCTACAAAACTATCACATCAGAACACACTTTTAATATAATTTACCAATATGCTCAATTTTCTCTCTGATAACTTCATACTCATGGGGCCAGCGTACTAGATTCAGGTGTCCAGCTGCGGGAGGCAGGCCATATAAATCTCGTGGTTCACGAAGCCGTGGCACCCATTTCCCCGAGTTATATTCCAATAAAATCTGTGTGGTCCGTGGCAAAAGTTGATCATAAAAAGAATCTATAAGATTGGGGGGGGGGGGGAGGAGAGAAGACATTGACTCGTTTTGCCTTGGATAACTTAAATTAGACAGCCAAGTTGTCTGATACAATTGAAAAGAATAATCTCATCTGCCTATCTGACATGATTCCTCTGTACTGTATTTATTTTTTTACTGTATGTATGAATTGCCTTTCCTCCAAAAGGAGCCCTGGGCTTCTATCTTATAGAACATGAAGAAGCAATAAAGCAAGCATATACAAATAACCACAAACAAGCTATAAAATAACAAGATCATTAAAACACAACGTTCATTTGCAGCTGCTGAGCATTAAAAACAACAAAATATCAATCTGTATAAGAACACAACATTGCAAAAGTAGCAACTGGGTTTTTATAGTAATTTATAAACTGGTCCAGGGCTCCCTTATCAAATTTGTTTAAGGAAGAAAATGCAGAATTTGCTTTCAAAATACTTGGGTGTGTGGTTTTGTTCTGTTTTGCAAGTGCTATTATTTCTTCATTTCTATTAGCACATACCCTTTTTAGGGTGGCTATGGCTCCAGCTTCAAGGAACTCTCCTCATGCCATCATCACATCACAGACTTGTATGTGATCTACTTGCACACAATCGCACACACGCAGCGCCAGCAACCCAGCAGTGTGGAAAGAACTGGAAAGACTTCCTGGCTCATGAGGAGACCTTCCCTAGAGCCCAAAGATGACACCCTCTTCCGGCTCTGGGGAGGGTCTCATCGCAAGCCATGAAGACTCTCCTGGGGGCTTCCACTTAATCTTTTTGTGATCTGCACATTTCACTGCATAAGTGGAGAGTCGCCTGTACAGATCACAAAAAGATTATTGCCACATATAAATATCGATATTATACCACTACTAGATTTTAACAGCAAATTATCCTCATGTCTGACACTAAACATGATTTCTTTAGACGTTTTTTGCAACACTGCATGCTAGAACTTTGCTGTGTTCCACCTAGCTGCTAATTCTTCTCTACTCTTACCCAAATGCATTTCAATTCACTAGTTTGACAATGAACAACGATATTCAGACCTGCATAAAAGGCACACCGCTCAAGATCTTCTGTTAAAAATGGGTTAAAGGGATCTTCGTCCTAAAAAAACAACAGAAAAATACAACAGAAAGTAAGGTCACGTGTTTCTTGCACATGGAAAGTGGACAAAAATATCTGAAATGGGACACTGTGCACTCAATAACAGTGACCATTATGATTCTAAATAAAGAAATAATTGAATTGTTTATTTTTGCTAACTTTGTACTACAGTGCAAATGAAATCAAGAGGGTATCATCATGAAAGAGAACAGATTGCAGGCTTTAAAATATGAAAAATAGACACACCATTAGAGACCTTAAATAAACAGTTTAATAAACAGTATAGCAAGAATTGTTGGATTGTGAGCAAAGATGTAAGTAATGCCTCCCTTGTAAGTCAGATAAATGAGTTGGTTTTCCCCCACCCCCAAAGTCTGTATAGACTTCTAAACTTCTGCAGAATCTGTTGTGCATGAGTCCAATGAATTATGTTAACTGCTCACTGCATAATATCTTACTGTGAATTTGGAAACATGTGAGAGGATTAATAGGGCCAGAGTGATTATAAATGCTCCTTAGCAGTCAGTGGTGAAAATCAATACTTGGAATGAAGTACATGGTTTCCCTTCTCTCTATTTTATCTTCACAACAACACTGTGAGGTACATTAGGTTGAGAGACAATGACTGGCCCAAGGCCACCCATGGCTACATTGGAATTCGAACCCTGGGCTCCTAGGTCCAACACTCTAACCACCACAGCACACCAGCATGTTTCCTCTAGCATGGATATTCCCATTCAGGGATGGCAAACTAAATTTTCTTTAACGAATCAAACATTACAAGAAATAGGTAATATATTCTAGAATAATGTATAAAACTGAAGACTGAGCATACCGAATTGTAATCATCACTGGTTATTTGTTCTATGTGCTGCTTGTCCTTATCTGAGTCTTCGGACATAATCTCCTGAAACCAGGCCTTTTATTTTTCCTCCACAGACTGTAAAACACATAAAAATCAACTGTTTGAACTCTATAGCAACTTTGACTACAGCTCTTGTCACAAACAAAAAGGAGGCATTAGAACCCCAGTATCCTGTGGGTTTTTTAGGTGTTTCATGGCACCAATAATTTTGTTTTTTTTTTTAAAAAAATTTTTATTGGTTTTACAACATTTTTAAGAAAAACAAACAAACACAAAACATAACAAACATACAAAATAGTTTCAAAGATATTTTCATAAACCTCTTTTCTTGGACTTCCCCATACCCCCCCTCTCTGCATCCCAATGTCCATATTTGAACTAGCAACTCCCAATTGTTACTTTCTAATCTCTGTCATCTTAGTCCTCTTTTATTGTCTAACCTTGTATCCCTGTACCCTATTGCTTCTGACAACCACAACATTTTAACATTCATTCAGTTTATAGTAGTCCTTAAGATAGCTTTTAAATTTTTTCCATTCTTCTTCCACCGTCTCTTTGCGTTGGTCACGGATTCTGCCTGTCATCTCAGCCAATGTCATATAGTCCATCACTTTCATCTGCCATTCTTCCAGAGTAGGTAAATCTTGTGTCTTCCAATACTTTGCGATGAGTATTCTTGCTGCTGTTGTGGCATACATAAAGAAATTTCTATCTTTCTTTGTCACCAATTGGCCGACAATGCCCAAGAGAAAGGCCTCTGGTTTTTTAGAAAATGTACATTTAAGTACCTTTTTCATTTCATTATAGATCATTTCCCAGAAGGCCTTTATCTTCGGGCATGTCCACCAAAGGTGATAGAAAGTACCTTCAGTCTCTTTACACTTCCAACATTTATTATCGGGCAAATGGTAGATTTTTGCCAGTTTGACTGGGGTCATGTACCACCTGTAAACCATTTTCATAATGTTTTCCTTTAAGGCATTACATGCCGTAAATTTGATACCGGTGTTCCATAACCATTCCCAGTCATCTGACATAATGTTGTGTCCAACATCCTGCGCCCACTTAATCATAGCAGATTTAACTGTTTCATCCTGTGTGTTCCATTTCAACAGCAAGTTATACATTCTAGATAAATTCTTAGTATTGGGTTCTAGCAATTCGGTCTCTAGTTTTGATTTCTCCACCTGGAAACCGATTTTCCTATCCTGTTTAAAAAATTCCATTATTTGGCGATATTGAAACCAATTTTCTACTTTGTGCTTCAATTTCTCCTGACTTTGTAGTTTAAACTTGTCTCCATCCTGTTCTAAGATTTCCCAATACTTCGGCCATCCGACCTCCATATTGAGTTTCTTCACTGCTTTAGCCTCCACTGGTGACACCCATCTAGGGGTTTTATTTTCCAATAGGTCTTTGTATCTTATCCAAACATTAAATAATGCTTTTCTAACAATGTGATTTTTAAAAGTACTGTTAACTTTGTCATACCAAAGATATGCATGCCAGCCAAAAGCATTATTGAAACCTTCCAGATCCAAGATGTCCGTGTTCTCGAGGAGCATCCATTCTTTCAGCCAGCAAAAAGCTGCTGCCTCATAGTACAATTTTAGGTCCGGCAGGGCAAAACCCCCTCTTTCTTTAGCGTCAGTCAGTATTTTGAATTTAATTCGGGGCTTTTTGCCCTGCCAGACAAATTTCGAAATGTCTTTGTGCCACCTCTTAAAGCATTCCATCTTGTCAAGAATCTGCAAGGTCTGAAACAAAAATAACATTCTAGGCAATACATTCATTTTAATTACTGCAATTCGGCCTAACATTGACAGTTTCAGATTTGACCATATTTCTAAATCTTTTTTAATCTCTGACCAACATTTTTCATAATTGTCCTTATACAAATTGACATTCTTAGGTGTTAAATAAACCCCTAGGTATTTGACCTTCTTGACCACTGTCAAACCTGTTTCCTCCTGAAATTTCTCCTTTTCCATATCTGTTAGGTTTTTCCCTAAAACTTTAGTTTTTTGCTTATTCAACTTAAATCCAGCTACCTGGCCAAATTGTTGTATTATTTCTAAGACCCTTTTCGTACTAGTGTTTGGCTCTTGCAAAGTCAATACTAGGTCATCTGCATACGCTCTTAACTTCATGGCACCAATAATTTTGACTAACTAGTATTTATTATATTATGAAATAACACTTTTCCAACTCAGAGGCATTTTTCCATTTTGACACAAGTAACGTTGCTGCAGGCAGCCAAAAATAAGCAGACTCAAGCGCAATGTTCCACATAGAAGATGCTGCTGATTGCTTTGGAATTACTATAATTGGGACTTTGATTCTGACATCTTCATTCTCCCATTTAATCTTTTCTGCAGATTCCCCAAAAATAACTGTGGGTAGCCATTGATACAGATAAACAGCTTCTAATTCCCAGAGGGATAAATGTGTTATGTCTCTTCCACCAAAGCCAACCAATAGTTTAGTGGCACTTTAAAGACATACAAATTTATTATGGTATAAGCTTTTGTGGACTAGAGTCCATGTTATTGCCACAAAAATGTAGTGAGGACAAGACCTCAAACCATTGCTGGTCTTTCATGATGAAACACTGCATCATTATTTACCATAAGAGAGAAAAATCACAGAATGGACCTTCTTCCCATCCTTTTGGAAAGCTCAGTGGCACAGCATCTGCCTTATATGCAAAAGATTACAGACTAAATTTCCGCCATCGCCTTAAGAATGGGAAATACTCCATCTGAAATCCTGAAGAGACACTGTCTTTTTTTTTAAAAAAATATTTTTTATTAACAGGCCAATCAAATCACATTATTTCCAAATCACATTAGTTCCAGATTATACAGCCAGATTTTTAAATTTTTGTTGGGGGTACCCATACTTCAAGCTCCGAAAAGGGGTCCAAACATCACTTATATTACTGCTTTAATTAGACAGTTCTATCCAGTTCTGTCCAGATAGTCTCTTTGTTACTTTCCTCATCTTCTTGTTGTTATCATATATTCCTTTCTTTGCGATCTCTGGTAATCTTCACAAGCAGGTTGAAGACAAATATCCTCTGTGTGGGCTTTTCACTCTCCAAAAATCATACCACATAAGGACAGACGCCATTCCACACCTCCGTAAAGAACTTTCCCTCAGTCTGTCCGTTAATTTCCCCAGGCCTGCCAAACATATCTCAGAGGGCTCTGCCAGGTTAGATCACATTCTGAAAATCCTTCGCATTCCGATGACCCTGGTCTTCCTCCCCCCGTCCTTCTTAGACAAGCCTTTCTTAGCGAGACGCCATTTGAAACTGTGTCATAAAGCTTTCCTCCGTTCTCCGATGTTTACCAATCCTCTCTTTGAACAATAATTCACTCCACACAGTTCTTAAATTCCTGCTTGTGATTAATAAATTGCAACGATTCTTCTCTCTTGGGGTAGAGGGTTATTAATACTCACATAAGGCAAAAAAGAAAGAAAAGTTTTTTCCTCCACCCCCTTTCCGTTTCACTCCAAACATACCAGTCTTTTAATGGTGGTTCATCACTTGATTTATTTGTCCCGCCCATCGCTCCGCTCACAGAGATCCATTAATCAGCAGTCTTAACTCCCGATCTTCGCTTGATACATGTGCTTTAGCTTCTTTCCAATTATATATTTCGAGCCAAAGCGAACCAGTGCGCTAATTGGAGACAGCGTCAGGAAGAGCCGACTTCACACAAGGGCTTGTGCCAAGTGTCTGACCCCCTTCTTTCGAATCCGGGGGTGAATTATGGACACTGCTGGCAAGGCAGTCCCCCCCCCATCCCCTTGGGGGGGCCGGGAAGGCTGCATACTTCCCATAGCAGTCTTTTAATTACCTCGTGTGGGTCGGAGAGATGTTATTGTCGGCCATCTTCCAATACGCCCCCTGGTGGCCCCCCTCCTGAAGAGACACTGTCAATCAGTGTGTAGATAATATTAAGCTAGAATAGATGTGCCAACAATCTGACTCGGTATAAGGCAGTTTCCTACAGTCCTATGTCAGCTTTCTCAGATTTTTTTTAAAAAATAATCTTTATTAATTTCCCACATAGACATATATACCGTACATAAATAACAAATCATACAAAGCAAAAACAATACAAATAAAGAAAAAAATAAAGTAAAAGAAAAAAAATACAGTATATTACAATTAAATAGAAGAGAAGAAGAGAAGAGTTTGGATTTGATATCCCGCCTTTCACTCCCCTTCAGGAGTCTCAAAGCGGCTAACAATCTCCTTTCCCTTCCTCCCCCACAACAAACACTCTGTGAGGTGAGTGGGGCTGAGAGACTTCAGAGAAGTGTGACTGGCCCAAGGTCACCCAGCAGCTGCTTGTGGAGGAGCGGAGACACGAACCCGGTTCCCCAGATTACGTGACTACCGCTCTTAACCACTACACCACACTGGCTCCTGTTTAATAACAGGTTAAAATGTAAAACTTCCAATAATTTTCATTATACTGCTTATACTGCTTATACAGTATTGTCTATATTTTCTTGCACAGTTTTATGTTATTTCATATATATATATATATATATATATATATATATATATATATATATATAATCCGATATGGTATCTAATACACTTTTTGCTTACAAGTATCCATCTAGTTCTGCAAGTATCTTATTGTTTGTACAATGCAATTTTAGTTATTCTTTGAATAGTTTCCATTCTCCGTACACTTTCTGGTTTGACACTCCTCTGATTCTTCCCGTCAGTTTTGCTAGTTGCAGGTATTCTATCATAAGAGTCTGCCACTCTGTAATCATTGGTAGGATTTCATTTTTCCAGTTTCTTACCACTATTATTCTGGCTGCTATGATTGCATACATAAACAATGGTCTTATATATTTTTAAAATTCTATTGGTAGTATACCTAATAGGAAGATTTCGGGTCTTTTTTCAAATGTAAACTTGAATAGTTTTTTACGTTCACTATAGATGTTATTTCAAAATTCACGGATAACTACACAGTTCCACCACATATGAAAATATGACCCTATGTCCTTTTTGCATCTCCAGCATGTTGGTGACCTGCCTTTATACATTTTAGCGAGTTTTAAAGGGGTGTGTTGACATCTGTATAGCATCTTCATAGTGTTTTCCCTAAGGTGCCATGAATTTAATATCTGTCCTCCATAATCTTTCCCAGTGTTCCATGTAGATATTGTATCCAAGGTCCTGCGCCCACCTCACCATTACTATTTTAATTTGTTCCTCTTTTACTTCCCATTCTAATAAAAAGTTGTAAATTCGTGAAATGTGTTTTCCTTTATTGTGAGTGAACTCTTTTTTGAATTTGGATATTTCTTTTGCAAGACCTTCTTTCTTATCTATACACAATCTTTGATTTAACTGAAAATACTGGAGCCAAACTGACAGGTGGTTTTTGATTTCATCATATTTCTTCAAAGTTGGCTCATCTTTATCCACTTCTACTAATAATCGGTACGTGGGCCACTCTCCTTTCATATTCCTCCTTTTAACTGTTATGGCTTCTGCAGGTGAGGTCCCAGATTTCACAGACGTAAGCCACTCATTTTCAATGTTGAAAGCAAAGGTCTTGAATAATGCTAAGGGAACATCAACAATACACTGGGCTGATGTAGGACAATGAAGAGAGGGAAATGTTGCTTTCACAGTGCATATCAACTGCACAAGTTGTGTCAAAGGCAAAGAGCCATCTGTGCCCTCTGCCAGGCAGTTTACGTGTGGAGTGGAGGGCCATTACTGATGAAGCAACATAATTTTTTGTCAGCGTGAGCCAAAAGCAGTGTAACATGTTATGAAGATACAGTGAATTACTCCTCCATAAGTTTTGAATTCTAGTTGTTAACTGATTCTACTCACAAGCTGATTATTGACAATACCTATTGATCTATTTCTGCAAAACAATAGTATGTGTCTGATGCTACCTTCTCTGCTTACTGGCAGATTATGGGCAACATAGTATGTGGTTTTGTTGTGTGTTAAGATTTATTTTCCTCAGTAATGTAGGAAATGTATCACTTTGAAAATCAAACATTTTGCTCAGATGTATCATCTTCAACGCCTCCCTGACCAGAATGAAAAGGGGCAATAAAGCTTGCCTATCCTTGTGCCCTGTCTGTATAAGACAGAGCTATTACAAATGGGAAACAATTTCCGATCCCCAGAACCCACTTGAGGAAATCATAACAGCTGTAAAAACAAAGGATGGGAAGAAGGAAAAGAAATATTAACAGACAGCAAGAACTTATGTTGCTCTTAATCTGCCAATAAGCAGTCAAGGAGCACCACAAACACTTTCTTGTTTTGCTAGGCAAAAGTAAATCAATAGTGTTGCCAATAAAGGTCACATTTGACAAGGATGACTGCAAAAGCAAAGGATGAAGAGTTTCAGCCCACACTCATTCTGTGCACTTATTATTTATTCAGCTACAACCAGGTACCACTCAAAATTTCAAAGTGAGGGACACTTCTAGAGTTTTGGCCTTTATTTCAGAGTACTGTACTGTAGAAAAGAAATATTCTGGAATGAGAGGCATATTCTAGGAAGAATTTAAGCAATCACAGTTTTTCTCAGCCCCCAGGCTGTAAGACACGGTCAGCATTCCCATTAAAATGCTATTTCAGACATTTGATAAAGGTTCAACAGTTGTTTTCAGTTAAGGAGGAATGCATGGAGGCAAACTAGCATACTGACAAGTCCTGTGCATGGGTAGAAAGCTGGACCTTGCCTCAAATGCACTATTTAAGCATCTCCAGTACCCCAAATGCGACAATGTGCACACAAACACATACACAAAGCCGTGTTTGAGAACTATAGGCCCAGGGGCCAATACTGGCCCTCCAGGTCTATAAACTCTCCCCAGGCCCCGCTTTACAACCTCAGCATTTTTGTCTGTCTGGATGGATGACAGAAAAGGCCTCTGGCCCCACCAACCACTTGCATATGGCCCTTGGAAAGTCATTGTGGCCCCTGGAAAGTTTTCCGCACCTCCAGCCCCAGCACAAAGGTTTGCCCAGTAGTATCATCTGGGGAATTAATTCCAGGGCACTATTTAACAGAATGAGAAGCACCTCCCCCCCCCCAAATACAGCAGTACTGTACTGGATAACCATATTTTGAAGTTAGTAAAGTAATAATACGCTTTATCAACTCCCCCCTCACTATTATAACCAGAAACTAAAATTATATAACTGCACCATTGATTTTACCCTGAACTGCCAAGCTTGGGCGCTTCCAGACAGGGGCTTAATACTGAAAATGGGTCACTGAGATATTGCAAACAGGTTGACAACAAGTTGTTTAAAAACAAAGGACGCATAGGATTTTCCTCAGGAGAAAAAAAAAGGCCTGGATTAAATGGGAAGGAATCACAGGCTGGCATTTTGATGCCAACGACGTCATGTGGACGCTGCAAAAGAGAATTAAAAAACCAAACGGCGGGTATGAGGAGCACCTATCCCATTATAAACACCAGCCCCCCTGCCAGATCAACAAGGCTCGGTAAATGTCACAAACATACGTGACCAAGAGGCACCTAGTCCCACGTTCCTGGAGAGCTGCATCTGGTCGTCCCCCCCCCGCCCATTTTTGCCTACTCGCCTTTCAGTGCCACAGACGCCCTTCCGTTGCCCGCACACCATTCATGCCTGCTCCTCCCTCACCTTTGAATTAACGTGTGAATGCTGATTCCCGGGTTCGGGGGTGGGGTGGGGAGGAGCCGGGAAGTCCCTAACCCCGCATGGCTAAACCTCAACCCCGCCCTTGGCGGAAAAGCCCAGCCGCCAAGTCAAACAGCCGCGCAGCGAGGGCGTGGCCTCGGCAGCCTCTTCGGGCCAGTGATGGCGGCGGGGCTGCTGCTCCGAGCAGAGGAGGCCGAGAAAAGACGTTGCCACGGCAACCGCGAACCGCTCTGTTCCTGGGTGGAACTGTGGCCAGTCCCCCGTTCTCCCCGCCGCCGAGAGAAGCTCCTCCGGGCTGCTGGTCCCACCATCCCCTTCCTCTATTTAGATCTGCTATCTGATAGCCTCCCCGTTCCTATCACTGTGGTGTAAGAAACTCAACAGGTGAGGTTCCGCCAGCTCTGCGGAAAAGCCCCACCTGTTGGATTTCTCCCCCTTTCGTTCAAGGTGCAGGAACCTCACAAGGGAATGGATGAAATGTCAGGGAAACACTATGGACTACGCCGTGATGGCGAAACGGACTGGGAAACTCAGAAACCATTTTTTTTAATTAAAAAAAATGGGGGGAAATGATAAGTTATTTAGGAGACCACTGTAAGCAGATGGAAACAAAGGCAGGACTTTGATTTCACTTGTGTAAAAATTACAATGGATAATACGGTTTGATATAAAAAATGGAGTATGGATGAATATGCAGTAGTAGATATTTAAAACGAGACCCCATGGAGGGGATGGGGGGAAGTCTTGAGATTCGGATAATCTCTTTATATAGATATACTTTTTTATTCTCTATTTGTATTTTGTATTTGTAAAACCAATACAAAAGATTTTTTAAAAAATCTGGGAAGCAGGTATACCTGCCATCTGGGAGTGTTGCCAAGTTTGTTTATTTCACAATCCCAACACAAAGGGATGCATTCCCAAGAGAGGAAATTTTCCCAACTCACTGTGCCGACCTAGGAAAAAGCAACAGGCTAATAAAGATCTTTACTAAGGATATTTAAATAATTGCCAAACAAAATCAACGTAATAAATTCAGCTGGGTATATATATATATATTCAACAGAGGAGGTTCCCCCAGTATTACACCATCACAGCAGGGATGGGGGTAGTGGAAATCACCTAATTATTCTAGGTGCTCAAGGTCTTGCCTGAAGACAAGGCGACTACTTTGCGTAGATATTTGAGGTGCATTGATATTTCATCTGAGTCAAGGAAACGCAGGCACAAGGCACTGGAGATGTAGGAACTGAAATATTAAAAAAACCCACTCATTTTGTTCTGTGGGTCATTGGTGCTGCCAAAGTGGGGACAACACGATTAAACAAAGCCCTTTATGAACTGGAACAATAACAAAGCACTTAACAATTACTAACAGTTAAGAAAGAATGAGAAAGCAAGATTAAGAAAGGGCAGTAACAACAAAGAATAGATAAAAGGAAACAAGTGACAGGATTACTGTATATATTTTGTTTGTTTTGGAAGCTTTGTTTTGGACCCGTCTTGTGCAGGAGCAAACATCTAGCCACCTGTTTTTTTTAAAAAAATGAGAAGTGGGGAAGTGTAGGAATAGGTGCCTCTGCTGTGAAGCAAGGCTAATATTCCATCTTTCGTGTTCAGATGGGAAATTATCATTTAAAAAGGATTTGAAATACTTCACAAAAGCTAAAAGTCATTTTGATTGATCATTGAAGCATCTATGTGTAAAGATGTTTAGGAAATCTGCTGCTCCTTGCTGGATCATTTTACATCTAAAACTTTTACAGATCTGGCATTTTTCATAGCTGTTAAAATGGGAATGAACATGGTAAGAGACAGAAGTAGCCCTTCTAATAAATATATCTCCAAAGCAAGGAAATTCAAAATACAATTTAAAATTCTCTTAATATGCTGCCACTCCTTGGGGATTGTGTTGTTTAAAACCTGGTATTAGTGAAAACGTTATGGAAAAAAGCAATGAAGGATTTAGTGCTTATGGGTTTTAAAAAGTAAACGGGTTGTCTGAATCATATGAGAAAAATACATTACTTAAATGAGAAACTTACCTTTTCTGCGGTATAAATCTATGAGTGAATGCTACTACAGTATTACTAATAATCATATGAATGCTTCTTCCTGGATGCTCTCATTTTCAAAGACTTTGTCTCATGGGGAGCTCCCAATATGTCCTTGTGCAAGCCAGCAACAAGCACAACATGATCCAGACTATGAAATTCAGAAGGAAAGAAATCCACCTAGCTTCCCTCCCTTGGGTCTAGCATTGTGACATATGGGAGATGTGAAACAGTATAGTGCAGCAGCCATTCTTTAGGGTCAGTGATATGGAGCTGAGCTGAAGTGCTCAATGGATATTTTAGTGAACCCGGGCTTAGCATTCAGTTTATGTTGTGCTGTTAAAACGCATCCATTTCCCATGGAGCATCCAGGTCAGCACAGATAATATGACATACAAAGAATAACATTCCGAGTCCCAGTTTGGTTCATCATGTAAACATAATTATTTCTCCTGTGACTGCCCAGAAGCTCTGAGTCATTCCTCCTCTGGAGCTTTATATAATTCAAGATTTGGATTGGCAGTTTTACACTCTGTGTCAGATATTGCCGTTTCCACAGATGCCTCAGAAAAGGCCAGTTCATACTGTTACTTTTTTGCTGAAGTGTTAGAGCATTTCAGCATGTATCCAAAGACGGATCGTGTAAAATAGACAAATCATGGGAGGGTGTCTCATAAATCATTTATCTTAGCACTTGTGGTGCCTATAGTGATACTGTTATGGTAATGACATAATGCACTCCAGAGAACTTGCTATTGCAACATTACCTTCTTTCCTGCCTGGAACTTGTACTTTGCTTCTACTGAACTTGCAATCTGTCACCCATTCACAAAAGAAAATGGGCATGTTGGCTGGTGGATAAGACAACTTGCCCACTCACTCTTTGGGACTCAAGGCCTGCAATCCTAAACACGCTTACATGGGACTAATCCTGATTAAACTGAGACTTAATTCTTGAGTAAACATCCATGGGGGTAGGGTGGGTAAGCTGTTAGTGATGTAGAGGCTGGAGGTAGACCATTTAAATGTTTAAATGTATAGTTATTTTTGTGGGTATCAAATCACCACAGAGCCTAGGGCTTGCCGATCAGAAGGTTGGCAGTTCGAATCCCCGCGACGGGGTGAGCTACCGTTGCTCGGTCCCTGCTCCTGCCAACCTAGCAGTTCAAAAACACGTCAAAGTGCAAGTAGATAAATAGGTACCGCTCCAGCGGGAAGGTAAACGGCGTTTCTGTGCACTGCTCTGGTTCGCCAGAAGCGGCTTAGTCATGCTGGCCACATGACCCGGAAGCTGTACGCTGGCTCCCTCAGCCAATAAAGCGAGATGAGTGCCGCAACCCTAGAGTCGGTCACGACTAGACCTAATGGTCAGGGATCCCTTTACCTTTTTAATCATCCACCATCTAGCTAAGATCTAGCTTCATTGTTGGGAATGTGGGAAGCCAGAAGCTGATTTCATGCATATGGGGCGAAGCTGTGATAATGAAGATAATGAAGTGGGCTAGACATAGGATGGTAACAGAGAGGAAATTACTGTAAAGGCTGTGACAAATGATCACCAGTACAGAGAGCCTGGTGTAATGACATAGTGCTCCTTCCTTTTAGAATCAATAGATCATTGTTTCTAGCAAGTTTTGAAGTCAAGGGGTCTTTCCAGATAATAGCCAAAGAGTAGGGCCAGGGTTGCATGTGATACAGCAGTACAAGGCTGCATCTAGGCACATCTAAGAAGTGTTTCAGGAAAATGTGTTGTAAACTTTATTATGGGAAATCACGTTGGTGAAAGACGGGACTCCTCATTGCTATCTGGTGTCACAGTTACAATGCATATAAAACGCTTTTTCTTTACTAATGTAGCTGAGTCCCAAGGCTACATATTTAGCAATGTATAGTTGCCATACAATGGATCACCTGCAGTATTGTCGTTTTTGCTGGTGGAGGAAGGAGTATCTAGAGGGTCTCTCTCTCCCCAACGTAACATCCCCCCCCCCACTCAGTGTTAAAATGAGCCTGAAAACCTTTGTATTTTCAGAGTTTGCATCCAAGCTCCTTGTAAATTTTACCTTGTTGAAAGTAATTGGATTGCATGAAACTTCAGGAATTCCAAAGCAGAGAAACGTTCTTAAAGGCCCAACTGATGTGCACTTTGTTGTCTGAACAGCACCTGTGGCATCAGAACTGCACAATGTGAGGAGAGTTAAACCCTCCTCCCCAACCAGTGTCATCCCAATGAAAATCCCAGCCCTCCCACTTCCATTTTGTTTCCATCAGCCCAAAGGAAAGGTTGCATACAACCTGCCTTTTTCTACCAGTTGTTGCTGAAGCCATGTTTGCAGTTTTAAAAAAGCCTAACATTAAAACAGCTGTTTTGTGCAGAATTGCTCTTCCACAAAAAAACAGCTGTATTAAAAATAAAAATTACCCTTGCAGGTACAAGAGGCAAGGAATAGAGAGGGGGGAAAATAGCCTTTCAAGCAAGCAAATAACTCCAAACATACATATTCTTTAATTTTGTTGCTGGCCTTTTATGCAAATCTGGTATATTCAAAACATTGTATTAAAGGAAATGTGTGTGTTCACTTTCCAGCTAGATTTAGCTCCAGCAGCTCAAGTGATACAGCGGGCATAGCTTTCTAAAAGCAAGTGAGAGCAGTTGCAGACACCTGCTTAGCAAAGGTGTGGAGTGGGGGGAATGATGCATCCTGTTGATTATACAGCTTATAGAGAAGTGACCAATTTTCAGTTACAGTACTTGATCTATGAGATCCTGAGACAAAGAAGGCCTCTCCTCCACTCTCTTGGAAATGAAAACAACAATCTATTTTTTTTTAAAAAAAGACTGCTGTTTTGCGTGAATCTGGTAAATTGAAAAAGTTTAATTGCAAAAATAGTTCCACTTTTTTTTACAAAGAGGTGTGTACACACGCACAAATATGTGCATGCATGCTCATTATGGATCTTCAATTTCCAGAGGGCAGGAAAGTACTAACTGAGGGAAGGGAACAACAACACACGGTGTGAATGCATCCTGTCTAGCACCTTGATGGAAACATCAAGGTTGATTTGGGAGCCATAACATTGCATGTGTTCATGCATGGACAAAGGTACAGAAATGAACACACCGAAACAGTGGCCCACCCTAATGTGCACACAACCCAGGAGACCTCAGCTACATTAAAGAAAAAGTGTTTTATATGCATTATAACACTGTGACACCAGATGGCGCTGTGGAGCTCTGTCTTTCACCAACCTGATTCCCCACTTTGAAGTTTGCAATGCATTTTCCTGAAACGCTATATTGATTTGTCTAGATCCAGCCTTCATTGGAAGCAAGGGCAGAAGGAGCAAATGACAGGATTGAAGGTACATATTGAAACCAGAACAATATGTAAGCCTACCCTTCGCCCCCCCGCCCCCCCTGGCCATCCCAAATGAGGAAGTTAAAGCAGAGGAACATGCAATTAAAGTAAGCTTTAAGAATAATCAAATCCAAGCAATACCCAAATATGTTTAAAACAATTTTTATTGCATTTTCATATTTTATAGTAAAAGAACGAGGACATACATATGTTGGGAAATATGTACTATGACATTTGGACATTTATTAATATTTTTATATGTAAAATGTTACCTTTCAGTTTTGATGATTAGCACTGCAGAAGAAAGGAATCTGGAGAAAAGCTCCTAGGAAGCATATGTATGTGTTTCCCTGTGTTTATAATCTTATGTATATAAACACACACTTAAATATATATATGTTCCTGTATGGTTGCAATGTATAATAAAACGTAGTGGCGGTTTTTCAAAATACCTGGGTTTTCTTTGTTGTACAAAAAAGCAATGGACAAAGATACAGTTCCAACAATCCCAACCAATAAATGAATGTTTCAGTCAGGAAACATTGGTAGGCAGAATACCCCAATTTAGGCCAATGCAAGGGAATGTAATAATCTGGAATTATGAAACATGTTTTAACTGGCACTCCATTAATATTTATTAGTCATATATACCAACAGCAAACTCATTCCTCTGGCTGCCAGTTGTCATGCAGTCAAAACAGTATCTTTCATGCACAAGAAAGAGATGCCAGTTCCACGATTAACAGAACTTTTTTTGGGGGGTGGGGGTGGAAGCTGGCGGGAGGGGTCTCCAGAACAGTCCAAGGAGAACTGAACATGCTCAGAGGGTATGGAATGGAGTGAACAGAAATCTAAACAGGGGTACTTCCACACTGCACAAATCCCACTTGTTAACCATAAAGCAAAATCAAATGTACAGTAGATACTAGAATCCTCGTACACAAGAGTATTTTTTAGCACTGAAGAACACTAAAGAATGTGACCCCTCCTACCTGGAATCGGAAGTAGCATGGTCCCAGGGGAAATGTGCTCTGAGCTGTGCTAGATGTTGGAATCAGATTATTGTCTGAGTGCTAAATTAGGAAAAGGAATTTTTGACAGTAATCCTAAACCTGCAAATGTAATATGTTTGAGAGAGAGAGAGAGAAGGAAACTAGATCAGGCAGAATACAGCTGAAGACAAAATAAAAAGTCACTTTTTAAAACCTAAATAAAATTACTGTGAAGAGCTCAAGTATATGCAGAATCAAGATGTTGTTAAAAGCTTTCCCCAACCTCCGGTGCTCAAAGATGCTATTGGACTGCAATTCCCATCAGGCCCAGTCAGCAGGTCCAACAACATCCGGAGGGCACCAGGTTGCGACAAGCTGCAACTCTGCATGAAATTGTTATTACTGTGTATTTGAATCAGTGATACTGTAATGGAACAAATCCTACTCTTTCTCAGAACTGTATGCTGTGTAATACCTTTCCTATTTATATAGCTAGCCTCTACCTTTTAAACTCTAGAATCAGCACTGTTGCTAACTTCCTAATGATTTTCCCTTTAGGCAGAAGAGGTGAGGCTTACATTTGAGCTTCAAAGCTTTGATGGTGTTATAGGTTTGTGGGTGCCAGACTCCCCCTCCCCCCATTAATCCCTGGATCCAGCAAGTGTTAAAATCTAATCAAGCCAAGTTACCTTCCCATGAGGTGACAGCCTGGGTGATGAGCCATTAAGAGGGATTAAGGGGCTTGGTGCTAGACAGCTAATGGCTAGTGCCCCCTCCCTCAAGAGATAGAGTCAGAGTTTAGAGTAGATAATGTGTGTGATATAACCTAGAAGAAAAGCAACAAACTGGCCAGAGATCATGATGTTTGATTTCTGTTTGACTCCAAGGCAGCGGCTATGGGAGAAACAAGACCCTTTTGGGGTATTGATGCTGTGAACCCCTCCATTGTAGACTCAGGCTGTATAGATCTGAATATAAACCATATATCATAAAGACACCACAATCTCCACTGTGCCTCATTTCCAAAAGGAAACACAAACCCTGCATAAGTGCCTGGAACCCCTGGAATCTTGCACTGCTCAGAAATTGGGCTGGCGTGCAACACTATCATCATGCCACTGTGGCCAGTGAGTGTGTTGTTCTGAGTTCAGCACACTATACGCACAAACCGATGCTTTCAAGTAAAAATGCGGGCTCATAGAGATCACACTACACAAATCTAAGCAATGCAAGTCAAAAGCAGCAGCAGCATGTGGGGAAAAATAAGTTTCCCAATAGTAGGAGATGGTGAGTGGAGCTCAGATGAATTATGTTTATGAAGTAACATCCTCCATTCTGAATATCAAACAGTATAAATCACTTAATCCACCGACCTCACTATTAACTTGTCTTGGATTAAATGGGGGTAAAACTTCAGCCTAGAGTTTTTTACAGCCATTCCAAATGGGCTGAATGAATGCAGACAGGATAGTAAATAATCATTGCCACCATCACCTGGGGCTGTAAAACCGCAAGGCAGGAGTGGTGTGGAAAGCTACAAAAATGAATCATTCTGCTACCTACAAATGTATATCCTATAGTCACATGAGTATCAGGATCTCCATTAAGTTGTGGCAGCATAGCGGCTTCATATAGGGTGTTTTCCTGATTTGGGTATATATCGGTGTAAGGCAGGGTAGGGAGACACCATTGACATTTATTTTGAGAATCATGCAAGCTTCTATGTTCTGCTGTATGCATGTGGTAAAACAGATTCTTGAGCAGCGCTTGCAAATCATGGGGTGTATATAGAGTTCTCCTCTAAAATAAAGCACACTCATGCAGATAGTATGTAATTTATGAAGCAGCTTTTAGAGGTAAGTTTTGTGATTTGGTGCCTAGATCTCGATGATAGGTCAGGCTGTGTATATGTTGCCAATTTAAAACACAGCTAAGTCAAATTTTTCCCCTCTCAGTTTGGATTGAAGATGGTTTTGGGGGGAAATGCATCAAAATGCAGAATTTTGTAAGCAGCAACAAGACAGATGCAGGATAGATATGGATTGTTGCCAACGCCATATGGACACCACCTCCTAAAGCAGTGGTGGGAGCACCCTGGATGAAGGGCAAATGGGAGTGCATAAACAACCTTGGTTTCAAATGAAAATTCATCTTATCCTGCAGTCAAACACCACAAAGGACAACTGGACTGGATATTACAAAGAAGGCTGTTACTTTTCCTAACTAAAACTTGCCATCTAAATCGACCCATGAGGTATACAGCCATGTGTAAATGAAATTTCTGAAGCCAGGTTGAGCTTTATTAGAAGCTCAAGCTTCACTTGGGAGCCACGGTGGCTGGTCCATTGGGGCAAATAGGGCATTGCCCCCTCAACTTTAGTCTGCTCTCAGGCAGCCTCCCATCTTCCTGCCTTCTTACTTAAAACTAGTCCAGGAGTTATTCCTGGCTATAAGCTTCCTCCTCCATAGTCTCAGTTTTGACCTTGTAGAACTCAGCACAGAGGAGGGTGGTGACAAAACTAGAATTAGTTGACTTCGCCTGTCATTGGCTCTTGTTCCTGCCTATCATTGGCTTCCCTGCCTTCTACCCTAAGAGTCCAATTGGGCACCAGCCACCTCTGCTTGGGAGACTTTGCTATACCTCAGCCATGTGACAATAATAAACGAGAGTGCTTTTCAGCTTGGACAGAGCAAGAAAAGGAAATCTCTGCAACTGATTTCACTAAGACTTTACTCATGAGGAATGAAAAAGTGTGATAGGATATAAATAACATGCTTTTAATGTACTTTTATTAGAGCAACGGGAACTTTTATTAGAGCAACAGGAATCTAACAGCTACATTGATAAACCTGTAATTAAGAAAATGTCTACAGTGTTATCAAGCCCTTGCTTTTTATGGCTTCTGTGGTGTTACTGCCTATGGAACTCAGCAGGCTCCAAAGTTTTTTCCTGGCACAATGGGTAATTATTTTTGCAACTCTCTGGGTACCCTGCTTATGGTTATGGAATGTTTGGAAACATCCCTACACATCGTTTTGGATATTCATTATGTGGGAATGCAATTCAAAGCTTGTGATCGTTTTCATGGATGCGCAGGAGAGCCGTGGGAGCAGATTTGAACAATGAGTGAAACTTCAAAGACTTCTAGGATTGCATATGCAAGCACACAGACTCATAACCTATCCAAGATGAGATGAAAACATATAGGTAAGGGGTTTTTATGTATATACACGGGTAAATCCTAGATGGTACATAGAAAGAGAATTTTAGGGAGAAAAAGAACACAATATATTTTACACGAAAACATTTAGAACCATTCCAACTTCTTAGCTGATGAGCCAGTTGGATATATTTTTAACACCCTTTCTTGCAAAGTAAATCTAAGAAGAAAGTTGCTCAAAACTGACCCCACAAAGCCATCTGTTTTGTTAAATGTCAGAATTTTTGAAGAAGGAGTGGAAATAAGTATCACAGGTGATAGATAGACTGTTTCAGAGCTCCTGTCAAAAGCAGGGATTCTGGTAGATTAGATGATTCCAAACTGTGCCAACTCGTGAAGCTCCAGATGGCTGAAAGCTTCCCAAGGGCAAATCACTGTAATATCTGCAAGAAAGAGAGAAAAAGTTTATTATGCCTACATAGATCAAGATGGAAAAGCTCATTTAAGATGGCTTGGGGTGGAGGAAAATAGCACAGGGAATAACAGAGCAATGTTGCCTATCAATTACCTGTTCCAAGCCCCTCCATTCCCGGGATATCATCTCCAAAACTATGGAAAAAGCAACAGAAGAGAGTTTGAGTTGTAGCCATATGTTTGTGTATTTATGAATAGATATATTTTTCCTAACCAAAGAGAACATGCAAGGGAACAGAACAGCTGATTTTGTGTGTGTTTTCTGCTGCAAGATCAAGTTGTACTGGATATTGTCTCCCCCATTAGCAAGCTCCTGCATTTGGCTTGGTCTTGTTTGGCTTGGTCTTGTTACTATGTACAAACAGATGGGACAAATGTCTTTAAATATGATCAATTTGTTCCTTACAAAGAGGCACCAAAAAACCTGCAATTTTCAGAGTGTTTTGAGCCTCTCACTCATGCCACTCATGCTGATTCCAGTGTTGGCTTGCCACGCAGGGGCATCTGTTCACACAGAACAGAACCAAGTCAAACCAAAATAGAGAAACAATATCCTAGGAAATATGAGTGAGAACATGCTTGTATCGTTGCTCTCTAAGCATATAGTCAAAGAGCATCTGCTCCTCAGCAGGCTATCAAATCTAAGCTAAACAATCTCATCATGCTGTCTCATAAGAAAGCCAAAGCCAAGAACAGGAAGTGTACCCTGGCTTAGATACATCTGGAGAGCCACGGATTCGCCATCCCACCATAAAATAGACTGCATTTAACTAGCAAGATAGATTCCGAAACCAGACAGCCACAACATATGAAAAGTATATCGGTGAGTAATCTAAGGCCATATAATGGAATCAACTGTAATGTTGCTGTATGCCCAGGACTCCTCCCCTTTGGTCCAGCACCTTAACATCAATATCACCCCAGTCCATTACTCATTTATTTTCCGTTGTAAAATACCCTGATAGGACCCATCAGCAAAGGTCCTATAGTATAAACCATATCAAGCTATCCCCATAAGGCCTTTCCTCTGTCCTCTGTCTCCTTGCGTGATCTAACCAAGACAAGACCATTACAAACAACTACAGAGCCCAGCTCCATTTATAATGCAGTCCTACATACGTTTATTCATAGGTAAGTACCACTGTGTTCGATGGGGCTTATTCCCCAATATTTATGTTTAGGACTATAGCATTATGCAGGTTAAGTCAAGATACCTGCCACACCTCAGTCTATGGCCTGAAGCACAACATACTGTACCATCATTCATTTACATCGGGAATGGGAAAAGTGTGGCCCTCCAGTAAGCTGTTGTACTACAACTCCCATCACCCTTGACCTTGGGTAAGGGCTGATGGGAGTTGTAGTTCAGGAACACCAGGAAGGACAAAGGTTCCTCAGCCTTTATGCACATGATGCATTATTCAGAATGAGAAAAGAGGCCGCTGTCCCAAGGGGCTTACAGTCTAGATATCAACGCAAGGGAAACAACCAAGGAAGGAAGAGGGAAATGGAGGCAGTGGTAAAAGAGGAATAAATAAGGCCCGCCCCCTGCCCAGTTACATGTATGTAGTTACAGTAGGGATGATGCCCTAATAGTTGCAGTTTGGTAATGCAGAATCTTAAAAGCACATTTGTGAGTGAATGAAGCCTTTGGCTTCTGAATTGCTACTCTTACCCTTTTACTCCTTTTTTGGGGGGCTTGCTCTTGAACTGCCGTGTCTGCCGTTGCTTGAACTTGGGAGGCCCCTTGCGAGGCGTGGTAGGTCCAGTTGTCTCTGAAGCATTGAGGGTGGTAGGCGCTGCTGCGTTCTCAGTCATTCTTCACCTCCTGTGAGGCACTCTGCTGCTTCAGATCTCTGGAACACAAATAAACACAGTTAATGAAAAAAAAAGGGAGTACTTACAATTTACAACCCTTGTTGCCATTTGAGTTGGAAAACCTCGACCCCTACTTTAAAGCGGAAGGAGCCCTGCCCTCAATTCAGTCTGGTTATGCTGTCTACAACCATATAACTCTCTCTCTTTCCAGAGCTACAGTGTTTTTCAAAATCACAGCAAAACCTATGCATCTGAGCTCATGTAAAGTGGCTGGGATTTAAGCTGGTAGAGCAGCATTAGCTAGCCTTTTTTTTGGCAACAGGCAGGAATTCAACAGGGACAGCTGGTTGCACAGATGTAGCCATGGGAAAGGTTTCAAAAGCTACATGTTTGTGCATCATGAACCTTTTAAAGGCACAGGCAACCCTGCCATAAAGTGTGCTGGAGGCGGGGAAGAGAGAGAGAGATCATGTGCAGGAGACATTCCTACTTCTAGGTGCTCTCTCCCATCCTCAATGGTTTGAAAAATAAAAATGAATACTCCAGTTTGCCTTCACTCAGCTCAGCTGTTCATTGGCCAATAAGCACAAACTGCTACTTAAAAAATAATAATAATGGAGCAATTTATACAGTGGGATCTGGCCCTTTTTGCATCAGGCAACAATGGAGGTATGTTTGTATACTACACAAATTGCCCCCCCCCCATGACTCCGTGTTCAGTAAATTATTATGAGATTTGAGCTGATATTGAAGTTTGGCATTAAGACCATTGTTGTTAACTGATCAGGGACTGGTTGGCTGGAGGGTGGGCGGGAATGTCGGTGTGATGTGCAGGAGAAGATTTCCATAGCACAGAGAAAAACCTTACACCTGCCCATTCAGCTGCATTAATAGTGGCCAGCTGAAAGATTAGGAGCCATCATTTGTGGGGGGAAACATGGCTCAGTGATAAAACATACAGTTTGCATGCAGAAGATCCCATGTTTAATATCCAGTAAAAGAAGAAGCAGCTGATAATAAGTGATGTGAAAACCCCTACTTGAGATCCTGGAGACCTGTTGCCACGCAGAGAAAACAATATAGGGGTAGATGGGCAAATAATCTGACTTGATAGAAGACAATTGCTTATGTATTTACTTTTGTGCCTAGCACTTGCAGTTAAAGGTACAGGGACCCCTGACCATTAGGTCCAGTCATGGATGACTCTGGGGTTGCGGCACTCATCTTGCTTTATTGGCTGAGGGAGCCGGCGTACAGCTTCCAGGTCATGTGGCCAGCATGACTAAGCCACTTCTGGCAAACCAGAGCAACGCACGGAAATGCTGTTTACCTTCCCGCCAGAGCGGTACCTATTTATCTACTTGCACTTTGACGTGCTTTCGAACTGCTAGGTTGGCAGGAGCAGGGACCGAGCAATGGGAGCTCACCCCGTCGTGGGGATTCAAACCGCCAACCTTCTGATTGGCAAAGTCCTAGGCTCTGTGGTTTAACCCACAGCGCCACCCGCGTCCCAACAGCACTTGCAGTTACAGCAGCCCAAATGCTTGATGCTTTTTGCCATACTGATTGCTAGAAGTATGCTCTAGTTCCTACATAGCAGGGAAGGGGAACCTCTCAGCCTCTTGATGTTGTTAGGACTCCAACTTCTATCAGCACCAGACAGGATAGTCAAAGGTCAGCAACGATGGAAGTTGTATGTATGTATGTATGTATGTATGTATGTATGTATGTATGTGTTTGCCTGTGTATATCCAATCTCTAAGCCAGGGCAGATCTACTATGAAACTAATAAAGATTAAACTTTAGGGCCCCTGAACCCAGAGGGGGCCCCAGAAGCAGCTTTAGTCCACATTGATTAAAATGTTGGGGTCTAATACACCCAATTTGAGTCACACGACTCAGATTTTTTGTTGTACAGTATATATTTCAACAATCCCGAAGTTTTAGAGTACCACAGATGTTGTAAAAGTGTGGTGATCTGTCACGAAACAACATGGTTAGCCAGACCTCATTGCTGGTTGTGAAGGGGCCCCCATGACAGTTCAACCTCCAGGGCCCCCAAAATGTAGGTCTGCCACTGTTCTAAGCTCACGCAAGGCAGCCTGGTGAACATACTGCTGAAATAGGATTTGGACCTCCATATGCTAGACTGAAGCTAAAGTCTTCAACTTTTTCAACCCAGAACCCCCTTATCCCCTTCTTCTGCCTGCTCCTTTCTGAGAACTAGTGTGATCAAAAACGGGGCAAAAAAGGGCAGGGCTTCTGAACTTTTGAAAGAAAGCAGGAATTTTGCAATGGGCAGCTTTTCACGCAAGGGTGATTAAGGTTCCAGTGCTGACATTTCATCTTCCATACATCTCCTAAGGGAGAAGGAGTGCTTCACATCTGGTCCCTTCATCCAATCGTTCATATTTTCTTTTAAAATCCTAAACAAGACAAAAAATGGCTAAGGTGCTGTCCGCTTATGACTCCCTATCCATTGGTTGTGAACCAATGTACCAATTTTGACTAAAAGGACTTTCTGTTGGCTGAAGTAACAGGTCCACTGCTTTGTCATCTGTGGGGTTTGTCTCAACACAATGGAGGCAGAAGGAATTCAGTTTGAATCAACACTTCCTGAAACAATATGCAAACTAAAATGCAGCTGTCCTTCGACATTCTCACTTCTCCTAATTTCTCAGTGCAATTTCTCCAACCAAATAACATGTACAAAGCTGCATATATTTGGGAAATGGTTTGCAAAAAAATATGCATAACAAACAAAACTGCATAACAAACTGTCTTATTTTGAGAGAAAAGCACACTGAAATGCTGATGG
This sequence comes from Podarcis bocagei, assembly GCF_964188305.1. NCBI lineage: Eukaryota > Metazoa > Chordata > Lepidosauria > Squamata > Lacertidae > Podarcis > Podarcis bocagei. The sequence goes on along the minus strand of NC_138135.1, from coordinate 36,722,976 downwards.
CTATTCATGAGGCAAAATAAATAAATAACTGCATACACTATAAACCAGGCACCCCCAAACTCGGCCCTCCAGATGTTTTGGGACTACAATTCCTACCATCCCTGGCCACTGGTCCTGTTAGCTAGGCATGATGGGAGTTGTAGTCCCAAAACATCTGGAGGGCCGAGTTTGGGGATGCCTGCTGTAAACGGATGGAGAAATGCGGAAAACAGAACTTAAGTTAGGAAAATTGGGAAGCTTGAGGTTAAAAAACCTGAGAGATTTTGTCCACCCTAGCTCACACACTGCCAAAACCAAAAACCAGTTATTGGGTGCTTACATTGCCCATTAGGCCAAAGCTACCTTCCCAGTCAAAATGGCCTCTATGCTGAAGTGCCAAAGGGAAAGGTTTTGTCCTTTCTTCTTTCTCCCTCACACACATGTGAAGTCACATGTTTGTCCCTTCTGCTCCGCATAAGCATTATGCAACTCCCATTCTAGACTTCTCTCATGGCTTGTTCTCAAGCTGATCCCTGATGTCAGAGGACAAAATTAGCCCAGACATAAGAGCTGGTGCTTAATCTCTTTATGTCAGAGCACCATACTGTATCTCCTTGGTGCAGCCTGCTAATATCTCCTCATATCTCTCTCCACAGCAGTGGGATATTTTTATGTCTCTAGTCTATAAAAACATGCAGGTAGAATTTTCACAAAAAAAACAACTATTACCTGAAGAACAAAGAGCAGGGTACAGCTTGCCCTCGAAAACATTTCTGAAATGGTGGCTAAGACTTTTTATTCCAACAATGTACTGTATGTAAAAGGCTGGGATCTGCTCTTGAAATGAAGAACGAGACAGAATTGCTTAACAAATGTATTATGGTTCATTGTTGCTAATAATTATATGCAGCTTGTTTATGAGATTCCAAAGACGCTTCAGCAATCGCATTGCTCAAGAGGAGCAACTTGTAATAACTTCATAAACGAACAATCTGCTTCTTTTCATGCCAATTTAATGTATGTTGTATAGTATAGTCGATAAATATTTAGCATTGGAAGATTTGTAGTTGCTCGTGGTTCTGCCAAATGCTGTGATCAGACCAAAGTGAGAAATCTGCAAATAATTTCAGTTCATGTCTTCTATCACCATAGACCTGCAAGCCATATTAGGAGTTACATTATGCATTTGGACATAGCTAATGACTAGCTGCCCACTCCTAAGTATGTTTACTTGGGAGTAAGTCCAATTCAGTTCAATGGGACTCACTCTTACTCTGGAGTAAGCTCCTCAGAACTGATGGTGGTTTTCTGCGTGAGATTGCTCTGCTAGCTGTAGTGCATTAAACCAACTGGCATGTTTTCCAGTAAGCTCCTAGACTTTCTTCATGTTGTGTTGAGTTAGGAAAAATGCTTTATTTCCATTTTTTGAGAGCTAGGAAGTTCAAGAGGAAAGTCTAAACAATTTGATCAAGGAAATTTGGGGCACAGCCAAATCCCATTCTGGGATCAGATTCTTTGCTGAAGCCAATGGACCTCTGCCAGTTTGCATTAGCACGAACAGACCTGTAGCATCTTAAGGACGTGTGTGTGTGTTATTTAAAGAAGTGACAAAGGATGGGGGGGGGGGAGGGAAACCACTCTGTTCTTAGGGTTTTCATGCTGTATACTGATTCTGCTGCTTTCAGAGATTGCATATGCCCAAACTACATCCATGGTTACAAATTACATACTTTAACAGTCATTGTGGTAAACAATTCCAGCAAGAGGAACATTTGGCTGGAAAACCTATTTAAATAAACAGCTGACAGGATGCTCTCGAGAAGCCTGGATTGAGTTTCATTGAAAATGTGGGATGTACCTCTGAGCGAACAAAACATCAGGAAATTTTCAGGGAAAGAGACTTGAACCCACAAATTTAGAAAGGCATTAAGATGCACACAGCAAGACCATGTCCATGTATGTATGTACACACTGTGCATATACAGCATATAAGATCCCCAAAGAACCCTGGAAGATGTAGCTTGTTAAGGGAGCTGGGGATTGTAGTCTTGTGAGGTATAGAGCATAAAGCAATGGGGAAGGGCTGGAGCTTAGCGGCAGGGCACCTGCTCTGCATGCAGAAGGTCCCAGATTCAATCCCCAGCATCAATAGGGCTCGGAGAGAGCTCTGTCTGGGATGCAAGAGCCCCCCTGCCATTCTGTAAGTAGATGGCTCTGAGCTAGCTGGACCAATGATCTGACTTGTTAGGAGGGAGCTTCCTAGGTTCCCAATGCTATTTCCAAACAGATTGTCCCCAGTTTCTCTGCTTCTCCTTTTAGAAAGCAAAGGGGAAGGAAGGTACCACCTGAAGGATTCATAAAATGTTGCTTCCATTTCAGAGCAAGGGTACTGTAGCTGACAAAGAGATAATAATAATAATAATAATAATAATAATAATAATAATAATAATAATAATAATAATAAATTTTTATTTATACCCCGCCCTCCCCAGCCAAGGCCGGGCTCAGAGCGGCTTACAAGCAATAATAAAAACAAGATGAGTGATTACAACTTAAAAACAAAAATAAAATACAACATTAAAATAATGGAACATTAAAATATTAAAATGGAGCCACATTGTAGGAGAAGGAAAAGAAAAAAGAAAAAGGGGGCGGAGGGAATCAAATTGGCTCCAATCCAAAGGCCAGGCGGAACAACTCTGTCTTACAGGCCCTGCGGAAAGAGATCAGATCCTGCAGGGCCCTGGTCTCATGAGACAGAGCGTTCCACCAAGTTGGGGCCAGTGCTGAAAAGGCCCTGGCTCTGGTTGAAGCCAATCTAACTTCCTTAGGGCCTGGGACCACTAGGGTGTTGTTATTTATGGACCTTGAGGCTCTCCGTGGGGCATACCAGGCGAGGCGGTCCCGTAGGTACGAGGGTCCTAGGCCGTGAAGGGCTTTAAAGGTCAAAAGCAGCACCTTAAATCTGACCCTGTACTCCACCGGGAGCCAGTGCAGCTTGAAAAGCACTGGATGAATATGCTCCCATGGTAGAGACCCTGTGAGGAGCCTCGCTGCAGCATTCTGTACCCGCTGGAGTTTCTGGGACAGCTTCAAGGGCAGCCCCGCGTAGAGCGAGTTACAGTAGTCAAGCCTGGAGATGACTGTTGCATGGATCACTGTGGCCAGGTCGGGGCGGGAAAGGTAAGGGACCAACTGCTTGATGCAGATGTGCTGCCTGTAGTCAAGGGGAGTTACTGTAAACTGAGTTCTCACCCGGCTCAATATTAAAAGGAATAGAGAGAAAGGGGATCTAGCAGTGGCCACAAATGATCCTTCCTATTTCTTCACCACCACCCTGTCATCAATGCATGCATCTCATCTAGTCAGGAAAAAAAATACAATGGTCCACTTCTTTTACCTACTGTCAGTAACAGACCAGCGGGGAAAAGGGGCTAGCAATCCTTTCCCACCAACAGCAGAAATGCCCCACTCTGTTCTCCACCAATGCCCTTCAGAGCTACTGAGTAAGTTTCAACAACGTTACAGCCGATTTCTTTATCCCAAGCCACTGATCCTGGTCTTCCAACATCACTGTCTTGTATCAGGTGCCCGTGACTGAACCCCTCAATTCACGTTTCAACTTTTGGATTGATGCCTTTCAAGGACTCCTTTAAATCCCTTGGGAACTTACCTCTCAGATAATGTAAGACAGCAATTCCGCCACTAATATTGCCTGTTGTTATTGGAAAAACAGTCCTGGGATGAGCGAAGCAGTGCAGGCGTCAGCAGTGAAATATGCCTTGAAAAGTGCTGTGCAATTGCATGTCCTTTTTTCCTTCAACCTTCATTTCTCTCCCTACTTCAACGTCAAACTCGGCGCTTTCTAATTGGCTCTGACAGGTCCCTATTTCAGTCGAAGAGTTAATCCATTGTGTAAAGACGTTGCGTATGTCGTCAGATGGTTAATTTTACCTAATGCAATCTTGTCCATGGTAATGCTCTTATCCTGATGCTGTCAGATGGCAACCCACCTCCGGGTTAGTATCCAGGTTAATCTTCCCCCTCCTCCCTTTGTGAACATCTTGTAGGAGGGCTTGTGCACAAATGGCAAATTGCTTCTTCCTAATCCCTCCCTTTCACGGCATTTATCTCTGATCCTTTAGGAAAGGCAAAATAGATTCTCCGGCTGATGTTCTTTACAGCAGGGCCAGATACAAAACTCTACGTGGGCTGCTCTGATCCTTTCTGATTTATCACCCTGGAAACATCTCATATCCCAGCTCCATGCCTGGCAAGAATATCACACGCTGGGCCATGGGAAGACCAAGTTTGTGTGTGCTGTGGTTGTCCTCAGAATGGCAGGCTGTGTACCCATCACTGCCTTAGAACACAGCTAAGCCATTCTTTTTCTCAATTCAGATTGAAGCTGGTTTGGGGATAAGCACATAAAAATGCAGCGTTCCACAAGAAACGACAGGATCAATACGAGATAAATATAGATTGTGGCTAATGTCGGGTGAACACAGCTTCCTAAGCTAGCAGTGGGGGTGCAATGGATGCAGAGTAAATAGGAAGCATGTACACACTAGTAGTCAGGAGCTCCAGTCTCCAAAAGAAGCCATTCATAAATATTGCACCTGTGATATCACTCTAGCCATTTGCTACCTAGAATCTTCTTAATCTAGATTCAGACATAATTATGGTTGTATTGAGAAGTCATGCTATTCCAGTTTGGTTTTTGTGGGAGACTGATTGCCCAAAATCAGTTAATTCCAATATCTGCTGATGACTAGATATTTTATTCTTCTCAAGCCAAAGGAGAAATGCTTTAAAAGGGGGAATGACATGCCCACACCCTACACTATACACACACTCTCTCTTTCTCTCTCTCTCTAAATGTCTAAATGCAATCACCATACGTTTTCACTACACATCTTTTCCCAGCCGCTAGCTCGCTGATAATAAGAATGGACAGGCAGCAGACATCATATTGTGAAGGAAGAAATGTTGGCGGCTCCTTGTAATTGGTTGAACATTTTATGAATCAGGTGAAACCCTGCTCCAACAGATGTCAATGGCAAAACACCCACTGGTTTTAATAAAGCCCCACTTAAGCCTTTGCCATCCTTCCATCTTCCTGATACAATCTCAAGGCATCAACATTTTAAAGTCCTTCAAATACCACATGGGACACCCACCATGCACCCTTGATAAATCAGCTCTTTAATTACATTCTTCCAACCACTTCAGAAAATTCTGCAAGCCAACTCAGCTAAGAATAGAGTCCCATGAAGTTTGCAACTGCCAATGGGTAAGCCAAAACGCTACTAAGAAAAATACTATGGTAAAAGTGACTAGCAAAATAAAACTTGCCTGGATGTCCAACTGACTACCTATTTACACTGAGCCCAATGAAAGATTTATTGCATTCATCTTGAAAAAGTCACATGATCATAAGGCAAATTATATAACCTTTACTGCTGGTGTTAAGAGTCCTTCAGATTAAAAAAAGATCAAAGAAAAGGGAAGTTTAAACAAGTCCTCCTGGGTTTCAATCCATGCTTTTTTTCTAATTTCAAAGCACAGTCCACAAGAACTCCTTTCTCTCTTTCCTGCTTCACTGTCTACAAGATGCAGATTTTTTTTTTAAAAAAAATGAAAACTTACAGTGTTGTGAGCTCCTCTTGGAAACCATGAAGTTATTTCCCAACCCGCTTGATGAGAAAAATCTCTCTGAAAGGCAAAGCACCCTCCAAAAATACTCCAGGGTGTCCTAATCCACCAGGTGACTTCACTGTCAAATGGCACCAATGACAATGTGTCATGCCTCAGAGGAGGAGGAGTGGACATGTTTCTGAGAGTGTTGATCCCAGATTTACTTTAGAGTGCATTTTGGGGGAGCTGTATTAGAATACAACAAGCATGGGAAGACATTCCTCAGAGGAAGGGGATGAGATTGTCTGGCACTGACTGGACAGTTCTCACCTACCCTGAAATTCTCACTTTATCTGAAAAAAGAAAAGAAAAGGGGGAGTCAGATACATAGGGAGAGGCTCTCACATAGATGCAGAAGCTGTTGTATGAAATTAAAGCTTTTTCAACAGTGCCAGAATAGGGGAAGCCCTGGGCCAAATGATTAGGAACAAAACAACAAAAGGGGTACACCACATTGTTAAGATCCTTTAGAGAGACTCACACTTCTCCTGTTTGATAGTATTCATTGTACATTTTCTGTCTAATATCTTCCAGTTACATAATACATGTGGCTCCAAGTCTGAGGAGTGTGCCTGTGTACTTGGCAGCAGTAACTACAATAATTACCGTAGTTTCCAGTTTGTTTCTGGGCCCAGTTCAAGGTGCTCATATTGGTGTTTAAAGCCTTACACAACTTAGGTCCTGAATATCTGAAAGACCACTTCAATCACTACAGATGCTCTCAGGTGTTAAGATCATGAGAAAAGTGTTTCACCACATCCAAGCACACTGGTCCGGTAACCCAGGTGAAGGTTCTGCAATAGCAAAAATGATGACAAAACAATCATCTGGGATTAAAATTGGCCACAACTTCATTGATTACAGAGGTAGTAGATATTGGCATAGGCACTGGGTATGCATCCTAAATCAACCTGCCTGCTTGCTGATTGATTACTCCTTCAGGGTTGATCCTGGGTGCAGGGATCTCCCCTTGATGTAGATCAAATGGGGCAATCCCACCAGAATGCCAGCAGGGTGTTCTATGGCCCAATGGGCCCAGTCTGTAGTGGCAGGCCTTGATTTGTGGAATTCCCCACAGAGGTATATGAAGTAGGCTTGCCTATGACCACCTTGACAGCATCACGAGTACAAATCATGATGAGTGCACAACGATAAGGATATCTGAAGGGGCTCCAACAGCTACATTTCTATGTGTGTCCCCCCATGTCCTTTTTACTGCACATTCATGATTATTTCTGCTCATGATGCTATTGGGGTGGTCGCATACAATCCCACTTTCAATACTGCTTGCACCTGAAAACGTTTGGGGGCAGTCACACTGCTTCATTCCCAGTCAGTGCATATTCTGTAACTTCCTGCTGAAGCCCCGTAACTTTTTATACCACAAACGTTCTGGGTTTCTTTTATCCTCCTTTTGTTGCGCTGTAGCCCCACTAGACAGCATTAACGTGGTAGTGTTGTGGAATCACCACAGAACAACTAATGATGCAGAAGAAACCCACCACTAATGCACTATAATTGTGGGCTCATCCAGACTTCTGCTTGTCCCACCACTTTCCCCCATGAAAATCTTTACTGCTGAATAGCAGCAAACATCAATAGGGTTTTCTGCGGATTGATGCTTGCTCCGATTCAGCACTAAAGAGTGTGGAAAGTGGAGGGGCAAACAGAAAATCACTCAAACCTGTGCATAGAAAGCTTTCTAGGCATAAGACAAGTGGAAGTGTAGACAGTCAATAACAGGTTGCAGAATACACCCGTGATAAAACAGCAGTCTGCCCCCCCCCCTTGTGTTAGGTTGCTATTAAAGGCACATGAGCAGGACACATTTATTTATTTTTAAGACAATTCTAGAGAAAAGAGACTGTAGTTTGTGAGGCCATGTGCCTTCGTTTTGTGTGTGAATGCCAATACATACACACACACACACACATCCCTCAGGGATGAAATCTCCTCCACACAGTGCCTGGGACCTTGAGATTATTCATGTTGCACATGACACAATAAGCGTTGGCTGCAGCCAGCTGGAGGAACCGTGCACAGATTCAGCAGCCGGCTTGTTGCATCTGCCGCCACCACCGCTACTCCACCCACATGTCTGCTCACCTCTGAGTTTCCATCTGTCTCGGCAGCCACACAAAGGCTTGCTTCTTGCCACTGTCCCCCTTTTATGCGGGACTTGCTCTCTCCTCTCTTTTTAACATGCCTCACGGCTTATGGCCTCTTTTACCATTTCCTTATTTCTTTATGAGATTCCTTACCCACCTTTTCACCGCAAGGCTGGCTACAACAACAGAACACACAAATATAAAGACCGACATAACAGTTACAGTTTTAAAAACAAGTTTAAACTGTTCCAGCCGGAACAGAACAAATTGAGCAATAGAGGCGAGTCCCACAAAACATCCTGTCTTAACTGCCAAAGGGCAGAGTGAAGAGATGGATTTTCATTTGTTTTTCTCCCCACCCCCGACGTCTTGTGATCGATTATGCAAAGCGGGGCTTACCTGCCCCCCAATATTTTATTCAAGTTGGCACCCTTGGTGGGTGTTGTGTTTTGGCGAGTGTATGCTATAACATATAACTGATACAATAATTGTGCTTTATGGGTAGATTTATACTGGATGGCCCACACACTATTCTGCTTTATTAGTTGTTCTGCAATGCTTCCCCAATGTTATTGAATTATTGGCATCAGGTGGGGGGCCCTCTTGCACTATAGCATAACAAAAGTCGGACAACATGAATCCAGGAGCATTTGTGGCATAAAAAGTTACAAGATTTCAGCAGGAAGTTACAGGGCATGAACCAATTGGAAATGATGCGGTATGCCCACACCTTGAAACTTTTGCAGTTGCAAACAGTATGGAAAGTGGATTTGCATATAACCTCCCTGATAAAATCATGAGTGCAACTAACCATGAATGCGCAATAAAAGGGACAGCTGGTCTTCTGCTCAGAACCCCCTATTGAGTCTCATTCTTCTACCTAGCTAAGGACCAAACTAGGCAAGATCCCATATGTAGAATGCCCCTGAAAATGGTAGTTGGGTATCTCATTTCCCTCCTCCAACCCTTCATAAGCAAGGTCAGCCATTGCAGGGTTGGTTCACCCATGAGGCAAGGTAAGACAATCTCTACAAGCAGCAGAATTGACAGAGGCAGCATATGCAACCTCCAAGGAATGCTTCTCCTGCTGCTGCCACCACTGCCACACATTCCTTGAAAGCCAGATCTGCGTTCTCCTCGGCTACACCCCAACTCCCAATGCTGCCTCTGCAGCTGCCTCTCAGTGAATAGGGGATGCTGCTGGTCTCCTCCCACCCCGAGGAGGAAATGGCAGGGACTGTCCTCTGGGGTCTTCTAGGCTCTACTTGCATGGGACACGGGTGGCGCTGTGGTCTAAACCACTGAGCCTCTTGGGCTTGCTGATCAGAAGGTCGACGGTTTGAATCCCCGTGATGGAGTAATTGCTCTGTCCCAGCTCCTGCCAACCTAGCAGTTCGAAAGCACACCAGTGCAAGTAGATAAATAGGTACCGCTGTGGTGGGAAGGTAAACGGCGTTTCCGTGTGCTCTGGCTTCAGTCACAGTGTTCCGTTGAGCCAGAAGTGGTTTAGTCATGCTGGCCACATGACCCGGAAAGTTGTCTGTGGACAAACACCAGTTCCCTTGGCCTGAAAGAGAGATGAGCGCCACAACCCCATAGTCACCTCTAAGTGGACTTACCACCCAGGGGTCATTTACCTTTTACCTAGGCTCTGCACCCAGCATGATTCAGAGTGGGTCTCTTTCCCTCTCACAATGGCCTTTGATTCCCATTCCAACTTTTTAGGAAAGTTGATTTGATTGCCCCCTTGCTCCTGATGTAGCTCTTCACTCAATCCTTCTTCCCTGGTGGCGAGGGCAACATCTTGTGGTTCACTTCAGGTGAAAAATGTCTTGAGTCGGCCATGCTCCCTTGTGTTGTGACATGATGGGTTCCCCCATCCCTGCTCTGAATAACTGATGACTGCTGGGAGGGGAGGGGGAAACTTAGTACGTTGTGACATCACATCATGGGGTAAGCTGTACTATATGTTATGGAAAGGCTGGAAGAACTAGATGTTCCCTCTGCTAATTGCTGGTTTTGACAGTAGCCATCTGTTATAGCATTTTTGCTTCTTCCGATCTTTAATTAAAATGCTTCGTTATCTATAATAATAAACAACACTAGAAATGAAGGAGAAGAATGGTAAATAAAAGTACTGCAACACAGCCTTCACCAGTGTGGTGCTTCCATCAACTCCCATTAAAAATTCCCATCAGTTCCATCCAGGATGGCCAATGTTCAGGGATGATGGGAGTTGCAACCCAACAACATATGGGAGGACCAGTTTCCTAACCCTGCACCAGTCCACCATTCTGTTCCAAAATCAACAAGCCACACACATTTGGAAGCTCTTAAGCAGGATATGAAGATTATGAATGTCTCGTATTGTTTACTTCCAGCACCTGATAATTACATAAAGATTCCATTTAGCTGTCATGGTGAACGGCCGTTGACAGAATGATTGTCCATTGATTTGCTTAATCAGGTTTGAGATCCTAGAATCCTAGAATTGTAGTTTAAGCTTTGGCCATCATTACCTCTTGAGGTAGTGAATTCTAAAGGGGATGGGGGACAATTCCCTTTTCTCTCTTGACCCTATCGCAGATAACTTTTGCTGGGTGGCTGTGACCCAAGGTACCAATATTGTGAGAGAGGAAGAAAAAAAAAATCTCTCCAACTACTCTTTCTCAGCATTACTGATTCATGAACTCTTATTATCTCTCCCCTAAATGTGGGAAAACGTGCTGCAGCTGCTTTTAAACTTCAGATACACTGCTGGGAAATTGGATTATGGATCTTCTCCTACATCTCAGCTTGTTTGGTTCTGACTCAGAGCATGCAGTTAAGACTGCCTTGCCAATTTTATTGTTGGAAAACAGACAGCTTTCACCTCAGTTCTGCTGAGAAACACCATACCCTTTCAAAATGAGTACTCAATTTAAACCTTGCTTTCACTTTAATCCAGTCTTCCAAAATAATAACTTAAGCTTGTTTTCCATATGGAAACCAGAGGGATCCAACACAGTGTCCATGGCTTATGTGTAGCTGTATACTTGGATATCAGTACTTTGCCTGGCGTGTCCCACTAGAATTTTTTTTAGTAACCTTAACTACAAAATATATACTTTCCTACCTCTAAGAAAACCCATATGGCAACATTTACGTATCTCCCATTCTTACGATTTCCAGTGTAATACCAGCAAAATTTGATTCCCTTGTATATAATGATAAAATACCCATGTTTGGAGCAGTGTCCTTTATCCCTTTCCCACTCCAGAAACTAACCCCCACCCCATTTTGGACCTGGAAGGGCTCAGAACAGGGGCGTAAATGGGCAGGGTGGGGTTATGTCTGCTCCGCCGACATTCGCGGGGGCAGAATGGAATCCTTGCGCAAAATGGCCGCCACCTGTTGTTGTTGTTGTTTACTCATTTAGTCGTGTCCGATTCTTCGTGACCCCATGGACCAGAGCATGCCAGGCGCTTCTGTCTTCCACTGCCTCCCGCAGTTTAGTCAAACTCATGCTGGTAGCTTCGAGAACACTATCCAACCATCTCGTCCTCTGACGTCCCCTTCTCCTTGTGCCCTCCATCTTTCCCAGCATCAGGGTCTTTTCCAGGGAGTCTTCTCTTCTCATGAGGTGGCCAAAGTATTGGAGTCTCAGTTTCAGGATCTGTCCTTCTAGTGAGCACTCAGGGTTGATTTCCTTAAGAATGGATAGGTTTGATCTTCTTGCAGTCCATGGGACTCTCAAGAGTCTCCTCCAGCGCCATAATTCAAAAGCATCAAGTCTTTGGCAATCAGCCTTCTTTATGGTCCAGCTCTCACTTCCATACATCACTACTGGGAAAACCATAGCTTTTACTATACGGACCTTTGTTGGCAAGGTGATGCCTCTACTTTTTAAGATGCTGTCTAGGTTTGTCATTGCTTTTCTCCCAAGAAGCAGACGTCTTTTAATTTCGTGGCTGCTGTCACCATCTGCAGTGATCATGGAGCCCAAGAAAGTAAAATCTCTCACTGGCTCCATTTCTTCCCCTTCTATTTGCCAGGCACCTGTAGTTAATAACAAGTTTTGAACTTTTTGAATTATGCTGGAGCAAAGCAGGAGTGATGAACACTTTTCACCTCCAGGGTCAGGCAGCCACCTGGGGGTGAACAGGGTAATGGAAAAAGGAGGTGTAACATGGGATGCGACTCTTAACATGGTGCAGGTGCCTACATCTTAGCCATGTAATAGACACCTGATGCTTCTACATTTTGCCATCTGTTCACTCAACTTGGAGAGGTCTCTACCACCTTCTTTTGTGTTGACGACCCTGGACAATTTAGTGCCGAGGTGTATAACTGGCTTTGCTGCAACTCGTGCAGGAAGGGTAAAATTATATAGCATGCTCCTGCCCAGAGATTTGCAATCTAATAAAAGGAGCTGAAAAATCAATAAGGCCCCAGGCAGGCAACTAGTTATTAACACAGTGTTCAAAGAGATTTATGAGATTATAAGAGTGCGAGTGTTTTGCTGTGTATATAATTAGCTGCAGGACTGGGACCGGATGTTCAGTTTCAAAGTGCACTTGTTCTTTACTCTGTGCTCACTTACAGGAATTTTGCCATTTCCCTGGAAAGAGTAATTACTAAAAGTATGTATTGTGTGGCATCCTGACCTTCCAGCCGACGTTCAGGCAGATTTTCTGCAGCACAACAGAGCCCTGGTCTTAGCTTGCTTTTACTCTCATGCAGCACAATCCTGGGCATGTTTACTGAGAATTCCTGCTATGCTATTTATTCCTTATTCCTGCAGCGTTGAGGGTTGGACTAGATGACCCTTGGTGTCCTTCCCAGTTCTACAGTTCTATGATTCTCTATGTTCAATGGGCTAAAATGTGCAGAGGATTGCAGCTGGAGCAGTCTCATACCTTGCTTCTTTTGGAGGATCTTTTCAGCTGATCAGCTGGCCGGTTACAACTATGGAATTACATTTGAAACACCTGTGCTGCATATTATTCCCCTGGCTCTAGAGGCAAATTTCTCAGGGAAACATGTACCATATTTCAAATTGTTTTAGTACTTTGGCACTATAGTACTTCCGTTACTGAAGAATGAGGCTTTTTTTGTTTACTCAGAAGTAATCACTGTTTATACAAACAATAGGGATTTACTTCCAGGTATATATAACTAGCATTATACTCAGATCCTATCTATACACCCATTGAAGACTTTGCTATTTGTCTGGGTATTTTAAGTGATTTCAGATTGTTCTACAATGCTCTTTAGTTGCTCAGATTTTAACTTGTTTTTGTTTCATATTTTGTAATGTTAATTTAGTGGTTTCAAATTGTATTTATATGCATTGTGCACTTTCGTGTTTATTTACATTTTTTGTATACCATCCTGGAATCTTTTTATGAAGGGTTGTTAATGAATTCTTTTAAATAAATAAAATGAATACATTTTTAAGTCCAAAAATTAAAGTCAAGAAGTTGAACTCAATTTTGAAATCTGTAATATTTTACTTTACATAAAATATATAAATGTGTATATGGACACGAGGCCTCTTAACGCCTATTATCTACAAAGAGGTTTTGCACTTCTGTATAATTTACTTATGCACTTTTCTCATCCAGTTGTGATTCTAAAACCTGGATGTAGCACACAGAATATTATTATTATAATAATTATAGAATATGTATTTCTAAACTTGAAATTTCAGCCTTTCTAGAAGCAATGCTTTCCTTAGGGAGCCAAGGGGATTAGTGAGGCGCACTAACATCTCCTTTAATTAAATATCCTGCTTGCTGCAGTGGCTCTTTCAGAATCATGAACCAAAGAGAGCTTTCCAAACTTTACAGGCTGACGGGAGTTGGAGTTCCCCATCTGGGTCCTAGCTGCTTTTTAAAAAGACACCAGCACCAAGATGTGTTGTATTATTTTCCACAAACATTGAAGAAAATATGTATTCCTTGCTGCAATTATAAATCTAAAAGATTTCATGATACATCATTTTTAAACATCTCTTTTCAAATCTTTGGTCTAATATGGAGAACTGACAGGGTTTTCCTACGGCAGTAGGAAGAGAGTGGAACATTGCGCACAGAAGGACTAAAGGAGAGAATGACTCTCCTTGTCTCCCTCCATCATAGTCCTTCCCACTCCCCAACCTGAACACGTTTGTTTCTTGAAGCATCATTGCCTCAGCACCACAATCAGTCAGCAAGGAGCAGGAGCAGCACTTGCCCACGTGTCTTATTTTTCTCACCTTTAAGCTAGGGACAGGAGCTAGGCGCTTAGCTGGCCTGTAAGCGGATTAATAAGGCATTAAATCTCCCCATCTTCTAAATGGTGGAGGAGTGATGGACTGTCATGTATGTTAACAAGACCAGACCAGCTTCCTACCTGTGTAAAGCCTCCTGAGAGCTTTACATGTCATTCGGGTACTAGCTGCAATCAGCAGCAACACTCAATACCCATAATACAAACCTTTTCCTTTGTAGTATTGTGGATGGCTGTCCCTACTTTGCCAGACACCTGATACAGCGGGCCTATCATGCAATTTAAGTCATGTAACTGTAGCACTGGAAGGAACCATGAGGGCCATCTAATCTAACCCACTGAAATGCAGGAATCTCAGCTAAAGCATCCATGACAGATGGCCATCCCACCTCTGCTTAGAAACCTCCAAGGAAGGAGAGTCCACAACTTCCCACTGTCGAGAAGCTCTTACTGTCAAAAAGGTCTTTCTGATGTTTAGTCAGAATCTCCTTTTTTGTAACTTGAATCCATTGGTTCAACTCCTACTCTCTGGGGCTTATTCTGATTTATTACTTTCTTCTCCCACCTTTACTCCAATTAGCTCCAGGCACCATTCACGTACATTGTTAGCCACCATGGGTTGCATCTTCACAAGATGAAGTGGGATATACATTTTAAAAATAATGGTAAGAGTGGTTCTCTCCTGATCCCCACCACTCTCTTAACCTCACAACAAATCTGTGAGATTGTTTAGGTTTAGGATTAAAGGCCATAGCTCAACAACAGATCTCCTGCTTTGCAGACAACAGATCTTGGGGTAGAGCTGAAAAGATTTATTACAGTATTTTAATATTTTTTTTTGAAGCTGCCCAGAGTGGATGGGGAAGCCTAGCCAGATGGGCGGGGTATAAATATTAAATTATATTATTATTATTATTTCAAAAATCCTGGAGAGCCACTGCCAGTCAGTGTAGAAAATACGGAACTATATCAGCATCCTTCAGCCTTGGGTCCCCAGATGCTGTCTGACTCCCACTACCCCATTGGCTATGATGGTTGGGGGATGAGGGGAGTTGCAGTCCAACATCTGGAGACCCATGGTTGAAGAACATTGAGCTGTATGGGCAAATGGTATATGGAAACTTCCTGTATCCTATTACTGACATAAGGCCATCCAATGAGCTTCATGACTAGTAGAGGGAATTCAAACCCATGACTCTCTGTTTCAGTCAAGCATGCTACACCATACCAGCTGCACCATACCAGCACCCTGTCCTATAATTTGGCACACATATTATCTTTATGCACACATAAGCCACATACCCTATCCAGCCAATATACCTGTAACCTGCCACATTACGCAGAATGTAGACATTCCGACCATATTGACAGGCTGTACATCTGGTTTTAGTAATTTTCCTCACATTTGGAATGTGGTCTCTCCTTTCATCATGCGGTAATTTAAACACAACTATAGTTGGAGCTGTGGGTAATTGAAAAGGAGAGGCTCCATATTTTAGATGGCAATTGTTCCGGCTCCCATAAAAAAAAACGTAATGCAGGGACACTGGGTCCTTACCGTGTTTTACACAGTTAAGGAAGGGTGTGTCTACCGTTCATACTTTGTAACACCAGCTTCAGTTTAGGAATCTGCAGCGGAGCAAGTTGCCGTCCAAGAATTTTTATACAATAATAGCTAAACTGCTAGGTAAAGAAGGCTTGCTGGACTGATTCCAACTAAGGCTGCAATCCTTACCCCACCTACTTGGGAGTAAGTCACACTGAATTCAATGGAACTGACTTCTGAGTAGATCTGGCAAGGACTGCAGGCTAAGTCATACTTGGAGTAGACCCATTGAAATCAATGGGCTTAAATTAGTCAAGTCTATTGATTTCAGTTGATTTTCTCTTACAACTTGGATACATCTTGAGGAAAGGTAATCCTCTCGGTTTACAAACAAAACAACACGGCTGTTACAGCGTTTGCTAAATCTCAGAATATAACATGCAGGTTCTGAAATTTATGGATTAGAGAACTGCATCTGCAGCTTGCAGCTAGCACATAGAAGAAATTGCCTAATAGCCATTCTTACTCTTACAGTTGGCAAACAGGAAGAAGGTTATAGAGGAAGTGTTGTTACTACATTCCACCAAGTTCCTCCCTGGAAACAATTTGAGCCTTAATGACCAAGAGTTTATTTGTTATACAGTAACAAATTGCAATTAAAATCAAAGCAAGATTTCTAAATGTAGCCAAGAGTAACTCTTTAACTTTCAAACATTAGGGAAGTGTGAATATTCTGAATCCTGTGACTGGTGTTTTGGTTTTTTATATAGTGGATGCAATCCAAAGAACTGCACAACTAGTTCTGCAATCCAAGGAACTGTTAAACATGTTTTTAAAAAACACAGGAACCTAGTAAGAGCCCAAGTGGATCAGTTCAATGTCCATTTAATCTAGCATTCTGTTCACAGTGGCCAACCTGATGCAGGACACAAGTACAATTTCATTAATAGCTGCTCCCCACCTGCAGTGCTGCATGGCAAACATTTTGAAACTTACAAGAATTTCAGAACATGGCCAAGAGAGAAGGAGAGTTGTTGAAAGGAAAAAATAAGCCAATTCCATTGGGAATGAGCTAATCCTTATTTATTACTAAGTAGCTCTTTGAACGCCCATTAAAAGTCATCCTTTAAAAAATGGTTTTCAACTATGACATTTTTTATCTGGAATCAAGAAAAGAAATGTCTTACCTGTAAAATATCGCAGGACCTTGAAAGGTGGTACTTGCGTGCCTGAAGAAATTATCTGTCACAAACAGAATGGGTTCTTTCCCCTGTGTATGTATAGAGGTTTTTCACTTAAATCACCTTATTCTGTTGGGATGGAATGACATGCAAACATAACGTCGGATAAATCTTATTAAGCACACAGTATCACTTATTTCTTTCTTTGCACACCCATGCCTCCATTGCCACCCCTTCCACTGTTGTTTTCTGTGTCTGTTTTAGATTGCAAGCCCCTTGGGGCAGAGACCTATCATACATATTCTTTGTAATGCACTATGTACACATGTGACACTAATATGTTTATCTTCTGGCAACCAGCCACCCATTTCTTCCAGCTCATGTTCATTTTCTGGCTACTGATTTTCATCTCTCTTTACCCAGAGCAGTTCTTATGATTCAGTGTAATATTTCAGCTCAGCTGATGGCAGCTACAGAAATGAACAACATTCAAAGTGCATTACAGATAACTGAGCAGTTCTAAAATACATTGAATTAAGGCATAAAGCCTGTCAGTGGATTTGTGTAAAGGAAGTATTAATAGTTTAAGAATGTTTACTTTACAGAGCCTTAATAACCAATGACTAGATGTTGCAGTGGTGAGAGAACAAATAGAAACAAAACAAGCTGGATGTAATCCCCTGCATGTTTACTTGTGAGTAAGACCCACTGAAATAAACCAACCTCCACAGATGCCTGCTTCATCATCCCCTAGCCTAGGCCTCTTTTTCCAGTGTCTGAATGCTTTTTCAAGATTTGATCAGCCAAAATTAAGCATTTATAAGGTCCACTGATCTCACTGGCAGAGTTAAGCACATGCTCACATATGTCCAAGTGAAACTTAATATGTGGCTGGGTCATGCTCATAGTTAGGATGCATTTCTCAGGGGTTTCTTTCATTAATTCTTCCCTCTTCTCCTGTGATACTGAAATCAACATTTCTTCATAACGAAAAAATTACGTGCATGCAGTGCTTCTGTGCAGGAACCAGAAGCTAAGTGGTACTCTGATGAAATATGAAACAGGAAGTAGTAAAAATCATCTAGCTCAGGGGTAGGCAGAAGTAGATCAGGTTCAACTTGCAGATTTACTTTGCAGTAGATCAGCAAGGGTGTTTGGTTCCCAATTGTTCAACAACAGAAACTACAATATTACCTTTCCCATCTGTATTAGCAGTGCTTTTTTGACTCAAGAAAAATCACCATTTTATAGTTCAGCTTGGGAGAAATAAATACAGTAAATGGACAAAAGTACAAAGATTCGCAAAACGTTTAGGGGTATGTGTACCCCTGCGTACCCCCAGAAAAAAGCACTGTGCTTTAGGCTGTTGTAATCAGCATCAGGAATGGAACTGTGTGAAAAATGCAAGAAGAAGAAGAAGAAGAAGAAGAGTTTGGATTTGATATCCCGCTTTATCACTACCCGAAGGAGTCTCAAAGCGGCTAACATTCTCCTTTCCCTTCCTCCCCCACAACAAACACTCTGTGAGGTGAGTGGGGCTGAGAGACTTCAAAGAAGTGTGACTGGCCCAAGGTCACCCAGCAGCTGTATGTGGAGGAGCGGGGACGCGAACCCGGTTCCCCAGATTACGAGACTACCGCTCTTAACCACTACACCACACTGGCTGAGCAAAAGAAGAGTCTGGCTGGATTGCAGGCCCATCACGTTTAGCATTCTGGTCTCATAGTTGCCAACCAGATGCCTATGGGAAGTCTGAAAGGAGGACCTGAGCAGAACAACACTGTCCCCACTCTGCTATTCAGAGGCACACTGCCTGACAGCAAAGGAAGAACACAAAACATATCAAGTAGCCATTGGTAACCTTTGGCTGCATGCACCCCTTACTTTTAAAGCATATCCCCTCCACCTCTTGGAAACTGTAGTTTGTTAAGGGTGCTGGGAATTGTAGCACTGCAAAGGCTAAATGCTTTTAATGTGCTTTAAGTATACGCAGCCTCCACAAATTTGTCCAATCCTCTTTCAAAACTACTCAAATTGTTGGCCAGTGTTACATCCTGTATTCCGCTACTGGAAGCAAGTTATATGGGGCAAAACGTGCTCAGAGGCTATCCATTCCAATTGTACCGTCTTTCGGTAAATAGGCAAGGTATGTCTTTCACACCTGGCTTCAGTGTGCAGCTTTTGGGATTTTCATTGGGGGAAAAAACCCAAACAGATCCAACAATGCTGAAGGCTGCCCACCCCTTTTGCAAGACAAGCTTCTGGAGTCTGAAGATCAAACAGAAAACACAGTGTGTGTCTATCTATGTATCTGAAGAAGTGTGCATGCACACGAAAGCTTATACCAAGAACTAACTTAGTTGGTCTTTAAGGTGCTACAGGAAGGAATTTTTTTATTTTGACTATGGCAGACCAACACGGCTACCCATCTCTATCTATGTATCTAGGTATCTCTACTTCTCTCCCTCTCCCGCCCCCAATAATCTTCTTGATGCGAGTTACAATACCTAACAGAGGAATTTACCGGGCAACGTGCACAAAATGAAACATGCATACTTATTTTTTAACGGGCGGAGTGCAAAAAAGGAGAAACCTATATTTTTGTGGACCCTCTCCCTAAAAACCGTCCACGCCCGAGCACTAAAAGTCAAGTAACATCCCAGCCAAGGAAGATCACTTTCAGAAAGCCTCGTCTGCACAGAGCTACATGTTTCCTACAGAAACCCAGGTATGCGCCCCGCACCGCAGCCCAGCAATGCCTGAATGAATCTATTCTGTCCATATATATATGCAGGGGGCACTTCAGGAATTCACACGCATCTCCTCTGTGGGCGAGGATGCTTTTTTCGCCCAGAGGGGAGAGAGATAGAGATATATATACGCTTCGTGCACGGCAGGAAAAGCAGCGACACTGCAGCCGGAGCTTCCTCTAAGAGTCGGGTTTTTTTTAAAAAAAAAATTCTTATTTTTTCACCGACTTCCTTCCTGCTTTTTTAAACTGCCCAAGCTCGAAGCTGAGCGCAGAGCTCCGGACAGAGACGCCCCTCGCCGCCGCCGGTACGTGAGTCCGCCTTCTCGCAGGGGGGCGGGCGGAGGGACACCCACCCACCCGCTTGCCTTGCCCGCGCTCCCAGCCGCCTCCGGGAGACTTAATCCACAACCGGGAAAAGGCGGCCGGGAGCGCGGCTCCCGCGCCAAAAGAGGAAGAAGCGCGCCTCGCTCTGCAATGCAGCAGGGCGCGCAGGCCGTATCCCGGGGGCGGAGGAAGGGGTCCGCTCGGGAAACGTGGCGGGAAGCGCCCCTCCGGATTCTGCCCTTCGGGAAACCGGCCTGGGGGTGGCCGAGTTCGGGCAGGCGAGGCTGAGGGACGTTTCTCGCCTTGGTGCATTTCTCCGTGGAAAATTCCACCCCACTTCCTGTGCCAGAGCTCGCCCGTCATTCACATGAACTCTGGAGGCCTGGATGCTCATTTCATTATTTTTAGATTTGGGTCGCTGCATATTTTAAGGAGCGCGGGGCCCAGAGGCTCAGGGACTCCTTAAGGAAAGGAAAGGAGTCGCTGCTTGACTTGCTTCTTCCTCCAACGTGTGTGAATTCAGACAGTTGCTGCTGCAAAGAATAAGGGTGTCTCTGTCGGTTTTTTGTTTTTTTTAATGGAGTTGAGAGAACAGTTTTAGTCAGGTTGGGGCTTCCAGACAGGCAATTTTGGGGGTGGGATTCAGTTACTTGCAAATTGAGGTTGCACATTGATAGTGGGTTGGAAGATCTTGCACAACAAAACCTACTTCCGCAAAAGGCCAGTAAGGAAAAGGGTGGGAAAGTCGGGTAACATTTTGCTTTGACCTAACCTCCCTGGAAACAGGTTGGAAAGTTTGCTCATTAAGTAGCCAATGTTGTCTTCTTGCAAACCGATCAGGATGACTTATCAATGAACAGGTTATCTGGAAGCAACAAGGGAAGTATTGAGCCCGGCCAGTTCTACAAGAACACGTGTAGGGGTTCTGCGCTCACTGAGAAAATCTTTCCTAGGGTTCTTTCTGTGTTCCTTACTCCACACTAAAACACAGAGGTCACCATCTGCATAGGCAGGAAAGACAGCATATAGCTTTATTCTTTGATTAGAAATACATGTACGTAGATTAAAAAATCATTAATCTTTCCTCTAGCTAGATTGGGCCCCCAATGAGAGTATGGGAGTAGTCCAAACTAAAGACTAAAC
Source organism: Podarcis bocagei (assembly GCF_964188305.1). Taxonomy (NCBI): domain Eukaryota; kingdom Metazoa; phylum Chordata; class Lepidosauria; order Squamata; family Lacertidae; genus Podarcis; species Podarcis bocagei. Next base: position 36,701,994 of record NC_138135.1, on the reverse strand, counting down.
AAGTTTTTTTAATTAAAAAAAACCTTGCCCAAAGGCCAACAAGATCTTGGGAGAGGAGTGAATGAGTTTCATCATGGGGTACCTCAGCTGAAAAGGCCCTGTCTTACTTCTTATCTGGATAAGCCCCTAAAGGCAATAGAACATAGAGCAAGGCCTCCAGGGGCAACCACAATGTGCCAAATAACCTGGTTCTAATGCCCATTTAGGGCTTTATAGATAACAAGTAGCATTTTGAATTGTTTACAGAAATGAAATTGGCAATCAGTGCACATTGAACAACAACAGAGAAATATGCTCTTGTTGCTTTCAATCACCTTCAAGGAGCTCTGAAACTCCTAAGATGTGCAACCCTTTTCAAATAACCAAGTCAAGGGTGTTCTCCAAACCCAGCATGGAAAACGTGTGCCTACCAGCCAGTGTCTTAGCTCCAGATGAGTCCAAAATTTTCCCTCTTGATACCCTTATTGGGCCTGAATTGCCGTAGTTGAGAACCATTAACTGGTCTCAGATAATTAATTTGGCTCATCCTATCCCCAGTGCATTGCTAGTTTCTGCACAGGACCCCCTTCTTGCTTAATACTTGGCCTGAGGAGGTACGAACTTCCACACAGAAATCACTTACTGAGTCGCAGAAAGATTGAGCTCCTAAACCCCGTTTGCTTTCCTTATGGTAATACCTCTCCCCCTTTAAAATTAGCAAAGCAACTGCTCATCAAAGAAGGCTCTTCCTCCTGCCCTTTAGTGAGCTGCGGTAACCTCAGAGCCTCTGGATTGGAAGATTAAGTCACTTTATGCTCTACTGTATGCTAAAGTTGGTTTGCATAGGATGCCCCCTATCCTATCCCACCTTACATATAATCTGTTGATTTGCTGGACCTTCAGCCTGGCTCTTCCCCCATTCATAGAACAGCAGTTTATGCTAGGATAACTGGAAACCACCTTAAGTCAACTGTCTTATGTGAATACATTGCATTTTCAAGATTACCTCTTCCTTTCCGCCATCTTGTGTGGTCACAGTCAGGGTGGTGAAAGCAGCAAAAGTGTATTTCCACCATGATAGGTCTTTTCTCTGCTTTGCCTTTAACAACTGCACGACAGGCAGAAATCCAGCAAGTGAAGCCTCCTCTATCCCTCTCTATCTGCATGTAAAGAAAGGCTTTACCTCCTGAATTGCAGTTGTTAAAAGACCCCAGATCCCCACCAGGAAGCAAACAATTAGCCTTGGCAATCCTATTTAATATATGTGTTTGGATAAATTGGAAATTAAAGTTTCTATGTTAGCAACTGTGAGTATGTAGAACAAGGGGACGGAAGTTATTAGAGACTGAGAAAACTCTTCATGCTATGTTTGCACCTATCCTTTCTGATATACTTACTCCAGCTGTAAAATGGGGTGTGGTGGGTAGTTGTACTTACTTCAGCTGCTATGCTTTTAGTATGAATGCAGTAATTGCCTTATGGATACTTAAAACTGACAAATGAAATAACAAAGGGGTACACCAGAACAACAGGGACCTACTTCTTTGCCCATAGAACAACCAATTATACAGCAAAGAATGAGTAACAAGGACTTTTTGTACCAGTTTTGTTGTGCCCCAGTGCTGCTGCTTTAATCTGGATATCTGACTTAAGGGAGTACAGAAATTTCCTTCCTTCTGAGAAATTGCTACTCGTAGTGATCGCTTAAATCTTCCTGCTCTTAAAACTGGTGCTTGCTTTTTATAGCAACAGCCCAGGAATTCTAATGCTTTTGTTTCTTCTCTGGAAATGCTGAAGTACTGCGGTACTATGGAAACAATTTGAAATCTAGGGTGTCAACAAAGAAGAGCTATAGGAGATGGGCAGTAGATACAGAGAGTGAAGGAACTGGTGAGGCAAGCAGACAGGGAGGGAGGGAGCAATCTTTATTTTTGCTTGCTTTGGTTTTTTTTTTAAAGGCCGTTTTTGTTAGAAAAAGAAAAAGCAGACAGTAAACTACATGGATCCTTTCTACAGAAAGAAGCCCTCTAAGCTACATGGAGTATGAGCCCATGTTTGTGGCCTGTACCTATATTTTTGCAACGCCCCACATTAAAAGCACTGTTTGTTAGCCCCAGGCTTCTATTCTTCTTCTGAGACTATCTGGGCTCTACCTGCTTTCTTTAGATTGTTGCTGTTTTTAATCTACTCTGATGTGCAATGGACCTTTGGAATCTATGCTATGCTGTGCATCATCCCCTTCATTCCTCTTTCCACTAGAAAGTCTTTTCCTGTTCTATTGAGGTGTCTGCTGTCCAAATTCATGTTAGTAGATGGTCATCATGTGCCACAGCAGTGCTGTTTGGAAAGAAACCATTTGTCTTCTTATTGTAACTCCTAGTTGAGGTGGAGCTGAAGGAACAGAGTAAACGTAGTTGGGTAATTTGAGTATGTTGAATCTGGAAATTGCTGTTCCTGAGCTGATTGGTCAACTGGAACCTGGAATTCAAGGTGGAACTAATACTTCCTGCTTCTATAGCTGGTGGTGCCTGAAGGAAGCAATTAACTGAATTGGGACTTTCAGGTACCTACAAATCAACCAAATATGTACCGGCACCCAAAGTATCTGACACAGTATTAATTCTTGCAGACTATGTAGTGCTATGAAAGCATATTCATTCTTTGAAACTGGGTTTCTTCTGTGAATTGTTTGGGTATTGGTGATATTTGGTATTGGTGCTTTTCATTTTTTGATGTATTCATTTATTTCACAGTGGAAGTGGTTTGATAGTCATCCCCTTCTCCCTAGACTCATGGGAGCTGTAGTTCTGTAAAGGTGCCCAGGGTGTCTGTGCTCTAACAAGAAATTCTTAACATCTGTACCAGACTACAATCACTAGGATGCTTTAGCTAGTTAGATTGGAGTAACACTGATTTAAATATATTTATAGGATGCAATGCCTTAATTCTTTCTTGTTGTTTGTTGTCATGGTCTGTAACCCTCCCCACACAATGTGGCTGAAACTAACATTATTCAATCAAAAGTCATGATTCCGCCATGGCCTGTGAAGAACCTGATTCACAAAAGCTCTGTCACAGTGTGCAATGCAGCACATTAAAAAGGCTTCCCAGGCTTTGTACATTAAGCCTCTGAGAGAGATCAATGTTAGTATTTTACACACAGGCATACTTCCAATTGTAGTGCTTGCCCAGAAGGGTATGGAACTAGTAGAGTGGCCATACGTGCAGAATCTGCCGGAATACTGAAGTCAGAAGCAGCGGTTTTCCTTAAAAATACAAATAAATGCAGTCAATCTGATCTTGGCATTGACTTTCCGGTGAACTTCAACAGGAACTGAGATTAGGAAAAAACATTTATCAGTAGCATCTTCTGGTAAGAGGTACAGTTGGCAGCTCTGCAAGCGGGGAAATGCAACCATGACAAGAGTAAGTTGCTCAGGATCACATCTTGCGCTCATGACTAAGGATTTGACCCCAGATATCCCATGATTCAAGTTTAATATTCCATTCATTAGATTATGACAGTGTTGCACATGTACAGTCCCATCCCCCTGCAGACAGGCAAACCAATGTGCACGGGGAAGGGCAGCATCTGACCCACAGACTCTTGAAGGAGCTCATAGTCAAAGGAGGAAATCTAGCTAGAGAGAAAACAAGAGCTTTTCAGTGTACAGTCGTACCTTAGAAGTCAAAATGGAATCCGTTCCGGAAGTCCATTTCACTTTAAAATGTTTGAAAACCAAATCGTGGCTTCTGGTTGGCTGCAGGAAGCTCCTGCAGCCAATCAGAATCCGTGAAAGCCCTGTCAGACATTCGGGTTCCAAAAGAATGTTCGCAAACCGGAACAATCACTTCCGAGTTCCAGGGCATTTGGGATCCAAGGTACGACTGTATTGCCCTCTTACCAGTAAGTGTTATGTAATTAAACTGCCTCAACTTTAAAGTTCAGTAATGGTGGGGAAAGGAATCTCACTTGTCATTTCTCACTTGTCATAATAAATGCATATGTAAATTTGTTGGGGAGCAGTTTGGTGCAGGGAACCTTTTTGAGGGCAGGCCATCTATTTTCCTACAGAATTCAGAAATGGACATGAGTTTCTTCTGGTGCTGGACTTCTGCCCCAAGCTGGCTTTACCATGCAACCAGTTAAAAGATTTTCCGAAGGCTCCTGTGGGTGGTTTCATTGCTAGGCTAAGTGACTGATACACATGTTGAGTTCAGAGGCGTGGGTCTCTTAGAAATAAGCAGCTGGACTGAGGCTATGGGTTATTAAAATAAGAGGATTATTTTATGGTCCTTTCCTTTTTCACAGTTGCATACAGATTGGTGTTCTTCCATCCAGAATTCTCTCTTAAGTCCTGGGGTGGACTATTCTAGTCTAGATGGAATCCTAGTCTAGATGGATCTGCCATAGACATAACAATGCACACTCTCTGGGACCAAGCTCTGAAGTTAGTGGGGGAAGGTATAGCAATATGGATGAGTGTCATGGATGTAGGAGTCCACCTTCAAGTCATGCTTTGTCCAGGTCCCACCATGGAGATGTAGAAATTTGTGTTATTGAGTGGAAATAGATTACAGCTGGCTTTTTCCTGTATGTAGCAAGAGCAGACAGCAGTGCTGTCTTTGGGACGAGGCACATAACCCCCCCCTATTTTTTTTGTGTAAGAGGTTGTGGTCCCCATTTCACTTCTTGTTTCATCCCTGTATTATTACACGTTTAAAAATAGGAGTGGTGGTGAACAAGAGACACTGCAATTGCCAGCCTCCATGAGTCGGAGAGGGCTGTGATAAACTGCTTCTCAGGAAAAGGCACAGAGAAACAAACCCGACTTGTACAAGGAGCCCTTATGGAGTGAGTGCCTGGTGTGTCTTCAGTCTCTTTTTCTCCCTTTTCATCTCTCTAATGCACCCCTCTGCTGAAGTCTATCTGTTGAGCCTCTGCTTCTCTTCCTTCTCTCTCACTTCTTTCAAGCAGATGTTTCTCTTTGTGTGTGTGTGTGTGTGTGTGTGTGTGTGTGTGTGTGGCCTTTCGGTGCTTTTGGGCACGTGTATTTCTGAACTGGGGAGGGCTGATTTATACTGGATAGCTAGCAAAATGCATTACAACTCAGCATAGCCGTAGTCTCTGTATTACACAGTAATTTGAGTACCCATATTTTGGCGCATCTTTGAATGCTCAAGTGATGCAGTTATGTAATCTTAGACTCTGAAGTCAGTGGCCCTTGTAGATGGCAAAGTGTATTACTTGAAGGTGTGGTATGGCAGGCCTGCTGCACCTTCTGACGGCTGGGGCCTTGGACTTGTGCCCCAAAGTCCTGCCCTGATGGCATCATTGTGTACGCCTCTTCTTTTTTTCTTTTTGTGTGTGTTGTTAAAGGTTCTTTATTTGATGGAAATGTGTCTTTGCTATGTGCAATTTACAGTTTGATAGTTCTGCATTCCCATTCATGCAAATATATCTCAACGTTTGATTTGCATTTAAGCAGCTGCCTCTTGACATCCAGAACTGCGTGAGGTCCACGTGGGAAGCTGTTTGTGTGTGGCCACTGGGCTTGGGCATTATGGTACAGCAGACTGGTTTTTTGGGAAGCCTGTGGTGGTGTGGTGGAATTATTTGCATTGCAAAGCTGAGAGGCGGCACATGGCTTGCCCACACAGAACAGGCTCAGCAAGATTTCAATTTTTGTTGTCCACCACACTGCAGCTTATTTGTCTGAATGAAGCTTATAAACTACTCTTATCTTTGTCTTCCCGGTAGCACATGCAATCTTGTTTTGCTGCTGGCTAAGTATATTTGGCACCTCTCCTTTTTTTGGATTAAAAAATTGTGGTTAGGAATGATGTATTTATCACATGCAATTTTAAAAGCCACAGGTATACACACCTTAAAAGGACATTCTTTCTCTCAGAGAATTCTGGAAATTGTAGTTTATGCCTCTCAGTAGCGCATTTCCCACCATTCCTTAGCAAACTACAGTGCCCAGAATTCTTTGAGAGAAAGAATGTGCTTTGAATGCAATTTAAAGGTATAGTGTGTGTACATAGGCACAGTGTATGCAGTTCAGGAATGGGGAGCTAGCGGCCTTCCAGAAATCAGCATGGCCCAAAAGTCAGGGATGGCTGTTGTTGTTCAACAACATCAGGAGGGGCGCAGGTTCCATATCCCTAGGGAAGACTTAGTTCCCATCTTTTTGGACACAGCACATGGGAGCTAACTGAGCATTCTAAGCTCCCAACCTACCATACTAGAAGGGGTTTGGATGGGGCAGAATGGAGGCCTTTCATGGATTATTAAAAAAAATATTACAGTCCAATCATTTGGAAAAAAGCAACGGAAGAAAAATGTCAGAATAATGGCAATTTGAAGGTTATTGCGAAAATGTGTGTGTGTGTGTGTGTATATATATAATTTTAAAAGGAGAAGGGCTTATTGGGCCCTTGCAGACTGGTTCTTTTTTTTGCAGGTATATTTTGCAACATGTCATTGATGCAATAATAAAGTATTAGTGTTGGATTCATACTGGACTGTTCATGCAGTATTATAGCATTCTTGCCACCTGGAGGGCACTCTTGCACTGTGATGCAACAAAAATGGGACAAAAAAACCAAAATCCAGAACATTTCTGGTATCAAAAGTCACTGGATTTCATTCAGATGTTACAGGGCGTGCACTGATTGGTGACGAAGCAATATGACCGCAAAACTTGCAAGCAGAAACAGTATTAGAGCACTGAAAAGGGGATATGGAGTGGAACTGAGCCACAAAGAGATAGCTGTCAGTCGGTGTAGGCAGTACTAAGCTAGGTGAACCAATGGTCTTACAGTATAGAACAGTTCCCATCTACCTACATAAAATGTAAACTCTCTGGGATTGATATGCAATCTGGGTAGATAGCTGGAGTGTGAACTACAAATGGTTTAAAAACCCTTCATTTATTATACAATCAAAGGACTGTGTAGGATTGTGCCTCTTTCAAGATCAGATCCTATTCTACTCACCAACACGGTTTCAGAAGGCATGGCTAGTGTGATATAGTTATTAGATTAGAATTAGGGAGACCTTGGTTCAAATCATCCATGCAGTTCACTGGGTTCATTTCAGCTGGCTGAGGATCCGTTGTTAAAGCTCAGTGTGCTTTACGAGTTGAACCTACGGAGTTATAAGTAAGCAGCACTGATTTTGCATCCTGAGAAACCGGGTTTTATTCTAGGCACTTCTGTTCATTGCCCTGCATTTGTGTGAGGGTGGGTATATAATATGTAATCCATTTATCTATCTATATTTCCTGCATTTTGGAGGTGTGGCTGTGGCAGCTGTCATGGTGAGCTCCCTGCACTTCAAAATTTACCACTCCACCCACGTGCTTCTTTCCTCTGCCCCCTCACCTCTCTTGTCCTGTCCATCACAGAGGTGTTCCAGATCTGCCCATCTTGGGTACTCATGAACCCTCTCGCTGTTCCTTCCTCTGTTTTTGCCTCTTGACCTCAAACCACAAGAGAAGACGTGTTCTTCTGGTATTGCAAAGGGAGTGCCAGTTTCAGCCGCTGCTGAGAATGCAGCATGCTGATTTCAGCCTTTCTTACTTCCTCCTCTTTTGGAGAAGTTTCAGTGCTTAAAGGCTGCTGCTGCCAGTAGGAGTCTGCAGCCAGGGCATGTGTTGTCATAGGAACAAACCACATGCTTCCTTCTTGCACAGGAAAGGGACCTGGTCATAGCGCAGACAACAGCTATTTTAACTGTTGTGCAGCCAAGAAACTACACGATATTTGCAGCTGGATTCATCGGCATTCTTCATTTAATTTTTTTTTTAAGCTTGTGCTATGAGCTCCATCCAGGTATTTCCCCCTCATTCCTTGCTTTTCTTTTCGAACGCCATCTCTAGCCTGTCCTTAACGGAGGCAAAGCCCTATAATTTGCTGCATGGCATATTTGATTGATTTTGATTGTAGGGGAATTGATCAAGGCTGCAGTGGATCTCAGTTGCTGTGTTGCTCAGACGCTGTGTGTGGTGGGCTGTTCCTGTGTCAGCGTGCCGTGAAGGCATTTGTTCCGCAAAGGCGGCTTCTGGTGGGGTCTGCTGGGTCGCTGCTGGAGCTGTGTGAGGTGTCTTGTTACTCAGAAGAGGATGAGGCTATGTGCACTTAGCAGATTTTTCTCCTTAAATCAGTTCCAGCCTTGCATATAGGTCAAAAACGTTTTGAATCCAGTTGCAATGATCCCCCCTATAAATCAGTTCAATGAGCAACACAGAAGAGAATCCCAGAATTGCGAGCTGCAGGCTTGTTGTATTGATTCCCAGTGGGTGGTCACAGCAACCAGGTGTATCTGAAAACTGGAATAAGGTTTTCAGCCACCTTGAAACTGAATTCTTGGATTGAAGATCTGCTAAAAGTGCAGGGGAATCTCGCCTGCTCAAAACTGACCAGTGTTCACAAGTTGCAGTGGGTATTTTGAGGTTCCACTAATGGAAATGTGTAGAAACCATAATATGCCAAGGGCTATAAATCAGTGCCAGGTTCTGTTTCTGCATTAGTTGCTCTCTGTGATTCCAGTTGGATAGAGGGAGAGGGAAGTGTGTTTGTATGTATGTGCATGTGTGTATCCATTATATGCTTTATATGTGCTCAGATATGTTTTTCTCCTATATAATATTCTAGAGAGAGAGCTGCCGCTGTGGATTTCTCTCTAGGTAGGAAAAAAATATATCTTTGCTCACTGCCTCAGAACCTGGCCTAGATGCAGACTGTCAGCAGATGGTTGTATTTTATAACTTTTTTTGTTTGGTGCCCAAAGAACCAAGTGCGACTTGGTTTGGTTTATTTAAAAATAAATAAATAATACATATATTTTACAGTTGCTAATCACAGTATTAGATAAGTTCACAGGAGGCAGTAATATTAATGGTTGTTAAAAGCATTTAGATGGCTGTACCTTTGCTCTTTATTGCAGCAGAAGCCCAGCTAAGGACTTAGGAGCCCCACCAGCACCGTGCTTTTACACTCCCTGGCAGCTTCCTCTTCCAAGACCAGACGACCATGACTGAGAAAGACCCCGAGGTGCATGTGGAAGATGATGATGATGAGCTAGATAGCAAATTGAACTATAAGCCCCCACCTCAGAAGACGCTTCAGGAACTGCAGGAGCTGGACAAGGATGACGAGAGCCTTGCAAAGTACAAGAAGTCCCTGCTGGGGGATGGACCTGTTGTGGCAGGTATGGCTCAAGAGACCTCGGTGGGAATGGGATTGGTCCTGTGGCACAGGGGTGGGGAACTTTTTTCGCTCCACAGGCCTGACCTCATGGGCCAAAATTGATAGTGGGAGGGGCTTCCCACATGGCAATCATGTGATGCCATTAAGATGTCACATGATTGTCAAATTTGGTTTGCTCTGATCTTAAAAGGGTAATGGGTGGAGGCTTGCAAAAACCTTTGTGGATCTCAACCGCCCCCCCCCCCCCCCGCTTTGCTTTTAAGTCCTCAATCTTGCACTGTTTTGGCTCTGATTATGTAGCAGGACTAGCATTGTTATGGATGAGAGAATATGAATAAGTCTTGAATGTGGGGAAAGAAATTATGTTGGTTTGCTATTAAAAAAGATATTATTATTTTGTGTGGGTTGCTTACAGGAAGATTTGGGTTCTATTTTCAGCATCCAAATACCTTCTCTCTTTGACTAGGGATACTTAGTTTCGAAGCTCAGAGTTATAGGCACTTGAGACCAAAAGGATCATACCTAGCGGTACTGAGAGAAACTCCAGCTGTGTACACACCATACATTTAAAGCACGGAGCCAGGGGGAAAAAATCCTATGTTTTACCCTGTACAGAGCTATGATTCCCAGCACCCTTAAACTACAGCTCCCAAGATTCCTTCTCTGGGGGAGTGGGATGTGCTTTAAACGAATAGTGTAAACACAGCTTTCTGCTCATGATCCTAGAGATCTGCTGTCAGTCAGGGTTAATAGCTCTAGGTGGGATCCTGCAGCACCTGCTTCACAGTGTATCAGTGCTTCCAATGCCACAGTTTTAGGAGGCATTCAGTACTTGCCTGTAACATGTATGCAGTAAAACCCAACTGAGTGAATTCATGCTTAGCTGCTCTCAGTTGGGGCCTTCGCAACTGTGTGGTTGAACATATTGGAAGGGACTCGCAAGAATTATTTTGGGAAGTGGGGATGTGGGATTGTTCGCGTCGAGCAGAGAAGGGAGCCAGGTATGTGCTCAAAAGGGTTGTTAGGCTGCAATCCTAAGCATATCTACTAGTGGGGGGAGGAGAGGAACAGTTTGTACAATCGGCAGAATCAAATAGCAATGCTCAAGCGTGACTGTAGCACTTTTAAGCTGGCAGGAACAGGAATCGTGCGGTTATGCGATTGAATACGCTCTCATAAAAAGAAGAGCAGGAGGGTATTTCAGCATGCAGATAACACTTTGAGGCATGAAGTGTATAGCTTCATCACATGTTTCTAATCCTGGAATGCCTTTATCATTATTAGTAGTAGTAGTAGTAGTAGTAGTAGTAAAAGGTAAAGGGACCCCTGACCATTAGGTCCAGCTGCGGACGACTCTGAGGTTGCGGCGCTCATCTTGCTTTATTGGCCGAGGGAGCTGGCGTACAGCTTCCGGGTCATGTGGCCAGCATGACTAAGCCGCTTCTGGCGAACCAGAGCAGCGCACGGAAACGCTGTTTACCTTCCCGCCGGAGCGGTACCTATTTATCTACTTGCACTTTGACATTCTTTCAAACTGCTAGGTTGGCAGGAGCAGAGACCGAGCAACGGGGGCTCACCCCGTTGTGGGGATTCGAACCGCCGACCTTCCGATCGGCAAGTGCTAGGCTCTGTGGTTTAACCCACAGCGCCACCCGCGTCTCCCATTATTATTAGTAGTAGTATTCATTAAATTTATTAGTGTTTTTTTTTTTTTTTTGCAGCATCTCAAAGCAACTTACATTTAAAGCAAACACATGCATTAAAACCAGCATTTTAAAAAAGTGATTTTGTCTGAGAATTTTGGGCAGCGCTGGATGCATGTTCAAGGGGACCCTGGGCAATGTGTCCTTTGTGGGGGAACCCTCCTCTGCTAGTGAGCCGCCCTGGTCTTACCTGGCTATGGTGGGGGCATACCAAGTCATGCTGGACAGCTGGGTCTCACAGTGCCCCAGAGCCATTGCTATCCAAGGGGTGTTGTGATAAAGGAAGAGTAGCTAGATCCAACTGCCTGATGTTGTTCAGAGCGCTAGGTCAAAAATTAAGGAAGGAATGGGGGGTGGGCGTGGGGGCACTAGCTGCCGCCCAAGGCTCTTTTCTACAGTGACTGATGCTGTAGAAGTCTTTGAACAACAAAGGCATAGGACCTTGTTTCCTTAACGCTGACTTACCTACCTTTCCTGTTCCCACAGACCCTACAGTTGCCAATGTGACCGTCACTCGGCTCACCCTGGTTTGTAACAGTGCTCCAGGGCCAATTACCATGGACCTCACTGGTAGGTGAAACTCTCTTCCTTTCACAGCATAAGGCCAGTGCTTTTTTTCCTTAAAAAATGTTTAGGGGTACTCTCATTTTCCTGCTCATAGATTCACAAAATGTTTAGGGTTTTTTTTTGTCCTCTAGGCCACATCCATCCTTTTCTAACCCTCCAGGGATCACACACTGGTAGTTAGTGTGACCGCCCTGCACTTTCACATTCATGCAGACACACTCACATGACATGCTGCTCCTCAGCTGATCTATGCAGATTATGCATTATTAGGTTATTGCCCTCTTACCCCTTTCAAACAATTGATCTGATAGTTGGGGAGGGCTGACCAGTCATGGCACCCTTCCTCCCATTCTGTATCTTACTTAATTTTGTTTTCATTCTGTTGTCACTGCAAAAAGAAAATTCAGGTCTTGAGTGGGGGAGGGAGAGAAAAAAAAAAGGTTGAGGGCTGATACAACAAGGGACATCAGCTGGTTGACAGGTGGGTGTTGATTGGGGAAAACAGCTTCATGGGCTGAACTGGAAACCCGGGGGGGGGGGGCAAGATTGGCCCACAGGGCAGAGGTTCTCCACTCTTGCTTAGTGAGTTTGCAGGTTAGGCGAGACTTGAACTGGGCACTGTGATATCCCAGGTGCCTTATTCCTTTGGACAAATTACGTGTTGTTGTTTTTTTAAAAAAAAAAGCAAAAGAATTTGCGGATGCTTAAAACAACAACAACAAAGCAACCGTAAAGTGACACATCTCTGTAAGTAGGTCATAGAAACTTTTCTCAGAGTCCTATGAAGTGTACACAGAATAGTTCTTGCCAAGCCCTTTTTGCTGGCACAGACTACAGCATCAGTCCTTTTTGCAGACTAAATCAGCAGTCTGCTTCACACCAGTGTGAGAGAGTCACGCTTCACCTTATATGGACTTCTTATCTGAGAGAGGAAGTTGGGGCTCAGCAGAGCTAGGATGCTTCCTCTTCAGCTGAAATCTCTGGGGAGGCAATACCACAAACGGTTTCTTGATTATCTCAACATTATGCAGCCTGTTTTGTGCGAGCACCTAGGCTCCTCTCAAACCCACCTAGCAGCAGCTTCACCCTTTGCACAAACCCCCTCAGAGTCAGTGGCTTTTTGCATAAGAGAATCTCCCAAGGAGTTGTGCCTATCCCCCCCCCCCCCAGTTCATGGGACTGACAGAAAATGTGCTCATATACACAAACACACAAGTACACAGGCACATTTATGGTTCAGGAATACATCCACCACCCTATTCGCAACCATAAAGTATAGGTATCGTAGGCATGTTAAGACTGTTCTCTATGCAACATAAGCAACTCGAATAGTGATTTTCTTTGTTTAAGGAACCTCAACAACGGTCTGTGTAGGGGAATGTTCAGGATCTTAGTCAATGATGTCGCAGTGCCTCTTCAAACACCGCCCAGGATTCTTTGGAGAATGCTCTTTTAGTTTTAATGTATTTGTTTAAAACAATGTATATGCCTTCATCAAACATACTCCAGTTTACCTTGTGTGAAATCGATGCATATTTGAAGGGCAGGTGTTTAAATGTCCACATGTACCACAGTCCTTCAACATACTATAGTTAGAACAGTCTATGGGTAAATGTGTTCTCGTGTGTCTTGTCTTCTTCACAAGATTAACTGGGTGTCTCTCTTCTCTCCCTGACCCCTCTCAGGGGACCTTGAGGCTCTCAAGAAACAGACATTTGTAATAAAGGAAGGATCTGAATATTGTGCCAAGATCCACTTCAAAGTGAGTCACTCTTCTACTTGTGTTTTCTGTGGGTGTCTAGTGCTGGATTCTGCCCCCTGCTGATGCAAACCTGTGTACTGGGTTGTAGGTCCACATGTTTCAAACCTGACAGTCTAAATAGTAAAAGCACTGCTAAATTAAAAGTGCATATTGTGCAAACACAGCAGTAGGCTGTACCAGGCCAAAATGGCTTTCCACAATGCAGGCTCTTGCATTCCTAACCCCCACTGCTGGGACTGGTAGTTTATTGAGTTTATATTGTTATTCTTTAATATATTTTATTAGAATGGTAAATGTTGCAAATCAACCAGAGTGGTGCTCCCCACCAGAAGAACAACATATAAATGTTTTAATAGTTGTCTTTTCAGAAAAGTTTTTTACAATGTTTACTGCTTTCATAAAATCACCCTTTTTTCAAATCTCATTACTGTGATATTGTGGTACTTCACGGGGAATTTTACACTTGTGCAAAACTGACTTGAAGGTGCATTTGGAGAAAGGCTTAAACTCAGTGCTTTTTTTCTGGGGGGACGCAGGGGTAAGCATACCCCTAAACATTTTGTGAATCTAAGTTTGGCCTCATTGAGGGCAGTATTTCAATATGAGTAGGAAAATGAGAGTACCCCTAAACATTTTTTTAAAAGAAAAAAAGCACTGCTTAAACAGCCTACCCAAAAGCAGCAAATCAAGTGTGTGTGTCGGGGGGGGGGTAGGTTTGTGTGGTATCTGGAAAAAAAAGTAATTGGTTAATTTATATGATGACATATAATTAAATTGCATATGCAAACCCATTACTAAATCTGAGTGAGTTTATCAAAAAAAAATTCACTAAATTTATCATTCTAAAATGTAACAAAAGCTATCAGTTTCTCAGCTTGATCCCTGCGCTGGCCTAGAGTAAACTTCTCATGTAAAGGAGTTTCATTATTGGCAAGCACCTCTTACAGCTGCTTATGAGGAGGCACTCTGAAATTGAGTAGGGTGGGCTTTGTTCATCCATGCCATCTCCCAACAGCCAAAAAGGGTGAGGGACGGCAAAACGTTGCACAAGCAAAGAGGAAACAAGGGGGGGGGGGGGAACGTGGAGTAAAACAGTCTTATTACCAAGGCAAAGGGGGCAGCAGAAGCTTGAATGATGATGCTTTTGTCTTGCAGGTAAATAGAGAAATTGTATCAGGCTTGAAATATGTGCAGCACACTTACCGGACAGGGGTGAAAGGTAAGTAAAAATGAGCTATTTTTTTTCTTCCTTAGCAAATCTTCTTCCCACCACCCTGCAGACTGTTCTCCTCTACTGCTCCAGCTCACCTAATCCCACTCACTTTCCCATGTATTCCCCGTCACTTTCCAAACTGCAAACATTCCATTTTTTTATAAAGCTGAATTTGTTGTGTTAGGGCAACAGACAGCTTTGATCAAAATTAAATGCATAAACTTAAGGTTTGGATATGCCCTTGGACCCCTCCCACAAAATACTGCCAGTTTGGAGGCAACCTAGTTTATGGAAAGAGCATTAAAATCCTTTCTGGGCTATTTTCTGTGCATGGTTGCAGAGCAGCAGCAGTGTACACAGGACTCCCTCAGTACAGGCTGATGCAGCAGAGAAACTGCAGAGCTGGGCTGCTTGTGTGGCTGTCTCTCAGCAGCCTGTGTTTGTTCTCTGCCTCTGATGACTTTCTTGCTGGCTGTTCTCTCCTAGTGGACAAAGTGACATTCATGGTGGGCAGCTATGGGCCACGGCCGGAGGAATACGAATTCATTACACCTCTCGAGGAGGCACCTAAAGGCATGATGGCTCGAGGAAACTACCGCAACAAGTCCTTCTTCACCGACGACGACAAGCACGACCATCTCACCTGGGAGTGGAACTTGG
The DNA here is from genome assembly GCF_964188305.1 of Podarcis bocagei. Taxonomy (NCBI): domain Eukaryota; kingdom Metazoa; phylum Chordata; class Lepidosauria; order Squamata; family Lacertidae; genus Podarcis; species Podarcis bocagei. The sequence goes on along the minus strand of NC_138135.1, from coordinate 36,686,894 downwards.
CCATTAAGAAGGAGTGGACAGAATGAGCTCCACCTCATTTCTCCTCCCCCTTTGCTTCCTCCTGCCTCTTGCACTGTTCTCCAGGTGTGCCAGTCTCTGGCTCCTGCATGCCACGCTTCCTCCAACACTCCCCAACCTGGCCCTTTTACTGTCACAAGAAATTCTGTTTTAACACAGGCCTTGGGACAGACTCTGTCTCTCCTGCGCTGAAAAATAATCCACAAGGAATTAAAACTGGGACAAGTCATCCTCTCTGCTTGCATAGGATCAGTCCTTGAAGTGCCTTTGCTAGGAAGACGCACAGATACTAACCCAACACAATTGCTATCTAGGTTGTCCCCATTTAAAGATCTATGGCCGTTAGCCTAGTTTCCTTGCAGTCTGTATTCACTGGAAACATACTTGCCTATGAGTGGATTCTATCTAATTTCAGCTTGTTTTTTGTGTGCGGAAAACTTGCCTTTGAGAGTAGCAGGAGACGCAGTTCCTGCCCTGGCCTGTGAAAATGTCTGTGTCTGAAAATAAAGCCAGTTTTGTCCTTTGCTTCCGAGTGTCTCGTGTTTCATATAGTAAATGGATTTGTTCCGTCCTTTGCACATGCAGAATGTCAAACATACTCAGATCTACAATGAATTTTAAAAATAGATCCGAATACTTTCGTGGGTCGGTATTGTTTGACTTAGGGTTTCTCCCTCCCTTTTACTGAAGCATATTTATTGAGTGCTTACACTCCGCAAGGTGCCGCATGGAACATAGATATGACCTAATCCTTGTCCAGAGGGCATGGTGTTTATGAGATACTGTTCTAAGAAGGGAGGACACCTGTCATCTATCTGCATCATCTCAGAAGAGGCTTTCCTCCTCCCTTACCTGGAGGGGATGCATACCTCTTCTGAGATTAGGCAAGCAGTATTTAAGAGCACATAAATAATGACTTTCCCCTCAGAACTGTTGCTTCCATTCCTATAGAATATTCATGCAGATTTAATCAAGTAAACGCATTAAATTAAACTACTGAGATACCTTTAACTGAGTGAAGCTCAATTAAAAATGGTTTGGGGGCAAGCAGTGACAACCCTGGAGTGCCCTGGTTGCAGAATAAGTGGGAGACAAGGCACTGATTATAATAAATAAGGTCTTTCTTTGTTATCTTCGCTGTGCCTAGACCACTATGAAAAAGGGAGTCCTATTGCCAACAAAATGAGGAACAGAACACTTGCAAAAGGAAACCTCCGGGAGCCTCCTGTCCCTGAAGTCTCTTATCGTGGGAAATAACAGATCTGAACATACCCAGGTGTTTCACTCCCACAGCTTTAGGTGTTGCCACATCAGATTCGGGACAGATGGCAAGTCACCTTTCCGATGTCTGGCTCGAAGCAGGGCTTGTGGCAAGGAGAGAAACGAGGCAAGGCAATGAAAACCTCTCTCTTGCAGCAGTGGTTCCTTACGTCCCTTCTCAGTTGTGTCTTCATGTTGGGATGTGCTGAGAAGGAGCCAGCACCCAAAGGTAAGGGAGGAATGGCTTGAATTCCAAAGAGGTGGTGAGGCTGTGGGGATTGGCACATAGAGTAGGAGGGCTCATCCAGATTGAAGCAGCCATTCTAGCTGAGGTACTGCTGCTCCCAACTGAGAACGTGGGAAGCATTCTGAAGGCAGCCATGAAGGCTCATCGCTTCTGCCTGTGAAATCTGATAAAAACTTTCAAGGAGGGTTGGGTACAGTGTGTTTGTGTGCGTTCGCTTGGCTGTGAAAAGAGGCTGGCTATACCTTCCTCTACTTCTTAGGTACTCCTGAAGATGCAAGAAAACCAATACAGTTGGAGGATGTTGCAGCTGTGGCCGCATTTGTCAGTGCAGCTGAGGTGGTTGTCGTTGGATTCTTCCAGGTTTGTTGAGATGTCTCTGTGGCTGTAGACTTAAACTAGACAGGCCTTTCATGCTGGGCACTCTAGCACAACCTCCTTACAACCCTGTATTATGTGGAGGACCGTGTAAAAAAGAGTTGCTCCCATCTATGGTTGTTAAAATTTTGTCAGCATAAGTACCATATTTTTTGCTCTATAAGACTCACTTTTTCCCTCCTAAAAAGTAAAGGGAAATGTGTGTGCGTCTTATGGAGCGAATGCAGGCTGCGCAGCTATCCCAGAAGCCAGAACAGCAAGAGGGATTGCTGCTTTCACTGCGCAGCGATCCCTCTTGCTGTTCTGGCTTCTGAGATTCAGAATATTTTTTTTTCTTGTTTTCCTCCAAAAACTAGGTGCGTCTTATAGAGCGAAAAATACGGTAGTTGGACTTTTGTGAGCAGTGGCGGTGTCATAGGAGGACAATATAACACCTTAATGCTGTCTGGTTCAGGAAGGAGATTGTGGCTGTAGTGTGAGCACACAGTCCAAGTTCCAAAAGCATAAAGGTAAAGGTACCCCTGACTGTTGGGTCCAGTCACAGACAACTCTGGGGTTGCGTGCTTGCTCTATAGGCTGAGGGAGCCGGGTTTGTCCGCAGACAGCTTCTGGGTCATGTGGCCAGCATGACTAAGCCGCCTCTGGCGAACCAGAGCAGCACACAGAAACGCCGTTTACCTTCCCTCCAGAGCAGTACCTATTTATCTACTTGCACTTGACGTACTTTTGAACTGCTAGGTGGGCAGGAGCTGGGACCGAGCAACGGGAGCTCACCCCTGTCGCGGGGATTCAAACTGCCGACCTTCTAATTGGCAAGCCCTAGGCTCTGTAGTTTAGACCACAGCGCCACCCGCACCCAAAAGCATAGATACCAAAATTAAATCTTGAGTACATATTTTTCTCCCTCCTCAGTTCTCGGTGTGTTTTCTGAAGGCCATTTCTCACATTTATGGCCAGCATCAGTACTTGACATCCTCTGGCAGCTTCCAGGGCCCAAATGACCCAGTAAGGATCAATGTTTGTCATGGCTTCTCCTCACCAGGCAGCTACAAGCTGCTGCTACTACTATATCCCCCCCCCCCCCAACACTATAGAACACCTGATATATTGACACTGGAGCATTGTAGGAAATTAAAAATGGAGTTGTCCAGTGCTAATGGGAGGAATGTCACTGCCAAATGGGGGTGGCGTTTCCTGTTTTGTCACAACAAGAAGTGCTGCCGCTATTGCCCTGCACCAATTGTCCTGCTGCTTCTGCCACTGATTTCTGGTGGGATTGTGCCAATTTCCAGTGAGCTTGCTCTCCAAGTGTTGCATGATCTCACCGGAAATTGGCACAATTGCACTGGAAATTGGCGCGATTGCACCGGAAATCAGCACTGATGCCGCTGCTTCTCTGCCAGAAGAATCCCCACAAAACAAACCACCGCCAAGACTCAAATAAAATGTGTACAAATAGAAGGCGCCTTCAAATGGAGGACTGTTCTCTGTAAAGTAGGACAATCAACAATCCTAGCAGTAGTTCAATGGACTTACTAAACATTGTGCTGTACTTCAACCGAACATGGCACTGCTATTGTTAAAAATATCACTGTCTCTATAAATACACTGTACAAATGTGAAGCCAAGTTTTCAAAGGCTTGGAATTTGGTTCGTCCAGCTAAAGCCCAGTTCATTAATCACTGAATACTCAAAAGCGCTTTCTTCCTCAGTTTGAACTTACCAATGTGTTTTCAGTCCACACTTCTGCTTCCACTCTAGAACCAGCTGCTCAACAATAATAATAAAATGATGAAGAGGCCTTTGTTTAATATGAGGTCTCTCTCTTCTACCCCTGTTATTTACAAGCCAACTTCTTTTCCCCAGTTGAACCACATTAGCTGTGAACTTGGTTTCAATCTCACTTTCGATCTCTGAGAATTTTAACTTGATTGAAGACAGTTTCAGGAAACATGTTTTAAAGGGCCAACTGTCACTGTTATTTGAGATGTAGAAAGGATGCAGAGCAAAATTATCTTAAAATATTTGATAAGTTGTGCATTTCTAGTCTCTGAGCACTACCTCATTTTATACTGAGAGTCTCTCTAAAGATGCAGGGAGGATTAGGACGGAATGGGTCAGAAAACAAACAGCTATGTGTGGTTCACTAACACCTTGACATCCTTTTTGATGGTGGCAGGGAGAGATATTTAATGTGTTTTAATGCCTACTCTTTAAGTACCCATGAAACAGTCTTAGAATCTCAATAAGTAGATAAAGATTGCTGTATTGGCTCCAAAGGACAGAAAAGCAGGTGGTATCTCCCAGTGAGGAAGTGCTGTCGTCTACAGTCTCAGGGCCTAAGGTTCAACAGAGCACAAAGGAAAGTCAAGCACTCTGCACTATTTAAGGAGCCTCATGACTTTAGTTGCATCTGGTTTATAATTGCAGCCATGGTAGCAGGAATGTATTGCTCATTCTCTTTTAAATACAACAGGTGACCAGTCTGGAAGGTCATCCAGAATATTCATTTATTGAGGGATGTCCAGTAATCCTCGTCATGGAATACTGACTCATGCAGAATAAGGGCCACTAGAGAAACCTGTTTAGGAAAGTTTTTAATGTTTGAAGTTTTAGTCTCTTTTTAGTGTTCTGTTGGGAGCCGCCCAGAGTGGCTGGGGAAAGCCAGCCAGATGGGTGGGGTATATATAATAAAATTATTATTATTATTATTATTATTATTATTATTATTATTATTATTATTATTATTAACCTGCACGACTACAAGTAGCCGCTAGATGTCAGTATCCTTCACTTAAATTGCAGTGGAAAGCCAAAGCCCTGAAGAAAATCTGAGGCAGCGATTTCTGCCTACAGAGCTGCTTTCTTAGTCTTTATTTAGTACATTTTCCTGCTCTATTTTTCTCCATTCCCCCCCCCCCCATCCTCCACCTTTCTCTTTTTCTCTCATTCTACCTCTTTAAGGGTACAGCTACACTATAGACTGAAACGACTTTGATAGTGTTACAGGGTAGTCTGGATGACTACTCATGGGTCCCCTCCAACTTGTGATCCTGTATTTATGAGCTTAGAATCTATAAGAAGAAACCTGCTGAACCAGCCAAAGAACTTCCTTTGTTAAGGTAATGGCTTCAGCTGGCCAGTTAAGTACTTCCATTTGCATGTCCAAAGAGTGAGCTCTGTTGCCACACAGACTAATGGGCAAGACTTCCCATCTTACCTGGATGCCATCATAAGAAGGAGAACAAGAAGTCAAATGAGGAGGACTGGGCGTGAGTTTTTGGCTGACGCTGGGAGCTGGAGACACAGAGGCTTGTCTTGTTCTGTGCTGAACTCAAAGCTGTGGCTTGAGACATCCATGGAAGCCAATCTCAGGTTATGTGCCAGAACCCATTGACTCTCACCACTCAGAGATTGGGGTGAATGCAAAAATATTTATTCCCTACGTACCCCAAAGGTTCAATGAGATGTGCAGAGTGTCTCCTCATGGACAATTTCCAGCACCTTCCCCAGTTTCCAGGACTCTTTGGGGAAACCCTTCCACTTAAAACTGGGTTTATAAGTGATATAAATTTGTAGCATAGGATTGTGGCACTCCCTCCCATTTTTTTTTCATTCTCTTTCTTCCCCTCTCCTTTTCAGGATCCAGAGCGACCAGAACTTTCAGAATTCCTTAAAATGGTACAAGATATGCAAGATGTACCATTTGGGCTCTGCACCTCCTCTAGTGTTCTTTCCCATTATAATGTCACAACAAACACCATCTCCCTCTTCCGTATGGTAGGTTTTTGTTTTTTCGCTTGTAGTTCTGCTGCTTCCAGCAAACAGGTCAGTGGTGGCTGATGCCCATTGGAATTGGTAGGGTAGAAGGCAGGGAGGCCAACAGCAGGTGGCGCCATAACCAAGGACAGGCCAAGCCAACTGATTCCAGTCTTTAACCTCAGTATAGAACTCAGTAAAGAGTTCTATAACAAGCAACACTGAGGCAAGGAGGAGGAAGCTGAAAAGCCATTCTAACCCCCTGCTTATAAGTAAGAAGGCAGGAAGGTGGAGGGTGGCTAAGTCATACTAACGTTGGTGAACAGGGCTCTATTCACCCCAATGAAGAAGCCTTCACTGATCCAGGTGCTGCTGTAACTTGGTGTGTTAACTGGGTTCTCTTCTTCCAACAGTCTCTTGGTAGAAATCAATATTATACTCAGAAGGAGAGGCTAAGTCTTTCCAAGAGCAACAAAAAAGACCTGGAATGCGCTAGGTAGGAATGTTGGCCCATGAAATCTGTACGCTCTACATACAAAGCATGAAGAGAACAACCCCTCCTCTCTTTCTTTTAAAGGCCAATGGAATATTTTGGAAGGACTTTAGTTCAGCTACAACTTTGCTAAAATGAAGATCAAAGGCTTGCAATCCTGATTAACATATGCCCAGTAACCATAGACTTGTAGACTTTGGCAAGATACGTATGACTGTCTCATTAAAAACAAATTCATGTCAGCTGCCCTGTGGCAATTACTAGAACCTCTACATAACACTTGACCACTGCCTTGCTGTTCTAAGATTGAACGGTCACACGCATCTGACTTCCCTGTGCAGTGAGAAGGTCCAGGGGGCAGAACTTAAGTAGAGTTTGATTTCTTTGGATCAAGAGATCAGTGGAGCCGCATAGTGTGGATACGGGTCATCAGTTTAGGAATCAGGCAGAAAATGTAAACAGCTTGTCTATGGATACCCTTACATGGAAAAATCAGATCTAAGCAACTTGTTGTGCAAGATAACACCCCTGTCTGGACACAGCCAATCAGTTTAGGCTAGGTTTTTTGATGGATACATTTCCCCCTGTTTTCCTATCCTGATTGCTCCTTCAGTCAACTACTAGAATTCTCTCCCACCCCGAAAATATCATTGCAATAACTGTTTCAATTATTGCCATGCAAAACCACAAGTAAATAAATAATAGATTAAATTGCTGTTTTAGATTAAAAGCATCCAGGATTTATTTATTTTTAAGTCATGCTCCAATGGATGCCCTCTGGGGCTAGGGTCCCAATCTCAGCAGGTATAAGTCTGTTAGCAAAAAAAACCCCCTCACCAACAAGGGCAGGGCTGCAGATGCAGAGCAGTCCAAGCAAACCCCAGAAAATCAGTCTCGGAACCAAAACATGATCCAGAGGCAAGGCAACAGTCCAAGATCAATATCACAGGGAGTTCAGGCGAGATACAACACCGCAAAGGAAATAACAAAGAGCCAGAGTCCTGTGTTGTTTCCAGCATCTGGAAAGCCCCAAAGCGAAACCTTATACATGCTGACCTCCTAGACCACATCCTAAGCACAGCTGCTAATAGTGAAGGTGTTCCAGACATTGCTTACTTAGAAGGAGACCCCTTACAAGCCACATGGCGGATCTGTATCTGTAGATACAGGCTACATTGCTGCCATTCAGCTCCCTCAGCTCTGGACCTTGAGGACCTCAAGTGTTCTTGAGGACTAGATGGTGGTGGCTCCTCCTATGACAGCCCATTGTTGGTTTCAATGGACCCTTCCTGCTCCTCCAGACCCTTGGCCAGTGGTGTGTCTGATGTGTCCTCTGAGAACCCCCTGACTGACACCAGGTTGGGGCTATGCATGAGAGGTAGCCATAGTGATGAAGACCCTCAGAGGGAATAAGTTAGCTTAGGGATCAGCAAACTTTTTCAGTAGGGGGCTGGTCCACTGTCCCTCAAACCTTGTGGGGGGCCAGACTATATTTTTTTTTGGGGGGGGATGGACAAATTCCTATGCCCCACAAATATCCCAGAGATGAATTTTAAATAAAAGCACACATTCTACTCATGTAAAAACACGCGGATTCCCGGACCATCCGTGGGCCGGATTTAGAAGGCGAGTGGGTCGGATCCGGGCCGCGGGCCTTAGTTTGCCTATCCATGATTAGCTGGTGCGCTCACCCCCCTTCCATCTCTCATGGGGCAGGCTACAGTCTATGGTATGTTGCTGTCCCACTGCTATCAAACGTATGTTTAACTTGAACCTGCAGGACAAATAAAAGAGCAGCAGGAAGTGACTCCTGGGCATGATGTCCATTAGGGGAATCAGCTGGATCAGACTAATTAAAATGTACAGGACTTCCTGGAGTAAGCCATAAAGTCTATGGGTGGTGGTGAAGTGAAATAAAATTATGTCTGAATATCTTTTTTTAAACCCTGCACATAAAGCAGCATCCCTTTCTCTGATATGGTAGCTTTCTATTGAGGGTTAAACTATGGAACTCGCTCCCAATTGGATGGCTTCTTTTAATGTGGATTACACAAATTCATGGAGGAGACGGCTGTCAAAGGCTACAAGCCATGACTGGAGTCAGCAATGCTTCTGAATACTAGTTGCTGGGGTGGCACAGGACAGAAGAGTACTCTTGCGCTCAAATCCTGCTTGCTGGTTTCCCACAGGCAACTTAACAATGTGGCCACTGTGAGAGCAAGCTGAAGAACTAGATGGGCCACTGGCCTGATCCAGAAGGTTCATCTTAAGCTCTTATGCTGTTGGTGTTTCATTCAAGCAAGTGTTCTCCTTCCTGCAAGCTGAAGTAGCATTATTCAAGAAGGCGGCTGCTGTTGAAGTTTGGTAAACATGCTACAGAAAGGAATAGTCAGGTTAAGACCGCTGGTAGAAACTTAAGGTTGATGAGTGGGGGCAGACAAAGCCATTCTGAGCACAGGCTCCACATGTGGCCAGTGAGGAGACGCTGGCACATGCTAGCTCATCCTGCAACTGGCTTGAACTAATGGAACTTAGGGAGGAAACAGGCAGGCCTTAAGTTATCTACCTTACCAACAAACTTGTTTTCTCCTGCTCTGGAGGGTAGGACTCGAACCAATGGATTCAAGTTACAAGGAAGGAGATTCCAACTAGATGTGTAGAAAACCTTTCTGACAGTAAGAGCTGTTCACTAGTGGAATGGTCTCCCTCAGGAGGTTGCAGACTCTCCTTCTTTGAAGGTTTTAAAGCAGAGGTTGGATGGGCATCGGTCATGGATGCTTCAGCTGAGATTCCTGTATTTCAGGAGGTTGGGACTAGATGACCCTTGGGGTTCCTTTATAGTTCCATGAGTCTAAGCAGTTACTTAAGGAGGAATCCGCGAATGAAGAATAGCTTGCCTTTCTGTCTATTGCTGCTGCCGCCCAGTTCTGGTAAAATATTGCAAGTCTTACTGCTTGACTCCCATCAGTTAGCGCACTCTTACTTTTGCTTTATGTTGGCCCTTCATGGCAAGTCCATTTCCCCCCTGAACAAATGCCCAAGGCAGGGACAGATCAACTAGTGTTACCTTCTAGGCTGGCTCTCTCTCTCTCACCTGGCGGCCCATGCTCTCTTCATCCTCCCTCTGCTACTTGCCCTTCCTGCCACTAGGCCAGCCTGGCAGAGCTTTGCTGCTGATTTCCAACTCTCTTCAGCCTTTACCAGTAGTGACTTTCAAAAGGGCTAGACAGCAAAATTCAAATCACACTAGTAAATGAGCTGTGGTCAGGAAGGTATCCCCCGCCACTCCCCTCTCTGTGGGAGAGGTGGCAAAGCTAACAATGCTCTTATTTACTTACTGGCAGAAGCCGGAGAAGGAATGGAGGGGGTGTACAAACACAGCCCCCATTGGTAACCCGACATTGCAGTTCATAGCAGTGCACAGGAAATCCTTCAGCTTACTTTGCGTAGGCATATTGGGAGCAGCTTCCTTGGCTAGGTAGCATCCTGGTTTGTTGTGGTCTTTTGTCAGCCCAGAAGCCATCAGGGAAGGAGGCGGCTTGCTGGGCTGTGTGTGCTGTGTGTGCTGGGGTCCGAATCCTGGGGCAGAGCAGGTTAGCGCTTCCAGTGCTGAAGAGAACTTGGTCGCTGCAGGCATAGATGCTTGCTATATCTAGATGTAGGGGTAGAGCGATGGGTTAGTTGTAGCTTCCAGTTTAGTACTGGAAGTTGACTATGGGTCACGCCAATCTTTTTCTTTATTAGGGAGCCAAGTCTCTATAAACAGCAGCAAGTCTCTAAAAAGCCCTTTATCCCAATTACAGTGGTAACTCGGGTTACAGACGCTTCAGGTTACAGACGCTTCAGGTTACAGACTCCGCTAACCTAGAAATAGTACCTCGGGTTAAGAACTTTACCTCAGGATGAGAACAGAAATCACGCAGTGGCGGCCGCAGGAGGCCCCATTTGCTAAAGCGGTATCTCAGGTTAAGAACAGTTTCAGGTTAAGAACAGACCTCCAGAACGAATTAAGTTCTTAACCTGAGGTACCACTGTATAATAGTGGCCTTATTCCTCACAGCTGGGCAAGGTAACTTGGTTATGCCTTTGTCTGGGATTTTAAAATGTTGTGCAAGTTAGAGGCAGCTGGTAACCTATTTGGAATGGAATACTCTCACCTTCACTCCCAAATTTAGGATCATAGAGTTGGAAGAGACCACAAGGGCCATCAAGTCCAACCCCCTATTTATGAAGTACAATGAAATGTGGCAAGTTTGTTAGGATGACTCACCATTAACTTTGTATGTAATTTCAACAGGTGTTACAAATGGAAACCAGATTTCACTGGCCTGTTTCCATTGGTCGTAACGTTCTTCTTCCAAAGACGCTTCAAAGATCTGTACTATGAGGGAAATAAACATCATCATTTGATTGTGGAAGGCCGACAACCTAAATACACCCTTCTAGATTCATGTTTGTCCTTAATATGAGATAAACAAATAGATGCAGCTAAAATTAAACTAGGTTGACAGAGTAGATATACAGCTTTGCCAATCGTCTTGCAAAAAAGTTGAAGAATTTATATAGTTCCCTCTCAGCCTGCCTTCCCTTGAATAAATTTGGAAGAAGTGAAAAGAGGTGCGGGGAACTGAGGCAGGAGTCCGGAACAAAATATCTGTAGAATTGTGAAAAAATGCATAAGAAAATGAATCTGACTGCAATTAATCAAACAATTATTGCTTCATTCAAGCAAGTCCAGCTGTGTTCAATGGGACTTATTCCCAGAAAAGCGTGGATAGCACTGTGGCCTTAAGTTGCAATCCCTCCTCGCTTGCCTGGGAGTAAATGTCATTCAGTGCAGAAGGACCTAATTCTGGGTAGACATGACTATTGTACTCCAGTCAAACTAATACAAGCAGTTTATGGCTCTGGCCCGGATTCTAAGGCCTATTGCTTTCAGTGAGACAAGCCTAATGCATTGTGATAAGAGCAGAACAGGGATTGTCAAACTTCTGCCACGCTTAACCCCCTTAATTGAAGAAAAGACTTAATTTCCCAGGAAACATAGGTAAAATCTGCCCTGCATTGGAGTTATTTCGAAGGTTTACTTTTTCTGCCTGTGCAACCCATTTGCATTTCCTCCCCTGTTCTTTCCAGGGTTCTCTTTGGCGTGGGGTGAATTTGCATTTGGTGCCATTTTGACACTCCCTATAGTTCTGTGAATGACAAATTCATCTTTCCATTGACTTTGTAAAAACATCCCAACAGCTTCTACTTTCAAAGGGACTCTGCACTTGCTCAGAAACACTGTGCCATTAAAGAAACAACAACCACAGACACACATTCCTGGTTCCCTTCATAAATAACTGTTTCTATGCATGTAGCTTTGTTAAAGCCTGTTTTAACCCCCCCCGACCTTTATGCACATTGCATGTCTTCCAAGAACTTCAGCTTGAGATAGCATCATTTTTGCAATAAAAATAACATGACTCTTGAGCCCTGGCCCAATCCAGTGGGATTGGATGGGTCACACCACCCAGTGTATGTGGGTGTATAAATGTTTGTAGGTATGTCAATAGAAAACACACACACACACACACACACACACACACACACACACACACACACACAGATTTTTTTTCTAGAACAGGGGGGAAATGCAAAGCATTAGACTTGATCAATGTTCTTGCAGTAGTTTGCAGTCTATTCCAACCCCCAATGAAGACACTTTCCACTGACTCTGGTGGTCCTTGGAACCATCCCAAAGTTTTATGTACTCTGGCTCACTTTAGTTTAGTGCCAGTCTAACACTCTTTACTTTCCATGGAGCTGCTCTTGTTTTCCTTCCAAGCTGATGAGAGAAGACTCAGCCCTCAGTCCTCTCAGCTGTGACCTGAAGAGGGCTAGCAATTCACCAGGAAAAGCAAAAGAGAACTATGTTGGTAAACCTGTTTCTGGAAATGACAACTCCATTTATGGCGTATGACAGTATAGGATTTCTATGTGCCAATTCCTAAGTTCCATATATCTCGTCCATAATTTTATTTTAAAAAATAATCACAAGGATTCAGCTTTGCCTTGCTGGGTCAATACATTAATTGAACACCTTATTATCCCTCTGGGATTTCTTGTTGAGTTTTGTTTCCTGCCTGCCACCTATTAAGAGGTCCATCAGGAAGATAGATCCAGGAAGATGTCAAAGAATCTTTTCCAAAAAAACGGTATTTGTGGAGCCTGAATATTTTCTTTTCTTGATCTGCTGGAAAAATTCCTCTATTTATTGGAGAGGATTCTTGCTTGCACAATGTTTCCAGGAAATCCATACATGCCTGTGCCAGTGTTTATTAGGTTTAGAAGTAATGAAGTGAGCAGGCAAATATTTTCAAAAAGGGAAGAGATTTAGGTTGGTTTAAGATCCTTTTTCCAGAGGTCCCACAAATGTTTGCTTGCTAATCCCCATATCTCTAATGTCTAGGGCAATTTAATGCAACTGATAACAGTCACATCTGATTTTATTTTTAAAATGTTTCTATCATACCCTTCAGTTTATGGCAAAAGAGCAAATTAAAAAGTTTATTCGAGGCTCTGGGATAAATCAGTAGGATAGTCCTCATGAAAATCTTAGGCCAAAAGTGAACCATACACAGGAATGTGTATTGTGTGTTTGTGGGAGTGGAAAGATAATGTGTTGCTGCCTCACAGCTGGGTTGCATGGAGATTAACCGTACAGATGAATATATTTTGGGGGGGGGCTGAGGTCGTAGAACTTCCATAATCTGGCTAAGGACCCCACCCTGGGCAGGTTTGGGTGCATCATACAAATAATTTACTGGGCCCAGAGACCCTGTTGGCTTTCCTGCCTCCCAGGACACATGTCGTTGATTTTGCAAGTGTTTTAAGGGACAATGGGTGACAACGGTGAGGCTATTTGCTTCGCTTCAGGTGGATAACAAGCGGCAAGACCTGGAAATCAAAGACAGCAGCGGAATTGACGCCACCAAGCTGAGTCGCTTTGTTCGGATCAATGAACTCCGCTGGGTAACTGAGTACAACCCTATGGTAAGAAAGGACGTCTCTATAGCATGCTGGAGCTATACCTAGGCATTTGAATACCGAGTTCACTTTGGAGAGAACAAACCCATGAAGTTACTGCCCTGCGAATGAGTTAATTGAATAGTGGCAGTGATGGCCACCAACTTGGGTGGCTTTAAAAGACGAATGGACAAATCCGTGGCTATCGATGGCTACTAGCCATGGTTGCTGTGCTCTGCCTCCACAGTTAGAGGCAGCAATGGTTCAGAATGCCAGTTGCTGGAGACCACAGGAGGGAAGAGGGCTCTTGGCTTGAATCCTGCTTGCAGGTTTCCTACAGGCATCTGGTTGTCAAATGTGAGAAGAGGATGCTGGACTGGGTGGGCCACTGGCTTGACCCAGCAGGCTTTCCTTCTGTTCTGATGTCTCTCTCCCTAAGCTTTCCTTATTTTTCCTACCTGCTGCTCCTTCAACCTTCCCGTCTTCTGTGAACCGAGAAACCGAGCGGGGAGCTTGACGCAGGGCCTAGTACGCTGGACCTCCCACAATGCTCCAAATCCCACAGCTCTTGAGCTGGAAGGCTCTTCGAGAAATGCACTCTCTGACCTTTTCTTGTGAATTCTGGAAAATACACACACACACACACACACACACACACACACACACACACACTTCCCCTTCTTTTTATTGACACAGAGCCTCTCTCAACCCCCACCCCCCATCCTGCCAGTCTCCCTGTGGGTGGGTGTAGCGCACAGGGAGGTGGCAGGTCAGCTGTAGGGTGTCCACAGGCCCTTGTTTGGCTTGTGGGCGATGGGTGGGGGGAAAGTGCAAGGGGAAGGAAAAAGTCAGATGACAAATTATCCGCCGACGGGAAACTATGCGAGAAGCCCATTGGCAGTGCCAGGTGACTTGAGGCAATTCACAGAGGGCTAGTGTGTGCAGCTCAGTCATTCCCAGTGATATATGGAGAGTTCCAGGTCTACTTTCCATGTTGTTAGCATCCAGTCTGCTTGGACTTGTGGCTTTCAAACACAGTTCAGATCGGTGTTGAAATGTTTTCCAGGCTTCTGCTATGTTTTTCTAAATGGGAATGATAGCATCAGAAAGGTATATTTGTGCGTGTGTGTGTGTGTTCTTGGTTGCCATTGCAGTGGTAACACTTCCGCAGGATTTTCCATCCTTCGCTTCTTAAGGTTTGCAGTCTAACTCAGAGAAGCAGCTTAAGCCAAATGGTGGTATATATCACGTTTAGAATAAAGACTCACGTAAGTTTTTTAAAAAATAGGAAATATAGAATTCCATGGTGATTAAAAAGTGTACATGCAGAGTGGTAAAGAAAATACATGGAAATGGAGCAGTGAAGGATGCATTCTCGCATGCTGGGAGTAAGTCCTGTTGAACTCAGTTGGGCATCCTTCCCATTAAAGAGGTAATGGACTGAGCTGAAGATCCTAAAAGCTGTGTTTGACAGGACAGCCAGCAACCTTTAGGGCAAACACAAAGACTTAACATTGATGAACATTAAAAGGACAACTGGGATCTGCAATCTCAAATGTGAACTGTAGAGAATCAACTTTGTCAAATGCAAACAAACAAGCAAACAAACAAGCCCCCGCCCTCGATATATTCTTGTCCTATGCTCATGATGCTAATAACAGGGCTGTCACACGAGGCCCTACTTTCAATACTGTTTGTGCTTGCAAAAGTTTTAGGGTGGTAACCTTGCTTCACTTCCACACCCCTTAATTTCCTGCCAAAATCTCATAATTTTTAATACCACAAATGTTCCGGTGTATTTTGGTCTGGCTTTTCTTGCGATATAACCACTTGGACAGCAATAATGTGGTAGCATAGGGGATGCATCTCAAAACAAACAAAATCAGGATAAATCCACCACTGTTATTGTGTCAAGGTCGATATCCTGCTGCAGAATACACAGCAACCATCACCATCATCATCCTCCTCCATCTGGAGAGGACCTTGATTTAAAATATCAAGCTTTTGTCTTTTTTAAAAAAATATTGACTTCCTTAAAAAATAATGGTGTTTAATTGCTTTTATTCTTACAGGTTAAACAACAACACAAATACAGCAAAAGGCGCACACCCCCCTTAGGAACTAAATCTTTAATTCCACCATCAATTTGGGTCTTGGATTTGTGTTTTTGAGAAAATCTTGAGTTTCCAAATCCTCACCTGAAACATATTCTCTTACAAGCAACTCTTAAAACACACACACACACACACACACACACACACACACACACACACACAGAGAGAGAGAGAGAGAGAGAGAGAGAGAGAGAGAGAGAGAGAGAGGTTTTATTATTGTTTTGAACAATTATAGTAACATACAAACAAAATATAAATCGAAGTCAAAAATAGGAAAGGAGGATGTTGGTTAATGTGGCTTGACCTTAGAAATTGTTCATGTATAACAAATTCTTACCAATTGCCTATGCTTCCCTGTTGCGGATGTCAAGCTCAGTATGCAGCCATTGAGGGCTGGGGGTGGGCTGCAGCCAATAGCACAGTCCTGTACTAATAGCACAACCTGTTTGTTGTTCGAAGAAGGTGTTGAGAGGCCTCTTCTTTTGCTTGAATTCAGGCGTCTATTGGCCTATGTCTGAATCCAGCAGTTCTAAAAAGAGCACACCTGTGAATTCTTCTAATTTGTGGGTTTTTGTTTTTTTGCCAGTTTAACAAATACAATGCGCAGACACAAAGAGGAAAACAGTTGAGGGTTGATAAATAGATTAATCAGAGCAAAACTGATCAATGTTCTGACAAATCAAGTAACACCTAGCTTACTAACCATCTTAGCTGGCCTTGCCTGAACTTTGCGCAGATTCAACTGCACCACCTCGGTCCAGCTCTACTTCATCCTGAAATGTAAATCACCTCTGCTCTTTGCCTCTCTGCTTTTAATCCATTGCATTCTCCTATTTTATTTGGATACAAACTCAAGGGAGCATTGTCATGATTCTGAGGGCTAGCCTTATGTTTTCAGCATTGTAGGTTTTAGGACTTGGTACTCCAAGAGTGCCTCAGATCTCTAATCAACCTATTTCTCCTTCTCTATTGACAGACTGCAGTAGGTCTCTTTAACAGTACCATTCAGACCCACCTTCTCTTGTTCACTGACAAGTCATCCCCAAAGCATGGGGAGATGATGGACAACTATCGTGAAGCAGCAGTTCTCTTCCAAGGGAAGGTAAGTCTGATGTGACTTGGGTGCAAGGTTGTTGTTTTTTTATCCTTCCAGACAGAAGCAGTAATTTATGCTTGGGCACACCCCAGTCTAAAGCGGGGTTGACCAGTGGCAGAGGAAGGGGGTGCGAGGGGTGCGGTCCACACCGGGTGTCGTCACCGGGTGGGTGACAAAATGAGTTTAAAAATTAAAAATTGGGCTCACAAAACTTTTTAGGAGTGACGTGGTGGCTTAGGCACCTGCAGGTTCCATGCTGCCTGAAATGGCAGCATGGGACTTACCTCTGCCTACTGCTTCTCCCTCAGCCGCCCTACAGCTGAGGGGGAAGCGGCGGAAAGGCTCCAAGCATCGGAGAGGCTCGTCTGGCCCCATGGGCAGCTTGCCCTGCTCCCGGCTGCAGGACACGCCCCCGCACCAGGTGCCCGAGCAGCTAGCTATGCTGCTGGGGTTGACACCAGCTGTTGGCATCAACAAGCACTTGCCAAGACTCACTCCCCAGTAGCAGCAGGCGAGCAATGAAAAGGAGAAGGAGAAGGAACTAACTTCACACACTTTGTTCTCCCCGCCCCCCTGCTCAGGAAATCATGCCAACTGAGCCCAGGGGTGGCAGCAAGGGAATGGACAGTGGCAACAGGAGATATGGGCCACATCTATGCCTTTAAAGCACTATTATACCACTTTAACAGTCTTGGCTTCTCCCAAAGCATCCTGGGGATTGTAATTTCTTAAGTGTGATGAGAGTTGTTAGGAAACCCCTATTCCCCACACAGAATTACAATTCCCAGAGTGGTTTAACAATCAATCCCTCTTCCCAGGGAACGCTGGGAATTGCAGCTCTGTGAAGGGAATAGGAACCTCTTTCTTTACAATTCTTGGTAACCTTAACAAATTGCAGTTCCCAGGGTGCTTTGGAGGAAGCCAAGTGGCATAAGAGTGCTTTTAATGTCTGGTGTGGATGTAGCCCAGGAGAACAGTCATGGAGATATGAGATTAGAATTGAAAATAACTTTGTAGAATACATGAAAACTCATTGGGGAACTTCTGGTTTAATACTAGTAGTCACTTGCCAAAGTAGAAATGCTATGTATTTCAAAAGACTTTTGGGATCCATTTCCTTCGCTGATGGCCAGCTTCCATTTTTATTATATATCTGAGTCACAACTCTGGAAAAGAACTTGGAGTGGCCAATGGCACTGCTGCTCCTGTTCCACTGGCCACCTCCTGATGTCTCTGAATATTCCATATGCCTGAAGAACTTTCTTCAAATGGCAGCACAACCCTCCCTCGGACTTGCCAGGTGAACTGCGTTGAGGACACTGAGTCAGATTTTCAGAGCTTATAATGTCGTAGAGGTTTCTTTGTTGCTTCTGTTTAAATTACTGACCTAAACACCAGGGGCTTCAGAAACCTGTAGGTGATCTCATGTGAATTCTTTCCCCCAGCTTTTCAGTTCCAAACATCTTCTACACAAATGTTATTTTAATAGGTGAAAAGACTTCTGAGACATTCAGGATCAAAGGCTGGTGTTTGGGCAGGAGCAGGTCCAACAATCTTTGCCTAAAGTCCATGGTGCTATTATGCGGAACCCATATTAAAGACAGAGCTTCATAACTGTCTGGTCCACATAGTCTAGCTAGAATCAAACATGGGGAACACACAGCTCTGAGTCACTCTCCCCATCCCATCCCGCAAACCATGCTTTCCCATCTCTTATTATTATTTGCATACAAAATACAAACATGGGAAAGCTCAGAGATCAAGCAAATGCTTTGCATGCACAGGGTCTCAGATTCAGTCTCTGGCTTCTCCAGGTGGAGGTGGGGAAAATTCCTGATGGAAATTTAAATGAAGAACAGAATAGGGTGGCATGACACAGAAGCATTTATCTTTTCTAAGTGAGTAATGGTAGATGGAAATGCATGACTTTGGGATGGGAAGTGATATAGGCCCACTCTAGACTTTTTGTTTTTGCAGATGATACTATCACGAGCACAAATCATAAGAAATGACACATAAAAAGGATGTCTGGAGGAACCCCTAAGGATGGTCATTCCACACTTTTGATTGCCCAGACCCCCCTTGTCAATTGGCCTTGCCTCTCATTCCTCTGTCCCCTCTGCTAATTCAGGTTTGCTATTTTCAGTTAGAGGAGATTGCAAGGCTGGCCCATTTTGCTGCTCAAGGCAAAACAGCAACACACACACACACACCATTCCTCAAGTCAAGGTGCATAGTACCCAAAGCTGATTCTGACTACAGATGCACACAGTGGTATTCCCTTCACCGTGGTGCTTCACAGAAAGGTCTAAACCCCTCTGGCCAGACCAGAACCCCCAGTGTTACCTGCCCTCTCTGCTCTTCAGATCTGAAAAGTAGAGAGGATGTGATTTCCTCTACTTCCTGCCACTGGGTTGACTGGTGAGGTTTGAATCCCCATGTCTAGCCCAGCTCCATGATGTTACTGCTGTGTGTCTGATGGGCCACAAAACATGGTTTGGGGTTGAGATCTGGCCTGTAGGCCAACAGTTTGCAAATACAGTGGTGCCCCGCAAGATGAATGCCTCGCAAGACGAAAAAACCCGCTAAACCCGCTAAAAAACTTTGCAAGACAAATTTCCCTATGGGCTTGCTTCGCAAGACGAAAACGTCTTGCGAGACTTGCGATTTTTTTCGCTCCCCCCCCTTTTTCTAAGCCGCTAAGCCGCTAATAGCCTTTTAGCCGCTAATCCGCTAAGCCTTTAATAGCTGCTAAACCACTAATAGCGCTAAGCCGCTAAGCCGCTAATAGGGTTGCTTCGCAAGACGAAAAAACCGCTAGACGAAGAGACTCGCGGAACGGATTATTTTCATCTTGTGAGGCACCACTGTATCTAGGTTACTGGAACTCCTCTGAGCTCTCATAATCTGTGTGATAACATTCATTTGCCTGTGTGAGCATTCTAAAATATCTCTACGCCTTTCCTATTGCCTCCTTGAAGATTCTATTTATCTCAGTGGACGTCCGTGCAAAGGGCAATGACAGGGTTATGTCTTATTTTCACCTGAAGAAGTCTCAGCTGCCTGCACTGGCTGCATTCCACACTCCAGATGAGGAGCAGGAGGTGCTGTCCGTGGATGAAGTCTCCCTGGAGACTGTAAGGGGTTTTTGCAATGGTTTCTTACGGAGAAAGGAATTGGTGAGTGCACAGGATGACAAGTGGGCTGACCAATCACAGCTTTCTGCTCGATTATCAACCCCACTCCCTGGAAATGTTGTTCCCACTTTCCCACTTCAATCTGATGTCTAGTTTTATACCTGACACAGCTGGTAGTGTTTCAGAGCAATGCTTTTGCACCTAAATAATAAACAGAGGACCAAACTAGATGTGACATTAAGTGTATCTTTATACCTTTTTTTTTTTTTTAAAAAAGCAAATATCAGACAATGGGGGGCAGAGAGGATTGATGATTATCAAGGCAGCCACTGGTGGTGATGGAGGTGTTTAACACTTTCCTGGAATGCTAAGGTCTCTTATTGGTGCCTGTGGATGATTTCCTTCCAATGTAAATAACAGCTACTAAGGGGCTATATTCATCAGGGCTACACCAGGGGAGGAAAGGGTTAAACCCACTCATCCCTACCAGGTGAGATTCTGATAACTGTCAGCCCTCCCAGTGCCTCTTTTTAAAATCATGATGTCTAAATGCAAAGGTGCATTTAACTCATCCTAAATAATGCAGATCATTTCTGGCATAGCAGGTACTGTGTGCATCCCCATCTGTCAACATAGTTCTGAATTATTAGTGGGTCATAGCAGTGCTATTGCATCAGTGATCAAGCATAACCATCCATAGCTTCCCCTGAGCCAGTTCAGAGTCACAATACACGTCCTCTTGGGTGCTTGTGAAATCTTCTCTATCGCTTCCCTAAGAAAAAGTGTCCATGTAGAAAGCATCTCTGTGTAGCTCAGTCTATCATGGAAGTAGAATAATTTCTGCTTCTGGAAAGTTGTGCAGTCTCAAAAGATTTAGAGATCTGTGCTAAAAATAATTTCTTAAATCTGAAATTATAGGATTGGAATAAATTATGCAAATGGAACAAATGTGAACAATTACATTCAGTTTGTATGTTTTCTCCTCTGGCTACACAGCTTGATTTTTCTCTCTCCCCCCCCCCCCCGGTGCCCCGCAATGGAAATGTTTAGTTCCGTTGTTTTATTTTTGTTTTTCCAGGATTTGGGTAGGGAGGTTTTGGATTCATGGAAAACTGGGGAATTGTGGTGGAATATACATGCAAGAGTCAGGGCACAGGGACTCCAGATGATGGGGGAAAGTTTGGGAACTGGCAAAAGCAACTCTGCCTCATTTCCTTGAAAGAGGAAACCTTAGGAATTATGGGGCCTGCTGCTGTTGTGGAGACAGAAGAGATCCACTAGCGAATGGATCTTCAGAATATCTCGGTGCCAAATTTATCTGCACATATTTTTTCCTCCTAATTCCTGTCTTGCTCTTTAATCTTGATGCGAAGCGAGTTCCCTACCTCCTTGTTCTGCTAAAAAATGAAAAAAATCACAAGAAACATTCATTATATGTATAATATTATAGGCATATGCACTCCAGATTTCCTACAGTAACCAGCAGATAACAGGTAAATACAGCGATACAATAAAATTTTATACAATTACAGCAGAATATATATATGCAACAGAGATTTCCTGCCTTCAGAGGTCTTGTATGAGTGATGGTAGGAAAACTAAAATGGTGTAAGAGATTAGCCCCCATATTAATGTGGCTCAGTTGGTAGAGCATGACACTCTTGATCTCGGGCTTGTGGGTTGGAGCCCCATGTTGGGCAAATGATTCCTGCATTGCAGGGGCTTGGACTAGATGGCTCTCAGGGTAACTCTACAATTCTATGGTTCTATGCACAGCGAGAGACACCAAGTGCTCTTTCAGGATCTCAAGTGTCTCCACTCCCAGTTCATCTTTCCACTAAAAATCATGTTGACGTGGTTCCTTTTGTTCTGCTTTATTTCAGAAAGAAAACTCTAAGCCAGAGGATAAGATCTTCAAAGAGGAACTCTGACTCTGTTCCAACAGCCTCCAGCCACAACCTAATTCCTGCTGTAGTTCTGCGCATACTCTTGTCCTGGGGGGTTGGGGGATAATCAGCAGCAACCAACAGTCACACAACAGAAATGTGCCAGACCATGTCAGCCGAGTCCAATACTTCCTTGATCCTCCCATAAATGCTCACATTGGGCAGACCCACATTATACCTCTGGCTTTCACCAGAGATATATGGGAACTGTAGGGTTATTTGGGGGAAGTCATGTGCTTTACATGTGCATTGAATATGCTTTAAAGGTATAATCTGGGTCTGCCCATTGCCTTTCCTACTTTACCAGCTCCACCTTTTCACTTTTGTTCTTTGGTAATTCAAGCTCTGCCCTGTTTTGCAAACAATGAGATTAAGGGCTGCTGGGATCTGCTAGCTTTGGACAGGCTGCCAGGTAGTTGGCTCTTGACATTGCTGTTCAGTTTCGGTTTCAGTTTCTGTTAATTGGTTCTTGTGGGAAACTTGCAGATTCTAGCTTCACCAATTAACTCAAGGTGGTGTCAATTTACTCTTGGCAGAAAGCCCAGGTCTGCTTGACCTAGAAACTACTCACTCTGATTGGTTAACGAGCAGCACTCAACTCTGTTATCTAGGGATTGCTAGCACAGTTTGATGTGAGGTGTGTTAGGAGTTAGAAGTGCTGTGTATGGTTATGAGAGAGAGAGAGAAAGAAAGAAAGAGGATTTATTTGCTTTTATTTGTATGCAGAAACTCTGCTGGTTTTATTTTTCCTTTTAATAAATCCTGTAAATAGTTCTTCTGAGTCTAGCTGACTAGTCATTACTGCCGCAACTAGCTTCCTCGCTGTGCAGGAAAACTCTGCTACGTTTGGGCTAAAGCCAGTAGGGCTATGCCTGACACTCCAAAGTTCCATGAGGTTATGGGCATTGTACTGCCAGCCTGAGTTGCGGTGGTGTCAGCATCAACGGCGTTGGTTCCAGTAGTTCCAGAAGTTGTTGTTCTCTGGCTGGTTCCTGACCGTGGTGAGCTGGTGACGCAGCGGACACAAGGACAACAGCTGCAGCGTGTGAGTGCTGGGTGCTGTGGTTCCTGTTTTCTCTCTCGGTGGTCGTGAGTAGCTGGTTCCGGGTTCCAGGGACATCGCTCTCAAGATGGCCTCACAACCAGTTCAGATGGCTTTTGAGCGTCTGAATGACTCCAATTACTTGCTGTGGTCGGAACGCATGCAGGCAGTGCTGCAGAGGGATCGTCTCTGGCAAGTGGTAAGTAAGTTTCCTACGAAGCCTGATGATGAAGACCTCGATAAAGACCAAAGAGCAAGGGCCACAATTGTCTTGGGGCTGGAAGATTCCCAGTTGCCCTATGTGAGGGGAATCAAGACAGCTAGAGGTGTGTGGCAAGCACTTAAAGAACTCCATGTGCGTGAGACAGCGGTTTCCAAGCTGTTCATTCGCAAGGCATTGTACAAGGCAATGTTACAGCCTGGGGTTACAATGCAGGAACACCTACACAGTTTACAGTTAAAGTTTTCTGCGCTACAGGAAAGAGACTGTGCGTTAGACCAGCAGGAGAAGGTGGCTATTATTTTGAGTTCTCTCCCGGAAAGCTGGGATAATTTAGTTTTGTCTCTAGAAGGCATACAGGAGCATGATTTATCAGTCAGTTACGTTACTGGGCGTTTGATTGAAGAATGGCAGAAGAGGCAAGAAAGGTTGTTGGCTGCAGAGGCTTCTACAGGTGGGCGGTTTGGAAGGAGTTCTCATGCCGTGCCAGAGGTGAAGCAAAAGCAGCGTACCGGTGAGGAGTCAGCGTTTGCTGTTAGGCGTTGTTTCCGATGTGGGTCTTCAGCGCATCTAAAACGACAATGTCCGGAGTTGGTCAAGTCTCAGTTGCCGGTGCAGGAGCAGAGACGAGATCTGCAGCAGCAGCGTAAAAAGAAATTCTTCAAACGAAAACAGTCGGCTCAGCTGGTGACCGGCGAGGTCAAGATTGCTGATGAGAAACAAGCGGTCTGGGTGGTCGATTCGGGAGCGTCTCGCCACATCGTGAATTCAGATGACTTGTTTGTTTCCAAGAACTCAGCACAGCGCAGCCAGGTGGCTCTAGCAGACGGAAGTACATCCGAAGTGATTTCGGGGGGTGCAGTTTTTGTTCCTTGTCTTCGTGAATGTCTGCAAAATGTACTTTGTGTGCCGTCATTAAGGAGCAATCTGATGTCTGTAGATTGTTTGCTAAAAGCTGGGTTTAAAGTGTATTTTGAAGGAGACAGTTGCATTATTAAGAAGGCTGGTGAGATTTTAGGCACTGCTAAGTCAGAGGGAGGCTTGTTTTGGCTTAAAGCAGGATCTCAAGTTGCAGCAGTAGTCAGTAAATCTCAGCCTGCAGTGAATAACAAAGCTATACATGACAACTGTGTGCACTTATTGCATAGGAAAATGGGGCATGCTTGCTGGAAAAGTGTACTAAAAATGTCTGAATTGGCTGATGGGGGTAATTTAAAGAGTTGTAACAAGTACCTTGATTGTAATGTGTGTAAAAAGGTTAAAACCCACAGAGTCTCTTACCCCAGAAGTGACAGAGTTAGTGAAGCACCGCTACAGCTGGTTCACATGGACGTAATTGGTCCATTTGCTGTAAGCAGGGGTGGATCGCGTTTTTCACTAACAATTGTGGATGACGCCACGCGTTACTCTTGGGTTTTTCCCATGAAGAATAAGGGTGACGTGTTCACTAAGTTTAAAGGCTGGGTGGCATCTGTGGAAAGATTTCTGTCTGTTAAACTCAAAAGGATTCAGACAGACAGAGGTGGCGAATTTATGTCAAATGCCTTTAAAGATTGGTTACAGAAGCGTGGCATTGGGCATAGGAAAACGAATGTTTTTTCCCCTGAGGAGAATGGCGTTGCAGAGCGAAAAAACAGATCTTTACAAGATATGATGTTTGCCATGCTTGATGATGCTGATTTGCCCATGTCTTATTGGGGGGAGAGCATGCTCACCGCGTGTTATCTCCAAAACAGGCTCTTTCACCAAACAATAGGTACAACCCCGTACTTTAAATTGTTTCAGAAAAAACCTAAAATTGACCATTTGCATGTGTTTGGATCAAAAGCCTGGGTATTAATTCCGAAACAAATGAGGAAGAAGGGAGATCCTAAGACCAAACAGTTAGTGTTTGTGGGTTACCAGGAGCTGGGAAAAGATTTCCGCTTTGCTGAAGGGACAAATGGCATTGTGATCTCCAGGAATGCCAGTTTTTGTGAACATGGTGGCTGGGAGAGACTACATGCCAATACTGAGGTTTGGTTTGAACCTTCCCAGGAGCTCCATGACTCTGAAAGTAGACACAGAGAATCAGAGTCTGAGGGGGAGGAAAGTTCAGATAAGAGCTCTCAGGAAAGTGAAGTTAGCCAGAGACCAGTGGCTAAGCAACAAAAGAGAGGTCATAGTTCTGAGGAGGAAAGTGGGTCAGAAGAAAAATTTTCTCCCAGAAGATCTAAAAGACAAAACAAAGGAGTGCCTCCAGTGCGTTTTTCCCCAGATACTGCAAATGTGTTTAGTGTAAGTGCAGAACCCAAGAGTTTTCAGGAGGTGTTAAAGTTACCAAAAGAGGAGGCAGAGCTCTGGAAACAGGCAATGGAGGAAGAGATGTCCTCTCTGAATGAGCACAAGGTTTTTACACCAGTAGCAGCGCCTGAGGGGGCAAAGATTGTAGGCTGCAGGTGGGTGTACAAACTTAAACCTCTGGTGACAGGAGAGTACAAATACAAAGCTCGTTTAGTTGCTCAAGGATATTCTCAGAGGCCTGGAAAAGATTATGACGAGACTTTTTCCCCTACTGCCAAGGGGGACAGTGTAAGGCTGATCCTAACGCTTGGAGCAAAGAGAAAACTCCTGTTAAACCATTTTGACATTCAGACTGCATATTTACATGCACCAATATCAGAAGACCTGTATCTAGCTGAACCGCCTGGTTATGAGACAGGTTCCAATAAAGTGTTGAAATTAAACAAAGCTCTATACGGTCTCAAACAGGCTGCAAGATCTTGGAACAGATGTTTCCATGAGGCCTTAGTGTCATTTGGTTTCAAGCAGAGTACAGCTGACAATTGTGTTTATGTACGTGGTACAGGCAGTGATCAAGAGTTTTGTCTGATTTATGTAGATGATGTATTGTATGCCTGTAAAACAGATAAACAAACTAAAAGGTTTGCCAAGCAATTGTCCAGTAAGTTCA
This sequence comes from Podarcis bocagei, assembly GCF_964188305.1. Lineage (NCBI taxonomy): Eukaryota > Metazoa > Chordata > Lepidosauria > Squamata > Lacertidae > Podarcis > Podarcis bocagei. The sequence goes on along the minus strand of NC_138135.1, from coordinate 36,661,223 downwards.
AAGTGAAAGACTTAGGCCCGGTTAGGACATATCTAGGGTTGGAAGTGTGCTGGGCCCAAGATGGCAGCTGCCTAATTAGTCAGCAGAACAAAGTTAAACAACTACTGACTACATACAGGATGCAGGATTGCAAAGGGGCAGCGGTGCCTATGGATCCAGGTTTCATAAAAACACTTCATACAGATGAGAGTCCTGAATTTGAACATCCTGATGTATATCACTCTGTAATTGGAAGTTTATTGTATATAGCACAGTGGTCCAGACCTGATATTAGTTATGCAGTAGGCATATTAAGTAGATTGGTCTCAAAACCCACACTAAATGCCTGGAAAGGGGTAAAACAAGTTCTGAGGTACCTCAAACAGACAATTGGCTATATGTTACAATTAAATTCTTCCGAGGACGAAATGTTGAGTTGCTACTGTGATAGTGACTGGGGAAATTTGCCAGATAGAAAATCTGTCACAGGACTAGTCATAATGGTCGGTGGAGCTTTAATCAGCTGGCGGTCACGCAAGCAAGACATTGTAAGTGTGTCATCAACGGAATCAGAGTATGCCGCATTGAGTGAATTGTGCAACGAGGTGATTTATTTCAAGCATTTGTTAACAGATTTAAATGTAAATTGTGGAGAACCAGTACAAGTTTACATTGATAATCAAGCTTGTATAACCTTAAGTAAAACAGAGGGTTTCAAATCACGTTCCAAACATATCTCTGTAAAATACCAAAATGTACGTTGCTGTGTACAAGACAATGTAATCACCTGTACTTATGTGTCAAGTGAAGAAAATGTAGCAGATGTGTTAACTAAACCATTGGCAAAGGTAAAGAACAAGCGAATGTGCAAGGGTTTAGGTTTGCTGGAAAAATAATCTCCTACATAGGTGTATTTGGAGTTAATTGTTCAGCAGAATCTGTGAGGGGGTGTTCAGTTTCGGTTTCAGTTTCTGTTAATTGGTTCTTGTGGGAAACTTGCAGATTCTAGCTTCACCAATTAACTCAAGGTGGTGTCAATTTACTCTTGGCAGAAAGCCCAGGTCTGCTTGACCTAGAAACTACTCACTCTGATTGGTTAACGAGCAGCACTCAACTCTGTTATCTAGGGATTGCTAGCACAGTTTGATGTGAGGTGTGTTAGGAGTTAGAAGTGCTGTGTATGGTTATGAGAGAGAGAGAGAAAGAAAGAAAGAGGATTTATTTGCTTTTATTTGTATGCAGAAACTCTGCTGGTTTTATTTTTCCTTTTAATAAATCCTGTAAATAGTTCTTCTGAGTCTAGCTGACTAGTCATTACTGCCGCAACTAGCTTCCTCGCTGTGCAGGAAAACTCTGCTACGTTTGGGCTAAAGCCAGTAGGGCTATGCCTGACACTCCAAAGTTCCATGAATTGCAATGCCACGTTAGTGGTGGGTTTATTCTATTTTAGTTTGTTCTCCAATGCTTTCCCTACGCTGCCACATTATTGCTGTCTGGAGGGGTTATAGTGCAACAAAAGTGGAACAAAAATAAAAAGAACATTTGTGGTATAATAAATATGGGATTCCAACAGGAGATTACAGGATATGCACAGACTGGGAATAAAGCAACATGACCAAACTTTTGCAGGCACAAACAGTAGTGATAGCTCATGTGTGAGCTCCTCATTAACATCATGAGCACATATAATCATGAGTGTGCAATAAAAGGGTGTCTGAAGAGTCCCACCTGGGAAATTGTTGCATCAAAACTGGGTGTGTGTGTGTGTGTCAAGAAAGACCCATGATTAAGGCATGAGACAGCTCCTCTCCAGGATCTTGTAATAGCCACTTGAAGGAAAATCTTACAGCAGTACAGCTTTAAGGCCTAAACCTGGATGTATTTAATTAGTTGGTTGTTTCTTTAAAGCACTCTTTAGCTGAAGTGCATCCTGGAGCAGCTTTATAAAGATTCCCAAAGAAAACAGGATGGGGGAAAAGCAAGCTCATCCTCCAGGTCTTGAAAGTTACGGTTCTTATAACAACCAGCTGGCATAGAAACAGTTCAGAAAGCCGGATGGGATGGCAGCTGTTAGGTGAGAGTTGCATTAAGTCTTGTTTCCCACCCCACTCTCCAAGCAGTGTGGAAATCTAGGGGGTTCAGGGCTCGGTTTCCTTGGAAAGAGGGACAGCAGAGACTGTAGTGTCTTTAATATATATGGTTTATTTACACATATATCTAACCTGAGCCTACGATGCAGATCAAAGCATTAACACTCCAAGGGGCTCTTGCTTCTCCCATAGTCACAGCCTTGGATTCAAGCAGAAATCAAGCAGAAATCAATCTCTGGTTTCTGCCAGCAGCCTCCTTCCAGCTCTCTCTCACACAAGTGGCTTTTGTCTTTCTCACTACCAGCAAGGTGAGGAAGAAGGGCCCATCCATTTGCCCTCTGACACGGAGAAACTTCGCTTGTCATACTAAGGACTGTACAGTACTCGCGTAAATAGTAATGAGAATCCTTGGCTAATTCAACAATGGAATCCTACATTAGATTTTAGCCCTTGCTGGACCTAGGATTCCAGGATCACAAGGGATTCTGGCATCATGCAGGCTGACCGCCCCCCCGCCCAAACCTCACAACAGTATTATGGGAAACAAAAAGCATTGCTTGGTCCAATTCAATACTTAAGATTTTGTTTTTCTTCAGCAAGGGTGTATAAAATGCATCCTGTCAGAGTCTCTAGCGAAAAGGTAGTCTGCAAGGGGCTCACTTTACAGCAGAATTGTAAAAATGTAGTTGGCGGGGGGGGGGAGTTTATAGCTGACTGGCTTTTAACTGAAGTGCTTGCTGAGTCAGACTGGGGTGGGGAGAGTGGGGAGGAGGAAGGCTGCTACAGATGAAGAGTATTGCTGCATCCAAGATGTGGCAGAGAGCTATCCCGCTTCGCTTTTGGCATACCCTTTCTAACCCTGACAGATTGCTGCTGCCATGTGAACAGTTGCCACGTTGTCTCTCAGGAAGGCATTTGACTTGAGGGGAACTGCTAAGTACTGCAGAGCAGAGAAACCACAGAACACCCCCTGTCCCCAAGGGCAAAGCTAGGAGTAAAAGGCCACTCTTGTTCTCCTAATCCCTGCTCAGCCGCCCCCATCTCTGAAAGTGGAGTTACCAGCAGCAATGTGCGGTGGCGGCAGCAGCAACAGCAGCAGCAGCAGCAGCAGGACACAACAGCCAAGGGAATGAGATGGACTTGCATGGCCCACAGCGCTGAGTCAAAGGATCTCTATCCTCTAAAACAGCCTCTTGTTGCAACTTACAAGGCCACTTGCAAGTTCTTGGGTGCCTCCGTTTGTCCCTTGCTAATTCTTCTCATCTCAGGATTTCATTTTCCACTCTGAATTGCACTGAGTCAACACCAGAGCTGCAAAGCTGAACAGCCCTACTATGGGATCTTGGCACAACGGCGTGAGTGGAATTGGCATGCGGTTAAAGCTCTGGGTTCTACTGTGCTGGGAACTGGCAGTGCAAAAACACACACACGCAAATCACCAACTTGTAAACAACAACAACACCCAGGAACGTATTGCAGGCACGCCTACAGACACAAAACCCCACATCTGCTTTCCTACTGCCTAGAATGGATAGAGAGATCATTGCTGCACAGAAGTGACTGGTTAGGAATCACTTCTTCACAGAGCACATACAGTAGTTGAACTGGAATTTGCTAGTACAGCAAGTAGCAAAGGCAGCCAACTTGGATTTCTTTAAGAAGGAATAAGAAAAGTTCATGGCAGATAAGATATGCACCTTCTGCAATGTCAACGACAGTTGCTGGGACTCCTGGGGGCGGGGAAGAGTGCTGCTGCATTCATGTCCTGCATGCAGGCTTCTCAAGGATCTGGTTGGCCACTGTGAGAATAGGATGCTGGACCAGATGGGCCTTTGGGATGATCTATCTGGGCTCTTCTTGGGTTAAGTTCTCCATTTGTCCTGCCTCCACTGAACATGGTCAACACAAACTCTCAACTCAACCTTACTGATCTGTATTGCCTAATGAATCTGATCTCATCATTTCAGTTTGACCTTCACATCCATAGAACTTCATGTCATCATCACCACTCCTATTTATCTGAACTTATAATTATCCAGACATTTTGAATATTCCCCAATTGAAAGGAACATTTCCATCATCCCATCTGCAAAGAGAAAATTTGTCAAAACCAGTGCCATACCTTTATCAGTCCTATTGGCAAAATCCATACATTTCTATTTGTCCTGTACTGTTTCCACTGACTGCTGGGTGTCCAAAGATCCTCAGAGCAGGAGGATGTTCATATCATATGGCCAAGTGTCACAAGAAATTTCCCACGATCTCAGCACATGGTGAAATGTAATGGTTTCATAGGCAAATCTCTTTTTGGGAAATTAGGCTTCAGAACACATTTACTTCGTAGGAGGGCCTTGCCTTAAATACTTAAGTGTCACACACTTGTAATTCTTTTATACCAGGGCTAGGAAATCTTTTACCTTCCAAAAGTTGTTTGGATCCAAATCCCATTGGTTCCAGCCAGTGTCCTGTCTCTCCCCCTTAAACTCGGAACTTGAACTGTTGTCACGTCTGGAGGTTTTGAAAGTTCTATTGATGAATTCAGTACAGCATTCCACCATGGGTCTACAGGTTACACACAGGTAAGGCATGACAGAGTACTATGATACATGACTAGGTGAAACTAAGCTATTGATCCAACACTTGACATGTTCCCTCTGAGAGTGGGGTGTGCACAGCTATTCACACAGGCAGGACATGGAAGGTTTGCTTGAACCAGTACTGTTCCCGTGCTTCTTTGGAGACAAAGGTGGAAGTGACATAGCTGGCTCCCTGTCAGACGTATTCCTGGGTGTCTTCCTTGAGGGGATGAGGTGCATAGGGTGTCCAATACCATAGAGGCAGGCTGTTCTTCTGCTAGGCCACTAGACCCTTCCCCTGAATCCAGATCCCCACCTCCCACCTCCCAATTTACTAGGACCATCCCTGGGTCAATCTCCTGTGCAGTCCTAAGTGCTCATCCCTCAACTTGCTAGGATCTTCCCTTGGGTCGGCCTCCTCCAATTCCCTGCATGCTTCCTCAACCTCATCTGACTACCCTTTCTGCAATGTCTCCACGGGTCTCATGACATCCAGTAGTGGACAGTGGAGTGGGGTAGAGGTACTTTCCTGACCTCCTGGCAGGTGAATGGCTGCTGCTTAAAGGGAAGGGCAAGGTGTCAGGGAGGGTGGCACAGTGCATACGAGCTAATAGGAGAGTTGCAGTGGCTCTGCTGGTGCTCTTGCACCAAACCACCTTGATCCTCACCCTCCTCCTGGAGCAGCGACTCATCTGCTGGGAGGTCAGACAAGTGTCTCCACCCCACCACTACTCCATCCACTGCTGGTCCCAGTCAGCGTGGCCAATCATCAGGGATGATGAATTCAACAGCCTCTGGAGAGCCACAGGTTCCATGTCCCCATTTCATGCAAATAACAAAAGCCAAAGGCACTGTATAACTTTTATAACACATGCACAGAGTATGGGAAACAAGCAAGATGAATTGGAGCTTTTAATACAGGATGGCAAATTCGGTAGGCATTACCGAAACCTGGTGGGATGAGACCCATGATGGGAATGTAGGAATTGAGGGGTATAACATGTTCAAAGGGAATAGGCCACAAGGATGTTTTCATGGATAGTTGAGATTTCTGCATTGCAGGGGGTTTGGTTAGATGACCCTTGGGGTCCCTTCAAACACTATATAGTTCTATGAGTCTATGAAGAGCTGGATAACTACAAAATAAGGAGCAGAACAGCTATATTGATTTGCCTCTCAGATTGTAGCAATGTGAATCATTTTTAGTCAAATAAGCCAGAGGAAAAACAAAACAGGATATACAGGGACCTTGTGGTTATGCTAACGTGTTCATGAGGAGATGTTTCCTCAATGCCTGTCCCACGAGTGTACATAGATAATTATAGAGACAACTTTTTAAAGAGGCTTGTTATGTACATTGGTAAACTTTAATTCCTTTTCTCTCTTGTCTAGAAAACCACATTCGAAACAACAAGCCCTTAAACCACTGTGTGGCCAAGAAGCCATCCTCTATCCTCCCACAGCTGGCCACAGCCAGAGTGCTAAAATATAGAAAGTTGCTGTCAGATGTCCTCACAAGACCCTCCAGTTAGTGGAGTAGTTGTCAAGTGTGGGGGCAGAAGATTTCCTCAAAAGGCTCAAGTCAGCACTTTTGAGAACATTTGGGACCAACATGTGTAAGCACTATGAATGGTGTTGCTGCAGATATTTAATGGAGAACATATTTATTAGACCAGTTGAAACCAGCTGATGATCTGTCCCATCCCAGGATGCTATCTGGTATGAACTGGTATGAACCACTAGCTAGTGTGAACAAAACCTTTGCCATGAGTTATTGCAAGAAAAATTGACCGCAGCTGCTCCACTCTAGTTTGTTGCAAGTCAATGTCATAGACTAGTGAAGCAGCTGTACAGATGTTCCCCATCCCAAGGAGTGCTTCTGTTTAAAGAACATGTAAAGCCAACATGCATTTCTATCCACAATTGTGGCTTATAGAACATACTTTTAACTGTTGTGTTATTTCATTATGCTTTTATTTTAGTTTGATTTTAACACTGGTTTTCATTGACATTTTAAATGTATATTTTATATTCTTGGTAAACTACTTCGATATTTTATTTACAGTTAAGCAGTATAAAATTCTGTTAAATAAAATAAAATAAAATAAAATAAAATACTATGCTTTCTCTAACAGCTCATAATGTGGGGTCACTGCAAAATTGCAGTTCTTTCTGCATTGCAATTATGAGAGTTGTTGATGACTATTGGGTAGTGTCTGTGATGTCATTAATGATGAGCAACACAAGTCCTTCTCCTCCAAAGCCCACACATTCAGAAAAGGAGAACTGAAACGGATTAATCTCAAGGCAAAGTTTGGAGAAGCCCCATGCCAGTCTTCCTACTGCCCCACACAGCCTTGAGATTTTAGCTGGAATATCCTTTGGGACTTTGCTTGGATGATAATACTTATTCCTGTGCAAGTCCCTGCTTTCTACGCCCAGTGCTCTTAACCTCTGGTACACTAGATGCGTAGTATTCAGCCTTTTGAATATTGAGTTATCTTATTTTGGTGTGATATTGCAGAAGACACCTGTAGGAGTATGACAATGAGATGAGACAATTTGCTTCTACGACTCTCCGTTCCCTGAGATTTCCTTCTTGTCTTGATGGAACCAAAATATGGCACGATAGATACTCTGTGGGTGGCTCTTGTGGCTGTTACGGAGGGCAGTCTGGTACGTTTTGGTGGTTCTTGGGAATTAATGAGCCAAGACAAGGATTTGGAATTAGAACCAAACCTCTACGTCTACCTCCACCGACCGCAAGGCTGAGTCACTTGCCACATAACTAGTTTTTCCAATACCACTAACAACCTCCTTATGAAGCAGAAGAGGTAGTGGCTGTCTCAACAGCCAAAATGCCCACTGAAAGGTGTGTATTGTTGCATGGAGGTAGGCTGCATGACTATGGCAAGGACACAGAGATAATGCCACCCTAATTTCAATGATTATAGGTAGTGTAAGACAGAGCCAAGGGAAGTGATAAGTTACCATGGAAGATGAAGGCATCTCTGCCTTGTTGAACAATTAAGAACCTGCTGTGCCCACTGACCTTTGTGTGATGCTGTTTAATGCTGCATCACTACATAATAAGACCACACTCACCCATAATTTGATCTACTGAGACCTGGGTGGGTATGTTTCGAGGAGTTGATCTGATCCAACTGTGCCCACCTGGACACTTGGTGCAGCATCACCACAGGAGTTGCTGTGCTCCATAGATCTTCCATAACCAGGAAACACCTCTGTCGGAACTGGCTGTGAGAGCCTACACACAGTATTGGGCCAAGGAGACACTAAACAATGGCTGTTGTCGGTATACCATCCACCCTCTGCCCATAGCTCATACAAACCTTGAGCAAAAACTTGGCTGTAAAACCTACACATGAGCAGGAATGAGTGTCTTCTAGGTTCCAGCTCAGGGAGGGCAGAGATCTGAGGAGGCTCCAATTTAGATCTCAGTTGTGTAGAGTTCTAAATCACATGGGGAGCCTCTGTGAGTACAGGTGGACACTTGCCCCCATCTTCTCCTGTAGGTTTACACCTGAGCAGAATGTGTACATTGGGCTACTATAGAAGGAGATTCTATAATCCAAGGGTGTATGAACACATGGTAATTAGCTTCAAATGTACCACACCTGATTGAATCAAATGTAGCACACCAACTCAAATAGGTGATTTAACTTGTGTTGCAGACATGACCTAAGAGCTATTCAGCTTTGTGTCAAATAGGTTATTTAAGAGATATGTAATGACTTATTTGAAATCCCATGGAAAGACAAGAGGAAGCTTCTCCTAAGCACCAGCTCACTGTCCATCAGCAGATCCTTGTTCCCTACCAAAATATACAAATAAAAGGTTCAGCTGCATAGCAATTATTTCCAAGGCGGGGCAATGACATATTTTCAGGAGAGGGAATATTGGCTTGTGTTTGAGACACTTTGGTTAAATACCACAGCCTCATCATCCCACACAGCTCCTCTTTCACTCCATTTCACGCCAATGGGAACATTGTTTGGGATGCAATTGTTAATGTTTTCTTGGGATCCCAGAGGTTTCCAACACAGGCCTTTGTCATGAGCTCTTCCCATCTTCAATGTCTTTCCTGAGCTCCTGGAAATATCAAGGTCTTATGATGGTTTCCCAGCCCTTTTCTCATCCACGGAAAATATCCCACACTGATGAAGAGATTAAAAAGCCACAGAAAAACTTGCAAGAGGAACATGTTAGTATTGATTCTATTTAGTACTGATTCTATTTAATGCTGCCTTTCTTCCACGATGGCAGAATAAATACATGAAGTTTCCAGGCTGCCTCCCATCCAGGTCATTACTTAGACCTGCTTCTCATTAGTAAGGTCAATGGATGCGGGTCCACGGGGCTCATGGGGGGCTGCCCCATCCACCTCAGTCTGGCCTCAACCAGACTGTTTTTGCCTGGTTGGGATGTGTTATCAAAGAACTTTTGCTTGCCTTGATAGAGGATAGCAAGGCATGTGAGAACGTTCATAGAAATGTGCCTGTTTTAAAATGGTAATATTCACATTTGTTACTCCGCCCACTTTTTGCCCTGGCCCCACCCCCATTGGCATTTGGCCCTCAGAAAGTTACCAAGAAGAAAATGTGGCCCTCAGGCAGGACAAGGTTTCCCAGCCCTGTTTAAGGCAGTGGGTTAAGATGCTCCTTTCTCTGCAGGCTTTCAGAGGAAATTATTTGACCCGATTAGACAAATTGATTCTATTCAGCTGCTGCTACTAAGCATCACTGTTGGATGATTTGTTATGATGGGTTTGGTCCTTTGTGAGAATTGTGTTTATGTTATGGATTTTATATTTTCCTCAGATCTCTCTTGCCTACCTTCAAATTCTCACAATGTCATGCTTCATGCTCATGCCAGAGCATTGTGGGTAACAGATGTGGCAGCACTGTAAACAATCCCAGTGAGGTTACCATTCCAGATTGTGAAGCTGAAAGGGGAGACAACTGGATGGGAGGAGACCTGCTGGAGGCAACCTGCCACAGCTCCAAGCGATGGGCAGGTGACTATTCAGAGCCAAGGTTGGAGGATACAGGAAACAGAGATTTCCAGTCCTGTTAGTCCTTGCCTTGGGGCCAAAGCCAAGCTAGACTTAGCAACAACAGATGACACATTTGTTTAAACTTGTCTGTCTGGATCTTGCAGGTGGAATCAAAAGGGGCACTCAGAAAGGTACCTCACAGCTGACCACCCCATATTTTGTTCCCCCTCCAAGTGCTTTTTTTCTTCCGTCAAGCTTTAATATCTTCAGCCAAGCTTCATTACATATCTTTAGGTGCCAAGTGAAAATGTTTCTCTGTAACCAGGCCTTTGGCAGATTGAACATTTACTGGCCTTTTAAATGTGCTTGTGGGAAAGTAGGAGGGTATTGATTTGTTTTTCGTTTTATTATGTATTTTGTGTCCTCATTTTGTATTTTTATGTCATGAACCGCCATGTAATCTTCAGATGAAGGGCGGTGCGCAAATTTAATACATAATAAATAATAAAATAAATAATATAATGGTGTAGTCGGAATACTGGTTCATCTAAACCAGTGCTGTTGACACTGACTCCAGTCTTATTTGGAGGTGTGAGGGACTGAATCTTGGACACATGAAGCAAGTGCTTTGTCACAGAGCTCTGGCCTTTCCCCACAGCTGAGATGTTCTCAGGTGGCAGAAAAGCTGTGATTGGGACAGACCCAGGTTTAAATAAAGGGGCCTGGCACTATCCTGCCCAGTTAGTTATTATGAGTTGTAGTCAATGTTTGCCATAGTCTCAGAGCAGATCCATTAAAATGAATGGACATGACCAACTTGGGACTATTAAATTAAATGAGTCTACTCTGAGGAGGAGCACAAGGATGAAAAGGCATGTCTAATTTTCTGCAAAAACAAGCAAACAAAAAAAAAAACCAGACAATAGGATGCGGGGAGGGAGAATATGGTGATTCATATTAGTCACAAAAGAAACAGCAAGAAGATAGGCAAATCACAGAAAACACAACCCAAGTCTTCCTACTTGGAGGGGGTCAAGCTACACATTAGGTTAATGTGGAGTTTCTCCCCTGAATTTTCTTTGTAATTTTTTTGTTGGAGAGAGAGGTTTGGAAGTAGATTTTTGTAGTAGAGTTAGCACAATGGTGTTTGCTCCAAGCACATTTAAACTAGGTTCGATATGCAAAAGACAGAGGGGGTTTTGCCCTGCCGGACTTGAGACTTTATTATGAATCGGCAGCTTTTTGCTGGCTGAAACAATGGCTACTTCTCGAGAATACAGACATTTTGGATCTGGAAGGTTATGATAATAGATTTGGTTGGCATGCATATATATGGTATGACAAGGTAAAATTGCATAAAGGCTTTAAAAACCATATTGTGAGGAAAGCGCTGTACAATGTTTGGATAAGATACAAAGACTTGTTGGAAAGTAAAACCCCCAGGTGGTTATCACCAATGGAGGCTAAAGAGATAAAAAAACTGAATATGGAGTCCAAATGGCCAAAATATTGTGAAATTATAGAACAAGATGGCGAAAGAGTTAAATTGCAGAGTTTTGATAAATTAAAGTCTAAGGTACGAGATTGGTTGCATTACCGTCAGATAAATGAGGTATTTAAACAGGACAGGAAAATAGGTTTCCAGATGGAGAGGTCGAAATTAGAAACAGAATTGTTAGAACCCAATACAAAGAACTTGTCGAGAATGTATAATCTGCTGCTGAAGTGGAATACACAAGATGAGGTAGTAAAACCAGCCATGATTAAATGGGCACAAGACATAGGTCATGACATAATGTTTGATGACTGGGAACAATTATGGAATACAGATATTAAGTTTACAGCTTGTAATGCATTAAGAGAGAATATAATGAAGATGATCTATAGGTGGTACATGACCCCAGTCAAACTTGCAAAAATCTATCATCTGCCCAGTAATAAATGTTGGAAATGTAATGAGACTGAAGGTACCTTCTATCACCTTTGGTGGACCTGCCCGAAGGTAAAGGCCTACTGGGAAATGATCTATAATGAAATTAAAAAGGTCCTTAAATGGACATTTTTGAAAAAGCCAGAGGCCTTTCTTTTGGGTATGGTAGGCCAATTGGTGCCAAGGAAGGACAAAATTTTCTTTATGTATGCTACTACAGCGGCGAGAATTCTTCTGGCAAAGTATTGGAAGACGCAGCAGCTACCTTCTCTGGAAGAATGGCAAGCGAAGGTGATAGAGTATATGAGCATGGCAGAGATGACCGGCAGAATCCGCGACCAGGGGAGAGAGACGGTGGAAGAGGACTGGAAGAAATTTAAAAAATACCTTAAAGACTGTTGCAAAATTGATGACGGCTGAGATGTTATGGTTATAAGAAATAGAGAACTGCAGCTGTAAATCTTAATTCTAGAAAAAATGCATAATGAATAGGAGCGATTAAATTGAAACGAAGGGTTGCTGAGAAAGGGTTAACATAAGGATGCAGAAAAAGGGAGGTATGGGGAAGTCCAGGAAAGAAGGTATATGAAAATAAGTTTAAGAAATTATACATGTATATTTGTTTGTTTGTCTTGTGATGATGATTTTATTTTGTTATTGTTTTATTATATGTTTGGAAAATTAATAAAAATTATTATAAAAAAAAAAAAAATAAACTAGGTTCGATATACATATATCCTCATTCACTAAAAAAACAACAACAAAACATTCCCCCAGAAGAAACTACCGGTACAATGCCTGGAGATGATTTTTTGGGTCTGTAAAAAATCCTTGGGAGTTACTTTCCCCAACATCAATTTAAACTGATACTAGAACAAGCTTGTGCATCATGTCTGAATACTCTGCTTATGCTCTGTTGCTACTTAATGTACATACCACAGCAGATCCCACTAAATCCATTTCCCAATGATGTTTTCTGAGCCCAAGAGAGAAAAGCACCCTCAGCCCTCTGAGTACAGAACACTGAATTAGTTGAGCTTAGTCATATATCCTGGAGGCTCTGTGTTTTGAAACCTTATCCTGCCCTAAAATATGTGGGTGGTGCGTGCTGTTTAATATAAACCATGTTTAGTCTCATTCCTCCCCTGCTTTAACAAATCAGACCGTCCAAACCCCCAAACTGAGAAAGAGACAGCTTCTATTTTGGGCGGGGAATACGTGCCAAGTCTCAGCCCATGTTTTATTTTTGTTTAATAAATTAACTCTGTCTCAGAGAATTTGTCTGTGGCTGAAAAACAAGGTCCAGACCGTATCATGTTATTGTGGCTGTGAAGTGGTGTGCATGGATGGGGGAGTGAACTTTATTTCAAGGTAAACACTCTCCAACCTTGCCATCGTTTCGTCGCAAAATCTGTGAAGAGCCTTGGCTTCATAAACATCACTAACATAGGTTCCTGGTCCGTAAATCACCCACCCACTGGGTTGTCAATACAGCAGTGTAAACAAGATCTGTGCTTGCATTACTTTTGCATCTGAGTATGTACTTTTATGGTGGCTGACACTGGCCAAATCTGACTTAACGTAGGAGAGCCGAGATTAGACTGTGTGTGTGTTTGTGTGTGAAGTTGTTTGAAGGTGGCCTTGTTTTAATTGGCTCAACAGTCCTGGGGGGGTATTTAATATTCCCCCTTTCACTGCTTTACCAGGGGCATACCTAGGGGCTGTCAAAACTGGTCCCCACCGAGGTGATGCTCAAAATCCCCCCAGATTGCTCTGGCTGCAGAAAGAGAGTTAGTTGTGTAGAGTGAGAGGCATAAGAGGCAGATTGCCTGGATAACAATTGCCTGGGGTGGGTAAATGGGGTTACAGGACGGCTGGTGTCACTGCCACTGCCTTTTTTGCAGCTGCTACCAATGGGAGCTTTTAACTTCTCCCAACTATTTCAAACAGTGGAAAAAAAATTGGCCAAAGTTTTTTTTTTAGTCCCCCCCCATGGCATTGCCAACATAAGTTGCCATACATCTGGATTTCTGCTTCCGACTGCAGTATTCTGGAAATTGTCCAGGAAATTGCGGACGTATGGCAACCCTACCTGACTAGGCCCTGCCTGCCTGCCTGCCTCCCTCCCTCCCCACTTGTAAAAATAAAATAAATAAAATAATACAATGAAAAATAGAGTTCAAATTCCATTTGAATATTTAATGTAATGGATGTGCCATCTCCTGTCTTCAGACTCTCCATGGAATGAAGCTGGCCTAAATGCTATTCAATTACTTACTCACTCAGAATCTCATGGAGAGTGAAGAGGAAGCTTCTTCTAAGCATCAGTGCAGGGACCACTGAAACTTGCCACACATTGGTGGTCCATGGACCACAATTTGGAACCCCCCAGTCTATTAAAATGTTCTGCCCCTGAAGACTGATCCAAATGGTTTTATGTTGGATCTGGAAGGATTTCCTGTCAATACGGCCTATGAAATGAGATGTACAACCTACTGATGCCATAGAAATACATCTGTAGAGTCTATTAACCAGGAATGTGAGACTTGGAATGATTTTTTTGCTTGGCATTTTTTTGCAGAGTATTGCAACCTGGGCTAATGAAAGCAAGACAGTATATATAAATCAACACAATATATTGTGTTTCAAGAAACTTGAGCCATGTGGTGACCGGGGTAAAAGTCTTTTAGAATATGGTACTCTGTTTCTGGAATGATATTTCTAGGAAAGCTGGTTTGATGTCTACACTTAGGTCTTTTCAGCGCCAAATGAAGCCTTTTTTATTTTCCTAGATTTCTTCAAATGTCAACTTCAGTGGGTTATTATTTTGTGGCTTAAATGTGCTCTGTTGCTTTACATGAAATGGTGCTGCTGATCTCTAGCGATTTGAATTTTATCATTTCTACATATTTATGGACAGCTTTTCTGAATGCAATGATAATTTTTGTAATTAATTAATTAAAATGCTACACCACACTCCAGTGGGCTGCTCCTGAATATTCTTCTCCTCTTTCCTGGATAGCTTCAGTCAGAGATGTAGTCCAAAGAATGCAAACATTGCCAATCTCCTCTCTCAACCATCCACCATGAAGTTGTTCTGCACAGAAGCCCCTGAAATGAATTGGAGCTAAATGAAGGAACTTGTCCAGCTCCCATTGATTTCAGTGGGACTTGAGCTTCCTGGTGGATTGTATTCAACAGAGTCAATGGTAGGAAGGTGCTGCTTGTTGAGCTGTATAAGTATTGTTCTCTTGCCTCTGTCTGATAGCAAGCTGGAGCAGGCCTCTCTCAGATGCATGTTGCAGCTGGATGGGCAAACATTCCGGGCAGTCTTCAACTCACATGCCAGACCTTCAAACCCTACAGGGTATTGCTTTCAGTAATCCGCCTGCATGGTCTGCATTCAAGACATTTTATTTAGCGCTGTGACTGCTCCCATATCAGAGGAACTAGAGTAATATTTGTTAGCTTGTTGAAAGAGCTGTGAGCTTTATCATTCATCACATTTTAAAATGTTTAAAATGTTTGCACCTATGGTATTTCTGAGCACACACATAAACGTGTAAAGAGTGAATGTTTGTGAGCACAACTATCATAAAGGTCCATATGTGAGGGAGTCAAACTTACCTCTAAGACCCTGTTTAGTGCGTAATTCAGCAGTAAGCCCAGGTTTGCCTCTGCACAAGGTGTGAACTAGCTGTTAGATGTTAGTTGAAAACTAAACTTAGGGAGCTTCAAGAATGTTGCTATTTTTGGCAACTACTTAATCATATACCAACTAATTCAGGTTGTGCACCTAAAGCTGATCAGCGCTCTTGTCAATCAACTCAATTCCAGCAAAAAACAACAGACTTTTTGCAATAATGGAGGGTTGAAGAAGAAGAAGAGAAGAGTTTGAATTTGATATCCTGCTTTATCACTACCCTATGGAGTCTCAAAGCGGCTAACAATCTCCTTTCCCTTCCTCCCCCACAACAAACACTCTGTGGGGTGAGTGAGGCTGAGAGACTTCAGAGAAGTGTGACTGGCCCAAGGTCACCCAGCAGCTGCATGTGGAGGAGCGGAGACGCAAACCCAGTTCACCAGATTATGAGTCTACTGCTCTTAACCACTACACCACACTGGACCAGACACTGGAACCTCAGACCCAGGGGCAAAAAACAGCTGTTTGAGTGTTATTATCTGACCTTTGAGACTCTCTCCAGTCCATTACCACTACCCAGCCATACCACCCTTGAATGTTTTGCCGGTTTGGAATGTTTCCTTGAACGCTTGCTTGCTTGGACAGAGAGGGGTATAGAAATTAGTGTACTGTACAATGGTAAAATTAACATTAACTAATCCATCCACTTTTATTCCGGCCCCACCCACTGCTGGTATGCAGCCTCCAGAATGTTGCCCAGAAGAGAATGTGACCCTCAGACTTAAAAATGTTCCCCCATCCCCATGATAAGGAAAATAAATGGGAAATGCATTGGAAAGTTTGGGATGACACTTGTTTGATGCAACATTGTATAACCTCCCTGAAAACATATCTGGATGAATGCTCAATAAACAAGTTGTCTGGTAGGATTCTGGTCACATTCTTAATGGAATTCTCCTTGTTATATTTGGGTTGTTTGGAGAGAGAAGACATGAGATGAGCCCAGCGTTCAGGGGACAGAGGCCCGTTGTCACCCCTCACTTTGGGTGCTGGCTGCCTTAGAAGGCTGGGGGCGGCGGGCGGTGGGCGGGTTATTTAGCTAAAAGTGGGAGAGTCGGAGGAGGCTTGTGGATTTCCTGAAGTGTCCCCTACCTCTTCTATAATTCAAACACTGGACAAACCTAATATACAAACAGTTTTTCCCATTAAAGCTATATGTTTCAGGGCTTTGTTTACACAGCCAGGTATCTTGGGATAACAACCACCGAACTCATTCAACCCTCTAGTTTGTTTACACATTCCAGGGATGAATAAAGAATTGGTTTGCTGCAGGAGTTAGACAACTCCCATCAAGGTCAGAGGTGCCTAACTAACATATATTTCATCCAGATTAAGTGATCATGAAAGAGTTCTCCCTGTTGATGGGTAAGCTTACCATTCCTGAGAAAAACAAAATGAGTGACTTTAAACGACCCAACATACTCAGCAAGGGTGTGTACTGAAAACATCTGTGGTTCCTTAAAAAGCTAACCTTTGGCACTTGACTCATAAACAAGCTTTAGGAACTGTTCAAGTAATATGCTTGACACTGAGTGCAGGAGTGCTAGGAAGCAAAGGCCAATCTCATCTTGATATGGATACCTTTGGAATACCCTCATTTCCCACATTCATAAGTATATTGTTGCATGCATGAGGAAAACTTATTGTTATATCTTCCTATATACATAAAAATGTAAGGCCATCATCACGCAGTCGCCACTGGACAATTTGTAGTGCCTTATTACACTCCTAGATTTGCATGAAGTCAGGGAATGGGAGGGACACAAAAGAGAAGGCAGGTTTTAAAAAGGCCGTTTTCAACAACAGTAGAGGGTTGACTCAAGCGGTGCTGGAGGGACACAGAGAAGCTGCAAGGATACCTGCAGGGGGCTTGAAGGAGCTTGTGAGGAAATGGGGGAAGTGAGTGAAGTGTAAAGGCAGGGGTGGTTGGTGGGCAGGGCTGGCGAGCATAAAACTGCAATTTGTGAAGTGATCCTAAGAAGCTATTTTGTTGGCACACTGTCTGCTGTAAGCTGAGGTTAATATCATTGTATCCAGTGGTTCAAAGGCACTTCCAAAGTTTGTTTAAAATGACAACATAATGAGTGGTCCTTATTTAAATCCATTACATGCGCAAGAAAATCAAACTCCATTTGAATATAAAAATGTTTGAGGGACTCTTGGTATTTCAGAGACTGAAAAGGGAGAGAAACAGCTGCATCCCATCTTGCATTGCTGATCCAGAGGGAGGAAAAGAGTGGAAGCAACAAGTGAGCTCATATTTACACAAAGTACAAAATGAGATATATGCACTGCCTGACTACACCCTGCAGATCATGTGGAATGTTGAAGCCAGCCATGAGAGGAAGCAGCTCACAAAACCCTGCCTGCCTCATTTCCTTGTGCATATTCTGACTCACTAGTTGGGGCATGCTGCCAAGCATCAGGGCCTAAAGGACCATTTCTTGTTGCCTCTTCCCCTCTTTTCCCTTCTGTCATGCAGGAGAGATACTCACTCCACTATAGGGGCTTTCCCACAAGGTACCAACACACACACAATCAGTTAGCCAGTGAAAGTTGGGAAATAGTGCCAACTCCCATCAGTTCCCAGGCTGCATTTGTCAGAAGCAGCTGAAATCAGACTTCACACCCTGTTGTTGAATGCACCAAGGATACGGCAAGAGAGTGAGAGAAACAAGCCTGAAGCTGGAATGCCAAACACAGTTGTGGGAGGCTAAGTCCCACTGAGCACTAGGGATGAAAGAAGGCATTGTTTTTTGTTTCACGCTGCTTTTGCTGCATGCAGCACTGTTTCCATACCACTACAGTTCATCTTCTGCCAAAAATATGTTATTCATCTCACTGTCTGCTGTGGCAAAATTACTTATTTGTGTAAATTTGCTTAAAAGTATGTAAATTATGTTGTCATTATATTATTCCACCCCATTAATTTCAGTGCAAAGGGAACACAGTGAAAATGGGGAAAACATAATCAATTGTTTATCATTTGTGGACTGAAAGCACCAGCAACAGTGAATACTGATAATTCCGTGCACTCTGGTTTCTGTCACGGTGTTTTGTTGCACCAAAAGCAGTTTAGTCCTGCTGGCCAGATGACCCGGAAAGCTGTATGTGGACAAACGCCGGCTCCCTCAGCATGAAAGTGTGATGAGCGCCGCAACCCCATAGTCACCTTTGACTGGACTTAACTGTCCAGGGGTCCTTTACCTTTTATCTTTACCTAGATGAATCAGTATTTGAAAATTAATCAGTTCTTTTTTATCGCCTCTAATTCATGGAATGCAAGTGCCAAAATTTAACTGCCATTAAGCTGACTGCAAAAAAGAAGCCATACATCTTCAAAGAGCATGCACTTGGACTGTGGAAGTTATTACCACAGAAGGTAATCATGTCAAAATTATTTGGCTAGAGTTTAGACTCTTTGTAGTTAATGCCATCTATAGTCCTGCGCAGTAAAATAAGATTAGCTGAGCCATGTACTTTAAGGCATAGGAATTTCTTTCTTCTCCTTACAAAATGAATGGCAGAATTGGATGAATGAATTTTATGTACCCCTGCCCCATTTTCCATTGATGAAGGAACTTGCCAGAGATGTGTTAATAAAAGAAACATAATCTAGGTTGATGCATTTTAGGCATTCTGCAAAGATCACATTGTCCTACCTTCATTTTAACTTTTTGACCTATAGATAGAGGGAATATAACTGCCCTAAAGTACTTTGCATACTATAAATTTTTCGCCAACACCACCACAATCTATTCCAGATGTAAATCTTGATTTCTTGCCTAAGCATGTATCAGGCTTGAGCTTCAGGTTGAAATCATTTTACTTGAATGGCTTAAGATATAGGGATTGGCAGTTACTCCATTCAGTGAGATGTTCTCTACCTTATGGTATGATATTCTGGTGTAACATATGGATTTTGTCCATATGGGTTTGACTTACGCTGGAAAGAAAGAATTGTATGCATTTGGATGCAGTTCCATCGTCGTAAAAATTAAGTATACTGTCTGCTAAAACATTGTCAAATAGGACTATTCCTGGTGGGGGAAATGGGTACCTGGATGATGTCCATTTTACAACAACAGATGGAGTCCAACTCAATATAGAAAACATCTGGGAACTTTGAATCTTACGCAATGGGTTGGCCCAAGGCAGCTTGGCACAAAGGATAAAAAAGGACTATTTACTGGTATAAAGCAGCTTGTAGTCCAAAGCATTTCTTATCACTTTTCAAGTCTGGGCAGGAAAATAATGTAGATAAATCACATCTGGCTGCAGAGAATGAGTCAGCTCAGGACATAAATTTGTGCAGAAGAAACAAGGAGATGAGAGAGGAAATACAGAGGAGTGAGTACTTCTGATTCATATCCCAATGAGCTATTTGATGTTTTGCCTGGCTTCGCTTGTTCTTACAAGGATTTGATTAGTTGTATGGACCCCTTGTCAAAGCACCAGCAACTATTACAGAGATCAAAATAATGTTGACAGCCCTTAAAAAACCCCAAACCCCATTCCTTCTCTCCTTCCTTCCTTTCCTGTCCGTAGGAGTAATAGCTTGATTAGTCTGGGGGAGTGTGATGAAGGAATCATTGAGTGGAAGCTAAGTTAAGAGAATCCATTTACATAATTTCCCCCTAGATGGTGAGCCTCTCACTATGTGGTCAGAACATCTGCTGTGGTGCTCACAGGTAATGGTGCACTACAGGCATGGCCAGGTAGCCATCTTTTGTCGTGTGTAATATCTGTTTGCATTAAATGTAGCACATTTGTACTTGTCTGTTGCTTCCTCACACATCCTGTGGGGGAAAACTCCATTTGGGGGTTCAATATGAAGGCTCACACCAAGTTCCCAATTGGTCAGGCTGGATTGTGCTATGCATTACAGGACAGAGTCTAGAGAGTCTGCAAAAACTTTCCATTATGAAACACACTACAGTGGTACCTCGGGTTAAGAACTTAGTTCATTCTGGAGGTCCGTTCTTAACCTGAAACTGTTCTTAACTTTTGAGGTACCACTTTGGCTAATGGGGCCTCCCGCTGCCCCCACGCGATTTCTGTTCTCATCCTGAAGTAAAGTTCTTAACCCGAGGTACTATTTCTGGGTTAGAGGAGTCTGTAACCTGAAGCGTCTGTAACCTGAAGTGTCTGTAACACGAAGTACCACTGTATATCAACATGTCATCTTGGCTGTTTCATCCTCTCCCCAACCAGCTTCTGTCACCCCATCACCTCACAATCTCTCATCCAACCATAGTCCTTGGAAACACTTACTCAACTCATTTTTGTTACTGTACATGCAGAGCCCTCCTTGTACCTTATCTGGAGGTTTTTTTTTAATTATTCTAACATTCAGCCAGTAGGTTCCTCAAACTGGTTCTTGCCAGTTTTGTTATCAGGCCACACTCTTGTGTACATGACAGTGGCCTCACCATTAAAAGGTTTTATGGAATTTCTACCTCAGTTCCTATGCATGAAGCTATTTTGGGATCACAGGAAGATCTCTTGGAACATGCAGGCAACTGAGTGTCTGCCATTTTTAGGCCCTTCATTTTAGGGTGTGTGTGTGTTGGGGGGAAGAATTTCAAGAATCACAATTATATGCACTACAATCATTTAGTTCTGCACACTCTCTTGCAATGTGCTAAGCTAAAGCAAAAACCAATACGTGACCAGGACAGTTCTCAGACCATTACGCAGACAAACGTCCAGATATTCTCAGGGACATGGCACACAACAGATGTGTGTTACACAATGCTATGGCAGCTGGATTGTGAAGCTGATTGTTTGGTAATGGTGAAGAATGATAAGTGTTTGCTCAAAGAGGAGCTATCAACTGGCAGTGTTTTCCTTTTCATCTGTAGGGATGGGTCTGAGTTTAACATGAATGTCTATGGCAGTAATAGAATCACAGATTTGGAGAGGGCTTTGTCTGCTATCTATTCCAACCTCTGTCAAAGCAGGAAATCTAGTACTATAGCATCTCCAGCAGTTGGGTGTTCAGCCTAGATTTGCAGACCATCAGTGAGGGACACCTCACTGTCGCGTATTCCACGCGGCGTTTTCAGCAAAACACTAAGAGTTCCAGGTTTTTCAGTGCAGTCCTTTTTAATGTGAGCTATATACAGGCTATATACATTTACAAAAGAAACAGTCCATACAGAGTACTTACAAACGAATACTCTTCACCACAGCACCACCACACTACAGCACAACCACCACACCCCCTGTTAAACAGGCTTTCCTTTTTAAAACAGGTGATAGCCAATTACACTAATCACACTCCTGCTGAGTCACTCTGACCCAGCAGAGTATTGCATCATCCTGTTGAAGCCTGCAGACTTATCCAGTATCCTGCGAATCCCAACACTCACCACCCTAGGCAATTGGTTCCATAGTTAAGCTATCCTTACCATCCAGATGTGTCTGCTAATGTTTAAACAAAATCTATCCATGTTATTTTCTTGTATGCATGTAAACAAACAGGCACTGCAAATACATCACAGTGCTCCAGAGTTTTCTTATCCAAAGGAAACTAAGCTGGGGACTTCTTACCATTTGGGGAATGCAGCAGTTGGGGGCACTTGAAGGGGGGGGGGAATGAGGCTAGGGATGAAGGAGCAATGCAATTCAGTTCACATGTAAAGGCAAAACGGCTTAATCTACCATAGATTCCAGCGTATTAGGCAACTGGGCGTATTAGACGACCCCACAAATTGGCAGCTGCAATTTGGGGATTCGTCTTTTAAGCCCAGTTGCCTAATACACTGGGCAGCTCCGTGCCGGGAGAAAGCAGCCCGGAGCGGAGAGGAGCCCAGCGCCCCCGTTGCTGCTTCCGAAGCAGCAGTGGGCGGTCTCTGCGCCAGGTGGCTCTCTCCCGGTGCGGAGCGGAGCCCATCGCTGCTGCGGCTGCTTTGGAGCCGTCGCAGCAGCAGCAGGGGGGGGGGCAGATACCCGGCGTATAAGACGGCCCCTGACTTTTTAATCTCTTTTCCGGGGTTAAAAAGTCGTCTTATACGCCGTAACGTACAGTACACTTTCCGAAATAACACACCAGCTGAAACATAGCTATCCTTTGAAATTCACACAACTCCAATGCGTTTGTCCAGTCCAGTCATGTGCACAAAAATGCACCAAAAACCCACAGAAATGCAAGTATTAGTGAAAGTAACGTAGAAAAACAAATTATTCTAAGGAAAATTGTTTTGCAGAAAAATGTAATTAGGCAAAATTGCATACAAATATGTATTGAGAGAAATCCGCACTAAAACGCTGGTGGTGTTTCAGGAGGACTTTTTTTAAAAAATCCACCCTGACTGCAGTGAGCATCCCATTGGGATAGGTACCAGGGACGCTGCTAATGTGTGTGCCCAGTTGCACCCACTCAGGAGTGTGCAAAATTGCTGTCTGGATTTTCGTCCTCTGAAAGGAAACTTTGTAGCGCTAAAACTTTGATGGGCTCAAGTGGTTAAATATTTGTTATATTGAACAAACACACTGAAGGGAGCTGTCATGTGGTGTTAATACGAACTCTGTTGGATGAAAAATAAGACCTAGCTATGCTTACACTCTGTTGAACCAGGTGGTCTCTCCTCCAAGCATGGGGATTTTAACTCTCTCTCTCTCACACACACACACAAAATGATATTTTGATGGCAAGCGGAATTGCTGCATTGGCCATACGTGTGCCATACATGTAATGGGTTGCTTCTTTTGTCATTACATGCACAGTGGATTTCTTTAAACATTCATTCACCTGCTGCAACTGATTTAGAATTTGGTTCCTTTGAGTGCCAAACTCCCACTTAGTTTAAATACTTCGTTCTGTGTTCTCTTAATCTTCAACATATCTCTCTCTCTCTCTCTCTCTCTCTCTCTCTCTCTCTCTCTCTCTCTCTCTCTCTCTCTCTCTTTGGCTGGGGGGATGGGGGTGGAGGAGAGAAGAGAATACGAACAGAAAAGCCCAAGTACTTTTCACTCCTACTTTCCTCTCCCACTAAGGAATGCAAACCAAATGGTAAGGGTTTCGAGGGCTTCTGTATTTATCCACAAGACTTTGCAAGTGTGCTCTTGTCTGAGAGTGCTTGTGGTACAGGATTGCTGGAGGAGGGAATGAGGACAGAGGAGATCTGGCCATCAAAGAGCCCCCATTCAAAACTCCTACTGCCTTTCAAGGCCTCCATTCAAGGCCCTTAGTGGTTAATGGCTTAGGCACAGACACTCTGCCCCCAAGATGTGGCTTTGACCCCGTTCGCCACTGACGTCCGTGTTCATACACTCTCCTGGTTCAATTTCCTGAGGTTTCTGATTTCCTGAGTGAGGGAAGGCAATGTTTAGAAAAGAGGTGCCAGACTGGAGGAGGATGCATAGGGAGAGGGAGGGCTTTGGGAGGGAGGGGTCACTTATCACAGATAAAAAGGTCCCCTTCTTTGCCAGTGAAGACTGCAGGGACACTGGGAGAAGAGAACCTTCAGGCAAGTCCTGTCTACAGAAGGAAGTGCAGCACATTACAGTGAGTATGCAGGACCTTACTAATGTCTGTATGGGGGTGCCTTGCACATGCAAAATTATAAGAAGTAAATGGCAGAGATGCAGTGACTTGCTGCTATGAACCAGTTCAATGTGAAAAGATCCAGAGAGCTACTTTTTTGACAGCCCAACAAATGCAGAATCGTCATTTACTGAGTCAATACTTGCTCCTGGGTTTTGCCTACAAAAAGAAAGATGCTGCAAAATTGTAAAATCTGAGAAGAAAAGTGGATCTGAGGGTGCTAATGTGTATGGATTACCTGTTTTGGGTTGTAGGATTTTAAAATGGGCTGATCTGGGCTTTTGCTGACTAGGAAACTCAAGATCAGTCTCAATGATACTTGCTTATAATTAAAGAGACTTAGGACAGGCACACGAGCAATAATACTCTTCTTCCCCTTTGAAAGAGGCTACAGATCAGGCTGTGTAAAAATATTGGTGGCTGTTCCATTTCTCTAAATGATTCTCTCCTGTCATTGACAATGATGGAAGAAGCTGCTTGTTTGCAGCCAGGTAATTTGGGTGAAAATGGTTGACATTACTTTCCATGAATTCTGGCTCAGAACTGAAAGCAGCAATGTTTCTGGCAAAGAACTTCCTGAACATATTGATTATAAACAAGTAAAATTCTTCCAGGTGTTGTCATGATGACACCCAGAAAAATGTCAGTGTTTCTCTGAGTTGCCAGCCATAGGTCATTGACATGCTGATGAAAACCTGGATGGATCAAAATAAGGCCTTTCACTGAAACTTTATTATGTTAACAAAATCCTTACCAAGCTCTTAGTTGCCCTCGGAAAATGTTAGGCATTTTGTGGGTAAGATGTTTATAGTATCAACATGGTGTTTAAAAAACCCATCCACGCTTCGGTAATGTTGGCAATTAATGTGGTGACAGAGGTAACAAATCAAAAGAGACCAAGGAGGAAAAAGTTAGCCAGAGAAACGGTGGCGGCCTTTCTCCCAGAATGCTCTTGGAGAAAGGCTGACGACAAGAATGGCTGTTAAGAAAGTGAATTGGGCCCTGCTTTTTGTGACAACGCATCACTGTTAGAAGTCTCTTTACAGCTTGTCCCCTCCTCACCTGAAGCCTTTCTCCCAAGCTTATTTTTCTTCTGTTCTTTCTCCCTCCCTTTGCCTCAGCCATCTTTTCTTGGAAGCACTGAGGCCTGCAGACACCAGAGGGGCCGTGATATGCAGTTGCCTCATAAAATCCACGTTCTGTAAATCTGAACTCTGGGGGACAGAAGCAATTCCTTACCAAGCAAGTGACTATCCTTAAAGGAGACTAAAAAATCTAGGCGGAGCTGGGGAACAAGGGGTGGAAGGGAAGCTGGTATGAGAGACTGGGATGGATTCATGTCAGGGGCTACATTTCTGGCTCAACCTCCCAGTGAATACAAATCTCAGAGAGAAGCAGTGTTTGAACAAAGATGAGGTTGATGACTGAGAAGGAAAGGTCCGATACTGGGGAAAAGAAGTCCTTTATTCATCTGGGGATAGTGCTTATAAACAGTCTTTTCCTTTCTGCTTTCTCTGTTTCTTTCCACATGCTCACAGAACTTGGAAGAGGGCTATGGGTTTGGAGCGAGCTATTTCCTGGCCCTGCCAATTCCAACATGATTTGGACATTCTCCACTTCCAAAGTATTTTTGCCAAAGGGAGTAGTGTGAGTTCCTGCCTACTCCTGGGGAGTTTCATATTATA
Organism: Podarcis bocagei; assembly: GCF_964188305.1. NCBI lineage: Eukaryota > Metazoa > Chordata > Lepidosauria > Squamata > Lacertidae > Podarcis > Podarcis bocagei. The sequence goes on along the minus strand of NC_138135.1, from coordinate 36,635,692 downwards.
AGAACATGAGAAGAGCTCAGATAGACCAGGCTAAGGTTCATCTAGTCCAGTATTCTCTTCTCAAAGTGGCCAACCAGAAGCCTATGGGAAGCCCACAAACTTGGCCTGAGGGCAACAGGGCTCTTCCCACTTGGGATTCCCAGAAACTGGCATCCAGGAAGGCGCATCGTCTCCAACAGTGGAGGAAGAACATTTCCACCTTGGATAGTGGCCACCTCTCCCCCTTTATTCCAGCGGGGCACATGTTGCTATCTGCTCCCAAGACCACTACTTCTAAAGACCCCTGCCTTAATTTTACGCATCAAGGACATGTAAAAAAATAAAAGTTCATAAAACCTCAGGAATAGCTGAAAAATGTGCCCCAATAGCCAGAACAAACTTAAGTGTTCAATGTCTTGTTTGGCTGTATGGCTCCAGAAGCTTATGGGCTAGCAAGCTGTTCAGACAGCCCAGATCTGGATTGATTTGGCACTTGTGACTGCTCCGTGTAGCCAGTTAGTTTTATTCTGAATGTGGTTTTACAAGTGGTTTGAGTATGACCACATATTCCATTGTGGGTAATTGTTAAGTTTACAGATGAGTAAATATTCCTCTGTTCTTGATTTCTAGGAACTTGGGATCTTAATCCCAATTCAGTTTATTCAGAGAGCTTTTCATTCTGTGCTACTTTCCCTTTCTAGTACAGTGGTACCTCGGGTTGAGTACTGAATTCATTCCAGAGGTCCGTTCTTAACCTGAAACTGTTCTTAACCTGAGGTACCACTTTAGCTAATGGGGCCTCCCGCTGCCACCGCGCCGCCGGAGCACAATTTCTGTTCTCACCCTGAAGCAAAGTTCTTAACCCAAGGTACTATTTCTGGGTTAGCGGAGTCTGTAACCTGAAGCGTATGTAACCTGAAGCGTATGTAACCCGAGGTACCACTGTACATCCAAGGAAGGGGGGAAGTAGAACTTCATCGGGGGGGGGGATATTGTTTTCCATGCCTATCATTTCTGCTCCATCCTGGCTACAGGGATGTCTAACCAGCATGGCCAATGGTCAGGTGTGTGTGTGTGTGTAAGTTGTAGTCTGGCAACATCTGGAGGGGCTCCAGCTAGCCTGCCCTGCCATACATGCTTCATACATACTTATTTCTAGGTAGGCATGCATAGGACTGTGGTGTTAATGAATTGCAACAATGCAACTGATATTCAAATCCATTTTTGATGTGATGCTAAAAATTCACCTTTTTGATGTGCAGACTGCTCTTGTTACCGTTCTGGCCTATTATGGGGGTGGCACATTATCTTCTGGAAAGCTACCAAAGAGTTCAGGCACCGTGATTTTGCCATATGGTTTCTGAATCGGCCAAGAGACCAATTTGAACAATTGAACTTGCATCTTCTTCCTGGGTATCTGTGTGAGTAGATGCTCAGCAGACCTGAAGGCCCACATTAACAAAGCCCAATATGGAACCAAGCTGTTTAGCTTAAAATCTAGTAGCATAATGAAAAAAACCACAACTCCTCTTGAGTATCTGAAAAGAGCACATTTATTCTCTTACTCTCCCCCATGTCACTTTTCCTGCCCATACTCCATCACTTAAGTGCCCTCCTCACCCTGACTTGGTTCATTTCTAGTAGTGGTTCATTTCTACAGCAATTGAGTAAAATGGGGGACAGATCAGTTCTCCTCACTCACACACATTTATTTATTTTTTTGCTACATTAAGTAGATCCCTTTTTGGGATCCCATTTTGGGCATGAATAGGAGTCATGCCAAGAACAAATGTGACTGCCTTGGTCATATCTAGTTTGGACCTCATCAAGGTTTCCAACCTGTGTTTGGGCTGCACTATTTCAGTTCAGGCCAAAAGTGTGGGCCCTTACATCACTGAATGCTCCTCCACACCTAAAAAAGCATCTCCTCATAGAAAACATGTAAGTAATGGCGAAGAACAGGTTAGAAACCTTTCACTCTGGCTTCTAATTTCCTGTGTGGAGGTATTTTTGTGTGTGTAGAGAAGCATTCAGTCCTGACTTGCATTGGTTAGGGATGAGGGACAAATTGGATTCAATATGCATCAAAATTATGTAATTTGCACTTTCCAAAACAGTACACAAACCGTAGCAGCTGTCCCTCAAAATTCGCACTTAATTTTGCAGTGCAGTTGTCCAACCAAGTAATGTGTGCAAAAATGCAGCTACCAAGGTAAAGTGTGCATATCAATGTATATATTAGTGAAAATAACACACACAAAATGCATTATATTAGGCAACATTGTATACAAAATTGTGTCTATTTGGAGAAAATCACATTAAAATGCTGGCATATTTTCAAAGGGACGGTAAAAAATAAATCACAAACTGATGTGTAAATGTAGAGGACCGAGCATCTTAAGATTAGAAAAATGAGAAACAGAAATTAATAGAGTCACACATCCCTGGTAGTGTCTTAGGCCACAAACAAGTTTACCACCACTCTGAGAACCAGGCCACAGAAAGCATAAGTTCAAAGCGGGATCTGAGGGGGACTTATTTGGTACCCTTAGGAGAGATGTAGGAATCAGACAATTGGTGACAGTGGAATACAAAGCAATAGGTCTGGCTCAGGCAGATGGAGTTTAGAGAAGAGAAGCCAATGCTAAAATGAATTCTTAAATGAACATGCCCCAGGGAAAGTGGTAAACGTAGTGAATGTACCTGGAGGGATGATGGGCTGCAAAGTTCCAGAACTGTGTATGAATGTGGGAAAGGCAAGAAAATCAGAGGATAAATTATAAAATTAAACACATATGTTTAGGAGGAGCCCAATTCATGGGCCAGCCCTCCACAGACCAACGTTTTCTGGAACATGCAGAGTTAACAGCTCACCTCCTTTTGAACTGTGGAGTCCTCCCTCTGAAGAAAGGGAGGGGAAGGCAGCTTGCCCACTCCCACCAGAGGCAGATCTTAAAGCCACGAGGAGAGGTGTTTTATAACAGTCTCCTCCTGGAGTGCAAGTGCCAGTAGGTCCCTCCTGCCTTCCTCAGGCCCCCTTCATCTGACTCTCTGGCTCCCCAGCTGTTGCTGTTTTAATAAACACTCCCCTGCTAAACTTTGCAGCTTGCCCAGAGGCTTTAGCTGTCCTCGGTGGAAACAGAGAAGAAGACAGTCGCAGAGAGAGAGGGGCAAAGAGAGAAACCATGCGGAGCCTCATCATCCTTGCGCTTCTGGCCGTCCTGATGATGGCAGCTTTCTGTTACGGTAGGTGATGTCTTTTATTGCTAGTCATTTGGGAGAATAGTTTGTCACAGGAACTGAATGTTCTGGCCACACACTTTGGTTGAATTTTCACTTCCCCTCTTTGCCACTTACCCTTCTGTCATAATTTACATCCTTGGCATCCTTTCCACACTTGTCTCCTCTGGTTCCTCTACACTGTCCAAATTGAGCTCTCTTCTTTCTATTTCATGCCTGATACAAACCATTCTGTTCTCAATCACTCACAGCCCCTTTTTATCTTAAACACCACCAGGGAATGTATGCGTGGGACATGCACACACAATGGAAACCTCTGTTGCTAGCCTAGAAAATCTTAGGGGCAGATTTTCCAATTGTCTTCAAAATGCGTAGACTACTTTTTCAACAAGAGCGGCCCATTGGGATTTCACTGTGTTAAAGGACTACCCGATTCTCTGTGGGGTAGATCAATAAGATGAATTTTGATGAATTTTAATCGAACGATGCTTCATGAGTAGCCCACTGGGTTAAAGAAGAACACTTGTCCCAGAAATTCTAGCTGCTTCTTTTGAAACCTCAGGGATGGGCAAATGGGAGTGATGGGGAAGTCCTAGACAAGTGGCTTATCTTGTCTGAGGTTGGAAAGCAGGTTATCCAGTGTGCAATTGGCGAGCATCTTCACTGGGATTGTCAGTTCGCTTCACTGGCAGAGTCCAAATCAGCTCTTGCTCCCTTGAATGGTTAGGATTTATCTGCCTATAATTATATGAATACATATTTGGTTTCTCCCTCCTTCTTGTGGCACAATTACGTGAAGTGGATTGATTTGAGATAGAATGTTATAATGTGAGCAGCCTATCAAAAATGATTTGGTTGTGTCTGCTTCCACCAAATTGCTAAATTTTGCTTAGATTTTTGGTACCTTTCATACCTGCCACTCTGTGATTTATTCATTAATGTTAGGTGGGATTTACCTATCTAACCCCAAAATAACAATCTGTGTCCATTGCTTTGTACTTTTCTTAGCATTCTTTTATTCTGAGAACTATTATATATTTTATCAATGTGATCTAATAAATATTAAGCATTCACCCATGCTGAACTAAGTCAGTGCAACATTTTAGAAATGCAAATGGAAAGGGTAAGTGCATACATTCAGGAATCGCAAAATAAATGCATTCAGGAACACAGCCAAAGTTATACAGTTATACATTTTTATGTTCCCCTCATTTCCATAGGAAACTTAAAACATGCACTTCTATTTCTACCACTGAAATGGAGAACATTCAAAGATTCTTCTGATTCCAGTTCCATGCCATAACCAAAAGATCATAGCGTTATTTCTTATTCCTCCATTTGATTGATGCATTGGTTTTATCTGACGCTATGATTGTCACTAGCACAAATGGCTTTTCGGAGGAATCAGTGTATTCTTTAAGGGGCTACATCTATTGTTAGCTACAGTGCTTTTTTCTGGGGGGGATGCAGGGGTATGCAAACCCCTAAACATTTTGTGAAACTAAGTTTGGCCTCATTGAGGGGCAGTATTTCAATATGAGTAGGGAAATGAGAGTACCCCTAAACATTTTTTTAAAGAAAAAAAGCACTGGTTAGCTATTATTCATAGTAGCTTAGAATGAAACCTTCATGTCCAGTACCAGTATATCTCTGACACTGTGAACAAACAACAAGGAATTATGGACCTCATCATGCCTTGCTTGTGAACTGGACTGGGGCATCTGGTAAGCTATGTTAGAAGGCTACATTATGGACAAGACAGTTTTGATCTGGTCCAGCAAGGCTATTCTTATATTTTTTCATGTATATCCATCTTTGTTTTCTTAACAATGAATTTACACACTGCCTTGTTTTCTTTTCCCTGTCACAGAGTCTCACGAGAGTATTGAATCGCATGAATTTACAAGTAAGAAACGTTATTATGTACTCTGTGATTTATTGTGATGCTTGAGGTTCACTTTTTGGATTTTGTGGACATCCCAAATTCTCTTGCCATGCCACTTTATGAGATCCTTGTAAAATATTTTTCCTCTACTTGATCCAAGGAATAAAAATTAAGGAATGCGCCACCATCACTTCCCTGCCTTCAGTCTGTCCAATCTGTCCAGTCAAGGGTAATGGTACATTTGATTTCTCCACCATGAAATAGACAATCTGCATGTTGACATCTAGCAAGTTAGGGACAAAGAGAGACAATACCTGCCCTCCTTGATATACTAGTTTTCCACAGGTACAGAATTTTTGACACATAAGAGTATCAAACCCTGTTATTACCTTTCCTGCATTCTGCAATGCAGAAGGCAATTCTGAGATTGGCAGGATGAGAACAGACAATAACCAGTGAGACCTGCAACCAGATGTTGCAGTTTATCCTTCTTCTTACTAGAAGTGCTCCTGTTCACAGTTCCAGCCACTCTTCCAGTCACTGCACTCCACCCCTCCTTTCCCTGCTCCCCCAGTTCCTCATTTGCCAAGAGAGCAATCTCAGCATGCTCAATAGACTGTGGACCTTCAGCTGGAACAGAAGCTTAACATCCTGTGGCTATTGGCAGTGGGTTTTTTTTGTAAGGTGTGTGTGTTTGTAAACCCCTGAGCATGCAAATATCTCTCCTTTGTTTCTTAGCGGACCCATTTTGGTTTTAATCATGTGGCTCTCATCACGCTGGTTTGCTGTTAGAGGGAGTCACTACTGCAGGCAGCCTATGTTCCCAATGTGGAGTGCAAACTGTGTTCTGGGGAAGGGCAAGGCAAGGGCTATTTCCCCCGGGACATCTTCATTCTCAGTGCAGAAAGTCAGCACTGCAGATTTCACAACTCATGCAAGCCCCGTTCCAGTACCTAACCATTTGGTAGACCAGTAAGGGACTACCATGAACTGAAAAGACCTGCACAGCTAGCCCACAGGCCTCTGAAACACTCGCAGGAGCATGTCTGACCCCTTAGGTAGCAAGTTTGTACGTTCTTGCCCAGGACTGAACACAGCAAGGCTTGCTTCCAGCAACTTAAGTCAACGTACGTAGGTTTGGGCTGTTAAATAAGTATGAATTAGAAGTAAAGGTAAGGGGGAGGTTGGTTCATTGCAAAGATATAGGGCTTTTAAGTCAAATTAAAACAACTAGGGAGAATACAAAGAGAAATAGGAAAGATAGACACTGAGTCACTTGACAAATAGGATGCAAAATGCAGATACGTAGTTGCAGAGTCATTTTGCAAGAGCTCTTGAGATGAAAATAAAACAGGATAGGATTCCAATCCTTTCAGATCCAGGATCCACCTTTAAGCTCTATCTGCAATATGAAGCTTAACTGTTGTCCCTAAATATGCCCATCTTCTCTAGGAAAGGTTTTCCCCACTTGCTGTCCTTCAAATCTTTCGGACTAGAATGCTGATCATCCCTGATCACTGTTCACACTGGGTGGGGATGATGGGAGTCATCTGAAACTTCTCGAGTGATTTTTGAGCTTGCCAGAAGAGTTTTAGACTGAGGGGATGGTGGCTGTTTTTATTTCTGTGGTCGTAGTGGCGAGGGCTACTGATGCTGGGTATTTTTCCTGAATGTCCTAAATACCAGAAATATTTCATTCAGCTGGGAAACTCACAGAGGGAAAAACACACACAACAAAATATTTCACATACTGGAGACACTGAGTTGTTGAAATAGCAAAGCAGAACCGATTAACTTTTGCCTATCTTAGCCAAATGAAAACTGATAGATTAACCACACACAAGTGTTGGCAAATATATAAATGCCAAGAAAGGAAAAAGTGATGCGGCAAGAAGGATATTTATGCAAGGGAAAATATTAGAAGTATTTTCAATTAGAGTGTGGGGTGATGTCTCTATGGAGATGATGGAACCACAATCATGTTGCACTAATTCAATCTAGCCCAAAGAAAGCACTGCGGGAACCAACTGGATGTGACACTCCTTAGCCATTCTTAAACTCTTATATCTAAGAACTAGAGGAAGCTACCTAGCTCTACCTCCCTCTGTCCTCTTCAGCACTAACATTATTTCTTTAATTTGTTCATGAGAATGTAGAATGTTCTGAGAGCCAGTGTGGTGTAGTGGTTAAGAGCGGTAGTCTTGTAATCTAGGGAACCGGGTTTGCGTCTCCGCTCCTCCACATGCAGCTGCTGGGTGACCTTGGGCCAGTCACACTTCTCTGAAGTCTCTCAGCCCCACTCACCTCACAGAGTGTTTGTTGTGGGGGAGGAAGGGAAAGGAGAATGTTAGCCGCTTTGAGACTCCTGAAGGGGAGTGATAAAGCAGGATATCAAATCCAAACTCCTCCTCTTCTTCTTCTTCTTCTTCTTCTTCTTCTTCTTCTTCTTCTTCTTCTTCTTCTTCTTCTTCTGGGTCTTCCCAGGCCATTGCATTCCTGCATTTCTTCCGCCTATGATGCTGATTTCTTAAGGTGCTGTTGTAAAATTGGTTAGAGCTTGCATTGCAGCAGCACTGTAGAGCTTTCCGTTGTGAACCGGCGCAGTGCTTTTGACTCGACCGGTGTGAAGAAATGGTGATGGCATATTTGGCGAAAGTGTGCAACCCTGCCTATCAGTATTACCTGCCCACCTGCCCTCTGCCATTATCTTCACCACTGTGCCTCTCTCCTGCTGTCCTTTGTTGCAGAGTTCTTGGAGAAACTCATCAGTCTCACCTCTTACAGTAGCCTCCTTCATGCATTAAGGCTTAGCTGTAGCCAAAAATGGCTTTTGGCCATCTGAAAGCGCCCATTGAAAACTGGAAATGAGAGGGCATGAGTCGCTATTAACAGCAGAAAGGCAAGAATGTATAGACCAAGCTGGTTGTATTGGCCATCACAAAGACTGATATTGGGAGGATACGGGAAGAGAGCAATGCTTTTCTTTGTATAGAACTGTTGGCCTTCGGTTCAACCTCATAATAATGATGAATACCTATCCCTCCAGGTCCCTTCATTAACAGAAGGCACGCCAACATCTTCATGAGAACTCCACCTGAGAACAGGAGGAACCAAGTTGTGCAGGAAAGGTACGTCTTCTTAGTGTCCAGAGTTATTCATGGTGAGTGGGGAATGGAGAGGATGTGTTTTCTTAGGCAAGAGAGAAGCCATTGGAAAATGAACTGAACTGGAAAATGGTAAACTGGGAGAATCTGAAAATGACGCATTGCTAATGGCAAGAGTCATGATCCCTATTATTAGATCCTCCATGGAATAGCCCCCCAGGACCCTGTGATAATATCAAAAATCTCTACTAGATCCTCTGCAGAATTGCCCCAGGATCCTATTGCATGTGCCGCTTCTAAGCCATAGAAACAACACCTGCCCACATGTTTTCATCTCAGGGTCAGACTCTGCACACAGTGTCACCCATATTTTCGTAGACGACATTTGTGTGAAAGCTGCCATATTTCTAAAAAATGACAAACCCTTTCAAGACTTTGCAGAGGTTTTTTGCACGTGCTTGTGGACAGAATTAGAAATCACTTAAAGCCTTGCAAAGATGCAGCTGGAAAAGCGGAAGTAGATGTAAGTCATAATAATATTTTGTCTCTCCACCCCCCCTACCCATCTTCCCCTCTTGCTACTGTGAGCAGGATCAGAGAGCGCAACAAGACCCCCCAGGAACAGCAGCGGGAGATTTGCGAAGATTACAATCCCTGTGAGCGTTACGCCATGCGCTACGGCTATGCCTCTGCCTACAGGCGCTTCTTTGGGCACAGACGTGGCAAATAAGAACATCAAGAATCGCCGTTCCCAGTGCCTGGAGCCTGGGTTTCCTGTATCTACAAAGAGTGACATCTCCAAAATGTATTGTTGCTTGTTAACTGTATGTTATCCCACCTGCTGCTTCATTCTTCTGTAGCTAATGATTTCTAGATTCTGTGTTAATTAGCACAATGCTGACATAGTGGTGGTTGGGCAAAGAAGGATGTGGGTGTTTATTATGAAATAAACTTCTGGTTTGATACTGTTTGTTCAAAACTCAAGAGTTTTCTTTGGGTCACTCCCATGCCAAGAAACTGGCGTCTATAATTGTACTCACTTGCTTAGCAGTTTTTTAAAAACCTAACAGATACTTTTGTTTTGTTTTGTTGGATGGACTCTAGGAATGGCAGTAAAATTGTTCTTTCACACAATAATAGCCTGGCCTGGATGGCTGATTTGGCAATGGGCTAAAGCAGATTCAATGGTGCAAGTAGCTACAGAAATGTTTGAATCAGATTTGGGCATATTCACACCTTCACCAAAGTGTGTTCACTGAGCACATGGTGGAACAGTGGTACTGCACAGCAGTTGTAGTACGTATGCTATGAAGGGCAATTTTTTTGTATACATGTGCATTGATATAACACACAGGGGCGAATGAAGGCTAACCGACACCTGGGGCAGGGGAAAGCGCCGGCTGCGCATGCGTTGCGCCGCTACGTACGACACATGCATGGCATCGCTACATAGGGCGCATGTTCAGAGTTGCTACGTGCAGCGCATGCGTGTGACACCGTGCATGTGCTGTACGTAGCGGTTTGCCGCTGGCACCGCCCGAGCGCCGTACAGACGATGGCCAGATCCTCTGCTCGCGGCTGCACCGTGAATGGAGGATCCTTCACATGCGGCTGTGGTGGCATGATGGCTGCTTGCACCGCCACACCTGGGGCGGTGGGGCAAGCACCCTAAGGGGTGCCTTCTTGTCACCCCCTCAGACATGGCACCCGGGGCGCACCCCCCCCCCCGCGATGCCACTGATAACACACACACACAATCCTCCCACTTAAGAAAAAAGGGGTTGCATGCTAGTGGTGAGTGGACACAGAAACTCGTGGCCCCACTGCACATTTGCATATTTACTCTACATTCTGCCTAGAATGTGGGAACTTCTGTTGCTTTCATATTAGTCAGTTATAAACTCACTCATAATTTTATGGTTTCCACCAGTCTTTTTAAGCTGGTCTCCCTTTTGGATCACCTCTAAGATCAATGTTGTGAAGTATTCAAGCTCTCAAAAGCCTGCCGCTTTTTAGTTTGGGTTATAATTATTATTATTATACACTTTTATCCCAGCCTTCCTCCAAGGAGGTCAAGGCATGATCTTCCTCTTTTATCCTCACGATTGCCTTTTGAGGCAAGATAAACGGAGGAACATTGGCTGAACCAGAGGCAGTAGAAGAGCAAATTTCAGGGTGGGTGTGCGCAGGAGGGGCAAAGTATATGAATTATCTCCCACATGATAAGATCTCTTAAAGAAAAATTATAGTACATGCTAATGACTGGAGTACAGCAATGTGGGGGCAAGTGGGGTGTGAACTCCTTGTTTGGGGGATATTTATTCCTGCATCCCCCCCCCCACTTCCCATGGACTGGGCCAAGGACACTGAGGAAGCATTGTGGCTGAGTAGGGATTTGAACTCAGATTTGAATTCCCTACCTCATAGTGAATGCTCCAACCCAGAGATATCCACCATAGTGCTGTCCATGTGTTGTTGGACTACAATTCCCATCATCCCTGGCTATTGGTGATGTTGGCTTATAATGATGAGAGCTGAAGTCCAACAGCATCTGGAGGGCACCCTGTTGGCTACCTCTGTTCTATACCACACAGCTTCAAGGTGGACTAATGTCACAGTCACCAATATAGTAAAGGTAAAGGGACCCCTGACCATTAGGTCCAGTCATGACTGACTCTGGGGTTGTGGCGCTCATCTCGCTTTATTGGCCGAGGGAGCTGGCATTTGTCCGCAGACAAACATGTGGCCAGCATGACTAAGCCGCTTCTGGCAAACCAGAGCAGTACATGGAAACGCCGTTTACCTTCCCGCTAGAGCGGTACCTATTTATCTACTTGCACTTTGTGCTTTCGAACTGCTAGCTGCGACCGAACAACGGGAGCTCACCCCGTTGTGGGGATTCGAACCGCCTTCCTTCTGATCGGCAAGTCCTAGGCTCTGTGGTTTAACCTACAGCGCCACCCATGTCCCTCACCAATATAGAGGAAAGCCCAATTAAACCACATCCTGCTTATACATTGACTCAGTCCATGCAGGACCTCACAAAACACTAAATTACATTATAGAGATCTGCTTAACTATGAAGCTGAACCAGCAACCCCTTCCAATGAATGCTTCTCCCTCAGGTTACTGTCAAGAACTTCAGATCAAGCATGCACAATCTTTTCTAGGCTGGGGCCAGCAAACTGAAAAAGGACTGGAGAGGCCAATGGCAGGGCTAGGAATGGGGAGAAATGGGATTTAGCTTGCATTTAAAGGTGAACCTACTTAACTCACACTTTCCAAAACACAGCCATTCTTCATAATTCACTTTTCTGAATTTTGCAGTGCAGTTCTCCAGTCATGTGTGCAAAGATGCATGTACTAGGGTAAAATATGCATAAAAATGTGTATATTGGTGGAAATTGCTTTGCAAAATGTGTTCATAGGAGAAATTTGCACTAAAAGGCCGATGCATTTTCATGAGGGCTAAGACATTCTCAAACTGATGTGGAAATAGAATCATAGAATCACAGAATCGTAGAGTTGGAAGGGACCCTGAGTGTCATCTAGTCCAACCCCCTGCAGTGCAGGACTATGCAGCTGGCACATAGGGGGATGGCACCCACGACATTGGCATTATCAGCCCCACACTGTAACCAGCTGAGCTAAGTGGATGGCCTCGAATGTGGAGAACTGAACTTAAGATTGGAAAAGTGAGAAACTGATTGTGACCGATTAGCCCATACCTAGGCAGGCCAGTAGGCAAGAAGGCTTGTAAGGAATTTTGGGATCCAGAAAATAGAGCAGGAAAGATAAGACTGGGCTGTCAAGGTCTATGCAAAATTGAAAGGAAGAATGTGTTATGGAGCAACTGGTTTTACATAGGTTGGGGCTGGAGTAGCCAACATGGTGAATCTGGATGTTGCTAGACTACAACTCTAATCAACCACAGCCAGCATAGCCAATGGTCAGGGATGATGTTGGTTGTAGTTCAAAACATCTGGAGGCACCATGTTGACTACCAGTATGTCCGGGTTGAAGATACCAGCAGTTAAAAGTGTTGCAGACTGTGGGTGGATCCAACTAATATATCCTGTTAGCACAAGGATTTCTGCCTGAGCAATGGAATTTCCCCCCTGTGCATGACACATGCCCTGCCCAAATCTGCTCCAGAGGATCGGAGGAGTTTCTTGAACAGATGTCGGGGGCTATGCAGGGAGGTCCTATGGCACAAGTGGAGATCCTTGCACTGATGGGACCATAACTGAGTGTTGCATTGGGTAAAACTCTGTGACTTGGAGTAGCATAACTGCAGTTTCCCTATTGTAGTATTGACATGTGCTATATAACCTATAACTCCTTCATCTAGCCGGTGCAGCTATTTGCTTCTCTCTTCACAAATTCACACCTTTAATACCTGTTAGCACCTCATCTTGCATTTAGTGTGAACTATAACAAGGACAAAGAGGCCCAAAGGAAAACAAGAGATTCCCCAATGAGCCAGAGAAGGCTGCTAGATTTGCCTGACAAGACCAAGTCTGCACTGCTGCAAAAGCCCCCACAACGATGTGATGGTGATCTTGTTCCTGAGTATTGCTGGCTCTTCCTTTTTCAGCCCCTGGGCACTTGGACCAAAGTTCACCAGACAACCTTGGTAAGACCAACATCAGGATCCTCCTGACCCACTCTTAAGTGCCTTGCCCACCTCTGAACTGAGGCTGATGCTTTTGGCTAGTGAAATCTTCTGTTCCATTGCACATGGAGCAAATAGAGCAGCCTCCAAAGAGGGAAGAGTCAGATGCCTGTGCGGGGAGAGAGAAGAAGGTGGCGTGCGAGAAAAACACCAAGCGTCAAGGAGAAAAAGAGAGGAGGTGGACTTTGCATCCCCATGATAAGTAGAGATGGATGGCATGTACAAGAGACAGGGATAAACAATACAGAAGGTGGAGGGAAGAGAAGGAGTTGGGAGATACAGAAAGCATGAATCAGTTTCCTGATTAGGAAGGAGAGCTGTATGCATTAGAATTTGCCACACAAAATGTCCGCCCTAGGCCTTTCGCGATAATAGACTGTAGAGGTAGCCAATATGGTGCCCTTCAGGTGTGGTTGGACTACAGCTCCCATGATCCCCAGCCAGTATGACGGGTGGTCAAGAATGTTGCGAATTGTAGTCCCAACAACATCTGGAGGGTACCACATTGGCTACCTGCAATCTACTGTAAGAAATGAATCAGAACAATCTCAATACCCAGAAAGTCTGAATGTCTCACTTGTAAGAAACCCCTTTTTGCTTCTCTCTCCACCAGAGTCTTCCAAGGAGAAACAGAGCCATAGCTAGGTGATCTTGCACCCCTGGCAGAACCGTCCAGATTGTGCCCCCTACCCATGGAAAAATTAGTTCTTCTTTCTGCCTCTCCTCCAACCCCCCCATTCAATTCAACCTTTAATTAAAACCTTTTCTTATGAGGCAATAATTGATATTTTATTTATAGAGACATATTTATGGACATATTTTTAGCCAATTTTGTGCCCCCCTCTCGTCTGCACCCCTGGCGGGGGCCCACCTCATCACCCCCTAGCTACGGCCCTGAGGAGAAGGAGACCTGTACCACAGAACTGGTTGCCAGTAAGTTGTGGGTGTCCAATGTTAAATATTCTGGATTACCTACAAGTAATATAGTACATGTTTGGTAGAGACAAACTCTCTCTGAGTGCCTACTACTCGTAGTAGGCACTAGTACATGCTATTCTGAGAAGGCTCTTCTGTAGTAGCCTTTGAGACTGCCAGCCCAACCTTGGGCGTTTCGTTGCCTCAGTGCCTTTGGCTCTCAACAGATAGAGCTATACTGTGAAAAGTTATGGCCCTGCAACCAAAGCCACAAATATTTGGAAATATCCAAACGAGACGAGCACGTTCTAGGAGACCTAACTTTGCTTCCATCTCATCCCAAATCAATCGCAAGCATTAGTTCCCCAAACCATGCAGAGGCCACCCATGGACTCACTCATACACATGAACTCAGTGCACCCATGTGGCATGTTTATCAACGCCAAAGGAACGGGCAGAGCCCCAAAGCTGGTGCCAGTCTTAAGTGATTATGTAAATATATTTCCAGCCCGCTACTGACCACAGGAGTTTGGATTCCTTCCTTTAAATGTGGCAACGTTAAAACACACAGCAGCCTTTTATATTTGTTAAATATGTGCAATGTCAAGCATTTAGGCCTTCAGTCTACGGTGGATCCCTTTCAAAGAACTGGAAAGATGGAAGTGACGCGGACCGAGGTAGACCATCCAGGCATGCGTGCTATAAGGTGGCAGGGCTGTGTACATACATAGCCTTTGAGACACACAGGGGCCTGTCTTTGCAGTGAGCTTTGTACATAGCAGTTTGCAATCATGCAGATCTTTGGTGATAGCATCATCTAATATTCAGGTTGCCTGTACACATGGGTGGGCATGCTTCAGACTAGTGTACAATGATGTTCTCTAATCCCCTCCCCTCAATTAGTGTTTCCACAGAGCTTTTTAAAGAATATACTCTCACACACGATATATGCTTAGACTGAAAATTGAGAGGGTGTAAGAAACATGTTGGTTCATTCTCTCCTGTCTTCTCCCCAGCCTTTTTAGTTGTAATTACCTAATTGTTTTCTAAATTTCTGGTGAATAACCTTTCGGGGGTCATTTACACTGTGACGATTGTCCCATCACCTCAGTGCGTAGCCCACAAGTCCTCCTAGATGTTTTATCGTGTTTTTAATTGTCTGTTGGGAGCCACCCAGAGTGGATGGGGAAACACAGGCAGATGGGTGGGGTATAAATAATATATTATTATTATATGCACACACATACATATACTTGGAATCTTTCGAAAGAGAGGAATTGGAAAATGATATGTTGATATGCTGATGTATGGAATATATATATATATATATATATATATATCAGTATACAGAGGCAGCTAAGATACTGTACTGCTTCCTATTTTTCATGTTTCATTCACAGACAAGTTAAACGTGGTGAAGGGGAAATGACACGGCTCTGCAATGCCAGTAGGTCTGCCCCATCAGGATGTTGAGAAAGTGCTCTCTGTGTACTCCTGTAGGCGACAAGCCCTTGAGATGTAGACTGTACAAGCTTTCCAGCAGAATAGTGTGGGAGAGGGATGACCCGGGGATGATGTACCCCTCAAAAGCTGCTTGCACCCAGCACTGGATGCACAATATTGCCTAGTGCATGGGTAGGCAAACTAAGGCCCGGGGGCTGGATCTGGCCCAATTGCCTTCTGAATCAGGCCCATGGATGGTCCAGGAATCAGCGTGTTTTTATGAGAGTAGAATGTGTCCTTTTATTTAAAATGCATCTCTGGGTTATTTGTGGGGCATAGGAATTTGTTCTCCCCCCCCTTCAAAATATAGTCCGGCCCCCACAAGGTCTGAGGGACAGTGGACCGGCCCCCTACTGATGTTTGCTGACCCCTGGCCTAGTGTGTACATGCCTCAAAATGCACTGTGATGCAGATTAAATTATGGGCTTCAGGTGACACAAATGCTGGCATTACACACAAAGACTTCGAAAGGTTCCACATTTTGGAGGGCAGCATACTACCCTCCAGTTATCATCATCACCCAGCATAACTTTGAACCTGTGTTTCATCTTCTATTTAGGGAGGCTTGGGGAGTTTCCATTTTTTTTGTCAAAATAAAAAAATTCCTTCCAGTAGCACCTTAAAGACCAACTAAGTTAGTTCTTGGTATGAGCTTTCGTGTGCATGCACACTTCTTCAGATACACTGGAAGAAGTGTGCATGCACACGAAAGCTCATACCAAGAACTAACTTAGTTGGTCTTTAAGGTGCTACTGGAAGGAATTTTTTTATTTTGACTATGGCAGACCAACACGGCTACCTATCTACTACATTTTTTTTGTGACTTCAAAAGAGAACTGCCCAGATTCGCTCCTTCCGTGCACCTCCCTGCCCCACACCTCTTCGCCAGCTTTTACCCTCCAGAATGCTCTGGCACGGTGGCCTCACTCTGGGGGTCAAATACATTGCAGAACATGAAGCACTCAGATAAGGAAAGTCTGTGGTGCTATATACTGTAAATAATGAAAAAGTATTAATAATGATGATGAATAAATTAATAATAAAAAGGTGATGGATCCAAGAGAGTGTGCCCTTTTCATTTTTCCGAATGGGAATAATTTGATGATTCCGCAGCTCCGCTTTTCTTTATTGGGGTGTGTGTGTGAGAGAGAGAGTTGCCATCTTGGTTAGAGAGGCCTCCAAAGCAATCCATCCATCTTCGCTTACGAGTACGAGTACACTTTAGTTGCTGGGTAGCATTAAGTGATTAACTAAGCAAACTTCTCCAAAGTAGCCAAAGATTACTGGGGCCAACAAACGCTCTGCTTTCATGTCATGGTGTTGGAATTGCAAGCCAACACTAATAATAGCATTTTTCCAAGTAAATGGAGAACACGTCGATTTGTTTAAACCCTCATGTTCTCCTTGGCTACTTGTCTGAAAATCCAAAGTACAAAGAGAATTGTTGTTTGAATGCAAATAGTTTTTTTTGGGGGGGGGATAAATCTGGTCCTAAGTGATGGCGTAAAGTCTAAAAAATGGAAAGATCAGAACTATTTCAAAATAAAGATAAGTAATTGTTATCAACTTATCATAGAAAAGAGGCAACCAATTTCTTCATTTGGGGGGGGGGGAATTCTGTTCCCTAGGCACTGATCCAGTTTACTGGCTCTCTCATGAATCATAATAAAATTGGAACCAGCTCCCTATTTGTGGTATGAACCTTATAGTTAGGGTACTGCACATGCACTCAGTCAGAGCTGGGACATCACACGCTGTCAGAGGCTCCCGACTTCTCTGAGCCATAATGTGTTTCCAGGGTTTTAATCTGGGTTTCCTTTTGATGAGAGAACACAGGAGATATACACTGTGTTTCTAATAGCTTATTTTACTTACAAATATATAAGTAGAGTGGAGATGGGCAGGGGAAGCCACAACTCTCACATTCCCTCATCTCGTTCGGGTCACTTCCAAATTACAAACTGCTTTTTCATCACAAAGAGACACTTGGCTCCCCGATGACAAGAGGAGCGATGTCGCCTTCCCTAAGCTCTGGTGGCTGTCTCATTCCAACTCCTTGAAAGTTCTCAAGAGACCACTTCCTGGCGCACCAATGAACCATCCCTGGGCTGCTAATCTGCCTGAAAAAGGAATGTGCAACTATACAAAATCCACCTGCAGCAGCAAAGGGTTTAAATATTTCTCCTTCTCATGCAACTTGAAAACAGTTTTCTTCCCCAGATGAGTGAAAGTGAGCTACTTTTTAAAACTACATCCTAACTAGATTTATCAAAGGTCAGATAATATTGCTTTGGTGGACAGCTGTAGCTTGCAGGCTGCCAGTTGGCTGGTCCAGTCCTAGAATATTGCATCAGATGGTGGATGATTTCTGCTTTCCAAACAAGGGAGGCTGCAAAAGAACAAAGGCATGGGCATGCTGACTTGTGGGAAAATCAAGATTGAAAAGCTAGTGCAGAGCCTTCATTATTTATTTGTTTGATTGTTTATTTTACTGGCATCTACACCTTGCCTGTTAGCCAAAAAGGCTCTTAGAGCAGCTAAAAAAATAAAAATAAAATGGTTCTAAGACACTCCCTGTCCTCTTGCTCACAATCTAAATGTCACACCCGCACTTACATTTAAAACACTCTCATACCACCTTAACAGTGCTAAAGAATTCTGGGAACTGATGGCTTGCCTGTCTGAAGATACTTTGGATCTTCCGGTGCCTTTCCTCAACGCAGCTGGAATAGCTTTCCCCGTCCAGCAGGATGTTTGTCATTCAGCTATTTTATATTCTTTGCTTTTCCTTAAAAGAAATTTGCGAGAGTCTCGAAAGTCCTCTGGAAACGCCACAAGCCTTTGGCCTCAGGCAGATGTGCAAATGGCTGCCAGAACCAGATGTCGTTTGACCCAAATGGAAAGTTTGGAACTGGGACCAGGACATAAGAATGGCAGAGAGTCAGCGACTTCCTGGCCAGGGACCTGCTCCACTTAAGAGACTCACAGAATATAAGCTGTGGCTGAAAGACAAAAGCTCCTGATAAATTGCTGCTTCCTTCATGAGAAGATCGAGCCATAGAAAGGACCTTCTGCAAACAGGAGAAGATGGGGAATCTTCAGGTGCTGCTGTTTGTAACCCTGGTCTTGACAGCCCTCTTCTGTTGTGATGGAGGTAAGGGAATATATATGAGACCCCCTAGCCATGATTTTTTCATCAACATTCAAAACTGACGGAGTCCTGGGGAGAGGAGGACAACCTATTTCAGTCTTACATTTTAGGAACAGAATCACTTTCCTCAAAGCCACTTTAAACCTGGCAGTGTGGTTGCCATCAGGAACATGTCTGCATGGAAGTCCCACTTTTATAAAACTGAGGTTCAGGCCAGTTTATTAGCCACAGCATTGAAGCAGGCAGAAAGGGGCTCACATAGCTTGGTGTTTTTGTGTGTGGCCACCACAGTGCTAGAATAATGGGTGAAGTGGACTTCCAATTAAGATTGTCAAATTTACATTGTATCTTTATATTGGTTTGATACCAGTTTCACTGTTATGGCTTCCTCACCCCTCATGAACCCTGGAAAATGTAGTTTAGTGAGGGGACTGGGAATTACCTTGCCACTTTGTATATAACTCACAAATTGCTCAAATACATATATGACAACCCATAAACACTGACATGTGTGTAAGTCCTCCCCTTTGAATAATTCCTGGATAATACAGAAGCAAGCCTGAGTTAAGGGTTATTTTCCTCAGTTTACATTTGACTGATGGGGGAAATGGGGGTGGAAAGGAAGGGAGGAGGAAGACCACAAGACTGCCAGGTGTCTTACACCATCTGGTCTATATTTTTCAGATATGAACAGGCCCTTGGATGAAGGTAAGAAACTGACGAGAGCGAATAACTCTCAAGGGCACCTCTGTCCTTTTTTGTACACATTACTTGGTTGGAGGACTGCATTACAAAATTCAGAGAAGTGTGAAATTTGAAGGGCAGCTGAATTTGGAGGGCAGAGGGATGTGTGAATGTGTGTAGAAATGAGCCTAGGGTGCAAAGTAAAATTAGCATTTATTGTTCCACCCACTTTTGCCTCTGGCTCTGCCCATCACTGGGATGTGGCCTCTGGAAGATTGCCCAGAAGAGAATGTGGCCCCTGGACTGGAAAAGGTTCCCCACTCCTAGCTCAGGATCTTGGCTTGTCCTTTCCATCCTTCTAGGTTTGCTAAAAGTTCATTAGGGAAAAGCCTCTTCTGGCTCTCTTGAAGTCCCTGCTGGCCTCACACATGGAGGCAGAGTATGATGAATAATATTGCTTTGAGGCTCACATTCCCCAGAGAGGCAAATAAAATGGAGGGCATTTACAAGGAAGCCTGTGTTTTCTGGCACCGCTTAAAGTGATTTTATTTTATTTATTTTTTTATTTTAAAAATTAGGTGCCATAAGATACCTGGCATGAACTCAATTTCCTGATTATTCCCCCAGTGAATAAGCCCCCTGTTAGCAAGGCAGCTGGATACTTCCTTGCCTGTTAGTCTGGCTAAAAGACTGAGAAATAAACCTCGAGAAAGGTTGCCATGTTAGTCTGCTGCAGCAAAAACAGCAGAAATGTTTTTTGGTCACATCCAGACCATGCATTTAAAGCACATGTCTCCCCACAAAGTTTCCTGGGAATTGTAGTTTTCTCCTCACGGAGCTACAATTCCCAGCATTCTCAACAAAGTACAATTCCCAGGATTCTTTTCATGTGCTTTAAACGTATGGTGTGTGGATGCGACTGACTGTGACATAAGTTCTCCTGGCTTAGAAGCCGCTTTGTCAGATACCACCTGATGAACGTCCACAAGCACTTCAGCTGCACCAGGCCTGCTAGTCTTTTGAGCCCTGAAGTTGAAGTTGCTGCAAGATTCTTTGCTGTTTTAGGAAAGAAACCACAGACAACTCAAAGCACCATTGAATTAAACGGAAAAAATTGGCCAATGGCTTTGAGAAATTTGCAAATTCCAAATGATATCCTGCTAATCTATAATAGCAAGATCACAAAAACTGCAGAAGGGCACTACTGGTTCATGATGAGTACTCATAGGCAACTAACAGCATCGTTTCCAGAACTGATGGGAAATCTTCCATTCATAAGCCACTACCTGAGACGTGTGAGAGGTATTGTGGCACAAATGATGAGCTGGATGGGCAGCCAAAGGCTGCTCTGGGGCCGGCCCTGCCATTTGGGAGAATGAGGTGGCCACCACAGGCAGCTGGTTTTGGGTGTCATGGAAGGGCAGCAAATTGTTAGTTGTTTCCTTTATGATTGCTGCAATTATACTACCAGGGAGGGGTGGGTTTTTTTTTGGGGGGGGGTTGCCTCAGGTGCCAAAATAACTTGACTGATCTTGGGTGCAAAATGGCATGAGTTGAGGCAGGAAAGGCAGAATTTGCTGCTCTGCCTCAGGCAGCAGAATCTCTTGGGCTTGTCCTCGGCGATATTTGAAATGAAACCCCAGAGTTATCTAGAGCAGGTGTCTTCAACCTCTTTCAGACCCAGGACCCACTTTTATCCCATGCATGTGGGAACCCATTTCTTAATCTTTCACCATTAATTTGCATGGTGGTGGTCCTCCTGTTGTGACCCACCTTGGATCAGGCCATGACCCACCAGTTGAAGACCAGTGAGCATTCCTATAGAGGAGCAGGGAACCTCAGGTCCAGGGGCCTAATGTCTCTCCCCCCCCCCAAGTATCTCTACATGGCCTTCCCCAGCCCCACCTCTTTTTCCAAGGCCACATTCCTCACAGATCCTGTTTCTCACCCTCCTTGAGTGTTTCCGCCTGGCTAAAATGAGACTCCTTGAACTCAATACTCTCTGTATTCTCATTCTGCAACATTCTGCGTTCATGACAGGGGTTAAGATCGGTCGAGAAACCGCCAATGCCTTTGTGAGAAGGCAGAAGAGGTCTTCTCCATATTATGAAAGGTAAGAGTAAGAGTCTTCTGGGTTTAATATTGATGTTTACAATTACTAATTTGTGGTTGTAGCCAACCAGGTTACACTCAAGAGTAGACCAACTGAAATCAATAGACTTGACTAACTGAGGTTCATTTATTTCAGTGGGTTTTACTGTATGCCTCTGTTGGGTACAATACTTGGAAAATAGATGTGCATGGTTCATGGGGGGCGGGGACAAGATATGAGCCTATGCAACACCACAGGTTCACTAACAAGGGACTGCAGCAGATTCTTACAGAAAACATGTGGGCCCCTCTTTCTTCAAGAAGCCCCAGGAAAGGGGTGGTGGTGTGGGGAGAGTCCCAAGAGACTTGAAGCTCTGAGGGGTAAACTACAGTTTCTTTTTTGTGTGTCTATGGGAATGTGCTTTAAATGTATGGTTGGTGCATAGCCTAATTCACCAACTGTATACAGTGGTACCTCAGGTTACATATGCTTCAGGTTACAGACTCCTCTAACCCAAAAATAGTATCTCTGGTTAAGAACTTTGCTTCAGGATGAGAACAGAAATTGTGCTCCGGCGGCACAGTGGCAGCGGGAGGCCCCATTAGCTAAAGTGGTGCTTCAGGTTAAGAACAGTTTCAGGTTAAGTACGGACTTCCAGAACAAATTAAGTACTTAACCTGAGGTACCACTGTACATTGTGGAGACAGTTAAATGGAGTGCCCAGTAATGAACTGGGTTCTCGGAAAACTGGCTTCATGCTATGCAGCCTGAACCAAAGAATTTGCACGAGGGAACGCCTCATGTGTGTGGCTTCTTCCTCCCTCTGTTCTCCAGGTACTATGAAAGGTTCAAAACCCCAATGGAGATGAAGCAAGAGCAGTGTGAAAGCCACCCCCTCTGCGACTACTACTCGGAAGTAGTGGGATTCCAGACAGCCTACCGCTATTTCTTTGGAAACTGAAGAAGAGGGGGCATCTCCTGTTCTCACCTGGCTGGGACAGAGGCTGAGATTAAAAGCAATTGGGAGGGGGGAGGGGTGGGCAGAAGGAGCACAGGGCAATCGGACTGGTTTCCCTTCGCTAGCAAAACCTAATAACAATCTTTCCACTTTCCAGACAGGAAATCACAAGCAGTTAGAGGCTTCTCTTTGCAAGGAGCATGTCTAGGAATAATCAAATGCCAACACTTGTTGGAAAGTAACCAGCATTCCATGCTAAGGGGGTGGGGGCAAGCAAGGATAAATTGGTTAGTAAGCACAAAAGTCTACCAAGCTGACAATCATTTCTGGGGCTGGCTTTCCTTGTGAACACCTTGAAGCATCTTCAGCATGGTGCCCTGTCAAAATTTATCACTGTACAAAGTACAAAGATTCACAAAATGTTTAGGGGTATGCGTACCCCTGCCCCCCCCCAAAGCACTGCATGTGTTTGATTAGGACTTGGAACCACTGGTTAAATGTCCATCCCTGGTACTTTTTATCCTTGAGAAGACTGATGTAAAACTAAATTTTTCGGTTACCTGATTCATTGTTGCTGTTCTGCTGCCATCATATGGTGATTTTGGTTAATGAATAAGGTAGCAGCCCAAAATGAAGATAAAATTTTAGAGTTGGAGCGGTCTCCTGCAATTTCTAATTCAAGCTGTTTTGGAGAGCTTGGCAGGAAATTTAGGAGCACGTTTCCCAAGACGTTATATTTTAGTTTTCCTTTGCACAACATGACTGCCACTTGCTAGCGTTCAATGTAGAATTTCTGAAACAAGTAGATTAATTGCCTTAATGTTCATTACATTCCAATCAATGTATGTTAGATAGTGATGATATCTATCGAGGCATCTCTTTTATCTGAAAGTTGCAGTTCGTTACTCACCTATGCTGAGCAGCAATTTCTAATACTCAAGTTGCTTTTCAAGGCACCAGTGAAATCATCGCTTAATTAAAAGGCAATTATGAGTATGGATGAATAATGAATCAGTCTATTTCTGGTCCATGTCACATTCATATGTGTTCACTCGTCATCAGTCAATTCTGTTCTGCTTTCACATTAATCTGCATTTTTTTAAAAAAATTGCACCAAAAGGATTGTATGCAAATACATATTTAAATGTGTATTTCTAAGCATGTTCCCTCTCAAAATATGAATTTTAATAAATTTTTGAAGCACAAGCTATGTCACGTCATTTGGAGGAATGCAAAATCCAATGGCTAAAGTACCTTCTCGTTCACATATCAGTACAGGAGGTGCACAGTAGATCAGTTCCTATCAGAATTTGTGGACATCATTTTTCTCAAGTATTCCTATATGCAACTGCCCTGGTAAGAGTACTAGTGTCCCCTTGCTTTCTTGGAGTACTGGATAATCTTCATTCCATACTTCACACTGCCCAGCAGAAATTTATCCTAAAGCATGTTAGCGCAGTGTTTTTGATGCCTTTCATTCCTTAGGATCACTTCAAAGAATGGAACTAGTATAGATTGCTGGTTTAGATTATATCTAGGAACCCAGGAAACTCACTTATGCCATATAGAAGGATAAGCCTTACTGAAGAAGAACCAGCATGGCTTCCACAAGGGTAAGTCCTGTCTAACTAATTAGAGAATCACAGAAGGGAGTTGGAAGGGTTCACAAGGGTGATCTGTTTTGGGGCTGAATAAACTCCACTAGAGATGTGATCTTCTCAAGATGTTCCAGGAGGCCTGACACAATGTCCTGACGTCATGGCTGAGATGTCACAAAGAACGAGGGACGGAGCCGAACGCCCTCTGAATATTGAGGGGCCCCACCCCCTAAAACACATTGCCCCCCGAAAGTGCCTCACCCCCAGGAGCTGGCACCTTTGTCCCCCACTTATGTGCACCCCTACATTTCTTTCTGACTGACACTGATGTTACAGTGGTACCTCGGTTTAAGAACAGTCCTGTTTCAAAATGATTCGGTTTGTGAACTCTGCAAAACCAGAAGTAGTGTCCTGGTTGTGAACTTTACATCAGTCTAAGAACGGAATCCGAACAGTGGAAGGGCACCGGCGGCAGGAGGCCTCATTAGGGAAACCGCGCCTCGTTTTAAGAATGGTTTTGGTTTAAGAACGGACTTTCGGAACAGATTAAGTTCATAAACCGAGGTACCACTGTACTGGAAAAGGCTATGTACAAATCTAAAACATGTTTCATAAAAGTATTTTGTACAAGTTTTTTTTTTTAGCTGCAGTTTTCTTCAGATATTTAGCTATTTACATATTGACCTAGTTGTACCTAGTTTAGATTGCTAAACTAGAAATCTAAGCTTGTGCCTCTTTTGAGTACTACAATCTAGAAAAGCTTAAGTGTACCTAGTTTGTCCATCTTAATGCAGTGCTCAAATATTTACATTAAAAATGCTGCGGAAGGAAGTGCAGATGCCGTAATCAGAAACTGTCTTTATTATTTGCGCAACTTCCCTGCCATGTAAACAGAAGCGGTTTTCTACCAGCTGGGCAATCAGCTTCTGGTTCACTGCAACTTATCAACTATCAATGTGATATACTCTTCAGCTGTCTTCACAGTCCTTTGGAATTTTTCGCAAGCTGGCTTCAAGATCTTCACAGCGTCTTCGAGGGTGCTTGCCGCTAATTCAACCGTTTTACTAGGTGGCTGTCCTTTAAAAGCTACCCGCATGAAGTTAGTAAGTGAGAAAGCCGTGGTAATGACTGGTTGGCTCTGAGTCCTTGTTCGTGTGGCTGTTGCTATTGCTGCAGCTGCTGCATGGGATGAGGTGGGGCAGGCGTCTGAAAGCACTTTGGCAATTTCTTCATTAGTCATGAGAAGGTCACCCACTCTGAGAGAGAGAACAGGATTGCTTGTTAAATCCCGAATGGCGGCGTCTAGTATCTCGGGGAGATTGCCATTTTTCAGTAGCGCTGCTGAAACAGGACCGCTGATATTGTCAATAACTCCCTTATATTTCCCATAAAGGTCCTTTATCAGCTTGATTTTTTCATTTGTGGAGGTGGAAGGCAACACAATACTGGAATACAGTGGAAGGCCGACTTTTTGCTTGATATCCTGATCTTTGGCCTCCACTTTTTCCTGCATCTCTTTCAGAGCACTCATCAGAAGCTGAAGGTTTTCCTTGATGCTCAGGTTTTCCCTTACTGTAATGATGGCTAGGTCAGTTCCCAGAAACTGGTTGAGCATCCGGAAGGCGATGTTGGTGGAAGAAACAAACATGTAGACACAGTCATATAAGTTGCGGCTGGCATTGAGTAGCCTTTCCTCACCCTTCTGTGCACCGAACCTGCCCAGCATTTCCAAAAAGGGAGATATCACACTGAAATACAAACCAAAGTATGCTCAGCAGAAGAAAGTCAACAAAGCTGTTATATTCAACTTTTGTCTTGGGAAAAATTATGGAAGGGAGATTTGAAATTTACCAGCGTGCTGTTTGTTGAAGGAAAACTATATGAAAATGTTGTATAGATGGTACTTAACACCAGTAAAATTAGCAAAGATGTATAGAACAGCTTCTAATGTATGTTGGAAATGTAAAGAGAAAGAAGGCATGTTCTACCATATTTGGTGGATGTGCAAAGTAACAAAAGCATTCTGGGAAAGGATATATAATGAACTGAAGAAAATGTTTAAAATAACGTTTGTGGGGAAAATCAGAGGCTTTTCTATTAGGTATCTTAGGTACAGAGATTCCGAGAGAGCAGAAAAGAATTTTCATGTACTCGATGACAGCAGCGAGAACACTACTGGTCCAGAAATGGAAAGAGGATGAAGTTTCAACCAGAGAAGAGTGGCTGATGAAGATGATGGACTATGCTGAAATGGTGAAATTGACCGGGACAATCAGAGACCAGGATGAGAAGAAGTTTAAGAAAGAATGGGGGAAATCTATAGAGTAATGTTTATAATATACAAAATACAATGGAAAAACAATTAATAATATTTTTAACAAATTAGGAAAAAAAGGATAAGCTGAAAGAAATAGGGATTGACAACGAAAACCAGAAAAGGATGGTGGGAAGTCAGGGGATTCTGAGAATCCAAAATATGAAGGTGAATGATATGTTTAAATTGAAATATGTTATGTAAAATCTAATTAAAAATATTTTTTAAAAGCTGTTATGTCAGCCATGTATCTCCAAAAATCTCATGAACAGCACTTACTTAATTTAAAAAGTCAAGTGAAGCAAAATCTATTATTATACAGCTACTAATAGGTACATAAAATATTTCTGAAAACCTATTTCTATATTTGGAGCCCATGGAATATATTTTATTGGAATATATAGTTGTATAAAATGTTGAACTGCTGGTTGACTGCTTCCGTGTCTACTTTAGCTTCTGCTCTGCTCCTCTTGCTCACCTCAGTATTACTTAGTACAACTACTGTTTAAACGTTTCTTTAGTGTCAGCTGCCAACAGTATGCCTAAAAGACTTAGCTTGTATAGAGAAATCCCCCCACTTATGCACAATCCACTCACAAACAACCTCATATATGCGCAGCACTGGGAGATCAATCAATCAATCAATCAATCAATCAATCAATCAATTCAAACCTGGAAATGGCAGGAGAGAGCTGGAGAGTCCTTGTGGTTTGTTAGGAGCCCCTCCCCAGAGCCTGAAGAGGATGTCAGTGAGCCAAAAGTCCAAATAAAGGTTTTTAATGTGTGTGTGTTTTTAAAAAAAGAATTTATGGGCTCCAAAACGGCGCACGAGAGCTCTTACTATTGCCTGCTACCCTGCTCCACAGCTGTTGGGCAGGAAACTGTATTGCAGCGGGCTCAGAGGCACTGTTCCCTGTCCTTTCTGGCAATCTGGAGGCAAAGGTACAGTGTAAACGAAAAAGGTACGGTACTGTATTTCAGATGCCTCTTAAATGACCCCAGTTCTCTGCTCCGATGAGGCTCCCCACTTCCGTGCATTTCACAAATGTGTGTGGAGGCCCGGAACGTAATCCCTACGTAAGTGGGGAGTCACCTCTATTAGATGGCCAATATAGGGATGGGGAGAGGTGTAATGAACTGATAATGGGAAAAGGGTTTTGGAAAAGATCAAGTAGCAATGAAGGCCTGAAGGAATGCCAGGAAAGGCTTGTGATCTCAAACCACGGCACCAATCTGCCACTGCCTGCATACCTTCCCTGTCCTGTGGATTGCGCTCTCAGCAACTAAACTCCCTGTGATTTTTTTTTTTACTTTGAACAGACTGGAAACAGCCCCAGCCCTGAATCTGGCCTTTGGTTTAATATTGAAATGCATTCCTGCATGCCAGCCATTCTGCATGTCAGCAGATGAAAATGGGGGTTGTTTTCACAGTGGAGGCCTCTAGTGCTGCTGAGGCCGTTTCTTTTCCACAATCAGATGTCAATGGAATTGAAATGGAGATCCTGTGTAGCATGTTATACAGTGTTATTTTAACTAACAATGCCCTTCTCCACAACCAAGATCTACTCACATGAAAGTGCCATTCAGCAAAGTTTCTTGTTATTGCTTCCTGAAAGCTTTCTGTTTACTATTTTGCTATAATGGAAAGAGAAAACAAAATGGGAAAAGCCCATCAATTTAGCACCCTCACCTCCTGTGGAACGGAAGCTCACTAAATAAACATTTCAGCACTAATCCGCCAGCCCTGTTGACCAAAGAAGCAATAAAATGTGCTGAACTTGCAAACAGAAAGCTTTAAAGGAACAGTTTGGGCTGGTAGTTATAAAGACAAAAGTCCAAGTTTAGGAATGTGTGTGCTGGAAGCAAGAAGTAGGCAAAAGCCAGAGAAACAAAGAGAGAGAGAGAGAGAGAGAGAGAGAGAGAGAGAGAGAGAGAGAGACAGACACACACACACACACACACACACAGAGAGAGAGAGAGAGAGAGAGAGAGAGAGAGAGAGAGAGAGAGAGGAGAGAGAGAGAGAGAGAGAGGTGCTTGTTTTCTGCTTGAATCTAAGGCTGCTGCTTGGGGCGTTAATGCTGTGAGCCCCTCCACTGTAGGCTCAAAATAAATGTGCCAGCTTAAGGACGCTTTTTTAAAAAGTGTGTTTCATTTATTCTGTAGTTTGGTCTTGCTCAACATCAGAAATGCATCATGAGTTAGAAATCCCTGCTGAATTCACATTTTGACAGCTTCTGAAAAATATTCTCGGTGGACTTGCAGACTGATTCTATGAGTTTCTGCCTACTAAGTAAGTTAGTGGCACAATGACTGTGGCCTTGTGACCCCCTAATGCTGAGCTAGCATTGCAAGGCCAGGATGCTGCAACAGAAGTAGGAGTCAGCATTCACCTACGATCAACAGGCAGAGCCCAAAATAGGATGGTGCTCTGCACAAACCCTTAAGCTAATTGTGTCTCGGCTACATGTGAGATGAGAACTTTATAAACAATTTGTATTGTATGGGTGCAGTTGAGAAGGCATGATGCTGATGGGTACTGAGGTGGTGGGAAACTGATAATAAGGATTTAGATATTTATTGATGGTTATTAACTGAACTCAGCATTCAGCTAAGAAGACAAATCTCCTTTGATGGTGAAATTGGCAGAGTCCTCGCAGCTGACAAGAAGGGGTGAGTTTCCATTTAATTTGCCTACTTGTGTCCACTTGCTGGGAATCTAGTCATTTATTTATTTCTAAAAAATATTTATATACTAGTGTACCATTTTAAAAAATGTATCACAGTGGTTTACAACAATTCAAAAATGATGTCAAAACATTTTCACTCTAGCAGTAAAGGGATAAAACCTCTTGGACCTTGGTAGGCTAGGGCTAAATGTGGCTGCCTTAGCAAATGCTTAAAAACTGCCCTGTACCTTGTCATTCTCCGATTACCGGCCAGCAACTTGGTGCTGCCCAGCACAAATGAGAACAGACTTGAGGCAGCCACTGTAGTCATCTCAGGGGGAGCTCTTCTGTTTCTGCCACTTCAGCCCTGAATTTCCCCACTGGCAGCAGATGAAGCTCCCGCATGGTGAAAATGTAGACAACATACCAAATGGTGTCTTGGGCCGCCTATTGGTGCCTCTAGCTCTGCAAGGGAATTCTTGTAGACACATATTGCCAAATAATAAATATTATCTTCCTCTTTCAGAATAAAACAAAAAACCCAACAACATGCCTATGTGTGACCAAGTGCGAAATCTGCCCAGGGGGTGGTGGTGTGTGGTTGTGATGAAACAAGAATCCATGAAGAAGAACTGAAGAACACAGGACACTTGGGATTAATGTAGGAAGTAAGTCTGCATTGGAGGGATGGGGGTGCCGCTGTGGGTTAAACTACAGAGCCTAGGGCTTGCCGATCGGAAGGTCGGCAGTTCGAATCCCCGCGGCGGGGTGAGCTCCCATTGCTTGATCCCTGCTCCTGCCAACCTAACAGTATGAAAGCACCTCAAAGTGCAAGTAGATAAATAGGTACCGCTCCAGCGGGAAGGTAAATGGCGTTTCCGTGCACTGCTCTGGTTCGCCAAAAGTGGCTTGGTCATGCTGGCCACCTGACCCAGAAGCTGTACGCCGGCTCCCTTGGCCAGTAAAGCGAGATGAGCGCCACAACCCCAGAGTCGTCCGCAACTGGACCCCCCCCCTCCATGGAAGGACCCTTTTGCCTTTCTCTTCTTCATCAGTCTGCTACAGAATTGACTTGTGTTCTGCTAAAGGAGATTATGGTCACTGATTTGATTTTTGTTAACTTTATCATTAGTAATTACTAAAGTACAATCAAAGCCAACAGCAAAAGCAGACCAATAACACCTTCTACCCTCCCAATTTTAAAAGAAATGCTGGTGGGGGGGAAACAGGTCTTAAGACCAGTGCAAAGATGATAACACTTAAAATAGAAAAAGTAAAAAGAATCAACCGAAGTAGCAATGACATGCACATTACTTTAATAATTTTGAGTTGGCTTCCTGTTTTATATTTTATTTACAAGTATTTTTATTGTACATCTGCTCCTTGAGTTTATCATCCCTAACCACAATTCCTAATGCTTACAGCAGAACTACTTTCCTCTTCCATTATCAGCTCATCTTTGCAGAATGAGCCTCAGTGACCTTCTCTACCCAAACAATCCACAAAGACGCCAGGATGTGATTGCCCTGCACCAGGAACTGCTTGACTGCATGCAGCTGAATTTTAAGGCTACCGATGAACTAATTGGAGCACTGAATGAACATCTGGGAGCCAAGATTGCGCACGTTAAAATGGAAGAGGGCGGCACCATCAAAGAGAACTGTGACATCATCATCCGAGCCATGACTGATATTCAGCAAGAGGTATGGAAGTTTGATAAAGAAATAAAGGAAAAGCTAGAGCCACTGATCTACCGAAAGCTTTATGATATCAAAGAGCCCGAGTTGGAAAGAATTGCAATAGCTTACAGGATTGTATCTGTTATTCTTGGAGAGGCTACTGCATCTGCAGGTATAGTAGCTGTGAAATTGGTGTGTTCGAATATTGTAACTGTTACTGTTAACAAACTAGTTGCTCTACTTGCTCAGATTGGGTTATCTGTTCTAGGAGGCATTGCCATTAGTGCTCTGGGGCTGGGTATCAACATAATTCTTCATGCTATATTGGGAGCAGTGGAAAGAGATCACCTTGTAGCATGCATTGAGAGCTATGAGCAGCATCTGGCAGAATTTAAGGAAGCCTCGCAGATTTATCATTGTGCCATTACAGAAGTCAGTGCAATGGTGAAAGACAAAGCTAAATTAGGAATATCTGGGGATGTTCCTACACACTGGTGATTACACAAAACGTATTCTAGTATGACTGATAAGAACTTTCCTTTTTAATACGGCTTGTTCGTTTTTGCAATTAGCAACACAGAAATAAAGAGTTTGGTGGTGAATAACCTGTTAAAGACAAAAGACCCTTGTAGATAAGCAGTAACTGAAAGGTGTAGGTTTCTGCAGGTATGTGACATGAGTGAATGCTCTAACAGCACAAACTTAACCATGTTTACTCAGGAGTTAAGTCCCGTTGAACTCAGTGGGGATTCCTTCTGGATAAGTGGGGTTGGGATTGTAGCCTTTGATTGCAATCCTAATGTCTCCTCCCTTTCAGTGGGGATTTGTAGAAAAAGCATACACAAATCCACTGTACAACAATTGCATACTAGAAATCAAGATGTAGTTATGCAGTTCATCCTTTTCCATGTGAATCAAGCTTGGTAATGTGGAAAGTATTGAAAACATGCATTGCGTTATTGAGTTTTGCATATTATGAAATAAAATTTGAAATAGCACAATATATAACTGAATATGTGTTTTCTCAAATAAATGCATTTACCTGTGTTTTTTCTTCTATTCTATCTGTGCATGTTACAGGAATAACATGGGGCCAATAAGAAAACATTGTCATGAGTTGGAGGTGGGGTCAGTCTAATGGTACCCTGTGCCCCAACCTGTGGTCCTGGGTGGCTGGGTGGGTGGTGGGGGATAGAATATATAAGAGCAAGCTTGCCAAATCAGTTCCATTATTAAAGTCATGGCTTTGTCATCTCTTGGTATTTTTCCTGCCTTATAACTTCCTTTCCTTTCTTTGTCTTACTTTCTTATTATTAACTGAGCTTTGGTGGGAACATTTTAGTAAAAGCAAATTTGACTATATTAGTATGCACATCTGCCTCATACACTTTTGGACTGGTGAACCACCGTGAAACAAAACATCCTAGTAGGAATACAATTAAAATACGGTAGATATTAAGAAGTCCCGACCAAACCTGCCATTCAGCTTATTATGAAGAAAAAGTCCGATGGAGAAGGACAAGGCAAGGGCACTTCATCTTGGTGTAGGACTATCAGTTGCTGTAAATATGGTGACATCACAGAGGCTGTGAGGTGGGTAGTCTTACATGATACAAAGAATGTGACAATGACATCATAGGCTCAAGCAGAGGAGCCAGAAAACATGAAACACATTACATTAAAATGATGCAGACCAAAATTCAAAGTTCTTTTTCTAGGCTGTACATGCCCAGCTCCCATAGCTTAGACTTTATCATCATGCTTGTTAATTTCAGTCTCAAGGTACAATATTTTCAACAAAAAACACAAGAAGGCCATTTTTCAAGGGGATATTATCTGTTGCCAGGCACTGAAGTCATCTGCAAAAGATGCCCACACGGTGGGAAGAAGGAAGCACTTATCTCCCACAGATCATAATCTGCTGTGTGAAGAGAACACATACTTTCTTTTGCTTATTCTGAATCTATTGCCACCGATACTGGAGGGACATGTTTGTTGAAAGTGACAGATTTTGTTGACAGAGAGTTCTAAGACTAAGAGGGAGAAAAATTTCTTTATCCACTTCAACTTTCACATAATTTTATAAATATCCAGGCTTCCTTAAAAATATATATTAACTGTGACTAGTGTAGTGTATACCTGAATGTTGTGGCTAATGGTATGTTTCTCCCAATAAACACAATTCACTGGAATTCCCCCATAAGAGGCTTAGTACAGTACTTGGAAGTGACTGACATTGCTATCAGTGGGACTAGCAGCAAAATGCACTTAGGGTAACGTTTATAAGTCAAACTTCTGTACTGCCAGGAGTCATGTTTTATATAAAGCATTTTTAATGCTCTTTCGATGTGATATGAACTGAACTGAACTGTGTCTTCTTTCCTCTAGAAAGCATTGTGTGATTTAACCTTGCAGTATGAAGTTATTTCTGAGCTTGTGCAAGAAAAGGACTTGGAAGAATTTATTTCCAGGACTGGCAGGCGAGCGCCCCCTCTCGGCCTTCTCTAGTATAACGGACTTCTATACCGAAAATGGCGCCCTCCCTTTCCCGGCACCTTCTTTCAGTGTTGCCTAGCGATTATGAGAAACCTTAACCATAGAGATGCAGACCTTGGGAGGTCTGAAGGACAAACCGGCTTTGAGGACCTCTGAGCTCAGGCGAACTGGAAAGAGAGATTTGCGGACGGTACCGTTACCATAGAGACGAGGGGAAGTAAACGGTCTCAGTCCTATACAGACACTTCCGGTCTGATGTTGATCACTTTTCCACTTTACAGTAATTCTAAATACAAAGTACAAAAGAGACACCGCAGCCTGGAGCGTCTAGTAACAAGGACAAATATAGAGATAGGAAAAATAGTCGGAAATCCCATAGAAAGAAAAAAACTTTATGATTCCCTTTGACGTTTCCACATCCCAGGATGGAAATGAGAAGTGCCTATATAAAATAATAAAGAAATCGAGGATTTTAGCGTACATGAGAAGCAGGAGTCCACTCAGAAAGAAGTAGCAGCATATACAGTAGTTCTTGCTTTAAGTTAGGACTTATTTTGTGAGAAAAACATGATTGCTGTCGGGGGAGTTTGTATAAACTACAGACCACTACCCCCATGATACTGTGGCTGAGACAGGGTTTCTTTACTTTTTTGGGGTGCAAAGTGGTATACTGTCCATCGAGCATGTCAGAAACTAGTTTGATTTTCCAGCTCCAAATCCTCCACGCTTAACACCTCTCAGGTTGCAGCAAACGGTAAAACTACACCGGGATAGCGAACATGGTGCCTTCGAGGTGTTATTGAACTCCAACTCCAGCAACGGTCAAACGTACCCCAACAACACTTCGCCGGCCCCAAATGGCGACACCTGGGACGTCACTCGCAACTTGCAGCCCAAAGCTCAGTTGCGTGCAAAGCCTTGTGCTGCATTTGTTCGCATACATGTAAGATACCCGCAAAGTGCAGGCGGGAAGAGGAAGGGAGCACTGACTTCCGAAGAGCCATAATCTCCAGTTTACCTTTCCAAAGAGTTAAGTTTTTGTCATTTGTAGAACCCGAGATACGAGGCAAAATGGACAGCTGTTCTTAGTGTGAGAAATCCACTGCTCCCCTTTTTAGTGCTTTATCCCCCCCCCCCCGAAAAATTCCTACAGACGCCCATACTAATTGCTGTATCACTGGGCAGAGTGAGGCGGTTGCCTCAGGCGACAGCTGAGGGGAAGGAGGAAGCAGTATGAGTTGCATATATTTCCAGGTAAAAACGTTCCTTTTAAACCAGGACTTTGGTTAATTTCATTGACATCCTATGCCCGTTTAAAATGTGGTTCTTTTTTTGAGAGGGGGGAATTGCTATTAGGTTGTTGTTTTAATTTTGATTATATATACTGTGGTTTTATATTTTGATTTTGTTTTGTGAACCGCCCTGTGAACCTCCGGGCATAGGGCGGTATATATAAATTCAATAATTAAACTAAAAACTAAATATATGAGCTTCAGTGCTTTGGTTCCGGGTATCATAGGCTGGGGATGCTAAAATCCTGACCTCCTTAATGGTCCGCTACTTCAGGCCGAATCAACTTCCCGGAAGTTGGGGACGGAAGACGAGTCTTTGATGAGAAGTCCACGTGCCTCAAAGATCCTCATTTTTGCCGGAAGTTCAGGTTGTGGGCTACTCTAGCCGTTCCGCGCCTCTATCGCTGTTGCCGCGAGATCGCGCGGCTTTTCAAGATGGCGGCGACGCGGAGAGTATCCGAGGCGCGGCTTCTGTAGGGCCCTTTCTCTCGTTGGAGCGACCGGGCGCCGCTCTGCCGTCGGGGTTGGCGGGCTCCGGCCTCTTCCTTCGCTCCCCGTGGATCGACTGGGGTCAGGCGCGGATCTGGGCTGTCCGCCTCCCCCTGCTTGGAGCCACCGGCTTTGGCGCCAGGTAACTTGTTACCGTTTCCCGACTTAGAACTTCTTTCATCTTCATGGGCACAAACAGTTGTTTATACCCCGAAGGCTGGAGCTTTGTGCAGAGCTGCGTCTCCTGATGGTCCGGTGTTAAAACCCTGGTCAGATCAAGGGCGAGCGTTCTTCAGTAAATGCCTGACTTTAACAGAAAAGCGTTTTTTATATATATATATAAAGCTTATACTATATTATTGTTGTTATTATTATTTATAGTATGTTATTATTATTCGTGACTATTATAATGAGATGTGCTTCTGCATGACTTACAGGACTTCACTCGTGTGTTTAATACTGATGTTTATGCTGAATTATATATACTTTTCTCCTCCTGATCTAGTTTGCATTCAGTGAAACAATAAAATAAACAAACTGTCAAAATGGGGCGAAGATCCACGTCATCCACCAAGAGTGGGAAGTTCATGAATCCCACAGATCAAGCTCGTAAGTGTACAGAATTAATTTTTTTTAAGTAAGGGGGAGCGTTTTAGGGGAGACGCATGAGTGAAAGCATGTAGCACAGTGTTAGAAACTAAGATAGGAAAGATAGGAGCCAAATCACACCTTAAACCTAGGTTACTGGCTCAACAACGGAATGTCTATGCACACTTTTTTTAATAACAAGAATACAAAACTGAAAATGAATGAACTGCTGCTAAAATATTATGTTCATTTTTCACATGGTCTAGTCCTTCCCCTACCCCCCCCCCCAATATTCTTAAGAGGGTCTCTTCTCCAGTCTTCAGAGAGTAGCTGGAGGCATGGAGGCAGAAAAAGGCCCTCCTTTCCTTCCACTCTGCAGTTTTAATCTGAAATCTTAGGTGCAGTACTGTGCCCAGAGCTCAGAAACTGCTCACACTAATTAAATTCCCTGTTGCAAAATGTGCCTGTAACTGGGAGTTTCGAACACTAATGTAGCCTGAGATATAAGACTTCACTCTGCAGGTTAAAAATGTTACCGTATACTATGGGTTTAGCATTAAACAATGTCACTGAAGGAATGTACAGGAATATAAAATAATGGGATGGTGGTAATGTCAAGTGGAGATTTTTCTTCAGAAGATTGCTGTGCATCAAGCTAATCAGTTGAAGGCATAATGTTGCTGCTTTATAAATCTCATATACAAATATTTATATTAAATTATTTGAAGAGCATTCAGTATGACTTGGTTCACTGTAGTCTGTTAATTATAGGATTTCTCGTAGTTAAATCTAAGTGCACTTCTGTGCAGCTTCGAGTCGGTCCATGTTTACTATGTGCACCATTGAAGCACAGTCTTTTCATCAAAGAATTTTGAGTACTGTAGTTTATTAAGGGTCCCTGGGAATTATAGCTATGTGCAGTGTAAGCTATAGTGCTCTGAATTTTTTGAGGGAAAGAATTTGCTTCAAAGGTGCTTTAAAGGTACTTTATAGTGTGTACACAGGCTGTGTTTGCAAGAGTCAGATTGCTTTCGGATGGTAGAACACTCAACTTCTTTTACTTAAAGACAGTTTTGGAAAAAGGTGGAGTAAGTGTTCAGGGTTGGTCAGGCAACATTGTGTGTGCTTTTATGAAGCAGCATTATGAACAAGCAGCATTCTGGTGCATGTTGCCCAGTTCCTGCTTTGCTCCTTCCCTGGCGCAAGTACAGTACCTCTTAGGATTCAAAGTGTACTCTGAGGTACAATGAGTTCCATGATAAGTGTGGTTTTCATTGCAGTCCAAAGCTTGCTAGTACTGGGTCTGAAATTGAGCATTTATATCTTTGCAGGCAAGGAGGCTCGAAAAAGGGAGCTTAAGAAGGTGAGAGATCATTGCTTTACTAAAGGCTGATGACCCTATACTTCTATGTGCTATGTTCCTAATGTAAAGTGTACCTTGTTAATGTAGTACTTGCTAACTGATGAGCCATTTCCTATTTAACAATACAGTATTTTCCAAGTATTTATAAAGCTGGAGAAATAATGCATTTTTAAAAGAATTGTGATAGTACTAATGTTATATATTTATAGTTTTCCTTGGTGGATGATTAGTCTTATTCTCATCTGTAAATATAAATATCATGGCAGTGTTTGACCAAGTACTCAAGTGTCTTTAAACAGGAAGCCAGTAATATAAAACCCCACAGAACTAGAGACTGAGGATTGTAAAGGTTGATAGGGTATAAATGTGAAGGTGTGTTAACACACTGCCTGTAAAATTGGAATGTAAAATCAATTTTAACAGCTTAGAACAGTGTTGTGCAGACTTTAGTCTTGTGGGATCTGCTTTTTTAAAAAACTAGAAACTTACTATCCTCCAAGTAGAGCCAGGTGCAAGATATATTATAGTGGGGGCAGCAGACTCTTAAAATTAAGGAACAGGGTGCCTCTAAGCACATGTTTGGCCCATAATTGTTTTCCCAGTACCAGAACTGAGCTCACAGTCCTGTCATGCAAAAACCCACTCCTGGCTCCCCCCCCCTTTTTTTTGTATTGTATTGTATATGTTGCTTGGTTTGGCCAATACAGGAATCTTTCACTCTCTCTCATTTTCTGGTGACTCCAGAACAAGAAGCAACGCATGATGGTGAGAGCAGCAGTGTTGAAGATGAAGGATCCCAAGCAAATAATCCGAGATATGGAAAAACTTGATGAAATGGGTAGGTTTGAATAAACCTTTTTTGGGGTTGGGGGAAACTTGAATGGAGAAACCAGATGGGGCCAATTGCATCTGTGAAGCTGAAAGACTTAGGGGTAGGCAATATTGTACTTTCTATATGTTATACTAAAGCTCTCATTGTCCCTGACCACTGGCCATGTTGGCTAGGGCTTATGGGAGTTAATAGTTAAAAAATATCTGGAGGAGGGACACATTGGCTGATGTAACAAATGTTATCAAATATCATGTTTTTATTTATTTTTTTGGAGTAAGGAGATCAAGGGCTGGGTACACTCAAGTGGCCAGTTTCTGTAGAGAGTTGGTAGCTCCCTGCTCCCGACCCCTGTGTTCTTTTTCTTTCTCTCTTTTAGAAGCCATCCTAGAAACATTGCTGGGACCAGGCAAGCT
The DNA here is from genome assembly GCF_964188305.1 of Podarcis bocagei. Classification (NCBI taxonomy): domain Eukaryota; kingdom Metazoa; phylum Chordata; class Lepidosauria; order Squamata; family Lacertidae; genus Podarcis; species Podarcis bocagei. Next base: position 36,597,773 of record NC_138135.1, on the reverse strand, counting down.
GCCCTTAGAAAGAGGGTTCATTGAATGGGGTGCCAGGCCCAGGAAGACCCTCTCCCTCCTCCCTAGTCACTACTTGGGTTGCTGATCAGGCTGGGGCACCTGGGAACTAACAGAGTTATTTGAGCACCAGTAAGCTGTCTCCCCAAATATGTATTCTCCTTTAGAGGCACTCAGGAGGAAAGCTTTCTTTGGGGTTCTGTTTCTGAACATGGATGCCACAATGGCACATGTGTTATAAACGTGGTGTGGTGAGAGGAAGAGAAAACAATGACTTAATTCAGGCTTTGCTTGTAAATCTCTCTCCTTCCACATGGTTGTCTCAATCCTAATACTGGATCAGAGTTTAACCCAGTGCAGCAACCCCAGCTCAATGAGAAGGTGCTGAAGGACAAGCGTAAGAAATTGCGTGAGACCTTTGAGCGTATCCTGCGGCTCTATGAGAAGGAGAATCCAGACATCTACAAGGAGTTGCGCAAGCTAGAAGTGGAATATGAGCAGAAGAGATCTCAGCTCAGTCAGTACTTCGATGCTGTAAAGGTATCTGCCCTTATCATATTTGAATGGGATTGATTTAAGGGTTCTTACTCCTGGCTTACTTAAGTGTGGACAGTGCAAGGCTTCTAAGTCCTACTGCGCTTTTTTTAAAATTACAAGCACACCATGCATATGTCTGGTAACAAACAGTACATGCAAGCAGTGGTGTGTTGCATTTGAAATTCATCTAAAGTGGTACCTCGGGTTAAGTACTTAATTCGTTCCGGAGGTCCATTCTTAACCTGAAACTGTTCTTAACCTGAAGCACCACTTTAGCTAATGGGGCCTCCTGCTGCCGCTGCGCCGCCGCTGCATGATTTCTGTTCTTATCCTGAAGCAAAGTTCTTAACCCGAGGTAATATTTCTGGGTTAGCGGAGTCTGTAACCTGAAGTGTATGTAACCTGAAGTGTATGTAACCCGAGGTACCAGTGTACATAGAAACTGGCTTTTCTGAATCTCTTCCCTATGTAGTTTGGTGACCAGAAACCTTCACTTTTCCCTCCTCATATTTCATTGGAATGGTTTAAATGACTATTTCATTAATTTGACTGGTCGTGTGATGTTCCTTCTAAATGGTTGCTTGCATTTATTCATGTTGCTTTCTCATTTATAAAGCACCTAAAATTTGCTAAGTGCTGTGCACCCCCCCCCCAAAAATATTCCTGCCTGCAGGCTTACAATCAACTAGACATGGCTCAGAAGGGAAGTGAAAGCCCTCTTGGCTGATTATTAAAGCTAGTAGTAGTTATTTTTTTATTTAAATGTGGTTTTCATTTATGTTAACTGCTTACAGTCTAAGTGACATAACTCAAAAGAAATGGGGAGGGGAGAGGAAGATAAGTAGGTTCCAGGCCTAAGTCTTTCATGAGGTTGTATTAGGCATAGGCAAACCCGGCTTTGCAGATGTTTTGGGACTACAACTCCCATCATCTCTAGCTAACAGGACCAGTGGTCAGGGATGATGGGAACTGTAGTCTCAAAACATCTGGAGGGCCGAGTTTGCCTATGCCTGGGTTATACAATCAAGATACATAATGAGCAAGGGAGGAGAAGATCCAGGCGTCGGGTGATCCCGGTTGAGCTAATGGAGGGGGGCTTGTCTCGCCTCTCTGTCACATGCCCATTGTCACCTCCTGAAGATTAACCTCAGGGAATGTTTAAAAATCTCTTTCAGAATGCTCAGCATGTCGAAGTGGAGAGTATCCCCCTGCCAGATATGCCTCATGCCCCTTCCAACATCCTCATTCAGGACATCCCCCTGCCTGGAGCACAGCCCCCCTCTATTCTCAAAAAGACATCAGCCTATGGGTAAGCAAGGAAATGCACTGGAAAAGGCCAAAGCTCTTTTTGGGGTTGGTCTGTGTGGATTACAATCTGATGCTTCTACTATGATTAAATAGGCTTTTGTTGTTATTTTACTTGTGCTTTTAGAGCTTTGAAAAGCCACATGATATAATTTGTGAGCTGCTTTTTGTTCATGCGGCTTAATGGTGGTTCTTGAAGTGCAGCTTGAGGCACAAGACACGGACTGACATCATTTGGGCTGCATGCTAGTACAGAAAAGTGTTAAGTGTGGCTGTCGATTAAATCTGGGGCACGTGCATATATTGAATTGCATTGGTGCTCAGCTTCTTGTCCTTGCTGTCAGTTGTTTTGTTGCCGGCTGAGAAGAAATGCTAACTTCAGTCACTAGGGAGACAATTGGCATAATATTGACAGGGCATAAGTAAGTAGCCAGAAACTAGGGCAAAAGCTCAGCTGGTGCTGCATTGGCATCCAGCACTCTAGCGCAAACTGAAAAGCTTGTAAATCCTTAGCTCTTAAACTGTTCAAAACCTTGTCTCTAGACCTCCTGTCCGGCCTGTTTCTGTACTTCCACCCCCTGGGCTTGGTGTTCCTCGCTTACCTCCAGGCAGGAAGCCTCCAGGACCTCCACCAGGGCCGCCTCCACCTCAGGTCTTGCAGATGTACGGTCGGAAGGTTGGATTCACCTCAGAGATGGCCCCTCGGAGAAGAGAAGAGGAGGTGTCTTACAGTCCAGAGACAGGTAGTCATTTTCCTCATCCGCAAGGGCTACCTTTGAAGGTGACCCGGAAACTACAACTAATCCAGAATGCGGTAGCTAGACTGGTGACTTGGAGTGGCTGCCAAGACCATATAACACCGGTCTTGAAAGACCTATATTGGCTACCAGTACATTTCTGAGCACAATTTACAGTGTTGGTGCTGAGCTTTAAAGCCCTAAAGGGCCTCGGCCCAGTATATCTGAAGGAGCGTCTCCACCCACATTGTTCAACCCAGACCCTGAGGTCTAGCTCCGAGGGTCTTCTGATGGTTCCCTCACTGCGAGGAGCGAGGTTATAGGGAACCAGGGCAGAGGGCCTTCTCAGTAGTGGCGACCACCCTGTGGAACGTCCTCCCATCAGATGTCAAGGAAATAAACAACTATCTGAATTTTAGGAGACATCTGAAGGCAGCCCTGTTTAGGGAAGTTTTTAATGTTTGATGTTTTATCGTGTTTTTAATATTCTGTTGGGAGCCGCCCAGAGTGGCTGGGGAAACCCACCAGATAGGTGTGGTATAAATAATAAATTATTATATTGTATTATTATTATCACCATTGTATTTGAGGATGGGGGCTGGGGTTCCATATTCTTCTGTAAACGGGCAGTTGTGTTTTTTGGTAAAGTTGGGGAAATCTTCTGACAGTTTCATATGTTGTTCATTCTCCCCTGTATTTTTAAAAGATGTAAAACTAGATTTAGTTTTGAGGACACAGATCTGTAAGGAGAAGAAAAGACACATTGCCAATTTTGAAGGAGGCATAAAAGATGGTTGGCAAATAAATAGAAAGGAAAGCCATGTAAGACATTCCAATGTTTTGAGCATGGAAAAAGCATTTGAAATAGCTGGTGTGCATATGTATTCTCATGTATGTGCTTTTAAAGAGCTACTAGTTCCCAAGAAATACATTAGGCTTGCTATTTAGAACTCCCCCCTCCTCCAAATCTCAGATTTATGTGAATGCTTTTTGGATGTGACTGCTATGATACTTTGCATGCCAAAGTTAAACATAGTTAATGGAACACTCTCCTAGCATGAGTGATAAACAATGATCCCTGGCTGAGCAATATCTCTGAATCAGCAATTGTGGTTTTGTTCCAAGCCACAATGTTAAACCAAGGTTTGTTCTTGGCATACCAACAGTGGCTTTTTGGATGTAATGGTAAGCCAGAGATTGTATTTTGTTGATCATGCCAAGGAAGGAGTGAAGCAGAAGCTGTTTGTATGTTCCAGGTAAACCATTAACTATGGTGTACAATGATGTTCAAATGTCACCACTAAATAAAGATTGTCACTGTTGACCTACTTTGTTATTTATTTATTTTGCTTTGTTGGGGAACAATATTATATAAATTATCAGCTATGCTCATTTGTAGACACTTTGCTGTACATCTGTGGGTTTATAGAAGAAACCAGCCATCCAGAAATCAAAGTGGGCAGGTGATGCAGGTATTCTGATATTTCATAATGATCCTTCTTGGCTGTGAAGTCTGCAGGAGAATATTGGACCTGAACTGTTGATTCTCCTCTTCACCTCCCTATCCCATTGTATTTCAAGGGAAAGCCTTCACAGTATCAAAACAAGCTGAACGTTGCTTTTCTTGGTGGCTTCATGTTTGAACTACTCAGGTCCACGAGGACAGGATGATGAAGCTTCCAGTACCAGTGAAGATGAGGGGTATCCCGAGGACATGGATCAGGACAAGCACGATGACACTACTGATGACAGCGACAGTGACAGAAGCGATGCAGACAGCGAAGGGGAAGAGTTCATGCATCACGATGACACGGCTGAGAGGGAGGGTGGTGAAGACAAGAAATTGGGTAAGCTTCTCAGGAGAATGGGTTTGAAATAGTTGTTCTTAGTGTTTGAGTAGTTGAGAGCAAGCATGAATGCTTTACCAACATCTGAATTCTTGTTCTAAGCTCTTTCATAGGATGCTTTCCAGCATTATTTTGTAATGCTGGTAGAGTGGTACAAGCAACCTCTTGAGTTCTTTCTTTATAAACATACTGTTCTTGACTAGTCTGATACGTATCCCACCTGATGTATATACTGGCTGCATCAAAGGGGGAGTTAATACAGCAAAGTCTGCTCTGCTGGGACCAACCGTGGGTTGGCTCCTCCTTCTCTTGGAACTGTTTCCCTTAATGGCTGTTCCACCTGGTTATTGTAACAATTGCATAACTTGATGAAAGAATTTGTGGCTGAATCTGCTGTTTTGCTCTTCCCCCTCTTACCATTTTGTTTTGTTTTGTTTCGTGTCATGCATATTAACATTGTAAGCTTGTGGAATGGTACTGTGTGGGCATTAACTTTGTGCAATGCCTAGACCAGCCTGGTACCATCCTGTTGCTTTAGAGTACAACTCCCATCAGCTGTAGCCAGCACAACCCTGGGATCCAGCAACATCTGGGGGAAACCAGCTTAGAGGAACAATAAACAGGGACATTGAGGCACTTTATAAATAATAGCTAATAATAATGTTGCGTCATTTGGTTGTTAGAAAAGATAAATGGCGTTGTACAACATAAAATCTAGCAGATAATGTGCTCACCTGTAAGAGTCACTTGAAGCCTTGAAACTACATAGCTACTTAAATTTCTGAATTGCAGCATGGGAGAGTCTGGATTTTTAAAGCATTCCAGACATTAAAACTGAGAGGAGGTGATTGATGAGCTCCTAATCCTCTGTCACTTTACTCCTGCAGGTCATAGTGTACGGTTTGCTGAGATACCTGGAAAATCACGTAAGAAGAAGAAGAACATGAAAGAGCTCACGCCACTTCAGGCCATGATGCTGCGAATGGCTGGTAAGAAAGCCTGGATTTTTCTCAGCCGTATTCTCTCCCCCCCCCCCACTTCATTATTTTAGTTGCAAGCTATGGAAGTCTGTTTACCCAGAGAAATTAACTCACAAATAGTTTAATAAGCAAGGATTTGCATTAAAAATCTATCTAGAAAGTGCCTTATGAATAGAAGCTAGGATATGGGACCATTTAGCACATCAGCTGACTGATACAGCAGTGACTTTGAACTCATAATTTGCATGTGTGGTTGTCTTCCAAATTCCTGAGTTCCCAACCCCTGATTAAATTAATATGTAGATGGAAGGCAGGGTCTGGTTTAAAGGATGCTTTCATAGCTTTCTCAGACTGGTCATGGTGAAGCTGGTATGTAGCTGTGATTTTCAGACACTGTGGGATGAAGGAACCCCATAAGCGGCTGCCCACAAAATATTAATGTAGGACTATTGCAGAAGAGTGTTAAATAGACCTTCAAACCTTGAAGATACACTGAGGAATCCCTAAGCCAATTCTATCTAGCTTTTTGAAACTTAGCGAGAAAATGAATTCCTTGACACCACAGGGCAGCGGGGCACCTTGAATGATGGGTAGGTGTGCCATGGATGGGGGAAGCACTGTGCAACCATCTCCATGCTTCAGAAGAAAGAAAGTGGGTGTAAGAAAAATTCTGAACCCTGCGCTCCTACTCTGGATTAGGTCCCATGCTACTTGCTGGAATTTATTTCCGATCTATGCAAGGCTGGGGCAGGGCTGCTAATCTTCCAACCCCATTCAACAGGAGGGATGCAAGAACAAGGCAGTGGGCTTGGAACATCCTGGAGGAAATTTGGGCCTTGCCATAGCCGCCCTGTGGAGATACTTGTAGCATTCAATATCAATTTCTTAATTTCTGATAGAATATTTTTCCTGGGCCTTCAAATCATTCTTTTCTAATGTTGGCCTGTGGTCTTTTAAAGTCCCAGAATCTGTTTTAAAGATCAAGCCTGCATTATTTCTCTTCAGGCCAGGAAATTCCTGAGGGAGGCAAAGAGATAGAGGAGTATTCTGAAGAGGAAGATGATGACGACGATGATGACTCAGAGGCTGAAGATACACCACAGCAGCAAAGCACGGAAGAGGCCCATGCTGAGACAGCATCTTCGGCAGCCTCTCAAGCATCCCAGCCACAGCAGCAGCCACCACCTCAGCCTGTTCCTCCAGCTCAGATGCAAGCGCCTCCCATGCCTGGCCCACCCCCTCTTGGGCCACCTCCTGCACCACCCTTGAGGCCTCCAGGGCCACCTACTGGCCTCCCTCCTGGTCCTCCTCCAGGTGAGCACCTGATGAAATTTAAGAAATCCAGGTTTCTCTTTGCTTTGGGCTCCCAGCTTGGAAATCCCGAAAACAGGCAGTTGTCTTACTCAGCTAGCATACTGGTGGAGGCTTCCCACTCCAACGTCACATGAATGTTGCACTTCAAACACTTGTCTTTCTCATCAGGCAGATACTCAGTTTTTGTTTAAGCAGTCTCTTGCAGCCGTGGCAACAAAAGGAGGGGTGGGGGGAGGCAGCTACCCAGTGGGTGGATGATTGTTTTTGTACATCTCTGGCACTTTGTAAATGATTTGACGTGATTCAGAAGGAAAAAGCAATGTATTTTGATAAAAAGTGGTCACCGTTACCATGGGCTGTGTTGGAGTGTTTGTGTAAAAAAGCAAGGTAGTTTTAAAACCTCTTTCTCATCTCTTTGGCACAACAACAGGTAAATGGTAATGAGGAATTGCCATGTTAACCCATAAACTAAACCGTCTTTGTGCAACTGCTTTCACAGGGGCTCCTCCGTTTCTTAGGCCACCTGGGTTGCCTGGAATGCGTGGCCCTTTACCACGACTGTTGCCTCCCGGACCTCCCCCTGGCCGCCCCCCTGGCCCTCCACCTGGTCCACCGCCAGGTCTGCCTCCTGGCCCTCCTCCAAGAGGACCCCCACCTCGCCTACCACCTCCAGCCCCTCCAGGTAATACTACAGTTTACTCACAGGATCTCTTTTATTCACTGTTATGGATAAACAAAATTAGTCTAGTGGTGTATGCTTTCATCTTAAGTATTTTTATGTAGTAAGAGTTATGTACTGCTTAATAAAAATAATAATTTATAAGTGGTCAACTACAAGCTGTTGTTGAATCCTAAAATTAGAGGGTGATATTTTCCTGTCCTTTTTGTTCCAGCACAGTGAAACACTCTAGGTTTTATGAATCGTTGGTACACCTGTTGGAATTTGATGATTTAAAATGTGTGTCCCATGTAATTTTGCAAATATAATGACCTTAAATTAAGGGGAGGCTAAAGGAACTTGAGCTGATGCTGGTATTGGTTCCTTCTGAGCAAAGAGTAGCAGGCTAACTTTTATCTCTTCCTGCAGGCATCCCCCCTCCTCGTCCAGGCATGTTGCGCCCTCCTTTGGTGCCCCCACCTGGGTTATTTCCCCCCGCTCCCATTCCCAATCCTGGGGTGCTGAGTGCTCCCCCCAGCTTGATCCAGCGTCCCAAGGCGGATGACACCAGTGCAGCCACCATTGAGAAGAAAGCCACAGCAACCATCAGCGCCAAGCCACAGATCACCAACCCCAAGGCTGAGATCACCCGCTTCGTGCCCACGGCCTTGCGAGTTCGCCGAGAGAACAAAGGGACAGCTGCCACCACCCAGAGAAAACCTGATGATGAGCCTTCTGTTCAGATAACCAAAGCAACTCCTAAGGCTGGCTCTTCTGCTCCCATTTCTGTGCAGACAAAAGATGATGTCTATGAAGCTTTCATGAAGGAAATGGAGGGGCTACTGTGACAATCTGTTCCCAGTTAACCCGTATATTCTCTGTGATTATGAGATCAGACTACTGTCTTAGGGGCAGAGGTTCCATGTTATAGTGGCATCCGGTTGAAGAGCTCCTTCATTTGTGACAATAGTCCCCCATCCCTATTAACTTGTGATCACATTTGGGAGAACGACCATTGCAGAGAGTGGAAAAGGGGTGCAATTACTCTACTCACTTTTTAATGAAAGACTTGGTTGTGTCTGTGTGCTCATGGAAAATCCTGTTGTCTCATTTTTTAATTTTTGTTAAAGGGAGGAATTACTTGAGGAACCAGAACACACTGTTAAAGCATTTCTTCCACATGTACCGATCAAGTTTTTATGTTTTGTTTTGGTGGCTTTCTGTAAATATTTTGTAATGCTGTTTTTAGCTGGGTGAGAAAAATGGGTTTACACATTGTTGTAAGGTGGACAGGTTACTGTTTGCATATATGGCATGCAAACATTTTGCACCCTGTGTATCCTGCACTCACTACTGTGGCTTCTTGCTAACAGGAGTGATCATTGTCTTATTGAAAGAGAATAAATATTTGATGTAATACACCACTGTCTGACTAGTTATCTGCACTGCTATTTTGGGTTTAGGAAGGAGAAGAAGTAGCCTGAGGACCTGACAAACAGCACCTATGAAAGGAAGCTAATGATGCTTTAGACTTAAGAGAACATCCCTAATATCTGAAGAATCCATAAAAGGGAGAATAGCTGTTCACTCCATTTGGGAAACATGATACAGTTGTATATCTAAATTCATTAAAAATGAACCTGAAAGGAACCCAGGCTCCATTCATAGATCACAGAGATGGCATATACATACAGACTGACAATTAAAGAACATTAGTGAATGTAATATGAATATCTACTTTAACTGGATAGAAGTGTATGTATAATCATCACCTGATGAAGTGAGTTGTGTGTAAAAGCTGAAGGGGGAATGTAACATTTGGTGTAACAAACCAGAAATGGATGTTGGGGGAAGTCAACAGGGAGGAGGGAAACTAGAAAATTAATGTTTAGTAATGATATTGAATATTATACAAATAAAATAAAAAATAAAAGCTGAAGGGGGGTGGAGAGATGGATGCACCAAGCCTCTTCCATAGACAACTGGAGTGAAATGTGAAATCCTGTGTCTTCTGTCCAGTATCAGTGCTAGAATGCTGGAACAGCACCTTAATCCAAGGCAAAATGCATTGTCATTCACATATGTATGCCCACTGCTGGTACTATGCTTGCCATAGAATTGCCATGGTTCACTTGGTTTTGCACCATCTAGAGGTGGACCACCTCACATCACAATAATTTGAAATACAAAATACCTAACAATTGCTTGTGTGGAGTTCAGGCATACAGGCCCCATGTCCAGTCTGACATCTGTTATAAAAGGGTTGCAGGGCTGGCAGCCAATGACAGGTAGTATTCAGCTAACTAGATGGATTTATTATACAGCAGAGAGCAGGTGGGGTGTTTGCTATAAAATGAGGGGGAGAGCCATGTACACCACCTTAAGCGCATTGGAGGAAAGCGAAGCATAAACAGCTTCAAAAGCAGAGCAAGGATTTCAGATGGGTACCACCCCCAAAAAACGTTGCCGGGCAGAGGGAGAACAGGGTAGGTGTATACATAATACAAATACATTGGCACTGGCATGAGTATTTTGGAAATCGGATGATTAAAACTTTCGCCAGGAGGAAATATTTCTGCAGATGTAAAGAACAGGAAGATCGCAAGTCCTGGCAGAGGATAGGAGCGTGGTCATTGGTTATGGATGACGGCAGAGTAAACTCAAAACAGCATCTGGGGGCCCCAGGTTCTCCACCCCCGTTTTAAGCTCCTACCCAATTAAAAACCGCAAGTGAAGCTCGAGGGCAACTTAAGGTAAGGCCTTCGCTCCTCGGCCAGTCAAGAATTGGGTTGTGAAAATTCAAACTAGTTCCTTCCCGTTCCCAAAATGGCGCTTCATAAAGCAGAAACGGGGACATTTATGTATACAGGAAGTGATCTGAAATCCACCGCTCTCTCGCATCGCAGTGCAGAAGCACTTTGTACTAACTCATAAATTGGGATAGGGGGAAAGGGAAGACAATCTCAAGCCCTTCTCGGGATGCGGTGTAGTGGCTCTGAAAAGAGCCTTTGGGTTGTTGGTGAAGCTTGGCGAGAGGCGCCTACGCCCTCTCTCCGCGGATGCGCCGCGCCAGCTGGATGTCCTTGGGCATGATGGTCACCCTCTTGGCGTGGATGGCGCACAGGTTGGTGTCCTCGAAGAGCCCCACCAGGTACGCCTCGCTCGCCTCCTGCAGCGCCATCACGGCCGAGCTCTGGAAGCGCAGGTCCGTCTTGAAGTCCTGCGCGATCTCGCGCACCAGGCGCTGGAAAGGCAGCTTGCGGATCAGCAGCTCCGTCGACTTCTGGTAGCGGCGGATCTCGCGCAGCGCCACGGTGCCCGGCCGGTAGCGGTGAGGCTTCTTCACGCCGCCCGTGGCCGGCGCGCTCTTGCGAGCCGCTTTGGTGGCCAGCTGCTTGCGAGGCGCCTTGCCGCCCGTAGACTTGCGAGCCGTCTGCTTCGTCCGAGCCATCTTTGGGGCGCGTTTGCACTCACGAAGACACCACGAGCAGTCCTCAACCAGCCGCAACTGCAACTCCGAATAAAGGAGCGAGGTGATCGCGACCCTTTATTTATAGTGCTCTCGTGTCTCTGTCCCCATTGGCTGACATCAGTGGGGCAGATTCTCATTGGACAGCTTCTCCATTCGAAAACTCCCGCTTTGGTTTGTGTCACCTACGGACCGCCTCCTAGCAGCCCAATAGATTATTTTTTTCAGTGGCGACTTTCCCCGGAATATTGACCCTCTAAAATCAAGCAGTTTCTGCCTTTTCTGTTCAGTGTTGTTCAGTACCAGCCGACAGGCTCTTCGCTTGTATAAACTCTCTCTCACTAGAAGCTCCTTTGCTAAGCTTGCCTAAATCTTTTATATAAGATCTTCTTGTTTGAGAACATTTTGGACTGTCTCTTCATTTTAACGTTTTTCAGCGATTAGTGTTATTGACAGGAAAAGACAAACATTTACTGTTTAGGATTGAACCTCCCCTTCCCGATTTCTCATAGTTTACAGCGCACTTTTCTTGGGGTTTTTTTTTTATCATTATCCCAAAGTGCGTGAACTTCAGCTCGTGAGGTTGGAGCCTTTAACATCCTTGGGTGTAAATTCCGTTTAACTCAGAGGGAGCTATTTCCTTGTAGCTATTTCCAGTAATTTCTATGGGAGAGCACGTCAAAGTCCAGGCGAAGGGGGGGATCCCATTGATTCCAATTCAAATATACTGTACTTAGCTGTGGCCGCATCTAGGAAATAAGGCTCACATTAGTTAATGGGACTTGTTCCCAAGTTAGTTTGTTTAGAGATGCAGCCTTAACAAGGGGAATCGTATTTTTCACAAACGGTCACCTGTGGAGTTGTCTATTTACACTAACTGTGACCCACGAGAAGCATTTATATATAGACATATATAGGATTTTGACGCCAAGTAACTTCGAAATGCACTCCTTTGAAAGCAAGATGGCTTTTATATCAGAATGTGCTGTAAGACTGAGGAGTGAACCTGCCCTTTTCACTTTGAGACTAAGGACCACCTGGAGTCTAATCGTTGTTTTCCAGGGGTTTGTTCTGAAAAGACATAGATGGATTTTAATTATTTATTCAAATTCCTATAACATTCTTAAGGTATCTAAATCAGTCTGCATAAAATAGAGCTGCCGTGAAGTCCAACAGTCAGTCACATACCTTGTGGGTTGTAATTTAAATTCTGCATTAAACTCTTGAATAGTGTTTGTGTGTGTGATCATACACTATCAATATAGTATTGGCTTTGAATGTACCTAAATAATACAATATTTAGCACCCTTTCTATAGCGCAGGCGAGCTGGTAAGGGCTTGGCCGATTAGCAATGGTGAATCTATTTTGTGTAGTCTTGTGTTACCTCCGTTTACTTGAAGTCCACCTGCAACGAGGAGACTAGCTTTAAAAACTCACACCACGTCCTGTGACAGACCTTACTGTCTGAAGATGTGACCCGCACAGTTTTTCGGGTGTTTTGGGGGCTTACATTGCTTTAATTTACAAAGAAAAACAAAAGTTTCGCTCTTGGGAGGTCTCCCCAGCTCCTGCAGCCGAGCCTTAAGAGCCCTTTTCCAAACGTTGCCTTTACTTTTGCGCTTTCAAAAAAGCAACGAATGCGAAGCACCCTTCCCTCTTCGCCCCGGTTGATATATTTGATTATTTGGTGGTCGGTATGGTGTAAAAATCGCACTTTATTAACTCGAAAGAAACACAAACTGGGCGCTTGAAAGAGTTCCTGTCTGCCTGGCAGAGGGGCGGGCCCTGCAGCGGACCAATCACGAGGCAGCTCCTCTCTATAAATAAACAGCGGCTGACCTACTTGAGCTCACTTTTCTTCTGTCAGGAATCTTTTTTTTGTGTGTGTCGCGCATCTCTCTCTCTCTCCTCGCCATCATGTCCGAAACGGCGCCCGCGGTTGCTGTCAGCGCTGCTGCTCCTGTCGTGGCCTCCAAGGCTCCGGCCAAGAAGGCGAAGAAGGCTAGTGGCGGCGCCAAAGCGCGCAAGGCTTCGGGCCCCAGCGTCACCGAGCTGATCACCAAGGCGGTGGCGGCGTCCAAGGAGCGCAAAGGGGTGTCTCTGGCGGCGCTGAAGAAGTCCCTGGCGGCCGGAGGCTACGACGTGGAGAAGAACAACAGCCGTATCAAGCTGGGACTGAAGAGCCTGGTGAACAAAGGCACGCTGGTGCACACCAAGGGCATCGGCGCCTCGGGGTCCTTCAAGATAGGCAAGAAGGCCGGCGAGGGCAAGGAGAAGGCGCCCAAGAAGAAGGCGGCTGCCGTCAAAACCAAGAAGCCCGCCGCCAAGAAAGCCGCGGCCGGCGGCGTCAAGAAGCCCAAGAAAGCCGCGGCGGCCAAGAAAAGCCCTAAGAAGCCCAAGAAGCCGGCGGCTAAGAAGGCGGCCAAGAGCCCCAAGAAAGCGGCCAAGCCCGTCAAGCCCAAGAGGGTCGCCAAGAGCCCGGCCAAAGCCAAGGCGGTGAAGCCCAAGACTGCCAAGCCGAAGGCAGCCAAGCCCAAAGCGGCCAAGGCTAAGAAGGCGGCGCCCAAGAAGAAGTAGACGTGCTCCGCGCGCTGCTAAAAACCCCCAACGGCTCTTTTAAGAGCCACCCACCTCCTCCTAAAAAGAGCTTGTCACAAATGTACATACACGTTTGCAATATAGATACACACGCACACGCCTGCCACAGTATATCTTGCACATGTTGAGTCAGAATCTTAAGTCACTGCACGGTGGGTCTTGCTCCTGGGACCGCGCAAATTGTTAGCCGGAATTTCTGGAAATGGGGACATTAGATTGGCCTCTTTAGCGGGATACTAACTTGCCCCGGGTTTATTGGTGCGCCAGTCTGGAATCCTGTAGCTTCTTAGGAAGAGTGGATCTAGTTAGGCGGGCACGGAAGTGAAAGAAGAGGAGGGAGACGCTTTCATCCCAGAAAAGTTAATTTCTAAAAAGTTATTTTTAAAAACTTGAACTTTGAGCCCTTGAATAAAATCAGCTTGAAAGTATCGTTGCGGAAAGATGGGGGAGATGCCGCTCTACTTGATTATCCAATTTACAGGTGGTGGGTTTTTTTTTTGGGGGGGGATGTATTTGTGTGAATGAATCCCTCTTAGGTGAAAATTTTTACAAATGTCATGCATTGTTAGGAGCACACGGTGTCGCTAGTAGGATTTATTTCTGCGCCAAAATACATAGAACAGGGTTTCGGTTTTCCTGAAAGTAAGTCCCATTTAAACATAAAGCAGTTTAATTCTGAGTCAATATGTTTAGGACTCGGATTTACAACGTATTAAAACAGCCCTATGCTTGTGGGAAACCGCTGTCAAAAACTAAGATACATTGTACCACGTGTCCAGGGTTAGATTGTCTCGGTTGTCAAAATTTGCTGGCTAGTTCTTAAAGGGTCCTACGATTCACGGCAATTAACTACTAGATGGAGCACCTTCACACTGTCAATCAATGCCAGCTTCTGCTCAGCTCCATTGAATTCGGTGTATTTACTTTAAAGAATTTAAGACAATTTAGAAGGGGGCGATTTTCAAACTTTTAAAATAGTTTTTTGTGAATGAACGATTGCTTATGCCAGGTCGAACGGCAGGTCTTTCATTTTCCCGTCAAAGTCGGTGTGAGTTGTGATTGGCTCAAACCGAGATATTGCTTCAAAACCAGCCAATGGACACTCGGCATCTGGCTGACCAATCATGAACGAAACGCGAACGCTTGTAACTCTTTGCGAGTTCTCAGCCAATAGGAAATGAAGAATACAATTCTCTCATTTGCATAACGCCAATATAAAAAACAGCAGCGCTCGTGAGCCCGAGGTGACTGGAGAGCGCATGAAAACGCAGAGATGCCGGAGCCAGCGAAGTCAGTGCCGGCTTCCAAAAAGGGATCCAAGAAAGCTGTGACGAAGACTCATAAGAAAGGCGACAAGAAGCGGAAGAAAGTCAGGAAAGAGAGTTATTCTATCTATGTCTACAAAGTTCTGAAGCAAGTTCACCCGGACACTGGCATTTCATCCAAAGCCATGAGCATCATGAACTCCTTCGTGAATGATGTTTTTGAGCGTATCGCTGGGGAAGCCACCCGCTTAGCGCACTATAACAAGCGCTCCACTGTCACCTCGAGAGAGATTCAAACGGCTGTCCGGCTCTTGCTGCCCGGGGAGCTGGCTAAACACGCTGTCTCCGAGGGCACGAAGGCTGTCACCAAGTATACCAGCTCAAAGTAAATTACCGCCACTCACTGCAACCTAACGGCTCTTTTAAGAGCCACTTGCCTTTTCATTAAGAGAGCTCTACGACACTTCTATCCCCTACTAAAAGTTTAATGCAGTTTAGTAATAACCTGCAGTTTTATAAGAGTATGTTTAAAGTAGATGAATAAATGAGCAAATTAAGTTAATTTGGATATGCAGAAGATACTGTATTACAGTTCAATTTAAGGAGCCGCAGAAAGGGGGGAAGGAAGTCAAGTTTTGAAATGTTTGAAAATTGTGAAGTTGGTGAAATGTATAAATCTGAAAAGCATATATATATATATATATATATATATATATATATATATATATATATAGTTTAATGCTGTTTAAATATAAGCCATCTCCCCCACCATATGCAGTAGTTAAAAGCTAAATGACCAATAAACAAATGATCGAACAAAGCACAGATACCCTAGAGCTCCTTTCATATGATTCTCCTGCGGTGAATAAATTTTACTTCGTTTGTGTCCCAGATGAAATCGTAGTTTTATATGCACAGAAAGAATGACTGATGGTTGCAGAAAACCGAATTGGGAAGCAATTTTCTAGTAATAGCAGTTGGGTAATTTGAATTACCCGCGCTTTGCAGTTATTGGTGAGCTGTAGCCAGATCCTATATACGGTTTGTAGACGTGCGGTTGAACAACAAAAGTGGCCAGCGCTTCGAAGTTCCTAATGATTAATATCCATGCAGTCTCCAAGTTATTTTTTTAGAATTCACTTATTAAATGTTCGTGAAATGGGTAGGATTACTGGAATTGCAGAATACCTACGGAAAATACGGTCCCGAATGAGGATATTTTATTACATAAACAGGGTTACATATAGGCGCACACAAACAATTCCTAAGCGATGTGGTTTTTGTGAGGCAGCTCGATAAACATGGACGCGTATTTTCTACCTTTAATAATAAAAGGGTGATTTATGTGAACGAGACACTACACGAACCTTAGGTTTACACGTAGCTTGGCATTCCTCCGCCCCTGGCGCCTACGCAATGCAAAACGGAGGGGGAAATTTAAAAAGCGAGAGGCTGACGATTTTTAAACATCAATGCGCGCCTTTTCAAACTGTCGAATGAGCTTGAGGTTTTGTAATTCCAACCAATCAACAAGTCGAATGTATCCAATGGCGAGAGTTGTTCATTTAGCAATAGCCAATCAGAGGGCAGAACTAGTGTATAAATTTTGCCTTCTGCGCTCAGCTTTAGTTCTTTTCTGCATCTACGAAGATGGCTCGGACGAAGCAGACGGCTCGCAAGTCTACGGGCGGCAAGGCGCCTCGCAAGCAGCTGGCCACCAAAGCGGCTCGCAAGAGCGCGCCGGCCACGGGCGGCGTGAAGAAGCCTCACCGCTACCGGCCGGGCACCGTGGCGCTGCGCGAGATCCGCCGCTACCAGAAGTCGACGGAGCTGCTGATCCGCAAGCTGCCTTTCCAGCGCCTGGTGCGCGAGATCGCGCAGGACTTCAAGACGGACCTGCGCTTCCAGAGCTCGGCCGTGATGGCACTGCAGGAGGCGAGCGAGGCGTACCTGGTGGGGCTCTTCGAGGACACCAACCTGTGCGCCATCCACGCCAAGAGGGTGACCATCATGCCCAAGGACATCCAGCTGGCGCGGCGCATCCGCGGAGAGAGGGCGTAGGCGCCTCTCGCCAAGCTTCACCAACAACCCAAAGGCTCTTTTCAGAGCCACTACACCGCATCCCGAGAAGGGCTTGAGATTGTCTTCCCTTTCCCCCTATCCCAATTTATGAGTTAGTACAAAGTGCTTCTGCGATGGAAGAGGGGAGCACATTTAACTCGAAGTTGCTGCGGCGCCTTCGCTGGTTAATTTGGTACCTTTAGGCATGCGTGGAAATAGTAAGTTTACTCCGCATAGTTCATATCACGTAGACAAACATCACAGAGTTCATTTTTATATTGAAAAGTTTCCTTTAAATTGGGTATTGCCCTATGTCTTCGCACAAGGAACTGATCCCCGTTTTTCTTATCCCCGCCTCTACAACTCGCTTTATGGGTCGTTTTATGTGTTTAGTTTCGTCTTCAGCCTTCCATAGGTCTGGGAAAGTCCTGTGGTTTCTTCCTGTCTGATTGGCGGGGAGCTTGAGACGTTAAGCTTCAAACCAGAAAAGCCCGCGCTCTGCCCTCTTCGGTTGCTCCAACCATCTTTTAGGAGGCGTGTAAGGCGGGAAGTTTGAGCGAGGCCCTTTCCGCTCCCCACTGCTTTCCTACTCCGTCCGAATCCGAGAGAATTTCTGCTTGGTTTTTCATTTTACTGCTGCAGCTTCCTCTAGTTCTTCGAAATAAAAACAAAAACCACATTCGTACGCTGCTTCCTGTATGCCTCACACAAAACTAAATACTCTTTCTAAATAAATAACGCTCTCTTACAGTTGATGCGGAAAGAACCTCAGACACAGTCATGTTGGCACCGGTGAGAAGATGTGAAGGCTGTGCTGAGTAGGAGCTGCAGCGAAAAGGAAGCCTCCTGCTCAAAGTTGGCTTCCCTGATGGCCATCTGCCCTTGGCAGTAACCACTGTGCCCACTGAGCTTTTCTAGTTCTTATAAAATTTTGTACTTCTACAAGTGTCCAGGTTTACTTGAGCCCACTGGTGCTCTGTGTGTGTGTGTGTGTGCTGCTGTTTTAGCTACTCGCTCTTGAATACTGTAATGAATTTGCTATTTATAAGCATGTATATGACACTGCATATTTCTGGAATTGCACTTGGCGGCTTGATTAGCTCAAAGCTAGCTGTTGTCCTGAGTATGAATGAGTGTGTGGTTTCTTGTGGTTCTCACAGCAAAAAATAAAATAAAAAATCCGTTCAGTTCTCTTACATGGCACTTTCCCCTCTTTTGGGTTTTGTTCAGATCTCTGATCAGATCCAGAAGTACTCATATGCCGTCGTTATAAATGAAAATACACTTTTCACCTTTGCAACTATGTTCTTATTTATTTATTAAAAAAACACAGTATGCTCTGTTTTCTATAAAGATACCAAAGTGCTAGTTGTTTTAGGGATATCTAGATGGATCCCAGGGTGGCGTTCAATAATAACAGCAAAAGACAATAAAAACAGTTGGGAAGCTGCAATACAGGGGATATGTTGTGATTACCCTGTGATAAGGAACAGGCCTTAGGTAGCTGCCAGCACCCACCATTTGATTCCTCCGCAGTGCTTCTGAAGTAGCTTTACTCCTAGGCATTCTGGGAAATTAAAATGGCCATGCCTGCTGTGGCTCTGCTGCCAGGGGATAACCATTGAGGGTCTCACCAGAGGGCATCTTGCCAGGGAGGGGCCCTCAATTCTGAAGCGGGTCCTGATAAGTAAAGGGTGCATTCTACAACTGGGCTAGCCAATGTGGTGCCCTCCAGATGTTGCTGAACTACAACTTCCATCATCGCTGGCCATTGGTCATGCTGGCCGGGGTGGGTGGGAGTTATAGTCCAACAACATCAGGAGGGCACCATGTTGCCTACAGTTGACACCTTGGAGGCATTTAGTACGGTAACTTCAGGTTCCAGGCCTCTGCATGACATCGAAACTGCGATCCATAGCTGAAATTAAGGTCTATTTCAATGTCTTTTCATTTTTGTACCTTGTAACTCCAGTCTGTGTGCGTGCATGTGTGAATAGTGTTAACCAGGCCAGAAGTTTGATATCAATTCCCTGCATTATCACACCCTTATAAGTAAATTTATAAGCTGGGTGAGTGGCCAAGGGTATCATTTGGTGGGATGTGTCAGAAAACATCAAAGCAGTCTTGCAAAAGTCATGATGTAATATGCTTCTCTCCTCACCCCACAGTCACCAAGCTGTTAGTGGATCCTTGCTAGTATTAAGCTGTCAGGAGTAATCTTAAATGCACTCTAGACCCTAGGTGGGCAGTCTGTGTCACAGGTCAAATGATGGATGGCTTGCGTTTTGCTGGATACTTTGGAGAAGCACATACATTTTGTTATCAAAGCTAACAATTTGTAAACATTTGAAACACTCGGAGCGTCCCAATATCTTCAGCATTAAAAGGGAACTGATGCACAATTTAAGATGTATGAGACATTTAGGAAGTGCCACCTGTATATTATACTTCACTCAGGAATCACCTGCTGCATCAGGCAAGTGTTTGGATGTTGGCACTTTATGCTTAGGAACATTGCGTGGAGTCAGAACAGAGATAACAGCCACCTGGGATTAGAAACGGAGGGCTGAGGAAAACTGCCAGTTGCTTGCAAGCTGAAAAAAATTCTATTCATGCTTCCTGATCAGTTAACCTTTCCTAATGATCCATAAAAATAAAGAATTTTGTGATTAACATCTAGTGCTCATATGATGTAGCTCAACTCTCCTTAGACAGTTAGTGCCCAATAAATTAAATACATGTGGTGTTGCCTCCTTTGATCACAGAGCAAAGGGAACATCTTTTTTTTTTTTTTTTTGCAAAGGGAACATCTGAGCCCCGCATTGGTACTTCAGAATGCAATGGGGCAGCAATCTGAAATAAAGGAGCTGAAGTGGGGTGGAGTGGGGGGGGGGGAGCTCTCCTCTCAATATTTATGGAGACCAACCAAGTTGAAAGCCCATCTGCCATCTCTTCCCTTACCTCACTAATGAAACATTCTTTGTTAAGCCATGCCTACACGATACGATTTGCTGCTGATCTTGATAACCACATGCCACAAGCAGAGTGCAGGAATGGCCAAGATGTCCCTATACAACAGGTGCCTGCACCTGATTCTGTTTCAAAGGCTGTCCTTTGCCAATGAGCTAAGCCACACACCTGTCTCTTCCTTGCCTCATTAGTGGAGCTGGCTGGAGGCTTCTATCAGCCTTTAGGCAAGAGTATCTAGGGAGACTGAGATAGTATGGGAGGGAGAATTTTGCACACCCAAATTCCTTCTTTTTTTGCTGTGTTGTGGGGTGAGCCCATAAAGCCAGACTAGGCATCAGCTGGTGTTTGACCTGGACAAGCCCATAGAAGCAACCATAGTCACCAGCCTTTTAAAAAAAATTAGCACAAATTTGCTGAATTTTTCCATCCCTTAGTCATGCTTTTGAAAATATGTCCCATGTTTGAAAAATGTGGTCCAATGTAGTTTGTTTCTGCCCTTGATCTCCTTTCTCTGGTGTAATGATTTCTGAGAGTTCTAGTTACCCCAGACATTATAAAATAATGAATTAGGAACTTTCAGTAGGAGAAATTGCAAGCTTCCAGAGCTGAAGGGTTGCGGTTTCTACAGCTTTTTGCTGTAGGGTCTCCTTCTGCACCTCCATCTTCTGCCCCTCCAGGCTATGCATAAAGCCTTCATAGATAATTCAAATTTTCCCAGTGCAGACTACATCGATAGACTGGGCTACAAACTGGAAAGCCATTTTGCCACTTTAGGCAGAATGGGACAATGGCTTACCCATGCAAATTGGAAATGACCTCTAAAAACCCCAGCAGTATCATGGAGCACTCTGAGGTGCCCAGAGACAGTTGGCATGGCGGATGTCCATTTAGCTGCGCTGTCCTAGGCAACGGTCTAGTCTACCTGTACGTTAGGTCTTGAATCTTAAGTACGCACTATACCTTTAAAGAACATTCAAATCACATTCTTTCCCTCAGAGAATTCTGGGCACTGTAGTTTAACCCTCACAGAGTTACAATTCCCAGCAGCCCTTAACAAACTACAGAGTCCAGAATTCTTGAAAAGGGGAAAATGTGCTTCAAATGTGCTTTAAAGTTATTGTATGTACACAGCCTGAAACATTTAAGTGGAACAAACTAACAGGCAGAATTACCCAGATCCTAGATAACCTTTTCATGATTTCTGTATGGGAGTAAAAATTGCAGCTATTTTGAAATCTTTTGGTATAAACAGTATTAGGTTAAGTAAATTGTCAACTTATATTTTATGATATTGTCTGGTAGAATGCTATTTTATCCTGACAATAAATGTAATTGAATTCAGTAGGTCTAATAATAATAATAATAATAATAATAATAATAATAATTTATTTATATGCTGACTGGGTTGCCCCAGCCACTCTAGGTGGCTCCCAACAAAAATGAGTAAAAACACAATACAACACCACACACTAAAAACTTCCCTGAACTACTTCTGAGTAGACATGGTTAGTTATCTTATCTAGTTTTCAGTTTTATGTGTACACCACAACTTCCTCCTGCCCCACTCCCCATCATATTCTGACAGCATAAGATGGATACCTGTTGTGTATGAAATGTATGAATGTTTCCTCTTTTGGAATTTGACTGCTATTTCTATGTTCTGGCTGGTCCTGTTAAGTCAGTCACACCACGGACCCATTATATCTTTATCTTGCCAGATAAAAAGCAGTGCCCAAGAACTGCCCTACTGCTCAAAGCTTTCCCGGCTATAAGACAGCCTGGCTTGTGTGGGTACATTGGATTTTGAAGTTTTGAGGAACAGCCTGAGCACAAGGAGCAAAGTGGTTTATCTGAAAGGAATGGAGAAGGTCTCGGATGCTGCTGCAAAGATGCTGAGAAGTCTGTAGAGTGTTCCAAAAAGCGGATAAAATAACAAACATGTTACACAACTCTGCATTTCTGGTTATTGCTGCTTTGCATTGGCTCATAACACACAAACGTAAGTACAGTTTTGATTAAGTACTTTGCTAGACAGATTGACCCTAAACTGTTTGGGACATGTGGACTTTACTGGATCCAGCAAGGTTACTTGTGTTTGTATAGTTGGGGCTAAAAGAATAGAGAAGGAAGGACTGCCAGGACCCAAAGAATACAAATTGTGTTCCATATGTACACAATATCCCTAATTATATCATAAATTGGTACAGATTTTAATTGTAAGCCACTTTGAGAGCCCACTGTGGTTGGAAAGCAGGATAGACATATGATCAGTAATAAAATAAATTGTTCAGCCTCACTCATCATGAGGATCCTGTTGACTGTAATCCTTGAAATATAAAGTGATCAAATATATGTGATCAAAGACAAAATCACAGCCAGGGCCCAAGTGGCAATGTAATGATATAAAAATGATGATTATTTAAACATGAACAGATATACATGCAAACATATGTGAGTATGCTTCATGTCTTGGTAATTGCTAAAAAAAAAATTAACTAATTGTCCAGTAGCACCTTAGAGACCAAGTTTGTTCTGGGTATATGCTTCTTCAGATACCTGAAGTAGCTGAAGAAGTGTGCATGCACACGAAAGCTTATACCCAGAACAAACTTAGTTGGTCTCTAAGGAGCTACTGGACAATTAGTTATTTTTATTTATTTATTTCAACTGTGTCAGACCAACACAGCTACCTACCTGAATTGGTAATTGCTGTTCTTTTTTCCAGGCAGTGCTGGCAATGTTGCCATTGCAGATGCTTCAATAATCCCAGTTGGAGGTAAATCCTGAATGTCGTTTATTTCAACCTAAATCCTTCCTTATCCCACTTGCCTGAGATGGCATATGTAATAATAATAATAATAATAATAATAATAATAATAATAATAATAATAATAATAATAATAATAATAATATTTTTGCTGTTGCTTGTTGGAATTTGTTGTCTGCCCTTCACCCCAAGGTCCTGATGTGGGATATATATTCATTCAACAAAATGGCATTAAAGCATTGCTTAAAACCACAAAAGGTGCAAAGATTACTACAGGGCAACAGGGTGGGGGACAGAACTATCTGATCTTGTCTGCTCCCCAGAGGCTGAATTAAGAGGTGTCTTTTGCTGGCTGCAAAATATAAGAGAAGGAATAGAGGGAAATGATTCACTCCCAAATTATAAAACCAGGAGTCTTGCATGACTACAGTATTTGCATGGGTGGCAGCTGCAGACAAGTGCAGATACCTGATTTTGGGAAATGCTAGGAAAACAGTGCTTCCTGATGTCTGCTGAAAGCAAACTCCTGTGTGTGGTTGTGCATGCAATAAGCCTCGTTTGGACTGCAGGCTACTACTGTGTAAACTCGACAATTCTGTGATTCTATGTCTGATGTACAGGCTCCTCCTGAGTCCACTGTGCACCCAGATGGTTGCGTGAATAGACCTTCAGAGTCATCCATCAAAACCAAAATCAGATTCAAGTGTGTGAGAGAGGCAGCAAAATATCTCTTCACACAGTTGTATATGGTTAACATGTGAAACGCCACTAGCACACTAGTATAAACTGATAGATTAGACAACTTGCATCAAAGATAAGTAAGTGGCTATGAGCATTGACAGCTAGATTTGTATCTTCTATATTGAGAGATAATATATTCAGAGATAATAAATCCTTTAAGTTGGAATTGCGTAAGACTCATGATCTCATGGGTTCGAGCCCCATGTTGGGTGAAAGAATCCTGCATTTCAGGGGCTTGGACTAGATGACACCGGGGTCCATACCAGCTCTACAATTCTATGCTTCTAAGTACCACATTCTGGGGACAAGAGAGAGTGTCAGTGGCGTAGCGTGGGGGGTGCAGGGGGGGCCGGCCGCACCGGGCGCAACATCTGGGGGTTAGGGTTAGGGGGCGCAAATCCACGGGTTAGGGGGCGCAAATTACTTGCCTTGCCCCGGGTGCTGACAACCCACGCTACGCCACTGGAGAGTGTGGATATTGCCATCTCACCCTTTTTTCTGAACTGCCACAGAGCATCCAGTTAGCCACTGTCAAAGACTGAATGGTATTTTAAGTTATCTGATCTGACTTCAGTTCGATATCCATGTGCTATCTGTGCTTCTGCTTTTGTTTTGGCAGTAAATAGATGTGTTTTTTCTCCACATCCCCTCCAGATCCTAACATTGCAGTGGGAAAAATGTCATCCCAGTCGAGCACGTATGAAGAAAAGGGGAAGTCAAAGAAGGCCATAGATGGTTCACTGGCCAATAGTTATGCTAATGGAGACTGCACCCTGACGAAGAAGGATTTTGAGCCCTGGTGGATGGTAGATTTGAATTCAGCATTTCAGGTATCTGCTGTGGTGATCACAAACAGAGGAGACTGTTGTGAGTCAAGAATAAAAGGAGCTGAGATTCTTATTGGAGATTCACCACAGAAGGGAGGCACAATGAATCCCAGGTATTTCTCTGCTGTTAACAAATGAATGGTGATGGAAAACCAATAAAGATGGCATGCAATATGATCTTACTTGGAAGTAAGTCCCGTAGGGTTCAGTGCAACCTACTTCCAATAAACTTTTCTTAAGATTAGAACCTTAGACCCAATCCTAAAAACATTTTTGTTGTGAGTAAGTCCCATAGATTTCACTGGAGCTTACTATTTATTGTTTGTTTTTACGCATTTAACACAATTTATATACCACCTGATGTGCAATCACTTTATCAAAAAAACAAGACTTCCAAGCTGTTTGCAATGTTCTGAGAATGAATCTGCTGTAGTTTTTTGCTAGCAGGTTTGTTAATTATACATAACTGAAAAAATATACAGATCTGGAAGTCAGTTAGTCGTGTTGGTTTCCAGAGGACTTGGGGGATATGGAATCTGCATTATAAGACCATTGATTCCTCACTGATGGCTCAATCTGAAGAAAATGTACTACTAAAACATGAACATCCTAACCCTCTCAGTTAAATAAATGGAGGCTGCTTCTGGGTTTTAACTTCTATTGCATCAGCCACTCTTGTAGTCCATCTGTATCTCCTGTCCTCTCCCTTTGGAGGGACGAGCCTGGAAGCTTGGACTATGTTGCCAACTGCCAGGACCCAAAGAAGACAAATTGTGTCCCATACATACACAATATCCTTAATTATATCATACCTTAGTACAGATTTTAATTGTAAGCCACTTTGAGAGCCGACTGTGGCTGGAAAGCAGGATAGGCATATGATCAGTAATAAAATAAATTGTTCAGTCTCACTCATCGTGAGGACTGATCCTGTTGACTGTAATCCATGAAATTGGTAGTTTCCAAAAGATATTCTGGAGGATGCTGTCATTGCATGGAAGCTTCCTAGGGGGTTTTCGGTGAGAGGTCTAGTAATGGTGAACACATCATCTAGATGGTGAACAAAACAAGAGGTTGTGGACTCTCCTTCCTCAGAGGTTTTCAAGCAAAGTTGGACGGCCATCTGTCAGGGATGCTTTAGTTGCAGGGGGTTGACTTGAGATCCCTTCCAGCTATGATTCTAGGAATCCAAACATCCCCAAGCATCAGCTTCCTCGTCACTGCTAGTCTCTCCCTGCATAATGCAGCTATAGGCAAGGGTTGAATATGGTTTCCTGGTGTGTATGAATAATATGTGTATGAATGACATACAGAGTAAGATAGACCTGTTGTATTAACAGAGTAAGTATTTTAGAGCAAGGGCATCCAGCATGGTCCCCTCAGATACTATGGACTCCAACTCCCATCAGCCCTGGCAAGCATCATCGGCAATCAAGACTATAGAAGTTACAGTCCAACGATAGCTGGGAGGTACCACATTGGCTACCCTGCTGCAGAACGTGCTGCAGAATTCTCTACACTTCTGCATAGTTGAGCTATGGCATCTCGATCACAATATGTACTGATGACCACTGTCGCAGATGACTTTGAAAGGGGATTCAATCAATTCATGGAGGATAAGGCCATCAATTGCTACTAGCAATGAAGGCTGTATATTGCAAGCGGCATCAGAGACAGTATGTTGGGGAGTATGGCCAGGGGAGTGCTGCTACACTCATGTTCTGCTTGTGTTGTGGCTTTCCATAGGCAACTGGTTGGCCATTGTGAGAACAGGATGCTGGAGTAGATAGCCCTTTGATCTGATCCAGCAAGGCTCCTCTTAGGAAGTTTAACTGCAAAGAAATGATTGAGCAAAATGTTCTGTGTCTCTTGCTGATATCATTGATCCTTTTGTCCTAAATATTGGTGGGGTTCCCATATTTCCATGTGCCATATCTCCACTGTGCTCTGAGGTCATGCCGCTGAGTAATGCTCTAGTTGCTTTGCAGGTGCGCTACAATCAACAGCATGGGGCGTGGGGAAACCATGTCCTTCACCTGTGCAGGCATGCAGGGCCAGTATGTGACCATTACAATCCCAGGGAGATACGAGTTCCTCTCACTCTGTGAAGTGCAAGTTCTCGCACACCCATGGCTCCATGTGGGTGAGTAGATGGCCTCTGTTGTGGATTTGATGTGCACAGCAAAGGAACATGTTGCTCATGCGATGTGGGCGAACCAAATCACTGATAGTTAGAAAACCCCTATTATCACAACTCAGGTGAGAGAGGGCCTTCCTGCCTTTCCCAGAGCTGACCCATGAATAGATAATGTCAGTAGCTGCACAGGTGGGGCTGCGTTGCTCTCCCGTCTTCCCAACATTGTGCGTCACTACAACTTCTGGGGGGTGGGCAAGGCAGTGGGAGTTTGGCATGGTGTGAGAGGAGCAGTGGAACCAATCCAATACTCTAGCTGCTGCATGTATTTTGTACCCACAGCACATGACGTTCCTGCTGCCTTGCATCCCCTTTTGGTAACAGGCAGGGAAAAGACAGCCGGGTAATATTCTAGTCTATGTTAGTCCTATTCACAATTGAAGTCAATAGACAGGACTAACTTAGGTTTCTTAATTTCAAAGGGTCTACTCTGACTAGGACTTTGTTGGACACAACCCCAGGAGAGCAACACAGCCCCACTGGCTGCTACTGGAGAACAGTATGTCTGTCGATGGGGAGTAGAAGTTTCTCCTGCCTCCACATCTACTCTTCTGCTGGAACTTCACCTCTCTCTTGCCATTCCTGATGTCTGACAACCCACAGTTTCGTCACATACATTTGGGTTGTTGTTGTTTTTTTTTTGAAAAAAGCAAATAATTTATTAAGTTCATACAACCCATACAAAATTTAAACATCAAGAATATTATAGAAGTTTACTATCATAGACAGACAGATAGATAGTTAATAAAAAGCATATATACTTTCAGCTCCTGTCAGACATAATCTTCTTTTGCTGAAACCTGCTCTTATATTTTCCCTGACATAATATGTTTCAGAACTTCATAGAGCTATGTAATCAATTCCCTGCCTTAAAATTTGCAACTCGCCCCTTATGTATTGTGTTGCCAGGTCTGTCCACTAATGACACTAATAACTTCTCTGAACCTCTCTCTCTCAGCTGTTAATTTTACAGCATTTAGCTGTTCTGATATCTTTCTTACTAAGTCTCTGTTATTATGTTTCTGATTAATTATCCAGGCTTTTGCATATAGTATTCTAGCTAGAGTTATAATATATATAACACTTGGTTTTGATCACATGCTCTTATATGGTCTTTTACATAATATTTTACATGAGGAGGTCCAATGAAACCTAGCAGCCCAATATTTCACGAAGGACTGTAATAACCATTTGCCTTATTTCATTTCCACCAAAGGTGAAAGTTTGGTTACATAACACTTGTGAGTAACGTGAATATTTTTCTCACCAGTGCCAGAAGCTCAGACGTGTCATTTCTTTTGCAGTTCATGATGGTGGACGGAGCCCTGTGAGAGACAGCGAAACTGATTTAGGTAAGTGCTCAGTTGTGTGTTGGACTATGACTCCCATCGGCTCCAGCCAGCCTGACCAATGACCAAGGATGATGGGAGTTGTAGTTCAGAAGCATATGGAGCGCCACAAGTTCCCCACTGCTTTGCTGAACAGTGATTTCCTGTAGAAGTGCTAATGATGTTTTCCCTTCTAGGTCTGCAGGGCAGAGTTCTGAGTTTTCTTAATGAATCAAAGGAGAGATATGTTGTCATATCTCCACTGCAGCCTCTGAATGTCATGGAATTCACACTCTGCATGAGGGTCTCAGTAGAAGATTTGAGCGATCGTAAAGTCATTCTCTTCTCCTACCGCTCTCAAAAGGATGAACTGAGGATCTTGCGTGAGGCAAAGGGCTGCTTTGGCTTACACATGGGGGGTCAGAGTGTGATGTTTGCCCTCCCCGATCTCAGCACTTTGGGAAGTCATATGTGTGTCACCTGGGAAGCTGAGTTTGGCCTCACCACCTTTTGGATGAATGGGAAAAGGAGCGTCCGAAAAGTGCACAACGTAGGGCATATTGTTCAGTCGGGGGGCACTGCAATGCTTGGATGGGATCAGAGTGCACAAAATAAATCCGAACAGCAGGAACGGCGTTTTGTGGGGGAAATAACGGATCTCTACATGTGGGATTATGTACTGAAATCTCAAGACATTCAAGGTGTGTTCCAGGTCCACCAGTTTCCTAGAGGAAACATCTTTGACTGGAAAATGTTATCGTACAAGATTACGGGGAATGTGCTGGTATTACCTAAGGACTAACACCCAAGGAGGATATGGGCATTATTAAGATATGCAGGTTCTTCCTCCTTTGCAAAAGAATAAATGAAAAGGGAAGGAGGGAAAGCACCACCTGAGATGTGGAAGCGCAGCTGGTGTCATTATTCACATTGCCTGTAATTATTCACATTGTAGGATTGTTGACTCTGCCGTATGAAAATTCTTTCGTACTGAAAATTGTTGAAGTAAACCATAAATTTTAAATAAAACAGCCCTATGAATAATCAAATTTGAAAACAAGATTTATTTACTCATGGCAAGCTGTTGTGTATATAAGAAAGACATATCTATAACTGTACTAGGGGCTAGAAACTTATTGTGCGTTTGCGAAAGAAAGCTGTGGATTCTTAAAACATCTATAAAGACCTTGTGGCTTTAATAAGGGTGCTCCAGGAGATATTTGAGATGCAGCAAGCTTTGCTATTTTCATTTTTGTGACCATTATTAAAGTATGTGCACTGTTGCTGGCCTCAGTGTACTGGATAGTCTGAGTCACAAAAACCAGAAACATACAAATGAGAAGCAAAGCTGTTCCTAGCGCCAAGGATCAGACAATCTAAACTTGAAGTACTTAGGGATGCAACAAAGGGAGATGAAAGAGTGACAAAGAGCATTGCTGCTGTACAGGCTACAGTCTCTAAGCCCACTGCAGGCTAAAGCTAAATAAAATTCCAAAAAATAAGCTCTGTGGAATAATTATATGAGCAAACATCATGTCATTCAGGACAAAATTGTGAAGAATGCTGATGAAATTAGAAATAGGATGAATAGTATCTTTGCACGCCAATAAATTCCATCTGGGAACCCACGTGAGATGGGTTATTGTTTATCCAGTTCAGTTGAAAATGTTTTGAGTGGGGATTCAGGAATCTGACCAAATCAAGGGGAAGGTTTTCAAATGTGTATCAAGTAAGCACAAATCCACTTTGTCTGATTAACTTATATACACAGTCACCTATATAGAAAAACAACCTTTATATAGAAGACTGTCCCCTAACTGCTTTTTAGAAATATGGGGCTGGATAGCTCAGTTACTACAGTGGTACCTCAGGTTAAGTACTTAATTCATTCCGGAGGTCTGTTCTTAACCTGAAACTGTTCTTAACCTGAAGCACCACTTTAGCTAATAGGGCCTCCTGCTGCTGCTGCGCCGCTGGAGTGTAATTTCTGTTCTCATCCTGAAGCAAAGTTCTTAACCTGAGGTAATATTTCTGGGTTAGTGGAGTCTGTAACCTGAAGCATATGTAACCCAGGGTACCACTATACTTGCAAAGTGCTAGAACAGGCCGTACAATTTGCAGCAGAGAAATGGCAGGAGAAAGGGAATACTTAGCCTTTCCTGCCCCCATAACTTTCCTCTTCTAGTTCCTTCCCTGTTTGTTTTTACAGTCTGTGTATATTTGCCATAATAAGTAGATAAAACCAGCTTGGAAGGGAGGAAAGTACAGCATTTCCATCCTGTACACTGTTCTATAAACAGTCCTGGCCCCCAGTCCTACTGCTTTGTGGATGAGAAGCAGCTTCCTAGCCCCTTAAGGGCTGCCATTAATGTAGTTCCAAGATGGCGGCTTTTGATTTATTAAGATCTCCACCATTGTTTTCCTACCATGAGATCTTCCAAGTTCTTTTTGCAGAAAGCTTTGTTCATTCCTTTATTTGTAAACTACAGCTTCTTCTTCACTGTTACAAGTTGTGCTCAAGGAAACATGCAAAAGCCACATCCTTGGCACATGGCTACACAAAGAACCCCTCAGGCCTTTCCTGTTTTCAGGTGGGTTTCAATCACATACAGGTGAATTCAGGTTTTGTAATTAACACTGACTTGGAACCCTTGAACAAAAAAAGCCCCCTGCTCCTCCGCCCTGGCACATCAGAATTTTTGCAATAAGGAAAATAAGGGGAAATGCACTGGGAATGGTAGTCCAAAACATCTAGAACAGTGGTTCCCAATTAGGGGGTCTGTGGCCCCATGCCTTGCCTCCCCCCAACTAATCTTTTGTCATTTTTGCATGGTAATATAACAAATTTTATGGTCTGTTTTAGCGCTGTGCAATTTTTCAATATACTGTACAAAAGCACTTTTGAAATCACACCACGATCAGGGGCATAGGAAAGGGGGGCAGGGGGCCTCCCCAGGTACTATCATGGAGGGGGGTGACAAATTATCAAGGAACAATTACTGCCCTACTAGGGAGGTTCATTAAAAAAAACTTTTTTTAAAAAAATGCCTGCTCCAAAGGTCTTATGTTACTACACTAGGGATGATATAGCTACATAAGAAATTTCATGCATATCATAATAATAATAATAATAATAATAATTTATTATTTATACCCCGCCCATCTGGCTGGGCCTCCCCAGCCACTCTGGGCGGCTTCCATAAAAACCAAAAATACAGTAAAATGTCATATGTTAAAAACTTCCCTGAACAGGGCTGCCTGTTAATATCTTGACCCTCCTCCATGAAAATAGCTGTTTATTTGGCAGTTTTCCTATGTCGTGAAGGCTGAAATTTCAACAAAGCACACACCTTTGCTAGACTCTTTTCAGGCACCTGCTAAAAGCATTCTTCTTTAGGCAAGCATACCTAGATGCTTAGGAAGTTGAAGTAATTTTAATCTGAATATTTTAGCTTTTGTATGTTTTAAAGTAGGATTGTTAATTTTTCTTGATTTTACTGCTGTGGTGTTTTTTTGTCTTTTGTTTTGGTAAACCACTTTACAGGTTTTTTAAAATAAATTTTATTAAATAAATAGGCAATAAACATAAATAAAATAACACAAGCCAAAAGACAACCCACAGTATCCACAGTATCTGCCCATTTTTGCATGGTAATATAACAAATTTTATGGTCTGTTTTAGCGCTGTGCAATTTTTCAATATACTGTACAAAAGCACTTTTGAAATCACACCACGATCAGGGGCGTAGGAAAGGGGGGCAGGGGGCCTCCCCAGGTGCTATCATGGAGGGGGGTGACAAATTATCAAGGAACAATTACTGCCCTACTAGGGAGGTTCATTAAAAAAAACTTTTTTTAAAAAAATGCCTGCTCCAAAGGTCTTATGTTACTACACTAGGGATGATATAGCTACATAAGAAATTTCATGCATATCAGTTAATATCTTGACCCTCCTCCATGAAAATAGCTGTTTATTTGGCAGTTTTCCTATGTCGTGAAGGCTGAAATTTCAACAAAGCACACACCTTTGCTAGACTCTTTTCAGGCACCTGCTAAAAGCATTCTTCTTTAGGCAAGCATACCTAGATGCTTAGGAAGTTGAAGTAATTTTAATCTGAATATTTTAGCTTTTGTATGTTTTAAAGTAGGATTGTTAATTTTTCTTGATTTTACTGCTGTGGTGTTTTTTTGTCTTTTGTTTTGGTAAACCACTTTACAGGTTTTTTAAAATAAATTTTATTAAATAAATAGGCAATAAACATAAATAAAATAACACAAGCCAAAAGACAACCCACAGTATCCACAGTATCTGCCCACAGTCGTCTACTTGTTATCAGAGGCTCAGAATCCACATTCCTTTGTAAGAAAATATGAAATAACGTAAAACTATTTTTGCAGGCAAAAATTAAAAAAATTAAAAAATCAATGTGTGTGTGGGTGACAAGAAATTTTCTGCACTGGGTACCACCTGACCTTCCTACGTCTCTGACCACGATAACAATTTTGAGCCAGCAAGACGCAGAAATAAAGTGGTACCTCTGGATGCAAGCACAAATTCCCCCAGTGCTGCTGCGTGCGGGAAACTATCTAGGGAGTGTTTCCTGCCGGCAGCTGCATGTGGGGAGAGGCTCAACAACTTTGGGCCATCTCCCTTCATTTTCCTAAAACTGAGTCCCTAAAAAAAGGGGGGCATCTTATAGACAGAAAAGTACGCTAGTTACCATGTAGGGTGTGATGAGATAAAATCAAATGTGGGTCCGTAGTAGTAGTAGTAGTAGTAGTAGTAGTAGTAGTAATAATAATAATAATAATAATAATAATAATAATAACAACAACAACAACAACAACAACAACAACAACAAAATGTATACCCCGCCTATCTGGCTGGGTTTCCCCAGCCACTCTTCCAACAAAATATTAAAATACAATAGTCTGTTAAACATTAAAAGCTTCTCTAAACAGGGCTGCGTTCAGATGTCTTCTAAAAGTCTGGTAGTTGTTTTTCTCTTTGACATCTGATGGGAGGGCATTCCACAGGGTGGGTGCCACTACCGAGAAGGCCCTCTACCTGGATCCCTGTAACTTGGCTTCTTGCAGCGAGGGAACCGCCAGAAGGCCCTTGGCGCTGGACCTCAGTTTCCGGGCAGAACGATTGGGGTGGAGATACTCCTTCAGATATATTGGACTGAGGCCGTTTAGGGCTTTAAGGTCAGCACCAACACTTTGAACTTTGCTCAGAAATGTACTGGGAGCCAATGTAGGTCTTTCAAGATGGTGTTAGCGGCCGCTCCCAGTCACCAGTCTAGCTGCCACATTCTGGATTAGTTTTAGTTTCCGGGTCACCTTTAAAGGTAGCCCCATATAGAGTGCATTGCAGTAGTCCAAGCGAGAGATAACTAGAGCATGCACCACTCTGGCGAGATAGTGTGTACCTTTTTAAGGGGGAAAGATTGTGTCTTTAGAATATTGTTTATAATAATGTCCCTTATTACTTCAGTTTAATCTGGTGAATTTAATGCATACCTTTCCAGATATGATTGCACTTGGGAAATGCATGATAGAAAAGCAGATTATAACTCACTTATGGGAAACAAACAAACAAACAAACAAACAAACAAACAAACAACAACTGAACAACATCGGTGTAAAGATGATGACTAATTCCAAATGTATGATGACCAATGTCTGAGCTAAATGGGTGCTTTGTGCAAAGTTAATTGCTGGTTCTTTGGAAGGAGGCTTAGGTAAATATGATATTAAAAGCAGGAAAAAGGCCAATGATAAATAATCATACCATTGGTTGAAAATTCTGGCATCAAGAACAGTATATCTCAGTATATCTCTGTGGATATAACATGGCTGATGCAACTCCGTATTTACAGGCTTATGGCACAGGGAGAACAATGTAGTGGAAAAGTTTCAGACAGATCCGTAGCTATTTGAGTTCCCAAATATTTGGTGTCTGTCTTGAAATTTTCACGTGATTTTAGCTTGCTGATCAATGTGGTGTGATGCAATATTTGTATTTATATGACTGGGAGAGTCAGAGAACTGTTTCCAATTTACCTGTTTGTTTTTAAATTTAAGCACATAGTCCATGCATGTTTGCTGAACTTTTCCTTCATTTCAGTTTCCTTCCTCCATTCATCATTTTGTTACTGACAAGGAGAAATATTTGTTCTCTGAGAAAATCAAATCAGTATCTCGTGTCCTTAGTTTGGAAGAATCCTAATTGGAGGATATCAGCATTCAGAAAGGTATATTAACCTCTTCGAAATTCTCCAGATGCATTGAAGAGGAGAGTGTTTTCCCAACGATTTCTCTTCTGAATTTTCTTTACAAGCCATTGAGGAGGACACCATGCTTTTAAGAAGAACCTCCATATCTGTGGCATTTTATCTCTGCCTGCTGCTTATGACTCCTCTGCCAACGCTAACTTTCCAAGAAGGTCTGTTTCTGAGCTTGGGCATCAATTTCCCCCTTTTCTTCTCTCCTTTTCAGTGATTCCACCAACAGCAAGATTCCATTTATTTATTTATTGCATTTACACCCACCTGTTTCTCCAAGGAGCGCAACGTGGCATACATGGTTCTCCCCATTTAATCCTGTGAGGTAGGTAAGGCTGAGACGCAGTGTCTGGCCCAAGGTCACCCAGTCAGCTTCATGCTGAGTGGGGTTTTGAACTCTGGTCTGCCAGGTCCTACTCTGTTACTCTAACCACTGGACCAAATTGGCTCTCTTTCAGAAGCTCAACAGCCCACAGGTACGTACCAATTCACAGCACTCTCGGCATCTCTCCAAATCGGAACTACTGCAGAGTCTTTCTCTGCTCTCCCCTGACTAGCTGAAGTGTCTTTTACTTCCAAAAGCAGTTGGGGGTGGAGGGAAGGAAGGGAGCCTTCCAGGGCATCACAGGAAACCTCAGCCATGAGCTCTTGATGGGGGCAAAGGACCAACCAGTCATTCCTGCCTAAATGGCCACTGGGAAGGTGTCCCAAGGGGAAAGGAGAGATGGGATCTTCCCTTCTGAAATGTGAAACAGAGCTCTAACATCAGAGTGGTGGATCCGATGCCAAAACCTCCCTTACTCTCTTTGCCACTGGCTCTATGGCTTCAGAAGGGCATTCTGGTAAGCAATGTGGATCCGAAACATCCTAAGCCATCCTGGTCCCCTAACACACCATTAAAATGGGAAAATATTGAGTCATGTTCCTGAGTGTGACTAAACCTCCCCCTCTCCTTTGGAAAACATTTTTTTTATGGTAATGCGATAAAAGGAGAGAGGAGTGCATGTGTGTTCAAGCCTATTCCCACAGTAAGAGAATAATGACCTGCGCTACAGCTCTAGGAGTCTCTCTTAGCCAGTCAATCAGATTTTTATTGTTTGTGGTCAATGGACACTGCAATATTATCTAATAACTCTTCCGCTCCTTGCAGGATTCACTTGCCCAGAGAACTGGTTGAAGCGTGAAGGAAACTGTTATGGCTACTTCGAGGAACCTGTGACCTTTGCACAGGCTAGGGTAAGAGATGGTTTATCATTGTATTAGCTGTGCATATGAGGAGTCAACATCCCTTTCCTCTCTGTGAAAATAGAGACTGGACAGGAAGGTGCTGGAAGGATGGAGTTGGGCCTGGCTATACTGAGGCCGGTGGCCATTGATGGTGCTCATGGTTTGGTGCACTCTCTGTGTGACAGGAATCACTTTGTGGCACAGCGTGGCTGGCTCCACACAATGCGGGAAGGCTGGTGTTGGCCCCCAAATCCCACAAGACCTCACTTGCTCGCATTGCATGGTCTTGCGTGAGTTCTGGGAGTGGGTGGAAAGGAGACCTCCTTAAAGAAGGTTGCTGTGCCTCAGGTCAGTCCTTTCCTCAACGAGTTTCAGATAAGAAGGCACAACAATCTGTGGGGAGAGTGCAGAACTTCAAAGGTTGGTGTCAGGGTTGTGGGGCGTCAGGAGTGAACCTACTCTACACTGGATTATTGGTTTATTTACTCAAAGCAAAAGGGTAGTATTGCCAAAGAGTAGATCCCTAATGCACAATATTAATCCAGTAATTTTAAGGCAGAAGAAATAGTAATGAATATAATAAAGAACAATTATCATTATTATTTATTACATTTGTTAGTTGCTTTATCTTGCCCAGGGCAACCCACAGTGACTTACAACCAACCAATAAACCAGCCAGATCAAAAAACACCACATAGATACATTAGAGCCAAGAGGAAAAAGAAATACATGAAAAATATCCCGCCCACTTCTAAAAGGCTACAGAGAGTTGAAGGCCAAAGGACAGGTTATAGAGGAAAGTTTTTGCCAGGCACAAAATCATGACTTTTCAGCCTTCGTAGCATTTATCTGTTTCTCTTTCATTCTTCTGCATTATTGTTTTAATGTAAAAAAAGATGAAAAATGGAACAAGGGCAAAACTGGTATTAAATTATGAGCACTTGGCACTAGTGTTTGCATAGGGCTGGAAGGCTTATCGTGCAAAGGCTAAACTGCAACCCGGGGCAACTTAACTGATAAAAAGAAAGAAAGAAAAAAGAAGCTAAACCTGACTCTGTTGATAGCTGAGCTCTAGCTGTTGCAGCAAGCAAACCTTTGTTCAGTTTTGGTAGAGGATGATTTGATTTAAAAAGAAAGTCAAAGCTAGCAGCTGGGGACTGTGTCTAGAACCTGGTGCAACCCATAGAGTGAATGGCATTCTTTGTGTCCTTGTGTAGGAGAAATGCCAAAAGGAACATCGTGCTGACCTAGTCTCCTTCCATAGCAAGGAAGAAGTCTGTGCAATCGCGAAATTTGTTTCTGGCTTTTGGGACAACAAAGATGTTTGGATAGGTCTCCACGATCCTCAAAAGGTGAGTGCAGCAAGCTCCCTGGTGCTTAACGTCTCGGGATGTTTCCAACACTCTTCTCTTCTGAATTTCTCTCTGGATTTTGGAAATCAAAAACAAGATCAAGTAATTCAAAAGTGGAACTGATGCATTGGAGATCTCCATGATGGCAAATATCAACACAATCTGTCAGGAAATGTCACTGTCGGACCAAGAAAGCCTTCTCCAATAATTGCTTATCTGTAAGAACTTTCTCTCTCAGGGTTGGGGAGAAACACATACTGTATTGGACTAGCTGTAATGTGGAAGTGAGAGTCAAACTGGGTGCAGGATGGCCCGGGTTCTAATGTTGAGCCAGCCAGTCGCCATCAAACCCAGGGAAGGGGAATCTGTGGCCTTCCGGGTGTTGCTGGGCTTCAGCACCCATTGTTGGGAGCGAGCCAGCAATAAATCACACAGACTAAGTGAACTTAACTCTTTATCTGAAGAAACGGGATCTGCTCAGGAGTGCCAGGCCTAATGAGCACTAAAACTCTTATTCGGTACAACTTGTTGTTATGAGGCAGTTGCGAAGAATGGAGGCTTCCCACAGGTGCCCAACCCTCCTCCTCTCCCAGGCTTTCCCCAAGCAATCTGAGACTGCAGCTGGGTGTCTGCCTTTACAGACGTGGGAGACACCCATGCTTCTTCACCAGCCTGACTCATCTCTGCCTCTTGGCCTCACTCCTCTCCTGCTTCTGTTTCTGCTGCAGCTTCTGGACTTCTCTCTGCCACAAACTCTCCCTGATCACTAAACCCTGTTACCTCTTCAGCTTCTGACACCTCCTCCTCCTCCCTCTGACCACTCGTCCCACCACCAGTCCCCTGTCTCTGAGCCTTCTTCCCATGGAGCTTCCGCAGCTGGTTCCCCTTATTCTTCCTCTGCATCCAACCAGTCCATGGCACCCATTAACCCCAGCCAGCATGTCCAGGGCTCGGGATGATGAGTGTTGGAGTCCAACAATACAGTGGTACCTCGGGTTAAATACTTAATTCGTTCCGGAGGTCCATTCTTAACCTGAAGCACCACTTTAGCTAATGGGGCCTCCTGCTACTGCCGCGCCGCCGGAGCACGATTTCTGTTCTCATCCTGAAGCAAAGTTCTTAACCCGAGGTACTATTTCTGGGTTAGTCTGTAACCTGAAGTGTATGTAACCTGAAGCGCATGTAACCTGAGGTACCACTGTATATGCCATAAATTTCTTATCATTGAATGAACTTCATAGGTCAGCAGGGAGGAGAATTTGGTTTGATCTACATTTTTAAGTGAACTGATCAAATTCACACCTCTTGGGCCAATATATAAATTATCCTTTGGCTCTCACACTTCTGGAGGAAACACTGGTGCCTGCTGGTGTTGTATTGGCAACCCCTATGGAAAATGAAGAGCACAGGCCTCCAAAACATACCTGCCCTTTACAGCAGAGTGGGGCGGGGCAAGGGGAACGTTTCTGGCTGGAGGGGGTCAGATCTTTATCTTCCCCACTCCTCTCAGGACAAAGATGGCAGGTGGGCAACCTGCCAATCACCTCACCTCATAGTGATGTCAGGTGATGCTTCCCCTGGGAACCCCAGTGAGCAGGACTTCAAAGCAAACTGTGGGGCTTTCAAAGAGCCCTTTGTAAACACAGCACACAGGGATGTTTACAAAGGGCTGTTGAATCCTGCACCTGTGCTTCTCCATCAAACCTTCACAGAAATTTGAAGGAGAAATGCAGAGATTTGAAGGTGGTGGTGTCTGAAAGCCTTGAGCATGGTGCAGTCCCACTGCCCATCATCTGATAGGATGGGAATGCAATGTCCTGCATCAAAACTATCCAGAATCTGAAGAAAAAGGCCAAGTTGCTTATTGGCTCCCAACCAAGGCATATCACATTGCAGACCTCCTACTTAGCCGTAAACTCAATGAAGTCATACCACAGGTGTGGGAAATCTTTGACCCTCCAAATGCTGCTGAACTACAACTCCTAAGCTTCTGAAAGCATGGCTGATAGCCAGAGATGGTGGGAATGTAGTCCAAAAACATATTTGAGGGGGGGGTATAGATTCCCAACCACAATTTTATTCCCAGGCAGACTGGTCTAGGACTGCAACCTTGGTAAGTTTCTGAGCCATTCCACGAGCATTCTCCAAAGTATTCCACATGGTTGATTCCCTTACTAACTGCATTTCTTGCCTTCCACCTGCAGGATAACGTGTGGGATTGGACTGATTCCACCAGCTTTAACTTATATGCTTGGCTGGATGACACAGAGAGAAAGAATGAATACTGTGGGGTATTGCTCCACGGCACAAGTAAGTGTGCAGGTGCTTTGGCAGATGGGGACACAGGGATTCAGGAAGGAGAAGAGCAAAATACGGCTGCTTTTGTGTACCTTCCAGCTCTAACACTTTGAGAGCTGAGATTTATGGGTGTTTCCTCTAAACAGCACTGCTTGGGTCGGAGGTGGGAAGGATGCAGTTTGTAGCACAAAAAGTGGCTGGCACACCTAGACACTCCTCTTTTGCTGCAGCCTCTTCCCTCTGCCACATTCACCCAGCCAGGGTTCAGGGCATGTGCTTGCTAGGTTGTTAAAGCAAGAGCAAAAGGGGAAGAGGATTCCAGAGAAAATGCTTTCAACAAGTGAGGTAGCTGTTCACCACCTGCTGTTCTGTACAGCAATTGTACTGTGAAATTGCTTGGAGATGCTTCCTAGGATTCATAAGAGGCATAAAGGACGCCACCACCACTCCACTTAGCAACTGTTCAGTAGAGGCCTGACTTCCCAAATCTGCCAGCTTTGTAGCTCAAACCAGTGGTAATCCTGATGGGCTTAAAGACTTTTGCCTGGCAGGAAAGGTGGCATATACATCAACCAGGTGGCTAGCACAGGTAGTCATAATC
This sequence comes from Podarcis bocagei, assembly GCF_964188305.1. Classification (NCBI taxonomy): domain Eukaryota; kingdom Metazoa; phylum Chordata; class Lepidosauria; order Squamata; family Lacertidae; genus Podarcis; species Podarcis bocagei. The sequence continues at coordinate 36,558,412 of NC_138135.1, read as the reverse complement.
ACATTTTTAATATGCTGCCACTGTGTCACCTTAAATATCCCGTGCTGCCACTTGTGTATGTCTGTGCATTCACCTCCAGCCAAGGAGGCTAGAAATTTGGCAATTCTCAAAATGCAAAAGTTTAAATCAAAACCCAAAATTCTCAGTTGCACAGAGGATTGCATTTTGCATATCACATCTACAGCTTTGCTTTTAGCCTTTCTCCTAAGGATGTAATCATGTGCTTGCAAAACTGTAAATAGTTAATAACTCTTCTCGAAACTTAGAAGTAGTGCTGAAGAACGGACATTGGGCTTATCCGTACTTAGCTTTCCTCTGCGCTTCCCAGACACAGGGCTGCATTTTAAGCTCTGTGTCTGAACTGCTGAATTGGAGCAAACAGCACTCCGCAGAAAATCCAATTGCCTTTTGTTGCGCTTCAGCTTTAAAGAGTGGGTTTTTGTGGGGTGTTAAGTTGTGGGCGAACATATCAGATGACACAGCGATTCTTCAAACAGGTCTTCTTTATTCTGAGGCCAGAACTGAACTGGGCTGAAGGGCTCAGTCAGCCTGCTTATCTAGAGCTCCAGTACCTTGTTACTGTAACAACATTCTAAAACTATCCAATCACTGAACGTCACTTTCGATCCTTCATTTGCATACAAACTATCCAATCACTGAACGTCACTTTCGATCTTTCATTTGCATAACTATCTACAGTATCCCCCTGCTGGCCCAGGGTGAGAACTTCAGTACATAACATGGGGAATGCTCCAGGGCAGGGAAAAGAGTGCTTGGACACAGAGTTGTGCCTGGAAAGCACAGCTCAAAAGATAAGTACACATAAGCACATTGTCTGTGGTTTCTTATTCTTGCTGCAGCCTGCCGTTTAGCCAGTTTGGCAGGTTTCTGTGGTGCTTCAGGCAATACTTACGACTTTTCCAGACAGCCTTTCTAGACAGTACATTCTTGGTTATTTCTACTCGTGATGGCACAGGGCAGCCCGACAAAAACTTGCTTTCCGTACTCTTTGTGCCTGAAATGTTTTGGGGCAGATATCCTGCTTGGTTTCCAATCATCGCATGTCCTGCAGCTTCCTGCTGAAATCCTGTAGCTTTGTATACTTCCAACGTCCCGGGTTATTGCTGTCTTGCCTTTGTTGCCCTGTGGTGCAAGAGTGGCCCCTCCAAATGGCAATGATGCAACAACACCAGGGGGGCATTGCAGAACAACTAATAAAGCAAAATGATGCATGGATGGTCCACTATAAATGCACTGCTCGTGCATCAGTGATATGTTGCAGAACACACTCATGCAAAACCCCATTCTGGAGGAGCCCTCAGTGAAGATGAAAAAAGGGGGCTGAGTGAGCCACTCATGTTTAGCATTTGAAATCTCAGGAGCCGAATTGGTGAACTTCCTCCAGGTCAAACATTGTGTTTATGGTGATGGATACAGAAATTCTGACCATGGTTTTGATCTGTGACAGCTGTTTCATACATATGCATTTTCCATATAGGAAAAAAAGACCTGCATAGTAATGTTCTATTGCTTCAGATGGGCACTGAAGACAGTTTCCCCCTTGGCAAGCTTTGAGGAGGATTGCTCCCAAGTGAATTTCATACCGCTATCTCTCTTGACTTTATTTTATTAGACAGAAAACCCCTATATGTTTTTGTTCATTGCGTGTGTTGTTTCTTGTGCATTGTAAGTGAATCTGGATAATTCATACAGAGGTGGAATATACAGTATATATTATTTCCAAAGAAAATATATATTTAAGGCTGTGGTCATCCCACATGAATGTGTGAACGAGCCTTAAAAGGCCGTGGAGTGAACAACACTTTTTTAATAAGACAGAAGACAGTTAATATTTTAATTAATAGTTTTAATAACCTATATTGCATGTTTAATATTTTGCAGTATGTTGTCCAAGGAATGTTTGTGGATGGGTAGCTATAAACATGTAATGCATAAAATAAACAACCCTGGGAGGTTGCATCCCAAGCAGAGCACAGATCCTGCAACCCACAAATCACCCTGGTATCTCAGCTGCCTTATTTTTCTTTCCGCATAGATTACATTTCATGGGACAGCAGAAATTGTGAAACCAAGAGCCCCTACCTTTGTAGATCGACACCACAAATTATCGTTCGTGAGTGCTAACAAGGAGGAACCCTGGCTGGCTGTCTAGAAGAACCTGCACCCAGAGGGATGTCAACTCCTTCCATGACTGCTAAACTCACCTGCTACTCATCTATAGGCTGAAATCCCAAATAAACAGTAGAACTTGCAACTCAATGTGGCTGGGTGTGTCATCTGTTACAAGACGGGGAAACGTATTCCTTGATTTTTCTTACCTATTTTATTTATTTAAACAGTCATAACCCTTACTTTTACAAAGTGGTGGTGTACCCAGCAAAAATGATTTAGACAGCAAACCATCTTGGGGGTTGAATCCAAGACCTTCTGTGTGCTGTGGCCCTTCCTGTTGAAGATACTCACCTGTCCCACCTGTCTCCTGTCATGGAACCTTGTGATTCTCAGGTAGTCACATGTCCAGGAATTTACCAAACCTAGACCTGCTTAGCAACTTCAAAGTGATTGTCTCCTGTGCCTTCACACCATAATAAAAGGCTAATAACAGCACAGTGCACATTGATGCATTTATTAATTTAGGTAAAGGGACCCCTGACCATTAGGTCCAGTCATGACTGGGGTTGTGGCGCTCATCTCGCTTTACTGGTCGGGGGAGCCGGTGTACAGCTTCCGGGTCATGCGGCCAGCATGACTAAGCTGCTTCTGGCGAACCAGAGCATCAAGTCCTAGGCTCTGTGGTTTAACCCACAGCGCAACCCGCGTCCCTTCATTTATTAATTTACTGCATTTATACTTCACCTTTTTCTTCAAGGGGCTCAAGGTGGCATACGTGGTTCTCCCTGCTCCTTTATGCTCCACAACAACCCTGTGAGGTGGGTCAGACTCAGAAGCAGTGCCTGGCCAAAGGTCACCTAGTAAACCTCATGCCAGAGCTCCAGTCTCTCAGGTCTTAGCCTGACACAAACCACTCCACCATGTGGTACTGTGTTCTCTCAGTACCTTTGGGGGCAAAGAGCAGCAGTTGGAAGGAAATAAAACCTGTCAAGAAAATGGCATGTTTCCGTGGGGCCCTTATCTTTGTCCCACAGAGAGCGAGAAAAACCTGTCTTTATTATTGGAAAGAGTTTGAGTGGTGCTAGCAGATGAGTTGTAAGAAACCCACAAGGCATATGGTACCAACATTGTACAGAAAACAGAAAAGTCCATGAAGAGAAAAACAGCACATTGTGCTTGCCTATCAGGTAGAGAGGGACACATATGTCAATTTCAGTTTCTCTCATTTTCTCATTTATTCCAGTCTATTTTCCCAGTCCAGTTTAGTCCCTCAAATCAGTTTCTGTGGTTTTTTAAAAAAGTACTCAAGACAACTGAGCAAAATTTTCCTTCAAATTTAAACTACTGCACATATCTTTGTGTGCAATTTGCTCATACACAATGCCTGGTTGCTTCAATAAAACCTTCCCAGGTGGAGGGAATTTGGAAGAACCCCTCTGGATTTCTGTATAAATATACCGTAACAGAGATAAAATGCATGAAACCACAGTGTGGCCAATGGGATTTGTTTCTGGGTAGAATATATATGAGAGAAAACCAGCCATGTTATTCTGTTGTGGAAAAAACACACATTTGGAGTGAGCAAAATGGTGATTCTGCCCAACACGTGAGGCAAGGGTGTAGTTCTAACACTGAACGTGGCTGTGGACCAGACTCTCCTTATTGGGTGTCGTCCAGATGTTGAACTACAACCCCAGGAGCCCCAGTCAGCTTGGTTGAAGGAGGTTACTGTAGGCAATGGGTTTTTGAGATTGTATTGCTTGCCTCCTACTGTCATTCAACTGCCATTCCTCCCCTTTTATGGCCATGTTAAACAAAGCTGATAAAGTGAACACACTCTCTCTTTTGCACAGCTGGAGTTTGTTCATAAGTTGTAAACAAGTCCATCATGCTGTTCCCAAGGCTGCCAGATTAGATTACATCTTTAGGCTTTGAATCAATATTGCTGCAGTTGAATAATGTTGATTTTCAGGAGCTGAAGCTGCTAGCCTTGAACTCTGTTGCAGAAGAAGTTGAATGGATATTGACAGTTTTCCAGAAACCACCGGGCAGCAGAGTCCCAGCTGTCTTTAGCTAGGCAAGATAAAACTATCTTGCATGCCTCCCACCCTGCTTCTACTCTTGGGCTGGAAAACAGGGAACATGGTCTTAAAACTGTATAGGGATGGGTGCATCTGTCCATTTTAGTTTCTCTCAAATTTCCCTACTTCCATTCTGAAGTTCCAGTGATGCCAACACTGGATTGGGGGCCCTGCATTCACCCACTCAATCCATGCATAAATGCATATGTACATTTATTAACTTAGCCTAGTCTGCCTCACACGGCTGTTGCAAAGATAAAAAGAGGGGAGGACAAGATACACAACCTTGCGCTTCTGATCTGAATAGCAAGATACAAAGGCAGTGACATGGGTTGGCTGGATACAGAGGAGTGGTGAGAGGCACCAGCTGGGGAACCCCCAAGGGATCCCCCAGACTGAGAGACAGGGGGTTGGTTGTGGCACAATGATGAGTGGTCGGGGGGGGGAGAAGAGAGAGCAGACTGGGAGGAGGAGTTGATGGAAACTGAAGAGGTATCAGGGTTTAGTGAGCAGGAAGAGGCTTAGAAACAGAGCAATCCTGATTCAGAGGTAGAAGAAGAGGCTGGAGAGGATCGGGCCAAGAGGTAGAGATGAGGCCGGCTGCTGAAGAATCCAGGGAGTCTCTCACTCCTGCTCCGTCCAGCTCCCCTTCCCCCTGGTCTCACAGAATACCAAGAGGAATGAAGAGGGTGGAGCAATGAGAGGCTAGATGAAGGAGCCTGAGATTGCTTGTGTAGGACCCGGGGAGAAGTGCAAATTTGAAGGATGACTGTGTTTCAGTTAGCACATTGGTATGGAAAGTGTAAATCAGGCAGATTCCTCCTGCAAATGTGAACTGAATTCTATTTCTCTCCCAACCTTAGAAGTGTTCTTGCTTCTTTTGCTTCTGCTTTGATGTTATGCTAATATCATGAGAGGGATTTCCCCTGCTATCCCACCCCTTGTCTTTGGAAGCCTTATAAGAAGCTGCTGCAGAAGAGGGACACTGAGAAACATCATCGGAGGTGGGTTTCTAGGACCAAGGTGAAACCGTGAAGCTCCTTTGTTATTTTTGCTATTGGAGGCTGCATGTAGTTTCCGTAATCTTGTTATGCAGGTGGGACCATTTTGTGCAGGGGTTCCGTTCCTGACCCCCGCGCACATAAGCCTGTCCTGCCCTGACCCCATTCCTCCCCATTTTCGGGCCACCTCCAGGTCAGCAGTGATGAACGTGTGCATGACCGCACATCAAGCGGATGTGAGTAAAAATGTTGCTGTAACTTTGTTCTGAAAGAAAGAACAGGCCTCCTATTTATTTTCATTTCAGACCATATTTCATGTACTGTTTCTGATCTTTTGCCTCATGTACCTCAGGCTCTAGGGATGCAGGTGGCACTGTGGTCTACACCACAGAGCCTAGGGCTTGCCAATCAGAAGGTCAGCGGTTCGAATCCCTGTGATGAGATGAGCTCCCGTTGTTCAGTCCCTGCTCCTGCCAACCTAGCAGTTCGAAATCACGTCAAAGTGCAAATAGATAAATAGCCACAGCTCCAGCGGGAGGGTAAACGGCATATCCGTGCACTACTCTGGTTTCACCAGAAGCAGCTTAGTCATGCTAGCCACATGACCTGGAAGCTGTCTGCGAACAAACACCGGCTCCCTCGGCCTATAGAGTGAGATGAGTGTGCAACCCCCAAGGCGTCCACGACTGGACCTAACAGAGGTACCTTTACTTTGCCTTTACCTCAGACTCTGGCCTTTGTCAACCCTATTTTGTTGTAACTGGCAACAGGTCAAATATTTCTTCAAGCCACAAAATGAACCTTTGAAATGTACCTTTGAATGGTCTTGATTTTGAACAGTTCTCTGATTGGAGGAGAGCAGCATCCACCAGAGTTCAGTAACCTCGTTCCAGTTCTGTTTGGGGCACTCAAATCAAGAGCGCTTCTCTTGGGAAGTGTTCTCTCCTGAGCCGGGCCAGCCTCTTTTTACAGATCCTGCAACAAAGAGGACACAATGGTTCCAAGAAGGACCATGAAATACTGCTTTTCGCTGCTGCTTTTGACCATCCTGCCTTCCCGACCTGCGTTGGAGGGTGTGTTACCAAGAACTGGGTGTCTTTCCTTTCCCCTATTTTTCTTCACTGGTCTTTCTTTGTATTGCCCCTTGCTTTCCCTTTTCTGTTTCTCTTCTTTGTTTCTCTTCTTTTTGTTCTTTGTTTTGAGTGCGATGACTGGGGCCTTTATTAATGTCCAGTGATTGTAGTCTCATGGGGGTGGTAAATGGTAGACGCCTGGGGGAGAGACAGGAAATGTCGGTCTCCCAGGTGAGAGGCTGGGAGGAGAAGTGAAGGATTCCTGTTGAGAGTGGGAGGAACTACCGTCCTCTGTGGGGGGTTAGGGCTAAGAATTACTTTTAAGAGAGGGCTCTGTATTCTGCTTACTTGATTTGTATTCTCGGTAGTTCTCATTTTAGTGTTTTATTGAATAATTTAAAATAAAATCTTAAAAAACAACCAACCAAGCCAGAGAAGGCTGTCTTACTTCCTGCTGGAAATGAAAAGGACAAGTCCATTGCTATCCTGTTTATTTCAATAGGGCTTCCTATATGCCTGCCTGCCTTTAGATCAGGGTCCCTGTTTATGTTAAGAAATATTTCTTAACAGTAGTTAATCCGAGTCAAGATAAATTCCTGAAGTACTCAATGTGCCCTCTTCATTGGAAACTACTGTTGTCCACCAGCTTCTGCCCCTTGGGGCTCTTTTGAGTATGGACCACAGCTAACTTTTCAGTGACAATTCATAATTATAGGCACTAATGGAAGGACTCCTAACTTATTTACCTCAGAGTAAACTGCATTGAATTTGATAGGACTCCAGGGGCAATTCTAACTATGTCTGCTCAGGGGTTAGTTTAACTGAAAATGGAACTTGAATTAGTTCTAACTAATTTGTTCCTTTGTTTTCGGTGGGGATTTTAGTACCACTAACATAAACCTCATTGTTTTAGTGAGACAGGTAGGTTAGTACAAAATTGCTGTGTTAGCCACAACTAACCTTTTAATTTGGTTGGAGTATGCAGCTTTTGTGCTGTGTGTTGCAGTAACCTCAAGTTTAATATGACATCTGTTTAGCAGCATCATTACACTTCTGGTTTTATTTTGCACTGGAAGGTTTCATACTAAGGAACGAGAGCTAATCCACACCTCTGGCAATAAAATGGAAACTTTCCCCCTCTCTCTTTCAGTCTTCAATGTGGCCCTCACAGGAGAAGCTTTACAATCCAGCACCTACAACCCGCTAGGAGGAGCTATGAATGCCATTGATGGGTCTTTAGTAGGTGTATTTACAGAGGGATCCTGCACCCACACAGATTATGAAAGTAATCCATGGTGGACGGTAGACTTGCAGGCACAGTACCAAGTAGCCCATGTCACCATCACCAATCGGGAAGACTGCTGTGCTCACCGTCTTAATGGGGCTGAAATCCGAGTTGGGAACTCCACAGAGAGAGGAGGCACCACAAATCCTAGGTACTGTATATGGATCGGATGCTTTCTAGCCAGGGAAGAAGAAGCCGTGGTCCTCCAGGTGTTACTGGAGTACCACTCCCATCATCCTTAGCCATTGTCCATGTTGGTTAGGGTTTTTGCGAGTAGGGAATTCAACAATAATTTGGTTGGCCACAGATTCCTTATCTCTGTCTTACACATTGAGATGTTATGAGGTACAATTTTCTGTTCTTCCCTGTTTTCGTCACATCCAGGACTGCAGTTCACTGTCTGCCAAAAGCTACATTATTTTGTTTTGCTGTCCGCTGTGGCTAAATTACATAATTTATGTAATTCCGTACATAAATTATATGTTACATTGTCCTATGATGCCACTCCACTCATTTAAATGTAAAGAAAATGCAGTGCAAATTGGGGGGGGGGGTGTAATGTAATCAATTGTATATTGTCTGTGGACTGAAAGAAGCCAAAACAGCAAACGCTGATCGTATTCACTGAATCGATTTCTGTTCCACACATGGAGTGAATTTGTGAACATTGGCCATTTCCACTTCTGTTTTTGCAACATCCTGTGTCATCCCTGCTTTACAGGATTATGGCATAGGGAGAACAATGTAGTGGAAAAGTTTCAGACAGATCCCTAGCTATTTGAGTTCCCCAAACATAGCAAATATTTGCTCTCTTTCCTGAAATTTTCATGTGATATTACCTTGCTGATAAAGTTCTTCAATTATTGTTTAACACTGTTTCTTGATGCTTTCTTTTCTTTTCTAGATGTGCTACAATACGTTCTTTGGATGCTGGGGAAACACGCAGTTTTTACTGCAAACCGTCAAAAGGGCAGTTTGTTACAATTACCCTACCAAGGCGCGAATACCTCACGCTTTGTGAAGTCCAGGTGTTTGGTCAGAAGATAGATTCCAGTGGTAAGTAGGAAAGATATTGGTATCTGTTTATGTGCAAAGAGACTGAGGCTGCATATATCCCATGTACTTAAAGCACATTTAACTGCATGCTTCCCCCCCCCCCACCCCCCAAAATTCCTGGGATCTGTATTTTATAAAAGGGTGTTGGGAACTGTAGCTCTGTGAGAGGTAAATTACAGTTCCCAAGATTCTTTACAGGAAGGTATGTCCTTTAAATGGATGGTCTGTACCCAGCCTAATATACAGGAGAAACACAATGTCTATAATGTTGACTTATTCATTAATGGTCATTCAGGATGCTGTAGTAGCAGATTTTCTTCACTGAGAAGGTGTTGAAGCAAATTACCTTTGAGGTTCCTCCGAATGCTATGATTCTGCCATGCCAGAGATCCCTGGGAACTGTAGGGTTATATGAGGGAATCTTTCATTAAAGTAATTTCCCCCACAATTCTATGGAGGAAGCCATGACAGTTACATCATTATAATCCATTCCAACCCAGCACAATATTTTCTAAAACTTTCCCCCCTCTCCTCCCCTGTGACCCACACCTTCAAATCTGCTCTGCAGGGTTGGGAAAACACCCATATGGTAAGAAATTACTTATACACCGTTTGTTCATTTCCCAGGTGAGGGAACATCCTTTTAAATAAAAACATGGAGCCAAGAAAATAACAGCAACAGATTCAGCAGAAACTGGGTTTATTAACGCTATTGCAATAGGAGAACCTTGCTAACCAGTTGTTCAGCAGAACTGCTAGTTAGAAAAGACTGACATGAGGCACATCAGAACAATATATAGCAGTTTCAAACACAGCCATAAAAGTCATAAAACTTCAAAACATCCTTCTACATGTATCAAGAAAGGTTGCAAGTCATGGGATGTAAAGATATGTATATGACTCCATTTGGAATCAACTTCCTTGGGGTGCCCCAAAACTTTAGGCCTCAACTATCTCATTTTAACTCCAGTTACCTTGGCAACCAAGCTTTCAGTAGGGTCTGTGGGCATTCCAATCCCACAGTTTACTCCCCTGTTCCCAAAACATGTCAAAGAGCTTCAAGAAGAGATGCTGGATTAACACCCGGGCGCTAACTCAAAACAGACATAGCAAAATGTTTTGGCTGACCATTTGTGTCACTTTCCAGGTCAGATAGAAGAGATGGAATGCAGCGTAGAAGGGGCTGCAGTGTGGAAAGCAACCCTTTCAAAGCATTGGAAGCTAATCCCTGTTATCTCTGTTTCCCCAGAGATAATTCAATAACCAAGATTTATAGCTTGGCTATCATTAATCACCACATCATAATCTCTGCTGGTAGAGGGTCGACCAGAGATATCTAGTCCACCATGTTTCTGTCAGGAAAAAGCAGCAATGCGAAAGCCAGCTGCAGGTGGCTGGAATGCAAAACAGGATGTTGATGTCTGGGACTGTACTAGTGGAACAAAGGGGCAGTCCATTCATTGCACTGAGCACCGGATGTTAGCTCAGAGTGTCCAGTACATCTGACCTGTACTGGAAGTACAGGGGTGGGGCTTAGACTCTACTGCTGGAGTCTGGAGAGTGCAGACACGTTTCTCTGTACTGCTGGTATGACAGAAAAAAGCAATGTAAATAGATTTCTGTCTGTTTCTTTACCCCTCCCTGAGGGTAGCAGGGAGGAGGGGGAGAGGTGTGTCCCTCTCACGCTGAGTGGGATTGCCGATTTGTGACCTTGCCTGTATCCTGCCGGGAGACGCAGACGGGGAGGTCAACAAGGATCTCAAGCCGAATGCCTGGAGTGAGGCCAGTTACCTCTGACTGCGGCCTGAGAACCTGACAGTTTCCTCCCCAGAAGTCCACTTTCCTGGACTCTTCATTATGACTTTTATACTCTCTGCTGAATTTTTAGGATTTTATCTTTGCACGGTTTTAATTGTTGTGATTGACATATCATTCTTTTTCTCTGCATGCTGCTCTGATAATTTCATCAACGGGAACCCAAGGATAAATAAATAAATAAATAAATCTCTCTAGACTGTGCTGAATGAATTACATCAGCAGATAAATGCTCAGCTAAGCCTTTTATTTCTTTTTATTATAAATTTCTTGGGCAGCTGACCATGAGCCAGAGAAGAACAAGCCACTCACACCAGGAGAACAAGTTAACACTTCTGGTAAGTAAACCATTGCATACTGCTAGTTGGGAAGGAATGTTGCTGGTGGTGTAGTCTTGTAAATGTGGATGCCAGTTTGGGCATGATTCAGCCACTTTTAAGCAATTTCTGCAATGTGAGTTCTTTAAAGTCACTCAGCGCTACTTCCTGATATCCTTTAACCTCAAGGGAAGCTGCTGAGCTCATCCATCCTTGGCCATTGGACAGTGGTTTGTGTTGATGGGAGTTGGAGTCCAACCAATCTGGAGGGCCATGGATGCCCCATCCCCACTTCAGCTGGAGATGCTGGTGAATGAATTTAGGATTTGAGAATTCAAGGCATTTGCTCACCCACTGATTGATGGGCCCTCAACTTTAATAATAAGACTAGCACTTGTAATTCATTCATATATTTATTGCAGATCCATTTTGTATATTCTCATCACCATTGCTCAGTGCAAACAGCTTACATAAAAAAGAAATGAAATAAGCATTATTTTTTTAAAAAAATCACAATTGCCAATAAAGAAATACAGGATGCAACTGTGTGATTTACTAAGTCAGTAATAAAACATGTGCAGAAGAAAACAATGAATGGCCTATGATTATAAAGAGTTCCATGGTCTAAATCAAAACAATTACATCCCCCCCCCCAAGAAGATAAATAGTAACCTTAAACTGTACTAAATCCAGACATTCACATAGACCTGCTGGACTTGACACTCCTGAGCTGCTATATTTGTATATGAAGTGAAATTAACCAAATGGGGAATAAGCGATATTGGGCTCATTGGATCCTGAACACTTGCAAGACTTTTTCAAGATTTTCTGCTCTTTCTTATAGTTCCCAATGTGGCTCTTGAAGGGAAAGCATTTCAGTCCAGTATCTACAATGCACTTGGAAACCCTGAGAATGCCATCGATGGGCATATAATTAGTGACTATATGCGTGGCCACTGCACACACACAGAACTAGAATTTAATCCATGGTGGACAGTGGATTTGGGAGCAGAGTTTCGTGTGTCCAGGGTTAGCATCACCAATCGAGGAGACTGCTGTGCGAGGCGGATAAATGGGGCAGAAATCCGAATTGGAAACTCACCAGTAAAAGGAGGAATAACAAATCCGTGGTAAGGTAACAGAGTGATGTTATTGAAGGGGTCATACTTGACTTTTCTTCCTTAAGATCCTAAGAAGAGCCCTGCTAGATTAGACAAAGGCCAAGATTGAATACTCTAGCACCTTGTGTTCTGTAGTAGCCAACCACATGCCTGCTGGGACCCCATACACAGAACATGAGGACAACAGCCCTCTTCAGTCATTGACCCTAGTAACTGATATTCAGAGACATGTTGCCTCTCACCTATCCTACAATATGACTTCTGGTTAATACTGACACACGAACTGGTTTCCATTCAAGGTGTGCGACAATCAGGTCATTGGCCCCAGGGGCAACAGCCATTTTTGACTGTGGAGAAATCCAAGGACGTTATGTGACTATCACCATCCCAGGCATTCGTATCCTCTCACTGTGTGAAGTTGAAGTGTTTGGTGAAAAGGTACCTTCCTCGGGTAAGTGCGGAGGTTTCCTTGTCATGTTGTGGTTTGGTGGGCTGCTGACCAATGTCCTTGAAAAGAAGTGGATGGCAGATGTCTAGGCTAGGAAGTCTTTAATGGCAGGGGAAGCTCTGGAGGAGGAATCCATCTCTTCTATGGGATAAAAGGTAAAGGTAAAGGTACCCCTGCCAGTACGGGCCTGTCATGACCGACTCTAGGGTTGCGCGCTCATCTCGCTCAAGAGGCCGGGAGCTGGCGCCGTCCGAAGACACTTCCGGGTCACGTGGCCAGCGTGACAAAGCTGCAACTGGCGAGCCAGCACCAGTGCCGCACACGGAAATGCCGTTTACCTTCCCGCTATAAAGCGGTACCTATTTATCTACTTGCACTTAGGGGTGCTTTCGAACTGCTAGGTGGGCAGGAGCTGGGACTGAACGACGGGAGCTCACCCCGCCGCGGGGATTCGAACCACCGACCTTATGATCAGCAAGTCCTAGGCACTGAGGTTTTACCCACAGAGCCACCCGCGTCCCTGCCCTTCTATGGGATGGTTCATGTCAAATGTGCTTCTTTGTCTTTTAATAGCTGCAGTATCAAGTGATGATGTACACCAGAGGCAGGAATTTTTAGCCCACAGGCCTATATAGGCTTGCTAGGCCTCCCTGTTTTGGCCAGGGGGCTATCTCAGGAAAGCCATGCACACTTGCCCTACAACAGATGACATATAGATGACTTTAACATCTTCATGAAGAAGATGCTGATGTCCTGAGGGTAAAGCTGTGTCTGTAAACCTCTACCCTGCTCCCTTAGAGGCATGGGAGCTTTACCAGTAGAAAGCTGGCAACTTTAGTTAGGACAAGGCTGAGACTTCAATTGTTGACTCAGTCTAGAATGTTTACACCTGTTCTTCCCTTTTCCCATACCCATTATATTCATTGATATTCCTGTGGGACACTGACAAAATTCTTCTCAAGTTCTGTGCTATTTGGGGGTTTGTGATACCAGGGATCCCCATCAACCAAGTATACTTGGGGTTGTTGTTTTCTAAGTAAGGTTTGGCATGGCTCAGATATTTTTCATCACCTAGGAAGTGTTGCTTTGACACTCAATATATGTTTTGTCTAGGAGATGAAAAAGAGACCTCATCTGGAACTACGCAAGAAGCAGAAGGTCAGTAAATGATCCTCACATTCATGCGTTCCAAAAGCCTAAAACGTTATATACAAGACATGAACAACCAGTATTTATTTAAAATAAAAAAAATAAAAAAAATTAAAAAAATTCCTTCCAGTAGCACCTTAAAGACCAACTAAGTTAGTTCTTGGTATGAGCTTTCGTGTGCATGCACACTTCTTCAGATACCGTTGATGGACTTCCATTTCATACGGCTCAATGTGGTGCCTTCCATGGTTCCAGTAGTAGATAGGTAGCCGTGTTGGTCTGCCATAGTCAAAATAAAAAAATTCCTTCCAGTAGCACCTTAAAGACCAACTAAGTTAGTTCTTGGTATGAGCTTTCGTGTGCATGCACACGAAAGCTCATACCAAGAACTAACTTAGTTGGTCTTTAAGGTGCTACTGGAAGGAATTTTTTTTAATTTTTTTTAATTTTTTTTATTTTAAATAAATACTGGTTGTTCATGTTGTTCGTATCTGAAGAAGTGTGCATGCACACGAAAGCTCATACCAAGAACTAACTTAGTTGGTCTTTAAGGTGCTACTGGAAGGAATTTTTTTATTTTGAATATGGCAGACCAACACGGCTACCTATCTACTACAGTATTTATTTAGCTGATTAGTTTGAATCAATATGGTAAATTTGGTCTTCTTCACCTCACCGAACACTTCCAGCAACTCTACACTTGTCCCTCTTGTTCCTAAGCCTCTATAACGTGGCTCATTTCATCTTGCAGGGCACAGCCCTCCTTCCTACCCAGCAATCCTTAAGGCAGTGACCTGGGACCCTTCAGATCTTATTGGACTCCAACTCCCATCAGCCCCCACCTGCATGGCCAATGGCCATGCATGATGGGAGTTGATCTTCATTTTTTTCTTGGAACTAAATTTACTCCATGGAGCTGGATTCACACTGAACTCATTCAGATTTGCTTCCTGGTATGTTTGCTTAGAAATACAACAAAGCACCCAGATTGAAATCATGGTCATATATTGCTAATCTTTTACTTACATTGATTTCTTCCACTAGTTTCTTCGCCAATTGAACAATGGGAAAAGCCAAGAGAACCCAAACAGCCATGGGAAGAAGCAAAAGAGAAGTGGCAACCCTATACAACGGGTAAGCTGACCCTTCAGTACAAGATGAATGTGAAAGATCAGACCTGGTGGTATATGTATTTTTCTAACGGATTGCATAGGAAACTTACCCAGGAGTAACTGTATGCTCACACAGAGGACACTTGATTTATAAGTGCCAATGTTAAAATATTACTGTTGATATCATAAACCACTCTTCCCTAAGTACATCCTATCAAGCAATTCCTGCAACTGTGGATGGGAACATGAGATTTCGGAGGCATAAGGTAAAAGCCCTCTTGTGGATGGAGGTGCTCAAATACACATACAGAAACAAGGACTCATGTATGCATGAATGCAATGCCCTGGTGTGCACAGAACCCCCAAATGTTAATTATTCATTCCACTAATATTTGAGAGCCTACTTTGCAAGTTCCTTTTCCTTCTGGATAGTTTTGCCAAGCTGTTTTTTAGTGGAAACACCTCTCTTCCATTGGTTTTTTTTTTCTTGTAGTCTACAATGCAGCTCTTGAAGGAAAGGCATTCCAGTCCAGCATCTTCAATGATCTGGGATCTGCTGAGCATGCCAATGATGGCTCTACGTCTGCTGACTATTTGCGTGGACACTGCACTCACACCCAAGAAGAAGCTAATCCGTGGTGGACAGTGGACCTTAGGGAAAGATTTGATGTGTCCAGTGTAGTGATCACCAATCGAGGGGACTGTTGTGCGGAAAGGATAGATGGCGCTGAAATTCGAGTTGGGGACTCGGATGAAGAAGGAGGCATCAGAAATCCCAGGTATTGCCAATGTCAGCTACCCAAGGATGCCAGGCCTAGGACTGGGCATGTGACTGGTCAGATTTAGTCAACTGGCCAATCAAAAATGGTAAAGCAATGATAAAGTATTTCTTAAAGCATTAACTTTATTAGAAGAATAAGCAAGACTCTTTCACAATTAACAGTAGACTAGCTTTTTTAACAACAAGAATACAAAGCTGAAAATGAATGAACTGCAGCTAAAATCTTATGTTCATTTTTCACATAGTCTAGTCCTCATCTGAAGACTGCAAAAAACAAAGCCAAATAATACAGTGGTTCCTTGGGTTACATACACTTCAGGTTACATACGCTTCATGTTAGGAGACTCCGCTAACCCAGAAATAGTACCTCAGGTTAAGAACTTTGCTTCAGGATGGGAATAGAAATCGTGCTCCGGAGGCGCCACAGCAGCAGGATGCCCCATTAGCTAAAGTGTTGCTTCAGGTTAAGAACAGTTTCGGGTTAAGAACGGACCTCCGGAACGAGTTAAGTACTTAACCCGAGGTACCAATGTACCTGGTCAGTTTACTGGCTTAGTGAAGGGCTAAGTGACAGTGTTTGACTAGTGAATTGACTGGTATCCTTGCCCTATATTGGATAAAGCATTCATTAGCATAAGACCTTGTTCATGCTTGCCCCTCACCCCCCGCCAGGTATTGAACTTGTTGCTGATTGTATTCTTTAAATCTCTCATTAAGGCTAACATACTGGTTTCCTTTCAAGGTGTGCCACCATCACTTCACTGGGTTTTGGAGAAACAAAAAAATATCACTGTGAAGGAATGCTGGGACGGTATGTGACTATTACCATTCCAGGCGAAGCCAAATATCTCACCCTCTGTGAAGTTCAAGTTTTTGGTCACAGGAGAGCTCCCCCAGGTATGTATAAAAATTTCCCAACAAAGACCTGAGTTGGTATTTGTTGGCAGAATTACTTTTTGCTGGAGAAACAGTTGTCTGAGCTGGGAATGGGCACTTTCAGGTGTTTGAAATAAGAAGTTCTCAGTACTCTAGGCTGGAATATATTATTACGGCTTTGAGGGGTCAGTCTGGTTGATGATTCCCTTCAAAATCTGTGATCCTGCGTATATGAGGTTAGACTCAGTCAAACCAGTTACTTTGTTCAGGTAATGGCCTTAGCAGGCCAGGTAAGTCCTGCCATTCATATTAGAAAGACTTATGTCTCACAACAAATGTAACTGATCTGTAGAAAACACAACCTGAAAAAGAGACAATGCTTGTACTTTTCTAAACTCAGAAAACTTTTAATAAAAATTACTTTTAAAAAGAAAAGAAAGAGTTTGCCCTGTTGCCACAGAGACAAATTGGGGTAAACATCTTCACCTAGTTGGAAGTGACATAACTTTGTAAGGTAGAAGAACAATAGCCAGGGTTTGGGGTGTGAGTTTTGGCTGCTGCTGGAAGATGAACACACAGAGGCATGTCTGCTTTGTGCTGGACCCAAAACAGAGTTAGGGCTTCCCTGGAAACCTAATGGAAGTAAACATCTATTGAAGTGTTAATGCTGCGAAGCCCTCTGTCTTGTGCTCAGGTTGTATTTATAAATAAAACCATATATCCTAAAGACATCACAGTCTCCAAAGATCTTCATTCCAAGGAAACTGAACCCTGGGTAAGTGGCAGCACACCTGGAGTCTCTTGCTGCTTGGCGATTGGGGTGCACACAACAATATCCATTAGCCTTCTGACATTTGTTTATCTATCTATCCACCTCTCTCTCTCTCTCTCTCATCTATCTATCATCTATCATCTATCATCTATCTATCTATCTATCTATCTATCTATCTATCTATCATCTATCTATCTATCTATCTATCTATCTATCTATCTATCTATCTATCTATCTATCTATCATCTATCTATCTATCTATATCTATCTATCATCTATCTATCTATCTATCTATCTATCTATCTATCTATCTATCTATCATCTATCTATCTATCTATCTATCATCTATCATCTATCATCTATCATCTATCATCTATCATCTATCATCTATCATCTATCATCTATCATCTATCATCTATCATCTATCATCTATCTATCCTTTTTATTTCTCCCTAACAGGGACTTAAGATGGCTATCACGTAAAATAGGAACAGCTAAAAACATTGGGGAAAATATCATTAAAAACAATTAAGCTTTAATATCTCTATCTCTATCTCTGTCTCATCTACAAACACACACAAATACACAATTAACCAAGAAAAAGGGCCAGTCAGCAAATGACCATACCATGGGCACGTCCAGATTGGTGACTCATGTTGCTATCCAATCATTTGTTTCCCTACTGAGAGCTACAAGTTGAAGTGTGTGTGTGTGTGTGTGTGTGTGTGTGTGTGTACACACTCTTTTGATGTATACAATCTGCTATGTTGCATCCACACTAGTGGGTGTTACAAAGCTGAGATAAGGGCACTGCATTGTTCAATCAATATCTGGAAACCCAGAACTAGTTTTCTTGTTTAGTTGTGTGAGCATTACTTTCCCTTTCCTGCAGTTCTCAATGTGGCCCTCGAAGGTGAGGCATCCCAGTCCAGTACCTACAACCAACTAGGAGTTGCAAAGAATGCCATTGATGGGTCCACCTCCACTAACTATATGCGTAGATCATGCACTCACACGGATATAGAGCCGAATCCATGGTGGGCGGTGGACTTGAAGGGAGTATTTGATGTGTCTAACATAAGCATCACCAATCGAGAAGACTGTTGTGCAGACCGGCTGGATGGGGCTGAAATCCGCATTGGCAACTCCTTTGAGAATGGCGGTTCTGCAAATCCCAGGTACCTGCCGGTTGAATGTTCTCAAGGGGAACGCAAAGATAAGGCACAGAGAAGAATGACCGCTCCCCGCTTAAAACGGGGGGCGCCCTTTGCGTGGACGCGTGCAGCCCCTGGATCTGGAGTGGCTCCATCAGCATAGGCTTGGCTTTGCCTTCCCTCAGGTGGGATACCTGGAGGTCTCTGCCTACCTCAGTCAGTTGTCCAATCCCACCTGGGGGAAGCGTTGCCAAGGAGACCAGGCCAGGTAGGGGAGGGATTACCTGCCCACACAATAGAGGGAGGATCTTACCTGGGAATCCTCACCTGCAGCGGCAGCGTAATGGGGGCGGCTATCTCTGCTTGAACATATGTTCTCCAGAGCCGGCCCATCCCCCCCCCAACCCTGATGCTCCCTAGGTCCCCGGCTGGGGACTGGGGAGGGAGAACGCCCAATGCCTGAGCCAAGGTCTACCCACATTTGAAATTTAATAAAGTTGTGGCCAATTTAATCCCATAGCACGTTGTCTTGAGTCGTTATTCCACATGACGGGGGGGGGACCGCTTGGGATCTGGGGACTCCGCCTGTCCACGCAAAATACAATGGGAAAGATGAGACAATGCAGAAACCACAGATAAAAAATATATCTGTGTAATGCAGTGATCTTCCATTATTCATCTGTATCTTTTATTCTTTTCAGTGCGGATCAGGTTGACCAGTGGCCATCCTGATGTGGCTGGGCAACAACTCCCATCACCCCTGACCTTTGGCCTGGGGTTGATGGGAGTTGGGTTCCTGCAACATCTCGAGGTCCACTGGTTAGCCATTCCTGGCATAAATCATGTTGCTGGTGTCCTTCAGTCACCTAATATTATTAACATGAATGGATTTCTTTTTCAAGGTGTGCCACTATCACCTCACTAGGTGCTGGAGAAACCCGCAATTACAATTGTGGAGGATTCAAAGGGCAGTATGTAACATTGACCATTCCAGGCACTCAGTATCTCACCCTGTGTGAAGTCCAAGTGTTTGGTGTGAAGGTGGATTCATCTGGTGAGTAAAAAGTTTTCTCAGGTGGATAAGAAGTGGCGCAATTGAGGCCTATCCCCATTTGCTGATAACTGAGCACCAGGCTCAGCATTACTAGCATTAGGCATGTAACATGAGTTCAGCACTAAACTGTTCTAAAACAATTGTGCTTCTAGTCAAGACCTCCCCATTTGGAACGCAGAAAGTGTAAAAGTGAGCGGGGCATTTTATCCCAACAGCCAGAAAGGAGCAGCCCTAAGGAGACAGGTGGAGATTGGGCAGATGGGGACCCTTTCCCCTCATCATCTGAGGAAGCTTGATGTTGTCAGAATTGGACACTTCTTCTTGTTTTGGATGTAAACACATATAATCATCTTCCCATCTTGAATTCTGCAGGACATCCAGACATCCCATCTGAAAAGGAAGAAGCATAATTGAGAGTAAGTTCGTTTTTCTTTAAATTCACAGATCTAAAAGATCTGCCACCCCAATATTTGCAGAAGTCTACAAGGACTGGTTCTGAACTCTGCCTTGGACTGAATTTTGGGTGAGGTTGTGGGCTTCCACTCAGACAGATTCCCCAAATTTGGCTGAGAGGCTTGCTTCAAATTGGCACCATTTTTTCACATGCTTAAGAGCTACCAACCTATAGGAAGTGGAGTTTTAGGCTATGCTGATCTCACTTCAGTCGCATCCTTCCCTATAGGAACAAAGACCTCAAGAGCTGAATCAGAGAACTGCCTCTATTGTCAAACGTTGTGTTTATGGTGATACATACATTTATTTTATGGTGGTATATATCTGTCCATGGTTTTAGTGTGTGACAGCTGTTTCATTCATATGTATCCTTCCATATAGCAAAGAAGACCTGGTAATGTTCTATTGCTTCAGATAGGCAAAGAAGACAATTTTCCACTCTGCAAGCTTTGCAAAGGACTGCTCCCAGCTGAATTTCATATCATTATCCCTCTTGAGTTTATTTTATTAGGCAGAAAACCCTATGTGTGTGTTGTTGTTGTTTGTATTGTGTGCTGTTTGTAGTCCTTGTGTATTGTAGGTAACCTTGGATAATTCATACAGAGGCGGAATATACAGTATATATTATTTCAAAAGAAAGTAAATAATTGAGGCTGTGGTCATCCCACATGAATGTGTGAACTAGCCTAAAAGGCCGTGGAGTGAACAACACTTTTCTAATAAGACAGAAGACAGTTAATATTTTAAATATTAGTTTTAATAACCTATATTGCACGTTTAATATTTTGCAGTATGTTGTCCAGGGAATGTTTGTGGATGGGTAGATATAAACATGTAATGCATAAAATAAACAGCCTTGGGAGGTTGTATCCCAAGCAGAGCACAGATCCCACAACCCACAAATCACCCTGGTATCTCAGCTGCCTTATTTTTCTTTCCGCATAGATTACATTTCATGGGACAGCAGAAATTGTGAAACCAAGAGCCCCTACCTTTGTAGATCGACACCACAAATTATCGTTCGTGAGTGCTAACAAGGAGGAACCCTGGCTGGCTGTCTAGAAGAACCTGCACCCAGAGGGATGTCAACTCCTTCCATGACTGCTAAACTTACCTGCTACTCATCTATAGGCTGAAATCCCAAATAAACAGTAGAACTTGCAACTCTATGTGGCTGGGTGTGTCATCTGTTACAAGATGGGGAAACGTATTCCTTGATTTTTCTTACATACTTTATTTATTTAAATAGTCATAATTCTCACTTTTTCAAAGTGGTTGTATACCTAGCAGAAACAATTTTAAAATGGCAGACATATTAGTAAAAGCTGTTGGGAAGCAATCTCAGATTTGAAAGGCCTTTGTGACTGAGTCAGACCAATGGGTCCATTTGGATCAATATATGAATGTACTGTAACAGAGACGGAACACATGAAACCACAGCATGGCCCATGGGAGAAAACCAGCCATGTTATTCTCTTGTGGCAAAAACACATATGTTATGAACAAAATGGTGATTCTGCCCAACAGGCGAGGCAAGGGTATGGTTGTACCACTGAGCTTGGCTGTGGACCAGACTCTCCTTATTAGGTGTCGTCCAGATGTTGAACTGCAACCCCAGGAGCCCCAGTCAGTTTGGTTGGAGGAGGTTACTGTAGGCAATGGGTTTTTGAGATCACAGATTGTACTCCTTGCTTCCTACTGCCATTCAACTGCCATTCCCCCTCCTTTATGGCCATGTTGCACAAAGCTGCCAACTGATCTGATAAAGGAGACACTCCTCTCTCTCTCTCTCTCTCTCTCTCTCTCTCTCTCTCTCTCTCTCTCTCTCTCTCTCTCTCTCTCGTAAGCTGATTGAGTTTGTTCATAACTTGCAAACAGGTCTGTCAGGTTGTTCCCAAGGCTGTCCTATTTTCCAGATTAGATTACATCTTTCGGCATTGAATAAATATTGCTACAGTTGAATAATGTTGATTTTCAGGAACTGAAGCTGCTAGCCTTGAACTCTGTTGCAGAAAAAGTTGAATGGATATTGACAGCCTTCCAAAAACCACCCGGCAGCAGAGTTTCAGCTGTCTTTAGCTAGGCAGGATAAAATAAATATCTTGCATGCCTCCCATCCTCCTTTTACTCTTGGGTTAGAAAATAGGGAACATGGTCTTAAAACTGTTTAGGAATGGGTACATCTGTCAAATTTGGTTTCTCTCAGATTTCCCTTCTGAAGTTCCAGTGATGCCAACACTGGATTTCCCAGGCCAGTTGACTGCATGTTGACTGGGGCCCCGACATCCACCCACTCAGTCCATAGGCAAGAACTGATGTTTATGTATATATATAAAATTATCCTAGTCTGTCTCACGGGGCAATTGCAAAGATAAAAAGAGGGGAGAACAAGGTACACAGGCTTGAGCTCCTGAGCTGAAAAACAAAATACAAATAAACAACAAGAAGCAGCAAATGTGTGCAGCTTCAGAACTCTCAGCAAAATAAACACATTCAGAAAGAAATTTTGTCAACCTTGTTGATTTTTTAAATAAGAATTTTAACTTTCTCTAACTTTAAGGTGTGCGATGATTTTATGGCTGCATTTGCTGATTCGTTTTATATTTTACATTTTTTGTGGTTACTGCATGTGAATCAATGGTAGCCCAGTGATGACAAGGAGACCAGTAGTGGTTGTGTCTTGGAAAATTGCATTTGGGTGGGCTGGACACTGCAATATCACCACTTTTACTAGGTAGCAGAGAAGCCTCATTTATTCATTTACCTGCAAGTAAAAAGGAAGGTAAAGAGACCCCTGACCATTAGGTCCAGTCGTGGCCGACTCTGGGGTTGCGGCGCTCATCTCGCTTTATTGGTCGAGGGACCCAGCATACAGCTTCCGGGTCATTTGGCCAGCATGACTAAGCCGCTTCTGGTGAACCATAGCATTGCACAGAAATGCCGTTTACCTTCCTGCCAGAGTGGTACCTATTTATCTACTTGCACTTGGACGTGCTTTCGAACTGCTAGGTTGGCAGGAGCTGGGACCGAGCAACTGGAGCTCACCCCGTCGTGGGGATTCGAACCGCCGACCTTCTGATCAGCAAGTCCTAGGCTCTGTGGTTTAACCCACAGTGCCACCTGCACCCCTTTATATTATATGATTTTTATATTATATTATATTATATTATATTATATTATATTATATTATTAAATTATATGATTTACCTGCAAGTAAATCATACCAAAAACAGCAAGTTGTGTTTTCCACTGTAAAAGCAGGATACTTGGTGAGTGAATGAAATAATGTGGACATGCAGGGCAGCACTTAAACATGCATACAGCTAATCTCTTCATCCAGTGCCAGACTAGCAGCAATAACAAGATATTCCTCTTTTTTTCCTGCCACCCTGGGAGGCCATCTAGGAGTACCAGGTAGGGACGGTCAGCATTCCTTTCTCTGATTGCTTAACAACAGAGTTTATGTTATTGAGCATTCTTGGCAATAGCAGCTTCTCTGTATCTCCCTAATTGTTGCCTCCACATTTTGCTTTCTAGCTTTTTTTATAGATGTTTGATTGGCTTGCCCTCTTTTTAAAAAGAATGTTAAGAATCCAGGGCCCTTGCTGTATTGGGGGCCTAGTACATGTGTACCCCCGACATTGCCTGTTGGCAGTCCTGTTAATTTAAGATCTTCACATCACTGTGATATTTTTTAAAAAAACCCAAGTCCTCAGAAGAATTCATCAATATTATTGCATGAATTTCTCCTAATATGCACATCTTTGTATGTCATTTTGCATAATATACTGTTGCACACCACCCCAATCTATGAGCAGTGCAAGATTCCAGTAGTTCTAGGTACTTATCCAGGATTTGATTTCCCCAGAATGAGGGACAGCAGAGACACTGGTGTCTTTAGGATATATGGTGTGTGTACACCCACACCCACACCCACCCACCCACCCACCCACACACACACACCCTGAGCCTATGATGGAGGGGCTGACAGCATTAACACCCCAGAAAGTCTTGTTTCTCCCATAAATGCAGCCAGGGCATTTTCCAGCCAGAATTCACCAGAACTCAGAACTCTGGTGGCACCGCTCAGGTGGGCACCATTACCATTATAAGAGAACATTCCTGTTGACTTCCTGCACCTCTTTTTCTAGAAAAATAGTACTGGCTACAGCTTTGGATTCAGTCATGTCTCTCCACTACCTGCAGGAGTTGCCAGAAGCAGGAATACAAGGTGCCATGCAACCATAATAGAGACTCCACTCCAGATTTGTGTAGGGATCAAAGCAAATTTTATTGGTCAATCAAATACAGGTTAAAGCCTGAAATCAAAAGTAAACAAACTGGTCACAAAAAAAACATTATAGCACATAAGGTTAAATCATTATACACATCACAGGTATAGACAAATGGCCAAAAAAAACTCCTCAGGGCACAAGATTGGACTCTTGGGCTTTCCTGAGTTGGGAGCCTTTTATCACTGTGTTAACATAACTGATTTGTTCAAGCTAGACAACAGGTAAGGCTGTGGAGAATTAGCCATGGGGAATCAGGGACAGTTCCATGACAAAAGATCCTGAACAGCTTCCTGTGTGCTGGCATCTTCACACAACAGAGGGAGAAGAGGGAAAGCACTCATTCTCTTTTCTAAGCTCTACACAATTTCACAGTGCATGGAGATTCCTTGCACCAGAGGAGTAGTACTTTCCTGCTTTGAGGGAGTCCTATCAATGGGAGAGAAATATTTTGATAGCTTCCTTTGTTGGTTTGGCTTTGTCTGGCTTGCTTAACTTGTTCCAATCTTTTTCTTTTTGCATTCTTGTAACCACCATATCAGATAGATCTACTTCACTTAATATTTTGAACTGAACTATAGGGCAGATTCTTTTGCCTTTAATTCCTTTAATTCCTTTCAGCAACTCCCGGCCTAGTTGCTAAACTCCAGGCAGGACAGGTTTTTCTCTTGAGCAAAGCAAATTTGTGGAAGATGTTACAACACTCAGCGGCTTTCTTACTTGAAGGAAATGGTAAATTATAGCAATAATAGGTAGAGAGTGACACGTCACACTACCCAGTCTCTGTACTCCACAAACAAATGCCATTCTTATGGGTTTAAAATTAATTAAAAACAGATCTCCAGGGCAAATGTCCTCTGGTCTCCACTCCATAAAATATTGGTAAGACAAGTTGAAACTCCTTAACACAAAGTTAAGACTAATTTAGAAACTCGAGAGCTGTGGAGCAATCTGAGCTGTCGGCTTTCTCCCTTTCACTGTCAGTATGTGTACGGTTTGCTCCTTGACCTTTTCTTCTCCTGAATATATTCCACAAGGCAGTGCATGTTTAGGTCCAGAATTTTCCTTTTCTTAGATGGGCTACCTTCCTGGATTGATGAGCCCCATCTGCCCCTCATTTCCCTCTACAGCATGTGCACAAACCACCTTCTTGTCTGTTGGACCCACTATTAGGCCCACCCGCTCAATCCCCAGGAGCCTGTCTTCACATGCAAGAGAGTCCTTTAATTCACCAATGGTTTGAAACCCATCGGCTGCCCTCACCTGGTTTAGCTGGCCAGCGAAAGCCATTCCCCAGGTGTGGCTGCTGTCGCATGCTGACAGTTTCTAGGAGCCACAGGTGAGAGCTGGGTGCAGGGTGGGGACCAAAGTTGGGCAAAGTACCCCAGGAGGAGTATGACATGTCCCCCACCAGAGGTACCACCCCTCCCCTAACACCCTTGATAACATACTACTAAGTAACTGAAGGGGAGAGAATCAGAAATAGCAAAAGATGCAATAATGTAGCACAGCACAAATGCTGAAGAGGTTGAAAAAGTTCTTAAAACACTTGGGGAAAACAAAAAGATATCATCACCTGGTGTTGAAAAGACCAAAACAATTGGAGTGCCACTGCCAAAAAGACCCTTAATCTGGTAGACACCCTTTCTTCTTTTGGAATGGACAATGAAGAGTGTCCAAAGAAGATCTATAGGTCCAAGGAGGCATCTTCACCATCATTTTATTTGGGTGCCACATTTCCAGACTCTGGACTTACATCCCTGGAGAAGGTAGAATGGCGCCCTCCTTGTTGTCCTTCTGCTGACAGGCTCTTGGAAACTGGCTGCTTTTAATGAAAGGGGTGGAGCACTGGTATGTTTTAAACAGATTTTATATAGGTATATAGTTTTAATTCTTTTAATGTCTTTTTAATGATTTCTCCCCCTAAGTTTTTAACAATTCTTGTTTTTATCTGTAAGCTGCCTTGAGTACTGTCAGGGGGGAAAGGTGATGTAGAAATAAATTATTATTAATAATAATAATTAAAAATATAGTTAAAACCATGCTCATGGTGATGTACAGCATGAATTTACATAATTACAAGTGTTACAAAAGTAGCCATAACAATACACAACCAAAGTAGAAAAAATTCACATAAATTGGGAAAAGGACTGCAAGGCAGGGAGCAGGTCTTCCAGGATTAGCATTCAATACGGTCTCTTGGTTGGGCAAGGAGGCAATCCATTTTAGGTAATCTGACCCAAAGGCTGCTAATAGCTTTAAAGGTTAAAACCAGCACTCTGAATTGGGCCTAGGAACAGACCCACAGCTGACAGTAAAGAGCTGGTGTGATATGATTGGAATAGCTAATCCCAGAACAAGTGTTAGATGCTTCACATGATACAGCTCTATATAGGTTTGGAGCTGGAGGGGTCTTTTTGTGGTTTGTGATACAGTGTTTGTGTAACTTTGTTCTGAAAGAAAGAACTGAACTATTTATTTACATTTAAGACCATTGTCCATGTACTATTTCTGATATTTTGTCTCATTTATCTCAGCCTGCCCTTTATCAACCTAATCTCCTCATGTTTTAATAACTGGCAAGAGGTCAAATATTTGCTTTGACCACAAAGTTGAAAGGAAACTTTGAGTGGTCTTTGCTATGAACAGTTTTCTGATTGGAGGAGAGCAGCATCCTGGGCAGTTTAATAACCTCCTTCCCACTCTGTTGAGGGCACTCAAGTCAAGAGCGCTTCTCTCTCTCTGTAAGTCTGTCTCCTGAGCCTTGCCCAAAAAGGACACGATGCTTCGAGGAAGGACTGTGAGATGCTGCCTTTTGCTGATGCTCTTGACCATCCTGCCTACACGGCCTGCATTGGAAGGTGCGTTACCAAGAATTGGGTGTCATTCCTCCCCCTAGTTTTCCTCCCCCCCCCAATATTCACTGGTGCAAACCCATAGAAGGCTGGCTTAATTCCCACTGGAAAAGAATATGACAAGTTAATTGTGACTTACAGATATCCCGTTAATTTCAATAGGGCTTCCTATATGAGTGCCTGCCTTTAGAGCTGGGCCTCTGTTTTGGTTAAGAAATATTTCTTAACAGTAATCAGAGTCAAGATAAATTCCTGAAGTGCTCAATCTGCCCTCCTCATTGGAAACTACTGTTTGGGGTTTTTATAATATTTTTATTTTTAATTACAATCCAATAATAGTCTCATTATAGCAATACCAATTTACAATACAATTATTAATACCAATAGTTCAAATGAGGTGCCCCACCCCACATGCTAGAATTGATGGCTTGGTTATTTCCTTTATTTCTGCGTTCCAAAATCTTACTAATTTCCATTACATTCCGGTCATAATAATAATAATCCCTTATATACAACAACTGCAATATTAATAACTTCTATTCGTGTTGACACATTAAATTATTTATAAAACTACAAGTCAGGAACTCAAACTATATCCTTGTTCTTCCTGTGTGTGGCAATTATTCTGTCCGTAGTGTTTCTTCCTGTCCTTGTAAGATGTCGTGTCTTTCTTTCACCCAGTTGTTGCTGTTATCCATCATGCCTTGAGTGAAGCTGATATCCCATTGTTGTTCCAGAAATTTCTCCATCGTTCTGTCCCATGCTTCATTGTTTTACAACTTTAATAACAGCTGCAAAAATCAGGCTGTCCCAATAAATAACCTGTTTTCACAATTTTTCCACTCAGCATGGGGAAAAGAGTGGTCTGTCAAACTGCAGATGACTCAGTAATGAACCTTATAAGTTCCTTGGCAAGTTCACAGATCTCCTTTTGTCCAAATGAAGATAAATGAGCAATTATACTTTCAATTAAATTAAATTCTAAGTCCTCTTAGCATTATTCAATTCATTCCATAAATAATAAAGGATGGAAAAGTCAGCTTTAAGTTTTCATCATAAACCTTTTGCAAAACAGAGCTTCCCTTCCCTTTTCCTTTTTTTTTTTACACACACAGTTCCGTTTAATGTTATATTGCATATCTATAATCCAATTTCTTCCATCCTCGTTGTACAAATATAAATTGAACTAAACATTCAGAGGAGAGTTGCCAAGTCATAATTGTAGAGAAGAAAAAATTTAAATAAAGAAACCATAGGCTCCCCTCCCCCAACACCGTCTTTGGCACCAAATGAGATTTTACCTCTAATTCAATCCTTAAAGTCCTTGCAGTTGTTAATGTTCCACAGTTTGTGATCCCTATCTTTTCCAGTAATTTAGTCCAATTAAGCTCTAATTAACAGGATAATGTCTGCTTCTTATTGGTGGCATTGGAGGGTTTTAAGCAGGCAAAGTGCTTTTGCACTCAGCGCCTTCCTGCCTCTCGCAATCCATGCCGGAGTGAGAGCCAGGTACTGAGACAAACTGTGAGTGAAGCCCATTCCCCCTTGTCCCTAGGGGGAATTTGCAAGGATAATTACCCTCAATCACCCTTGTTTTTCCTTCACCAACAATCTCCCGCTGTTGTGGGAGCTGCCTGCATTAAGGCAGTGTGGAACCGGAAGCCCCTCACCGGGCAATTCTAGCCACGTTTGCTATGGGGTTGGTTTAATTGACAACAGAACTTGCATTAGTCACAACTAACTTGTTCCTTTGGTTTCAATGGGCTTTTAGTGTCACTGAAGTAAAGCTCATTGAGTTCAAGGAGATTTACTCCAGGTAAGTGAGTACAAGAATGCAGTCTTAAGCACAACCAACCCATACCCTTCAACATTCCTCAAATGAAAATAGGAAAATTTCACCCTCCCCCAACAATTGACAGCATTCCTCCACCCCCTGAGCATTTCCACCACCACTACACCAATGGGACACAGCACACCCACCTTCCACCATCCTAAGGAAACCCCCTAGTCCCAATTTTATGGTATCTTTATTTTATTTTTTTATAAAATTTTTATTGGTTTTACAAACTTTTTTGAAGACAAACAAACACTTAAAAAGACAAACATACATGTATAATATCATAACATATTTTCCTAAACCTCTTTTCTAGGACTTCCCCATACCCCCCCCTTTCTGCATCCCAATGTCCAAAATTTTTAGCAACTCCCAATTGTTACTTTCAATCTCTGTCATCCTAATCCTCTCTATGTTCTAATCTTATATCGCTGTATCCCTTTGTTTCTAGGAACCACAACACTTTAACATTCATTAAGTTTATGATAGTCCTTAAGATAGCTTTTAAATTTTCGCCATTCTTCTTCCACCGTCTCTTTGCGTTGGTCACGGATTCTGCCTGTCATCTCAGCCAATGTCATATAGTCCATCACTTTCATCTGCCATTCTTCCAGAGTGGGTAGATCTTGTGTCTTCCAATACTTTGCGATGAGTATTCTTGCTGCTGTCGTAGCATACATAAAAAAAGTTCTATCCCTCTTTGTCACCAATTGGCCGACAATGCCCAAGAGAAAGGCCTCTGGTTTTTTAGGAAACGTACATTTAAGTACCTTTTTTATTTCATTATAGATCATTTCCCAGAAAGCCTTAATCTTCGGGCACGTCCACCAAAGGTGATAGAAGGTACCTTCAGTCTCTTTACATTTCCAACATTTGTTATCGGGCAAATGATAAATTTTTGCCAGCTTGACTGGGGTCATGTACCACCTATAGACCATTTTCATAATGTTTTCCTTTAAGGCATTACATGCCGTAAATTTGATACCGGTGTTCCATAACCATTCCCAGTCAGCAGACATAATGTTATGACCAATATCTTGTGCCCACTTAATCATAACCGATTTGACTGTTTCATCCTGTGTATTCCATTTCAGCAACAAGTTGTACATTCTAGATAGATTCTTAGTATTGGGTTCTAGCAATTCAGTTTCTAGTTTTGATTTTTCCACCTGGAAGCCAATTTTCCTGTCCTGTTTGAAAAACTCCATTATTTGGTGATATTGAAACCAATTTTCTACTTTATGTTTCAATTTCTCATGACTTTGTAATTTGAACTTATCTCCATCCTGTTCCAAAATTTCCCAATTTTATGGTATCTTTACGGCGTTTCCGTGTGCTGCTGTGGTTCGCCAGAAGCAGCTTAGTCATGCTGGCCACATGACCCGGAAGCTGTCTGCGGACAAATGCCAGCTCCCTCGGCCCATAGAGCGAGATGAGCGCCGCAACCCCAGAGTCGGTCACGACTAGACCTAATGGTCAGGGGTACCTTTACCTATCTTTACAAAAAGAAAAACACACTAATAAATAACTTAAAAGGAGGCAAGGTTAGACATGGGTGCACAAAGTGGTGTTTTTTAAAAAAACCAAGACTCCTTGCATGCTGCTCTGCTCCCCTTTTTCTGCCCAGGATGGTCCTGCTCCGTCTGCACCTTGAAGCCAGCGGGTGGCAGCAGCAGCCTCTCTTCCTCCTCACTTGCTCTCCTGCAGCTGCTTCAAGCGGTCCATTGAGAGGCCACCTTAGAGGCACCGGGATGCTCCTGCACAGCTGCCACTGCTGGTGCCACCACTGCTGCCCTGAGCAAGCACCAGCTCATTCTCCTCCCCAAGCTTCGTGGCAGTGGCAATGATGGGGGAATTGGGGACATTCCAGAATCAAATCAGAAGCCAGGATGGCTTCTGTAATTCCAGAACTATCCCTGGAAAACAGGGATACTTGGAGGGTATGCTAACCTTTCGTGCTACTTGCTGCAGTAACCTCAAGTAGAATATGACAAGGTTTAGAGGCACCATTATACTTCTGGTTTTACTTTGCACTGGAAGCTTTCATAACACCGAATGAGGGCCCATCAACACTTCTGTTTGTGCCACAATTTCTAGGCAGAGAACTGTGATTTTTAGGCATGGGTGCAAGGGAGTGGGGTTTTTTATTTGTGCCACCACAGAAAACCTGTTTGACTTTTGCTTTGATTAAGCAGTAAACAGTGAGTTTTCCCAGGAAAGTGGTGTGACAAAAAAACGCTGTGCTTGGATCCATGCCTACAAATCACAGACCTGAAAGAAGCATTATTTTTTTAAAAATAATTTATTACAATTGCCAATAAGGAAATACAGGATACAGCTATGTGATTTACTAAGTCAATAATATAAAACATATGCTGAAGAAAAGAATGAATGGCCCATGATTACAAAGGGCTCCATTGTCTAAATCAAAACCATTATAAATCTTTCTTTCATAAAAGAAGATAAAAAGTAATCTTAAAGTTAAAGGTAAAGGGACCCCTGAATGTTAAGTCCAGTCGCGGACGACTCTGGGGTTGTGGCGCTCATCTCTCTATACTTAATCTTAAACTGTATTAAATCCAGACATTCACATAGACCTGCTGGACCTAACGCTCCAGAGCTGCTGTGGTTGTTTATGAAATGAAATAAAACCAAATGGTGAATAAGCGATCTTGGGCTCTTTGGCCCATGGACACTTTCAGCTTTTGTGATATTTTTTTCAAGATTTTCTATTCTTTCTTATAGTTCCCAATGTGGCTCTTGATGGTAAGGCGTCACAGTCCAGTATCTACAATGACCTTGGAAAGCCTGAGAATGCCATTGATGGGTCACCATCTACTAACTATACGGATGGCCACTGCACACACACAAAACTAGAACTGAATCCATGGTGGACAGTGGATTTGGGAGCAGAGTTTCGTGTGTCCAGGGTTAGCATCACCAATCGAGGAGACTGCTGTGCACTGCGAATAATTGGGGCTCAAATCCGAATTGGAAACTCACCAGGAAAAGGTGGAATCACAAGTCCAAGGTAGGGTAACAGAGTGATGATATTGAAGGGGTTATATTTGACTTTTCTTTAAGATCCTAAGAAGAGCCCTGCTAGATTAGATGAAGGCCAAGGTTAAATAGTCTCTTGTTTTCTGTAGTAGCCAACCACATGCCTGCTGGGACCCCATATATAGAGCATGAGAACAATAGCCCTCTTCAGCCTTTGTCCCTAATAACTGGCATTAAGAAGCATGTTACCTCTGATCCATCCTACAATATGACTTCTAGTTAATACTAATCAATATGAACTGGTTCCTATTCAAGGTGTGCTACAATCATATTACTGGGCCGAGGGAGAACCGCCAATTTTGGCTGTAGAAAAATGCAAGGGCGGTATGTAACTATCACCATCCCAGGCATTCGTATCCTCTCACTGTGTGAAGTTCAAGTGTTTGGTGAAAAGGTACCTTCCTCGGGTAAGTGCGGAGGTTTCCTTCTCATGTTGTGGTTTGGTGGGCTGCTGACCGATAGCCTTGAAAAGAAGTGGATGGGAGATGTCTAGGCTAGGAAGTCTTTAATGGCAGGGGAAGCTCTGGGTTTGTGATTCCAGGGATCCCCATCAACCAAGTATACTTGGGGTTGTTGTTTTCTAAGTAAGGTTTGGCATGGCTCAGATATTTTTCATCACCTAGGAAGTGTTGCTTTGACACTCAATATATGTTTTGTCTAGGAGATGAAGAGGGGACCACATCTGGAATGGAAGAAGCATAAGGTTGGTAAATGATCCTAAGATAACACATGCTCCAAAAGCCTAAAACATTATACACTAAACATGAACAGTCAATATTTATTTAGCTGGTTAGTTTGAATCAATATGGTAAATTTGGTTTTCTTCACCTCACCAAACACTTCCAGCAACTTGACGCTTTCCCCTCTTGTTCCTAAGCCTCTATAAGGTGGCTCATTTCATCTTGCAGGGCACAGCCTTCCATCCCATCCACACCCATCACAATCTTTAAGGCAGTGACCTGGGGCCCTTCAGATCTTATTGGACTCCAACTCCCACCATTACCAGACAATATGGGCAATGGCCAGGGATGACTGGAGCTCCAGATGGGCATTTCCAGATTGGTGATACATACATAGAGTTATGCAATCATTTGTTTTTCTGCTGAGAGCTACAAGTGTGTGTGTGTGTGTGTGTGTGTATACTCTTTTAATGGGAGCATCCTGCTATATTACATGCACACTAGTGGGTAGGACTAAGCTGAGTGGATGGAGAAGCCTCCCATAAGTACTTTACTGCTGCTCCCACCAGATGCATGTTGCCATTGGTGCATCTTCCTTCGGATATTGTGTATGCCTAAAGAAGCAGCTGGGCCTTGTGCTATCTCTAGAAAGCTAGGTTCGATCGGCACTTGATCCTTGCTTTCTGGGCATAGGTACGAGCAGTTTTCCCCTTGCCCCACTCCTTTCCAAGGGAAAACTTACTCTTTAGCGGTGTTGTGTTCATGCTGATACAGAAAATCTGTCCATGGTTCTGATCTGTGACAACTGTCTCATGCATATGCATCCTTCCATGTAGGAAAGATGTCCTAGTGAGCAACACTTTTATAATAAGATTATAGTATTACTGTATATTGCATGTTTAGTATTGTTTTGCAGTACAGTTATACCTTGGAAGTTGAACGGAATCCATTCTGGAAGTCCATTCTACTTCCAAAATCAGCAGCCAATCAGAAGTCACAGAAGCCCCATTGGACGTTCGGGTTCCAAAAGACCATTGGCAAACCAGAACAATAACTTATGGGTTTGCGGCATTCCGGAGCCAAAATGTACAAGTTCCAGGGTGTTTGACAACCAAGGTACGACTGTATGTTGCCCAGGGAATGTTTGGGATGGGTAGCTATAATCATGTAATGAATGGAATAAATAACCCTGGGAGGTTGCATCCCAAGGAGATGCAACCCACAAATTACCCTGGTATCTCAGCTGCCTTATTTTTCTTTCTGCATAGATTATATTTTATGGGACAGCAGAAATTGTGTAACCAAGAGCCGCTAGATTTGTAGAAAGACATCACAAATTATCGTTAATCAGTGGTAACAAGATGGAACCTGGTTGGCTGTCTAGAAGAATCTGCACCCAGAGGGATGTCAACACCTTCCATGACTGCTAAAATCCCAAATAAACAGTAGAACTTGCAACTCTATGTGGCTGGGTGTGTCATCTGTTACAAGATGGGGAAACGTATTCCTTGATTTTTCTTACATACTTTATTTAAATAGTCATAACTCTCACTTTTTCAAAGTGGTGGTATACCCAGCAGAAACAATTTAAAAATGGCAAACGTATCAATAAAAGCTGTTGGGAAGCAATCTCAGATTTTGAAAGGCCTTCGTGACTGAGTCAGACCATTATGTCCATTTAGATCAATACTGTATATGAATGTACTGTAACAGAGATTTAACACATGAAACTGGAGTGTGGCCCATAGGCTTTGTTTCCATGTAGAACATATACAGTGGTACCTCGGGTTAAGAACTTAATTCATTCTGGAGGTCTGTCTTTAACCTGAAACTATTCTTAACCTGAGGTACCACTTTAGCTAATGGGGCCTCCTGCTGCCGCCGCGCCACCGTCATACAATTTCTGTTCTCATCCTGAAGCAAAGTTCTTAACCCGAGGTACTATTTCTGGGTTAGCGGAGTCTGTAACCTGAAGTGCTTGTAACCTGAAGCATCTCTAACACGAGGTACCACTGTATAGGAGAAAACCAGCCATGTTATTCTGTTGTGGGGGAAAACACACATTTGGAATGAGCAAAGTGGTGATTCTGCCCAACACGTGAGGCAAGGGTGTAGTTCTAACACTGAACGTGGCTGTGAACCAGACTCTCCTTATTAGGTGTCGTCCAGATGTTGAACTGCAACCCCAGGAGCCCCAGGAGGAGGAGGAGGAGTTGGAGGAGGTTACTGTAGGCAATGGATCTTTGAGATCACAGATTGTACTGCTTGCCTCCTGCTCCCATTCCTCCCCCTTTATGACCACGTTGCACAAAGCTGCCAACCAAGGATTTCAGTTTGTGCATCTGATAAAGCAGACACCGTCTCTCTTTCCCACAGCTAGTGTTTGTTCATAACTTGCAAACAGGTCCGTCAGGCTGTTCCCAAGGTTGCCCTATTTTCCATTCCATCTTTCAGCCTTGAATGACTATTGCTGCAGTTGTATAGTGTTTATTTTCAGGAGCTGAAGCTGCTAGCCTTGAACTCTGTTGCAGAAGTTGAACGGATATTGACAGTCTTCCAAAAAACAGCAGGCAGCAGGGTTTCAGCTGTCTTTAGGCAAGATAAAACTATCTTGCATGCCTCCCACCCTGCTTTTACTCTTGGGTTGGAAAACAGGGCACATGGTCTTAAAACTGTATAGGAATGGGCGCATCTGTCCATTTTGGGTTCTCCCCAATTTCCCTTCTTCCCTTCTGAAGTTCCAATGATACCAACAGGATTTCCTAAGGCAGTTCACTGCATGTCGATTGGGGGCCCTGCATCCACCTACACAATCCATTTGGCAAGAACTGCTGCTGGTGTATCCTAGTCTTGTATAAGTTATCCTAGTCTGTCTCACGGGGCTGTTGCAAAGATAAAAAGAGGGGAGGACAAAGTACACAGCCATGAGTTCCTGAGCTGAAAAGCAAAATACAAATATACAACAAGAATCAACAAATATGTGCAGTTTCAGAACTCTCAGGGGGGCAAACACCCCCCACAATTTTGTCAACCTTAATAAACACAAAAAAACCTTATGGTAAAGTGCAGCCTATAGGAATTTTCACCTTCTGTAGCTGTAAAGTGTGCATTGATTATATGGGTGTATTTGCTGATTTTTAAAAATATATTTTACACTTTTGATT